>NC_064213.1:11535223-13003764 GCF_023101765.2 Spodoptera frugiperda | reverse complement strand
CCGAATGGACCGGTATCGCACCCTGAGGCGGAGGTGGCGGCATACCGTAGCGTCGATGCATCTCTAGCCAGTGTGGATCGAGTGCTCTCGGCCCTACGTTGTTTTTCAGTAGCTCCTCTTTAAGTCTGTCGTTAAGTTCACGTTCACGTAGTTCTCGTATCTCCCTATCTCGTTTTTCACGTTCTAAATGTTCTAATTCAAGCCGTTCTCGTGCACCCGCAGCACCATACATAGAACTGAGCTGATACTGGAGCATCGGGTCCATACAGTGACGCGGGAGATTACCTGGACTAAAACCAGCATGTGGCCTAGCGTACTCTGATAATTGACGCAGTGCAGGTGTATCAGGGTAGCCAGGCGGCCTTGGGAATCTGTCGTATGGGGATGTTATCGTTTCAATAGCGCCTCTTGACGGGGGCTTAGTCTCTGGCTTTTCTGGTGTAGCTATCTTTCTATGTGCTTGTTGGGCAATCTTTTCTCTTTCTTCTCTGTCCCGCTCAGCTTGTTTTCGAAGACGTTCTTCTCGCTTACGAGCAAGTTTGGACTCTGGCACTGGCTTAAATATGAGATCTGTTCTTGTGCATGAATTATAATCACCACGATTCCAGTGCCTAAGGAAAATGGCTGATTGAGATCTGTGACATTCGGTATCCTCTATCTTCGGTTCAGGACTCGGCCCATGAGGTATATGGGCAGGGCTTGGTATTTCTTCTTCTTCTGGCTGTGATTGTGTTTCTAGTTTGAGCTCAGGATTTTCGTCCGGCATTGGTCGCGGTGGACCTCGCAAGTGTGGATGTCCATGAGGCATCTGATGTGGTGAGCTAGATCTAGGATGTGATGCCTGAAGTCCAGCAGCCGCTTGGGCATGAAGCCGAAGACTTTCAATAGAACTAGGGCCAGGGCCTGGTGGCAAACCAAGACCCATGGGGTGTCCCATAGAAGGCGGCTGAATCATTAGATGATTTGGATTACCCGGAAGCATTTTCGGATGATGCCGCATTAGCATGGAATCAGCTGGAGAAAGTCGCTCCGGGTGGTGTGCCAAGTGGTGCGAATGATGATGCGTGTGGTTATGGTTATTTGTAACATTAACGCTTGATGACGAGCTGGTTGTCTGAGATACGCTCGCCGACAAGTGGTGCGGCGAATTTGAATGAGAACTACTCTTTTGCTGTGTATTGATTTTATGCTGGATTGATTGCGATGAACTGCTCGAAGTAGAATGCGATATAGATAACGTGTGGTTCGTGCCACCTCCAACATGGCTCGGTTGTTTCTCTGTACTGGTATGCACCGCGCTGTGATGACTCGTTGAATGATGATGAGTCATCGTGGTTTCGTGCAGTTGATGTCTTTCCGTTGTTGCATTAGGATTTCTTGGATCTTCCGAGCTTTCAGAAATTTCTCTAAGAGATCGCGTTGTAACTGATGAACTAGTGCTGTGACTGTGATGCGAGCTGAGCATCGTCGTTGATTCTATTGTCGAAGGTTTGACTGGGTCATGGCGCCCTGCCGTGCTCACCGCAGGGTGCATAGGGGGTATTGGATGTGGTTGGGGTAATGGCCCATAAGGATAAGGATAAGGCATTGAATATCCGGGATGTGGGTGAGGATAATAGGGGTGCATAGCATGAGCCGCCGCTGCAGACAGTTGAAAGATAGATGGATGCAGTAAATGTGGGTGGTGAAGTGGCGAAGCAAATGGGTGTGGTTGCTGACCAGAATGCATGACAGGGCCAGGTATTGTCGCTGGTATTGATAGAGGTGTCGGATTCATCAAGTTCAGTGCCGAATGTGATACTGGCGTATTCGGTTGAACAGGTGATGCTGAAATTTGTCTTGGCTGAGAGGGACTTGTCAGATGCCTTGAGAAAGGCGATGTTGTGGCAGACGAGTGAGCAATATGCATTGGTGTTCCATTGTGTCCCGGTTGACTTTTAATAGGTGTCGGCGTGTGTGGACTTTTCACAGGAGGAACGTGACTAGTTGATTCAGAGCTACTCTGACTTGTTGAAGTAGGTGGCAAGTGAGGTTGATGTAAAAAGTCAGGTTCCTTCTTAATACTCTCAATTCTGGGGCCAAGGAAAGCACTAGGCATATTGGAGTTTTCATTAGCAGGTTGGCTAGGAGGTCTGCTGTTATTTTCCACACTAGATATTGACTCTCTATCTCTTTCAGTATTCAAGTGTTGTGCTATTGCACTTCCAATGGGATATCCTGGCACTTTAACTTCTTTGAGTGATTGAAGTGGATCAACTTGCTGCGTAGATAAATTAGCTGGTACATTATCAGGCACTTCCTGTTTGATTTTCAAATCTTGCGGCATTGATGAGTCAGTCTGATTTGCTGGTGTTGGAATCAGATTACTACCCTGTATACTGTGTGAGGGTGGATGTTGTGGCATTAAAGGTGGCATTGATCCGGGCTTATCAAGACCTGGATGCCCAGGGTGACCATACAATGCTGTAGGCATAAAACCATATGGGCCAACATTAGCACCACTCCCAACAGATATCAAAGGTCCTGGTGGTAACAAGCCAGCAATGGAAGGTTGAGTGAGTGGTGGAGGCATATTTTGTACAGAAACTGGTGTAATAGAAGCTTCTGTTGATCTAATTCCAAGATTTTCTGGTCTAACTGGATGTGGAAATGAGGGAGGCCTCAAGTTGCTACCCTGGGAATCTTGTTTAGGTGCAGGTTGCGTCTTCAAGTCAGTTGGTTGTTTATCGTCTACATCAGACTCTTTATTCTCTTGCGAGTTTGCTGGTGATATTGGCTCCGTATTCAAAGTTGTTGGATGTTCCATTGGAGGTGGCGATGATCCTCGAGGATTAGTAGGTGTTGGACTCATTCTTTGTAATGAGTCTAACCGAGGTGCATTAGGTGAATCTACTTTATTAGATGAAGAAATAGTTGCAGTAAAGATTTCAGGTGTATTTTGATTTTTCATTTCACTTGCTTCGTCTCTTGGCTCTAGTTTTATCACTGTCTTAAGTGGATTTAAGTGTGGATTATGCTTTGAAGGATCATTTCCAAAGTTCATATTAGGTGGATATGAAAATGGTGGCATGCCAGATGCAAAATCTTTTGCACTTCTTATAATTGAGCTGTCTTTTGTTATATTTAATGGGTTGAAGATATTATTAGACACATTTTCAATTTTAATACTGTGACCTAATTTTGGATTGTATATGTGACTGTCTTTCACAAAGAAATTAGTGTTTTCCAAATTAAGTGGTTTGTTTGGTTGGTTCACAGGATGTCCAGTGAAATTATGTGATAATGGATCTTTAGGGAAGTCCTCTTTTTGCAGATTTAATGTTTCATCTGTATCAATTTCTTCCTTTATTTTTATTTTCTCAATAGGATCTGTACACATAGGTGTAACTTTGGGTATAATAAGTTCTGTTTTAGAAAACATAGGATTTTGCATAACAAGAGGCCTTGGTTCCATGCTTTCCGGTATTTTATTTGTAACTGTATTTGGATCAGTTTTAAGGTCCAAGGCATTACGGTCATCTTTTTCAGTAGCCACTTGGAAATTTGGAGGCATGGGATCCTTTTCAGTTTTAATGGTAGGTTCTGTATTATTCTCCATTTTAACTAGAGGATCAGCAGATTTTACATGCTGTTCTGCTTCTGGTTCTTTATTATGTTCAGAACTCTCTTTGTCAGTCTTATTAAAACTGAAGTCACAAGCTTCTGGCTCTGGCTCTGGAGTTTCAGTTTCATCCATTGCAGGGAAACTATCATTAGTGAGACTTTCTGCAGGACTATCTGGAGGTTCCAATGCCTTTTTCTTTTTCATCTGTACATCTCCATCTAAAATCTCTGGCTTTGTATCATCTGGAAGACGTTTCTTTACTTTGGACACATCCACTTTACCATTTGTAACCACCTTTTTCTTGATATCTTTGCTCACTGGAGAAGATATTACTTTTTCAGCTGTATTGTTATTGGTACTTTGTACATTTGGTTTACTAGGTTTAGGTTTAGGCTTAGAATCATTATCACTTTCATCTTGACCTTTCTTTCCATTGGGAGTGCTGGGTGCACTTTGCTCTTTAGATTTATTACGGGTTCTCATTCGACTTGGAGAGTCCTCTGGGTTTTCAGGCCTCACAGTGTCTACTTTAGCTAAGTCACCAGCATCTCTGGAATCACTGTCTTCTTCAGAATTTTCATCTTCTGTCACTGAACTCATCTCGCCAGCTTCTTTAGGATTGGGTGAAGGTCTTGAACCGTTAGTATCTGGCACTGTAGGTGTAGCTTCAGGAGTCTGCTCTTTGGGAGTCCCAGCACGAGAATTGCGGGTATTACGCACACGTCTGAGAGATGCCTGGCGTCGTCTCCTATGCGGCCTATTGCTGCTAGCACCAGGAGTCTTCTTCCACAAGTAGTAAAATTCAACTAACTCAGCAGTATCTTTATGAGGCAAAAGGTCTTTTCTAATTTTAAAGAAATTCTTACCAAATTGCCGAATTCCTTTGACAAATCTTTTTGTTTCTTCTTCTGTCCACTTTTTCTCAATTCCTTTGGGAACTGGACACTTGACAAGAGCTTGTAAAGCGCGACCAGGGTCGTACCCTGAGTCATGAAGCACATCCAGAGCGTTGATAGTGGTATCGTCGCGACTTGCTGCGACACACCCGTCGTCTGGGGAGCCTCCGTCACACATACCAGCGAATGCGGCCATAGAGCGCGCAGCTCGCAAGTACATAACCAGATCACGGTCTGTAGCCTGCGCGGGCAACCAGCGGAGTTCTTCACCACCAGGACACGGTTCGTCGGGTCCAAGTGGCCCGTTCGTCCGCATATCAGGCAAACAGGCGTAAATGTCTTTCTCCTTCACGGGTTGGCTCGGTGTTCCCACTTGAACCTCCCCCTGATTCTGGGCCATGGTTCGTGCCAAATGGTCTATTTACACTAGGCACTGTTCCTTTCACACATAACACAAATATCACTTGGGTTTACATGTTGTTCAGTTGTAATTCACAATAAAGTAGTCACTGTAATCCTTTAGATGTTTATTTGCTGGTCCGTAGAGCAGTAAGTATGCCAATATACATAATTATTACTTTTAATGGCCACCATTACACGATGCATTGTGCTTCATTTTATGAACATAAATGATACACACGTAATAAAAGTTATTAGTTCACTTTAGTATATCGTTAAATTAAGTCTTTCGAGTCAGTATTTACGCAAAATTTACTGTTATTTTAGGAAATGCTATCTACATGCTAGCCTTTTGTTTAGCTTCGCCTTTCTTTGGCTTACCATAGACAAACTTTAATTCTATAAAATGGCTGCCACGAAAGGATATTTTTGCGAATCGTTTCAATTCATGCAGTTTTAAACAATGTTCAAAATAAAAATTTCCAAGTTTTCTTCACTTTTGCACAGTAATTTATTTTATTACTAAATTAAATAGTGAAAGACTTGATTTTTTAATGAGGTATTCTATAGTAATTATAAATTAGAAATCAAAAATGAAAATTTGATGTTCCTCTTTCATGGAAAATGGAACGTCTTACGTCGATTTATAAATATCCAGTTGTCTATGTTAGGAAATTATTTACACCGAGAAAAATTAAGCAGGTAATACAAAATAAAGCCAACATAATTACCAAAATTATTTTTGATACAAACGATCCAAACATTAAAATTAATTGAAGATGGTTATCTAGTTTCTTTTATCTGTGCACACCGCGTTCCAGTGCTTCATGGATTTATAAAGCTGAGTCCATTCTGCTGCAGAAGTTGATAACTTGTCTCTTTCTTTTTAGTATAAACAGAAAAGAAGAGATGAAGTGTTCTTCTATGCGCGGTTTCATAAAAATAGATCAATACATTGTTCGCTGTCAATGTCAATAGATTTGATGGAGGACGGGTTTTTGACAGGTTTATTATCAACCAGATAGCGTAGCGTTTGTTTGTTGCATTATTTGTTATGCGTTTTATTCAGCGAAGAGAATATTTTTCGTAATATTTCAAAATATCGAACTAAAAGATGACTTCGGACGAGTCTGATGATGAACCGCTATCCGTTATAGCCGCTAACAAGAGGGAACAAGGTGATGAAGGTACAGCAGCAGAGATTACTCTGGTTCCAGTTAAAAAGAAAAAGAAAGTAACTCCTCCGAAGCGGCTTTCGATTACTATAAAGCTTCAACGGAAGAAGACTGACCAGCCACCAGTGATAGAGCGGCCTGCGGACGTGTGGTTATATTTAAAAGACTTCAATCCGGCAGGCCCTTACAGCTGTTTACTTTGCTCAGACTGGTTCATAAACAGGTCGAAAATTATTATTCATTACGTCTTGAATCATAAGAAGGACTTTTGCGGTATTTGTAGGTAAGATATATTTTTTTATTCTGAATCTACATAGAATTTCTGAATGGAACTTGCATAATATATTTATTTTGTCTACATAACGTTTAGATAAGTGTTTCTAGTAAATAAATTCATAAATAGCATAAATTATATATTTAATCCTGTGAATAAAGTGCATCCATATCATATAGGGCATCTTTATGGGCTTTGATTGTAAATATATTATTTAAATAAGATTGTTGATCAATTGTAAATAAATACTTTTTCTTCCAGATACTTTGTGCCTGACAGAGATTCATGGTGGAAACATCAAAAGTTTCACACTCCTTGGCCCTGTTCCCAGTGTGTACAGAACTTTGAGACAGAAGCAGAAATCCGGCACCATCTGAAGACTGTTCACAATCTTGTGCATTGCAGACTTTGTCACTTTAGGGTCCTGGACGGTGATCCATACCACACACACTTGTTCCAAAAACACAACATCAGTAATGTGGCAAATAAAGATGAGGAAAACCTGTGGGAATTAGAATATGATGGCACCTCCAACTTCCAATGTCTACTCTGTAATAAACCGAACATTACCACCAGAACATTCTTCAACCACTACATGGGGTACCACCATTTCACTCTCAAATGCTTCACACATCTCATCTCAGGCAGAGATCCTCCATTCACTGTATTTGGAGCCGATCTCAGACCGGAATTTGTTGAGGAACAACTAAAGAATCATCCAAGGTATGGCTATGTTGAATCTGACTTCAAACCTGCTGGCTGCCCTATTGAGGCCGACCCAAGTGCTACCAAAGACCTGCTCAAAGTACTCATACCAGAAATTAAACAAGAAGTGGTGACAGCTGATGAGACTAAGACTGATGATGGTCTGGAGAAGACAAAGGATGAAGATTATGATGATGTGTACAAAAACTACAATGGTGATGATGACTTTGATGTCACTTCATTGGAACTTGTAGCTGTACAGAAATGTTACCATGATTACATAAGTGATATTTTGTCAGATATCAATGCTAAGGCGTTCTTTGAATATTCAGATGTTAATTACGAGAAGATCACAACAGAGATTACTATGGATATAGTTTGTACTCTGTGTAGTGTGCGGTACAGTACATTGTCTCTGTTCTCTGCACACATGTTCAAAATGCACTGCATTAAGTCATCCCCAATATTTTCGTGTAGAGTGTGTGTGACACCTTTCGAAAACCAGACTGAACTGGACAACCATGTAACCAATGAGTTGGGGGACTTTGAGGATCTCTGGATATGTCAGTTTTGTGATAAAGAGTTTGACGATAGAGAGTCGACGCGGCGCCACTTGACTGAACACTGGGATCTAGTAGAATATGACAATTGTTTTAGTCCACATTTAGGTTTCAAGTGTAGATATTGCCCTACACTGTTCTGGCATGAAACAGACAGGGAGACTCATCAGGTTCGCGCACATTACTTTAATCATAAAGAGGATTATTACAAGTGTGAAACCTGTAATGAGCTGTTTAGTGATAAGGTGAGACTGTTTAAATATTTTTACACCAAAATGGATAGAAAATAATCCCATGTGATCTCTGTCATTGCTGACTTAGTTTATTTTCCTTAATATCAGAATCGTAACCTGCAGCCGAATATTTATTAATGAAATGTTCACAGATTTGGTTTGTCCACCACTACATAGAAAGGCATAGCACTCCAGAGAAGACACCGCTGTATCTCCTCAAGTGCTACCTCTGCTGTCTAGTACTACCGACTATCGAGGAGATGAGAGGCCACTTCAACTGTGAACATCCTGAAGCAAGGAAGGTGTTCTGTTCCTTAGACTCCTGTCAATATAAACCTTTGAGTCATAGAAAGTCTTTCAAATTGCATGTGCGGGTAAGTACTTCCTATTATCTATGAGTAACTCCTTTCAAAAGTTAAAGTTGAGGGTCTAAATTGTGTGTAGTGTAATACTTATCTATCTATTTATTATTAGAATTTTGATATAAATTCTAGAGTTGGTATTAGTTACTAGAGTTGTGATTACATTGTATTAAAATATCAATTGAAATAACAAGACTATTAAGTTTACATTACACATATTTTTAACACGATTTTATCATTACAACTCTAGTACTTGTAATCACCGAAAGCACAGTTCTTTCCCAAGTTGAAAAATATTTGATTTAAAAAATCACACTAAACAACACATATGTCATTACTATACTTCCAGTCGATGCACACGTCTCGCGCCCGTCCAGAACGCACGGCGGACTGTAGCGTGTGTGGGCGGGAGTTCAGTAGCTCGCGCGCATGCGGGGCGCATATGGCGCAGGCGCATGGCCCCGGCAAGTTCAAGTGCAAACTCTGCAGACAAGTGCTGCATACTATGGATGAGAGGTCAGTAAAAATAACAAGCGAAAGTAACCCTTATTTCGGTATACATTTGAGATTGCGATATAGTGGGATTGAGGATTCAGATATAATACTTAGAGACATATTTGTCTACACTTTTATTTTTACTGGTAGAGTTAATCTGTGAGTACTTGCATTGCATTAATACAATTAAAAATCATTCTATAAATTTGGTTAGCTCTGTAAAGACTTACAAGCTTGACTTAACATGTTTCATATTTGTTATTAATACTGTAGTTAGTATCATAACTTATCCTTCCAACCATTTGTTCCAGAAAACTCCACTACCTAATAACTCACCCGGGCCAGCATCCGTTCGAATGCAATGAATGTGGCAAGTCGTTCCAGTACAAGTCTTCTCTGTACATGCACAAACAGGACCATATACCCAACAAACAGAATTATACCTGTACCTACTGCGGGAAGACATTCTTGGTAAGTGAAGAAGTCACTCTGAAATGTACTTTAAACATGGGGTAATAGAGTTTATATTTGCTTAAAAGAAAGGTGTTACAGTATCTTTGATATCAACATAATCAGAATGTGAAAATCAGTAATGTTTTAGTGTGTATAAAACATTTATAAATAAACTAATTAAGACTCTAAGAAGTCATTTATAAGGTCCATAATTGAAAACAATTTTCATGTAGCTAAAAATACTGATAATGGACTTTAAACACTTCAACACAAAGTTCACAATTGTATCTCCCTTACACAGAAACGAGATTCATTTCGCGAACACGTACAAATTCACGAGGGGCCCCGGCATGCGTGCTCGTACTGTCCGATGCGGTTCGTGCAACGCTCGAACATGTTGCGACATGAGCGCAGACATACCGGAGAGCGACCGTATGCCTGTCCACATTGCCCCAGAAGCTTCGCTGACAAAGGAGCTTGTAATTCTCATGCAAGGTAATTTGGAGTTTTGTACTTATGCTTATGATGTCTATAACCAATGATATAAGTAAAAAGTGTAGATAGGTTTGAAACATTATTGTTTTTTTAAAAACGGCTTGAGACACTGAAGTTCTGGCTGGTTAGCCACATTTTTATATGTCGCTTGCTGGGCTTTTACAACCTATCCACATCCTTTTACTTATATAAATGATTGTCTATTGTCTATAACTAGGATTCAAATAAAATTGATTTCTTATCAATATAAAATAAGCAAAAATTATTCTCATAATATTCTTCTGTGATGTGATGTCGTGTTATTTTGTTAGTAAGCAATAATACTCACATTGACCGCTAGTGGCGCTAGTGTAGTTTATGGCCGATTTGCTCTATCGTCAAATCTAGCTTCTTCATTCATAATACACATAATTGGTTTTCTGGACCCTTTTATCTGCTTGATTACTGTTTTAATAATTAATTCTATTAAATGTTTTGCAGGACTCATTTGAAAGATACGTCTTACGCGTGTATGTACTGCGGCAAGACGTTTGTGCAGAAGTCTAAGCTCACATATCACATTAGAAAACATACGGGAGAGAGTGAGTATTGAACTTTATCATATATATATCGATCTTAGCGTGATATATATTGGTCTTAGCGTGATGTTTTAAAGTCTTACTCGATAAATGGACAATCCAACACAAAAATAAAATAGAAATGTTGTATCTACATATATTTTATATGTTTCATGAGTCATTGGCCATTATGTTGCCACAATTTGAGCTAAAATTGAATTAGTTTGAGTTTTGATTAAACTATTCCTTATAACCTTTAAAACTGACTCCTCAATGATGTATGTTTGTATTTCAGACTTGGAGACGTGTCCGGTATGTTCCAAACTGTTCACAAGTGCGTGCTCGTTGCGTGAGCACATGAAGATACATGAGCCTAAGAAGGAGCTCATCAAGTGTCCCCTCTGTGGTAAGTTTGAAGTATGACAAATAGACACATTTTTTACGTCCGTCAGTTTCTCTAGACAAACTGACGGACGGTTCTATTTAGACGTTTCAAAAGAGCCTTTATGTGGTTTAATATAGTAGATGAGTACATTTTTATTTAATTGTTTATCTTGCAGATTATTTTATAAAATTAGACACGTATTTTTTATTTTTTTACGGAATAAATACTTTCGAAGATATGTTGATTTGAAATGTCACGTGACGTAAGTTCTAAGTAAGTTTTATATGTAGAAATGACGTACGTTGTTCCCACTCCAAAACTTTGATTCGTGTTATCTAAGTATTGATATCTTATATGCCAGAAGGAAAATATACTTGTTTAATATTTTTTCATTTGTTACGTAGTGACGGACTAAAAAAGATCTTACTGACAAAACAGAATTCTGTATTAATTTTTTGCTGTTACTTATTTAATGTTATTTAAATATTTCGTTGTCAAGTGTCACGTGAATCAATAACTTAAAATAAATCCATTATCTCTTCCAGACCGCAAGTACCAGGACGAGCGCTACATGCTCCGTCACCTGCGCACGAGCCACACGCGCGCGCGCCACCCGTGCCCCATCTGTAACAAGATGCTCACCAGCCCCGCCGGCCTCCGCCACCATGTCATCACGCACAGCAATATGAAGACCATACAGGTTAGTTGCAGGCTTTATGTTAATGTTCTAAGGTCTGTTTTGGCTTGGCTTACTTATGTGATAAGGTCGCTTTTAGCTTGGCAAGATTGTTTATTAAATATTTTTCGTGGACGAGTAATAAAGGTTTTATACTTGATATAGGATATTTTGCGTGGCAAGATTGTTCATTAAATATTTTTTGTGTATGACTAATGAAGGGATATCTTAGTTTTTACGTTGTCTCGTTGGCCTATTCGAATAAATATCAACCGTTAAGCTCGAATAGGGGGTAGTTATATAGAGCTAAAAGTAATAAATTACATGGCTCGAGTTTGACCCTTATTATTATAGGCCGAATAGCGTCTTTCCAAAAGCATTAGTCCTATATTTAGAAACATTCTAAAGGTATGTTGTTTTATATCTGTTTTGTTTGTTACAGTGTAAAATGTGTCCGAAAGCCTATTCAGTGAAGAGGACGATGATCAAACACTTCCGACGTCGCCACGGCTTCAAGGGCACTGAACCCAATATAAAGGAGTTCTACACTAGACTGGACCCACGAGAGTGCAACCTTGGCCTCGACGAGCCTCTCATGACCAGTATATTTGGACCTCCGAAGAAGAAAGTGGACGAACTATTAATGGGGAACTATGTGACTCTAACTAATATGGCGCAGCAGACTCAACTGCCTGAACGGTTTCCTATACAGGCTCCAGAAGGCGAAAATGCGGAGGATACACCTAATGAACATTCGCAACAGTCTAATGATAATGATAACGATGAACAGTCACAAGAGAGTGAAAAAGAAGTTGGGTTTGCCCAACCAGACAAAGTCATCATAAAGGTAGAAGCTAAAGACGATGAAGAATTAGAACAAGATACCGAACTAGAACCTACAGACTTCGTTAGTGTTAAAATTGAACCTATGGACGATGATCAATGATCTACTGAATCAGGCAACTTGCCTTTAAAACAAGATCCGTGTTGATTGGTTGCTTTGGAAGATGTTTTAATGTGATTGGCGGAGCTATGACGCATTTCTTTGGGCAACCAATGAACGCGAGTGACTTGCTAAGACGTGTTGCCAAGTTTTCGCATTTAATTACTACCTAATCTTAACATCTGATTCCTATATCTACGTCAACTGTTCTAAAATATTTTTAGCTAGTAGAAATTCAAATTCCATTTATCCATAGTCTTCTTTTTTAACGCCATACAGGTTTATAAGCGACCTCTTTTTTATAAGAAAAATATCGAATATTGAATAGTTAGTATATTTAATACGATTATTGTTGTATGTGTTCGCGTTACAAATGACACAGATTCCTATATTATTAGATAGCTAGTTTAAATTGTATGTGAAAGTAGGTGTGTTGGTAGATACGCTCATTATTTGGGGCGTAACGAAATGTACTGGTAATATTATCTATTTAAATTAATTTGTTTAACTTTATATCATGCTACCGAAGCGTCACGCGTTCAGACACTTGATTGGTCATCTTTTTAAGATGGCATAGTCTGATTGGCTATGACATGTTTGATTGGCCAATGAACAGGCGTGGTTTGGGTTGCGTGCAGGTTCAATAGTACGGTTTCAGTTTGTCTTGTTTATGGACAAGAGAGTAAGTGTTAATCAGTGTACATGAGAATGTTGCCTTAGTTGACTTTGTTAATTTATTCTCATGTATTTGTATGTAAGACTTTGTTAATTTATACCAATTGCAATTTTGCACTACATACTCTTTGGTTATTGTGAACCTTTTACTGCCTACCTGTCTCGATACAGATTTTTTTATAGAATGTTTCTATTTCTAAGAAAGACTATTTTTATTTTATATTATAGTGTGTAAGGAAAGATTTTTATGTTGATTTTATGATTTAGTAAAATGCTTTAATTAAAAATGTATAATTATTAGAAGTAACGTGATTTTCATCGAATAGTTCAATATGGTTCGTTGAATAAAGTAATTAAATGAATTTGCTGAAAGTGTTTTATTTGTTGTCTTAAAAATTTGCACACCCTATATCAAACAATAAGTCTAAGATTTAATGCATTACATCTGATTTGAGTTTCTTCCTTGCTCTTCTTAGATGCAGCTATCCAACCTTGGTATTTCTGGGGTTCAACATCATTATCATGCTGAGGGCCAAAGAGTTTAATAAGTATCTGAGGGCCCAAAGAGTATAATAAGTATAATGAGGGCCTCTTCTTAGTCCTTCATGAACGACTAGTCTTAATGTACTATTTAATAAATATAAGAGGGGCTACCGACTAGTGAATAATTTAAAAAGCTTGATGTTGGCTTGATACATGATATTGATAACTAAAAGACAAAAACATCATGAAAAATGTGGTTTGAACGCATACTTATCAGCTGTTGAATCTGTCATTGTGTTTGACAACGTGCTGTCAACATGTCAATTATGTTTTAGACTTTGACCTGTAGATTATTGTATATTTTTCTATTAAATAAGCAATAATTAATTACGTAATGGCTTAAATATTATAATATATACTTAATTCCATTACCTAGTGTCGATTTTATGTAAATATAACAATGTATAATCCCGCAGTAACAGTTCGAAGAATCGATGTTTTGATTCGTATTTTAGGTAATCGTAAACTAATATTAGCTGCAAATCCAGTTAGAGGTTATTCTAGTGAAGATAAAGTGACCATTGGGGATGTGAGTAAGGAGATCAAGAGCCCCAAAAAGGTTGAATATGTGCCTAGAAAATACTGTAAGTTTTTACCTTGAAACTTTGCTTCCTAACCTATAAAAACAGTTGTTCTCATGTTTTTGTGCTATTTATTGACAAACAATTAATTTATGTACACACATACAATATAAAATACAAGACATATACAATTCAGATACATAGGCACCACATATTCCTATTGGAATTTCATCTTATGGGCCTGTAGTAGGAAAAGTAAAATTGTTACAAGAGACACTGTGTAATAAAATAAATGAAAATAAAAAAAAAGATTTGAATATTACTCATCCAGACCAGAATTGCATACAATTTAGATGCAAATGTTTGTAATAAAACTTTTTAAACATTTAGGTAATAAAAAGTTTATTACATTTATTAGCTAATCATATTATACTGAAAATATACACATGCTACATAGGATGTTAGATCTCTTTGATTATAAATCACCAATAGTTTCATGATAACAAAAGTTAAAAAGTAAAAATATGTCTCCTAATATATTTGTTAGTAATTTTATGTTATATCCACAGTAACCATAGAAGACACGGAAATTAAATCCTTATCTCAAAGTACACTCAGAAACCTAAGATGGATGATGCAGAAAGATTTACTCGGCCAGGATATGTTCCTTCTTGGGCGACCTGGACCGAGCAGGTGAGTTTAAAGACATATTTGTTTTAGTTATCCACAACATTTTAGTTTTGTTAAACAAATTTTTTTACAATGTCTTTTTATCCCCAAAGATTTAGGCAGAGGTGCACATTATGGCATGTAATGCCACTATACAATGTACACCCACTTTTCGCCATTTGTTTCATGTAATGGAGGGTGAGCTTATTGCCATATACTGGACACAATTTCAGAGTCCATACTACTAGTTACTGAGATTTTTTTCGAAAATCGAAAAAAGCCCAGTAATACTTGTTAAATATATCAGCCTCTATGAATTTCTTCTATACATCACTTTGACATAATTTCTTTTATCATCCACTAGGTATTTAAATGTCGTAAACTTTATCAAAAATAATAAAGTCCAATTATTAATGCAATAAAAACATTATTACTGTGTGATCAAGTAATAAGACTTTGAACATTGAACTAAAGATAGATACTTCTTGATATACAATACTAGATTTTAATGGTTGCCAAAAATGTTTTTAATCTTATGTCATAGATAAGAGCTATGAGGAAGAATAAAATTTTCGAATTGTATTACTCTATGTATGTATAGATAAATAGTTCTTTTCTCCTGGCCTTTTGCCAATAAAATCTATATTTACCTATTTCGTAATTAACTAAGAATCACGGTTTACTCACGTAAATTAATGGAGAAAAGCTCTATTAGTTTCGAGTCACAGAGGGACTTTTCATCATGAGCTGCGTGCAAAGACGCGGCGATGCGTCGCACCCTACTGTAGTAGTAGACGTAGGCTGCGCTTACGTGGATAAATGATATATAATTAATTAGTATGTCTCATGATAGTTATTATAATAATACTAGCAAACCCGGTTAACTTCCTTTCGCCACCAATGATTTTCCTTGTTTTCTTGAATTGCTATAAACCTCACAGAGCTCGAGACCTTTTTAACGAATGCAAAACCGTTCGGACACAAGATCGGTTCGTGTGTTCGGGAGTTATAGCGTCAGGAAGAAAAACCCGACTTATTTTTATATTATAATATTTCGTAATTTTTAGGAGAAAAGTAGCTCTTCAGTACTTGGAACTGACTCAGAGAGAGCTGGAGTATGTGGCCCTGTCAAGAGACACTACGGAGGCTGACCTTAAGCAGAGGAGAGAGATCCAGAGCTCTACTGCTAAGTATTTCGATCAGGTAAACATTTATTTAAAATTTAAGGATTTTTGGTTGAATGCTGATTTGATATTATTGGGATTTAGGAAATTCTCAGTCCTAGTTTAGATTAAAAAAATCTAATATTGCATGGTTCTCAACTTAGTGAACACATCTAAAGTACAGTTGCCAGCTTTCTAGAAATTAGAACTTTGTGGTCTTGTAATAAAGTTCAAAATAGATTGAAGGATATTGATATGATTGCCTATGTACCTAGTACCTACAATAAAAGATGATATGTTATACTCAATCTTCTTCCACAGAGTGCGGTCCGCGCCGCAGTAGAAGGCCGTGTGCTCGTTCTAGAAGGAATAGAGAAAGCAGAACGCAATGTGTTGCCAGTGCTAAATAATTTGCTCGAAAACAGGGAGATGCACTTAGAAGATGGACGGTTCTTAGTTCCAGCTTCCAGATATGATAAACTGTTGGAGGTATGTAATTAAAAAAAAAAGCAAATACACAATTGAGATACTAATGTAGTAAAGATTTCTGAAAGTTGATTAAGGATTAAAATATTCGGCAGTACGTACCTTACCACTCTTTTATTACAGGCAGTAATTTAAGTAACAAACTTAACTAAAAATCACGGCTTACACACGTAAATTAACGGAGAAATGCTCTACTAGTTTCGAGTCACACAGGGACTCTTCATCATGAGCAGCAGCAGACGCGGTGACGTAGAGCATTTCTCCATTAATTTACGTCGATAAGTCGTGATTTTAGGTAATTTAGTATGTTTCACGATAGTTATTATAAGAATAAGGCAGTTATTTGCCAAAGTATTGTTTATCCCCTTATCAATAACTCCTTTTATTCAACAAATAATTACTGTTTGCATAAACACACAATAGCATAAACTTGCATACCGTAAAACGGGGTGAATAGAAACAAATCAGGGGTGAATAGGAACAAGATTTTGTTGTGTTTTCACGTAATTTAGAACTGTTTACACAATTTTATTATTTTTTATTAATTCATTACTAAAACAAAAAATGCTCTATTAAAACCAAAAACATGAAATCAAACTAATAATCCTAATTTTTTTTTTCTATTCACCTCATTTTACCGTTACTCTATTTTCTTAGGAACACGGTGCAGAAGAAGTGTCGAGATGGCGCTTAGTGCGAGTAGACGAGAACTTCCGCGTGATAGCACTAGGCCTGCCCGTGCCCCGGTACAGTGGGCAGCCGCTCGACCCGCCGCTGCGGTCCCGGTTCCAAGCCAGAGATGTCGCTACCATCGGGTTCTCTGTAAGTTGTATCTTTTTTTAAACTGCAGATTTTTTTTTAAATCGGTTGCATCGTTAGCCTTGTTGTTGCAAGTGCGACTGCCTGCCAGGGGGTCTCGGGTTCGATTCCCGGGTCGGGCGAAGTATTACTGGGCTTTTTTCAGTTTTTCGAAAATTTCTCATTGGTACCAGTCTTGAATTGTGCCCAGTGTATGGCAATAGGGTCACCACCTAATACCCCATGTATACTTATGTTTACTTACAACATAAATTGTGAAATGTGGGTGTATATTGGCATTATGTGCCATAATGTGCACCTCTGCCTACCCCTTCGGGGATTAAAGGTGTGACGTTAATTAAAATCTCTTTGAACAATCTGTTGTCGTATGTGGTCCCTAATAGCCATAGGCATATAGCTACTTAATGTACAAAAGTGATTTGTAAATTGTATTAGTATTTGAGAAAATTATCGCGTTCCAAATAAATTAAAGCTGAAGTTATTATTATAGAAAATATATTATGTACTTTAAAATTATTATAGGTAAGATTTAATTACGTCAAGGTATTTGACTGCATGGTTGGCGCGGTGGCTGGGCAACCGACTGCCAAGCAACGTGTAGCGGGTTCGATTCCCGCACGAAGCAACTCTTTGTGTATACCCATAAATTGTTGCTACGGGTCTGGGTGTCATCACCGAAGACATAGGAGAGAATCCTACTAGCATCCTACTAGCAGGACAAGGTTTTAAAAAAAGAAAAATAAAAAGAGTACGACAAAGATTGACAGACATCTTGTTATTTTTCGTGCAAAAGAATGCTATCTATATCCTCTATATACCTTTACCTACGGCTGGGCCCATAAATAACTTACGAGACCTTGCTCAACTAAACTCAGGGCTCCGGACAAAAATGTCATTGTCTTCTAAAGTGCTTGAACTCTACGATTGCATTGGAGTTCTAAAAGATATCGATTATACAACCGTCAAGTAGATACTATTATTATTAGTACAAAGAACTTTGTCCTAGCTGCAAAAGGTTAATTGATTATGAAACTGTATCGAACAATAGTTATTGTTTACGATTAAGTAATAACGGAGTCGTAATAAACATCGTAGTACTACTATAAAATTTCATTTCTTGGCCTTTTGATGGCTGGGGCTTGAAAGAAAGTAAACTTAGGAATCGTATAGATGTGGCATTATAATCAATGCAGCCTTTTACCACTTAGGTAATGGCTATTACTTAATGTTTAGTTGTGAAAAAGTTTGACCTCTGTAGGGGAAGTGAATAAAAAGAGCATAAAAAAGCGTTCATAAATTATACTTTTACTTCTTCGCTGTTGTGTCAAACTTCAAACTTTTATACGAGGGTTGTGAAAGCAAACTCTCAGTCCTACTCGCCGGGGCCGGGGGCTCCGGCTTCTTCGGCAGCTCGGGCATGAAGATGTGAACCTGTCGCTTCGGGTTCTTGCTCACGTCGGGTATCAGCTTCTTGTTCAACATCTCCGCGTATTGCTTCTCAACCGCGTTCTTCTCACTGATCACCTTGAGCCGCGTCTCCGTCACGTTGGTTCTTAGCTCTCTGGACCTTGTTTTGTTGTGATTATCTTTTATTTTGACGTTTGTCTCGTGCCGTGGCGTGCTCTTGGCGTTCCGTGACTGTCGCGCGTAGTTCTCGATCGTGTTCGCAGACGTCGGCACATAAAATTCGTGCCGATCAATATTCCCACTTTGTTGCGCTTTTGGACTGTCCCCCCCTTTCGGCGATGTGCGCCCGGCTTCCTTATGTATGTCGGTGGCTGTTTTCGATTTCGACAAATTATGGTTTCGACGCTGCAGCTCCGGCCAGCTGTGTCGAGGCTGCGACATTCGTTCCACGTTTTCTGGTGCCAGCAAATCTATTTTGCCCGCTAAGTCGAGCCATTGTAGGACTCGTTCTGACAGTTCAGTATTCTCCTTAGCGTCGACTCTCGCCGTTTTGTTAGCTCTCAGGTTCCTCATATTGATATTGAGACTATCGTAGTTACCGTCGTTAGAGTCTGTGTGTGCACTGGCTCGCACGATTAGTTCGTCGTCGTAGTCTTGGTCCACGCCATGCAAGTTGAGACGCTCTATATCACCGGTGACCGGTCTCTTGTTGATGCGCGACTTGTCGCTCTTGAGTACGAGGTTGAGTTTCCTCAGACACTCCTGTAAGTCGTCGGAGCGTTGGCTGAGCCGGGAGCTGGCGGTGGTGCAGCTGGCCGAGGAGTTGGGTCTGCGTCGCTTGGCGTGGAGTTTGAGCAGGTAAGGGTCGTCGTGCGTGAGTATGGCGTGTCGGTAGTCGCCCACCCACACAGTCCTCACGTACATAGGCCGCTGCGAGGACTGCCACAGGACCATATTCCCACTCGACGCTACGCCCTAACGCACGGAGTCACGCGACCTTTTCTATTAGTGCGTGCACGAGTCCGCGAGCCTTCATAATTGATTCGTATCATCAATCGCGCGGCTTTCGACGGCTCTGCGAACAAATGGCGGAGTTTTATTTGATAGTTTTTATGAATGAAAGCGCACAGTTTAGTGGAAATAAAATGGATGGTATTTTTGTGAGGCGGAGCTTGCAACTTTTTGTTTTACAGTTGTTGAGTTTTTAAAGTGATATGTAGTGACTCGTATTTTTAAAGTCAACCAATATTTCATCGCATTAGTATGCGGACAATACAAAAACAGGTACCATCATATCCAAAATAAAGATAAACGAAATTAAACGCAAAGGAAATAAATATACAACAAATTATAACCAAAATGAATGTGAAAACTCTTTCAAAGTAGGCAACAGTCTATTATGCACTCCGCCTGTTGCTTGGAAATTGTTTCCGTAGTTAGCAGTTAGTAGAGTGCCCAGCTATAAGTTGAGTAAGCGGGACATTTATTGTTATTTATTCAAGTGGTTTATCTGATTAATTATGTCAACATTTACTTAATTTAATAGAGTTGTCATATCACAAAAAAATAATAGTATTTTTACCCGTCGTGTGTCGGAATGCAGATCCATGCGAGACACAATATATTTTCTATTGTTGTCTTATATACGGCATACAAAAGGTTAATTGTTTGTCGATGGGAAAACACAACTGCTTAGCAAAGAGGTAAAATTAAAACTAGATACTATGACAAATATGTATGTAAACTATGAGTAGAACATGAAGTACTACAAATATTAAAGTTCTATCTTAAAGAAAGAGCGAAATCCTGTATGAAAACCAACAAATTACAAACAAAATTGTCTCAAAACTAACTAATATTATGGTTCTCCTACCTACCCCATCGTAGCGTAGTAGTAGCAATGATTAATTGTTCGCTAAACGCGACGCGACGGGTTCATTCCGGCCGGAATTTACATCGAGTTAATTAATTACTACTTAAGCTGATATCATTAACATTGATAAAATAATTTGGTCGAGTGATTGAAAGTGACTGCCGAGCGAAACGATCTTGAGGGGTGTTGATGTATGGCAATAGTTTCACACCCTATTACTATATTACACGGGACACGTAACATAAATGGTGGAACCAGGTTATTATATTGTATATCTATATTGGGTGACTGGTAATTAGTGAAGGATATTTAAACACGTGTTTGTACTCATGATTACAAACAACTTTTCGCAAAGAAACTTTTTTGTATACTCAATAGTTTTATTTTTAGCACCCTATATTTATTTGTACCTACACCTTTGCACACCAGACTAAATGTTTTATTTTAGCATTGTAAACCGTATTAATTAATAATGTGATTTGTTTTTTAGTAACTATTGTATGCTTATCAATTAGTATTTGTCTTTATTTTTATTTAAACACTTCATCTCCTATTGTTCAAATTCATTGAATCAATCTGTTATACAAAAGCATTTAACATAAAAAATTGTTGTTAATATTTTATTTAAGCATTTAAGTAATAGTAATAAATATAATAAGCATACTTGTACTAAATAGGCTTTTAGTACCTGTGAAATAAATGCAGAACAAAACATTATAATTGATTCAAATTCAAATTAAATAATTTATTGCATTTATGTGTGGTATAGATTATAAACATTACATTAGCAGATTAATTTCAAGATCAATACTCACAATCAAAACATCAAATCAGTGCATCGGCTACGAATCCGTAGCATCCTCGTAGCATGGCTACGAAGCGTAGCATTTGTCTACGAACGTAGCATTCACATGATCACTTGTCAAAATCTAAAATTTAAAAAAAAAACCGCCAAGTCACAATAAAATTACTTTCTTAAAAATATTTTTTTTGTTTTCGATAAATTAATATCGGTGCAATCGCGAACGTCGTTACTTATTTCCTTGTAACCGGTGACTGGTCGTCGCTCCCCGTTCGCGAGCGGTTTTGTCGTCAACTAAAGCCGGTTACACACGCGATGACACGAATCGGGTTTAAGGTTGAATATATTAGTTACATGTGTCAAGTTGAGCCCATGAATCATTGTCGCGAATGCCTCGTTCCGTTGGCGTGTGTAATTGCATTATATTTTGTTGTGATCCTTGTTATTTGTCGCGATTAATATGTTTGGACTCGGGGATGGGAGAAAAATGTCGTTGTTATATCAAAGAATGAAGTTGCTTGCATTTTTTAAAGGAAAAATGTTGGTTGGTTTGTATATTTTTCAATTTTGTGTTAGTTTCGCAGATCGCGTGTTTTGTATTTAAGAATATTCAGTATAAGTTAGCTTGAAATGCTCCCATGCTTGAATAATTTTTTCATTAGGTACTAGCATATAGTATATACAATATATATACCAGTCATTGTACCATGGCAGAAAAAAATATCCTGATAAAAAAACTCACCGCCCTAAAATGCATATCAGAATGGGCATAGAAATGTATGTGTTCATCGAAAATGATCAAATAATGATGAACTTTTGGCATTGTTAATTGCATTCCATTTAAAAAAATTAAGTACAATTAATATATTTTTCATGATTAGTGTAACAAACCTTATTTTCGTCGTTTGAAGTTTATAGTTTATAATCGCGAAGATAATTCGAGCCTAAATATATCAGGCATCAAGCCCTGGCACGGCATCCACAGTAATTATTCCTCCGATCGTGCCACAGTTTGTAATTTATTATGGAATATTATTGTATTGTAAATTCTGCATAAATCCTATTCGGTTTGCATAATTTCGGGACGACATGGTACAAACTGTTTGGAGCACGAAACATTAAGTTTTATGGTAGTAAATAAGTAGTTTGGGGAAGCCAGGGATTGGTAAACTTTGCGCTAATAGCTAGGTGCTGATACCATCTTTCGAGGGGATTATACAGAAGCTATAAAGGTTTTAATGTGCTATAAAGCGCTGTTGTAGGTTGATGTTTTTAACTTGAAACATTTGTCAAAAGGCTAGAATTTAATTTAGGACAGTATGTAAGTGTCCGATAGTGGTGAGCACATCTTGTTGAAATTGCTACCACACGGTAAAGTAGACGATTTTATAGGATTGAGTAAAAATATTATGTTAAAACTCTTGATTCCTTAAAATAGCTACAAAGTTGGTTTCTTGCATTTTTTTCTGAAAGACGCAACAGCCCACCGTTTTCTTTTAGCTGGTTATGTAGTGTTGTTTAAACATGGTGCAGAAATTATCATCATTATATAAATTACCATAACTGTTTCAAATTTAGTTGAAGGAAAGGCTAACATTAACAATTTACAAAATTCAACTCGGCCTAACTCCACAACACCCTTTATTAGAAACTTCCTAACGCTTACCTAACTCGGCGGTATGTAAATAGGCAGCCGTATCCATCAGATACCTAGCTCAGACGTAACTTTATGTGTGCTTTGTGTACCTGCGATCACGTATCTCTTGACGTAATTTATTACAAAGGCGCTTCGCCCTGTCAAATGAATATAGGTTAGTGCTTTCAAGAGTCGCGTATCGGTACCAACATTTGGTAGGCACGAACAACGACATATAGGAACTCTCTCGGTTTACGATTGCTATTGAGCAACACTTTTTCTTCACTTTTATATCGTTTTACGGTTTACAGATACACTTTGGGAAATTGGTGAATTGGAATTGTTTTTAATTGTGATGTAGAAAAAATGGTTAACTACTTTTTTTGCTTTTATCGCGACGCATGTATTTTATATGTAAGAACTATCCGTTTTTAATTTAAGGGCCTGTTTTACAATGCTCGGATAGCCGCTTCGTGGTGGACAACGACGTAATTTGTATAAACTATCTGTCACATAAGTTTACTGGGTACTTGGTATTTGTCTGTCTTTTGGATTAGTAAGGGAGATAAACAGAGGTCTCTCTATTTATTACTAACAAACGTTTTTGTTTATTCTCTGAATAATAATCACGAAGTTATTAACAGGCATAGTGGTATTGCATTATGTCCTCTAAGGTGACATTTAAAGCTCGTCTTATTGTTGCCAGACTATTATGTCGCGACAATACTCATAAAATTTTATATGTAAAATGTAGTGTCGTAATACTTTATCGTTGAAAAGCCGTATGGGAGGATGAGTGTTTCTATATAGGGTCGTAACAAACTTGACTTTATTTGTCTATATGGCTAAGAATATGACCTTTTGATATCTACTACGTAAACTTATAGCAGTTTGTATAACCTACTTGTAGACACACATTTAAAACATGAGGGTGCTTTTCCTTTATAATCCTAGATTATTGCCAAAACCTTACAAAAACAGTACCTCTTGGCAGCAAACAATCAGAAATCACATGGGGATCAAAAATCTTTATCATAAAGTCTTTTATCTTACATGTGCTAAATAGTAGCTAAATAGTTAGCTCTAATTCTCATAGTAATAATAGTTCATTATTTAGTTACTCCTCTCATTAACGTCTTCTTTATACAAAACTACATGTAGGGGTGGAATATCCCCATAATTTACTTCTAGCAAACAATGAAGTTGCTAATGAGTCGTCAGAATTAATAGTTCAGTGTGTATTAATTGTGGGCGAATTGTTTCCGTGTCGGCCTCGGTAATAGGGTGCAAACATGCCACGCTCCATGTGGTAATGTGGCACAAACGTTTGCCAGCGGTTATACGGAAATAATGAATGGGAAACACGGTATTTTTGGCTCGGCTTTCTTGAAAATGTTTGCTGAATTTTAAACGCTGATGAATATGGTAATTTTTAGTTGTTCGCTGAATCTGATCAAATTATTTCCGTACAATATTGTTCAGTATTGTATTTGGACGTTTTTTTATTGTATTAGCCGGTAAACGAGCAGGCGGATCACCTGATGGAAAGCAATCGCCGCTGCCCGTGGACATTCGAAACACCAGAGGCGTTAAAAGTGCTTTGCCTTTTGAAGGTTAGGAATTTAAGGGTTGTTGGGGAATCGGTGATTGGGAAAATTGGAAGGCAATTATTGGGCCTCCGGTAACCTCACCCACACAACGAAACACCATGCAAGCGTTGTTTCACGTCGGTTTTCTGTGAGACTATGGTATCACTTCGATCGAGCCAGCCCATTTAGGCCAAAGCACGGTTCTCTCACACTTAAAAGAGTTGAGAGATTCATAAACTCATATCTATATGACAAAGCTAAAACAAGACTTAAAAATAAATCTTGTTATAACGCAGACGTAAGAATGTTGACTAAATCCGTATATTCTGTAGATGGCCTAAACATTTGCACCATCAGTTTTACGAGGTTATCGTTGCGTGATTCCAATATTGTTCATATCTAGGTCTCACCATACATTGTGGTTTATTTTTATACAGCAGTCTTTGTTTTTGTACGTATAAGTTTGTGCCTGTCGTCTATATAACGTCAGTTTAGTAGATAGTGGTTTACACTACATTTTAAGGGTTAGGGACTCAAAAAATGATAGTAGGTCGTAAAAATTACTTTTCATCCTCGATATTTGTGATATTTTAGTAGCAGGTATTTCTTGACTTGTAATTAACATTTATTATAACTATAGTTAACATTTTTACATTTACATAAATAACTATACGACTGTCTTCCATGGGGCTAGACAGAACGCCAATCGCTGTGAATCTTACATCTTTTTCATTTACCAAACTCGATATCGTTCTAAACATCCAACTCAAATCCATTTTCTGCCAACATTTGCAAACCATTTACAAAATCAGAAATCAACATGAAACGATTAACTTAACAAGTCCAACATATTTCATTAAATACCACCGTAGCGTAGTTGAATTCAAACTTTAATCTATCCATCAACCCCGCTCATTATACAAACACAGCGTAGTTTCGTGACACGGCCGCTTAATTGTGATAATTGCCAGACAGAAATTAATTTGCCGCGACGTTCAACCCTAAAGCCCAGAGCACACTGTCGGAGGCACGCTGAAGATAGTGAAAATAAATCAATTTAAAATGAACCTTAAGTACTATGACCTATGGATGAAAACGGCATGCCAAAGATGAGTGGCGTGCGGTGCGTCGTCAAGCTATCTTCGCCGCTCCCCGTCGGTGTGCGCTGGGCCTAACGGAATTAGTTAAGGTTTTGCTAAAATTCACATGATTTACGGTTAGCCACATTTTTTTGTTGTTCTTTTTCGTCAAGAATTCGGTATTTTTATGTCTTTGTTTACTTCTGAGGCAGTTAAAGGGTTTCCGAGTTTCGTAATAATGAGAAAAGTTTCCGCTTAAAATACGGCAATGCTCGCAATATTTTCGTGAATGAAAAAGTGGCATTTTAAAGGCATTCTTATTGTCACCCTCTTATTTAATTTGTGTTTTGTATGTCTTTTTCGGGGCTACAACGTCATGTTTGTTTTCTTTTTTTTTCATACTTCTTTAAGTGAATTGATGGTTTTCTTTTTTTTTTCTAGAATGCTTAAGACTTGGCTGTGCTCTACCGTACATCGAGTATTGTTGTTTAATGTATATGATAAATGATTATGAAGAAAAACTTGATACACAATTTAATATTTCGTTTAAATTATCGTAATAAGTAGGCAGAAGTGCACAATCCAAATAAATGTATAGATCAACGAAATCTTTACCTTTTTTTCTTCTTCTACAGGAGCATTTAAGCGTGTTAAAAGATGAAGCGCCGCGGGTGGACGCTGTGAAGCTGGAACAACTCCTGTCTGCCGCGTACGCGCTGATCAGTCCTGAGCTGCAGCAGGTCACGTTGCCCGACTTCCCAGTAGACAGCTTGCAGGCTGCCGCACTCATTCTGGTAAGTTAGTATTACGTACTGCAATACTAGGTGTTTTTCTTATTAGATATTTTATTCAATATCATTTGTTACTCTTATTCATAATGATTATGGTATGTGTTATATCTCTCTCTTAAAGTTATGGTTACTAAATTATATGTTTATTATTTATACTTCAAATTTTTTATAATTACTTCAAAATTAAAGATTTATGAAATAACTAGCTTCTGACAGCGGCTTCGCCCGCTGTCCCGTCAGATAAAGTACCATATTATTATGTGTTATTTTAGATAATAATCTAACCCTGTTTCAAATTTCATCCCTATCCTTTCAGCCGTTTTGATGTGATTGAGTAACAAATATACAGGCAAACACAAACTCACACACTTTCGCATTTACAATATTAGTAAGAAAAGAGTATTCATAAGTTTTTATCAGTCTATAATCGTGTTAGTTATTTAGTTAGTTACAATAATAGTAAAGGATCTCTCTTTGATTAATTCAATTTGTCTCAGCGTCGGGTGCCTGAAGTTATTATTTATTATTTTGATCCAATTACTTCAACTGTCATAGATTCTAAAGCCATTCAAAGTTCTGTGGAACAGCTATATTACTTTCATAAAAAAATTAAGGAAATGTTAAAATTTCGCGCTATCGCGTGCCGCTGTTTTTGCAAACGGACGTACCTAAGACTGAAATATAATTTGAAAACTTTGTTAATTAAGTAATTTCTTTGTATTGTATGTAGTATGTATTGTTAGATTTTAAACTTTTCTATTTTAAACTAAAACAAACGACCTTGGTATTAATAGCTGTGGAACACGACACTGTATTTGCTAATCTCACTCCTTAATGAACAAAGTTCGTTGGAAAACAAATTAGAATCGCAGACAAACTACTGCTGTTGTCTGTGCTCGAATTTTAAGCTCGAATTTATAAGATTGGTTTTTAATAAGCCGCCTGTTTTATTAATTTATGATTAATTATTCAACTTTAGCTAATACAACGTCAGAGACCAATACGTAATTGTGTGGTCTTATTTAATTTAAAAGATTAACAAGGACTTTTTATGACATAAGTCGGTAAACAAGCAGACGGACCACCTGATGGTACGCAATCGCCACCGCCCATGAACACCCGAAACACCAGAGGTATTGCAAGTGCGTTGCGGGCCTTTTGGGGGTTACGAATTTAAATGTTATTGGGGGAATCGGGAATTGGGAAGGGGGGTAACTGAGCCTCCGGTAACCTCACTCACACAACGAAACACAACGCAAGCGTTTCACGTCGGTTTTCTGTGAGGCCGTGGGATCACTCCGGTTGAGCTGGCCCATTCGTGCCGAAGCATGGCTCTCCCACACTTATGATTATTTAACTCTAGCTAATTTTAGATACCAATACGTAATTGTGTAGTCTTAGATCAGACAATGGTGTATTCATAATTTACTCAAAACTAATTAGAAATACAGATAAAAATGTGCAATCATATACTGACCTTTGGCCGCAGTATCAATCCGACAGCTTCATAAATTTCTATTACGGGCAACTTCCCTTTTCAAAAAGGACAACTGCATAAAATTTGGAAGCTATGAACATGAACACCCATCTTGACCTTGAAGACGAGTTACACTGATGAGGGGATCGCGTGCACACCATGGGACGTTCAAGGTCATACGTATCCTCCATTGTCACATAAACTTTCGGGGGATATTTTCAGTTTGTTGTGATTTTGTTTCGAAGCTGATAGAAATCTGCGCTTCCTTCTTCCATTTATTATGAACATTTTTTTTTAAATTTCATCCATCATTCTTAAATGTAGGCTAAAATTAATTTTATAAAAGGGAAACGTATTGTATCGATTTATTCCAATGTTATTTATGGTGCATTTTATTTATGACTTCTTAAACTGTTCATATATTTATTTTTATAATAACTATCGTGGGACATACTAAATTAAATAAAAAAAACGGTTTCGAGTCACAGAGAACACCCAGTAGGCTGCGTGCCGTCGCCGCGTCTACGCGCTGATCATGATGAAGAGTCCCACTGTGACTCGAAACTAGTAGAGCTTTTCTCCATTTATTTACGTGAGTAAACTATGACTTTTAGTTAATGATCATACTTTTGTTTCAGGAACGAAATCCAAACATCCCAATTCACAAACTAGTGTACCTCCTCTACCCTTACCACTCCTTCCTCACCAGGGAACACGTGAAGAATGTGGAAGCAGTTCTCCATAACCTGAACATTAACACCAACCCCAAATGGGAGATATCTCTCAACAACATCCAGGTCAAAGGAAACCAAGCCTTAGTGACTATGGAAATGAATGGAGCTAAGTCTCAGTTTAGCGTGCCCCACGGTGGCAGGGTACAGGGTGTTGAAAATAGGCATATTGTTAAAACTGCTTACCAGAGTGAGTTGCTGAATGAATTGATGCTGAGTCATAGTGTCGGAGATTTTTGTATTATTGGTAAGTAGGCCTTTGTGTGTGCTTTTAGCGAAAACTAATCTTTTGTGTTCTAATTTCTATCCCGAATTGAATTCAGAAGATTCAACGTTACGCCTTTTATCCCCGAAGGGGTAGGCAGAGGTACACATTACGGCACGTAATGCTGCTATAAAATGTCCGTCCACTTTTTCACCATTTGTGTTATAAGTCCCATGTAATAGGGGATGAGCCTATTGCCATATACTGGGCACAATTCCAGACTCCATGCTACTACTGAGAAATTTTCCGAAAAAAAAACCGAAAAAAGCGCAGTAAGACTTTGTCCGACTTGGGAATCGAACCCAAGACCCCTTGATCGAAGCAGCCTATTATAATTCAGAAAATTATACTGAAAAACGAATACAAACTTTCATTAACAGGTCCAAAAGGCTGCGGCAAAAGTCTTCTAGTCTCGCAACTATCATCCTTATTGGGCTACACAATAGAGCCTATAGTCCTGTACCAGGACATGACGGCCAGAGACCTGGTGCAGCAGCGCACTACCCTGGACAATGGGGACACGGTGTGGAGGAACTCAGCGTTGGTTGAGGCGGCGTTGAAGGGACATATGGCGGTGTTGGACGGGTTGCATAGGATACACGCTAGCACACTCGCAGTGTTGCATAGGTAAGTTAAAGTTAAAGCATTTGTTTGAAAAAATATATACGACCTTTTCTTCTTATACACGCGGTTTTGAAACGTCCAAATATAATTGTCCGTCAGTAAAGCTAGGTGCGTGGTCCAAAATGTAGATTCGTAAGAAATTCCATTGTTGCTTTTTTTAACCGACTTCAAAAAAGGGTTCTCAGTTTATTTTTCGTGTATGTATGTATGTTTATGCGCGATTATCTATCGCAAACCAATTTTGAAGCGTTTTTCAGCATAGTATTTTTCAGACTTAGGAGAAGGTTTAAGGGATATTACATGGTTTAAAAATTATGCAGCAAAGAAAATTAAAGGCGGTTTTTCCTTTTAATTTTTAAGTTATTAAACTTTGCGCACTTATCTATATTTGTGTCTCTTTCTCACATACACTGCCGAAAATATCTTATCCGATTTCGGTAAAACCTACATTCTTTGTTGATAAAACACTCAACACCAATTAAACAATGCAACTTTGGTCCGGTACAGGTTGGTGCACGACAGAGAGCTACAGCTGCACGACGGCACGCGACTGTTGCGACACGACCGATACGACGAGCTGCTGCGGTCGGGGCTCACCGTGGCACAGCTTGAGAAGAATGGGGTCAGGAAGATACACCCGGCGTTCAGGTACATATAATATAATAGGAAGATCATTTTTGCAAAGAGAAAATAACTTATTTTTTAAGAAAATTATCAAAGTCATACAGACCCTTGTCATCTATTTCAGTTCAATTGTCATATTTATAGGTATTTACACTAAATAATATAATAATAACTATGACTAAAATATTTACAACTTAAAAATACCTAAAAAGAAATAAAAACTAACTTAAAGCGTCGAAAAAGTTATCCTCATCGCTGTGTGTGTGGTAAGGTGCCCAACAGACTGCCACGTTGAATGGCAACTCATCACCTTTTGAAGAACAGCTTGAAAAATATGAAGAAAAATTAAATGTTCTTGTTGTCTCTTCATTATTTTAAAAGGGCGGCAATTGATGGTGCAAATGTGGTGTCTTGATTGTGGTCTGACAATTTTCGCTACTAATAATTTAAGTTCCGAGAGTCCCATTAATATTTAATACGTGAAGTTGAAACAAATATTCCCTACCAGAGTATTGTATTCGAATTTGCTCGACCCTAATTATTTTTGTTTTGTTATCTCAGGATAGTAGCACTAGCAGAGCCCCCGGTACTCGGCCGTGGTCAGCAGTGGCTGTCTCCGGAGATCCTCAGCTTGTTCATCTTTCATGAGATGAGGAACCTCAGCAAGAAAGAGGAGATCTTCATTATCAACAGTTTGGTAAGTATCAATTTGATTTGATTACAAAAAATATAAATAGTACAGGTTGCTAGTAAATAATGAAATGATAATATTTTTACACACACAACGCCACGCCTTTTATCCCCGAAGGGGTAGGCAGAGGTGCACATTACGGCACGTAATGCCGCTATGCAATGTACACCCACTTTTCACCATTTGTGTTATAAGTCCCATGTAATAGGGGGTGAGCCTATTGCCATATCCCGGGCACAATTCCAGACTCCGTGCTACTACCGAGAAATTTTTCGAAAATCCGAAAAAAGCCCAATAATACTTTGCCCGACCCGGGAATCGAACCCGAGACCTCTTGTTCGGCAGTCGCACTTGCAACCACTCGACCAACGAGGCAGTCAGATAATATTTTTCTAATGCATAAAACCCGAAAAAGGAAACTATGAAGTTGTTTTATTTGTACGGCTAGTCATGTCACTTGTACTTAACTTTAAATGATAAATTATATTTATTTCTGTAAGTAGGTTATAAAATAACAGTTTTACACGTCTATAATTCAAATAGCTAGATGAGGCATTCATTCGACACTGTTTATGTCATAATCTTTTAAAGTTAACTATTATGTATGTTCTTTCAGTATGGTGACATATCACAACCGCTCCACACGATAATCAACTTAGCAGACGAACTCAGGCGATCAGAGGACAGCACTCTGAAGAACCTCTCATCATCATTATCCACCAGACAACTCCTGAGGATCGCCAGCAGAATGGCCAAGTACCCAACTGACTCGGCCTACGAAACTGTTCAACAAACATTCTTAGCCAAGTTCCTGCCTAATTTAGCACGACGAGCGCTAGATGGCGCTAGTCAAAAACTAGGCATAGATCCACCTAGACGATTCGGTATATTCGGAAACAATCCTTCAGAAACCAAGGTCAAATGTTCAGTTGAGAACAACGTTTTAACTATAGGCAACACGAGTACGGAGATATACAAAACGGATGCGTTAACTAAAGTGCCAGATATCTTGTTTTATGACGTTCCCCAGCACATGAGGTTGCTCGAATGGTTACTACAAGACTTTTTGCTTGGCAACCATCTCCTTTTGGTAGGCAATCAAGGTGTAGGCAAGAATAAGATAGCTGACAGACTTCTACAATTGTTGAACCGTCCTAGAGAGTATATACAGCTGCATAGGGACACCACAGTGCAGTCCCTAACTGTGCAACCCACTGTAAAGGACGGCGTGGTGGTTTATGAAGATTCTCCCTTAGTGAAGGCAGTGAAATATGGCCACGTTTTAGTGGTCGATGAGGCGGACAAGGCTCCAACACATGTCACTTGTATTTTAAAGACTTTGGTGGAAAATGGGGAGATGATCCTGAGTGATGGTCGGCGCATAGTGCCCAAACATATGTTGGAGAGTTCAGGCGGTGATGTGTCCAGTTTCATTCCAGTGCACGATGACTTTAGGATGATTGTGCTCGCTAATCGTCCTGGATTCCCGTTCTTGGGCAACGATTTCTTCGCATCTTTGGGTAACTTTTATCTGATGATTTTTTGCAAATAGATTCTCGTGCGACTTTCCTTGACAAAATATTCTATACCCTCTGTAATGTAAAAGTGGTATAATAATTTTAAAGTTCTATCACTCGCTAATCATGATGGGTATAATCTGGGTGCCTTCGAAGCCCGAGTGAATAGGTTGCTTATGGGAAAACGTGCTCCATCGTGGCCGCATCATCACTTACCATCAGGCGAGATATCGGCAAAACGTCGACCCATCAAAAAACGTAAATAAAAAATCAGAACTCAATAATCGCCACTGTCCAAAGACGTTCATTTTTGTGTAGAAATAAGCATTACTTATTTTACGATAATTATATTTCATTCTCTTAAATTCAGACTGTCAAAAGACGTTCATTTTTGTGTACAAATGAATGTTAATTTTTACGATAATTATATTTCATTCTCCTAAATTTAGAGCTTAATTTACTTCATAATATTTTCATTCTTCCATCGCCAGGTGACCTATTCTCCTGCCACGCTGTAGACAATCCCTCAGTGGAATCTGAGATGGAGTTGCTGCGTTCATACGGACCTGATGTTCCTCAGGATGTGATGAAGAAGTTGGTGCAGGCGTTCGCTATACTCCGGGACAAGGCCGACCAGGGACAGCTGACGTACCCATACTCTACTAGAGAGTTGGTCAATATTGTTAAACATTTACAGGTTGGTCATGTTATATATTACATATTTGTTTTTAATTTATTAGATTGGATTTATAGTTTAAATGTGCTGGAACTGAATAATGACACAAAAGTGTAGTTTAGCATTTGTGTCTGATATACTGTACCGTATATACCGTATAAGTTTGCGTTGCTTTTAAAGTAATCGAAACAACCAATCAGAGCGCCATAAGCCGTTTCTTTTTTTAAACTTAAAGAATAATACGCGTTATTTTTACAAGTAAATAATGAAAGTAGCAAAAATAATACTGGGTATTTCTAATGGTCTCAAACAACAAAAATACTCTAAACGTCACGCAATTTTAAGACACTCTCAAATATAGTTCTGTCCTTGCAAATTCTTTGTAAGTGACAGAAGCACGAGATTTAAGTGTAACTTAAAATTGAGTAACATATCAGTATTCGGGCGTAAGAGTCATAATTTTGTACAATATTTATTATATTTTATTTTAATCTGTTTAAAGAATAGCAAGACATCTTAGATATACTAAGCATAATATATCTAATTATGTTTTCTAGAAATATCCAAACGAGGACCTAGCGACAGCTATAGGCAACGTGTTCGACTTCGACCGGTACAGCAAAGACATGGCCGACACCTTACTGGAGGTGCTTCATTCCAGCGGACTGCCGATAGATGGCGTGCTCGACGGACGGTCCAAGGAGGCGCTCAAAAAGATACAGATGACTATTGAGAGGCATAGTGGGTGAGTACTTGAGTAGTGAATGTTTATAATTGTTATCTTACATAATCTCTTTTTGTTCAATGGTTAGCCACAGGTTACCTACTTGTGAGTAAAAATCACAGTTTACCTTTACACTCTAAATTAACCAAAATTCACGATTTACTCACGTGAATTAACGGAGAAAAGCTTTACTTTAGAATTAGTGAAGAAAAGCGGCGACGTCGCGCAGCCTATTGACGTCGCCGCGTCTGCGCACGCTGCTCATGATGAAGAGTCCTCTTCGGTGATTCGAAACTAGTAGAGCTTTTCTCCATTAATTCACGTGACTATTTGTGATTTTTAGTTAATTTAGAGTGTCTCACGATATTTATTATAAAAAAATATATTTTAGTTAACCTGCATTGCTGCAACTATTGTAATAACTACTGCTTTAATATAGCATTCAATTTTAGTATTGTTTATCCCGCTATAAATGACCATTTCTCAGCATCGTATACATTCTTAAGAATCCATTATTATAATCTAATTATTGTATACCAGGTGACATTGTAAGTTTACAAATACACCCACGCCACACCGCGGTAGAGAATCCTAGCGTGGGGTATTGTTTTTAAACGGGCAAATAAGGTTTATTTTCAATTCTCACTGACCTTTAATATTTCCAGTAAAGACACATCATCTCCTAAGCATGGTAAAGAAGATCCTAAGAACGAGCCCCACGTGGGGGGGAACACGTGGGCGGGGGGTACCGGGGGACGAGACACTGCCGGATTAGGGGGGAAGGGGGGACCGTACAGGCTGGATAAGGGACATGATGTGCATCAGGTTAGTAAATGTCGCAATCAACTAGTTTAATCAGCCATCCAAAGGGGGCTACCGTTTTAGGCTCGCCAGATGTTGCTAATGTGAACCTCTCGGTCTTCGTTCAATAGAGAATTAGCTAGTGTCACACCATTGAACGTTCAGTATTTGACGTCTGAAGTGATTGGACAAAAACCACTTCCTACATTTGCATTATCTGGGGACCAAAAAACGGTAGCTGGAACGGTAGCACGGTGGTTCTTGAATGATTTGTTCACGCGGCATTAAAGTTGACTTTTTGTCTTTAATCCCAATCTCTATAAGTGAAAATAGTAAATTGAAAATTGTGTACAAAATAACCCACAACGTATATTTCAGCTTTCAGAGGCTGAAAAGGACGATGTGCCGGAGCACGTGAAGCAGGCTGCGCGGGAGATGAATCGGAAGGCTTTCGAGGAGAGGCTGAAGGAGATCAAGATGAGCGAGTTCGACGCCAAGCTCTACGGACAGTTCCATAGGGCGGTGCAACAACAGGTACTCTCTCTTTTAATTTAATGTCTTAAATATATATTTCGAATTATTTCACACAGAGAAGGTACCAGAAACAGTACCCTTAGTATCAGAAACGAGAGCGCGTTCGGCGCTCTGATTGGTTTATTCGAGCCGGCCAATCAGAGCGCCGAACGCTCTCTCGTTTCGATTACTTTAAACGTAAAGCAAACTTTTACTAAAACTTTTACTCTTGATAGAGTTTAACGATACACCCAATGTAAAATTACATTCTAGATTTCGAGAAGACTTTTTCTAGAACATCTAATGTCTGTCTCCAAATATTATTGTTGTTATATTTACTATACAGATCGGAGCACTCAGGGGCGTGCTGGCAGAACTGCAAGCGAAGAAGAAAGAAAGACATTGGAGCCGACATCAGACCAGCGGAGAACTGGACGATGGGAAGATTATAGAAGGTATTTACTATTTATATAGAGAGGTTCATCGTTTGTTTAACACATTGAACGCCGTGGTAGTCACCGGTGACCGACGTTAGCGGAGGATTTGCCTTCAACAGTTTTCTATTGGCAGTCAAAGACTTAATGTAGGTGTTAGAAGTAGTCAGGCCATTAGCTTAATTGTGTTTTGGAAGCGGCCTGTTAAAAGTGCTATAACAGACGTTGGACCATGGGGCCTCCGGGGTTGGTGTACTAAGAGGACCGAGTGTGGCCACAAGGGAGCTTTTAGTTCCTACGCTCCCGTTTCAGTTTTTTTCCCAAAAACCTAGGTGCATTTTGAAGGTTTCCCCCCGTTAAAAAAAGCATTGAGGACGCTGCCAAATGGTTAGTATGATAAGGTCTTAAGAGAAAATAGATAGATATACACTACCGACAAAAAGTTTGGAAGCACTTTTTAATGTTAATTATTTTAGAAATAACATGAGTTACAGTATTGTTTAATTAAAAATTGTTAGGTATTTAATTAAGACAACAATTAAACTATAAAATAGAAACATTTTTTTATGTATTAAGCACAAAATTAATTTATAATTGATTTTCATCTATATGCCTTTATAACAGCTTGGCAGATTCTAGGCATTCTCTTCAGTCATTTATTCTAGTAATCAGCGCTAATTTCTTTCCAAGCTTGCTGTAGATATTGTCAGAGCCCTCCCTAGTGCTCTACGGTAAACGTTCTCTAGGGCTTTTCAATCTTATTCATCCCATAATTTTTCAATAGACGATAAGTCTAGTGATTGTGGGGGCCATACCATCAATTCAAGGACACAGCTTGATTACTGTTCTAAAAAGGTTTTGCATATTCTTGCTGAGTGTTTAGGATCATTATTTTGTTGAAACACAAATGATTCACCAACAATACGTAATTAGGAAGGGAAATCATGATTCTTTAATATTTGCAAATATTGCTCCTTCCTCATGATTCCATCAATTTTAACAAGATCTCCGAAAGCAGTTCCAGCGAAACAACCCCAGACTGAAACATTACTACCGCCGTGATTTACCGATGATACTAAACAGTCTTCAGATACTCTTTCATGGGATCTGCGGCGGACAAGGAGTCTTCTATTAGACCCAAAAATTAATATTTCGATTCGTCTGTCCATAGTACAGTTTTCTATTGTTCTATTGTCCAATTTTCATGTTATTTTGGCCATTGCAGACGTTCCTTATTATGTATTGGTGTTTTCACTGCCGCACAACCATGCAGACCAGCAGATGCAAGGTGATTCTTCACTGTAGAAATTGTCACTTTTTTGTTTCGCGTTTTATTCAACTCCCGAGTAATATCCGGGGCTGGAGGTCGACGATTACGGTTTGAAGTTGTTACTATAAACCTGTCTTCGGCTGCAGAAGTAACTTTTGGTCTTCCACTCCGTTTTCTATCCAACAAACTGCCGGTTTCCCGAAGTCTCACAAGTGTATAATGAACACCCTTAGGTGATATATCGAGGTTTTTCGCAATATCTCTTTTAGAATAACCTTCATTATTTAGAACAATAATAGCCGATCGTGTTTCAACTGTTAACTGTTTTCCTTTTCCCATCTTAGACTCAAAATATTAAAATTATTAGTATTTTTAAAAATACGAAGTCAAAGAAGCAAAACTCTTATTTAATTGCACAAAATTTAATTAATCAGTATTCTTAACACAGTTCTCAATACATACTGTCGAACATTATAAACTGTAACATTAAAAAGTCAGTTTGAGGGTACTCTGCAAATTGAACAAAGTAACAGCAAAAATTGCGTTTTTGTGATTTTTACGTAAATGTTTCAGGTTTGGACACCATGATTATTTATATTACAGTAAAATGATTTAAAATTATATTTTATTGTATTACGACATCAATTAATATAGATTTTATCAATTTGCAATACTTTAGATCGAAAATTACTGCTGCTTCCAAACTTTTTGCCGGTAGTGTATACTAGATAGATACTATAGCGTACCTTTAGAGCATTCAATATTTACATAATATGAATCAATATAATATTTTGTATGGTCCCAGGCCTGGCCGGCGAGCGCTCGATATACCGGCGCCGCACGGACCAGGAGCCCCCGCCGGGCGCTCCGCCGGACAAGCCCAAGCGACTCCGACTTGTCGTCGACGTCTCCGGCAGTATGTACAGGTACTACTTACAGTCATTGTAAGCTATAGTCCATGGGAGTCCATTGCTGGATTATGGACCTCATTTACAAAAGAAGGGGATCTCGTTATTTTTTATAAAAAAAATCGTTGTCCCACACTAATCTGACTGGCGCGGTGACTTGGCAACCGGCTGCCGCGCAACAAATAGCTTTTCGATTTCCGCAATAGCAACTCTTTATGTTATCCACAAGTTGTTGTGTCGGGTCTTGATGTCATGTGTATGTGAACTTGTTTATTTGTAAACGCACCTACGACACTGGACAAAGTCCTAATATGGGGTAACGTTTTTAAAAGAAAAATTATAAGAAACCATAGTTGGCATGCGGGTTGCAGATCGCAATTAAGTTTATTACAGAGAATGCTGCTGCCCAGTACGTGTTAAATATGTAATTCTCTGATGTTGTAATCATGGGCGGTACTGATTGCTTACCATTCAGTGACCTTTACTTTACAAGAGTGAGTTCGGTGCTCTGATTGGTTGGTTTATTCGAGCCGACCAATCAGAATGCCAAACGTGCTCTCGTTTGGATTAAACGTAAAGCAAACTTGTACTAAGGGTAATGACTATTTGCCCGCGATTCAATACAAAAACGCTGCTGTTTCCAGGTTTAACTCGTACGACGGTCGTCTAGAGCGTTCGATGGAGGCAGTAGTGTTGCTGACGGAGGCTCTGAAGGGCTACGAGGCTCGCATCCGGTACGACATGCTCGGCCACTCCGGGGAGGAACACGCGCTCGAACTCGTCCGCCTCGACCGACCTCCCGAGAACGAGAAGGAGAGGTTACAGGTATGTAGATGTTACTCATCTTTTAAGAAAATTTTATAGATTAGAGGCGCAGACTGTTAATCTATTTTTTGTTGATATATTATGTAGTAAATAAGTTAAAACACTGTATTTTTCATAACTATCGTTCACTCACAATTTACACATATATATTAATGGAGAAAGTCTCTAATAGTTTCGAGTCTCAGAGATTCTTTATCATGAGAGTATGCGCAGACGCGGCGACGTCGCGCAACCTACTGACTAGTACTTTTAAACTAGTAGTTTTTCTCCATTAATGGACGTGAGTAAACCTTTTGTTATTTTAGTGAGTGATTTTTAGTTAATTTAGTATGCCTCTCGATAGTTATAAAAAATACAGTGAAAAAAGAGAGTAAATCGTTATATTTTCTGGAATTGTAAACTTCGGACGATCGATACATTGTTTTAAAAATAACGTATAGGTTCTTTACTAGTGACGTAATCAGCCCCAACTACTAAACTTCACAAACTTTTGAAGTTAAGTTATCAACTGATAACTCACTTTAAATTGTAAATCAAACTCTATTGCTAAGAAAATAAAGTTTAAAATTGTGATGCAGATAATCCGCGTATCGATAGCGATAACTCACGTCGAATTGTATAAGAAACTCTATTGCTAAGAAAATAAAGTTTAAAATTGTGATGCAGATAATCCGCACGATGCACGCGCACGCCCAGTTCTGCTGGTCGGGCGACAACACGCTGCCGGCGGCGGCGCACGCTATATCCACCATCGCCGCCGAGGACGCCGACGAGGCCATCGTACTCATACTGTCCGATGCCAACCTTAGGAGGTAAGACAGATTAATATTATAAATGAGAAAGTTTGTTTGGATGTTTGACCGTTAATCACGCTAAAACTGCTGAATGAATTTTGATGAAATTTGGTAGTACCTTCAGCATGAGTTTGCTTTATAGAGCGTGCCAATCAGAATGCCAAACGTACTAAGGGTGCAGAGTATGATCTGACTTGGGTGATAGGCTACTTTTATCCTATAGAACGCGAGAAAAATCGCTGGCAGAAACTAGTACTTAATATTTTTAACCTATGTTAAAGAGGGATGCTATTTTTTATGACTTTTTTGATAGTAACAACTACTATTGGTAGCAATAAAGCTAACCTACCGCTTCACTTTTATATGCAGCGTTTTGTAATTTGCTAGGTAGAAAGCTAAACATGATATGCGGTCTATCTTTGACTGATATGCTAGCTAAGGAGGAGGCGGGGCGCGTGAGGGAACGCCCTAGCCGTCGCGAGAGACACTCCGGGCGTAGGGGATCGCGTGACGATCTCCGGCCACCGTAAGTGCGGGCCTGCGGACGGCGAGAAGTCATAGGATGATTTTCCCCCGCAAAAAAAAAATCTTTGACTGATAAAACTCTGCAACAATATTTTTGTAAATCTGCCCCCTACCCCATAAAATAGCTTGTATGTCTTCATTTAATCCTAATGTATATTGCTTACAGATACGGCATCCAACCGGAGGAGCTCGGTACAATACTGACGTCAGACCACAGAGTGCAGGCACACGTCATATTTATCGGCAGCTTGGGAGACGAGGCTAACACGTAAGTTACTTACTATGTTATACAAATACAGATTTTTTTTGGTGTCGCAAAATTTTCATATCTTCATCTGTAATGGCAATAGAACACGCTTTCACCAATAAAAAAAAAAGAAATTAAATATTTTTTCTATCTTAGAGCGTGCGACTATATAAATGTTTTTGCGTTGAATATCTGTCATCGGACATAACTTAGGTTTTTGTACCGTAACAAAAAAAATTAAAAAAATAATAATAAATTTACTTAAGAATATCGTAATAAAATTGTGCTGCACTTAATTTTTTCCTGTTTATTAATTTATCAAGTTACTGTAACAGTTAACGTGTTTGTTACACACGTTATCGACTGTGCTTTATTTTCTATTTGTTATTTTTAAAACTCCAAACTTACTTACTTATTATTCAGCAACCTCTCAATCATCGAGACAATCAAATAGAAACAGATTTATATTTACAAAAGTATTCATATAACTGGTAATCGAAAATGTGTTTATTCCAGACTCCTGCGCAGACTGCCAGCAGGCCACGCCCATGTTTGCATGGATGTTGCGTCGCTACCACAGATTATGCAACAAATATTCGCCTCATCACTCCTACAGTCATCCTCTTGATTATAACTACACTTTAGATAATTGAATAATTATTTTGTTAATTTTCCAAGTATACACAAATACCTCAAATTAACCTAATCTTATGGCAGTATCTTACCAATCTACCCTAAACTAATCCCTTACTAGGTGTCACTTATGTGACGTCAACGCTTAAATTCCTAACTCCAAAAAGCCGGCAATGCACTTGTAAAGTCTCTGGTGTTTCGGGTGTCCATGCGCGGCGGCGAGTGCTTACCATCAGGTGATCCGTCTGCTCGTTTACCGGCTTATAACATAAAAAATATGTATGTACTATGTTTGTGATATCTTTGCTGTAACACAAATACCTCTATTTTGTATATAATGTAAGTATAAAGATAGTAAATGGTTACCAGGATTATGTATTACATTTTGAATTCTATTTGTTGATTGAATAAGGTTTATTTTGTATTGCAAAAGGTTTATAGTACTTATTTTATATGAAGGTGTTGGCCAAAAATAGTTGCAATACTCTTAAATGTATTTTTTTTGACTTTGTAAGTACAACTTATATGGAAATATAGGATAGAACACGAGGTATGACAGAAAAAAAAATAATTAAATCATTTTTCATTCATTATGAGAAATAGAAAGCATTCCTATTTCAATTAAGTATATATTTATTTTATATACATATGTATATTTAAGCTAAACCACAGTATATGTATTAGTCGAATTAGACCAATTTGTATAAAATATACGATATTTAAACGGTAGCTAAGTAAAGATTCCATGCACTAAAATCTATAGGAATATTAACGTTATGACGACCAATTTAAGAACCAAAGTTAAATGTTGTATTATAAATATTTCGAATAATTCTTTATTTTTTTACCAATTTTTTTTTTTGTTATGATATGTGAAACAATCAGTTTTCAAAATAATGTTCAATAAGGCTATACAACTCTTTTAGTTCACAAACTAAGTTTTATGTGTATTGTGATATGAATGATATACAATAGTTAAATAAATAATTTAATTTCATTATACCTGTGTTTTATTGTACATTTATAGAAAAAATCTAGTTCTTCTAGAATCTAGAATCGTTAGACTGCCTCGTTGTTGGAGTGGTCGCAAGTGCGACCAAGGCTCGGATACCGGTTAAATTTTCAAACCGTTATTATGTACTTGTACGCAAAACCTTTACATTGGGTTTCGTTCGCAAAACCGGTTTTTTTAAACCAGTATTTGGAACAGTATTTTCATAAAGGTTTTTTCGGATTAAACGGTTTAGAGCAATAAAAACCGGTTAATACGACGCACATCAAAGAAACGCCGCGCGCTGTTCGGATTATATTCAATAATAATATTTCAACGCGTGTACCGACATGCCACTCGTCGAATAAACCGGTTAATTTAGGTTAAATAAAAGTTCTTTAAATGTTCACGTTCTTAAGAAAAGTTCGGAGGAAAACCGATATAAACCGGTATTTTTTAAACCGGTTCCGAGCCTTGAGTGCGACTGCCGGAGGCTCGGGTTCGATTCCCGGGTCGGGCAAAGTATTACTGGGGTATTTTCGGTTTTTCGAAAATTTCTCAGTAGTAACACGGAGTCTGATATTATGTCCAGTATATGGCAATAGGCTCACCCCCTATTACATGGGACTTATAACACAAATGGTGAAAAGTGGGTGTACATTGTATAGCGGCATTACGTGTCGTGGTGAGTACCTCTGCCTACCCCTTCGGGTATAAAAGGCGTGACGTTTGCTTTTTTTAGAATCGTTAGTCGAATAGCTGTAAACCGAGCTAGGGTTCTTGGCACAGATATCGACAGACTATATCTAACCTTTTATCGACGAGCATGCATGAAAACTGATGACTGTTGATGAAGCGAAAAAGGTATGTAAGATTCGTAGCAATTGGCGTTCCATTGTCTCTCCTACCCCCATGGGAGACAGGTGTGAGGTTATGTAAGATGTATATCTGTGATTCTCGGTTTACCTAGACCTGCGGACGGCCTAGTTAACGGGGCTCCGGCTCGAAACTCTAAAGGCAGGAGTAGGAACGGGGTGGTTTTTAGTCAGTAAGAGTTTGACACTCCCTCTCGCCTCACCCGAGTCGGGTAAATACTATGAGGTTTTTTCGATTGTTTAAATCTCGTAGTAGCTTGTACTTTTGAATGATGATTGATATCGTAGTAATGGGATCATGATCATACCCAATACATACGATTCATAACGAAACTGGTGAACAGTGGATGTTACATCTATATTTAACACATTCACTGCCACCATTATTTTTTTGAAGTTCATAGCGATGTCAAAACCTAATGATTATAGCGATGCCGCCCTATAATCATTAAGTTATTGCTAGCAGATTATGTACTGAGAATTCCAAAAGGCAATTCTGGCTAATTTTCGAAATATCACTAATACATTTAGGACACGCTTGTCGTGTTCGAGGCGTAGTTATAGAAATTCGCAAGAACACGCTTGGCGTGTCGGCGGCATTCTATGTGCTATTCCAGATTATAATCTAGCTATATTACAAATTCCATCGCGATCCCTTTAGCCATTTCACTCATATTATATTAAAAGTTATTAACTAAAAATCAGCGATGACGCAGCGACGTCGTGTAGCCTACTGATGTCGCCGCATCTGCGCACGATGCTCCTTATAAAGAGTGTCTCTGTGACTCGAAACTAGTAGAGCTTTTCTCAATTAATATACGTAAGTTAACCGAGATTTAAAGTTAATTTAGTATGGATCACGATAGTTTTTAAATGTGGGAGAGCCATGCTTCGGCACGAATGGGCCGATTCGACGGGAGTAATACCAGGGCTTCACAGAAAACCATAACGCCTCTGGTGCTTCGGGTGTCCATGAGCTGCGGCGGTTACTTACCATCAGGTCATCCGTGTGCTCGTTTACCGGCTTATAACATAAAAAATATTAACAGTTATATTATATCATCTACAAAATACCTACTACATAGTATATTTTGTAGATGATATAATACACGTGTTTGTAAAACTGGCTTAACGATTGTTTATATGACTTCCTTGTTACCTTAAAATACCTAGGTAATAATTTTATCGCGAATGCACCGATACGGTTCTTAATTAAGTGTATAAAATAAATACTAACTCGAATAACAATAGCATTAGGTACATGTTTTTCCTATTATTTGTTTTTTTTATGGAATAGGAGGCAAATGTGCTGACGGATGGTAAACGATCTGCGCCGCTAATGAACCCACAACACCAGAGCAGTCACAAGTGCGTTGGTCTTTAATTAACGTTTTGGTTTTCCAAAATGTAAAGGAATTGTGATAAAAAATAGTTTTCAAATTTAATATCAATAATCGCTCGCGTTTTCCTCTATAGGTATTTGAATAATTATTGTTTTGAATACAATCTACTTAGTTAGGGGTTTCTGTTTCAATTCCCAGGTTAAAAGACTATTATTTTTAGAATAATAATGTTCTGCTCGGTTCCTTTTGATGGCATCATGTTTCATAGCCTAATACCTTGTGACAGCGACTTCGCCCGCATTCCCATGTGATAAATGTGGGATAAATTGTATCATTATGTATTATTCTAGACTATAATCTACCCCTGTTCCAAATATTTAATCCAAATATTAAAAAAAAGTTTCATCCCGATCCCTTCAATCGTTTTAACGTGATTGTGTAATAAATATACCCACAAACACATAAACTCACAAACTTTCGCATTAATAAGATAAACTTTCTCGATAATTGGACTAGCTAACACAAAAATAAATAATTATTGAATTCGGATCAAAGAGTCTGACGCTCCCTCTCGCCTCACTCGAAGCGGGAGAAGTCATTGGATGGTTTTCCCCACTCAAAACAAGATTAACCTAAAGCTAAGTACAATTAGCTTACATAAATAACTACTTAACTATGTTGTTAAATTGTGTTTTGGAAAAGGTAGGAAAGTACAACACTATTGCATTTCTATTATTAAAAAAAAAAATGGAAAAAAGCTATGCAAGTCACAGGAACACTGATTTTGTTAAATTACTTTTTGTTATGTAATAAGCCGGTAAACGAGCAGTGGTATCACTTGATGGTAAGCAATCGCCGCCGCCCATGACAGCCGAAACACCAGATAACTTTTTGATTAAACAATTATGAATGAAACGGTACATACAGTAAATAGACTCACTTTAAATAAAACAAACACACATAAAGATTACATTACAATTTATTAATTAGATAAGTACGTATTACAATTGCTAAAATTCGTCGTTGACACTCACATTTAAATTAAACGCAGTCGAAACGGACCGACACTTATTTGCCTTAGTTTTGGCTGCACTATTCTCGATGTTCTTAAAGCCACAGGGTGCGGCATAAATTCTGGATAATCAGTCTTCGGCACATCATACTTTGGTGTACTACTGGCTATATCATCACTCTCAAACTTCTCCCTTAAAATCGCAGTAATAACGATACATATGGATGAAAAGGCTACTGCGAACAGTAACCAACACACCAGCGGTACCGTGTTCATTGTTATAAGGTTGAAGATTGACTGGCAATGTCAATTCCAGGCGTAGAATATCCCGCTCCCGCTAGTACCTACTGCGATAATAATATTAATTACATATATTTTCCTTAACATTGGGAGTTGCTAAAGATTTCGTGTATTTTATCGACAAACCTAACTAGGTATATTTATTATATACATGCCTTATTATACCATAGTAGTAACAAAGCATACAAATTGCCTGAGGCCGCGAACGCACAGGCAGGTGGCATGCTTAGCGCCTAGTGTCTAGCGCGTCACCTAGCGAGTAGCCCAGTAAAACGAACGTTCTAAAATGAACATGGATGCACGCCAAGCGACTAGCTAGGCGCTAAGCGGGCAGTGCAGCCGGTCGCGTTCATTTTAGAACGTTCAGTGAAAAGATGGCTTTCCAGGATATGTACACCTAGGTTCTACTACCGATAATATTTGACCATAATTTATTCATAAGTACTTTTCATGCCTACCCTGTTTCAAGTACGAGTAATAATGAATCCGATAACTTCTTTCGCGTTGGGCGAAGCGAGAGGGAGCGTCAGACTTACTGACTAAAAACCACCCCGTTCCTTCTCCTGCTTTGAGCCGTAGTCCGCGGTAACCTGTTACGTTGTCCGCAGCTCCGGAATGCCCACAAGTTGAGCTATTGATTACGGTACGTAGGTTTGGTAGGTATTGGAATCAATAGTCAATTGTTTTCCCATGACGTGGGGTCATTTAAAACCAGGATTTTTTCCTGTGTTATAGTTGCGTTTAGAAACAAACAAGTTTACATAATCATATATATCAGATTCAGATCTTGAACAACAATTTGTGGATCACATAAAGAGTTGTTCTGTGTGGTATGCAATTCGGAACGTTGCACAGCAGTCGGTCATCCAGCTAATGCGCGTGCACTTTAAAAGACGCCGCTTGCTACGATTTGAATGACCTTTTCTGAGGCTCGGAAACACATTTGTATGATAAGTTATCTACTACTTATTACCAAATAAATTAAACACTATCATAAAATAAAATTTTGATGAACGAGGAGACACTAGAATATAGGCCCTAACGACTGCGACTGTCGAAGAAGTGATAGGTAGGTATTGGTCGAAAAATGAAAAAAGTTTTGAAATATAAAAATAACCATTTATTTTTCATGTCATACTGATACGAAACAATGAAATATACAAAATAATTATACCTAATATAGTTAATAGCACTGGTCAACACCAATTTGAACGATAGATTGAGACATATTTTTTTGTTATGTTTGCATGATACTGTGTTAATTTCGTCTGCACCTAATTTGCATTTAAATTTGCATGGCGTGAGCCTGTTTATGACGATTTATAATTTTATTTTAAAAACATCTTATTAGCTCACCCTTAGTCTGCAAATAAAAAATATGAATTTGAAAAAAACTTAAATGCACACAGTCACAGTATAACGTAATAGATTTACTGACAAATTTCAATATAGAGGTGTGTTTATAGATTAGAAAGGAATCGTGATATTAGCAACATGTATGAATGGCCTTTATAAGCTAATTGAACAGTAGAATGGAAAGAACAGGTGGGGTAGTTGTCATATTATGTTAATATAACACAATTTCTCGAATATCAGTCCCAATCCTCTACATACGTGCTATTCCATCCATCAATATAAGCACTTATGGTACTATTTCCATCACTTGGCCTGGGTTTGTCTACACCTGTGTCATTTTTATTACCTGGTACAGTATCATTGTCAAATCTTCCACTTGTAGTCCAGTTACCTTCACCGTAGTCTTCAATTGGCCAATTATCCACTGTTTTATTATTAGTTGTCACATTATTTAATACAAAATCACTTGCAGGAGGCTCTATAGGCGTCATGTATCGTTCTTCACTTGTATCTTCCGTTGCATTGTTGGTTACTATGGTTGTACAGTTGTTACAGTAATCTACAGATGTATTTCCAACATCAACCGTAACGTTTGTACCTGTCTCATTGTTATTTCTATCTGTAGTAGAATTACTTTTAGCCACGGCGTAGCTATCATTATAGAATGTTAAAGTATGTTCGATGGGCATTACTACACCTGCATTCGTACTATTATCTTCTTCGTATAGTGATATAGGTGCAATAGATTTATCTATAGCCGCGGTGTGAGTACCATTGTATGACGTTGCAAGTACTGATGTTGTATTTATTGTAGCTATGGGTTCTGCACCATTCTTATTTTCATCTACAACTGCTCCCTCACCACCTGGAGCTGGTCTACTTTCAGCCACTGCGTAACCTATGAGGTACGCACCTGACTTTGAACCACCTGTGTAATATTTGTCTTCTTCGTAAATTGTTGATGTAGGTCTGGTTTTATTACTCGGAGCAGCCATACTTTCACTTCTGTCGTATGTGACTGGCGTTTTAGGTTTTATGAAAGTAGCGTTGCTACTTACGTTTACAGTAAGATTACTTGCATAATTGGTATAATCACTACCATTGGTTGTGCCAATATTAGCACTGTGGTTGTATCTCACTGACGGTGTGGTGGGTGTATAATAAGCACTGTGGTTGTATCTTCCTGGCGTGGGGCTATCATAGTAGTTGGATCTCACTGACGGTGTGGTGGGTGTATAATGAGCACTGTGGTTGTAACTTCCTGGCGTGGGGCTATCATAGTAGTTGTATCTCACCGACGGTGTGGTGGGTGTATAATAAGCACTGTGGTTGTATCTCACCGACGGTGTGGTGGGTGTATAATGAGCACTGTGGTTGTATCTTCCTGGCGTGGGGCTATCATAGTAGTTGGATCTCACTGACGGTGTGGTGGGTGTATAATGAGCACTATAGTTGTATCTTTCTGGCGTGGGGCTACCATAGTAGTTGGATCTCACTGACGGTGTGGTTGGTGTATAGTAATGAGCACTGTGGTTGTATCTTCCTGGCGTGGGGCTATCATAGTAGTTGGATCTCACTGACGGTGTGGTTGGTCTCGTATAATGAGCACTGTAGTTGTATCTTTCTGACGTGGGGCTATCATAGTAGTTGGATCTCACTGACGGTGTAGTTGGTGTATAGTAATGAGCACTGTGGTTGTATCTTCCTGGCGTGGGGCTATCATAGTAGTTGGATCTCACTGACGGTGTAGTTGGTGTATAGTAATGAGCACTGTGGTTGTATCTTCCTGGCGTGGGGCTATCATAGTAGTTGGATCTCACTGACGGTGTGGTGGGTGTATAATGAGCACTATAGTTGTATCTTTCTGGCGTGGGGCTACCATAGTAGTTGGATCTCACTGACGGTGTGGTTGGTCTCGTATAATGAGCACTGTGGTTGTATCTTCCTGGCGTGGGGCTATCATAGTAGTTGGATCTCACTGACGGTGTGGTTGGTCTCGTATAATGAGCACTGTGGTTGTATCTTTCTGACGTGGGGCCATCATAGTAGTTGGATCTCACTGACGGTGTGGTGGGTGTATAATGAGCACTGTGGTTGTATCTTCCTGGCGTGGGGCTATCATAGTAGTTGGATCTCACTGACGGTGTGGTGGGTGTATAATGAGCACTGTGGTTGTATCTTCCTGGCGTGGGGCCATCATAGTAGTTGGATCTCACTGACGGTGTGGTTGGTCTCGTATAATGAGCACTGTAGTTGTATCTTTCTGACGTGGGGCCATCATAGTAGTTGGATCTCACTGACGGTGTGGTTGGTCTCGTATAATGAGCACTGTAGTTGTATCTTTCTGACGTGGGGCCATCATAGTAGTTGGATCTCACTGACGGTGTGGTTGGTCTCGTATAATGAGCACTGTGGTTGTATCTTCCTGGCGTGGGGCTATCATAGTAGTTGGATCTCACTGACGGTGTGGTGGGATACGCTTTTGTACTGGATTCAAATTTGGTTTCATTGGGCCAATATCTTGATGTATTTTTGAAAGGAATTCCACGTGGTGAGGTATGCGCACTTTCTGTAGTGGAGGAAGTGTAGTAGTCATGGTATTTACGCCTTCTTCCAAATGTAGAATGGTAGGATGGGGTGCTTGCTACCGTAGCCCATGGTGGTCGAGGTTTATTGTATCTGTGGTTGCTTGTAGTGTTGATGACTGTACCCTCGACAGGTTTCTGTGTGGTCGCATTACTTGAACCCAAATCCAATGCGAGGTAGGCGGCTAGGGGGCCAATGTTCATAAATCCAAGCCCTATCAAGGTCATGAGGAATATCGTTAATGCTGTTGGAAATACCAGACACACTGTTCTTGCCATTGTATTAAATTATATTATTTTATTCATAATCAACTGTAACGGTCGGTGCCCCGAGCTTTGTAGCGATTTTGTAGTTATATATCTTAGTGTTACTGTATATATAGGTGTTATTTGAAACTTGCATGGTTTTCCTATATCCGTCCAGTTATCGCAGGTACAATGGTGGTCACATGCACCTGACTATGACTTCTCCCATCTTGGGCGAGGCATGAGGAAGTGTCAAACTCTTACTGACTAAAAACCACCACCACCCAGTTTCTACTCTTGTTTTTCAAGCTGGAGCTCCGGTAACTTGCCAGGCAGTCCACAGTTCCAGGTCGGTATCAGCCCTGCTGTCGGGCAAGGGTAGTTCGTAGTCCGCAGACCTGGACTTAAGGTGGCCGTAGATCATCGCGCAATCCCCGACACCCAGTGTCTCTCGCGATTGATTTGTTGGGTATGGGTTGATGTTTTTGTTAGTTTCAAGCAATACAATTTTAAAATGATCAGGTGGATCTGTCCGCCACTGTACATAGTTTGCGATAAGCTGATAACGGGACTAAGTTGTTTTTTTGTACTAATTAGAACCTTGTTCCGTGCCAGGATTCTCCACTATTGTGGGATTACACAAAGTAAACAATATCCCAAAGAAAATTGACTGCACGGCTTGATGCAGTAGCTGAGGATCGGTTGGTGTACAACGTGATACAGATTCGATTAAGATAAGGAACATTATTTGTGTAAACTACAAATTAATTGTATTTTAACTTTATGTAGGCACTAAAATAATAATTATGGTTTTCAGCTTACCCACGTAACTGTTTGACGAGGAACCAGACTTGTTTTAAGTCACACGTAGTGTGGATACTAGGAAACTTTCTAACATAACGTAACAGAGTAAGGCTTATGAAAAAAAAGTTTCACTTGACCCCGGCTATCAGTTGGATTTTTTTGGTATCTGTTTATAATTGACATTCGGCTCGTAATAAGGATTATTCAAGTGCTTTTCGATTCCTAAGTTTCCTAGAATCGACACTACGTGTATAAAGCACAAATGCAATTATGACGCAAAAATAGTGAAATAACTAACCCAGTGTCTCGGATAACCAGGTATAAATAAACATTTGTCTCATTTACAGAGGGTTCCATTAACCACCTCCAGGTGAACATACGGGTTATTTCACATATAGAGGTGTGATTCTTAAATAAAACTATGTGTTATGTGGACATTATAAATGAATAAGAATAAGTAAATCAACAAACAAAACGATGTTATCTCAGTTACTGAGGTTTGTGCATTAAAATGCACTCGCTGTCTCAGTTATATAGGTAACTTTGATGATAAATCAAAAGAACGAAGATAAAAAAAGCGTTGTTTTTTCCCACTAATAGAGGTAATTCATTGGCAATGTGTTGGTATCTCAGTATGGGTTCCAGTTGTGGCGATTTCTCACTTATACAGGTCCCATTTAACCAAGTTTCACTATATATATGTAGCAACAACAATAGAATTCAAACATGCGTTATAATAAAACCACATAACAAATTAATTTCATTAATTTAATTTAGCTTTAAATAAACAAGATAAGGTATTATCTTAAAACAAGGACTTTAGTTAGCCTATTTTGCTCCCGGAAAACATTCAGACAAAAATAATAATTTAAAATATAAAACATATATTTTTAAATCAAATATAGATTCTGTATTTATTTAAATGAAGTACTTTAACCATTGTATAAGCAATGTATTCACATGAAATTTTGTCATCTAATCTAGAAATTATTCGCGTTTCGCCACAATAGTTTTTATGACAACTTATGACGTAGTAAGCCCCCATTTTGTAATGTATTTTATCAAACGAGTTTTTAATCAATTTAAAGTAAACCAAAACAACTAACATTCTTGTTTTCTACTGAATCGACGCGTTCTACACATACTAAGCAATGCATACTACTACTAGCAATTTGCTGACTGCACGGTTGGCGCAATGGTTGGGTGACCGGCGACCTGCAAGGTTCGATTCCCACACCGCGGCACCGGTGGCGTTGCCTGACTTAAATGACCATTATTAGTCCGAAGTCAAGAAGTTCGGCGGTGTTTCGCCCCCGTGACTCGGAAAGCACCTAAAGTCGTTGGTCCTGCGCCTTACCTCCCTCCGATCGTGTCGGTCTGCCATCCCGTCGGATCCAGAGAGTTGAACACAATATCTTTGAACACAATATCTTTTACATGAAACATTATCGGTGAATAAAATATTGAATAACATTTTACGTCGCATTTATTAAAAGCATTCGATTTACATACACAACTATTATTTATTGCATTACACAGTAATGTTTGCTCATAGTCTCAATACGAGCAAAGACTTTAGATATTAACAGAAACTAATTGGAAACTTACGCATATTAAATAGTCACAGCTGTATCTGTAGCTGAAGTTACAGGAGTAGCGTCGCTACTGACCTCTGCAGCTGAAGTTACAGGAGTAGCGTCGCTACTGACCTCTGCAGCTGAAGTTACAGGAGTAGCGTCGCTACTGGCTCCTGTAGTTGCTGCGTCGCTACTGGCTCCTGTAGTTGCTGCGTCGCTACTGGCTCCTGTAGTTGCTGCGTCGCTACTGGCTCCTGTAGTTGCTGCGTCGCTACTGGCTCCTGTAGTTGCTGACTCGCTACTGGCTCCTGTAGTTGCTGACTCGCTACTGGCTTCTGCAGTTGCTGCGTCGCTACTGGCTTCTGTAGTTGCTGCGTCGCTACTGGCTCCTGTAGTTGCTGACTCGCTACTGGCTCCTGTAGTTGCTGACTCGCTACTGGCTCCTGTAGTTGCTGCGTCGCTACTGGCTCCTGTAGTTGCTGCGTCGCTACTGGCTCCTGTAGTTGCTGACTCGCTACTGGCTCCTGTAGTTGCTGCGTCGCTACTGGCTCCTGTAGTTGCTGACTCGCTACTGGCTCCTGTAGTTGCTACGTCTCTACTGGCTCCTGTAGTTGCTGCGTCGCTACTGGCTCCTGTAGTTGCTGCGTCGCTACTGGCTCCTGTAGTTGCTGACTCGCTACTGGCTCCTGTAGTTGCTGCGTCGCTACTGGCTCCTGTAGTTGCTGACTCGCTACTGGCTCCTGTAGTTGCTGACTCGCTACTGGCTCCTGTAGTTGCTGACTCGCTACTGGCTCCTGTAGTTGCTGACTCGCTACTGGCTCCTGTAGTTGCTGACTCGCTACTGGCTTCTGTAGTTGCTGACTCGCTACTGGCTTCTGTAGCTGAAGTACTGCTGTCTATTGAAGATGCTGTGGTCGTAGTTCCACTAGTATCGCTAGTCACATCAGTGTTAACGGGAATGTCTGTGGTACCGTCAGTCGTGTCATAGGCCTGTCCAAGTGCGAACATCGTTTTTGTCGCTCCTAATAAACAAGTGTTTCTCAAAGTTCTTCAGTCATTACCTCAAAAATGGAAAATCAAAAATGTGGTTCCTGTGATGACAATGTCTTAGAGGGTGTACAGTGTACAGTCTGCTGTCAGTTTCTGCATTTCCAATGTAGTGGCGTAACTGAAGCTGGATACCGTAAACTGGGTGATAGGAAGCTCACATGGCGTTGCTTCAAATGTAAGCAGTCTAATACGCCACAACCACCTAGCTCACCGAGGCCTGAAAATGAATCAGCTATCCTGCTTGAAATTCGTGCTTTAAGTGCAAAGATGGCGCCACTAGAGAATCTAAAGGATGAATTTTCGGCCTTAAGAACCGAATTCGCTGAGTTCAAATCGTCGTTTCACACTCAATTCACCGGAATTATTGATGATCTCAATAAAAAAATTAACGGCATGGAGTCTCGAGTTTCTCAGGCGGTGAAGGTCAAAGAACAAATAGATTCAGTGATGGTGAAACTGGAGAAACTGGAGGAAGACTCCGACCAGAAAGAACAATGGTCGCGTATGAGTAACGTGGAAGTAAAGGGTATAGAGCAAACCAAAAACGAAAATTTGTTTGATATCATGCGGAAGATTGGTACAAAAATAAATTATCCAATAAACAAAAGTCAAATTAATTTTGTAACCAGGGTCCCAACAAGGGAACCTGAAAGTATCAAGCCCATCATAGTCTGTTTCTCAAGCCGATACATAAAGGAAGACTTTATAGCAGCGGCAAGAAGCGAGTTTAAGACCACTCCTTTAACGGCTGATCAACTACAATTAAAGGGGAAACATAGAATTTATATAAATGATCACCTAACAACTAAAAACAAGAATCTTCTCTCTAAGATCAAAAAGGCGGCGAATGAAGCAAATTTCCGCTACGTGTGGGTCAAGCATGCCAAAATACATATTCGGAAAACAGACACATCACCAGTCATAATAATAAAATCGGAGAAAGATCTTGTAAAAATTGTATAAGTGATTTACTACAATCTCGTTTTCTGCTAATACTTTACATAGTTTTAGGTTTCATAGTGACCTACACAACAACATTAACAAATATTCTAAACTCAAAGTTTGAGCATTGCTGTCCGGTGAGTGAATCGTTTGTTTTCCAAAAGCTACTGTGTCAAGCAGTTGTGTGTCGTTGCAAATACTTAAAGTATTCGCTACCTGCTTTAATCGCATCTCAATGCAATCTTAACCATATTTTAATTTGCATAAGGCATATTTTTGAATGTATCAAATTGATATCTATATTTTTTTGTAATGGACCGCCTTTTGTTCCTATTCATCGGTCATTATATGGTCGCCTTTTGATGGTGTGTTGTTTTGTTAACTGTGTTCTGCCGTGTTTTACATCTTATACTAAATATTTAACTTATACCCGCACAAAATATATTAATTGTAACAATTTTATTTCTATTAAGTGGAGTTTTATGCTTATTTATTTAACGACATGGTCTTTTATATACATTATTTATATTGTTATTGCTAATATTTACTGTGTCTTCTATTAATATTTATTACCAAAATGTACGCGGACTACGTACGAAGACTAGCAATTTATATCGTAATATTTGTCTTAGCGCCTATGATGTTATTGTTTTTACGGAAACGTGGCTAGTAGATGATATTTTTAGTAGTGAACTATTTGATGATCGATATCTTGTGTGGAGACGCGATCGCGACTATGGCCGTACTGTCCAGAAATGTGGTGGTGGCGTATTAATTGCGGTCAAAAAGGAACTTACAGTGATCGAAAGACCCGAATGGCGCAGTTCTGCCGAAGATATATGGGTAACCATTATCCTAAAAAAGTCTAGACCTTCAGTAAAATATAAGCTACACCTATGTGCCCTTTATTTATGTAAGGAAAACATTGGCAACTCTTATAACACACAATTACTTAATTTTACTAATAACCTAAACAACCTAATACTAAATAATCCGTTAGATAAATATATTTTACTAGGTGATTTTAACTTCGGTAACTCTGTTGAATGGTCTGACACATCCCACAATGGTGAATTGAGCCCTTTTAATATTACATGTCCGACGGTAAAGGACTTTTTCGACGCGGTATACACTTATAGTCTCGCCCAGTACAACAGTGTGCGTAATATAAATAATAGACTTTTAGACCTTATCTTTTGCAATGACAATGTAGTTGTAAATGAATGCGTAAATCCACTTGCATTACCTATAGACTTGCATCACAACCCTTTAATAATACAAGCAGATTTTGCTGAACATGATAAACTTACGGACAATGTAACAAACAAATTTATTTTTTCCAAAGGTGACTATACTTCTATTATAAATGAACTTGAAAAAACTAATTGGACAGAATTTTTACACACTGGCTCCCTGGAAGACGCAGTTGCATTTTTCTATAAAAAATTGTACGAGCTTAGGGATAAATTTATTCCACTAAAATTATCAAAAAATACTGCGTATCCTTCATGGTACAACACAGCACTAATAAAAATTTTAAAAGAAAAATATAAGTACCATCGCAAATATAAAACATATAAGAACTTATCTGACTATCATTCTTTCTCTGTGTTACGGACCAGAGCTATTGAAGTAGAAAAAAGCTGCTTTAATACGTACATGGCTAAAATTGAATCTGCTATAATGAAGAATCCGAGATCATTCTGGTCATATGTAAAAAGCAAAAGAACGGTTAATGTATTCCCTAATGTGATGCATTACCGTGACACCATCGCTGAAACAGGTGATGAGATAAGTAATTTATTTTCAAATTGGTTTCATTCCACTTTCCAAAGCCCGGATTCTATTAATTCCTTACCTTCTAGAGAAAATAATAATACCGTAACTAACATAAGCTCTATTGAAATATGTAAGGACGAGGTATTGAAGTTGATGAAATCCCTGGATTTGACAAAAGGGGGCGGTCCTGATTCTATACCACCTATTTTCATAGTTAAATGTGCGGTTAGTCTGGTGGATCCGGTGTGCATTTTATTTGAGCGATCGGTATTAGAAGGGACTGTACCAAGGGTTTGGAAATCTGCATTTATCACCCCTGTATTTAAAAAGGGAGATCGGTCAAATGTAGAGAATTACCGCCCCATTTCTAAGATATGTCTCTTTTCTAAACTTCTGGAAAGAATTATATATAAACAAGTTTATGAAGCAGTGAGATTCAATTTCGGTGATGAACAGCATGGTTTCCTTAGAAAGCGATCCACAACTTCTAATCTCATACTCTCTCATGAATTCATATCTGAAGGCATGGACCAGCGTGCACAAGTGGATGTCATATATACAGATTATTCCAAATGTTTTGACCGAATAAATCATTCTGTGCTACTGGATAAATTATTGTCAATAGGTATTCATGGAGACCTTTACCGTTGGTTTTCATCATATATTGAGAATCGCACTCAGGCGGTAGTACTAAAAGGGTACATATCTGGCTGGAATTATGTTCCTTCTGGAGTACCCCAAGGCTCAATCCTAGGACCTCTATTATTTACATTGTTTATCTTCGACATACAAAAATGTTTCAGACATAGTTACATCTTACTTTACGCGGATGATATGAAGATACATAAAAAAGTTAAAAATATATCAGATGCTGAGCAACTTCAAAATGATCTTGCAAGGTTCGAGGAATATTGTGTTCATAATAAACTCCAACTAAACGTTGCCAAATGTTTCCAAATCACGTACTCCCGACAAAAAACGGTTATTAATTATGAATATAAATTAAACAATAAAGTACTGAATAAAGTCTCCACCATGAAAGATCTAGGGGTAATAATGGACCATAAACTTTTATTTGATCAACACATCGATTATATTGTTAATAGAGCATCAAAGGCGCTGGGATTTATTATGAGAGTTTCAGCTGATTTTCGTTCTTTAAAAACTATAAAAATTCTATATTGTGCTTTCGTTCGTAGTCACTTGGAATACGCGTCACAAGTTTGGAATCCTCGGTACGAAATATATAGGTCTCGTATCGAAGCTGTACAAAAGAAATTTGTAAGATACTTAGATTACAAAGCGCGGCAGTATTCAGATGATTACAACCACCGCTGTAAAAGATATCACTTTCTACCGTTACACTACAGGCGTAATATTAATGATATTTCCTTTTTCGTTAATATAGCTAATGGGTCGATTGATTGCCCCGAATTATTATCTAAGTTACACCTACGCACTAACCTTCTAGGGCTCAGACGTAGACCACTTATGCAGATTGCTTCTGTTTCGACCAATTACAGAAAAAATACCTTTCTCTTGCGTGCGGCACATGCATTCAATAACATGCCAGAAGACTTAGATGTAGATTTGTTTTGTATGAAAGCTATCACAGTAAAGCGTTTATTAGCAAATAAATACTTTGAAGATAACTCCCGTATATGATGTCGAACTTTATAGTATAACGCATTACCTAAAATTCTATATATTATTTTTTAATTTTATATACATATATATGTTGTTGTGTATGGTCTGTATCATTTCCGAGGATACAAATAATATTTGGTTTCTTTACTTTATTTATAGGTACTAATTATGTTGAAACTAAAATTAATGTTTAACATGTATACTCAGTTAAGTTAAGAATAAGGAGCAGTGTTTTTATGGGTCAGTCTGTGACAGTAACGTAATTTTTATATAGTCATTTAACGGTGGAAGCTTGTTGTTAGCAAATTAGATATAAATTAAGTTATTAAAATTGTTATTAGTCTGTAAGCTTTCCTAAGAATAAATAAATAAAATAAAAATAAATACCTGTGGTCGTTGCTGCAGTGTTGTTGATGTTTCCTTCTGTAGTTCTACTAGTTCCACTTGTCGTTGCCGCTGCAGCAGTTGTTAAACTGTTGATGGTTGTTAGTCGTATAGTTGTGCTTGTAGTTGTTGTCGTTCCACCTCTGATCGGCGTTGGTCTGTTCCCTCTAAAGATGTTTCTTATACCCGCGCCAAAATTATTTAGTACATTCATGAATCCGTCAAAGTAGTCCCGTATATTTGGAAGTTGGCCTGACACTTGTTCTGTACTTATTGCGATTAATACTAGAAGGATTAATATAGTTTTTCTTTCAAACATGATGTGTTAGTGCGGCAATTACTGGTGCGACTAATTCTATTTAAGACACTACTAAATACTTAGTTCCTTTACTACTAAACAGTGTTTTTATTGCTTAGTTTCGTATGTAAATGGGGTTGTATGCAAATTTATTCAAATTTCTCTCAATATAGGCATATAGTACAGTCGAACGTGAAATGTTATAGAAAGTCTACCTACCTAAAACACTTATCCATTACAGGAAAAGAAATGTTTTATCCTTTGATGACGATGAATGATTTGATAATGGATAATGTCATTGATTACTATTACAAGGCGTTATCAGGTTTGCTTCCAGACTCGTGGTTTCAACTCTGCATAATATCAATAACGATACGTGTTTTTATTTTCTTAAGTTAAATAATTAATTAATAGGGTAGAGGACTAATTTTTATTTTAATGTCCGTCTTGTAGATTATTTTAAAATATTATTAGACCCGTATTTTTTTCTTACGGAAATAAATCGCGTGACGTCTCATCTAGTTACATTTTATACGAAGAAATGACGACGATTTATTTGTTTCCATAGCTAAATTTCATTTATTTTATTTAAGTATTGTTATCTTATATGACAAATAAAAAAAATACGACGTATCTTAAATTTTTTCATTACCTAACTGAAGGACTAAATAGATTTTTCATTTTAAATTCATTCATAAAAAAATAGTTGATAATAAATAGTTGATGATGATCAATTCATATTTTGTCTTTGACTGTATTAGATATATCATAAAAAAACCTGTCATTTTATTCAGTATGTAGTTTATCAAATGAATTTAGAATTAGATAGTGTTATAAAATGTTAAAATACTCATATCATGTCATTAGAATTCCAAACGGAATGTTTACCGTATTTCAGTTTAAGTTTTTTACATTTTAGTTATGCGTCATAAGCAGAAATAAATTAAATTGTAAACAAATACCTAACATCGCGCAGCCTACTCTATAGAGTCTATATGTTACAGTGATAGTGATTAAATTGCTTTTATACATAATGGTTGGTCAATAGGTCATTATATATAAAAGCCAAATTCACTAGACAATGTAATAAATTAATCTCGTAATCTGGACATTATTCGTAATAGCGTGTCGAAGTTAGTCAAAGTAATAATAAATGTGTAACCCAAAATGTCACAAGAGCCTTGCTTGTAAGAATAAATAATACTTATGCTCTGGTTTATCAATGTAAGGTCGTTTTAAAAACTTGATTCTTCTACTACTTAAGTCTTTATTGTGTGTTGATCTCTGTGTTTTAAATATTTTGTTTCCCTATTTTGCATAATTTTCTTTGTCCTAATACTTTGGTATAACGATTTTAGCAATTTGTTTTCGCATAATAATACTTAAGCATTTTTTAGGCATACATATTATGTTGGCATAATCATCTTGAAGACTAATTTATTTTGTCATAAATTTAATTCGCATTACGTTAGTAGGCTTAATGACTTATGTAGGAAATGGTGGTGGTGAACTTGTGGTGCCCCATATATAATTCTGATCAAATCAATTTGCTATAGTTTCTGTAACAATTAAATAATAACGTTGGTTAAAAATTTGATATGCTGTGCAACAAAAACTCCACGTAGTCTCGTTTGTCCTTCCCTTAGAGTGTAATTTAAAATCGTGTAAGCGCGTAGGGCCGCCAGAGGCCAGCAGCGCCGAATCCATGACAGAAACCTTGCCTGCTGCATGTTTGCTTGCATGCTACTTTTTATGACATTATCCAAGTCTTTGAAGACATTATATAAAATAGCTAGTTAATTTGATAAATTTTGTGTCAATTGTCACTTTACCTAAATTGAGTGGACATTATGTATAATGGGTAGACGGTATATATAATATCTAGATTTATTACGTTGGCTGTAACATATATAGTATAGTCGAGTCGAGTTTAGTGGAGTTCCTCTTTGAAGAGTTACGCGAGTAAGCTGTTAACATAATAATTAATATTAATAAGTGGTGGAGAGCCATGTTTTGGCATGAATGCGCCGGCACGACCGGAGTCACAGAAAACCAACGTGAAACAACTTGCGTTATTGGGTGAAGTTACCGGAGTCCCATTTATCCCCTACCCAAACTTCCCAATCCCCGATTCCCAAAAACCCTTAAATTCTTAACCCCCAAAAGGCCGACAACGCACTTGTAATGTCTCTGGCGTTTCAAGTGTCCATGGGCGGCGGCGATTGCTTACCATCAGATGATCCGTCTACTCGTTTATCAGCTTATTCCATAAAAAAAGGTAGATTTAGGTAGGTTCTATTAAAAAAAAAAATTGATCCTGTCTATTTATTAAATAGATCATGCCAAAATAAATAAATAAATACAAATAGTTGTTGTCCAAGTTAATTCTTGTCAGACATCATATAAAACTTTTTACATCATTAATACGCTCCTCTAAAAATTAGGTCAAATTAATTAAAAATCACTTAAGTTTCCACATATAACGTAACACGTTGTGTATTTACGTTAGTATATAATATTTATTTACATATAGAACAACACGCCTTTTTTCCCCAAGTGCACATTACGCACGCAATGCCCCTTTACAATGTACGCCCACTTTTCACCATTTGTGTTGTAAGTCCCATGTAATAGGGGGGAGCTTATTTAGTAACATTTCTTTATTATATCCGGATTATCTTGTTTTAAATGGGCCCACCCGCCACAACCTCCCAAAACTCTCTGTAGTTCAACTGGAAGTAGGTACCGGATTATACTTGGTTCATTGCATCTACCATTGAACTGGTTTGTCTCTGCATCAACTAAAGATTTTCTTCATTTTAGAAAAATATTTCTCCACACTAGGATTTTCTCCTGTGTTGTGGGTCCGTTTACAAACATAATTTCATATACACGTGTGCCTTGCCCCGGATGAGGATCGAATCCGTTACAAGATGTGCGACAGCTGATTGCCCAGTCACCGTGCCATAAGTGCAGTTAATATTTGGCTTTTAGAGAATGTTAATTAAGCCTTGTCCATATTAAGGTAAATGTTTTAAAAGTAACTTGATGCACAATAAAATTGGAAGACATCGTACGATATTATTATGGTTTCATATAAGATTACTTTGGTCACCACCATATTCTTGGGTCTGGAGTATCTTCGAACTCGTATATAGAGCAAGCATGCAATATTTGGTTCCTATAAGGTCTCACGTCAGTGAAAACAAAAATTGATTCCCCATTTCTGGTCAACGTGAAACTGCCTATTCCATACACATTTGAATATGATTGCAAAACGGCACCAGACGGCAGCGCTGGACTACTAAAAAAATTTCTGACGCATATGAAGTAACCCCACTCTCGAGGTATCCAACTGTCGCAGTCCAAGATGTCGACCGGGTTAGGATGTAAAAGAACTTCGTGCAATCTTTTATGTTCCTTTTTAAATTCGGTTTCATTAATAAAACCGAATCCAACGATTCGAACTATTCTATTTTTAAATATATCATCAAGTGGGCTGGCAAGCGGTAATCCTGGCACGCTCATATTCCAAAACCGCCATTGTGGACTGAAATTTACATACCCACTATATGCACGAGGGGGCAAAAACTCCTTAGGTTCAGTTATTCTAAACACCATTAAATCGTGAAGTGGGGAAATCTTTTCTTTGTTTACATAAAGCACATCAGCATCATCCGGTAAAGGCATTATTTGACGTCCACATTCAATCGTATCTACACGTGGTGCGACGTATGCATGTCCGTATTTTTTATTGTGCCAAAAATAATGCGGCGAAAGTATTATAGTTTTGTTAACAACTTCAGCATCTTGTAAATATTTTTTAAATGGATTAAATGAAGTGAGGACACGAGTTGAGCTAATGAAAACTCCTGTGGTTATAATTGTTTGTTCTCTATTCGAACCTGAGTAATTGTTTATATTAATTACAAAAAGTACGACATTAGAACATCTATGTATGTAGGCCTCCATGTGATATATAGGGGCCATCCATGGATTTATTGTTTTTTTCCATCCCATTTTCGCGTAAAATGCTACTCTTGGGTCGTGCTTCACAATTGTTTTAAATGGAGGTACGTTTTCCGGGGGCACCGCAACACAAGGCGGGTAGTGAAGTTCCTGGAGTATGACCAAGATTAAAATCAGGTTTACTACCAGCCTGAAACAAGAAAAAGACGTTATAAGTTAAAGTTGGAGTTCGGTTAGTCTTAGTTAGCTAGCCAACACCCAGATAGGGCGTGCCTGGGCCGGAGGATGAAGTAGTATGATATCTACGGGAACTTCTCAACGGTTGACAGTAGCTACCTGGTGCTTGAGCTTGAATAACTTATATTGATTTGCATCCATGTGGGCTATACGCAGCATACCGGGTCTGTAAACTTTGCTTGGTAATATAAAAAAAGTAAAAAATAAAATTATAAAATTAAATTTAAACAAACCCGACTTCAAAAAAGCAAAAACTAACTATTATTAGTCATAAGTACTGATAGGTTACCCACCCACTAATAGGTAAGAAGTCGGCGCCGCAAGCCCTATCAAAATATATGTATAGAGGTAACGGTCACACTTATACTGTGTGATAAAATTGTATATGCGAGTAGCTTATTAGAAGGAATCTATTAAGGCTGTAATTATTAATTTTGCTTGAAACTTGTGGTACCGACTTCTTACCTATCAGTAGGAGGGTAACTTATTAGTACATATGACTAATAATAATAGTTATTGTTTTGCTTTATAGAAGACAGTTTTTTTAAACGCAATTTTATAATTCTATTATATTACTAGCAAACCCGGCGAACTCCGTTTCGCCACCAGCGATACCCCTGTTTTCCTGCTTGATTTTTCCTCAATTCTCTTTGCTATGAACCTCACGGAGCCCGAGACCTTTCCAACGAATGCAAAACCGTGGAAATTGGTTCGAGCATTCCTGTAGTTATAGCGTCAGGAAGGAAAACCCATTTTTATATAATAGAGATAAGCAGTATAATTTATTACTTTTTTATTACTTTAATTACCGATATAATTTTACGATATTTGTATGTCAGTAAATTAAGTATTTCTGACCTAATTTGCGTGATCGTTATTTCTTTATTCGGTTCACACTTTAGCGTTAATACTGTTGTCACCGGGTCATCGCATGATGAGATCCCAGAAAAATGTAGGGTAACCCTCAAATTACAAGCACGTACAGTACCGTCAACGTAACTTGGCGCGTCTGAAGTTAGGCTTTGCGAACTTTCGCGCAGGTACATTCGTGAAGAAAACTATTACTGCAATATTATTTTTTATAAACCTAATGTACTAATCAAAATTTCCTAATCAGTGACGAAGTACAAATAAACCAAATATTAAATTAAACAAACTTAAACACTAAACAATAACTAACAAAATACTTAAAAACTTAACAGTAAAAATTAACAACAGTAATAACTAAATATACGAAAAGTTTTGTAACCGACTACACTCAAGACAGAGATAGTGACACTAACACAACGCCGATGCTAATGTGTGACAGAGACATTATTACCGGATACCGAGTATTGCCGAATAAGCACGAAGATTCACGAAGTAACCAAAAAGGGATGACCAAGTCGCGTGCGCGAGGGTGTTGTTTAATCGATTTTCTTAAAATCGATTACGACGAAACACATCACTTATCACACAAAAATATATTTATTTTCAATGTTCTATTGATGTTTTAATTTTTCTTAAACAGTCGTTAAAATTGATATTCAAGTAAATCATAACTTTCAATTGAGAAAATACTTTCTTTTAGTTTTATTTTCATGTCGAAATATCGTTTATTAATGAGAAAATTAACTATATTTATAAATCTTATTTCGTTTAATATATCATATAAAAAAAACAAAAAACTCGAAGATACTTATTGCGCAGCCTTCTGCACGAAGTTTAGACGCGCCAAGTTACGTTGACGGTACTGTATTACTTACGTAATTACTTTCGAAATTTTATTATTAAAAACAAAGTCAGGTACACTTACATTATTCAAAGCCAATGAACTGAGCACTTGAAGTGGACTGAACTCACAACTGACAAGCTTGTCACCTTTAAATAGTCTCAAAAATTAAAAACAACTACTTGTTTGTTTGTTTTAAAATCAACAAACTTAGGTCTCACATTAACCACTGGCATTCTGTACTGGATCTGAAGTAAAACGCTAAATTTTTTACAATGATAATAATAATATGCTTTTGACCCGACTTATCAAAACAAGGAGGATCGCAATTCGTCTGTAAGTTTTTTTGTGTGTTTGTTGAGCAATTACGAGTACTCCAACTTGTATGGATTTTGATGATATTTTTTTTATTATTATGTTATCGGCTTAATCACGTTTGACGGATTAGAGGAACTCATATTTATGAGCTGCATTCCGCGATATACGACGCGGCAATTGTTGCGCTACTACTGAGCCAACAAACAGTTACGTGAGTGTCTCACGAAAGTAATAATAAATTATTTTTTATAGTTGCGTAGCTTATACTTTCGAAGTGGTTCTATTTCCACTGAGGGAATCTTTGAAAAATAATTCAGTCATCATTCCTATTCACACTGACTGCGCGGTAAGAGTTGAAATAAAAACGCCAGCGATAATTTAGTGAAAGTATTATTTCTGAATTAGAGAAGCTCGAACTATTTGTTTTTAGTCCACGATTGCAACACGCATGTATCATTTTTAGCGTCACGATTATCGTCTGAGGCTAGATCTCTGTATCATTAAATTTAATCATTTCATTTTTAAGTTTAAGGGCGGCTTAGCTGCTTCATTGTTGTGTGTATTGCATTTTATATACTATAATGGGGCTGTCGTCTTCCTATACGTGAAAAAGCCTTATAAAAAAATAAGATTAAAAAAATACATACATATTATCAGCTGAAAAAATGTAAGATGCAAATGAAACAAAAATGTAAATAACTAACGTAGTACTGTTAGTATTATTATCATTTTTAAAATTTCTACCATACATATAGCACGAATGTAATCAAAAACATCCTTATTTACGAAAAACTGTATTTGTTTTGGTATTGACAGGTTTCATGTGCAACGCGTAATTTTTCATCGGTTAGTTAGATCGCGCGAACATTTAGGAGAGTGGAAACTGGTGGGCTCCACCATTTACTTAATTAAATTGTCCGTCAGTGAGACTAGGTGATCGTTCCAAAGTATACTATCCTATGAAGAAGATCGAAAAAGGGTCTCCATCGCTGCCCTTTTAAAAAACATTTATTACAATCACTGGTGCATCAACGGTTATCTCCTGGGAACGCCTTCTGCCTCATCTATGGGATAAGGGGCGTTAGTCAAGTAAGTACAGTCACTGTTATATTTGTATTATTTTTATCCATTACTTGTATTGTAGGTAGTATTTCGACACCAGCAATTTATACTACGCTAACTCAAAAAAGCGTACTTTACAGTAGAGGCGTTTAAAGTGAAAAACGTGATAACTTTTACATTAATTAAGATACTTTTTTGAAATTTGGTATGCTTAATATTCAATTTATTGATTGTAATATCTCATATTTATATTTCCTTAATTATTCCTATTTTTTGATTTAGCGCAAGTTAGCCGTATATAAACGTAATTCATCAAAAAAATGTTACATCTTATACACGTCTAACTTATGTTAGCGTAGTGTAGTACGGGAGGTCGTAGTGCATGATCAATCATCTGATGCATATTTCAATATTTTTATAAAGAACATGTACTTACTTACAAAAATAATAGTCAACGTACCATTAATAAACTAATTAATACGTTAACACATGAGTATTTACTATGTAAAAGTCGCTAAGTCGTTCATTTTACAAACGAACAAGTATACTCACGAACGCACTAAACTACGCTAACTATGAGTTAGTGCAGTGTTGCACGGACTTTGACCAAAGTGATCCTCGCGCACACTCCGCTATTAATAATTGGCGTAATATAAATCGAGTGATTTCAAAAAGTACCTTTACTTAGCGTTTTATAAGATTTGTAACTTTCTTATTTTTGCATATTTCTTCTCAATTTTTTTATGACGTATGTAAACACACATTTTAAGCAACTTGGCATAAAAAAACGTTTTTTCCATATTTCGAGTTAGCGTACTATAAATTGCTGGTGTCGATTTATGAGAACTATGCAAATATTACAACGTCAATACTAATGGGACTATAAAGGGTGACTGGTAATTAATGAGGGATATTTAAACTCATAATTAGGTACAAAGTCGGTTAGAATCACTATATTCTATATGGCTTTGCCGTAGATAGTAACTATCTTTTAGTATCGTTTATTAGAAAAATATTAATGATAAAAATAAATATAGAAAAAATAGGCCGCATAAATTGTGGAAAATAGCGTCTAGTTGAATTATTTATTTAAAAAAAAATAAAAGTCACGACCTTCAAGAAAATAACGTATTCCTTTTTAAAAGGCCGGCAACGCACCTGTGTCTTCTCTTGTGTTGCGGGTGTACACGGTGCTGATAGATTACCATCATGGGACCCGTCTGCTGAAAAAATAAAAAAGTAAAACTCTATCACTATTACCGATCTAGGCCACATCTAGGTACACCGACCTGAACCTAAATAGTTTTGTTTTATTCCTATTTTACACAGTCATCGACAAGACAAGCGAAGAACGAATTAATTTTAATTACGTAACACAAATGTTTACTCAAAACTGGCAGCGCATCAAAGAGTTTGCCAATCTTTCGCCTCCAACATTAAAATATACCTACACAGATAGATTATCACAAATCTTGTTAAAACCGCCTAAACTAGACTTACCTTGAAATCCTTTTAACCCCGAAAATGTTTATAGATCGCTCGGAATAGAATCTAATAGCACTTTGACGTAGCAACGGGAAGGCAACTTCACCCTGCTTACATTGTACCTAAAGAAAATACGAATTATACAATGTATACATTTCTGTGTTGGATTTCCTCCTTTTTACCCCCGAAGGGGTAGGCAGAGATGCACATTACGGCACGTATTTAAAGTGTTTTTTATTTAGGGTTTTTTAAAGTTTTTTAAATTTATTTATTTTTATTTAACACTTTTTAGTTAGTTATAATACGGCTGTACACCCACTTTTCACCAATTTGTTATTTTAAGTCCAAAGAGAGTAAAGGAATTAGATAATAGTATTAATCATGTAAATTTTCTACATAGGAAGATGAACCTATTGCCATTTCTATTTTAGACCGGGCACAGTTCCAGACTTCGTAAACGCTACCTACTGTTCAGAAATTTTTTATTTATAAATAAATTCATTGTAAATAATTTACTGAAAACGTACTTTTATTATCACTTTTCACTTTTAAGTTCAGACACCGCTAGTCAATCGCGTCGCGTAGTACTTATACGAGTTTGTTTGGATAATAAAGAACATAATTGCACATAGTAATATGTCAGTGATATACCATTTTGAATCCTCATGATGAGCTCTTTAATTTGATACCCATATTGTAGCAAATAAAAAAAATTTTTTTTTTACGGGCGCCTCACGGCCGCCATGTTGCTTTTGTTTTACGTCACATATCTAAGAACACTTGGGTAATTAAGACGACCAACTACGACCCATCAAGCGAAGAAATGAGGTAATAAAGAATATTAGGCTCATACATACAAGTCGCGCGAAAAACATAACCCTTCCTTGGCAAAAAATAAAGAAATTCACTCCTAGTCAAAGCTTAAATAAAGGCTGGGTTGTGAATAAGGTTGATAACACACACTCATATGTCCGTACTACATGTCCTATACTTATGTATATATGCTATGTAAATGAATCTAGACGGAAAAGCAATTTGCAAAATGTTTTTGTTAGGTAATAGCAGACCAGCTCTAGCTTATGTTGTGACTTTGTCTATGAATAAGAATTGAAGTTAAAATGGAAAGTTATACATATAATATGTGAATATTTTACATATAAGTCAGTATATATTTTTGACATTAACCGACTTACGGTACCAATGTTTTAAAATAACCGTTTTTTTTTCTAGAGTCTTCTCGTATACCGTGGGTACACATGACAGCCAGACCCGAAACAACAATTTGTGGATCACACAAAGAGTTGCTCCGTGAGGTAATCGGACCCGCTACACGTTGCACGGCAGCCGTTTGCCCAGCCACCGGACCAACCGTGCTATCTACGTGCTGTCCCGTGTGATTGACACACATTATACTACGGATTGACTGAGAAACATTCAAACAAACCTTCCTCAATTAATAATACATATTAGTGTGACAACTTATTTATATAATCAACCAAGAACACATCATCATCATCATCAGCCGAGAGACGTCCACTGGTGAACAAAGGCCTCCCCCTTAGTCCTCCACGTAGAACGACAAGCCGCCACCTGCATCCACTGGCTCCCCGCGACTCTGACGATGTCGTCGGTCCACCTAGTGGGAGGTCTGCCCACGTTACGTCTTCCGGTCCTCAGTTCAGCGGCCATCAGTCGTCCGAGCGATGTGGTCTGCCCATTGCCATGTCCTATCATCGGGTTGGCATTACATGTACTTTCCAACGACCATAAGGTCCATTACAAGTTAATGTATCTCGAACTCCAGTACCGCACATAGTTCTACACTAAAACACTTCAAATACCCAGCTATTACTTGGCTAATTAATTTATTTCCTAACGATACCTCGGTGAAGTATGACCGAAGTTGCCAGCCCTTTAACTAGGGCTGTGAGTAACTTGTATTCAAGATTTATTTTCTCTTCTTTATTGTAAAGAATGTAGAGACAATAGGGTAGATGACTAATTTATATTTTAATGTCCGTCTTGTAGATTATTTTAAAACATCAGACAGGTATTTTTTATTTTCTTACGGAAACAAATACTTTCGAAGATATATTAATTTGAAATGTCGCGTGACGTCACTTCTAGGCCGTTTTATACGTAGAAGTTATATAAGTATAGTTATACTATATGACAAAATAAAAAATACGTGTCTAATATTTTTTCATTACCAGTCCACGTGTGACGGTGGTACTGAACCACCGTCAGTCAGATGGACTAAATAGATTTCTAATCTTCGTACCCTGTCATCTTCCCCATGTTGGAAGTATGATCTTAAAATATTCCTATTAAAGTAAGGTTCTACTTATTTTCAGGATATTTGTTTTTATTTATTTTTTTATGTTAAATGGGCCGACATTTGGCCGCTATCTCGCCTGATGGTAAGTGATGATGCGGCATACGGTGGAGTACGTCGGCCCATAACAACCTATTCACTCGGGCTTTGAAGACACCCAGGTTATACTCATCAGGAAACACAGACTCCGGCAAGGAGTTCCACTCCTTAGCAGTTCGCACAAGGAAGCTTGAAGCGAAGCGCTTCGTGCGTGTGGGTGGGATATCTACCATGAAGCGGTGACGCCTCGCCGATTGTCTTGTGGTTCGATGATGGAAAGGACTAGGAGTAATCAAGTTGTGCAATTCCCCCGCACACTCTCTGAAATGTATCCGGTAAAAAACGGAAAGGCTTGCGACCTTGCGCCTGTGTTCAAGGCTTTGAAGCCGGGCCTCCACAAGCGCATCATCATTGATGAGCTTCTTGGCACGCCTTTCAATGTGTTCGAGCGGATCCAGCTGGTATTTAGTTTTTATTTTTATATATTATATATTTGTTTTTATTTTAAGAAGGTCCCGTACACAGAGAACATTTTTTATGTTCTTAAGTAAAAGTCAGTAAAACATCATGGAACTATGTAGTAAAATTTAATTTAAAATGTTTTTAATGTTTTGTTGTTAATTTAAAATGTTAGAGAGATTATTTAGACAACCTTTTTTCAGTGTGTGTTACTTATTAATTATTATATTTATAGCTGTCTATAATGACTGATATTTGTGGCGAAGCAAACGCGAACATGTCGCGACGTTGCCAACCTTAGAACTAGGGTATTCAGCACATATCGTTTTCTCCTGCAATCTGGGGGCTTAGTACGAGTTTGCTTTACGTTGAACGTAAACTAAACTAAAACGCATTAGGTGCTAATCAGTATTGGCCAGCTCCAATGAAACAACCAATCAGAGCACCGTCCGCGCTTTCGTTTCGACCTCGTTCGACGTAAACAAACTGTTGCTAAGAGTACAGTACTCTTAGCGCGTTTGGCGCTCTTATTGGTTAGTCCAGTGGAGCCGGCCAATCAGAGCGCCGAACGCGCTTTCGTGTAAAACAAACTCGTACTAAGGGTACAGAGCGCTGAACGTGGTCACATTTCCATCCCGTTGAACGAAAAACAAACTCATAATAAGCCCTCTGTTAGACACGTAGTTCGAATTTTGCTACTAACACCTTTTGAAGTACGGTTATTAAGAAGTATTTGGTAATATTTTATAATCTAGAACAGGCTGTGTATGTTTCAGTGGCTTTTCATGTTTCCTCATTTATTACCGAACAAGTTATTAAGTTCCTCATCCCCTATTACATAGGACGTATACCACAAATGGTGAAAAGTGGGTATACATTGTATAGCGGCATTCGTCGTAATGTGCACCTCTGCCTACCACTTCATAAAAGGATAAAAGGCGTGACGTTGCACTTTTAAGTTTCGAGAAAGAAAATTACACACAGAGTATTAGCAATGAATATTAGTGCCTATTTTATAGTGTTTCAGATATTTACCAATTAAAAAAAAAGATACCATGGTACCGAGTTCTAATCTATCAGTTGGTGTGTTTTCTTCAATACTAATAATAATATATTTTTGATTTTTATTTTTTGTTGTTTGTTTTTAGTTTTTAATTATTTTTTGATCGCAGTTTTTTTTATATCACATTTTTTATACAGGAGAAAATGTAGCGGGTTCGATTCCCGTACGGAGCAACTCTTTGTGTGGGCCACAAATTGTTGTTTCGGGTTTGGGCTAGTGTGGGGCAATATTTTTTTTAAGGTAAAATAAATATGGAAGCGCACGCTCACAGTCAACGACAGACAATACGTTTAGTATGAACGATACCTTGGAATTAGCGAAATTGACTCTGTGGCGGTAACGACTCGCCCGCGGCTTGCCGGTAAACTACTTCAATTACAAACAAATTAGCATCGCTAACTGTAGGGCTGCCTCTAATTTGAGCCGCAGACTCATTACGTTACCTAGTTAGGGTAGGTATTACGTTCTAATATGACGTCACGCTTTGTAAAACCCGAAAGACAATCATTCACTAACTATGGCAAAATAATAAGGCATTTATTTCTGACCAAGTCCATCGAGTGTTAATGCTACAAAAGAATTACTTACAAACTATTGTTAGTACTGATCACCCTTCTTTCGAAATATTTGAGTATTGGATTGTGTGTCACATGTAATTTTAAATACTTATATGTACCCGTCGTACTAGTCGGTATAGGTATTACATAACATAACATATTATCGTAACCCCCTTGAATACATGAAGTGCAGTACGTATAACGTGTGCATTTTCAACAGGTAAGTATATCACTGACTTTTCACCATCTAACCAACAATAGAATTGCACAAAATTTCCGTTCCTCTTTAGTGGACAGCTCTGGCGGCTAGACAGCCTAATTAAGGTTTATGCATTTTAAATTGATTTATCCTCAGTATCTTCGCCGCGCCTCCATCGATGTGCCCTATGCCTTACAGGCTTACTCAAGAAGAATCTTCTATATTTATACATATACCACAAATGTGAAACCGCATGAGCAAAAAAGCTAGTTTTTTATGCAAAAGTATATCCGCGAGTGATATTAAATCGGCAATGTTTTACATAGAAACGTTTCTGTCGTATTCACATTCGGTTGTATAGCGGTTGTGGTGTCTCAATCACTTAGCGTACTCGATCGATTCGTTCCCCAGGGCGGTGGAAATGGATCAGACGCAGTATACAATAGCGTTCCTTGAAAAGCCTGAAAACCTTTGTTTTTTACAAGTATAAAGCGAAAATATATAGTGTTAGGTCGATTAAAATGTATTCATTGGATTTTGGGTGTGTTTAAATTGAATTCAGATCTTTAATTACACTAAAAACAAAGATACATAGGTACGGTACTGATTTTGTTTTTAGGAACTTATGTTTTTAAAATATTCAGAAGTTAGGTTAGGATAAGGTCTGGAATAATACGTAGGCTACTTTTTATCGTGGGCAAAAGTAGCCTAAGATGTATTATTCGCCATGGGGACGCGGGTGAAGCAGCTGACAGAAGTAATATTAATAATAATATACATAGGTCTGAAACCTTAGTAGCGTATATGTACAAGTACATAGATATTGCATGAAATCAGTGAGCATAGCCTTTGAAAAAGGGCCAATAACAAAATCCTTTAGAAGTGCGGAATTAATCCCGGGACCCTTTGTGAAGTTTTCGGGACGCCGCGCCGGCAAAACTCAGAAATTAGATTTAGCTCAAATTAGACTCCGCCAAAGTAAATATAATTTCAAGTACGATCATCTACATAGGCTGTCCGAAAACTCAACGATATATGTACGAGTATAAGTTTTTAAATTGACATCGTCACTAGTAATACCTTCGTGAGACATACTAAATTAATTATTACGTTATCGGCTTACTCACGTAGTGTTTTGACGAGGAACTCGACTAGTTTCAAGCCATGCTAGAGGCTCATATTCATGAGCAGCATTACGCGACACACGACGCGGCGATTGTCGCACTGCTACTGGCGATTCGAGCTACGCGCCCATCGCGCCCGAGAATCGAACCCAACACCTGCGCAGCCGCCGGCGAGCGAGTCTAACGAGCCAACATCGTCGCGCGCGCCGGATAGTACGCGCGATTCCAGGCAGAGGGCGCGATGGGCGCGTAGCTCGAATCGCCAGTAGCAGTGCGATTTTATATTATTCCATATTACTGGAGCACTATTCAGGATAATGTAAGTAAGACTGCAGACGAAAAAATAAAGATTTGTAGCAACAAGAGTCAAAAGACTGGCACAGGGTGTACTTTTTCGTGGATAACACATAAGTCACTGTAATTTAAAAACTGTAAGACATAGATTTTTTTTTATATTTTTCTGATAACAGTTGGAACCTTGCCGATCGTCTGGTGCCTGTTGGACGTCGACTTCAGGGACACCCTGTATTGTTAATAAGTCTCGGTACAACATAACCGGTAGTTCGCTCGCCATATACATTGTTAGCGCGCTGCGTACGGAGCCGATTCTAGAATGGCCTGTTTTTATTCATAACTCTTCATAAATAAATAAAGGTTTCAAATATATTGTCCAATTGACAACTTCTTATACATCCATTTTTAACTAGTTGTAGTTATGTTAGGTACATTATTTTATTATTCTACCTAGATATATGTAGGTGAGAATATTACTTTGATGACATTTCTAGTGTTTATTGTGGGAAAAGCAGGAGTAGGAACGGGGTGGTTTTTAGTCGCTAAGAGTCTGACACTCCCTCCCGCCTGGCCCAAGGCGGGAGAAGACATTGGATGATTTTCCCCTCTCAAAAAAAAAGTGTTTATTGTTAAACCTGTTCTATTAGGTAGATGTATATTTATTTAATAGATAGTAAATTGCAATTCAAGACTGCAAGACCAACCATTTATTAGATAGTAATGTATGAGGATGAATACTAATGCCCAGTATAATGGTGAATAAATATTGCATATAATATTACATCGGGACATATTTCCTTTTGAATAGAATTTCAGATTCATCAATAATAATAAATGTAATGCAGTAATATGTATGTGTGTAATTAGTTAATAGATAACAAGTAAATAATACAAAACGTTGTATCAAAAAAGTTTTTTAATTAAAAAACATTTCGTATTCCGTTTGCGTTGTTTTTCATTTGGATCCGCCGCAAATGTCGGGTCTGAAATGTAAAAGAAAACACATCATTGTATTAGTATAAATGCGAATGTTTGTATGTTTGTTTGTTATTCCTTAACTTTAAAATAGCTGAAGGGATCGAGATGAAATTTGGAATAACGAAGATTATTGTTTGGAATAACTATTAGGGCTACTTTTAATCCCACGAGAAAGCGGGTGATGATGCCGCTAGCAGAAGCTAATAAGTCATAATCCATTGAAATATTTTGCAGGGAAGGCATAGTATGAAAATGCTTGGTTGTATTGCAACGTAGAAGAACGCCTAAAATTCCTAACCCCCAAAAGGCCGGCAACGCAATTGTAACACCTCTGGTGTTTCAATGGGCGGCGGCGATTACTTACCATCAGGTGAACCGTCTGTTCATTTACCGGTTTATACCATAAAAAAAGAATGACAAGCAAATATATATATTTTCCACTTTAAAATATAAGTACAAAGACAAGTCCGCCACAACCTCCCATACCGCTGCAACTCCTGTAAGCCAGGATTTACAGTAGATTCAACCATGAAAACACCGGAACACTGAAATCCGGCGCGTCCCAGGGAAATGAATGACTGTCTTGGATTCAGCAATTAAACAAATCAGAAGATGTTATTTGAGGAGAGGAGAAGAAAAAGAAATTATTGACTAAAAAATAAGTACGAATTATTGGCTCAGTTAATTTGCATGCATCAATAGTACATACATACAACAGATAGTCTACGATTAGCGCAGTGGCTGGACAACTGACCGGTTCCCGCAAGGAACAACTGGTTACTATATATCATGTAATTTATTTTTTATGTTAACTCACGACACAGATTACATTTGTATTGTGGGTCTCGTTTTTTCTTATATTACCTGTGACAATAACATTTTCCATTGGAATCATGCTTGTATCCGTACGGGCATTCCGCTGGCTTGAACGGTATTATAGGCACGGCATGCGCCAGCGCAGACAACAGTACCACCACGAGCAACAAAACGGCCAACAGCTTCATATTAAGATGTTAATACACAAAGATCTATTTTCATTAATTTTCAACTAAGCTTTGAAAATAATGTGTTATTTGGAAAAACAATAATTACTTTTTTAATTTATTTTATGTGCACGTAAGAGCGGCTGGACCACTTGCTGAATAATGATGTTGTTTCATACACGGCTTACTCACATATTGATAATACTAATACAAAAACCAGTATAAATTGACCGTTGGTTGCGTGGACAAGCGAACAAAGCGGGATCATGACTAACTGGTTTTGTATAGTTTGATGTGTAGCCTTAATAAGGAAGGAAAAATTTGCGTATTTTTATGTGATTGCCTTTAAGTTCTATGGCCACAAGTGCGGTTATAGTGGGATGATAAAGTAAGAAGGTACCATCACCGGGTTTTAATTATATCGTTGAGTCATTAGAACTTAAAACGGGATTTTTACCATATTTATAATTTGACTGCACGGTTGGTGCGGTGGCTGGGCAACTGGCTGCCGCACAACGGGTAGCGGGTTCGATTCCCGCACGGAGCAACTCTTTGTGTGATCCACAAATTGTTGTTTCGGGTCTGGGTGTCATGTGTATGTGAACTTGTATGTTTGTAAACGCACCCACGACACAGGAGAAAATCCTAAAGTGGGGCAACGTTTTTAAAAAAAAAAAAAAAAAAAATTGGGTGAACACAGTTCATCCGTGATCATGGCGCTTGCAACAGTGCCGAAATATCGGAAACGCACAAAAACTAATAAACATGGTAAATATCCCGTTTTAAGTTCTAATGGTATTACTAGTGACGATGTCAATTTAAAAACTTATACATATATCGTTGAGTTTTCGGACACCCTATGTAGATGATCGTACTTGAAATTATATTTACTTTGGCGGAGTCTAATTTGAGCTAAATCTAATTTCTGAGTTTTGCCGGCGCGGCGTCCCGAAAACTTCACAAAGGGTCCCGGGATTAATTCCGCACTTCTAAAGGATTTTGTTATTGGCCCTTTTTCAAAGGCTATGCTCACTGATTTCATGCAATATCTATGTACTTGTACATATACGCTACTAAGGTTTCAGACCTATGTATATTATTATTAATATTACTTCTGTCAGCTGCTTCACCCGCGTCCCCATGGCTAATAGCTAAAGCAGAATAATACATCTTAGGCTACTTTTGCCCACGGTAAAAAGTAGCCTACGTATTATTCCAGACCTTAGCGTAACCTAACTTCTGAATATTTTTTAGAAAGTTCCTAAAAACAAAATCAGTAGATACCTATGTATCTTTGTTTTTAGTGCAATTAAAGATCTGAATTCAATTTAAACACACCCAAAATCCAATGAATACGTTTTAATCGACCTAACACTATATATTTTCGCTTTATACTTGTAAAAAACAAGGTTTTCAGGCTTTTCAAGGAACGCTATTGTATACTGCGTCTGATCCATTTCCACCGCCCTGGGGAACGAATCGATCGAGTACGCTAAGTGATTGAGACACCACAACCGCTATACAACCGAATGTGAATACGACAGAAACGTTTCTATGTAAAACATTGCCGATTTATTATCACTCGCGGATATACTTTTGCATAAAAAACTAGCTTTTTTCCTCATGCGGCTTCACATTCATGGTATATGTATGAATATAGAAGATTCTTCTTGAGTAGGCCTGTAAGGCATAGGGCACATCGATGGAGGCGTGGCGAAGATACTGAGGATAAATCAATTTAAAATACATAAACCTTAATTAGGCTGTCTAGCCGCCAGAGCTATCCACTAAAGAGGAACGGAAATTTTGTGCAATTCTATTGTTGGTTAGATGGTGAAAAGTCAGTGATATACCTGTTGAAAATGCACACGTTATACGTACTGCATTTTCATGTATTCAAGGGGGTGACGATAATATGTTATGTTATGTAATACCTATACCGACTAGTACGACGGGTACATATAAGTATTTAAAATTACATGTGACACATAATCCAATACTCAAATACTTTGAAAGAAGGGTGATCAGTACTAACAATAGTTTGTAAGTAATTCTTTTGTAGCATTAACACTCGATGGACTTGGTCAGAAATAAATGCCTTATTATTTTGCAGTTAGTGAATGATTGTCTTTCGGGTATTACAAAGCGTGACGTCACATTAGAACGTAATACCTACCCTAACTATGGTAACGCAATGTGTCTACGCCTCAAATTAGAGGCAGCCCTACAGTTAGCGATGCTAATTTGTTTGTAATTGAAGTAGTTTACCGGCAAGCCGCGGGCGAGTCGTTACCGCCACAGAGTCAATTTCGCTAACTCCAAGGTATCGTTTACACTAAACGTATTGTCGGTCGTTGACTGTGAGCGGGCGTTTCCATACGAGTATTTATTTTGCCCCACACTAGGATTTTCTTCTGTATCGTGGGTGCGTTTACAATCATACAAGTTCACATACACTTCATACCCAAACCCGAAACAACAATTTGTGGCTCACACAAAGACAAAGACTTGCTCCGTACGGAATCGAATCCGCTACATAATGCGCGTCAACCGTACAGTCAATATTAGTTATATTTTTTATTCCTTCACTTGGAATCGTCTATACTTCTTAAGGGATATTTTTTCATTTGATATCTTAGAAACTTAGTTTTTTTTAATCGTTGCCCCACACTAGGATTTTCTCCTGTATAAAAAATATGTTATAAAAAAACTACCATTAAAAAATAATTAAAAACTAAAAACAAACAACAAAAAATAAAAATCAAAAATATATTATTATTAGTATTGAAAGAATACACACCAACTGATAGATTAGAACTCGCTATCTTTTTTTTTTTAATTGGTAAATATCTGAAACACTATAAAATAGGCACTTAATATTCATTACTAATACTCAGTGTGTAATTTTCTTTCTCGAAACTTAAAAATGCATCGCCACGCCTTTTATCCTTTTATGAAGTGGTAGGCAGAGGTGCACATTACGATGAATGCCGCTATACAATGTATACCCACTTTTCACTATTTGTGGTATACATCCTATGTAATAGGGGGTGAGGAACTTAATAACTTGTTCGGTAATAAATGAGGAAACATGAAAAGCCACTGAAACATACACAGCCTGTTCTAGATTATAAAATATTACCAAATACTTCTTAATAACCGTACTTCAAAAGGTGTTAGTAACAAAATTCGAACTACGTGTCTGACAGAGGGCTTATTATGAGTTTGTTTTTCGTTCAACGGGATGGAAATGTGACCACGTTCAGCGCTCTGTACCCTTAGTACGAGTTTGTTTTACACGAAAGCGCGTTCGGCGCTCTGATTGGCCGGCTCCACTGGACTAACCAATAAGAGCGCCAAACGCGCTAAGAGTACTGTACTCTTAGCAACAGTTTGTTTACGTCGAACGAGGTCGAAACGAAAGCGCGGACGGTGCTCTGATTGGTTGTTTCATTGGAGCTGGCCAATACCGATTAGCGCCTAATGCGTTTTAGTTTAGTTTACGTTCAACGTAAAGCAAACTCGTACTAAGCCTCCAGATTGCAGGAGGAAACGATATGTCTTGAATACCCTAGTTATAAGGTTTTATTTATTTATTTATTTATTAAGGCTTACCAACTAAGATACATACAGACAATCTTAAAAATATGGGAAACAACAGTTAGTGTATGCTCTTAAATTAAAGGTAGGCTCAACATTATTTTTAGACCGTTCAAGCAATAAGTATAAAAAAAAACAATTTAAAAAATTAAGAAATTAAGGTAAGGTAGGTAAATTAAGTACAAACATTATAAAAACAAAGGTTGGCAACGTCGCGCCATGTTCGCGTTTGTTTCGCCACAAATATCAGTCATTATAGACAGCTATAGTCAAAGTCAAAGTCAAAGTCAAAGTCAAAATTATTTATTTCAATTAGACCAGGAAGGCACTTTTGAACGTCACAGCGAATATGATAATATTAATAACGTCAGTCTGTCAGTCAGTCCTCTAGTGAAGCTATTTGCTCGTTTCAAAGTGTAGATTCCTATGGAGAAGAACGAGCAAGAAACTCCATAGGTTACTCTTTTTCAATCAGATTCACAATACAATTCATGGTTACATTGTTTCGATTGCTTAAACTATGTACATATATAAATATAATAAGTAACACACACTGAAAAAAGGTTGTCTAAATAATCTCCCTAACATTTTAAATTAACAACAAAGCATTTAAAAACATTTTAAATTAAATTTTACTACATAGTTCCATGATGTTTCACTGACTTTTACTTAAGAACATAAAAAATGTTCTCTGTGTACGGGACCTTCTTAAAATAAAAACAAATATCCTAAAAATAAGTAGAACCATACTTTAATAGGAATATTTTAAGATCATACTTCCAACATGGGGAAGATGACAGGGTACGAAGATTAGAAATCTCTTTAGTCCATCTGACTGACGGTGGTACTGAACACGTGGACTGGTAATGAAAAAATATTAGACACGTATTTTTTATTTTGTCATATAGTATAACTATACTTATATAACTTCTACGTATAAAACGGCCTAGAAGTGACGTCACGCGACATTTCAAATTAATATATCTTCGAAAGTATTTGTTTCCGTAAGAAAATAAAAAATACCTGTCTGATGTTTTAAAATAATCTACAAGACGGACATTAAAATATAAATTAGTCATCTACCCTATTGGCTCTACATTCTTTAGAAAATAAATCTTGAATACAAGTTATTCACAGCCCTAGTTAAAGGGCTGGCAACTTCGGTCATACTTCACCGAGATCGTTAGGAAATAAATTAATTAGCCAAGTAATAGCTGGGTATTTGAAGTGTTTAGCGTAGAACTATGTGCGGTACTGGAGTTCGAGAGACATTAACTTGTAATGGACCTTATGGTCGTTGGAAAGTACATGTAATGCCAACCCGATGATAGGACATGGCAATGGGCAGACCACATCGCTCGGACGACTGATGGCCGCTGAACTGAGGACCGGAAGACGTAACGTGGGCAGACCTCCCACTAGGTGGACCGACGACAACGTCAGAGTCGCGGGGAGCCAGTGGATGCAGGTGGCGGCTTATCGTTTTACGTGGAGGACTAGGGGGGAGGCCTTTGTTCACCAGTGGACGTCTCTCGGCTGATGATGATGATGATGTGTTCTTGGTTGATTATATAAATAAGTTGTCACACTAATATGTATTATTAATTGAGGAAGGTTTGTTTGAATGTTTCTCAGTCAATCCGTAGTATAATGTGTGTCAATCACACGGGACAGCACGTAGATAGCACGGTTGGTCCGGTGGCTGGGCAAACGGCTGCCGTGCAACGTGTAGCGGGTCCGGTTACCTCACGGAGCAACTCTTTGTGTGATCCACAAATTGTTGTTTCGGGTCTGGCTGTCATGTGTGCCCACGGTATACGAGAAGATTCTAGAAAAAAAAAACGTTTATATTAAAAACATTGGTACCGTAAGTCGGTTAATGTCGAAAATATATACTTACTTATGGGTCTACCTTTATTAGTAGAATTTTTTTGGTCATAATTTTATTTTGCATAACAACGCATGGCAGAAACTTCATTTCGCAGAAAATCATTTGGTATACCATCATTTGCAATACATTAAATACGCATAATTTTGTAAGTCAGAATCATCTTTAGGCATAAATTGATACGCATAATAATTGAAAGGTAGAACCATCATATTGCAGAATGTTCACTGTCAGAATCGTCTTTTGGCATAAATTTCATAACCATAATAATTAAAAAGTAGAACCATTATATCTCAGAATGTTCACAGTTAGAATCGTCTTTTGGCATACTTTTAATATCCATAATAATTGAAAGACTCATCTATCACGCAAGCATGCAGCATGCAAGCAGGCTTGCAACAAGCAAGCAAACAAGCATGCAGCGTGCAAGCAAGCAAGCAAGCAGCAAGCATGCAGCATGCAAGCAAGCATGCAGCATGCAAGCAAGCATGCAAGCATGCAGCAAGCAAACAGCATGCAAGCAAGCATGGTTTCCGTCACGGCTCCGGCGCTGCGGGGCTCCGGTGGCCCCACGCGCGCTAATCGTCGCATACGGCTTTCGCTCACCACCGCAGCTTCGGCTTGTTGGCCGGCTTCGCCGGCCAGCCTCGGCAGCGGCGGCTCGCTCATAGCCGCCTGCTCCTCAGCCCGCGGGCCGCCTCGCCCCTCCGCGCCTACGCGATTTTAAATTGCACTCTAGGGGTAGGGCAGACAAGACTACGTGCAGTCGGTTTTGCAGCGATTCGGTTCTGTCACTTCACTAACTTTTAGTCAACCATCTTCTTAATATGCCAAGTGAAATTATGCCAAACAATCGTCGCTCTAAATAAACGTTATGTGAAACAAAATTATGCAAAATTAAGCTTTGCCAAACGTAATTATGCCAAATAAAATTCTACCATCTTAAAAGTATGCCTTTGTAAATTCGGACATATAAACATTCGGCAAAACAATAATTATATTAAACAATTTTTATGCCATATGTATATTCGTTTAAAGAAGATTCTGCCAGGTGTGTTATGCCAAACAAATTTCGGAGCATTAAAATTCTGCCAGATAGAGGGAACCCAAAGTCACAACATAAGCTAGAGCTGGTCTGCTATTACCTAACAAAAACATTTTGCAAATTGCTTTTCCGTCTAGATTCATTTACATAGCATAAATACAACATACATATATGACATAAGTATGTCAAGGACATGTAGTACGGACATATGAGTGTGTGTTATCACGCTACCTTATTCACAACCCAGCCTTCAGTATTTAAGCTTTGACTGGGAGAAAATTCTTGGAATTTCTTTATTTTTATGTGATTTTGTTGTGACTGCCTCGTTGGTCGAGTGGTCGCAAGTGCGACTGCCGGACAGGGAGTTTTGGGTTCGATTCCCGGTTCGGGCAAAGTATTACTGGGCTATTTTGAGTTTTTCGAAAACTTCTCAGTAGTAGCACGGAGTCTGAAAATGTGCCCAGTGTATGGCAATAGGTTCACCCCCTATCACATAGGACTTATAACACAAATGGTGAAAAGTGGGTGAACATTGTGCATCTCTACCTACCCCTTCGGGGGTAAAAAGGAGGAAATCCAACACCGAAATGTATACATTGTATAATTCGTATTTTCTTTAGGTACAATGTAAGCAGGGTGATGTTGCCTTCCCGTTGCTACGTCAAAGTGCTATTAGATTCTATTCCGAGCGATCTATAAACATTTTTAGGGTTAAAAGGATTTCAAGGTAAGTCTAGTTTAGGCGGTTTTAACAAGATTTGTGATAATCTATCTGTGTAGGTATATTTTAATGTTGGAGGCGAAAGATTGGCAAACTCTTTGATGCGCTGCCAGTTTTGAGTAAACATTTGTGTTACGTAATTAAAATTAATTCGTTCTTCGCTTGTCTTGTCGATGACTGGGATGACTGTGTAAAATAGGAATAAAACAAAACTATTTAGGTTCAGGTCGGTGTACCTAGATGTGGCCTAGATCGGTAATAGTGATAGAGTTTTACTTTTTTATTTTTCCAGCAGACGGGTCCCATGATGGTAATCTATCAGCACCTCTCTTGTGCTGCGGGTGTACACACCGCAGCACAAGAAGACACAGGTGCGTTGCCGGCCTTTTAAAAAGCAATACGTTATTTTTTTGAAGGTCGTGACTTTTATTTTTTAAAAATAAATATTTCAACTAGACGCTATTTTCCACAATTTATCACCGGCCTATTTTGTCTATTTTTAGAATAAACGATACTAAAAGATAGTTACTATCTACGGCAAAGCCATATAGAATATAGTGATTCTAACCGACTTTGTACCTAATTATGAGTTTAAATATCCCTCATTAATTACCAGTCACCCTTTATAGTCCCATTAGTATTGACGTTGTAATATTTGCATAGTTCTCATAAATACTACCTACAATACAAGTAATGGATAAAAATAATACAAATATGACAGTGACTGTACTTACTTGACTAACGCCCCTTATCCCATAGATGAGGCAGAAGGCGTTCCCAGGAGATAACCGTTGATGCACCAGTGATTGTAATAAATGTTTTTTTAAAAGGGCAGCGATGGAGACCCGTTTTCGATCTTCTTCATAGGATAGTATACTTTGGAACGATCACCTAGTCTCACTGACGGACAATTTAATTAAGTAAATGGTGGAGCCCACCAGTTTCCACTCTCCTAAATGTTCGCGCGATCTAACTAACCGATGAAAAATTACGCGTTGCACATGAAACCTGTCAATACCAAAACAAATACAGTTTTTCGTAAATAAGGATGTTTTTGATTACATTCGTGCTATATGTATGGTAGAAATTTTAAAAATGTTAATAATACTAACAGTACTACGTTAGTTATTTACATTTTTGTTTCATTTGCATCTTACATTTTTTCAGCTGATAATATGTATGTATTTTTTTAATCTTATTTTTTTATAAGGCTTTTTTACGTATAGAAAGACGACAGCCCCATTATCTATACTAATATTATAAAGCTGAAGAGTTTGTTTGTTTGTTTGTTTGAACGCGCTAATCTCCGGAACTACTGGTCCGAATTGAATAATTATTTTTGTGTTGGATAGTGCATTTATCGAGGAAGGCTATAGGCTATAAAACATCACGCTACGACCAATAGGAGCCGAGCAGAGCGGGTGAAACCGCGCGGAAGTAGCTAGTAGTATATAAAATGCAATACACACAACAATGAAGCAGCTAAGCCGCCCTTAAACTTAAAAATGAAATGATACAGAGATCTAGCCTCAGACGATAATCGTGACGCTAAAAATGATACATGCGTGTTGCAATCGTGGACTAAAAACAAATAGTTCGAGCTTCTCTAATTCAGAAATAATACTTTCACTAAATTATCGCTGGCGTTTTTATTTCAACTCTTACCGCGCAGTCAGTGTGAATAGGAATGATGACTGAATTATTTTTCAAAGATTCCCTCAGTGGAAATATAACCACTTCGAAAGTATAAGCTACGCAACTATAAAAAATAATTTATTATTACTTTCGTGAGACACTCACGTAACTGTTTGTTGGCTCAGTAGTAGCGCAACAATTGCCGCGTCGTATATCGCGGAATGCAGCTCATGAATATGAGTTCCTCTAATCCGTCAAACGTGAGTAAGCCGATAACATAATAATAACATAATAATAAAAAAATATCATCAAAATCCACACAAGTTGGTGTACTCGTAATTGCTCAACAAACACACAAAAAAACTTACAGACGAATTGCGATCCTCCTTGTTTTGATAAGTCGGGTCAAAAGCATATTATTATTATCATAGTAAAAAATTTAGCGTTTTACTTCAGATCCAGTACAGAATGCCAGTGGTTAATGTGAGACCTAAGTTTGTTGATTTTAAAACAAACAAACAAGTAGTTGTTTTTAATTTTTGAGACTATTTAAAGGTGACAAGCTTGTCAGTTGTGAGTTCAGTCCACTTCAAGTGCTCAGTTCATTGGCTTTGAATAATGTAAGTGTACCTGACTTTGTTTTTAATAATAAAATTTCGAAAGTAATTACGTAAGTAATACAGTACCGTCAACGTAACTTGGCGCGTCTAAACTTCGTGCAGAAGGCTGCGCAATAAGTATTTTCGAGTTTATTGTTTTTTTTATATGATATATTAAACGAAATAAGATTTACAAATATAGTTAATTTTTTCATTATTAAACGATATTTCGACATGAAAATAAAACTAAAAGAAAGTATTTTCTCAATTGAAAGTTATGATTTACTTGAATATCAATTTTAATGACTGTTTAAGAACAATTAAAACATCAATATAACATTGAAAATAAATATATTTTTGTGTGATAAGTAATGTGTTTCGTCGTAATCGATTTTAAGAAAATCGATTAAACAACACCCTCGCGCACGCGACTTGGTCATCCCTTTTTGGTTACTTCGTGAATCTTCGTGCTTATTCGGCAATACTCGGTATCCGGTAATATGTCTCTGTCACACATTAGCATCGGCGTTGTGTTAGTGTCACTATCTCTGTCTTGAGTGCAGTCGGTTACAAAACTTTTCGTATATTTAGTTATTACTGTTGTTAATTTTTACTGTTAAGTTTTTAAGTATTTTGTTAGTTTTTGTTTAGTGTTTAAGTTTGTTTAATTTAATATTTGGTTTATTTGTACTTCGTCACTGATTAGGAAATTTTGATTAGTACATTAGGTTTATAAAAAATAATATTGCAGTAATAGTTTTCTTCACGAATGTACCTGCGCGAAAGTTCGCAAAGCCTAACTTCAGACGCGCCAAGTTACGTTGACGGTACTGTACGTGCTTGTAATTTGAGGGTTACCCTAAATTTTTCTGGGATCTCATCATGCGATGACCCGGTGACAATAGTATTAACGCTAAAGTGTGAACCGAATAAAGAAATAAGGATCACGCAAATTAGGTCAGAAATACTTAATTTACTGACTTACAAATATCGTAAAATTATATCGGTAATTAAAGTAATAAAAAAGTAATAAATTATACTGCTTATCTCTATTATATAAAAATGGGTTTTCCTTCCTGACGCTATAACTACAGGTATGCACGAACCAATTTCCACGGTTTTGCATTCGTTGGAAAGGTCTCGGGCTCCGTGAGGTTCATAGCAAAGAAAATTAAGGAAAAATCAAGCAGGAAAACAGGGGTACCGCTGGTGGCGAAACGGAGTTCGCCGGGTTTGCTAGTAATATAATAGAATTATAAAATTGCGTTTAAAAAAACTGTCTTCTATAAAGCAAAACAATAACTATTATTATTAGTCATATGTACTAATAAGTAACCCTCCCACTGATAGGTAAGAAGTCGGTGCCACAAGTTTCAAGCAAAATTGTTAATTACAGCCTTAATAGATTCCTTATATTATGCTACTCGCATATACAATTTTATCACACAGTATAAGTGTGACCGTTACCTCTATACATATATTTTGATAGGGCTTGCGGCGCCGACTTCTTGTGTGGGTGGGTCTGGGTAACCTATCAGTACTTATGACTAATTATAATTAGTTTTTGCTTTTTTGAAGTCGGGTTTGTTTAAATCTAATTTTATAATTTTATTTTTTACTTTTTTTATAGTACCAAGCAAAGTATACAGACCCGGTATGCTGCGTATAGCCCACATGGATGCAAATCAATATAAGTTATTCAAGCTCAAGCACCAGGTAGCTACTGTCAACCGTTGAGAAGTTCCCGTAGATATCATACTACTTCATCCTCCGGCCCAGGCACTATCTGGGTGTAAGCTAGCTAACTAGTGTTTTTCTTGTTTCAGGCTGGTAGTAAACCTGATTTTAATCTTGGTCATACTCCAGGAACTTCACTACCCGCCTTGTGTTGCGGGGCCCTCGAAAAACGTGTTACCTCCATTTACAACAATTGTGAAGCACGACCCAAGAGTAGCATTTTACGCGAAAATGGGATGGAAAAAAGCAATAAATCCATGGATCCATCCTATATATCACAAGCAGACCTACTTACATAGATGTTCTAATGTCGTACTTTTTGTAATTAATATAAACAATTACTCAGGTTCGAATAGAGAACAAACAATTATAACCACAGGAGTTTTCATTAGCTCAACTCGTGTCCTCACTTCATTTAATCCATTTAAAAAATATTTACAAGATGCTGAAGTTGTTAACAAAACTATAATACTTTCGCCGCATTATTTTTGGCACAATAAAAAATACGGACATGCATACGTCGCACCACGTGTAGATACGATTGAATGTGGACGTCAAATAATGCCTTTACCGGATGATGCTGATGTGCTTTATGTAAACAAAGAAGAAAAGATTTCCCCACTTCACGATTTAATGGTGTTTAGAGTAACTGAACCTAAGGAGTTTTTGCACCCTGATGCATATACTGTGTATTTAAAATTCAGTCCACAGTGGCGGTTTTGGAATATGAGCGTGCCAGGATTACCGCTTGCCGACCCACTTGATGATATATTTGACAATTTATTGATAGAAGTCGTTGGATTCGGTTTTATTAATGAAACCGAATTTAAAAAGGAACCTAAAAGAATGCACGAGGTTAGTTTCTTTCCTAACCCGGTCGACATCTTGGACTGCGACAGTTGGATACCTCGAGAGTGGGGTTACTTCATATGCGTCAGAAATTTTTTTAGTAGTCCAGCGCTGCCGTCTGGTGCCGTTTTGTTATCAAGTTCAAATGTGTATGGAATAGGCAGTTTCATGTTGACCAGAAATGGGGAATCAATTTTTGTTTTCACTGACGTGAGACCTTATAGGAACCAAATATTGCATGCTTGCTCTATATACGAGTTCGAAGATACTCCAGACCCAAGAATATGGTGGTGACCAAAGTAATCTTAGATGAAACCATAATAATATCGTACGATGTCTTCCAATTTTATTGTGCATCAAGTTACTTTTAAAACATTTACCTTAATATGGACAAGGCTAAATGAACATTCTCTAAAAGCCAAATATTAACTGCACTTATGGCACGGTGACTGGGCAATCAGCTGTCGCACATCTTGTAACGGATTCGATCCTCATCCGGGGCAAGGCACACGTGTATATGAAATTATGTTTGTAAACGGACCCACAACACAGGAGAAAATCCTAGTGTGGAGAAATATTTTTCTAAAATGAAGAAAATCTTTAGTTGATGCAGAGACAAACCAGTTCAATGGTAGATGCAATGAACCAAGTATAATCCGGTACCTACTTCCAGTTGAACTACAGAGAGTTTTGGGAGGTTGTGGCGGGTGGGCCCATTTAAAACAAGATAATCCGGATATAATAAAGAAATGTAAAGAAAGAAAGAAAGAAAGAAAAATCATTTATTCGGCACCGGGCACGATGCACCAAAACAAAACACAAAATAGAAGAAAAAAAAAATGGTAAAATTAATTAATACATTTAAAAAACACAAAAAAATGCACTACTTAATTATATAGAAAAAAAAAAAAACACATACAAACACACAACAGATAAAAGAAAAAAAAAACAAGGTGGCAACGTGCCCAAGCCAAAAGGGTTGCCACCTCAGTATGAGCTGGGCACCGAAAGTACCCAGCACTGATTTTCAGTTGGCACCCTTTGCAGTGACATGTAACTAAATAAGCTCCCCCCCTATTACATGGGACTTACAACACAAATGGTGAAAAGTGGGCGTACATTGTAAAGGGGCATTGCGTGCGTAATGTGCACTTGGGGAAGAAAAGGCGTGTTGTTCTATATGTAACTAAATATTATATACTAACGTAAATATACAACGTGTTACGTTACATGTGCAAAACTTAAGTGATTTTTAATTAATTTGACCTAATTTTTAGAGGAGCGTATTAATGATGTAAAAGGTTTTATATGATGTCTGACAAGAATTAACTTGGACAACAACTATTTGTATTTATTTTGGCATGATCCGTATGTCACAGCCATTTATTTCCCAAACTGTTGGGCCTACATAATTGAAACTTTGTAGGATGGTGTATTTAGGTAACCGCTATACGAATTTCCATACATGAAACTGATTCAAAAAAAATTTTTTTTTCAGCTAACATATCCGTGATGGGTGTCTATGGATAGGTCTTTAATAACACCCCTCTTTTTGCGTCGGGGGTTAAAAATGACATTAAAGTTTGTAAAACCATTTTTCGTGAATTTAAAGGTTTTTGGGAAATTGGGGATTGGGAAGTTTGGGTAGGGGATAAATGAGGCTCCGGTAACTTCACCCAATAACGCAAGTTGTTTCACTCTGTGAGGCCGTGGTATCACTCCGGTCGAGCCGGCGCATTCATGCCGAAACATGGCTCTCCACCACTTATCAATATTAATTATTATGTTAACAGCTTACTCGCGCAACTCTTTAAAGAGGAACTCCACTAAACTCGACTCGACTATATTATATATTAATATTATAGACAGGAAAGATTTGGTATTTTGTTTATTCGAATGGCTTCGAAACTACCAGACTGGTTTGCAAAATTATTTTGCCATTCAATTTCTACATTACCCCTGAGGAACATAAGCTTACATTTCATAAGGCAAACAAAGGGAATATCTCCTCATATTGCTCACGCTGTGGAAATTATTGACAATAGAGCAAAATCATATACTAGTTTTACAGAGAACACTAATATCAACGTATAAGTCCGTGATATCATATTATTATGTCTAACTGTTACAGTAAAAATACGAAGGTTAGGTCAGGTTAACCGAATATACTCGTATTTTATTCCTTGACGAGCTGCTCGCGGCTTTGCTCGCGCTCTTTTAAGAGGTTGGACGATTTTTTTTGTCGGTTACAAATAGTCCACATGCCTTGAATATTGCGAAATGATCCATAAAACTTCCACCACCCTTTATAGGAAATATGTATATATATGGTTTAGACAGAGACAACAAGTAGACTATGTTATTCAACACCTTTTCAACTATCTCCACTCAATAAAAAAACACATCAATTTCTAGAACCGTTCTGCCGTAATGACAATTTATATTCACGTGATCTAGACATCGAATACTTATATACTTACTTAATAAATGATATGTCATTGCAGTTGGTAGAACGTCCAATTTTCATATAAAAAGCCCTCAGCATCAAGCATCTTTTGTAAATGTATATTTTGCATAAACGATTTCCACGAAACGTATATCACGCACGATAGCTTAGTTATTAAAGTACTCTTTTAAGCAATGCATGTTTGTTTACATTATGTTTGTTTATATTATATCTAGTGTATCTCACGAAAGATAATATCTTTTGTGAGATACACTAAATTTTAATTAAAAATTACACAAAATAATTTTTAATTATTTTGTAGGCACACAATTAAATACGAAATTAATTATTATGTTATCGGCTTACTCACGTATTGTTATGACGAGGAACTCGACTAGTTTCAAGCCATGCTAGAGGCTCATATTCATGAGCAGCATTCCGCGACACACGACGCGGCGATTGTCGCGGAATCGTCATAACAATACGTGAGTAAGCCGATAACATAATAATTAATTTAGTATGTCTCACGAAAGTTACAATAAAATCATAATTAAATACGAGTTAATATATAATCGTGTAAGACCTTATAGCCTTTGACGTGGTACACAAATACCCATGCACCTGTTAAACGTAGCACCAAGGAGTTATAACGAGAGGCGAACAACTAAGAATCCATCTTGCTCGCCTGGCAAATCATATCCAGCTCATTTTTTCCAATCACCTAAACGTTCCACCATCGCAGCAGAACTTATAACTACTTTGGAAACTAAAAACCGATTATTAATTGCCTCAATAGGGAAATCCACTTAATATATTTTTCTAAGCTTATTTTTTAACATAACACTACCGTTCAAGCTAATTCTATTAACTATGACTAACAAGGCTTCATACAAAGTATTATTACTCGTAATTTATCTCATGACCTTGACCGAATGCAATAAGTGACCCCTTGGAGAGAGCCATTTAATTTAAAACGAACTCAATAAACTTAATGGGTCCCACCCACGAGTGAGTCACCTGTATAAAGTATTTAATGGCATCGTACCGGCTTTTTCCATTATTTAGTGAAATGTTAAAACATATTTAATTAAATTGTCTAGTACTTTATTCTTGTGGTTTTGAGTTCGGGAGCTGGCATCTCCTACTGTGGTGTGTTTCGTTTCAGTATTTTTTTTTACCTGATGGTAAGCAATTTCCGCCGCCTATGGACACGTGAAACACCAGAAGCGTTATAAGTGCGTTACCGGCCTTCGAGGGTTAGGAATTTAAGCATTGTTGGGTAATCGCGGATTGAAAAGATTGGGAAGGGAGTAATTGAACCTCCAGTAACTTCACTTACACAACGAAAAACAACACAAGCATTGTTTCATAATGGTTTTCTGTGAGGCCGTGGTATCACTCTGGTCGAGCTGGCCCATTCTTGCCGAAGCAAGGCCCTCCCACACTTAACAATGTTTAAATGCAATTTTCGCTTGTTCTAATAGGAGGATTCAAATTCAGAAATTATAAACGATTCAGTTGATTATTATTCCTGAAATACATCAGTATATTTCCTCTCTGCTACGGGACTAGTAAGTTCAAATAATATGATGTCTCCGCAGTGGGAATAAGGTAAGGTAAGGTAAGGTAAGGTAGTACGCGGGACAGTGGAGTTTCAGGGTCAATGAACCGGTTAAGTCGCACTTACACTATGGTGCATGGTTTTACAGATAATGGCTGAATACTTACCATCAGTCGATCTGCCTGCTTTTTTGCTACTTATCCCATAAAAATGCTCTAGCATATGTATCAAAATTATGTGTAATTCTTGATATTACGTGGATGTGGTTTTAAAGGTTCGCCTCGGCAATAGGGACGATGACTGGGTATGAAAATTGATAATCTACTTAGCCCGTCAGTTAGGCAATGAAAAGATTTTTTTATATTTTCATATAAGATAGAACAATACTTTGATAAAACGAATCAAAGTTTAGGAGAGGGAGCAAATACGTCATGTCTACGTATAAAATGTACCAAGAAGTAATATCACGCAATATTGCAAATCGATAATACATATTCGAAAGTATTTGTGATTAAAGTAAGAACTTTGTTTTTAATAAAAAATGCGTGACTCATAATTTTAATAGTCTACAAGACGGACAATAAAATAAAAAATAGTTATCTACACTATTCCGACAAGATCTCAGCGACTTGTGATTATTAACATTAATCACAGTTTAACAGCTGTTGAAAACAAAACAAATAAATTATAAAGGCAGTCCTACAAACATATTTTATCTAAATGGTCATCTATTAGCAATGTTGCCGTTCATCACTACGAACAGTAAACTTTATAATTATGAGATGGCGTGGACTCAATCAAGGGAAGTGATTGCAATCAATCCCTTTTAAAATGCCAATTCGTGAGTGACAAGCAAATTAATGATTTTATCAAGTTAACTAATGATAGATTGAAGTGCCAAAATCGCTTGAACGTTTGTTAATTATTCTGTATTAGATTTATTTTAATATTGATCGATAGTGGTCATTTATTTTAATTTTAGAATCGATGAGAAAAATGTCTAAAATAAAGTGTAAAATTTGGAAAAATCTGATTTTTTGGCGTGAGGCACAAAATAATCATTGAAGTGTGGGAGAGTTGGGCTTCGGCATGCATGGGCCAGCTCGGCCTCATAGAAAACCGACGTGTTTCGTTGTTTGAATGAGGTATCCAATCGTCCCAATCCCCGATTCCCCAACAACTCTTAAAATCCTGACCTCCAAAAGACCGGCAACGCACTTGTAACGCCTCCGGTGTTTTGGGTGTTCATGGGCGGCGGCGATTACTTACCATCAGGTGATCCGTCGGCTCGTTTACCAGCTTGTAAGTACCTATAAAATAAAAACAAAACCTTATTAATAAAGGGTTTATGCAAAATGTGACTATGTAACAAAAAAATAATTTCTCATAAGTCTACCTTACCCTAAGCCTACAAAGAACGCTGTTATAGCAGCGGTAAGTGTCTTTGAGGAGTGGCAATAGAGAGGCGTCACGGCGTCCTACACCTACCGCCAATGACGCAGGTGAACCGAAAACAAAATTTCGGTAGGTTCCTGTTTTGGATTCGTTGAAGCCTTGAAAAAGCGTGTTCGGGTATGTATATCTACAATTCAGATTTTGTTCACGGTCTGAACAAGTTTGTCAGGAGCAGACAAAATGTTTCTGGGTATATTACGAAATGGCGTCACGTTTGGAATTATTAGATTTATAAATGATAACTGATGTAAATAATATGTACTGTGTTCTCAGCTAAGTGAGGATGCGACAGACAGATGGAAGGACATACGAGATTATTGTATATATTTATGTTATCTACATACAAGATCTCCGCGATTTGTTGAAAACAAAACAAATAAATTATAAAGGCAGTCTGCTTTGCTGGTCTAGCAATGTTGCCGAACGTAAAATCTGGTACTCTAAGATTATTCCCTTTTAAAATGCCAATTCGCGAGTCAAATCACTGACAAAATGATAGGAAGTGCCAAAATCGCTTGAACGTTTGTTAATTATTCTGATTAGGATCGATAGTGGTCACTGCGTGTGTAGAATCGTTAAAAATGGTGTACCTGAGCTTATAATTTCTAGATTATAAGTGTTTCGTTGAAAGGTCGCCAACCCAAATTGAGCAAGCGTGGTGTTCATTAATGCCAGCTTGTAAGTACCTAAAAATAAAAACAAAACCTTATTAATAAAGGGTTTATGCAAAAACTATGTAACAAAAAAATAGTTTCCTAAGGTCACAAAGAACTGGCGCAATGTTAAACAATAAATCAACAACCTACAATTAAATAAGAGTGAAGTGAAAACAAAATTGTTCCACATTTGTCGTTGAAGCCTTGAAAAAGGTTGTATATCTACAATTCAGATTTTGTTCACGGTCAAACAAGTTTGTCAGGAGCAGACAAAATATATTAGAAATGGCGTCACGTGGAAGAAAATAATATGTACTGTGTTTCAGTGAATGCGACAGACAGATGGACTGGACATACGAGATTATTGTATATATTTATGTTATACATAGAATACGATTTTCTGCTTTGCTGGTCTAGTGAACGTAAAATCTGGTACTCTAAGATTATTTCGACATCACTGACAAACGATGAAGGAAAACTTCGTTAGGATACCTGAGCTTATAATTTCTAATTATAAGTTTGAAATCGCCAACCCAAATTGAGCAAGCATGGTGATTAAAACCTTTTCCGTGCGAGAAGAGACCTTTGGTCAGCAGTGGCCAGTTATAGTCTGTTGATTTGTGATGTGATTAGATAACGTTGTATAGCTAAATGGTTACTTAAATAAGGTTTAATTATAACTAGGAAGGTGTACCTCATATATAGTGATTTGATTCTTTTGTCTGGCCAGCTTACAGTGTGATCAATCATCATTGTCAATATGACTGGAAGACGTTTTTAGTGAACCAAGCTTTCTATAGCCCTCCATTAATACGTGAGCCAAATTCATTTCCTCTCCCCGCGACTCTGACTCTTTCAGTACGAAAGATTGCAAGAAGATGCGTAAACCGATTGCCTGAGACCATCAAAATTTGGTATACTTATAGTTTATAGAACACTAGCTACTTTCGGAGAAGTTTCAGAACGCTAATTTGGTATTATTAGTCAAAGCGTAATGTTTTATAGCCTATAGTACATTAAATCAATAAATAAAACATTACACACACATGCATAGTATCTGATCGTATTTGACAAAACGTCAAAATCGATAGACATTGCGATGATATTTTCACGTCTCATATGAATAGAGTTTTATAAAAGAGTTTGTTTGAGTTTGAGTTAAATAAAAATTATCCTTGAACGTATGTTAAGTGGTATTGTAAATTAAAGCGTATATGGTCGAATTTCGACCACTAGGCGACCACTAGTTCCATTATATTACACATAGTACTTCTAAATATCTGTCTACACATATAGTACTAGCCATACTAAAGCAGAATGTACTAAAACGTAAGTGAAAATGTGTTAGTGTGAAAAAACTTTATCTTGACACTCTCCAAGCTAAGTTTTACAACTACGTCAAACAAACCGCCGAATTTTCTCGTCTACGTTTTTCTTGGTATATTATTTATTTACACTAGAAGGTAAGTTACGGCCATATAAAACTATTAAGTGAAGGAATTGGGATCACAACCTGTTGTGTGTTGCAATTTTAAACTCAATGCACGTAGGCACTAGTTGAAACTTTGCCAAACTCATAAAGAATGGTGCTCAATTCGTTCAAGTGATACATTTTGGCTAGTTTATATGTTGTATTTCTTATTATTAACGTACACAGAGTTTATAATACAACGAAATAACTGAAAATATTTGTATAGTAAGTATAGTAAAGTAGCAACGAAAGATTTTTGAATTACATTTATGACGATCTATATTATTAATGTAGAAATCTTAACATGCTGCTACGAGGCTCGTAGCACTTTCGTAGCACTATGCTACGAAATCGTAGTCAATATGTTTTTTAAATGCTAGGTAATTCGTGTTTGCTTTTTATATTTTTTATAAATATAGGGCTATAATGGTGAGACGGCATTGTAGCCATAGTCCTTTTAAGCTATTCCAGTCGTTTTCCAATTTTAAGATTCCATAAACAAAACAATGGTATTAATTGATAAAGGCGAATCTACGAATGGTAAAAAAGTCTTTATAACCATCTTAGATAAGAGTCAAATTTGCGTCACGGTAAGATTATTTAATGGTAATAAGATTATCGAGTTTGGGAACTAAATGGTATCGGATTACAGTTAATTGCGTTTGCGAAGGTTGCGGATAGTTTGAATGGAAATCAAATTCAATATGACATTACTGTCTTCATTTACGTAGTAAATTATGCATTGTAACATTAAGGCTGTTGTTCCTTTGAGCAAAAAGCTGAGGTAACTACATGTACTTGGCATACTAAACTAGTTTTCAATTAGTCTCAATTTACTAGTCACATGTAGAAGAAGCCTTGCCACAGGTATAATTTTAAGTGTGGAAGATCCATTCTTCGGCACAAATGGCTCGACCAGAGTGATTCCACCGCCTCACAAAATACCGACTAGAAATAATGCTTGCGTTGTGTTCCTTAAGGTTACCGGCGGGTAAATTACTCCACTCCCCAATTTCCCCAATCCTCAAAAGGCACCGCACTTGTAAAGCCTCTGGTATTTCGGGTGTCCATGAGCGGCGCCAATTGCTTACCCACAGGTGATCCGTCTGCTTGTTTACCGGCTTATCTCCATAAAAATAATAATTAATTTGATCCGAGAACCGTTGAACATAAAACTTATAACTAGTTGTAATACAATATTGATAAGCATAATGATTCAGACGACATCTTGGCGTCCAAACTTTTCTTAAAAATCCGTACTTGGCAATTTAGTTTACCGTAATATAATAATTATTATTGCTAAAACACAAATGCTCAGTAATTTAAATAAAACTTTCGATATTTCAAATGTACGTAAATGAAAATGTTTTGTACAACTCGGACACTAATCGCGGAACCCCAAAAATTAACGTACCAGTAAAACCGCGAATACTAATAAAACAAACGAAGCGCCATCTACAGACTTTTCCTGAAAACTGAAAGACCAACAAAAGTTAATTTAAACTTGAGTAAGGACAGCCTACCTCGCGTTCTTGAACATAGCTTTATTTAAAACAACTGAAACAATTTGGCTTTGTGTTTTTTCTCATTTATGTATGTTTTTTTAATGACAGATAGTGTACATGAGGTAAAGTCACACAAACACAATCTGCCCTAAAATTACAAAATACATTGCTAAAAAATGTATAGCCTATTCAAGAGATTACACATCAAATTATGCACAAACATCAAAGTGTCCACTGTTAGCCAAAGCAAAACCTTCTTTGTGTGAGAAGAGGCACGCTTTACGCATTGAGCGGTTTGGAAATTTAAAACTTACAGAATATTTCCCAGAAACAAACAAACAAAAATAAAACTTTTATTAAAATTAGTTTATTTTTTAGACAAAAGGAGTTTAGATTGTAACATAATTCCTTCACTTTATTAGAGACCTTGAGATTTTGTATTTAGTATCGGAACTTATAAAGCAGAAATTAAATACAGACGTCTCTCCATAATTCGAAGTTATCACTAGGTCTTGAGAAAATCTCTTTATACTTCGAACTATATCAATGCATTTATTTGCACTCGGTAATTCGAACAAAAAATCACGTCGTCGCGGAATGCTGCTCATCAATATGAGCCTCTAGTATGGTCTCTCGTCAAACAGTAACGTGGGTAAACCGATAACATAATAATTAACAAAAAAATCATCGTTACGCAAACAAATGACTATGACTATGTAAATTCGAACTCATTAGTGTAAAACTCTCTATAATTCCAAGTTGCAGACACAAGGATCTCAGAGTTTGCAGAACCATTACTTCCTTTTTAAGATTTCCCTTTTATTATATCCTACTGTATATAATTCATGCAATTTGTCTTGCGAGATTGTTCAGAGACACGAAGACCTTTTTGGAGAGGCTACAAACTAAACTTAAGTGTGGGAGAGCCAAGGCAAGTTCAAATTTCAGACCATTCGATTATCCGACCATTCGGTAATTCGAAATATTTTAGGATTAACGAGAGTCGACTGTATTTGTTTTAATTATCTCGTCACAAATTAATCAAAGTACGAAAGTTCTGTCGACGACTAATAAAAGTGAGCTAATATAATAAACTATTTGTATTGTACGTAAACAGAGGCATTCGGAAAAATACTAATACAATAAGTTTGACTTACAACAAGTTCAGTAATACCATTACTTGTAATTACTTCTTGTTAAACTTTCACCCCCTTGGTACGTGTAGAGGTACAATCGACGAATTTTCCTGTGTAAATAAAATTCTCATATATATCTTATATATCCTATATACCTTACCGTATATTTGGTTAGGGTATTTGATAATTTGCATCAACACAAACAGTCCGTGAAAGTGCATTACTGTATAGACTTCGGCACGTAACTTGGCAATTTTTTTTTTAAATAATTATGATAGTTCCGCCAATCGCACAGGGATTGATCCTCACAAACATCGTGCGCAGACGCGGCGACGTTGCGCTGACTATTGAACGTCCGCGTATTTGTAGTTAATAAAGTAATTCTCTTGAAAAAATGATAACAAAATCTTGCCAAGTTATCTGCCAACCTTTATACCTCTACCATGAGTTTGAAACAATAGTATTTGTCGATAGTCGCTAACGAAGACGTAATTTTTATATGTTTAACTTTTTTGTATGTTTAATTTTAAAACACCTCTATTGGTCACCTGTGGAACTAAAATTTTACATACAAAAAATATAAAATAATATTTATTGCACTCATGCAAAGCTGGTGTGGGTCCCTAGTTACAAATAAATCTTAATTTGAACAAAATAAATTGTCAGTACACAGTTTGACGGTCTTACATGAAATTAGTCGATTGTACAAATAGTGAAGTTCTTAGGAATGAACAAAGTTGTGTTGTATGTATTTTTATTTATTCATGTACATATGTAATTTCCACGCGTGCCTCTGAGGAAATTCACGAAATACCTTTTTTCCTAAGCTGCCTTTGTGTTCTTTTTTGAATAAATAGCAGTGGGTAGGTAGAAAAGTGGTTTATCGTCGCTTTTCGCATAAAACGTCTGTTTTTCCTGCTTCGTGGGATGTATCGCCAATGCTATTAAGGTAGGAGAGTTGCTAGATTATTGTTTTTGAAAATTTTATGAATAATGTTAACATAAAATAACTATCCATTAGTATTTTGCCTGACACGCAAAATAAACTACGAGACACATTGCTTGACAGTCGAAGTTAATTGTAAAAAATATTTCTTAATAAACTCCGTTTACAAAAACTTCAACCTACTTTCCTAAAAGTTGGTTTATGTACTAAAATCTGCACCTAAAAGTAACAAACGGTTATCTGAAAACAGTATCAAAATCGCTTCAGGAAATTGCAAGATAGTCGCGGACAAACATACAAATAGATAAAACTGAGAACTTTTTGTTTTTAAGTCAGTCAAAAACGCCAGAGCACTTGTAGGCGGTTTTCGAAAGACATATTACAACAGAACAAAATACATGTATAAACAGAAATAGAGAAATCTTTAGAATGGCATTACTCTTCATTGGATTTCTAAATTCCTACGCCCACATTAACATTTCCGTTGCCATGACAACCGACGAGAACCTTTAAAATGCCTTCAAAGGTTGGCTATAAATGCAAAGTCCTTGAAAGTCAAATTCAGAACCTTTCAAACGCCTTAGACGCAGTTAAATAAATATAGCATTAACAGACATTTTCATACAGAGAAGAATATAATAGAAGATAGATTTCTCCCATCTTATCAAGAAAATCTCCAAGGTGATATAATCTTAATGTATTGAGCACAAGAAATGTGATCACGACACTGATATCTCTCGTTACAAATAATCTAAGATCCTGAAAGAACAATCATGTAAGACGATGAAATAAATTCCAATTCCATCTACGACTCTCGTCGGAAAATGTATTCCAATAATTACCCTATCCATTGCTTGTTTTCCACAACAGTGTCACAAGGTTGCCATCCAAAGGCAGCATTGTATAGAAACGTATAGCAAAATGCGTTAAATAAATCGAACTACATGGTGGAGGTATAAATTCAATTCATCTTGTATCTGTGTTCCGTCCAACCAGATGAATGTGGGAGCAAGATAGGAATACGGATCCTTCAAAAGTTTAACTTTATTCACAGTGGAATTCCAATCCTATGTAGAAGAGAATACAGTTGTTTTCACTGCGTTGGTTTGTGTACTTACGTCACTAAGCGTTCAGGTTATCAGTGTGTCCTTTTCACCCTATTTCCACCACGGGGCATGTAATCAGTCGCGAATATACCGTCCGCCGCGTCGCCCGCTTCTAAGCCACTCGGGCCGCTGAGATATAAAAATAAAATATAAACACTAGCTATATTTGTATATTTTTTAATATTATATATATCAAAAAAACATTATAAATCGCTTATATATTTCTAGTTTGCTAGTAACTGTATTAATTTTGCATTAACCTTGAAATCGGTGTGTTTGAAGGCAGTGTGGTGACTTGCAGTATTAAAAACATTTTTGCTATCTAGATTTTGGTGTCGGCAAAAAAATAAACATGAAAACTTCATCGTTCTCGCTCCGGGTGATGCGAAGGGTACGTATATGTAACTGTGTGTGTGTATATTTGTGTATTTGTGTGTACGTATAAAGGTGTTGGCTCGGAGAGTAACAGGTTGTGTCAGAGAGGCTCTACAGGTTGATGTCTTGACGTATCAATGCCATTTTCCGGCCACACCCTGTATTTTTATTTTTCTTCCGTTTGCTGTTCATATATTGACAGTGTTATTGTGTCGAGTGAACGCAAGATAAGTTTCGGTTAGATCGTAGGTAGTCTTACAATGTTAAGGGCTCTTAAACATCTTTAACTAACGAATTATATTTAATACTTTATGTTACAGGAAATAAAATTCATTTTTTTACGCAGGCATGCATGAATAAGATATTGCACAAAATAAAATAAACACGCAATAAAATGAAGAATAAAATCCTAGTTTATAATATTTCATATTAATGGTAACTTGAAGAGATATTTCTCTTGAAACAGTAGGACTGCATAAAAAGTTAGTTCCTTTCAGTTTACAGTCGAGAGCTGTACAAACACGGTCGTTCCAGCTAAGTGTCCTTTGACATTACGCTGCTAAGAGAAAACTAACATTGCTCAAAGTATCTGGATTTTTTAATAATTCAATAAAGGAAAATGTACTTTGTTCTTATTGTCGTAGGATATCAATTACGTTAACGTTTCATGTTAGTTCAATACTTACTGTGAATTGATTCAATTCAATTCACATTGTGTTGATCTATAAATTTGTTTAAGGAACCTTTGTTAATTCTTTTTTCTCGGCTTACACACGTAACTGTTTGACGAGGAACTCGACTAGTTTCAAGCCAAGCTAGAGGCTCATATTCATGAGCAGCATTCCACGACACGAGACGCGGTGATTCGACATTGAATAGTGAGAATGTCAAATGTACACAAAATACATACATACATACATATGTGGGTCTAATTAGGTCAATAAGTCGATGCCCATAGTTTGATTGTGTATTGGCATGGGGACGGAAGGATGGTTTACAAATTGGCTGAATTCACTCAATGCTTCTAGTGGAAAGGAAATCTTGGTATATTTGGTGTATAAGGGTTGATTAATATTTGCTTTAATATTAGATTTTGTAAGAAATGTTTAATCCACACTATAAAATATTATTTTTTTTACAATTTTTGTCTTTCTCCTGTCTGTTTGTTTTAGCATTAGCTAGAAAATCCAGCAATTTCAGAGATTACTCTGAAATAGCTGGACTGATTTTGACAGACATTTTATTGGCAGGTAGCTGATGTACTAAGGATACTTTTATTTTAGAGAATTTATTTTTTTAGAAAAAAAATCAATGTCCCAAATTGTGTCGAAAATAATTATTCTACTCGGACAACATTCAATAGATTGCTAAATTGAGTTAGTGTACAATTTATGTCATCGAAAAAACTGGAATAATATAATTTTTACTTAAAAACTTATCAGATAACAATTACCAATTATTATATTGGTAAAAGTAATCAATCTCAAAATCTGGAATGCACGAGAAACGCAGTTGAAACCGTTGGCAGAAAAGCTAAATTCTGAATAAAAAACATCGAAGCAACCGATCTCTCACAATCACGTTATCAGACAACCAATTAGCAGAGTCACTTAAAATCTCAATTGCTACAAACTAATTTAACAAAGTTGTACTAACATGTAACAAGGTGTTAACATGGCCCCAGGTTCTGTCTCCCTGGCAGAGTAGATCGAGCGTGGTGGTTATTGCCCAGTCACCCGTCACTTTCATTTAGCGATAACTAGTCCACTGCGAAGAATTTATTGCCGGAATATTAGTTTGTTTGCTCATTTATATTGTATGCCAGTTATTCCGGGCCGTGTTTAGGAAATGCATCGGTAATTTTTACTGTAAAATTGAGTGCTATAAGGTTTCATTTTGAGAAAATGTTTTTTTTTTGTGTAAATTTTATTGGTGTACTATTGAATAATAAATAAATATAAAAAAAATACGAAACGTCAAAGACAAAAAAACTGTTAAAGTCAGTTGAACGTTAAAATGCAAGGAATATTGTTTTCTGTCTAAATAAACTATTGAATAGACTTTAATGTATACAAGGGTGGATAGGCGACCTAACAAAAGTTGTAGGAAGCCATTTGCAGCATCTAGAAGTGGAACCATATTATGTAGGTGAAGTCTTGTAACTGACCTGACTTTGAATTAATATCCAAATATGTATTAATTTGTAATATTAAATATTTCTCCCTATAATGTTATACTTGCTTTTGCTCGCGACTTTTTACGAGTTAAATTCGAAGTTATTATACACATAAACATTCTTATCGAATCAATCTATCAAAACCTCATTAAAATTTGTTGCGTAATTATTTTAAACAACTACGCAAACAGTGTCACATACGTTGTAAAGCAACTTGGTTTTATACAATGTACTGAAGATCAATAGCACAAATAGTAAAGCGTTTTAAGTTCATATATCACAACTATCTCTGTTTTCTGTAGGACATGATGGCAGTGAGATTGCGTCACGTAGGGATATGGATCCCCATACTAAATGACTATAAACCTTGACCCAGTATTTCTGCTACCACTTAACGTTTCGCTGGCTATGAAGCAGACAACTGTTCGCCATTTTTCCTTAGTTACTTGGTATCAGCGTAATATTTTGTCCTTTCTTTGCTATGAAATGTGCTCATGTTAGGTAACTTATTGTTTAAATCTCTCTTCAAGTATCTAATGAAAGCATCTCTAGGTCAAATCAACCATACGGACATGAGTGGAGTTCTTTTTTCAAGCCTGCCATAATCTTATAAAGCGGCTGTAAGTCATGTAAGCCACGTTCTACCGTAGATATAACCATGAAAACTTTGGAACACTGATGAACACTGGCTTTGCTACAAAGGGCTGGCTTAACCGCACTGATACCACTTGTATTGTGTCCATGGACGGCGGCGTTGCTTTCCATCAGGTGATATGTTTGGTCGTTTACCGGCTTAGATATATCATAAAAAAAAAAAACGCTCGAGGAGGTCCATAGTCAAGCGAGCTATCGCTGGCTGTTCACAATGAACATAAACACTAAACTTTCCACATATAAAAATCAAATAACACTTTGCTCGACTCATAAAGATCTGTACCCTAAGTCGAAACGAAAGCGCGTTCGGCGCTCTGGTTGGCCGGCTCGAACAAACCAGCGAGTCAGAGTGCTCGTTTCGATTACTTTACACGTAAAGCAAACTCGTACTAAGGGTACTGATGCTCGATTCGATAGTGAAGACCTACGTAAGAACGAAGTTACCGATATTTCAGTATAAAATCGACACTAAAAACACCGAAAACTGAAACGAAACGAACTTTTTGAAGTTGTAATTAGTTCAGAGTTTCAGGCGAAGAGTTTAACTTTACCAAGAAAATTATGTTTGAAGAAACATTTTTAGTTATGTATTTATTTTGTTCAACTCTTCTTTAGATTGTGGTTAGGTATATTCGGAGTTCTCACGGCCCGGAGGTAAGAGTGTACGCTTCTCAATAATAAGGATGTTTGTTCAGTAGCTGTTAAGTGTCTATATATAAGGTGTTCTAAAATTATCTGCCACGGCTTTAATGGGAGGTAGCGTTGTGTTTGAAGATTACAATAGTAAATATAAATTATTGATGTGTGTGTGTGAGTAATTTGTTTTTCATACATAATTCTACGTGTGACATGTGACTTTTATGTTTGTAACTCACTAACATAAAATAAAGGAAAATTTATGTTATTTGAATACAATTTCCAATTGACCAAGACTTGACCAAGTATGGGGATTATCGCGTAACACTTGTTTTTTAACATGCAAATCCCAATTTTTTATTTTGTTTGTCACACAAACAGACAGATAGAGAGATTAGCGATCACAGATTAGCGTGAGCTAATTTCTGAAATGGCTAGACCAATTTTGACATGACTTTTATTGACAGATAACTGATGTCCTAAGAAATAACTACTACGGTACGGTACTACTTTTATTTTTGAAAAATAAAATAAATAACCCAAATTCTGACAGAAGTCATTACGAGTATTCTACGACGAAGTCGCGGGAACAGCTAGTATTAAATAAGTATAGATTATATTTCTCACAATGAAGTCAACTCAATTCGTTTACCTTAATTCAAATTGGCGATCTCTCATGGAAGATGAGATCACGAAATATTATTTATTTATTTTACGTTATGTATTACGAAACTTTATCAGGTAAATTGAGAGCTTTTCAGCAAGGTATATAATACTGTGATAATTGAAACGAATTTTCGAAAAGGTTATAGGGCATTTGCCGGTATAACAGTGTTCTAAGAAATTATGCTATGAAATAAGTTATATCTTAGTATAGGTTTTTTCGAGGATTCATATCTTGGTAAACTGAAATTCTAGAATTTGGTTTGTTATTGGTTGAGTGATTGTATTTCTAAATGCGCCTCGTATGTAATACCTATGTGATAGTTACTGGGATAAAGTCACTATTAAAATAGTTTGTTGTATTGTATTACATCCTCGCAGTATAGTTACATAGCATATATCTTTTGAAAAACAACCTTAGACTGGTTTTTCAGTCCTATCGACCGAGCTGAGGGATCGTATATAAGCGCACTTGACATATCCGTACTTAATGTGAAAGTGTATTTGTGTTTCTCTCAGATCGCTCCAGAGATATTTTATGTCATGATTTTCTTTTGGATATGGTTAGAAGGCTGGAAAGTTATACAGACAGCTTCTGCCAGCGGTTTCGCCCGCATTTCCGTGTGATAAAAAGTAGCCTATATGTTATTCCAGACCATAATCTACCCCTGTTCTAAATTTCATCTTGATCCCTTCAGCCGTTTTGGCGTGAAGAAGTAACAAACAAACATACAAATTTTAGCATTTTGTTTTTCACTCGCTATAAAAACAGCTTGGTACATACAAGGGTTTATTCTGAATTCCTCTAGATTGTCAGGGTTTATGGAGGGTCCACCTACGCGGTACCTTCCATTACGTGGCCGCTGTAGAATACTTTTTTATTGGCAATCTATCCCCTAAGCTATGTACGCCCACTGTCACTTAAGCTTACTTTTTTGTTGGACCATTATTTTCTGAAGGTATTATTATTGTCGATACAAGTCGATGAATGTTTTTGAATTTGATCTGTGTTTTCGTAGCGTTAGCGTGGCATGGAGATGGTGCCGGGTGGGTGGCAATAGGCCCTTATTACATGAGACTCAAAACATAACTGGTGAAAAGTGGGTGTTACAATGTGTATACTTTTGTCTACTTAAATATCAATTACACATCCGCGACTACAAATCGACAAAAATATATCTACCTACACTAAAATAAGAAGGAGCAATCGTGTGAATAGAACGAAAAATCATGCATGTTCTCTGTCGCAGCAATACGACACGAGCGGCAGGGACGAGGAAATATTTGTCGCTTATATGCGACATAGGCTTTTAAAGGGTAAAGAGGTACTTAAGACGTAGATGTAAGACGCATTAAGGACAGTCTTAAATACTATATAAAGCATACAACACAAAAAACAAAACTCTTGAAACGTAGCTAGACTTCGCCCAATAAGAAACGTTTGCTTGGAAAAACCGCCAGCATATTTGTACATTGCGTTCCACAGTTCTACGAAACAAATCTTCATTAAGTGGACGTTCCAGAGAAGCTTTGGAAGGGAAACTCTGTCTCTTAATGAAGATGGCGGTCTGTTCATTTAGCTGTCTGTCCGTTTTCCGATCTTTAATATGAAATTGAAGATTTAAGGCCCTAAGCTTTGTTGTTGATGAAATTTTGATGGAATTTCGTCTGACGACGTTAAATCGGTATTGTTTAGAAGTATCATTTTGTTTTTTTTATATTTATTTATTTAGGTTATGTTTTATTGTATTGTAATTGTGATCTAGGTGATTATGTATCCAATACTATACAGTAACGTTCTTATGATGTGTTAGTAGAATAAAAAATGGCATTTATTGCTAGCTCCTAGTCTCTCAAGAACTGAACACCAAATGGTATTTGTATTTGAAAGTTTAAGAAAGATTTTTAATTATTTTAAAGTAGTTTGTGCCAGCGGCATGGGATAAAAAGTCCAATCACTAGAGTCAGTTTATACCCGGTCTTTATACAAAATTTAATCAAAATCCGTTTAGTACTTTCAGCGTGTCTGACGGACAAACATCCAAACATATAATACTAGTGTGACTTACACCAGCGCCACAAATAATTGCTTCATTTTCTACTACTTTTTGCACCAAAAACAAAAAGAAGGACTGGTATTTCTGCCCCTCAATTCCACAGTTTTTCGCCGTCAAAATGCCAAATAGGCAAATTAGGCCCGTTTAGTAAGTTTATGTCGATACAAATTTGTCACAGCAGTGGGTTTGCGTGGCAGACTGTATTATATTGTGCGATGCCCACAGAGCGGGGCTCGGCTGCCACTGAAAAGTATTTTGTTAATATTATTCTGCGAAATGTTTAGCGACGAAAACATTATGGCGTCAAGTTGTTTTTAATGAATTGCGGGCCATTTTTTGTATTGTTATTGTAGGTGTTGGTTGACCCTTATTTGTCATTTTAAAGTTTATGAGTTAATTTGTTATTTTGTGAAATATTTGTAATTTTTTTCTAGTTTTCTTCAGTGGTATTGTATAACATATGTCTGTTATTTCTTTAAGGATTGGCAGAGGAGAGAAAGATTACCGATTAATTATCATTGTTAGTTAGTCTTAAAGTCTTTTTCCTTTAAGTTTAAATCAACCTAATAATAATTATCGTCACGGCCTTTTAATCGTAGGCAGAAGTGCATATTACAATACGTAATACTACTATACAATGTACACACTTTTCACCATTTGTTTTATAAATCCCGTGTAATACAGGGTGAGCCTTTTGCCATATAAAAAGCCCAGAAATACTTTGTCCGTTCCAGAAATTGAACCCGAAACCCCTTGTCCGGCAATCGCACTTGCAACCACTCGGCTAACGAGGCAGTCTTAGTCAACCTATAAAATTTTTAGTTATTTATTATGCTGGACATAGAAACAGTTTTATTTTGTTGAAAACAAATTGAATATAAGAGTGTGACATTTCGCCCATATCCTCTTGATAGATGGCTGTTACGTAGGAAACTATCAATATTACTTGTCCAACTTTGTCACTTACGGAAACAAATACTTCAATAAGTGTTTGAATTATTTGTACTACGAGGGCTTCGGGGATATATTTGTGTTTCTATCAAGTACCAGGGATAGCGTGGAATGAAATAATTTGTGATAGGACGTGAAACTATACTTAATGAATAGGGAATGTGACTGTTATATTAGTTAAATAGCGGTAGCGGGTTCGATTCTTCAAAAGTTTAATAGTAGCAATGATTCTAATTACTGTGACCATTTTTATTTTGACTTAAACAAATTATATACATAACTGCCAATAATTGTTGCATGTGCATGACGCATTGATGGCTAAATTAGATTTTTTCGCTCAAGATTTTTACAATAAATATTTAGGTCAAAATATAATGGTAAATGGAAATTTCTGGTATATGACAATAATCTCTTCCCTTGTTTCATGGGTCTCATAACATAACTAGTGAAAAGTGAGTGTTACATTATAATATTATAATTAAATGACGACTACATGTGAATTTGCTACTATTATCTGCCTAAACCTTCATTGAATAGAAGACGTGATTAAGTCCTAAAAGTTTTTACTTAAAACCACTCAATCAACGCACAATTAAATACTAAAACCGACAATTCTTTCCCTAATTAGGCGACCCTTTAATTTGTATTTAATTACGAAGTCTTAAAGTACTTTTTAGATTGTGACCCAAAGAAAGAACATCATTAGTACTAAACAGACTTCTCCAGTCAGTCTTCTTTTAATAGATTTCCGACCTTACAGCTTTAGTGATAAAGTAGCAAATCTATTACCATCACATGCTCAAAGGTGTTGGTAACAATGAGTAGGCGACCTGTCGATACCACTTATTGACAAAAGCCTACAAAGATGGCGATCGGATCGCACTATTTGTAAACTGTTTACAATGGCCGCCAGTTTAAACGGATCATCGCTTTGAAATGGCTTTGATAAAGCTATTTGTAAGCGTTTATGGTTACTCGTAGCTGATACGGTTTTATGAGGCTTTCATATTTAGTGTTAACGTTTTTAACCGACTTCAGAAAAAGGAGGTTCTCAGTTTGACCTGTATGTATGTTAATTTGTTCGTTTGACCGAACCGATTTTGACACGGTTTTCGAACCAAGTGTATGTATGTATATTTGTGCGTTATTATCTCATGTTTGGCTGAACCAATTTTGAACATAATATTTTTCAGATTTAGGAAAATGTTTTAGGGATATTACATGACTTAAAAAAACCTATTTTGAAATATTTTTTATTACCTTTACAAACTGTAAAAAAAAACGACAAAAGGACAGCAATACAACCTTAAAAATATGTCAAGGACATCCCACTGCATGCCCTTCCTTATTCTACCTATAAAAGGAAGTCACAATAAAAATATTTGTCAAGTCATTAGCCCAGTCATTACGGAGTATCATGCAAGCAATGTGTGTCAGGTAAACAGATGAACATTATTGAAGGCAGCACAACAAGATGCCCCACAACTATACAAAACTCTCCACTTGAATTTCAACTCTACTCTAAATGAATAAGTTTTGAATTCCGTTGGAGATATTGGACAGTTTTGGGTAGGTTGACATGCTGGCTACCAGGTATTTACTGCATACCTTTTGGAGGGTAAATAAGGGTAAACGACGTCCCTTTCTACGGGTTATTAAGTACAGACTAGTGGGGAACCGTCATTTGAATGGGTATGTATGTAAATTAAGGGCCTCCTAGTTTAGGAGTTAGGTGTAGTTTTTATTAGGTTTAGTTAGTATAAGTGGTAGGATTTGGAGGGTCTAGATTGAGTTCGTTATGAGACTGAGACTTGGTCTTGGTGATTTTCCTTATTAACCGACTTCGCAAAAAGGAGAAGGTTCTCAATTCGGCCTTTATGTTTTTTTCTAGGTATGTACACTATATCAAAATATAACTTACCGGTACTATCTATACATACATTGTACATAGGTATATACTTAGGTTTAATATAACTTTGTTTAGTACTTGTGGCACCGACTTCTAAACTAGCAGTGGGTAGACACAGGCAGTAAAATGAATAATAGTATTTTTTAAGTTTACGGAAATCTTTTTTATAGGTATAAGCTGGTAAATGAGCAGACGGATCACCTTACTGGTTACTGGTAAGCAAACCTGAAACACCAGAGGCGTAACAAGTGCGTTGCCGAAAACTACCGACTACTAACTAACTAACTATTATATTTACCCAAAGTCAGTTCAGCCGGTGGTCGGCTCTGTTTGTTCACAATAGTAGCAGCTGTGCTCTATTTAGTTCCACGAAACAGTCATTAGGTAGTTGTACTAGTGGTTTCCAGTTAGAGATCGTTCATTGCTGAGTTGGTCAAGTTATTTAGTTTAGTTGTGAGTGATTTATAAGTACGCATAACTGATTCGATTATAAGTATATTAAAGGATAACATAAACTAAATTAAACATAATACTTACTAAATAAATCTAAATGAAATAAAAACTTAAATAAGTTATAAATAAATAATGTACAATTTACAATAATTTAAAACTCAAACAAAGAAAAATAAATTAAAAAAAATAATTTACAGGATAAATTAGTAATAGTTTTGAACCAGAACCAGAAGTCATTTATTTGCACTGAGTATATATACTTACAAAACCATTTCGTTCCTGGTACATTGTACAATGTGGCATGTAAACATATTAATATTTAAAAATATGTATATATATTTAAATCAATATTCTCTGAAAATTTTGCTTAATGTTGGGAATATATTCCGTGAAATAAAAACTATAAAATTATGTCAATGTTAAAACTAGATAGGCACAGATAATTATATTAATCGTAAAGACGAATTACATTTCTTTCAATACATCAACAAATAAATATGCACTTGTAAATAAAAATAAATCCCTATATAAGTCTATTTCTTCCTATAGAGAACGATCAAGACTACTCTTCGTGGAAAAGTGCCTGTAGCATTACGGGCAGCCTTCAAGGAGATTCCCTCTTTGTCCTTCATATGAAATGAAAATAAAGGAATAAGACACAATAGAATACTCACTACACTCGTACAATAGAGTTGTACAGTACCCGGCGATAAATAGTGCACATCGACATCTGGAAAGAGATATTTGGTTGGCTTCCCTACTATCGATACGTCGCATACTTACGGTGCGCATCTTACTCACACAGGTAGAATAGGTGGAAACGGTCACATAGTTCCACAGCATCGCTATTATATCTTCGTAGCATAGTTATATAGCACATTTCTGGTGGCAAAGCACTCTAAAACTAGTCGAATACTCTCTTTGAATTATAAAAAAAAATATAAAATGTTTAGTACAAATTAAATGATCTAAATATTAAATAGTAGGTGGTGGAGGCCAGCAGGTTAAGGCATCCTTTTTATACAAGAGGGTGCAGGTTTGAAACCTCACAAATACTAAAGTGACGTTTAACGACTAATCTGCCTTAAGCGAGCATGGCCATCAATGCTCATACCGTCTCCTTGTGAGAAGACGGGGTCCTTAAAAGCTGATAGTGATAAATATCATACAAAATTATCTCGATGTGCAATATTTACGGCCGGGTACTGTAAGCTAGTGTTGTACCTAATCCTGCTCGACACTCGTCATGCACGTTCCGTCCTTGGAACCGATTATGGGGTGAAATTGTTACAACACTACGTTGCGTCATACGCGTTTACTCTCCACATTTGTTTTTAGTTTTATCGTTGTAAATAAAAAGCAATTGCTGCGGTATCTTAGATAATGGGAGTGAAATCGTTTGGGTTGGTATTTTATACATAACCATATAATATACTTACATACAGTCATGGACTATGTATGTTATACGTACTCATATAGGATGTTTTAGGTTTTACATCAGTACCCTTGGCTTATACTTATACTCTGATTTGCCGGATCGAATGAACCAACCAATCACGGCACCAAACGCGCGTTTATTTCGATCTCGTTAAATGTAAAGCAAACTCGTACTACGACACCAAGTCATAAGTGCTGGAGGCTTGCACTAAAGGAATTGTAAAAGGGAATTTAAATAAATAAACAAGTGACGTAATCTAGGTAAACTATTACATAGGCCACTATTCGCCTGAAAGGTAAGCTAAGCTTGTAGCGCAACCTAAAGCAAGCGAAGTAATCACACCAACTAGACAAAAACAACAAGTAAAATGTTCACAAACAAACAAACGAACAAACATTCAGATTTGTAACTTCAACGAGTACAAAAGAATGCAAAAGATTTGAGTTTGCACATCCGATATATTTGCAGTTGAAAATGTATACTAAACTGTTGAATTTCTTCAACCAAACTTGGACATTATTTCAAAGCGATTAAGTCTGAATTTCGGTTAACTTGATGTGCTTATGTCTGTGCTAGCACTCAAATTATGAGTTCAAGATAGAGACGACAAACATAACTATGAATTTGAAGGTAACGAGTGGAGTGCAGTCTCAAAAGTTCAGACAATACTGTTAAATCAATATCTTAAGTTGAAAACTTTGTAAGACAAACTGAGATAGTAAAGTTTTTGAATATTTTAGGGCTGATCGGTTCATATCAATCTGAAAATACATCGAGCATAATCATCAACAGCCTGTATAAGGTTACTGTTGACCAAAGCCTCTTCTCACTCGAAGAAGGTTTGAACATTAATCAACACGCTCGCTCAATGCGGGTTGAGGATTTCAAACTTATAATTAGAAATTATAAGTTCAAGTTTACTTCTGTTTTCCTTTACCGTTCGTCAGTGGTGTCACCGAGCATAAGCACTTCATAAGTAGACTAGATGCTGGAAAAGGAGGTTTTCAGTTTAACCTGTATGTATGTATGTTTGTGCGCAATTATCTCGCGTTTGGCTAAACCGATTTTGATGCGGTTTTCAGCATAACATTTTTCAGACTTAGGAGAAGGTTTTAGGGATATTACCTGACTGATATTCAAAAATTGAAGGCAGTTCCGTTTTTTCAAACGAAAGTTTTTTTTTCTCAATCCTAACAACCTCATAAAAACCCCTCTCATGCCAACTCATACAGTCATATAGTACCAGTAAGTGGAGGAAGGAAACGTTTCGTTGCCCCAAGGCTAGCACGCGAGCTTCTTGTTAATGGCTAATAACACATTGTACCACTGCTACCATACCATTGCAATACCAATCGCTTTCCTAAATGGAATTTTAAACTTAGTATATTGAATTTGTAATGTAAAGAGCTTTGGCCGGTTCTAAAGTTCACTGCTGTAGTGTTTATTGTTACGTGTTAAATATTAAAGTTCTTCTGCCTGTGTGTGATTAAGCGTAATATGTTCTTAAATTATTAACTATGCATAAAATAGTTTGAGGTTAATTATTAAATATTTCTAATAGTTAGTCTATCTTTACTATAATAATAAGTCGGGTTTTCTTTCCTGACGCTATAGCTCTAGAACGCAAGAAACGATTTCCACGGTTTTGCATTCGTCCGAAGGGGACTTGGGCTCAGTGAGGTTTATAGCCAAGAAAATTCAGGAAAAATTCAAGAGAAAAGCAGGAAAACAGCAAACAACATTAATGGCGAAACGGAGTTCGACGGGTCTACTAATTTTAATATATATTTTTTTATAAAAGGTTGCACATATACAAACTGTCACTTCCCTCCGCGCGCGCGCACGGTGCAGTGGTGCTCTTATCGCTGTTAATTATTTCTTTTATTTTTTGCTATCTCCGTGGCCTATTCCGGTTTGTGCTGTTTATGTTGTGTGCCCTGTGTCTGAGTGTGGTATAAGTAAGTAGTTAGGCGAATTAATCCACGTAATTACGTTTTATGCAGCAAATTTTCGGTAAGTCCATTTATTTCTTTTATTGCGGGTGGCAAGATATAAACTTGTGTGTAATTTTATAGTTTATTTCTTTATATTCGTACGAAGTTTTATTTCCAATTGTTGCCGAGAATTATATAGGTACTTAATAATAAACGATGTCGTCGCATAATGACCCGCCCGATCGTGACGGCTTTCGAAAAAGCCGATTAACTCCGCGATCGCCGCCGTGTAGCTCGAAGCGGCTTTTTAGCGAGATTGAGTCTCCGACGTACGCGACTCCCGATGATAGGTCGTCCAAGCGTGTACAAACCTGCGTTTCACCGAATTTGTCATCCCCGGCGAGTGAGAGTAATAAGGGCTACACGGACCTTATGACTGAGGCAACACAATTATTGTCGAAAATTAATGAAGTCGTGCTCGATTCGCGGCTAGCCACTGGCAGCAAAACCACTATAGTTGAGCTAACCCAGCGGGTCACGGGTATAGTCGCGATCTTAGCAGTGAAATCGTCCTGCGTCGAGACAAAATTGTCTAATGCGGAACGTGAGTTAGACAGGTGTAAGTCGTCGTCTTACACGACAGCGGAAAAAAAAACGGTCGATAATAAAATGTCATATGCCGAATCGTTAAAACTGCGTTTGCCCAGCAAGATCGCGCCCGCGATGGAATCCCGCGCCCCGCTTCCGTGTGTTGTCGCCTACCCGACAACCGAGCGCTCAGCTGATTTTGCGTCGTCATCGGCGACTAAACAGGCGCTCATGAAGGCGATTAAACCTTGCGACGACGGTTTTCAAATTGTAGGAGTTAAAAAAACCGCGAAGTCGGGTGTCGTATTGCGTGTTGCTGACGAGCGGCAGATAAAGAAGCTTGAGTCCGTAGCAGCGATTCGTACCGCCGGTTTGCGTTTGGAAAAGCCAAAAGGTCGTAGGCCGCGTATCCTTGTCAAGGACATCCCGGGTTCTATGGAGGACGCCGCGTTTTTGACCTCACTGTATCGTCAAAATATTAGTGGGGAAATCGAAGTAAAGGAGCAAGATTTTATTAAATCTTGTAAAATTACCCGCCGGCGTACTTTGCAAAACGGTCGTAAGTGGGTTGGCATTGAACTAGACGCTAATATACGTAAACATCTTGTTACGACAAAAGATAAACTTTTTATAGATTGGGCTACTTGCCGATTCATAGACGATGTAGAATTAGTTAAATGCCACTTGTGTCAGCAGTTCGGCCACGTTAGGAAACATTGCACGGTTAAAACACCCACCTGCGGTAATTGTGCTGAGGCGCATGAATCACACGACTGCCCTCATATAAATAATAAAAATTTTATTCCAACATGCGTGGCGTGCAAACGTTTCAAAAACCTCACGACCACCGTTGTGGTTCGCCCGAGTGTGGCACCTACAAAGCTAAACTCGAACAACTCATATTAAACACCACCTATTAAATAATAATATGGATAGGTTGACTATAGGGCAACTAAATCTACATAACGACAGGGTTGCGACGTCCGAGTTAGACAAACTAATAGTCGACTATCAGCTTGACATTGTACTTGTTCAAGAACAGTATCAAAATGCCCACTTACGGCACAGGGTAGTGCAGCTGAACAATAGGTCGCGGGCTGGAATTTACGTCACGAGATCACCTAATTTCACAGTAACATCTATAACTAATTTAATGACGTCACACTGTGCCGTGGCGGAGATTGCCTCAGAAAACTTTAAACTTTACGCTGTGAGCTGTTACTTTCAATATTCTGACTCAGTTACTCCTCACATTCATCACCTCCGTCACGTCTTGCAGTCGCTTGCGGGCTCCAAAATTATAATTGGCGCCGACGTTAATGCGTCTTCATCCTTATGGTATGGCAAAGTTAGGGCTACTGATATGGAGCGGCGTTGTGCCGTTGCAGAATTCATTGCTGAAATGAATCTCTCCATACATAACACCCCTGATGCACCACCTACTTTTTGCAGCCAAATGGGCGAATCTTGTATTGACGTCACACTTTCTAGTTCGGACGTTAGCTTGGATAGGTGGCGTGTCTTACCGGATGCGTCATGTAGTGACCATCGCCTGATCGTGTACGAATTTGTCTCGGGATTACCCCGGGGTCCAACGCTTTGCAGTAGTGGCTTTAGATATAAAACTAAGGGCGCGGACTGGAACTTCTTTAGCTTATTATTTGCATCTCAGGCCACAGACTTCACTCGCAAAGACCTTTCGGCAGAAGAAGGTGCTGAAATCATGTCGGATACTTTTACTTACTGTGCCGACATTGCGTTTGGTCGGGGATCCTTGACCAGTACGCGCAGATGTGACTGGTGGAATAATTATCTAGTCGAACAACGTAAATGTTTTCGTAAAGCGCGCAAACAATTAAATAGACTAAAAAAACGTAAAGTTACTGGTTTTGCATTTGATGAAGCATTGATTGCGTTTAGAGTTGCCAGGTCACGCTATAGGGCTTCAGTGGAGAAAGCTAAGGGTAACCTGTTGCGGAGAGTAGTGCAGAGGCTGGAAAGCGAGGGTCCGTGGTCGCCTCTGTACCATGAGTTCAAAGCCAACAGATCCGTCGATCTGGCGTTCGTACAGAACATAAAAGTCAACAATGTTCACACCACTGGTATTGAGGAGACAACGGAAGTTCTACTCGATGAACTCATCCCTGACGATGTATCCGAGACAGATAGCGATTATCATCAACAGATTAGGTCGTGGGCGGCTATACCACCCAATTCACCGGTGTCTGATCTACCTTCCATCAATGAGCTCGTAACTGTTATTAAAACGTTGCCTATGAATAAATCGTCTGGTGAGGATAAAGTTTCAAATAAAATGATAATAGAAGCGTGCAAATCTGCGGCTGACGCGATCCTGTCTGTCTTTAATCGTTGTATAGCGGAGGGCGTCTTTCCTCGTATATGGCGACGTGGATTCATTCGCATAATACCTAAGAATGGAAATAAACCACCCGATGACCCTAAGTCATACCGGCCTATTACGCTTTTACCATCATTAGGAAAACTTCTTGAGCGGCTTATCGTTCCTCGTTTGCTGCCCGGTGGACCGAAATTTCACAATAATCAATTTGGTTTTACTGTGGGTAAATCTATTGTAGACGCAGCTCTCTCTGTCCGAACCATAGTGACTTCGTCTGAGCACAAATATGTAGTAGGCATTTTTCTAGACATTTCCGGTGCCTTTGATAACGCGTGGTGGCCAATGCTACTCCTTAAACTGAAGGGTCGTGGTTGCTTTAGTAACATATACAAACTATTATACACTTATTTTCTTCACGGTTCTGTAAAACTGAAACTTGGTCATTATTCGCGGTCGAAGTCGTTGTCAATGGGATGTCCTCAGGGCTCGGTTATTGGCCCGTATCTGTGGAATTTAGGGTTTGATGATTTGCTCGCGACCCCACTTCCTTCTGGTTGTACGTTGACTGGATATGCGGATGATGGCCTTTTGTTAATACAATCAAATACTCGAGCCGGACTAGAGAATTTAGCTAAGGACTGCCTCAGTAGGATCTCGCGATGGGGCGAACGTAATCGATTAACTTTTGCACCCCATAAAACCTATCAATTATTGCTTAAAGGAAATTTGAAATCATGGCCGTCTATTAAATTCAATAACGTTCCCGTCAAACGTAAGGAGTCGGTTTGCTATCTCGGTCTAGTCCTAGAAAAAAACTTTTCTTTTATTGAACATATTAAGACTATTAGTGAGAAAGCCAAAAACAATTTCTATGCGCTCACGCGAATTTCGAAGGCTACCTGGGGTCTCTCTTTTCTTACGCTCAGAACCATCTACGGAGCAACCTACCTGGGATGCGTGTGCTACGGGGCACCAGTGTGGGCTGATAGGGCCACAGTGGGCGCGGTACGGCGAAAGCTTCTCCAAGGTCAGCGTCTAGCCTTGATCTTTCTGTGTAAGGCTTATAGGACGGTTAGCACAGAGGCCCTACCTGTGCTCGCGGGACTACTTCCAGTCGATCTTGAGGTGCAGCGACGTGCTGCCATGTACTATAATGCGAGACCTAACTTTTCCGCAAACTTTCTAGCACAACGTGATCGAAGCAAAATTGATAGATTGCTCAAGCCTTTAACGGACGTCTGGGATGAACTTCTGACTGAGTGGCAGTGTAGATGGGAATCTTCTACCAAGGGCCGCCACCTCTATCAGTTCTTTCCATCCGTGCATGAGCGTCTGGAGAGGACATGGTTGGAGGTGGATCACTGTGTTGCCCAATTTCTTACTGGCCATGGCAACTTTAAAAGCAAATTGTTCTCATTTAAACTCGTTGATTCACCATGGTGCCAATGTTCGACAGCGGAGTTGCAACATGAGCAATCCGCCCATCACATACTCTGGGAGTGTGGTCTCTGGCAATCTGAGCGTGACACTATGTTGGATAATTTAATTGTTTCATCAGGTGTAGTTTATTACACGGACCTTGTGGAGTCTCGAGCAAATTTCCGTGCGTTTAGGCGTTTTTGCCATACCTATTATTGGAAGCAAGTATAACAGCTCACGCATAGGACCCATTTAGTATTAGCATTTAATATTTTAGTTTTAAGTAAAATTTCCGTGGTGCTTGGCGACTGGGCTTCTCCCAGTTGTGCAGTCTCTTTTGTGCCTTAAGGCTTAAGTCATCCTGTCTCCTGCATTAAATTCACCGAGGGAAGTGGAAACTATCGTTTTCTTTTCTTCTCCTCTAATAACATCTTCTGATTTGTTTCGTTGCGGGATCCAAGACAGTCATTCATTTCCCTGGGACGCGCCGGACTTCAGTGTTCCGGTGTTTTCATGTTTGTATCTACTGTAGATCCTGGCTTACAGGAGTTGCAGCGGTATGGGAGGTTGTGGCGGGCTTGTCCCAATAAAAAAAAAAAAAAATACAAACTGTTAAGATTTTTTTATGTACTAAGCCGGTAATGTTTACCTGAAACACCAGAGGCGTTTCAAGTGAGTTGTCGGCATTTTGGAGGTTAAAGATTTAAGGATTGTTGGGGAATCGGGGATTGGGAAGATTGGTAATTGGGCCTCCAGTAACCTCACTCACACAACGTAAGCGTTGTTTCACGTCGGTTTTCTGTGAGGCCGTGGTATCACTCCGGTCGAGCCGGCCCATTCGTTATTCTAGTACTTGTCAGAACTAGACAATTTATAAAACAATATGACTAAGGAAACAGAGAACATTCACTGCATGAAAGCTGAAAATATTCAATATTCATAGGGGTTTACTTCGGGAAAACGGTCGCCAAGGTTTCAATGTAAGCACATATAAAAGAGATAGCACACATAGATAAGATGAATATCTCTGTGGTCAGCAGAATCGCCAGATAATCTTAATGAAAGAGAATATCTTTACATTTTTACTCCTTTGTATGAGCGGTTTCTTTTGAAATCTTTTAATTTTATAATGTAGACTTTTTATACTCTTCTACCAGAGATGTGCTGTGCTGCGAAGATGTAATAGCTAAGCTTTGAAACTATGTGACTTTTTCCATTGATACTAAACTTTGTATCGGTGCGAGTAAGGTGTGTTATGAAGGTGCGCCGCGGCTAAGTAGTTGCATAAGGAAAATACGCAGCTCGATAGTAGAGCAATCATTCATATCACGCATCCATAGCAGACATCCATCGCACACATCCATAGCACGCATCTTTCTATATTATAAAAACATATCTTAGTTGAACCCGTTTTCACCAGTGATAAACTATGTGCACCAATGAATATGATTGGTGGAAGCCATACGCATCCACAGCAACGTAGCATAGCACATATCTGGTAGAAAAGCAGCCTTACATATGTATATTTTCAATCTAAAGCTCAGTACAGACGAGAGTCCAATCCCTTTACCTTTTTACAGCAAAACAAATTGCTCACAACTGCATGGAATAACGCACAAGGGAATAAAAACTACGTTCGAAAACGGACGAGGAGTACAAGTTAGGAAACTTTCGTCCTTCGAGAAAGTTCCATCGTCTGCCCTGGCCTTAAGTTTAAATAAATTGAGATGGGGGCACGTGACTGGCTTATTGGTTCCCTAGCAAGGCTATTGAGTTCGTTCATTTTGATTTAAGGGTCGGACAAAGTATTATTAGGGTTTTTGCAGCTCTGTGTTTGGAGTAATGGAGATAGTTTCGCTTTGTGTTGAGAATTGAATGGCGGTAATAGATTCGAACCATTTCTAACGTAACATTTCTTCCAGACATTTGATTGGATTTGGGCGTATTATCGTGTCTGCCTAATATTCGGGCAGACTTTAATCAATAGTAGCGCGGTATGGCCTCTTTCACTGTTCGTATTTTATATCATCAAACATTTTACACATACACAACACATAGACACAAAATATTTCACATTCACAACAAACAAATTCATCGAAATATGCAGATAGCTTTCAAATTGTGCGATATAATCGAGTTGGGGACTATCGATACCTATATCAGCATCGATGCGATGTGAACCGAGTAGTCGATTGTGGTCGGTCGAGTAAACACGGGTAGGTTAGGTTAGGTAAATGTTAACAAATTGCAATGCATTGTGTTCCTATGGAACGTTATTTCTTGTTGGCTTTCTGTAAGGTTAGTAGCTCATAGTAACTGTTGTATTTTGTGTAACAACCTCGATGATTTTGAAGGGTAAGCTGGAATTTATTGGTAGGAGAACAGAGTTCCGAATATTGTTTATTAAGCAGTTATAGTAGCACAATTATTACGGTAGGTTTCAATTTAGCCATTTGTAGATTTGTTTACAAGAGATAATATTTTGAGAGAATCTACAGATAAATGACAATGCCAGATCCTGCCCCAATTAATTTCATCAATGTACAAGAAATGTAAATTAATCAATATTATGCAATGAAAATAAGACCCTTGGTTACTTAATTATTATTCTGATAAAGTTGCGGATAAAAATTAGGAAATAAAAAGAATTTAAAAAACCTAAGGCCTATTTCCTGTATTTATCGCGACCATCTGCGTTTCTTAGTACGCTTGCACAAGGAACACAAAGAGTCATTAAAAAAAAAAGAGATTTATTAATGTAATGTGTATGGATTTTAATATGAATTTGGTATAAATACATACTGTTAGTTAATTTTTTTTTTTTTATTATGTATATTATAATGAATGCATATTCTAATTATTATTTCGTGTTTGTACGTTTGTGATTAGATGTAACGAAACGTCTTTGGCGTGCGTGCGTCAGTTATGTCCAAAAAGTCATTATTTGACATTCGCTCTGTCTGTTCTGTTTACATTGTTGTTTCGTTATGACTATGAATTAAAAGTAGGATTACTAAAGGTGATATTGGTGATAACATTCCTGCCTTTCATAGCTAAACACCCTATGATAGCATTGTAATAATATAAAGCACTTAATTTAATTATTTCTACCATTATAACTGCAATTAATCTAAACTGGTACCTAACCTAAATGTAATATTTTGTTCTTAGATTTATATAGAAACCGCAAGGTCTAAAGGCTTTTAATCCTGTTTTTAGTTATCACTAATAGAGCAGCAATAGAATGCTACATTTGGCATGCCTGTACAATATATTTTTTGGTGGGGCAAAGCTCTATAGAGATTCTGGCATTGTCATTTATATGATAAGCTAATTGCGGCTAGCTGTTGTTCGCTGTTTTTGGAAAATCAGATGTATGAATGTGATGTACGTAATATTTCTCTGAAATCATTATATCTATCAAAATGCGTTGCGTAGTTTTAAAGATCGAAGAGTATACGACTTTATAAGTGTGCAGGGATAGTAGATGGTAGGAAATTATAAATTATATTTACTTTAGTAAATAGTTTACAAGGTAGCAGTTTTACACGTCAATCTTTAAAATAATTAGACAAGGCATGCATTTCCTATCGGGCTACTCTGAGAAGAAATCACAAAACAAATTAAGAGGTCGTAGTCTCTTTTAAAGTCCAGACAAACCAACTAAAAAAAATGTGCAATTTACATGTAATATTGTACACACCCATGAAATAATTAAAGATATGAGTTTATACATAGAACTATGCATATAGTAGATAAAAAAATATATGATGACAGACCCTGGACGCTATATATGCACATTTTTGTGTAAAAACCTCTGATAGCGCTCGATAACGAAGTTATGCTATTAACAAGGTGTGGGAGAAAATGTTTATGAAAAATCCTTTCAATATTTTACCGGGAAACGTGAATTCAATTATGAATGACGCTATAGAATATAGCTTTTGTGTTCGCGTCTAGAATTAATAAATTCTCATAGTGAAATTAATTGTGGATTGCTTTTGTTGTTTTGTATTAATATTAAGGTTGAATAAGCGTTGCGGCTAAAATGGATATAAAATGTACTTAATTGTGTTTGTGTATCATTGGGATATTAACACAATAATTCATCAACCGATTTTCCACAATTTATCTTTCTAATAAATATTATAAATGTGAAAGTTGTTTGTTTGGATGTTTATCCGTCAATCATGCTGAAACTACTGAACGGATTTAGATAAAATTTGGTATACAGACAGGGTATGAGCTTAATTTGCTGATAAATCAGCACATAAACTGATTTTGCTGATAAATCAGCTCATAAGCTGATTTTGTTGATAGGATACTTAGATTTTTACCCCACGGGAACGCGGGCAAAGCCGCTGGCAGAAGCTAACTAGTTTATAACTCACACTGGTTTCAGTTTCAGTAAAATCACTAACAATTACAAAACAATATCTAACACAGAACTCAATGGCTATAACCCGACCAAATCAAACAGCTAATTGAAATCAACCAAACAATACAAATGCAACAACTGTTCATTTGTGGTCACATAACCATACAGCGATAGATAGAGACACAGTGTCGAGCCGTGGTGGCATGAAACCTGACAAGTACCGATATGACATTTTTCCAGTTAGGTATATACTGTAGTTTAGTACTACAGTTTAGATGTCAGTTTCATATGGTGAAGGAAAAAATCGTGAGGAAACCTAGGCTGAACTGCCTCGTTGGTCTAGTGGTGGCAAGTACGACTGTTGGGCAAGGGTATCGGGTTCGACTCCCGGGTTGGGCAAAGTGTTATTATTTTTTAAAGGGACGAGCCTGCCACATCCTCTTAATACCGCTGCAACTTCTGTATATATATTACAGAGCCCTTATTCAGTTTTTCGAAAATTTCCCCTTTGCTTATCAGTAAGCACTGACCTATAGGCTCATGATGTGACGTGAACCGTATACCAACATACCGTACTGAACTAGACCGACGTAATATTTTGTCAAAAGGCTCGCACCTAGCCATTGGAAAATTAATAGAGGCTTTTACGTGGAAATTGCACTACGGATGCGAATTGGTCACGTCACTTCCGCTGAATTTCAGTATATCCGGTCCCCTGTGGAATTTGAGTCCACTTCTCGGTGAAACTCCATCGGTACCAAGTAATTGGTCGTCGTTCAGTTGTCAGACATATGTATATTATGTTGGTATAGTATGTATTTTAATGATTTCTCGTGTTGTTTATTGATGTAGATTTTTTAAGATTTTTTCTTGTTCAAGAGCATAAATGTCGGATTCGATATGCATGATGTCTGGTGTTGTGGTCTACTTATTTGATAATAGTAAGTACTTATTATAGTGTTGTATTGTTAATCTGCTTATGTATTAAAAAAAGGTAAAGCATTACGATTTTTATGGTATAAGCCGGAAAACGAGTAGACGGAGTGAGTGCATGACGGAGTGACTCATGATAAGCAATCGCCGCCGCCCATGGACACCTGAAATACTAGAGGTGTTACCAGTACATTGCTGGACTTTTGGGGGTTTCGGGAATCGAGGGTTGGGAACTTAGTCCTTAGTTTGTATAAATATTCTTTGGTTTTGTGACCTAATTTATGAATCTAACTTAACATTCACGACGACGACTTATTATTATGTGATTTTGCCCCATCAGAATCCTTTTCAAATAAAATGCACATTATCATATCTCTTATCTTTATTATTCACAACAAATAACATCATACACATTACTTTTGACATAGAAAACAACATTATTAGCATACATATATACGTACTATGTCATTATACCGATACGGAACATACAACATATAATAAAGATGGAAATTGTCAACATACGGAGTAATGGTTTCCGATGCGAACGGCAACTGGTTCCGATGTAAATCAGACGACAAATTTAAATACGAACATGCACGAAGATTGTCGGAAATTGACGATGTAGTAGTGTTATGGTTATGTTAGGTAAATTGAAGAGTTATTTAAGGTTTGTTTTTATAGTTTTATGTGGCTAAATAATATTGTCGTGCGATTAAGTCAAGTAACTGTTTTATGGGACATCTCAACTAGTTTCAAACCAATCCAGGAGCCCATAGTCATAACTAGTAAGCTGTTCAACATAATAATTTAATTGAATATTTGCTTTATTATTTTAGTTGTAAATCTAGATATTATGTTCTTGCAAATTCTTTCTTTTTTGTAATGACTATCGTGAGATATTCTAAATTAACAAAAAAAAACACGGTTTTCTCACGTAAATGTATGGAGAAAAGCTCTACTAGTTTCGAGACACAGAGGGACTCTTCATCATAAGCAGCGTGCGTGATTTTTTAATCAAATTCTTCTTGTTACTGGACATTATAAAAAAATACAGTTAACCAATTATTAAATAACAGTATCATGAGTACTATTTCTGAACTTAACAAAATACTATTTTCTTCTTAAACTGACATGGTCACTAACACCGTCTCATTAGTATTTAAGACGGAATATTTACCATGTTTATTTATGTCTATGAGTTTCCAATAAAAATAAACATGGTAAATATACCGTTTTAAGTTCTAATAATATTATTTTCTAATTTTAAAATAGAAAATAATCACTGCAGCCATATTAGCATAACTGCAACATAATAATTATTTATAGATCAAGGAAACCTACCTCACGTCACTCCGTCGTGCTCAAGTATAAAGATACCCTGAAGCAAGCACACATGTACTGCTTTGTAAACGTTTCAGCCGTTTCAGGTAAACAAAGCGATCATACAGCCTGCTCACCGTGTAATCTAGAAGGCTTTTCATGAAACTATGTGGAAATAGGTTACAGGGAAAGTGAACTTTACTTATACTTACACTTAGAGCTTGTTTTACATTGTTTGGATAGTTGATATGTACCAGATAGAGAACATAAAATGCATTTTGTATGAGCTATCTGCCCCATATGTATGTCTATCGGGTGGTATAACTATATGACGGTGGTGAAACAGCGCGTTACGGTACTACATTTTTACGAGTTAGTACTCGTAAATACGTATTTTTTACCGTTACCTACCCCTACTGAACCTAATCATACCCCCGATCATCCTAAGAACCAAGTAAGGGACTATATAATTATGAAGTTTTTTTTAAATTATTTTTTTAATAAAAGTTTACCTCACACTTAGATTTTCTCCTGCATCGTGGGTGTTATACAAAAATACAATTTCGTATGCACATGTCACCCACACTCGAAACAATAACAAATTTGTGAATTACACAAAGAGTTGCTCCGTGCGGCAATCGAACTTGCCACTCGTTGGGCGGCAGCCGGTTACCCAGCCACTGCACCAACTGTCCAGTCTTATTCGATTCGAATATTTTATAACTTCGTGTTTGGGTTTAATGTACTAATGTGAAACATATTTCATTGTTTATTATTCCTTATAGCTTTTGCCCGCGACTTCGTTCGCGTGGAATAGTGACTTCCGGCAAATTTTTGGTTTTAACCACATAGTTCCCGATCTCGCGGGATCTCTTCAAAAATGAGATGTGGAAGATATTCCAGGAAACTCTTCAAAAATCAACATAATGAGCTCTGCGTTTGAATTTAATAGATGTATACTCACTTAGGGCATTGAAAAAATATTTTAAAAACGGACTTAAACTAACTTAAAACTAAAGAAAGCTACGAATTACGAATTTATAACAATTAAAAAAGAAACTATATTACAACCTATCCTCTATGCTATAATAACCAAGCTTAAACTAAATAATTTAAAAGAAACGACTTAAATCTAATCTAATTAAAAAAAATAGACTTACAATTTTATTAAAAAAACTAACTACAGTAACTACTAATAATCGATATCAAACTAAACCTACGTTAAATAGTTTAACCAAAAAACCAGGAAAACCCAACAAAAAAACTTATTAATTGACAAATACAACGAAACCAATTTAGAATATACGAAACAGCAGGACCACTACAGACAAATAATCATACGACTGATAATACACTTTTTCTACGATAGTACCGAAGCGCTCGGCCGATACCCAACCAAATGAATGTAACGAAACCATAGCGCGATCTATTTCGATCCCAACGCCATGTATCGAGGATAAAGACAACTTGGATTATTTATTTATACTCCGTTCGGGCATTTTCTTTGTACTAAAAGTTTAATTATATTGATATTATTTTTTTCATACCTTTTTACTATTTATTTACTTTTTTCGATGAATTAAAACAATAACATGAACCGAAGTCGTGTAACGATCGACATAGAATTATCTATACTCCGTTAGAGCATTTTCTTTGTACTAAATGTTTTATTATATTGATATTATTTTTTTCATACCTTTTTACTATTTATTTACTTTTTTTCGATAAATTAAAACAATAACATGAACCGAAGTCGTGTAACGATCGACATAGAATTATTTATAAATAATTTATTTCTTATTTTTATTTTTTGATTTTTGAAATAAAAATATCTATGTCCTTTCTAAGGTTCTAAACTATATCTGTACCAAATTTCAACCAAATCCGTCAAATAGTTGCGGAGATTAATGGTATAAGCATAGAATGTTCGACGTGATTCTTTAATTTGACATAAGTAACTTTTTTATTTATGAACCGATTGACATGAAACAAACACTAAATGTAAATTTAAGCATCCCACAATATATTCGTGAAAACCGCATCCAACTCGGATCAGCCGTTTCTGAGATTAGCGCGCACAGACGAACAGACAAACAGACAAACAGACAAACAGACAAACAGACAAACAGACAAACAGACAAAAAAAAAGTTAATTACATTTTTGGGTTCGACATCGACATAACAATAACCCCTGCTATTTTTTTTATTTTATTTTCAATGTACAGACAGCACTTTTCTACGATTTTATTATATGTATAGATGACATACCTTGTCACACAACATAATCGTAATACGTATGGAATTTCCAAAATAACAAGCGGAACTAACTATCATTTCTGCGTTTCCCTCAAGTCCAATCTTTATATCTATTTCCCAATCCGAAATAACATGAACCAATAATAATTCTGCGTATTTTCCCCGAGGACACAAAACTATACACAGCAACGCCCTGTATATGTCATGTTATAGGAATTTTATCACCCGTGTTATAGGGACACCCTATGGGGTGGAAAGAAGTGAAAAATAGTTTGTGTATATACCGAGTATAGGGTCGAAAATAAATCACCAGTGATAGTGTTTATAAATAAATAAATAAAAATAAAAAATATATTGAAACTATTTTTTTAACATTTAGTAGAAATAGTTCCTATGTTGCAAGTATTTTTTAAAGACGTAAATCAACTTTGATATTTTGATATCTTTACATTATATTGTCTGCTTTAGTTGGCTGTAGTGAAAGCGGTTTGAAACGTGGGCAGACCTCCCACTAGGTGGACCGACGATATCGTCAGAGTCGCGGGGAGCCAGTGGATGCAGGTGGCGGCTTGTTGTTCTACGTGGAGGACTAAGGGGGAGGCCTTTGTTCACCAGTGGACGTCTCTCGGCTGATAATGTTGATGATGATGAAAGGGGTTTTCATAGCCACAAATTTGCGTTTTTAACATTATTAAGTGCGTGTCTATAATGAATTGTTATTATTAATCCTGCAATTTGACAACGACTTCTTAGATTTGAATCACAATACCTAGAAAAACGTCCATAAAACATCCCTGACTAAGCGTTATCTTCCCAAAGAAACAACATAGCAAAAAAAAATCCTCGGTGCTCCTTCGTGCTCCTAAGTCGAATTTTATGTTCGAGAGGCATACGTTTTAGCTAATCCCAGTTAATAGAATGACCGATAACAGGCAAGGTGACCCTTACGACAAACTAAAGTAGCTCTTTTTATACCCAATACCAGATGCCTCAACAAATTATGTTTTTACTTCGGATTTTCGCAAAAATCTTAAAGGTTGCCCCTTGAAGGACTAATTTTGTTACGTTTTTTTGCTATTTGCTTTTTGCTTTTCCGAGAAAAGTTAGCGAAAGGTCGACTTGTTAGTCGTGAGCTTGGATTTCCTGTTTTTCTTTTGAGCTGATGTAGAAATATGGGGTTTGGTTTTTTATTTGTTTTAGCCTGATTTATTTTATAATAATACTATGTTATTAATATAATTTTTCGTCTAATAATATGTTCGAAATACGATTATACTAGCTGACCCGCGCAACTTCGTTTGCGTGTATCCCGCTACTTCGACAAATACAGTCAACGCACCAACACATATTGGATACTAATTTTCAATTCACAATAACTTCTCTTTCCCTTAACCGCGTTTAAAATATTAAAATGTTTTTTGGTTTCTGTGACTCTTCTTTGATCGCCCCCCTATCAGTTTTTGGAAAAAATATTTAAGTAATGTACAGATTTTTTTTTGTCTTATATGTATAGATCAAAGTCGTAGTACCTACTTTTTAATATTATTTATTTTTTATGTACCGTTTTTTTATATTTTTTGTTTTTTTTTATGTACTTACCTACTTTTGTTATACATATACATCTAACTATTATTTTCTTGTTTACTTTTTAAATTATTTACATTCTACATTTTATTACTTTTACTTACTTTTTATTTACTTAAAACAATTAATTTTTAGAAGATTAACGTTGTGTACCTACATTTTAAACTTATTTACTTTTTACATTAATATCAAAAATAAATGCGATTTAATACTAACCTTAGAATACAATACCTATTATTATCATACAATTATTGTTGTCGCGCTGAAAAGCACGTTTTATTTTTCTCAAAGAGCTGCGATAAATAAACGCGTCCGATCGCTTCCAATTTCAAAGTGCTAATGGGGAGCCGCTGCCGCCGACGCGCTATTTATAGGGACGCTGCCCCGCCGCCGCGGCCGGCCCTTACCGTGCCGCAATACTAATATCGTGATATCTCCTAAACTATATGTCTAAATAACACACTGTAAACTGCAAAAATAATCTAAATTAAATGCTCGTGATGATGAACTTACTTATTATGATAAGGATATATGTATTATTGGTTATATCACCAGTTAAACATCACCCAACGAATTAAATGTTTTTTTAATACAGAAAAGTAGTTTTTGTGACTTAAATAAAAAAGCTGGATATATGTCATCGCGGACTTTTTTGTAGAACTAATAAAGACCAATGTTTTTGCTATACATTGTTCTTACTTGTATCCAACGGTATAAGCGGCGCACGCACAAATGCAATCTTCAATTAGATTTTTTTTCTGACTTCTTGGACATAAATCGCTATAACTCAGCTAATATAGTTTCAATGTATTTCAATTATATATAAAAACCTGTCGGAGAAAATACTCTTTCTATTAGTGAAAACCGCATCAAAATCCGTTGCGTAGTTTTAAAGTTTTATGCATACGAAGGGACTACAGACAAAATGGGCGACTTTGTTTTATACTATGTATAGATGAGTTGAATCGAATGCCCTTAGAAAACTGTTAAAGTATTGATCTGCTTGATGTGTTTTTCTATTCTAGCAATAACATTTTTTTCATTCTACATTATATGTGTAACTATAACGTAATATGTTATATGTAAATATTGTATTTATAAACGCCTACATAATACAGGAGCATATTCGAGTCACCTTTTTACCTCAAAAAAGAGCAACAAATGGCTGTACTTTTCAACGACCGCGACTCTACCTGCGATATTCAGGTAAATTATCTTTACCTCTATAAAAAGAGAGTGGCTCTACATTATATATCGGCGAAGAAAAATGTTTGAGAGTTCTTAAAACTGTTGTAAAACGTGCCAGACAATGTAGAGCCAAATTATGTAGAGTGTTTCACAAAGATATCTGTGAACGGTCTCTACGACTCTACCTAGAGCTTTATAAAGACTAGTAACAAACGATACAACTGAACTTGTAGTTACTTTGATCGTTGTAGAGTTTTAATGAATGAGACAGATTTATGAATTGTAGATTCAAGTAGAGTTGGAAACTTTGTGAAGGAAACTGCATGGTTTGTGAGGTTTTGGAACTTTCTTTGTAGTGAGATCATTATCGCGTGACGATCTCGGGCCACTGTAAGTGTGGGCGCGACCAGAACCAGACCCGTGTGTACGGCGCGTCGCGTTCTGTGTGTGCCTCAAATAGCCGTCAGACCACAGATGGGGCCCAGTAGGCCTGATGCCTGATCCGGAGCTACGGATTACCTTGCAGGTTTATCGGGGCTCCGGCTCGAAAGGCAGGAGTAGACTATTCGAACTATTAAAACTGTATAGAGGAATCCTTGACAGTTTAGTCAACTGCTAGATAAAATGTATCTCTAATCGATTTAGGACCGTTTTTGTTGCAATCTCCACGCTAAAAAGTTGGAGATTGCAGTTTTAAAAGTAATCGTTAAGGGTAATTTTAAATAAAAACGTATTTTACACTGACTTTATTATACCACTTTGATAGTTTACAATACATACAACTAAAATAAAAACAAAACTTCAATGTAAAGAAGTCAGGTAAGTCAGGTAAAAATACAAAATGTTTAAAGCGAAAAAATGTTATTGTAAGTGCTGTTACAAACATACGAAGTACTTGAGAGACGTGCCTCGCTTAGTAACATCTCCATTCCTAGAACTAGGTACCTTACAGGTGACCTAGAAACACCTGAAGGGGTGAATGACCTCTCTTATCAAGAATGCGCGAAGTATAAAACAGGTAAGTAGGTACTTTGAAGAAAATCGCGCAGAAAATATAGTGATAATATTTGAAGAGCGTATTCCTTTTTAAAAGGCTAGCACCGCACCTGTGACTCCTCTGGTGATACAAGTATTCATGAGCGCCGCTGATTGGTTACTAGGTATCAGGAGATCCGTCTGCTTGTTTGCCAACTTTGTTTTTGATTCTAAGATGGGAAATCCTCATGTATGCTTCTCGCCTGGGGAGGACGAAAGGGACTGTCAGACTCTTACTGAATAAAACCCACCCGGTGTCCCGGTGGCCTGTCATGCCAGACCCTACCTCAAGTTGCACAGACATTAATGCAAATGCAAATTTTATTTCCTACAAAGCATTGGTTAGTATTTAAAAATAACTTTTAAAACAATACAACGCCAACATCTGCGGTTCAACGCGAGATCCGCGAACAAAACCACGAGAATTGAAATTAAATTAAATTTAATGCACAACCCGTCCTAACCGGGCTCATCGCGTAATCCACGATTTAAATAATCCAGGCCAATTTTAAATAAAATCAGTTGGCCCAACTCCCTGGGTTAAAACTTTAGTTGTATTGAAAGCCAGGCTTGAGGCGTAGCTTAGAAAGACTATAGGGAATTGCTTCTGTAATAATAGTTATACAATTATTAATTAGGAATGATAATTTGAATATTTGATCGTGTTGAGTAGAAACATTTTACTGCACGTTTAGTAGGCGGTTAGTAGCTGAGCAACTAACTGCCGTGCAACGTGTAGCGGGTTCGATTCCCGCACGAAGGAACTCTTTATGTGTTCCATAATTTGTTGTTTCGGCTTTGGGTGTCACGTGCATGTGAACTTGTATATTTGTAAACGCACCCAAGATACAGGAGAAAATCCTAGTGTGGAGCAACGTAAAAAAAGTAGAATAGATTGATGACTACTCATACTTTTCTCACAGTGGTTTTAAAAGCTGAATAAACTGTTAATAATATTTGTCGATTAAGAACTGCATAATATTTGTAAACTAGTTCTATTTGTTAACTAAAAACACACGCGTGTTGTGCGCGACGTCGCCGCCTCTGCCCACGCTGCTCAAGATAAAGAGTCCCTCTGTGACTTGAAATAGTAGAGTTTTTCTTAATATGTATTTGCGTAAGTAAACCGTTGTTTTTAGTTAATTTAGTATGTGTCACGATAGTTATTCTAAAAATTGTATTTGTTTTTCTATCCTATTTGTTTGTGATTTTAGTGGCAAGAGTTATTAACGTTAATGTATGTTCAAAACTTTCGAACACTTCAAATAAGAATGATGAATTACATTCAACCATTAGTTCGAGTACAGAATAAATAAAAACTATGAAGTTTTTTTTTTCATTAATCAAAATCATGTCGCCGTCATTGTTACACTATTTTGGATGGCCAGTATTTATGAAAACATGTTAAATTATAAATCTGAGTTGTGGATCGAATTATGGCATGTGTGAGTGCCTTGTGAGATCTTCAACTCGATTTCCTAGTCAGGCAAAGTAGTCAATAGTTTTTATGGTGTAAGCCAGTAAACGAGCAGATGGTAAGCAATCGCCACCGCCAATGGACACCCGAGACGCCAGAGGCGTTATAAGTGCGAAACTGGCCTTTTGGAGGTTAGTAATTTAAAGTGGATGCAACATGAACGCATCCAGCTTTTAAAAAAATAAAAAGTGTTGTTTAAAAATACCAAGTGTTACCTTTATATTGGATTTCACTTTGAAATTTAAAATTTTGTTTTCAATTTCAACATCACACCTGTGATTTGACGGTTACATGTCCCACAAAACTGGGATTACATGGATACAAACTTACTAGAAGTGAAATTTTATTTCTCGAACACTCTAACAGTTTAGTTCTCTTGGGACCAATGGGACGGCATTGGTTACGATTCGATACATTTTTCTAGTTCAACATATATTATATTATATAGATGACGCTATAGTTGTGTATTGAATTTTTCGTTAGCGCTTTCAGTTAAATAGATCAACCTTAGGACAAGTAGCAAGGTAGATGTTGAGATTTAGGATTTTGTGTGACAGATAGATGCCTTTACTTAAAAATGCTTATTTATCATCATCATATCTACCCCAATGACTTCTAGATAGGCTGGTTGGAAGCGACCTGCATCCAGTGGTTCCCTGCGACTTTAATCAGGTCTTCTGTCAACCTCGTTCTCTTTCTGACCCAGAAAAATACTTATTATACCGTACAAAAATAATCAACAAATTAAACAAAAACAGCTTTTTAAATAAAGAAATTATTTTCGTTGGCAAATTTTGGCACAATGGTAACAAACCACTGAACACAATAAAACGATTTGCATAAAATTAAAAGGAGTCCGTGTCCTGGCTTCAAACTCAGGACAGAAACAATGCGACAGCTTGCTAATTACGAAATTGGAAACAATTTACAAAATTACAACTACACACATCTGGCCAAAGTTTCGAACTTAAAGCCCCAAGTTCGTGGTGAAATTATGACGTCAAGAACTCACACGCCAATAAGGAGCTACTAATTTATACGAGTTCCACTCTGTACTTTCAATAAGTGCTTTGAATTCAAGAAATAGACTTCATGCCCATTATATATTGACCTGTGTGAAGTTAACACCAAGTCTATTGGCGTCTCTCTTACTCACGTCCATTCGTGTTATTTCTGTCTCACTCTATCTGTCAAAGAGCGAACTTCGGAGAGTTCAAGTTATGTTAGATCTTTAATAGCATTTCAGGTGTTTCAATTCGTTGGTGTAACTTACGGAATATTTAAAATAGTTGTCGTAGTAATTAGAATAATGTGGCTGGAAATTTTGCACGAAGTTTTTGCTACTTAGAATATGTTTGAGTAAAAAGTTGGCTTGTATTGAATTTCTGATGAGTGAGGGTTGACTCGTATATTGAATTCTGTCTGTGTAATCATAGTCGTTCACAAGTATTGAATCATGAATGTGTTGTGTATTGGTTGATCTCGAATCCGTTTACCAAGCTAGGAAAAGGTGTGCGAATCTGCGAACGGCGAGCAATGGTAGCTACCCTAACCAGAACCAGACCCATCAGCGCGCGCCTTAAAAAACCATTAGACTGGGAACAGGGTGTTTTTAATCAGTAAGAATCTGACACTCTCTCTCGTCTCATCCTAGTCGAGAAGTCATAGGATTATCTTTCCCCCTTCAAAAACAGGCAGTGCAGGTCTATAGTTCAGTTTCCGTCACGGTTCAATAGTTCAGTTTCACCACTTAAAGATACCATCAGCCGTTACCATCTTACATACTACGGTTGGCTGATACGCAATATTTTACGTATTTGTCATCACTACAACACTATATCAACCACAAGACGTGACGTTACCCTCCCAAAAGGCCCAGTGACGTCTAGTTCCACTAGTTGGTTCCTCTATACACCTAACTTCTTTATTTCTAAACTTAACAAGCAGTGTATAAAGCTGAGAAAGACATAACTATAAAATTACCATCATTTGAATTCAGTTTGCATAATCCATTTCGAGACTTGTGTAACGGCGTCGTGAAAAAAATAATAGTACGTGACACCTACTTACCATTCGCGGCCGTAAGTCAAGAAGTAAGGGGGAGGGGGGATGACCTTGGAATCTTCTGCCTTAGTTTCTTGAGGGAACTTTAGAAGATAGTTTTGTTGTATGAGAGGGAGTTTTGAGGGTATGGAAGAGATTTTATGAGTCAGTGCTGAAATTTTCTAGGAAATTCTTCTCAGGATCGCGGTGGTTTAGACCTTATGCCCGTGCCCGTGCATAAGGCCCGAGCCGTTGCCCGTGTATCAGAACCAAATAAAAACATTTGTTTGGTATGAAAATTGGCATTTACTTATAAGACCATTCAATATACTACTGGAATTGAAAGAAGCGTTAAATAAATATTCTCGTTTGGTTGAATAAAGTTTTTAAACACGTACGATAAAATTTAAAGAATGTTGAGTACTTCCCCTTCTTTCTGCCCTTATACCAAGTTACTTGAAGCTAGTGTAACTAATACTTATTATATCTTCTTGTTTTTATTGCTAGAAATAGTCACATCACTACCTCCCTTAATCATATTAAGTGCTTAACACTTGAAATTATAATAAAATGTAAATTTTTCATTAGTACCTTTATAATCTTGAGTTTTTAATTAACCCTCAGTTCTCCTGTTAATTATTAAGCATCTTAATTACTTTCAAGGGAAGGTCGAAAAAAATATTCAAAGTACAAAAAGTTATTTCGGAAAATTGCTTTAATTTGGAATTTGTTGCTAAGGAAAACCTACAGGCGTTTCTTAGCTGATTATTTACTTTGACTGTACTTTGTTTAATGAATAATTGAGATTAATTAATTTAATGGTCTCTTGAGTATGTGGTTTTGGGTTGTTTGAGCTGAAGACAGGTTTAAAATTTCCTTGTATCCTTTTCCAAAATTATACATGGTAGTGAAATGTTTTCAAGTACGGTACCTATATGATGTAACAAATAAGAAAACACTAGAATGCATATTAGATTTGTAAATTCAAATATTATTTTGAAGTAATAATATTTGATTAAACTAAACTATTAGTGGCCACAGATGATCAAAGGCCTCATTTCACACGGAGAATATTTGAGCATTAATCACTACGCTTAATCAATGCAGGTTGGCGATTTCAAATTTATAATTAGAAAATATAAGCCCAGGTTTCCTTATGATCTTTTCGGAAGGTGTCTTTTTATGAAGGTATCTAAATAATTTTAGAAATTACATTTAACTCGGGAAAAGTAACATTGGTACTTGCGGTTGGTGGTTTCGAGGAAGGACGAGGGCATGAGACGGGGGCGTATTAAACCTGCGGACCGCTACTACGTATCTATAACTAAGCCCTAAATATACCAATTTGGGAGTATGTTACCTAAGATGGGAACGTCTGAACCAGAGTCTCAGATTACAAGGCACTAAACTGATGAATCCTTGTACAAAATATCAAATTCTACATAACAATTTATAACCTAACCTAGCGGAATGTAAGATCTAACATTCCGCTTCTTATTACGTCATTAAACAGACTAATTATCCTTATGACTTGACAATTTCGAAGCGCTGTATCACCAGACATCGTTTTATCTCTGTCTTTTCTTATAGAAATTTTAGTGTAAGAAAGAGATAGATGATGTAAATTGGAGTTTTAGTATGGAAATTAATATTGGCAAGAAAACCGCATTACGGATATGATTATAATCTTGAAGGAATTTGATTATTATAATAACGTTTAGGTTGTTGGGCTCAAAACTTGAAGTTTAAGTGATAGAAATTGTGTACTAACTGTTTTGAACATGTAATATGTTGGAGATAGTTGGTTTGTGAATGGGTGACCTGTATAATATATCTGGATGTGAATGGGAGAATTAGTAAAGTGCTCGTAGTATGTTTATGTAGGTCAGTTGAAACTGTTGCAAAGTCTAACAATAGGTACGGTAATATAATTAACTACCTATGTTAATAAAGAGTAGTAATTATTTTCGGTTCGGTCGGTTGGTTTTTGTTTGATACCCCGAACGTAAAAAAATTGTTATGGTACTGATAGAAATTACAAGTTTGACTGCAGGATTGGCGCGTTGATTGGGCAATTGGCTGTCACGCAGCGTGTAGCGGGTTAGATTCCCGCACGGAGCAACTCTTTGTGTGTTACACAAATTGTTGTTTCGGGTCTGGGTGTCATGTGTCCGTGAACTTGTATGTTTGTAAACGCACCCATGACACAGATGAAAATCCTAGTGTTAGTCCCAACGTTAAAAAAACTACAAGTTTTTTTTTCCAGAAGTAAATAGATAGGTACTGTGACTTCCTTAGACAAAAATAAACACCATCTTTACACTACCCCTACCTCTTCTATACCCCTTCTAACATAAACAACCACGTTAATACTACGCAAAAATAAAATAAAACTAGTAAGTACAACCCTAAACTATGTTAGTCAAATAACCCAACTTTTGAAACCTCTTTATGCATGAGTTTCACAAGTACCAACGAAGTTTCCAACTCCCGTACTTACATTACGAACTGAACGAAAGAAACAACTTTTAATATTATATAGAGACTTTTGAGATGCGTAGAGATTATATATTTTGTATATAATCCGTAAAGGGGTAGGTATTAGGTAGTAAACACTGCGGCAAACTGGCGAGCAAGAGTAGCTCGCCACCTGACCAGAACCAGTCTCATCCGCCCCCAGGCCGCTTCAAAGAGCCATCAGACCATCAATATGGGGCCTAGTATGGCTATGCCTGACCCAGAACTGCGGACTACCTAGCAGGTTACCGTAGCTCCAGTTCGAAGAGCAGGAGTAGGAACGGGGTGGACTTTAGTCAGTAAGAGCCTGACACTCACTCTCACCTCAATCAAGGTTTGAGAAGTCATTGAATGATTTTCTCCCCTTAAAAAAGGTTCCTGTATACCATTTCAAAACAAAAGCCATAATATTACACCCCACGCACACACCTAATATTAATGTACCAATATACCTGAGATATGTCTAGTGAGTGAGGCTTACTGATATGACGTCATTCCTCAGGATTTCGAAGACAAATTGTCAGAGCTATTGTGTCTCGTGTTAAAGGGAGCTGGTATATGATGTAGTGTAGGCTTATCATATTAAATAAGGGAGGTTTTGCTATTCTATAGCCTTATATAGAAATAGGATTAAGTTAAGTTAACCTTGGGAAGAAAAATGGAATGGTATCCTTATATATGATATGGAGGAGGTTTTGACTTATGTGTCGTGAATGGTTTTTATTTCGTGTCACAATACACGAAATAAAAAATATTGTCGTGGTGGCCCGAAGGTTTATGATGCCCGTTTCGCATGCATGAGGGTGGGTGGAAACCTACCAATGTGACTTTTCCCGAATTATATTCAGGTCATATTTTTTATGATAACTATCTTGAGACATACTAAATTAATTAAAAATCACGGTTTACTCACGTATATTAATGGAAAATAGCTCTACTAGTTTCGAGTCACAGAGGAACGCTTCATCATGAGCAGCGTGCACAGACGCAGTGACGTCGCGCCTACTGAGGATTGCCAATAGGCTGCGTGATGTAGCTGTGGCTTTTCTCCATTAAATTACGGAAGTAAACCGTGATTTTTAGTTAATTCCGTAGTACTCCCGGAAACTAGAAAAAAACGGTATTTTACCGACATGCTCCTAAAATTACATATAGGTACCAAGATCAATGCTCTTTACAAATTACCTTTAACCTTTAAAACCAGTAACATCTTACATATAAGTGTATCTCACACGAGGTAGTCTACGGCAGCTTTACGACACTCGACACGGAGAATCTAAAAACGCCGTGTTTTACGCCTCGAGCCATCAAACCGCTATCATAGAGTGTAGCTTATCTTTAATGGATACTTTGATGTGCTGCGCCAGGTTATGACATGTATGTTGGCTTTACAGCCAGGTCAGGTGAATTTGCGGCGATAATCTTCGATTGGTTTCGTTAAGTATGTCTTAATAAGTGGTTTATTTCTTAGGATATGTTTGAAATTTAATCAATAAATGGAAACATATTTTTCTAATTAAGTATAGTCAAGATCCAGTAATGTAAAAATAAGAAAGTAATTTTAAAATATGTGTCAAACATTTTAAAATAATCTACCAAACGGACATTAAAATAAAAATAAGTCATCTATCATATTCCAGACTCCGTCCGTCCCACTACTGAGAAAGTTTCAAAAACCTGACAAAAGCGCAGTAATACTTTTCCCGACCCGGGAATCGTGCCCGAGACCCCTTGTCCACCATTCGCACTTGCTACCAACGAGGCAGTCAATTTTTTAAACCGCTAATAGAAGCATAGAAGCTACAAACTTTTCAATTAAGAAATTACAAACACATATCCAACCACACACACACACACAAAACAAATTCACTATTCATACAACTAATCACGGTCCAAAACCACAGACACAAAGCTCAACATCAGAGCAGGCAAAGGCATTAGGCATAATCCTCACGTTTGACGTATAGAAGGCCAAGGCACGATATTATTCAGCCTAGCCGCAGTCCAGACCACATCACAAATACTACCTAGGAATATCGTATAGGCTACCTAAATCTCATGAGGTAAGTTTAACTGAACCACAGGACTGAGTGATTTTATGGAAGTGGGTTCTTGGTTGAATTATATGTTTGTGTGAATGTTTAATGTGGGCTTCAATTGTAGTGTAGTGCACCGTTGGACTAAAGTTTGGTAGTAAAGTTGAGGTTGTTAAAAATGTCGATTAATAACTTAAACTACGCTTGATTAAGCTGAAATATTATGGATTGTGTGTTATTATGGTTTATATGGATTGTGACAGGGTACGAAAATTAAAAATCTATTTAGTCTGTCAGCTAAGAAATGAAAAGAATATTATATAAGATAAAAATACCTGGATAAAACGAATCAAAGGTCCTGTGTGGCAGCAAATACATCATTTCTACGTATAAAATGTATCAAGCATTGACGACACGCATTATTTCAAACCAATATATCTTCAAAAGTATTTGTTTTCGCAAGAAAACAAAATATACGTCTCTAACGTTTTAATATTATTTACAAGACGGACATTAAAATAAAAATTAGTCAGTATTCTCTTATAATGACAATTTAAATAATTATTTAATCATTCATTTACATTGCAACCACAAAACACAACATATAAAAAAAATCTGCTACCACCTAAAAATAAAAAAATAGACAAACAAAAGAGTTTCACTTAAACCAACGAACGGAAAAAATAACCACTTCACAACGTTTCCCCCTCATAAGATTCTATTTTTAAAACCGTAGAACTACCGGCGAGCCATAGACAGCAAAATGACGCGTGTACCCAATGTCCTCGGGGTCCGAATAAAATTTTATGTTTAGTCTGTACCTAAAAGATATGGCCTCTTTGTCGGAGCCAAATGGTCGCCAAAAAGATTGTTGACACACGAAAAATTTCATATGTATATATACCAGATGATTCTTTTTAGTTTTGTCGGTTTGTTTCACTTGTCTGGTTGTATACGAGTGGTGCGTACGTTTTAGATTCAATTACCGGGTTATGCGAAGTATTGTTTTTAATCTCTACTATAATTCAGTTTTTAGATTCTTTGAAAATCTATAGTAATGCACGGTAATAAATAATCTATAGTTTTTGTTCGACTTAGATTTAATTATTAGTTTTTAGTTTGTAAGTACTTACTATTAAAATTAGCATGCCTTCATGGCATAATATGGCTGAACCATTAACATGAATCTGTGTCACCTGTATTGTACCCATATTTGCGAGTAAATATAATTATCTTTATCTCATTATACAGCGTGTTTGTACTTCTAGTATCAAAATGCGTATGCAATACAAAACTGTCAAACATCAAAATTCGTCAACAATCAATAAAATCAAACCGAAGCAACACAACCACAGTCACAGCGGGCGTAACAATATACATACATAACGTAATTACATACATATTTCATGCGACAACACCGGTACAGCAATCGTCGGTAGTAGAGCAACACTCGCTACGTACTCTACGAGCTAGAGCAACTTTCTCTACTTACTCTGTTCTATGATAATAGTTTAAGAGCCTGAACCTTCCAAATAATGTTTGTCTTGTAATGTTAGTGTGTAGGATGCTGATTTATGAGACGTTAAGGTTAATAGTCAATACTTTTTTTTTTTTTTTTTTTTAAACGTAGCCCCACACTAGTATTTTCTCCTGTGTCGTGGGTGCGTTTACAAACATACAAGTTCACATACACATGACACCCAGACCCGAAACAACAATTTGTGGATCACACAAAGAGTTGCTCCGTGCGGGAATCGAACCCGCTACCCGTTGCGCGGCAGCCAGTTGCCCAGCTTTTATTAGTTGAGATAGGTATTTAAGTGGAGAATCCGCAAAAAAATGAAAAAATATATCAGTTACGAGGTCTTAGTGGTTAACAGTCGATTTGGAGGTTTCACTGGCTCTTAGACTACACTCTACGTAGAGATAAGACGGACCCGAAATCCGTGTAACTCTACAAAACGCTGGGAATTAATTATGTATATCGTCTAATGTAGAGTCGCTTTGCTTGTTTAAATTTACAATGTAATTCGTTTAAAATGTTTTACGGCGTTGTTTTACGTGCAAACTCTACTTGTGTCGGTGTTATCTTGCCGTCTCCATCTTTATTATTTACTTGGTTATGTAAATATTATGTAGTTAATTTCATTTTGAGGAGTTTCTTTGGGCTTGTCAAAGTGATGTTAGGAACCGCTAAAACTTAGTTTTCGTCGGTTATTTTATTAGGCCCTTGTTGTCCTTATTAACATAACAGGAGGCAAAATGTTGTAATGAGTGATAATTTTCGAAAAGACTCCTCATATTTTGGTTTACAACATAAAAGAAAAGATAATGGAAATTAGTCATTATGTTACCCACATAACTGTTTGACACACGAAGCGTCGTGTGTTGTGGAATGTTGTTCATGAATATGAGACCCTAGTATGGCTTGAAACTAGTCGAGTTCCTCGTCAAACAGTTAGGCGAATAAGCCGATAACATGCTGTGCCGAATAAATGCTTTCTCTTCCTTCTTTCTTTTAAACATAATATTTAATTTAGTATGTATCTGAGTTTTAGGAGTTAGAAGAAGGATTTATTACCTAACTTAAAAATATGGAGGTGGTAAACAAAATTTAAGGTTTTTATTTGAAACAAAGTTTTTAAATGTAATCAATACACTAGTGGGTCTAGTACCAAAATAGAGTACAAAAACCTAGTCACCGTGTTTTACTGATAATTCTCTAATTTAATATTCATATCTCGGAGTATCCAAGAAATACCGATTTCATAACTTCTTCTTTATACGTCAAACACATAGAAACTCAATAACTGGATGTGTCATGCAAATGACAGCGTTGCAATCACGTGACAGTCACAGTGAGCGCACTGGGTGCCAAGAGGAATACATTACCGCTTCCAAATGAGGTGTATCTGTGTTTTTACTTTGATATGGAAGTCTAGATAGATTCAAGTATTCAAGTATTTATTGCATCCATAATGTGTACAGGTAGTGGGAATACAGTATTAAGTTACAATTATGGGTTATAATTATGGCTACTGGGTACTCGGGCGCAGCAAATTATACAATTAGTAGGATAACTATGTTTAGCTGGTTATGTATCGGGTTGTGGATCTAGAAGACATTTTACTTGGTGGTTATCCTTGCGGTAGATTTTTTAATGTTTTTGATTAGCTAGAATATTATTATAATAAACATATCTGCACATGTAACCGTCCTTATTATCAGGACATGAATTTGAGGGTTGTTGGGAGATTCCCCAATTCTCAATCCATGATTATGACGACCTCATCTAGCTATTTAAGAGATTGACGTGTAAAAGAGTTACATTGTAACCTACTTGCAAAATAAATATCATTTATGGATTAAGACGATTGGGAAGGGGGGTAATTGGGCCTTGGGTAATCTCACTTACACAACAAAACACAAAGAGCAAGTGCAAGCAAGTGTTGTTTCACGTCGGTTTTCCGCGTGGCCGTGGTATCACTCCAATCGAGCCGGCGCATTCGTGCCGAAGCATGGCTCTTCCATGGTTAAAATGTATTTCACGTCAATTTTACATAAACCAAGTCACAGTCTAAACCTAGTATAAAACAATTACATTGTTTTCGTTTCCACGTTCTTATTTACAATAACATGTTTATTCAAGTCCGTTTATTGTTTCTACAAAACATTGTACAATTGTGTACTCGTAGCATTCGTTTTGTAAATATTTATTTCAGTTTTCAGTTTCAGAGCACTATGAATGTTGTTGTTTGTATGCTCTTTCAGTTTTGTCATGTTTTTTACTCTTGTTTGTGTGTTGAGTGTGATAGTATTGATGTGTAAGGGTTTAGTAGTTATGGTAGATATTTATAGTTAATTGATTGAATAGTTTTTTAAGGGTTTTCATAAAACGTATCATAGTTTTCTCCGTCAAAAATAGATCGTTTCGACATTTCAATACAATAAAATAATCATACTTTATACATTTGATGATTTACTTACTTTACGATTACTTTTTTGACTTGAAAATCTGATGACGGCCTAATAAATTATTTCATACACAAAATTCATAGAAAATATTTTTATTTTCACGTTTCAAAAAAGTATTGAAGTTTTCTAGTAGGAAACTAGCCTATTGTCTTTATTCTACGTCTTATAGAGCATTTTAAAAACTAGGGTAAAGAAAAGATGTGACTTTACATTTTAATTACAAGTTTGATCAACTTAGCGTCTGTACTTACTTAAACATCACTTAAAAGCACAGACATTCAGTAAGTAGCAGACAAACTCGTTAGTGTGTCTGTTCACTACAGATCGCATATATGACAAGATCTTCTTTGATGCTAACGATCCAGACTGTCTGATTGCCGTCGACAGTTCGACACGATTCGAGACAGATGTCATGTTGCTTTGGGCAAACATCTTGTACGAGTTATACCACAAAATATTATACGCTTAAAAGTTTTGCTTGCAACGCCACGCCTTTTATCCCCGAAGGGGTAGGCAGAGGTGCACATTATACCCACTTTTCACCATTTGTGTTATAAGTCCCATGTAAAAGGGGGTGTGCCTATTGCCATATACCAGGCACCATTCTAGCCTCCGTGCTACTACTGAGAAAATTTCGAATAACCGAAAAAAGCGGCAGCGAGAAAGTAAGTACACGAATTATAGCAGTGTTAGTAACGGAAAAAAAAAAATACCGTCAGGACTGGTCTGCTAAATCTGTTGTAGTTCTTTCCTCAAAATATCAATAGAGGACGAACTTGCGCGGTTTACACAATTATTTTTTTATTTAAGTCTGGACTTTGAAAGAGTCAATGACCTCTGAGTTTGTTTTGGAATTTGTTCTTAGAAGTAGTCCGTAAGGAAATGCCGAACTCATCTAGATTTCTACAAATAACTTTGACGTATAAAGTGTTATTTTATAGCTATTAACAAAAAATAAATTCATTGGTTTATTGTGCCCAGTATACGGCAAATAGGCTCACTCACTATTACATGGAACTTATAAGACAACCGCTAAGACAGAGTGTTATAATACACATTTAATAATGTGCATTTCTGTCTTGACTTATAAGACAACCGCTAATAGAGAGTGTTACAATACGCATTTAATAATGTGCATTTATGTCTTCAAACAGGGGTACAAAAATGCCTAATGTTATGTTATTCTAAAAAGAACATCGTTGCCATCAATTACACAAAAAATATTCGCCTATACAAATATTATTATCGATAAGAATGTGTGGGTGTACTCCCACACACTTTTGCAGGTCAACAGTTTGTTCACGGCGCTATTTCGGGACATATACATAGAGGAACGTACCTAAACTTGACTGGGAAAGGGACATAATTCAATGAAGGTATTACTAATTTTATCCGTCATTGGTGCTAGGTGCTCGTTGTAAAATATTAATTCGTATGGAGAAAAATAATTTAGAAACTCTATCATTATTATTAAATTTTCTTTTTATATTTAATAGAATGGCGTTTGGCTACTATCTTGCCTGGTGGTAAATGATGATGTGGCCGACGATGGAGTACGCCTACCTATGGGCAACCTGTTCACTCAGGATTCGAAGACACCCAAGTTGTATTTTACAGAAAACACAAACTTCGGCAAGGAAACGCTAAGGAATAGAAATTTCCTTAGCGGTTCGCATAATGAAACTCGAAGCAAAACACTTCGTGCGATTTACTGGAATATCTATACTAATAATATTATAAAGCTGAAGAGTTTGTTTGTTTGATTGTTTGTTTGTTTGAACGCGCTAATCTCCGGAACTACTGGTCCGATTTGAATAATTCTTTTTGTATTGGATAGTCCATTTATCGAGGAAGGCTATAGGCTATAAAACATCACGCTATTACTAATAGGAGCCGAGCAGAGCGGGTAAAACCGCGCGGAAGTAGCTAGTCACCAATATATCTGGCAGCGGTATTATTCTTTTCAAAGTATCACTGACTAGTGGGTTGATTACGAATATTCATCTATTTTAAATTAATGAGAATTAAAACTACACTTCATTACGACCTCAATTAAACCAATCAAATTAATTCAAATACACAAATTAATGGATACCAAAGCCATCAACAAATAATTTTATTCAAACTGTAAATGTAAATGAGGAAAACGGAAAAAAATGCGCCTTTACTTATACAGTAGGAAATTGGAAAATTTTCCAATGAAATTATATTTTCATTTTCCGATCATTTCCTTTAAGAAACGATCGAGACTGGGGTGAATGCGTTTCAGGGCGCCATCTTGCTTTGCCCTCTGAAATATTGCTGAAGTTTTTGCTGATAAGTGTTGTACAAGACCTGAAAACTCATTCTTTTCAGTCGCCATTTTCGTTAGATCTTGATAAATGTTAAAGTTTGTTCTGTGTTAGAACAACGTACACACATAACGTCGCGCCTTCTAAATTCTGAAAAGAGAAGCAGAGATAAACTTTATGCAAAGCAACATTTATGTTTCAATTGTTTTGTTATGAGTTCAACTACAAAGAGGGCGAAACATTTACTGAATTCAGTTCCAGATTAGGTGTAACCAAAAAAATTATAAAAAAATGGCTCGTGTTGGTCGAGTAATTGCAAGTGCGACTGTCGTGCAAGTGGTATCGAGTTCGATTCCAGACAAAAAACCCACTAATTCTTTGTCCAACTCGGGAATCGAACCTGAAACTCCTTGTTAGGTGGTCGTACTCAAAATTACTCCACCATCGAGGCAATACGTCAGTAACTAAAATTGTCATAATTTTTTTACAACATAGTACCTACAAATCTAAACAAAATCTTTTCTACTACATCAAATGGTTACTAACGAAAATTTTAGCCTTCATAAATAAATTGGTTTTAAAACCCATTAAACTTGAAGTACTAATTAATGTGAAGTGCTGGTAACGGTCCAAAATGGCGCAATCAATTATGTGTCATATTCCTCAAGAATTAAAGTTTAGATTGCTGTAATTTCTGGTTAGACCAACCTTGATATATATCATGCTCTCTATCACATACGGCTTAGAGTTCAAAATCGAATGGTATTAAAAGTTATATTTAAAAGGAAACGAGTGGAATTTTCAGCTAAACAAAATTGGACGCTTATCTGATTAGATAAAACGGTTTAAACGATGTTATTTGTCTTTATATGTTAGATAGAAATATTAATTGGATTTTAATGTCTTTTTTACGTGTATATTATATTTCGTCTTCTAAGCATCCAAGGATTTGGATCTGCGGACTTACTGGGGCTTCGGTTCGAAAAGTAGGAAATGGAACGGGGTGGTTTTTTGTCACTCTCTCTTGCCTCGCCCAAGGCGGGAGAAGTAATTGAATGATGTTCCTCTTTTAAAAAAGAGGTAAGCATGAAAAAATATGGTGGATGGCAAATAGAATAGAGGTTTCATTAATAAAGGTAAAAGTATAATTACTATCATCATCATCATCACCATCAAATGCCTATAAGTATCCACTGCTGACCAAACGTCGCTTCTCACACGGAGGTTTGAGCATATATCAATTTATTAATTATTAATCACCACGCTTGCGTAATGCGGGTTGTTGTTTTGCAACTTATAATTAGAAAGCATAAGCCCAGGTTTCCTCGCGATGTTTTCCTTCACCGTTGGTCAGTGGTGTATAAATAGTCTTAGAAAGTACATATAATTAATATACACTGAGTTAAACAGAAGTGTCAGTAATCATTCACTATTCAATTTGAATCTTTTCTTATTTGCTATGGAAATAGAAAACTTAAGTTGACACTCATTTTGCATTAAAAAGTTTTCGATTTCTACAAACAATTTACATTCCTTTTTTATGTAAAATTTAAGTGGTTTAGAATAAAAACTAGGCTCTAGAAATGTTCTTACTTATTAATTTAAATCACATTAAATAGTTAAAAAGGTATGGTACCATATGTATAACCGCTGGTCTGAGATCTATACGTGCTACGTGTGCTACGCATGCTACGGCGTAGCGTCATGTCGTAGCATCGTAGCACAACAACCTGGTAGTAGTTAAAATAAAATTAATTGACTTGACTGACTTGCTTACTTATGGTGTGATAATAAGGTATTTATTGTTCAAATTGATAAACAAAGACGTAGCGCGTTTAATTTAAATATACCTAGGTCCTACGTTATTTAAAATGTTCAAAAATCAAAAACATAAAAAGAAACGTTTTTATTTTTGCAAATAGGCTACTAAACGGCAGTTTACATTAACATTAATAAAGTTTTCTTTTTCTACATAAGGCTATTAAAATTAGGAAATAAATCTCACTTTACATACTAGAACTATTTTAACAAAAGATGAGAAAATTAAACTGAAACCTATTATCTTCAAGAACAACAAGAGGAAATCCGATATATTCCACAATGTTAACACTTACGATACTTTAGGGACCGAGATAGTGCCAGTGTCTACATTTATGTACAGTCGGCATCAAATAATTATTAACATTTAGAATATTTTTTTAAGACGAATTTGATATCACACTAATATTATAAACGATTGAAAAAATTACGGTAATGGTTGTGTCTTAGAATTGAGGGGTCACAATGAATGGGGACTATGCTGTTTACAGCATAAGGTAACATTTTCTTTTTCAAATTTTGCTGGCATATCATTTATTATTTGAGTTTTTCCCAAATTATTTATTACGTTGCGAATTTTCATATGTGGGCTAACGGTATTTTTTATTGGGACAAGCCTGCCACTATCTCCTAAAACCGCTGCAACTCCTGTAAGTCAAGATCTACAGAAGACACAAAATATTATTGTATGGAGGGAAAACGGTATTATAAAACAAAAAACATTAACACATTGAACGCCGTGGTGGTCACCGGTGACCAACGTTAGCAGAGGATTTGCCTTCAACAGTTTTCTATTTGCATTCAAAGACTTCATATTTTTTTGAGTATCATCATTGCCATTTGACGCTGACTGTACGTAGCACTATCTCCAAACCTCAAACTCCTATGGTAAGTATTTAGTGCTTTCTTCACTTAATATGTATTTATATGTTGTTTGTATATCTCCTGAGGGTTCGAAAACGGGTTTTGTTTCAGGGTTCTTGTTTTAGTGAGTATTCTAGTTAACAGTTAATTGCTGTTCAATCCTGAATCAATATTACTTTAAGGCATTGTGGAGAGTTTTGGGATCTTGAAGGTTATTGCATTGTTTTGAGCTATTATACAGGTTGTAATTATATAATAAACGCTTATAGATTAATTATATTTTAGGAAAAAGAATCACAATGGATACTTAAATTACCAATAAGAAGCTTCCACACTTAAACTAACATAAATATAATTATTTTGTAACTAAGCTTATTTATAAATAATAATTTAAATAAGGTTAGTCGTTATTGTGACTGTATTGTACAGGAGTACTTACATAAAATTTTAGTAGGTAACCTACATTTATAATCCTAGTTCAATTTTCAGATTGGAATTTCAATTCATTGACTGGCTGAAGCTTGTCAATAGAGGACACGTTAAGCCTACTATATAAATCTTTTACAAGACAAATTAATCTTTATTGAACGCGTATTTTCTAAGATTGCCACGAAGATAAGGTTGATAAGTTTGTAATTTCCAACCCACATCAAGCGTGGTGATTAATTCTCAAAACCTTCTGCGTGCAAGAAGAGGCCCTTGGTCAGCAGTTGCTACGTAATAGGTGTTGATGTGATGTGTCACAACACGGTTGAAACAAATCTAATTTGACCTCTTTTGCCACCCTAATTTTCCAAGCCAAATTGTATAATCGTTAAAAATTATAAAATTTGACTCAGTGGGCTAAACTGTTCCATTGAATGTTTCCAAGGCGAGAATTAATGGCCCGTCAGGTGAAGGTGCGGTAAAAATTGGGGAGAATAATTGTCGGGTCGTCTCATTTGAAGCTAATGAATTGAAAGGGCCTGTGCTACTGGCGTCAGACAATAATGGTACAAGATGTAGGTGGAAACTGGAAACTAAGAAGGCGTTTGATGTTTAAGATGGGACCAAATTCCGGAGCTGCGGACTACCTAGCGGGTTTACCGGGGCTCCGGCTCGAAAAGCAGGAGTAGAAGCTGGGTGGTTTTTAGTCAGTAAGAATTTGACACTCCCTCTCGCCTCGCTCAAGGCGGAATAAGTCATTGATTGATTTCCCTAAATCTTGTCATCATTTAAGTTGTATCTACGTAGTTATATATTTTTTGTTAGTTTTATGAATACCATACGGTGGATTAATATACCATAATGTGCCTGGTCTTTCGGCGATAAAACGCGTGATAGTATAAAGAAATCGGTATTTTAACACATCACAAACTGATCCGCTTCAGATTCTAACTTAAACAATATACTGTAATTAATCTGCACCTATCCAGACAATTTATTAGGGACCGTCTATTAATTAGTCAATATCTCATACGTGTCGATATTGAAACACTAATTAAATAGAATTTTAATCAACACTGTATTAAGACTGATGGCTTTTCAGACGTCAATGGACGATATCCCCTTTTTTGATTCATGTGTTTTTTGTAAGTAATCATCAATTTTTCATTAATCATTTTGACCGTTGTTGATATTTGTTTTTTTTTGTCAACGTCAACATCATTAGGGTTGTGATGGCAAACATATCTGTATTTATGAAGTGGGTGGGCTATTGTAATGATGAATCACGACACATATGTGCCTGCGTAGGTGTCAGACATTTTCTATATAACTCAGTTGGGTTGGAATGTGTTAGGATTTTTTATTTTGAAATTCTCAGCTCAGCATTCGGAATATATCTGAAGTTGCGGACAATTCGGAGCTGTTTACAACGTAAAAGGTTACCGGAGCTACGGCTTAAAGCAGGCGAAGAAACGAGGTGGTTTTTAGTCAGTAAGATTATGCGGGGAAAACCATCCAGTGACTTCTCCCGCTTTGGGCGAGGCGAGAGGGAGTGTCAGACTCTTACTGACTAAAACCACCCTGTTTCTACTCCTGCTTTTCGAGCCCCAATAAACCCGCTAGGACCTATCGGGCTAAGTAGTCAGCAGCTTCCGATTAGGCGTCAGCCCTACTGGGCACGAACTGTGGTGGTCTGATGGCACTTTGAATTTTCTTAAAGGTTAGTGATATTACCGTTATTTATTAGCCATACTATAATCAGCATTATGAACGTGAACATTTCGATAGTATCTTCATAAAATAATAATTCCACTATGTCACCTTTAATTACATACTCTAAAAAATAGACTATATATTCCATTTCCCTATATTCAAGGAATAAAACAAGTCATTAGTTTGTAATGAGAGTTAGTGGCAGTATAAGTTGTTATTGGTGCCATAAATCACTGGAACGACATCCGTGCAGGCGTCAGCGTGACAATTATTGTGAACAAATTACTCTACGGCGGCAACGATTGAATAGACTGAGTTTTACAATCTCAGTTTATATTGTACTAGTTGTTGCTCGTTGCTTTTGCTGGGTAAAATAGAATTTGTTTTTACGTTATTTTATTGTCGTGGTGGCTTGGAGGTTTAAGACATGTATGAGAGTGGGTTCCACTTATAGGCTGTAGACGATGATGATACCGTATTAACTACAATTCTCAGATAATGCATTTTATTTCCTACTCATCAGTGAGATGAACTATCTATAGATAGATAGGCTAGAGCAACTTCTATAAGTTTTGCCATAGTCTAGAATCAAGAAACACTATTCATGAGACAGTTATTTTATGATTTTGTTTGATCGAATGAAAACTAGATTTTTATACGACAGAAAATGTTAAAAACCATTGAAAAAATCTCCCTAGAAAAAATAAATATCATATTGTTCTTTTTTATATTGGAAAGTTTACAAACATCCAATGTTAACGAGTCTACAAGATAAGAGCGATCTCAGGCTTGGCTATCGAGGAGTACTTATCATCAGACTTGACACGAATAGCCTAAGGATTTATAGTCGATCTAAATAATCTAGATTAGCTAACGCTTTGGGAGGTCGGGGTGGGGTTTAAGGGCTTAAGATTATACCGATTTTATATTCAAACCCTTATCCAGAAGTTGATCTTTATATTTTTTGGGAAAATTTTGGATGAAAATATTTCTTTTTTCAGTGTCCTTGTGTTTTTATCGCAGTTCGGATCTGGTTGGAAATTAGTATTTTATCTTAAGTTATCTGAGTTTTCACTTCCATTTTTAAGAACAAACTGTTTGTTATTTATAGCATTTGTAGGTCTTCTATTCTTCTTGTAGAATTTTACTGGCTCAAAAAATTTAAATACTCTAAGAATGGCTCTAAGAAATGAGGACTTGGGCTGAGTATTTATTTATTCATAAGAGGTAGCAGACTTTTAAATATTTGAACACATTTTAAGTAATCATAAAGGTAATACCTTTTTTACTAGACTTTTCTCCTGTGGATGGGTTCGCTTACAAACATACAAGTTCACGTACACATGACATCCAGACTTGGAACAACAATTTGTGGAAGATTAGGTTGAAGATTTGTTCCGTGTGGGAGAACAAATTTGTGGCTGAGACAAAAAATTGCTTTGTGCAATAAAACCCGCTACACGTTACCCGGCAGCCAGTTGCCCAGCCAACACACTAACAGTGCAGCCAAACCAAGTATTACTCTTACACTTGAAGGCACTGGCAACATACAAAATACAATGTAATACCTGTTTTATACCTTTTACCATACTGGGTAACTATACCCGAGAAATTAAAAAAATACATACATAACCTCACGCCTGCCCCCTATGGAGGTAGGCAGCGACAATGGAACGCCAATTTAAAAAAATATTTCAATATATTTACCATAACAAAATTTATATTCCATCTTGTATCGCTTATAGCACGTACATATATTGACGCATAATTCAACCCTCTCGCTGCCGCGGATTATATCCCAGAAAGCTAAATTCACTGCACACGAGGGCCTCTCATCTTCACCCGACGTTTGACGGGTTAAGCTTGTTTGAAAAAGTTGTAACGCATTAAACCCTGTTACACTTTGAGCTATGTATTGTGACGCCGTTTTAAGGAAATGTGTTTAAGCCTTATTTGTAATGGGATTTTATCTCTGCGTTACTGTTGATGGAAAAAAAACAAGTGTCAGAACACTTGTTTTTTTTTCTCCTTCACATTTCACGATGCAAATAATTTTAATTATTGATCATAAACAATTCTACTCACGTGGTCGCGAGTGCTACTCACCATTGCAGGTCCCGGCGGGGCTTGAAACTAGTCAGCATCCTCGTTGAACAGTCACTAGGGTAAACAGTATAACGATTAAATCGAAGTAACAATAAAATTACTAACAATGTATTAAACTGGCATTAGGAACGTATTATACACTATTTCATATACCATCTCTCCATCGAATAAGAGGCGTAACGTCTTATATTACGCTATCATGTAATCAAACCAATACACATCTGTAACACAAAACTCAATCTTTGAAGGCTTCCCCGTACATCCACTACATAGTATAAAACAAAGTCGCTTTCTCTGTCCCTATGTTCCTTTGTATGCTTAAACTTTAAAAGTACGCAACAGATTTTAATGCGGTTTTCTTAATAGATAAAGTGATTCAAGAGGAAGGTTTATGTATAATACATGCATAATATATCACCATTGCGAACCTGGAGCGGGTCGCTAATAACATATTATATTAGTTAACACAGAAATACCATGAAATTAACGACTAATTAAAAATGGCTCTAGGGCAACAATTAACAACAATTTGGACTGGTAATTAACGTTTATTAGGTTATTGTGTTCCTAACACCGGCACGTAAAGGTCAATTTGTAACTTGATTTATGTTCTCAGTGAATTTTCTCGCAATCATAAAGTTTCCGAACATGTACACATCAAACTTCACGCCGTTTATTCCCAAAAGGGTTTAGTAGGGATCTCTTTATGATCTGGAGCTGCGGACTAAGTAACAGGTCATCGGGGCTCCGGCTCAAAGCAGGAGAAGGAACGGAGTGGGTTTCAGCCAGTAAAAGTCTGACACTCCCTCTCGCCTTACTCAAGTCATTTGATGATTTTCCCCCTCAAATAGGTTGTATAACTCGACTTTTTTCTAAGAGTCAACGCCATGCTAAAATGTATGCTAAAGACAGACTTCGTCTGTTTTACTAACTGCCGTTCTCGTATTCCTTCGTATCTTGTATCGTGTATTCGATTGCGAAGGACTGTTATCATTAAATGACTTTGAATACGGCGGGTAAGAGTTTTTCTGATCTCATAGTTGTCCCTAGAATGAGTTCAGTTAGCGCGCTTCCTTTTTGTACCTATATTTTTTTTGTTGTTAAATTTTTTATATTATGTTTTGAAATTAGGTTTATACTAAAGATTATTATCAATCTAACTCTTTTGTTTCTGCCCTATACACAGCTTATTATCATCACTATTTTCAAGTTCACATGCACATAACACCCAGACCCGAAACAACAATTTGTGGATCACACAAAGAGTTGCTCCGTGCGGGAATCGAACCCGCTACCCGTTGCGCGGCAGCCAGTTGCCCAGCCACCGCACCAACCGTGCAGTCAAATTATTATATTAAAAATAGCAAAAATAGTGCTCACTTCTGAAAAACTTTTCACTCAAGAGACTATAAAGTTAATAATACCACCTGACACACACTACCTCTAAAATAACCGTGATAATATAATCTTAACACGACTTCTTTGAAATATTCCGAGTACCAGGGCAGCATAATAAAGCGGGAGGTAACCTTGGCCCATCGGCATCCACCCCTCCTACAATGCACTAATCGAATTCTTCCCAGATCTTAATTATACTGTCGTGCTTAGGAATTTCTACATTTTAATGACAAAATTCCCCCCACCCGTTCACTTTAACATTCATCGCTGCGTATAAACCTTGAGCCTGTTTGTTTTAATAAACAAAAAAGACAATGGATGCTGTGTCGAGTTTTTTGTTCGTGTTTTTTTGTGTCAGGAGAAAAATTAAGGTGTTTTATCAAGTCAAGGCTTTGTTTCTGGAATGAAGTATCACATTTATATTCGTTGAGAAGTAATTTTGTCTCGGGGAGAATGTTTCTATTGTGTTTAGTATCTCGTGTGATGTTCTGCAGAGGATTTTAGTATACTTGAAACAATGCTTTGGTTTACCTCTGGTGCTTTGTGGCTGGAAATTGAAAAGGAATGTGTATGTTATTATTAGGAATAGATGAAGGGCGCATTTGGAGAAAGGGCGCTAAAATATGAGGCTTCTTTTAATTGAAGTAGAGATAAGGATTGATATTGGTATGATTTTTTTATGGTATAACCCGATAAATGAGCAGACGGAACACTTGATGGTAATCAATTGGCGCCGCCACGTAAAACACAAGAGGTGTTACAAGTGCGTTGCCGCCCTTTTAAGGGTTTTTGGAGAATTGGGAAGATCGGAAAGAGTGTAATTGGATCTCGACGTAAGCGTTGTTTCACGTCGGTTTTCCGTGAGACCGTGGTATCACTCCCGCTGAGCCTAAGCATGGCTCTCCCACACTTAAAACGACTTTTTAAATCGTTTACAATCTTTATTAAACTAGCACAATTAGCAAAAATACCTTTACAACACGCTCCTGCTATAATCACAAGAGACAATAACTACAACACTACAATATAAAAATAAAAAAACCAACAAAAAACTGACAAAACACAACCTGCTCGCTATTTTTCCCAAGCGGCCATTTTGAGAAACATTAAACTCAAACAATTTGCGAGTTAGGAAAGAGATTAAGCCGTCATTTATAGTTAAACTTACTAACGACCATAACTTTCCACACTAGGTTACCTAGGCAACCATTAACAGCATATAAAACTTACCTGTGATCACTATAAAATGTTGGCAAAAGGTTCAGTCGGTAAAATAAAAAGGTTTTGTAGATTACTGTATAAATATTTGTGTGTGGTGTGTGATAGATTAATTCATTTCATTATTTTATTAAAGCAATGTCTTAAAGCAGAATCGTAAGTTCATTTCTCTATAGTCATTTGAAAGCTTCATAGTTATAAAAGGCGAGCTTCTAGAAATTAAAATAATTTTCCGTTTTAGTTGGTCGAATAACAAAATTAACATCGATTATGAGTCTTGAAACTAGTTGAGCTTTTCTCGAATAGTTTATGGCGAATCTATAGATACATTTCCTATAACTAGACTAAAAATAACATAACAAGCTAAAACAACCTTTAACACTTCTGTAATAAATCTCTTTTTGTCAGTTTTTCAATGATATACTATTCTGCTTCACGTCGTCACGTGCATCGAACGTGATTTAAAAAGTATAAAATGTGCGAGTGACGTCACAGTTTCAAAGTTTAGCAGGACACGTACTGTGGTGAAGTTCTGTATTCTATGCACATTTTGAATGCATTGTTTTATTGAAATTGTAACTGTAACACAGTGATATAAGGTTCTGTTTTGTATGTGCGGGTTTTAAGGGGATGTTATTTAAAAATATTGTTTTGTAATGAAGAAAAATAAAAGGGCAGTAAGAAGAAGTAAAAGGAAAAATCATCCATTGACTTCTCCCGTCTCGAGCGAGACGAGAGGGAGTGTCAGACTCTTACTGACTAAAAACCATTCCATTACTACTCCTGCTTTTCGAGCCGGAGCTCCGGTAAAAGTCTGGGATAAACTTATTATGACTTAAAAAGGTCCCTGAAATTACGCAAAATGAAAATTTCTAATAAAATTATCCACGAGGCCATCTGGTTAGTTTTAAGAACTAGTTAGATTTAATAACTAGGTACGTCTATTCTTATAACTATGCAAATAAAACGTGTATATTTTAAAATGCTCATAAATCGTAAAGTTCAAGGAAACGGAAGCCCGGCCGTGCAGTTAACTTTTCTAGCTGAAAACTTTTCATTATATTAAAATTAAATGCATTGTTTAAAGTATGAATAAATAAATGCATGCATATATCCATTCTAATATTATTTATCTATTTAAACAATTTAAATAATAAAAAGCTAAAAGTATTTTATATCTACAAGATAGTATAAAAGATCAAAATAACGACTACACGGTTAGTAGATGGGCAACCAGCTACCGCGCAACGTGTAGCGGGTTCGATTCTCACACTGAGTAACTCTGGCGTGAACCACATGTGTCATTTGTATTTGAACTTGTATTTATGTTTGTAAACGTATCAACGACACGGGAAAATATTCAAACCGGGGTAAAGTTTTTAAGAAAAAAAAAGAAAAAGTATTTCTAAGAAAAACACATCAAACCATCAAATAACATAACCTATAATTTGATATTTCCCCCATAACAACAATAACAACAACAAAAAAAGAAGAAATATTTCATATTTATTAACTTTGAGCACATAATCACAGGTAACCACGGGCCCGGTAGAGGTCAACCTCATGAATAAAATAATAAGTTATTGTGTGAAAACGCCGGACATCCGAAGGCTTCACACAAAGGCCGGTGTGTAATTTGATTCATTGGTGTGCCCGGTAATGTTATTAGGGCTCCGTAGTCCCCACCTTTATTCTGTCACTAGCTAGTTTCACGCGGTTTCACTCGCTTTGCTCGGCTCTTATTGATTGTAGTGTGATGTTTTATAGTCTATAACCTTCTTCGATAAATGAACTATCCGACACAAAAATAACTATTTCATTCAAACTGAAAATAGAGATTAGTGCATTGAACTTGTCATTCCAATTTGAACTTTCAATCGTATGTTGTATGATATATTACATAACGACAATACAAAAAGCCGACTGCGGGTAGCCAGCGCGCGGTCCTCTTGAGTTGTAGTTGAGGTCAAGTGCTTAATGCTCGTCGATAGCGACAAGCGAAACAACGTCGCGTTTTGCGCTTGCAGCCCGCTGTCTGCAAGTCGTAAGCACGCTGGCAACTAACAGTTTCCACAATGCGAAACAACGCTGTGATGGAGCCGAGCCGTGGCCGAGCTGGAGTCGAGTTTGTTAAGTAACTTTTGACCTTAAAAAGATTAGGTTCATTGGAAAAAGCAAAGGATTAGGAAAATTCATCAAAAAAGTAGCAACCCGATTTCTATCAAATGTGTAGTCTCTTCCTAATTGACTCTTACGGCAACCACACTCAGCTGTCACCATCAGTACAACTACTCCAATTTAAACGCTAAATTCGCAATCTTTAATGTAAACGACACCCACATGAAGAGTGGAGGCTACAAATTACTCTACTCATACTAAAACAATACGATTTAATTTACTACAAATTGTCAGTCGAGTTAATTAATCAAGTAAATATCTCACGTATTGCCGACAGTAATTGATTTATGAGTTTGCACACGAGTCGCACGTGATGCCAATTATTTCCACACTCTGTTACTGAAGGACTGTTCTTACATGTGTATGTATGTATATAGCTGCTTTATTTGTATGAATGTATGACTGATTGGCTCGTTGTAAAGTGGTTACAAGCATTGCAGGAGGATGTGCTTTCAAGTAGGAAGGTAGATTTTATTTAAAATATAATATACCTATATAACGTTAGGTTATTAAGATATTTGTTATGCGACAGGCCTATGCTTAATGTATTTTGATTAACTTATTCTTTGTAATTATATTATTAACTCGCTATGCTCGGCTTCTTTTGGTCGTAGCGTATATACAACCTTTCTCAATAAATGTGAACTATCCAACACAAAAAGATTTTTTTAAATCGGACCAGTACTTCCGGAGATTAGCGCGTTCAAACAAACAAACAGCTTTATAATAATTTTAAGATCAATTATTGCGACTGTGAGAAATTATTTCTCATGGCGAAAACGAAATATACCAAAAGTTTATCTCTTCTGTCATTAAACCATTCACAAAAATCGCATTAAATCATACCATTCTTAAAAATCACTTTAACACTTTCACAGTTTCATTTCAAAATATACTCTATCTTTATTATCTCAAGATCGATTGTCAATTGTCAACTGGACCACTTTTCGCGACAAATTGGCTATTGTAGGTCCTCAATGGAATTGTAACGTTATTAGAGTACACATAAGAGTACTTATGTATTGGTGGAAGAAAAGTGGAAGAAAATGGGAGGTAAATTCGGTTTTTCGGTTTGTCTACGAAAGTGATTTAGGAATAGGGGAGGAATACATTTAATTTTTGTGTTGTTAAAATGCGTTGTTAGAACCATGAAGCAAATTCAAAGAGGAGATGTCATAAAGAGATTTCCCTTTAACATAATGCGTGACACATTTCTTTACGATGTTTGTCAGAGGCGTTTAATTAATCTCAAAATACTTTTAGTATGGAAAAAGTCATATTGGTGCTTGCTGTAGGTAGGTTTCGAACCCGCGCTCTCATGTATGAGAATCTCTTAAACAGTGAGGTCTTAAATTTATTAAAAATCCTCCCTTTTTTACCAACAAACATTAAAAACTAAGTATTTCCTATTGTCTAAAGCTTATAAGTGACCACTGCTGACCAGAGGCCTCTTCTCGCACGGAGAAGGTTTAACTTCTCAATATACTTCTGCCTATATACTTCTCAATATTCTCGTAAAAACATAATCATGTAATACACCATCTGTTTTCCACCTTTACACGAAAATATTCCAGGAACAAGGAAATTATGTTAATGTTAACCATTCTATGAAAAATATAACCAACATACCTGTACTTGTAAGATGGCTTCTGTGGCTTATATAATAAGGATTATTTTGGAGCAGCAGTATCTTGTTTGTGAAGATACATCGTAGGTCTGATGGCCAGCTTACCAGTGTTGTTGAATTTGCATAATTATTGAGGTAAGACGTGATTATCTTTGGATTTCAATGAGACAAGGTTAAGTTTGGCTTTTTGTTTTTTTATTAAGCTGTTGTACTACTCTAGACCTTTGTTTCCTTGCTACGGACTACCTAGCGGGTTTACCGAGGCTCCGGGTCGAAAAGCAGGAGTAGGAACGGGGTGGTTTTTAGTCAGTAAGAGTCTGACACTCCCTCTCGCTGCGTTCAAAGCGGGAGAAATCATTGGATGAAAAAAGACCTTTGTTCCCTAAGGTTAGAAATACAAATGAACCTTTTTTGCCATCCTACTAATGTTATAAATGCGAAAGTTTGTACGTTTGTTTGTTTGTTACTCCTTCACGTCAAAACGGCTGAAGGAATCGAGATGAATACGTAATATGGGTATGGGTGGGTGGTTTCGAATAAAACATTATGTAGATCACTAACTTTTTATCCCACGGGAAAAAAGTGTCCCATGTTTTATACCTGACTGTTAGAAATATATGTTCATAATGATAATAAACAACTATTTCCTTTCAAAAGGTCAAAAGTCTATTGTTTATATTGTCTAGTTATCTATTTATCTTCACAATAAATACCTTATATAACTTTAGCAAATAGACAGAACCATGTAAATACTATAATTTTATTACAAAGTCAGTCCTTGACTTATATTTGCAGAATTAATATCTTTCTCAATCCTAGTAGTAACGGTTTGACCTCGTTAGCTTTTATTTGGTCAAACTATTTTATTACATGTTCTGATGAAGTTATTATTGGTAATTTCTTTATAGCGGTTGTATTCAAAAGGAAAATTAATTGTTTTTGCTTGATGTTATCATCAGACCTTGAAAGTTTACGTAAACTAAAGAGGGGTTTTTTATGGGATAAGCTGGTAAACGAGCAGACGGATCACCTGACGGTAAGCAATTGCCATCGCCCATGGACACTTGAAACACTAGAGGCGTTACATGTGCGTTGCCAGCCTTTTGGGGGTTAGAAATTTAAGGGTTGTTGGAAAAATTAGGAATTGTCCTCCGGTAACCTCACTCACACAACGAAAGCGTTGTTTCACATCGGTTTTCTGTGAGGCCGTGGTATCACTCCGGTCCATTCGTGCTGAAGCATGGCTCTCCCACACTTAAAAAGAGAGTTCGAGATCACAGTAAAATAAGTTCAAGTTTTGATAAACTTGAACAGTGATGTCCATCTTTGTCATGTGTAGTCCCTTAGACGGCCCGATTCAGAGACGTTTGACAAAGACGTACAGCACTGCTTTTTGATAAACTACGACATTCATTGGAAGAGAAGGTACCCATTGTTTTGTTTCCATGACTATCCTAATTCCATTTTATTTATTTATTGGAAAACCAACAGTATAGACATGGCAAAGAAATAATGGCAAAATAATGTCAGAAAGCCAATAAGTAAGGATAGAAATTACAGTTACCTAAAAATCACGGTTTTCTCACGTATTTTAAGCTTCTAGTTTCGAGTCACATGCATACACTGCTTATGATGAAGAGTCCCCCAGTGACTCGAAATTGTTTGGTTAATGTTGTTAACTAAGTATGCCTCACGAAAGTTATTATAAAAAAATATAGAAAAAGACAGTATTTAAGAATTGGAGAAACACTCACAAAACAAATGCACTTTTTACAAATATAATTATGCAATCGTATTTTGTATATGGATTCTAACCCGTAGACCCGGTAAACCGACTATAGACTTCGGATTCGGAACAATAACAAATAAATCGGTTTTCTGGCTCAAATTGATAAAAAGAAAACACGAAGAAAATTTTGTATTAAAAATAAATTACAAGATGTTCAATCATGTTCATTCGTTTAAGCTTAAGCGGGAAACCCTATAGCTATAGAAATTGTGAGTAAAATTCATTTTTCTGTACGACGCAGATAATATTACGGAGATAATTGGTTTTCTGAAGATATTTTAACAATATTTGCTTTAAGGAGACGGTGAAATGCACCTAGACCAATGTAGTACCTACTCATGAAAACTGGATGTAACATGGGTAGACCAGGTAAAATTCCAGATTGTTGAACTGTGTGATCCACACATTTTAGTTTGTTTTTCTAGGTCTAGGTGAGATGTGTAAATGACCTTTTATGTTTTTTAAACTCAATTATTATGAAGGAGAAATGACTAGAGTAAAGATTCGTTTTAAAGGGTGTGATGTATAAATAACCTTTTACGTTTTTTTAAACTCAATTACGACGCAGGAGAAATGACTAGATTAGTGATTCGTTTTTAAAAAATAACAGATTTTAACTTCCTCATTTTCAGGTCTTTGGTACCACATGAGTATTGTAAAATATCCTATTTCGTGTTTATATAGTGGCCTTGGGAGGCTTAAGACATGAAACTAATGACATGAGAGAAAGTGAGTATCAAAATACACCTGTATCCCTCATGGGAAATAAACCCGTGTTATGTTACGAAAACACATTAATGCTTTTATGAGACACAGGCAAGATCATGGTTATTCTGATGGTAAGAAAATCTTCAAAGGATTTCTATAATATAAGATTTCCTGATCATGATTTTAACAGTAAAATTTTTGGGTATTTAGAATTTTAGATGAATAGGATTTTAATCACCAGAGGCGCCATCTATGCACCGCAAAAACGAAAATGTCATTATCATCAAATTGTATTCAGGCTTGACGTTTATTTGATGTAATAAAATCGTCGAGACCGCTATGTCACGAGCAGCCATGACGGTTTTCATGGTACGTTACCTCGTAAAGAGATATAGTACGCAATTTTGTCCCTAGAGCCCGATGTGATTTGCAGAAAAATATTGTTTTGTCAGAGAAAAGGTCTCTTAAGACTTGTACAATTCATATGGTAGATGTTTTATAAAATGGGACAAGTATTTTTTTATTGGTTACCATGTCCGAATTTTTGGCTTGTTTTAAATATTCATAAGACTGATGATATTTATGACTTAATGAAGGCCATTGATCAATTACATTAAATTAAGCTATGGGAGAGTGGTTTAGTTAGTAAGATGCTAGTGAATAAAACCTCTTTCTATATTACATACATACATAACCTCACGCCTGCCATAACCCAACGCTGCCTCCATACCTCTTTCGCTTCATCAATAATCATCAATCTTTTCATGCATGTTCGTCGATTAGCGTTGCTTTTAATTTGGCCCTTACAAAACTTTAAACAAATACGAGTACCCAGTAATTATATGTCTTCAAGGAAATAAGACAATATCTTTCGTAGAAGCATGTAAATGAACCTAATTTAACTTATCAGTGATTATGTTGGAGTACGCAATTCATACATCTAACGCACATTTGCTTACGCATCGCGTAAATAATTCATGAAATATCCGCTGTAAGCACGAACAGATGCTCCATTCTATTGGATTATGATTTATCTTGTTAGGCATAATATACAGACATATGTATACTATACATATATACTACGACATATGTTAAGTATGTACGGTGTGAGCCTCTGCTACATATTTTGTTCTCACGCGAGTCATACAAATAGGATCTGTAAAACAAAGACAAGCAGAAGCAATCTTTTAATCCCCGAAAGGGTAGGCAGAAGTTCACAATCATTTTTATTTATTTATTTATTTTCATACTTACATATTTAGTGATGCTTTATCTTAGCTACTGTATGTATATACAGGGTGTCCCTGAAATCGACGTCCAACGGGCACTAGAAGATTAGCAAGGTTCCAACTGTTATCAGAAAAATATAAAAAAAATTCTAAGTCCTATAGTTTTTAAATTACAGTGACTTATGTGTTATCCACGAAAAAGTACACCCTGTGCCAGTCTTTTGACTCTTGTTGCTACAAATCTTTATTTTTTCGTCTGCAGTCTTCCTTACATTATCCTGAATAGTGCTCCAGTAATATGGAATCATAAATTCTTAGCCAACTGCTTTAGATTGGAAAACATTGTTACTTTTAGCGGAACCAAATACTCTGAATCACCTTACTTTAAATGACTGTACTGAATAAATTATGTATTGCGCTAGTAGTGGCAAATTTCACCAAAGTTGGCGCATTTAATAAGGATTCTAAAATGGTATAGCACTTTGCACATTATTTCTTAAATTCGACACAAAAAAAGATTTTTCAACGAAACTCGGTTTCGATGAATTTATTTGAACTTACTAATATTTCTTCTAGTGTACTCAAATCATACGTTATAACCAGGTATGCACTAGACAACACTTTGCACGCGATTTGTTATCATCATGTTGATAATCAGCGAGGATCTCTTGTCAAACAATATTGTCTGTCTACTCATGATTTCGCTTGCAGCTTTCGTTGGCAATATTAATAGACTTACTAGAGGAACTGATGTTGTGTATCATGTTTCACTAAATAATATTGAATGATTGCAATATGATGTTCATAGTGCATCAAACACATTATCAAATGTGTAGTAAAATCAAAAGGAACGGACGCGGCAGATTCATGTACACAGCATATCGACGCGGTAGTGGTATGGTGTACATGAGCCCTCACGCACAATTACTCGTCATAAACCCATCAAAAAAAAAAAAAAAAAAGAAATGGGTGAATCCTCCGATTAAGTTACGTGTTCATGCCTTGTGATCAAATGCGGGATGAAGCATCAAATATTCTTTAGTTTGTCGAGAAAGAGTTATTTGCACCGTTGAAGGAATTGCAGGTAAAGCAAAAAATAATTTAAAAAAGAAATAATCAAAACGGCGCAAAAAAGCCAGTGCTCAGTTAAAATGCCGAAGCCCGGGTACGATGGCTCGAGATGCACAACACCAGTTCTTCTAGCGATAATATTGTCGACGAATGCTGCAAGCGAAATCACGGGTAAACAGACAATGTTGTTTGACAAGAGATCCTCGCTGATTTTCAACATGATGATAACAAATAGCGTGCAAAGTATTGTCTAGTGCATACGAGGGTATAAAGTATGATTTGAGTACACTAGAAGAATTTTTAGTAAGTTCGAATAAATTCATCGAAACGGAGTTTCGTTGAAAAATCTTTTTTTGTGTCGAATTTAAGAAATATTGTGCAAAGTGCTATACCATTTTAGAATCCTTATTAAATGCGCCAACTTTGGTGAAATTTGCCACTACTAGCGCCATACATAATTTATTCAATACAGTCATTTAAAGTAAGGTGAAAATTTTATTCAGAGTATTTGGTTCCTCTAAAACTAACAATGTTTTCCAATCTAAAGCAGTTGGCTAAGAATTTATGATTCCGTATTACTGGAGCACTATTCAGGATAATGTAAGGAAGACTGCAGACGAAAACATAAAGATTTGTAGCAACAAGGGTCAAAAGACTGGCACAGGGTGTACTTTTTCGTGGATAACACATAAGTCACTGTAATTTAAAAACTGTAGGACTTAGAATTTTTTTTATATTTTTCTGATAACATTTGGAACCTTGCCGATCATCTGGTGCCTGTTGGACGTCGACTTCAGGGACACCCTGTATGTATATATATGTATTTTTCTCCAGTTATGTTAAGTGTAATAGAAGGTAAACCTATTGTTATAAAGCCAGGTATCATTCCAGACTTCGATGTATGAATTAGAAAAAAAGAAACTAAAAAGTACTAATATTTTCTTTTCTCCGATTTGGAAAATCGAACCCCAAACCTCTTGCTTAGCAGTCTCTCCTACTTGTATATCCGCCAAATGGAATATAACAATTCAGAAACAGTAATATATTGTGTATTGTTGCTTTATGCATGTATGTGTAATGTCATAACTTAATAATATTGTATTTGTTTGTTTGTTTTCTCCCGAAGGGCTAACTGATATATTACTCCATTTCTGTACCATTATGATAATAACTTGAATATGAAAACATGGTACAAAAATCATGCCATTTTAGTTTTTATACAGGATCGACCATGAAGTCTAAAACTATATATGCGAAAAAAAACAAATAAAAGAGCAATTAAAATTAATTAAGTTTTAGAATTTTGCATATTTATTTTGAGGTGATGTGGTGAAAAAAAAACTGGAAATACAGAAGTAAGGACTTCTGATAACCTAACTTTTTAACCTCTACCTGTAACGTTAGTAAGAGATTGCTTTATGTTTAAAGTAATCAAAACGAGAGCGCGTTCAGCGCTTTGATTGATTAGCTTGAATAAACCAACGCGCCGAACGCACTCTCGTTTCGATTACTTTAAACGTAAACTCATATTAAGGGTACGGAAGCAACGACAAATCCGTTTTTAATCGACCATTAAATTCCATGTACCCTTCAGGATAACAGCCTATTAGTATTACTTGTACAATTTCAAGGCTGATACTGTAATTTTTATCCCAAAAAACATTACATATTACATTTCCAGCCTACATACACCGCTTGACCTTCGAAATAAAATATGACTAAACACATAAAAATACTGCAGACAGAAAGTATTCGGAATTGAACCGGATATATGAGCGGCAAGACGGATAATTCGCTATATCCGACCGAATATTGGAGATGCCGTGACATACGGGTGTTGAAGCCGGTCTAATATTTACCCGTCACATTTTTATTAGTACGGTCTTATGAGGCGAAAGTGTCAGCAATCTTTGGGGAGATGTGGGCTTCATATTTGAGGTTCTAGCGGTGGTCTTTGGTCTGAATTGAACTGCATAGGTATATTCATTCCCAAGTTTCTTTAAAACTGTGTTTTTTAGTGTGGGAGCACTATGCTTTGGCGCGATTGGCCGGCTCAACCGGAGTAATACCACGGCCTCACAGAAAACCGACGTGAAGTGTTGGGTTGTGTGAGTGAGGTTACCGGAGGCCGAATTGCCCCATTCCTGATTGAAAGAAACCCTTACATCCCTAACTCCCAAAAGGTCGGCAACGCACATATTACGCCTCTGGTGTTTCAGTCGGCGGCGATTGCTTACCATCAGGTGATCCGTATGCTTGTTAACCGGCTTATACAATAAAAAAAGAATGAAACAATAACTTTAATTACTATATTTGTTCGCCATTTTATCAGTCTGTATGTTCATTGACCTTCTCGTATAGTCTGGCACAATGCCAAACGTCGCGATCACAATTCAGTACTATAATAAAATAAGGCGTGTAATGTTTGGCCCTGTCGATCCTGTCTGTGTACAGTCTTGAAGATACCGGGGTTATTGAGCTTTACATGTTACTTCTACGTAATTGATTTTTATAGTTATATCTTTAGTCTAATTTTATTTTGTAGGGGTTTATAAGGGTTGTTGTTCTTGGATTTTTAGTTTGATTTATAATACTTTTTATTTGTGGTATGTAACTGTTTTTTCTTTGTAATTGTTTTTTGTTTTTTGAAAATATGTTGATGGAAAGTTTTTTTTATTTACTTTATTGAATTTACAAAACTTACAATTATACTTTTTCTTCTCGACCTTAAATTTTTTACCGACTTAAAAAATGGAGGAGGTACGCGTGATAGGATGTTTGTTTTTTTATGTATTTGTTCACCGATTACTCTACCTTTTGTGGACCTTTTTTGAAAATTCTTTTGGAGTTACTGAATCTGATAGAAGAGGAAAAGATGTTACACATATTTTTATAAAGTATACATTTATAAGTAAGTCAAGTTCTCGTGGGATAAAAAGAAAATATAATATGTGTTTTACCAGACAATAATCTACTATTGTTCCAAACAAACAAATAAAAAAAAAACAAAAAAACTTAAGCGATTTTCGGGAACGTTGCATTTACCCTGCATAACTTTGGACAATCTGACAGAAATCAAGATCTTAAGAATCATACTTAGAATCACTAAGTACCGGCCCAAGCCTCCTAATACTAAATTATTAAAGTACGACACTTCCTTCAAAAGAGACTTTAAGCTTTATAAAACCCCTTTATATAAGTATAGTAATATCTTTGATTTTACAACCGGCCACTCCAAACATCTCACAAATTAATGTATTCAAATTCATTCTCTATTGACTGAGCAATAAGATTGAGTTTAAAAATGGATTGACAGCGGATCGTGTTGAATGTTTGAGGAGCTCAAGATTCAATCCTTTAGGAATTGTGAGGAAAGAGATGAAAAAGAAAAAGGTTATTCAACTTAGGAAATAATGTTTTAAATGAAAAATCATCATCAACTGCGGTTTTGAGCTTTAATCACCACGCTTTCACGGTGGACGATTTCAAACTTATAATTAGCAATTATATATACATATACTAGCTTTTGCCCGCGACTTCGTTCGCGTGGAATAGTGACTTCCGGCAAATTTTTGGTTTTAACCACATAGTTCCCGATCTCGCGGGATTTCTTCAAAAATGAGATGTGGAAGATATTCCAGGGAACTCTTCAAAAATCAACATAATGAGCTCTGCGTTTGAATTTAATAGATGTATACTCACTTAGGGCATTGACAAAATAGTTTAAAAACGGACTTAAACTAACTTAAAACTAAAGAAAGCTACGAATTACGAATTTATAACAATTAAAAAAGAAACTATATTACAACCTATCCTCTATGCTATAATAACCAAGCTTAAACTAAATAATTTAAAAGAAACGACTTAAATCTAATCTAATTAAAAAAAAAATTAGACTTACAATTTTATTAAAAAAACTACATACATACATACATATCGTCACGCCTTTAATCCCCGAAGGGGTAGGCAGAGGTGCACATTATGGCACGTAATGCCACTGTGTAAAAAAACTAACTACAGTAACTACTAATAATCGATATCAAACTAAACCTACGTTAAATAGTTTAACCAAAAAACCAGGAAAACCCAACAAATAAACTTATTAATTGACAAATACAACGAAACCAATTTAGAATATACGAAACAGCAGGACCACTACAGACAAATAATCATACGACTGATAATACACTTTTTCTACGATAGTACCGAAGCGCTCGGCCGATACCCAACCAAATGAATGTAACGAAACCATAGCGCGATCTATTTCGATCCCAACGCCATCTATCGAGGATAAAGACAACTTGGATTATTTATTTATACTCCGTTCGGGCATTTTCTTTGTACTAAATGTTTAATTATATTTTTCATACCTTTTTACTATTTATTTACTTTTTTCGATGAATTAAAACAATAACATGAACCGAAGTCGTGTAACGATCGACATAGAATTATCTATACTCCGTTAGAGCATTTTCTTTGTACTAAATATTTTATTATGTTGATATTATTTTTTTCATACCTTTTTACTATTTATTTACATTTTTCGATAAATTAAAACAATAACATGAACCGAAGTCGTGTAACGATCGACATAGAATTATTTATAAATAATTTATTTCTTATTTTTATTTTTTTATTTTTGAAATAAAAATATATCTATGTCCTTTCTAAGGTTCTAAACTATATCTGTACCAAATTTCAACCAAATCCGTCAAATAGTTGCGGAGATTAATGGTATAAGCATAGAATGTTCGACGTGATTCTTTAATTTGACATAACTTTTTTATTTATGAACCGATTGACATGAAACAAACACTAAATGTAAATTTAAGCATCCCACAATATATTCGTGAAAACCGCATCCAACTCGGATCAGCCGTTTCTGAGATTAGCGCGCATAGACACACAGACAAACAGACAAACAGACAAACAGATAAACAGACAAACAGACAAAAAAAAAGTTAATTACATTTTTGGGTTCGACATCGACATAACAATAACCCCTGCTATTTTTTTTATTTTTATTTTCAATGTACAGACAGCACTTTTCTACGATTTTATTATATGTATAGATAGCTTAGCACTGGTGGAAACGGACTCAACTAAGCTATGTTTTTTTTTATGTGGAAAGATGCAGCATGCATCTCGCTATATACGCACACTCGAGCAGCCTATTTTCCTCGCACAGCTACTTTGCGACGGTGCATCTTCGTAGCACAGCTACATAGCTCAGTATCAGTGGAAATGGTCACATAGATTCACAGCTTAGCTATTATATCTTCGTATTATAGCTACTAGCAAATCTCTAATGAAAAAGCACCCTTAAATACACACACAACAAACTACAAATAATTTAAATTCACATTCTAAAATCTAACCGGATTGCGTAAGGATTCGAAATTTAAACGATATTAAAACCAGCCCAGATTCAATTTAGGCGTCTAAATCCGAGCAATCTCAGTAGTTTATAGCAAAATAGTAATTATGTTGCCACTAATGCTTTTGGAAAATGGATTATATTATTAGTGGCACAGTGTTCATTTCGTATCGTGTTGGTATTAAAGTTTATGTTAAAATACAGTTTCATAGTTATTAAGGAAAGTTTGTTCTGGTAAAGACATTTGTGTAGTCTTTTAATGATGGGACATTATAAATGTATTAGGAATTTGTGTGGGGTATTGACTATCTTTAGGGTTGAGGAATCGTGAGTGTAATTGTCGAGGAAGACATTAGGGGTTCATTCTCTTACTGCCGTAATCAGAGGCATTTAATGATTACTTAGTAAAGATTTTCTACCGAAAATAATTTCCAAAAACTGGGTTAAGTAACCATTAAATGACTCTGAGTACGGCAGTTAGTCTTTTAATGTATTACAGTGTTTTTAATTTCATATTCATTATTATGTGTCTGATGATAAGTGTGGCAATTGTAAATTAGCAAAACGTAGCTGTCACATTAATTGTATGTCGACATTAATCCTTCCATTTCACCAAATAGGACTGGGAAAAGCCCTTCCCTAAATAAATAACCCTTTCAATAAAATTAAACAAAATACCAAGTTGAATATTAGCATCGTAAACTTCAACTACTTAGAATAAATGTCATACAAAACGACTTAATAAAATATACCCATACTTCATTTGCATGAAAGTTTCCGAGAAAATCTTCAACCTAAACACTTGAGCCTCTCTCGCCAGTATATATAAGAGGCATATCTCCTTATCCCGAACTATATATCTCTAAAATATCCCTTTCACTTTGGTAGACCTCTCAGATGATCGCAAATAACTCACGTACTCAAAAAATGAGGATTTTTGTGGCAAACGCCCCTATCTTAGGAGCCTTTATTCATTCCTTTGCCTTACCGATTACCTTTGAAGATTGTAGGTGGAACATTTTGTTGATTCATTTGTTTTTAAGGTAAGGATTTATTCGCTGTGATGGATGTGGGTTCTTTCTTTTTTTGGGTGAGAATTGGTTAGACTGTTTTTTTTAAGATATGGGTAAATGGTTAGATGAATTACCTAATGGTTTACTGCCAATTTCAGTAACCAATCTTAACGATCTTTGGATAGGTCTTTACATATGACAGAAATTTTATAGAAGCAATGTGAAAAATTTATCTTAATTTAAAGATTTTGGATTGTGATCGGTTTTTGAAATCGGCAGTTAGCAAACAACGTGGATGCAACACGTATTTGTGGTAGATTGTCAATAAGTAGACGCAATTATCCCTCTTTCCAATCCCCTAACAAGTTTTAAATTCCTAAACCCCAAAAAGCCGGCAACGCACTTGTAACGCGTCTGGTGTTTCGATTGTCCAGGGGCGGTAGCGATTACTTACCATCGGGTGACCCGTCTGCTCGTTTACCGGTTAATACCATAAAAATAAATAAGAATGTTCCTTGGTGATTCGAGCGTTCATGGTAGGCGCTGATTGCTTACCATCAGGTGATCCATCTGCATGCATATACAAAAAAATATATATTGACAATGTTCTGTTTATGATTGTAAAAAGTTAAAATAATATTATAATGACCAGTAGTCCGGAACCAAAGCTTCGTGCTTGTCTAAGCTATCAGAGGCTACTTAACCAATGAGACAGTTCACTTAGTATACATAAATATGTATGTATATCGAGTATATTATAACCCATAAAATGTAACCTTCATCCAAGGACGTAATATAGCAGAAATTAATAAGACATACATACATGTGTATGAAATACGATATTATTTATGTGGTGGCTATATTGTGCCATAAAAATATTAATAGGGAACTTTATGGAATGGATAGCCTTGGGATAAAGCGGTGAAATAATTATCGTTTGTTAAGCTGGTGATGGGAACGTAATATCATGCCTTTTAATCTCGTAAGGTGTAGTCAGAATTGGTATTGAAGGTAACACACATTTATCACCTTTGTAAAAAGAGCGTATTCTTTATTGAAAGGTCGGCAACGCACCTGTCTCTCCTCTGGTGTTGCTGGTATCCATGGGTGGCATTGATCGCTTACCATCAGGTGATCCGTCTGCTCGATAGTCCTATATATAAAAAATACTAGTCACATATATTAATAGGGATGTGTCTATATAACACCGATCTATATCTATAATGTTAGTAATATTATAAATGCGAATATTTATGAGTCTGTGTGTTTAGGGTGTATGTTTGTTACTTAATCACGTCAAAACTAAATATATTCAATAATTGAACGATGTTACATAATATATTATGTTGTTTATATACTTTGTACAGTACAGTAACTAAACCCTGAATCTTTAATAATGTTACATGCGCAGAAACACACACTAGCTAAATTGCATCTATATTGATTTGTAGACGCTCTGACAAATAAACAAACAAACAATCGGACAACATAGTGTATTGTGTATACTACAGTACAGTGACCGTTCATTACATGCGCATATATATGTACATATACATACATATATAGCGCGACGTCTGTATGTGAGCATTTTGTGGATAGTATGCAGATAAATTATAGAAGTTTCATTTAAGAACAAAATGCAAGAAAAGTTTAAGATTGAATTTTTTATGGATGTCGTATGTCGTGTATCGAGTCGATGGTCAATATTAGAGTGGTTGTGAGTGTGTGGGTTCAATTCCCTGGTCGAGCAAAGTAATATTGAGGTTCATTTTTTATTGTTGAGTCGATGGTTGGCGGTAGAGTGGTTGTGAGTGAGTATGAGTTTGATTCCCTGGCCGAACAAAGTAATATTGAGAATTAGTAGATTCTTCAAACTCACTTAGAGCACAGAGTCTGGAATTGTTCCCCAATGTATAGCAATAGACTCACCTCTGATTAATCGTAACTCATAAAATAACTGATGAAACGTGGGTACAAAAATTTGTATTGCGAACCACTGCTTAGCCCGATGGCCCAAAAAAGACATGTTGTGTAATTTTTCAAGAAAACAACAAGATTAAGTTTATTTATTGTTGGTGCAAACTTGATTTTCTGCACATGTTTTGTCGTATATCCGTGAAGAGGCGTCGAACAGGCCAGAGATCGAGTCCCATTTGCATGATCGGATTAAACAGGGCCACCGCTTGATTTGCTATACACCACTCTGAGTATATAGTGGTAGGTAATAGATTTGAATGGATAAGTAGATTTACTAACTCGAGACAAGCAGAGGTAATAGGAGGTAGTCTATTGCCACACACCGTTTGCAGATTCTGTGCTATTATTACTACGATTTATACAAATCCAATGTACTAAATTATAACGCCGCGTAAATTAACCCTTCGGTGAAGGAAATAGCGATTGTATCAATAAAACACACTAATTTTATAAATGTGAAAATTTGTTTGTTTGGATATTTGGATGTTTGTCCGTCAATCATGCTGAAACTACTGAAAGGATTTTGACTGCACAGTTGGCGCGGAGGCTGAGCAACTGGTTGCCGTGCAACGTGTTGCGGGTTCGATTCCCGCACATAACAACTCTTTGTGTGAACCACAAATTGTTGTTCCGAGTCTGGGCGTCATGTGTATGTGAACTTGTATGTTTGTAAACGTACCCACGACACAGGAGAAAATACTAGGGTGGGGCAATGTTTAAAAAAAAAACAAAAAAAAAGACTTTGGGTGACAGGATACTTTTTATCTAACGGGAACGCGGGCGAAGTCGCTGGCAGAAACTAGTGTATTATAAGACCAAACCAAACCAAAACAATGTTCTATTATTTTTTTTATCTTTATTTTATAAGTAGGGCCTTTTTTCCTAGTAAAACGTCAGTCCCAATAGGAATTAGATCAAAATGAGTACCTACTAATTTAGTATGTAAGTACTAATTGAATAGGATTCAAAATTAATACATACTACAATGAAGTAACTTAACCGTATCTACTATTAAATAAAGACGCATTCACACATTTATATCTATTTCTCAGCTGTTCACGGTTGTTTGAATTCCATATAAATATAGGGTGTGTATAATTCCGCGTAAGCTTCGCGAAGTAACTGAGCGAATTAGACCGTGTAATGTGCTAGTGGATTGTAGGGCAGCTCCGTTCTGATTGGCTGATTTGTTGCAGGTACCTCTGAGATTTGTAGTTTCATTAAGCAATCGTAGTTGTAAATCTACTTGATGATATTTTAATGTTAAGTTAGATTATTTTATATGAAACAATTAAAATTAAGAAAGAAACTTAATTTCCATACACACATAAACTCTCGCCTCCTCGTCAATGGAACGCCGATCACTACGAATCTTACATACCTCTATCGCTTCATCAATAGTCACCAGTCTTTACATGCTCTTCAGTTAAGAGTACTTTTAATTTGACCCTTATTTAATATATCGCCAATCTGGTGGCTGGTGGTATATAATATGTCCAACTACTTTTCACTATCTTTATCTTTATAAATGCAAAAATTAAGATTTACACGCAAAACTACTGAACGCATCTGAACTGTATTGCACAAAGATAGATCACATAATATGGAATATCATTAATGTTAGAAAAAGGTCAATATACCTATTTAAAGTGGAATAACACTAATGTTAGAAAAAGGTTAATATACATATTAATACTAATTAATATAATGCACAAAGGTGCTGCAAACACACGCTACTGGGTTCAGTCACCATTATCTTTTTTTAAGTATTATAAACCCTATATCCATTTCATAACCTTGATATTTGAACTGTACAATATTAGACCTTGAAAATCTTCGTGACTCAAATCCCTAAACCCTCATTCATAACCCATTTTCATTTGTGTAGATTAATTTTTATTTTTACGAAAACCCAAGTGAATATATCGAATTATTTAAACCTTTTACAGGAGTGGCCTCTGGCTAGAATACCTTTGACATAACTTTATTTTTATTTCACACTATGAACAGAGGTGTAAATGTGAATATAAAATTATTTTATTTAATAACAAAGTACAATTTTAATTATATAAGCACATTTGTTGTCACACCTCCTAATCCAATTTGCTTTTGCCACTGTTGTGGTAAAAAAGCACACGGCCCATCTGATGGTAAGTGGTTACCGTGGCCTATGAACGCTTGCAACACTTTGGGCATTTAATACGCTTTGCCGACTGCATCTACATTTATATCCTCTTGTCTATCGGTATATATGCGACACAATAAAAAACACATTGTGTCTCGCGATCTGCGATCCGACATACAATGGGCTAACACATTGAACGCCGTGGCGGTCACCGGTGACCGACGTTAGCTGAGGATTTGCCTTTAACAGTTTTCTATTGGTAGTCAAAGACTTAAAGAGACTCGCATTAAACAGAGACCAAGTAGTGTTACTTTCCTATAAAAAGCTTTTAATCTGCGATCAACCAGTCTGCCAAGTGTCGAAATTAAACAAACCCTCCTGTGTTCAAATTATGGTGTGTAGTACAGCTGTGGAGCACGTTAGGGTTTGCCACATTATTTTTTGCAGTAACAGTACTTCCTTAGTTCCTTAGTAGCAATAACAGTACTTTATAATGAATTAATGTTAATTTAATTTCTTCTCTGATAAACTGCAGTGTTCGATAGACAGCAAAAAATATAAAGAATTTCCATTTTAATATCAATATCAGCAACAATAACAACACTTAAATGAGAACTATTAACATTGAAGAGCTCTTTACGGTGCTTGAAAACAAAATGAGAGTACACTTCAACAAACAAGAATCAAGTTAGGAATTTCCAACCAGATAATTATACAAATAGGGGTAAAAACGTTCTTTGAGCAATTTAGTCGGTGTGCAATTGAATTCTAAGGGATCTCTGCTAATTGGGAAGATAGGGTTAAAGCAATTACTGAGGTATTTACCTTTTAAATTCGTTATTGTGAACTGGTGTAGGTATTGGACTTGTAAACAGCTGGACGTTTTCACATTCAACCAAATGGATTCAAAAATATTTAGTCACATTCAATATATATTTATTGCTTTGAATAAACATAATACCAGATTAAAGGCCGATTTGTCCAACGTCAGATAACTTTATCGTAGGAATAATTTAGATTTTTTCACAGATTTTCCATACACAAACTGTCAGACGTCAATTTTATTATATGTATAAAATTGGGCTTAAAATGAATTACATATTATTTTCTACACCATTTTTTAAATCTCTAACAAATTCGATTTCAAAACAGTTTAAACAAAATATATAACAGCGCCATCTAATGAAGGGGTGAGGAAACTGAGTTGCCGCACGTTTGCAAGCAAGTTCGCCCGGTTGCATACAGCTCTCGCTAGATGGCGTTCCTTTGTTCTTGGCACGTGGCAAAGGATTGTTATCGGAATGTGCTGGTGGAATATGCATTCTCAACTTCTATTTGTTTTCAGTTGCATTTGAAGAGGGCGTTAGTGGTGTACTAATTCACTTTTAGAATATTTGATGAAAATTTTTACTTGTATTTTTTTTCTAATTCTTATTTATTTCGAATATGGATATGATTTTCAATACAAAGTTACTTTACATATAGGACATTTTAACTATAAGTAAATTAAATCAAGTCTATAGACTTAAAATTTCGACAAAATAATCATGCTTCGTTTATCGTAGCGCTGCTTGCTACGGCGTAGCGCTCTATCGTAGCAAGATCTACGCGTGCTACGCGCTTGTATGAATCATAATATTATTACATGTTTTTTTTCTTATTGTTTCAGGTATGTATGACTGAGTGAAAGATAAATAATTATCATCCGAGGCATCATCCATTCATCATTATATTAAGTAATGATATCAGGTGAGTGGTAAGATATTATTATACAAACATACAAAACGATAATTAAATAAGTGATTTAACTTGACATTCTTTTAAAGTTAAACTTATACGAAAAAGCTTAATAAATAAACTTCTACCTTATATATAATTATAACAGAAAGGTTGATTATCTGTCAAATTAATGATAATAATTATTCAGTTTAAAAAAACGACGATTAACTATGAGTATTTAAGTGATCATGTATACATAAGTATAGAGAAATGATTCTTTGAAATATTTACCCTTTCGTACCTAATACAATTTAGATAATTATTACAGATTTTCACAAATGATCAGTGTATAAAAAGTCAAGAGTACTATTTATTACTCCCAAAGTCATCTCGATACTATTAAATTGATTATTAAATATTGAATATTAAATATAATATTAAATTGAATAATATTATTAGAGGATTGATTGAACACAATGTCATGCCCGCCTCATCGTAATTTAATCTACTCTTACGACACATAAACTTTATTACGATACTTTATCAACATATACTTTTGAACTCAAGAAAATTTCAAACTATTTTAAATTTAATATACCAAGTCTAGAGTTATATATGTGTTAGAAATAATGTTATCTCAAAGTGCAAGGCCTTACATACATTACATAGTTTTAAATCTTTGACCTAACTAAATTATTATCTTGGTTTTAACAATACTATAGAGTGATAACTGTTTACACAATAAAATTTAGTACTTGACAGATGTAACTGTAGAATATAAAGTTTACCATTCTTGAAGCATTTTGACAGCAATAAACATAACTTAACTTCACGCTCTTTTAATCCCCGAAGGTGTAGGCAGGGCTGTATATGTTTAATACTAGCTTCTGCTCATAGTTTCGCCAACATTTTAGTGGGATAAAAAGTACCCTATGTGTTATTTCAGACCATAATCTACTGCTATTCCAAATTTCATCTCGATTTCTTGAGTCGTTTTGACGTTCTTGAGTAACAAACATACACACAAATTTTCACATTTATTTTTATTAGTTAGTAGTCACGTTTTTTATTAGTTTTCCTCACTCACTTTGCGACGATTATGGTATCTCCACCTGCCTACCCTCTCAGGGATAAAACGGCTGGATATTAATGTTTGTCTCATAAAAAAGTATAATATCTTCTTATAATAACTGATTTCTTTCTTTTCTTTTATTACGTCGCTTTGGTCGTAATTGTTGTCATTTACTTTTTGATTAAGAAAACAGCTGCTTGGAGGGACTATAACAGTTATTATGTCTTACATCCGGACCTTAATGAAAATGCTGACAGTTACGTTTCATAATAAAAAAATATATTACCAGCCAATAAAATCTCCAACTAGGTGGGATTTGACATATTTATTAATATAGAAATAGGCTTTTTAGAACCAAAACTTATAAGCATTTCATGGGTTTAGTGGATTGAAACTTTAATTGGGTAAAGTTTTCAGTTTTTCTATGTAATTAGAAGAGGTTTAGCCTTTTGCCATGCAATGAGCACAATTCCAGACAATATTTTCTAATAACTATCGTGAGACATACTAAATTAACTAAAAAAAACACGGGCTACTCACGTAAATACATTGAGAATGGCACAAAACTAGTACAGCTTCTTTTTAGGTAATCCAGACTATGTCTACCGTGTAGCAGGTTCGATTCCCGCACGGAGCTACTTTTTCTCTTTGTGTGATCCACAAATTGTTGTGTCATGTGCATGTGAAATTGTGTGTCTGTAAACGCACTTACGACACAGGACAAAATCCTAGTGTGCGGCAACGTTTTTTTTAATTCTGTTTGCTATTACTAACATACCGTAAGCCCCAATAATCCTAGCCTGGGAATAGTACTCTTGCTCCATAGTCTAATTACTAGTCACTAAAGATCCTACCAAAAATATTTTTACAAAATTTATGAATAGAATAGAATAGAATATCAATGAACTCATTTGACCTCAGCGGCCAACGATACTTACTTCGTTACAATTAATTATATTCATCCTAAAATGACAAGTTAAGACCCTTGCCAGAGCCGACAGTTAAAATCTAATTAAACTAACACGATCTATGGTTACTGCTTCAGTCGACGATCATATTTCATTAAAAATGGTATCAAATGTACTTTAGTTTTGAGATATTAACCTTCTAGTACCGACGTCCTATTTCAGTTACATAAGTACCGACGTGAGGTCTGCTAGACACCAGACTTTTATTATGGAAATCTTTGATGTTTGTTCATATATCATATAAATATATTTTTTTATGTATTGTATATTTATTTAGGTATTATATAAATAAAACAAAAAAGTAAAGTAGAACCATTTGTTACTAATATTAAATAATTATGTTGCAGGCGCACATTTTGTAAACGAAAAAAGTTACTTTTATCTTGTTGATTACTATGATTCAACAAACAATATATATTTTCTGACAGTATTTTTTTCTTAAAGATGAATAATCATATAAACAAAAAAACATTATAATTTATACATAATCAACAAATATTGTGGAAATCGCAAGGCACCAAATTGGAGGTAACCAGCTACCTTCACAAATACGCTTTTTTGCTGCACTATAGGCATACATGCTTCTTACAAGTGTCAAATTTGTAAGCAGTCTTGCCCTTCAGTTTTGATGGATAGATGCCATTCTTGTAAAAAAAACATAGTTTTTATTTTGGAGTGTTATTTTATAAATTATCTTTTTGGGAGAAACACTTTTACTTGCCCTGATACTTGCCCGTTTCAAGCTCGAAGTACTTGACTTGACTTATAAATATATTTGTATAGGTCATATTTGTACCTGACGGGAATTAAAATAAAAAAACTTTAAAATTCGATAAAAGTCCTATTCAAAAAAAGTTACACAAGTACAGACGAGTGGTCTGTCAGACCACTCGAAATTTTCAGTAAGGCATAACTCACTGAAATGACGAACGCTGATGCAACATTTTTCCATGAACGCTCCTGGAAGACTAACTAAGGGGTAGAGAGACTCACGGGGTGATAGGTCCACGCTAACATATGTAACTAGACTTTCGTGAGCATCGAGGTGTCTGTCAGACCACGGGTCGGTACTTAAAGGTTAACTAAGCTGGGCTTATGATTTTGAAGTACATGACATGTTATGTATGTACTCATACCTACCAATGCTTATTATTTTTTGGATTTTGTTTTCTGTTAGAGTGTTAACAAAATGAAAAATTATATGACATACGTACATAAGCTTGGGCCTGTGTCCCATGAGGGTATGCAGGGACAGTGGAACATTAATTGTTACGAATCATTTTCGCTTCAGCGAAAGCAAAATATATGAAGAAGACTGATGACACAAAAAAGCATCATCACTTACCATCAGGTGAGATAGCGGTCAAACGTCGACCCATTAAATGTAAAAAAAAAAAAAAAGTTTTTTTTTGTGATTGTTATTTGTATTAAAATAATGTTCTTTTTTCTGCAATTACATAATCTTTACATTGCAGTGGGAGTTCTTAGAGTCAGGCAAAGTAACTCTATATTTATATAAAACACTCTAAAATTATATTTTTAAACATTACTTATAAAAATAAAAAACAAAATAACATTTAAAAATATAAAAATAGGAGCCGACCAGTAGCGGGAGCATGGTCTAAGCTACCGGTGGTTAGGGCTCCAAAGACAGAAACCTCCTCACAATACGTGCCGTTTCGAGGAGTACTGCCTTCTGCATCAGGCCCTTGATCCATCCGCCCAACCCCAGCCTCCTAAGGTGGTTGTCGAGGCTGTTGGGTATTAAACCGTTGGCCGACACGACTATCGGCACAACGATAGCCGAATCCACATTCCACATGTCGACAACCTCGTGAGCCAAATCAAGGTATTTTATTTGTTTATCTTTCTCGGCTTTCACGAGGTTTTCGTGATGAGGAATGGCAATATCTATTATCATCGTGCGGCGTGTTAGTCGATCTATCACCCCTATATCAGGTTTATTGGCCATAATAGCCCTGTCAGTGATGATAGACCGGTCCCAGTACAACGCGATAAGGCCATTTTCAAGAACTGGATCGGGCGCATACTTGTAGTCTGGAACCTCAAACTCAACAAGTCGATAGTGCAAAGCAAGTTGCTGGTGGATAATCTTGGCCACCTGATTATGTCTATGCAAATATTCACCATTAGCCAAACGACCACAACCAGAAATTATATGTCTTATGGATTCACCAGGACTATGACATGCCCGACATATGTCAACGGTCCCATCCTTAATAATATATTTCCGGTAGTTATTCGTAAGGATAACTTCGTCCATAATTGCACAGACAAATCCTTCAGTTTCTCCAAAGAGATTACTGAATCGTAGCCAAGATACGGACGCCAGAAAATCTACACTGGGTCCATGAAGGGCCCGGAAGAAGCGTCCGTGGAGCTCCTTGCTATGCCATACCTCCTTGCGGTCATTGACGCTTAGTACCACAGGTTTGCGCCAGTTCTCTTTTGCTAAAGATAGTGGAGTGAATCCATTGTATTATATATTATCAATTAGTTTAAGATTTAACAAAATCGCCATTAGCATTTGTATCCTTCCAGTCGAAGAGTACATTGGTCCGGCTTTATGGGACCACACAATTACTCCACTCCAAATTCTATTATAATATGTATAAATACATACATATATAATATTTCCATTCCCACCTTTCATCTCCTATCACAAGAAGACAAACAATTTCCTTTTTATTTTCCTGTCTTTTTTCCATTTTCCATCTCCCACACCGTATTCTTAGGCCCATGACAGAACTCACTTCCACACAATCTTCAACGTAATTTATACCTTATTCTGAACAATAAATACGTATTATTTTACCGTGACAACGTAATCTTGTTGTGTATAACAGAAATATATGGTTCGTAGATTGAACGGACGTTAGGTTGAGTGAGCCGTTGATTTAGTGGTAGTTATTGTTACTGGTGTGTGTACGATTGCGAGTTCGATTTCTATGTATATTAGTAAAATTCAATTTAGTAAAAGTGTGTTTATATAATTTAAAAAATTAACACTTTTCTTGTTTATCTTTGTAAAATGGTAATCATATTCTATGGTATGGTTTTTATATCTGGAGGTAATTAAATGGCTGGAGAGTGTTATAAGCTAATATTTTTTGCTTGTACCACGTGGCCAAAGTCGTGAGATTCAGCTATGATATGTGTATACAATATATATCATATATTATAAATACACATACAATATATTTCATCGAGTGTCACACTGACCTATTTTTTGCCAATACGCTATAGAAAATAACTTAGCAACTTACGCGGAAAGATAAACTTAATATATTACATAGCTTATACATTACGTGGCTTATACATATGTAAGTTATCTTCCTATATATACAGGGTGTAAACGAAACGCTTCCAAACGCCGCAAACAGGTGATGCTAAAAAACGAGATTGATTTAAAAAAAATAATCAATGTAATGTTTATTTTATATAATAGTAGTTATCATCTACTGATTAAGGCTGATATTACATGAAAAGCACGAAATTAATAAAAACGATTAAAATTATAAAAAACGTAACAGTTGTGTCGTTTTTCGGGAGCATTCAGTTTACACCCTCTATGAGTTTCCCAGGTATATCTATCTTCTCCCTTATTATAAGGTGGTCCCGAACTATGATATTTTCGTGCACCGTAGATGTGTCACAAACGTAAACAGGATGTGATTACGATTTATGGATTACACAAAGAATAAAGGTGTATCTCGTAGGTATAGAATGTGTATGTCAGATAATATGGAATGTACCTCCTATACCCTGTAAGAGTGGGAGAGCCATGCTTAGACACGAATGGGCTAACTCGACCGGAGTGATACCACGGACTCAACGAAAACCGACGTGAAATATCGCTTGCGTTGTGTGAGTGAGGTTGCCAGAGGCCCAATTACCCCTTCCCAATCTTCCCAAAAGGCCGGAAATGCACTTGTAACGTCTCTGGTGTTTCGGGGGTCCATGGGCGGCGGAAAACCCTCCAAGTCCAGACTTTGTTAGTAATGAAAATTTTTAGAAAGTGGGTAATACTTTGCCCGCCCTGGAGTCGAACCCGTTGCTCTACTGTCACGTTTGCTACTACGCGACCAACCGAACCGCGTAGTCTTTGGCAAAGTTGACTGCTCAGCAAGAGGTGCAGGTTTAATTCCGTGGTCGGGTTATGCATTACGGAGCTAAAAATTTTGCACGTAGGCGTTAAACGGGCAAAGCAGTTGCAAATTTACTATTACTGATAATTCTATATTATTTGGGTGTTTCTTCAAAAAACTTTAACTTTTATTTAACAAATCATTATTCTCCCGCGTTATTAAGCATCATGGTAGTTTATTGTCAACCTTATTTATATTTGATTGGTTGAGAGCAGTGTCACAGCTTAATTTATTGAAACCAAATTTTGTGTTTCAATCGCCAGAATTGTTAACTTTTGGGTGAGGATAATGACGCCGTTAACTTTTTGTGACTTTTTTTGAAGAATCACCCATTTACAAATATTGTTTACGTATTAGTAGAATCATTAGATCCAAAGTTAGTCAGTTATCAGCTCGTAATTATTAGTTCAACTTCAAAACAGCGACGTTTTAAAAGCGAATTTTTATTACCAAAACATAAACCTTAGGGCTACATCTTGTTTACAACCCTCACCCAATAAAGTGTCACACAAAACCGAAACTTAATAACTCCCGTCAACGGACATGATAATTGAAGCAAATCGATGTCCGTGACCACAATATCAACTTAATTCACCGTTCAATCCCTATGGCCGATTAATTAAACCATACCAAACGCTTAGAATTACACCTACGGTATAAAATCGACGCAATTCACTACAGAGTGCGCGCGCAACCCTAAGCATGAGATCTTACTTCGCCGGTAGTCGGCAGCCGGGCCGCGCGTTCCCATTTCTCACGTAAACACACCACAAAATAAACAAAATACGATAGCCCTGGCTGTATGCAACTCCGCATAAATAAAACCTCTATCAGAACCAATTAAAAAATAAAAATCCGAACACGCTTTCGCGCCATAACGAACTGTCAAAGTGCATTCAAATAAGGAATTGATGGAATTGAAAGCAATAATAAACGTGTTATTAGTTTTTTAAATATCGAGTGTTTTAATTGATAGATTACTCGTTTTTTAATCTGTGGTTCCGAGTTGTTGTTGTCGGTTTGAAGTTATGTGAGTATGTTTTTAAAAGCAGTTTAGATAAGTACGGCTTACGTAAGGATAGCGTTGTTAAAAGTCTGTAGTAAAGTCCTTAGGGATAACCGTTACAGAAACGATTTTAGTAAAAATGCCTTTATGTTAGATTTGTTGCTCTATTTTCTATGATGTAGTAGTAATTTATACTTTATTGAGATACCCATAAGTATTATTATTTTAAAATTCTAAACACCATAGAAAACATGGTGTAAATAATGTTTACAATAAAGAAAATTAATGCTTTCATAGCTAGCTTTAAAACTTAGACTAGGTACTATTATTGTACTATTAAACTGACATCAAGGAAATAGTCACTTAAAAGGCAAACTTACACTATCATTAAGTTAAATGATGATTTCATAACAAGAAATATTCTTTAAAGAAACAATTAAAAACACAAAGTCTCACGTAGCTAATTATTATTTCACCTACACAGGCGATTGTACAAAATTAAACGAAAGTGGCACCCAACGTGGGACCACTTTGAACGCGGTCTGCAATTAATGTTAAATGATTTTTAATTGTTGTCATTGTAAGAATGTGTGGAAATTATTTTATTTGTGTGTGTCTTAGGTTCTATATTCATAGATGACAAGTATTACCATACATATATTATGATAAATCCGAGTAACATGCTATTTAAATAAATACCTACGTAACAATTAAATACACAATATTCTTGCATTGACACAAATATCTTAGGCAAAGTTTCTTTTGAATCAAATATTGAATAGTATTAAGCAATGCCGATATATTGAGAGAAACATGAGATGCCATTACACATGAATAATAATAATAACAACCTTATTTCACGTCACACTAGATTGTTTCTTCTTTAAACTGTTGTGTCAGCCACTTCTCTTGATAAATTTTGTCTAGAGATTTTCACTGTTCCATTTTAATTCCTTTCTTCCTTGCATCCTTAGAGTAAAGCGGAAAACTGCTAGATAAGGTATCATATCAGATTGTCACCTCGTGATAGACCATTGCTGAACTATTACCCTTCCGTAAATAAAGTTTGTCTTAATTTAGGACATAATAGTTTGAATTATCTTAAACTTGAAGATTAAGGTAATCCCTCTTATGTACATGAAGCTCATGTACTCTTATGCACAGCAGTGCAATCACACGGGCTATCGATGGTAACGTAATGGAAAGTATTGAGTCTAGGCACCCACCAAGTGACGTCGAGGAAGATATAGTGGACACGTGCCACCGTGGAATGCACAGAGAGGATCTATGTAGACATATATAGACATGCGTGTCTAGATATATAGACATGTGGCATACCTAATAGGCGTTACACCAGGGAGTTCCGGGGTTGGTCTACTAAGAGGACATGGTGCTTCCTTTAGGTGCAGATGGTCGCCACCGGGGAGCTTTTAGTGAAGTGAAAATCCCACACTCCCTTGTCTTTTCCCCCCAAAGAATAGGCGCCTTTTGAAGGTTTCCCTCTGGTGTTGTCTGGGTGTACATGGGCGGTGCTGATCGCTTACCATCAGGTGACCCTTCGGCTCATTTGCCCTGTTCCAGAAAAATAAATAAAAACCGTGATGCCACGTTTATTCTTTTCAATAACAATAATGTTAATTATTCCGCAGTTAGGTTCCATTAACAAGAAGCGATGCTATTGGCAATTGAATGCAGTGTTTCCAATTTAAAACAATAGCGCTAACAAGTTTTTAATTGTTGTCTACCAACTGGTTCTGTAGGTCGAGTGGTTAGGGATTTTGATGTCGAGTACTGTATTGTTCTAGTCCTTTTTTGAATCACCAAACTGGTAGGGAGTAGAATTCTTTGCTGGAGTCTGTTTTTGCTGAGGGACATGGCGGGGCGCGTTGAGAGAACGAACCTCTTCATAACCGGGCGTTGTCAAACCCCGAGTGAATCCCATCGTAGGCCGTATCATCGCTTATCACCGGTAAAATGGTGGCCAAACGTCGACCCAACACATATAAAAAAAAAAACAAAAAAAAGACTATCACTACTTAGAATTATATGTGTTATCTTCGGATATTAAGACGGGTTTATAGATCTCTTAGGTGAATGACCGGCGTAGCGAATTAATGGATTTGACGATTCCGCTTCGGTTCCCAATTTAGCTAAAATATCGACATCTAGGAGCTTAATGAGCGTAAACTAAAATATGACTGTTCATGAGAGTCAACAAAACTTAAAAATACGTGTCGACATAACTTTTTTGATTATTGGTCTATAAAAACCTTACTTAGGTCACTATTTCATTTTGCTTAATCATATTTCTCAGTAACAAATACTATGTTTATATTTTCACTCATGCTGTTAAACGGTTACATCATAATTCACTGTTTCTTCACCTAATAATTACTTCAAACGTGATAATTAAAATTAATTACGTGTTAGCGACATAATTACCAATGATCGAATATTAAATTGTTTGACGTTTTAATCACTTATTTAAAAGAGTCAAAGGCAAATCATTTATTCCAATTAAACCATAAATAGGCACTTTTGAAATGTCAACGAACAAAGAAACTAGTAATAGACTGTCAGGAAGCTAGGTGCTCGTTGCAAAGTGTAGTTTTGAATTGAGTAGAACGAGCGAGAAACTCCTTGATTCCCTAACAGCCATTAAATTCCTAACCGGCAACGCACTTGTAACGCTTCTGGTGTTTCGGGTGTCCATGGGTGGCGGCGATTGCTTACCATCAGGTGATCCGTAGGCTCGTTAATCGGCTTATATCATAAAAAACACAATAGGTTCAATAAACAAACCCAACATAATATGAATGTCTAAATAATGAATACTGACACATAATACATTTAGTACATTCATAATATACATCCATTAAATTACCATACATTCATAGAATCATCATAAATGCATGATAATTTATGTCAAATATGTACATTTCTAAATGAAATATTCATTTAATTCAATTTTGTTGAATTCATGCGTGAATGATTCGATACTTAGGGTAAGGGACATTGACACTGCGGGTAAGTTATGCGAAATAAAGGACTGAAAAATGTATGTGTATTTTAATGGTCAACATATTTTTTAAACGAGTTAGAGCATTTGAATATGACATTTATGTTTGACGTGATTGAAAAAAAAATAACCTATGAAGTTTCTTGCTCATTTTTCTCTATGGGAATGTACACTTTGGAACAAGCAAATATCTTCACTAGAGGACTGACCGATGGACAAACATTTTTAATATTGCTTTTACGTTCAAAAGTCCTTTACTCTGAAATACCAAAATTATTTAACTTTGACTATGACTCCATAGTCTCTTTTTTTAAACGTTTCCCCACATTAAGAACTTCTCCTGTATTGTGAGTGCGTTTACAAATATACAATTTCACATACATATGACACCCAGACCTGGAATAACAAGTTGTAGATCACATAAAGAGTTCCGTGCGGGAATCTGCAGCCAGTTGCCCAGTCTCCACGCCAACTGCGCAGTCAAAGTTTGATTATATCATTACTTAATCACCGTTATAGTTTCCTGGAACCATGATCTTCTCACCATTCATCAAAGTATGACGATTGACGGTATATGTTTAACCTAAGTGGCTGTTCATGAGACTTAATTATTGACGAGCAATTAATTTAACAGGAATTTACCTGTCTTTGGTTATCAAACTAATTACAACTTGGATTATTGTAGATTTATAGAGTACCTACACTATCTACAGACGTGACATGTGTCTTCGTTCATAATACATAGATTATATTAGTGTAATTAGGATTTGGTTATGAAAATTGTGGCCTGTGTTTTATATTTAAGATATAATTTCAACCACAGGATGATTTTTGAATATTTAGGAGTTCTCTTTGTGGTTTTAACTCGCATTGATAGTTTGCTAAATAAGTTTAGAAAAATTAGGGTATTTAGTCAAAACTATTCCTTAGGAATTATTTGGTACCGAAATAAATCAATTAAATGACGCTGAGTACGGCGGTAAGTTGCCATAACAGACGATTTTACAGCCATTTAAAGACTATTTAAAAATACTAATAACATTGAAAAATCAATGAAACTTCATCACATTGTGCTAAAAACTATTTAACGCAGACTCGATAAATCAATGAAATATTTAAATCAAAAATGTCACATTGACCATAAATACTTTACAATATTCATTATTCAACTGCATCGATCCTTGAGTGTGAACAGACCTTTCGGGCTCCTTTGAGCGTTGGAACGCGGTTTATTGAAAAAATTCTGAACGGTTTGGTCATATTATTATTTTGTACTTATATTTTACGGCGTCCTATCGTCAAGCGAATGATAAAATTATAGACTCAAAGGAAATTCCTCGTGGAATTCTTTTGCATGAACTAACGCTTTAGTATGAGGAAGGGAAATTCGTGATGGAATGTTTTCATTACTTTTTTTTTTTCAGAAGTTTGTGAGTTTGAGGTTCCTGAATAGCTGGCGATATTACATTTTGTAGTCTCTCTTTAGCTTATTTTCAGACTAGGAAATGTTTTAAATATGTATAAATACATATAATTTAAATATGTATAAATAAATATGTATAAATACATGTATAAATACATATTTAAAACATTTCAAGGATTCTATCCTAGAGCTGTGGACTGCCTAGTGGGTTACCAGGGCTCCGGCATGAAAGCAGGAGTAGGAACGGGGTGGTTTTTAGTCTGACACTCCCTCTTGCCTCGCCTAAGGCGGGAGCAGTAATTGGAAGATTTTCACCATTTAAAAAGGAAGATACGGATTTAATATGTAATACAATTTTATTTTGAATTTATTGCCTAGACAATTAATTTAATATTTTTTATTGGTCTTAAGACTAATAAATGGGATAAATAAGGCCGTAACTCATTTCATTGAACATCTACCCACACATATAGGAAACCAAATCCACTAAATACCAAGAATAGCCTTTAATTTTGATAAAGGACGAGCGTATTCTAAAATTGTGTATTCCATTCACGTTGCCGTAAAAATAGCCGCCGATTGAGAGTGAAATACCTAAACATTTCGACGCTATGGATACAACTCTCCAAGGGTTAGGTTGGGTTTACCTCTATGTATGTATATTGTATGTATCTATGTTTATATATGTACACCATATCGAATAAATCCTATCACGTATCGCTGTTATATAAAGTGTTCCTGTATTTTCATTTGTGATATTTTTTGGAAACCTATTTTAAGTACACTTTAACTTTGTCTAAACGTTGTCCCACACTAAAATTTTCTCCTGTGTCTAGGGTGTGTTCACAGAAATACGGTGCCATTTTGAATACACTCACACCCAGACCCGAAACCACCGTTTTGGGCCACACAAAGAGTAGTTTTGTGCGGGAATTGAACCCGCTACACGTTGCGCGGTAGGCGGTTGCTCAGCTACCGCGCCCACCGTGCAGTCAAACCGCCAACCGCCAACGCTGTTGTAATGCTTTTGGTGTTGCGGGTATAAATTTAAAAGATGCTGAATACTAACCATCAGATAATTTGTCTGTTCATATGTCTTCTTTCTCATACAAATAATCCTTCTTAAAACGAATACAATTAACCATCGATCCGATCAATTGATCCGTCCATTCGATTGCCCTTCAAAAATGTTCTTCATAATGTGATGTTATGATACGTTTTGCTTTCCTCAAATCTTTCTAGGTAACCTCTCTTTAACATGTTAAGAGTGAACTATTTTTAACTCTCATTCATCTCGGAGAAACTCTAAACAAGGGATTTATTTTTAGTTCACCTGCTCACACTGCCCTCACTCGTTTTGAATGAAGTTAAAATTGATTGAACTTGAATGAATGAATGAATGAATGAATGAATGGTGGAAGGTGAATAATTCGTTTCAAAGGGACCGTTATCAATCAGGCGTGGAACTAAGTGATTGAACGTATTTTAAACGATTGTTGACTTTTTGTGGAAATATTCTTTTTATTGTGTTAATTTTCTTGGTACTTGTAGTGGTTTAGGCAAGACATTGCCATATTGTAGTTACCGTATGATATTTTACACATATTCGTTTGTAATCATCTACACTAAAACATATTTAGCCTCATTTCCCAGGGTGCCTCGTCTCCCAGGCAAGAGGTTTCGGGTTCGATTCCCGGATCGACCAAAGTATTGCTTTTTTCAGTGTTTTGAAATTTTCGTAGTAGTAGCACGGTGTCTGGAATTGTGTGCGCTATATACCCCTTATTAAATGAAACATACATTGTGAAAAGTGGGTGTATGCGGTCATAATTTGAACCTCTGTCTACCCCTTTAGGGATAAAAAGTGTGACGATATTTTTCATCTACACTTAATATGTATTTATAATAATTTGTTTAATAGGTATTTTGATTCAGGTCAAATATAAAGTAGTGCCTCGCTTGGTGGACAAGGAGATTTTCGTATATTTTTTTAACAAAGAGATGACACCAATATCGAAATAATATAACAGGTTTAAGAATATAAATCACACATAGACACTTACAATAACAAAAGAGCTATTAAAATAAAAGTCACGTAACTTTGAAATTGGATTTACAAACGCATTTAAAGCATCGATATATCACTGTCTGATATACCTTTGGGAATAAGTGTGAAGATATATAAATAAAAGGTAAGTAGGAAAGAAAAGGCCTTAGCACGAGTTTGCTTTACGTTTAACGAGACGTTCGGCGCTCTGATTGGTTGTGTCATTGGAGCTGGCCAATCAAAGCGCCGAACGCAGTCTCGTTTCGATCCTTTTAAATGTAAAGTATGTAAACTCGTACTAAGGCCTCAGGAGTGTCGACCTGTTTCAATCTAAGTTATGTCAAATTAAGGGACGCGGGTAGAAATGAATGGTGTTTTTGTGTGATATATGTATGTGTATATACAATGTGATAGGGGCGAGACTTCTAACCCGTTAAGGCTGAATACTACATCTAATTTTAACGACAAAAGTCCTGGGTCGAAGGGGTCGAATCCCCTCCCCTAAAAATTATGGCCATTTTAATATTTTTTTTACTTTTTTTGATATCAAAGGTTGTATGCGTCGTAGAAACAAAAAAAAGACGACAAACGGTAGCTAATAACCTTGGCTAACTAATTCATTACTTTTTTCATATGTTTGATAATGTTTTGGTGAGAAAAAAAATAATTTGTGAATTATTCTTACCGAAAAAATCACTATTTTCCTATATTTTCAATTAGGGGTTCAACCCCCCATATTATTTTTTTTGTCGATAAAATTAGATGTAGTACTCAGCCTTAAAGGGTTAGAAGTCCCACGCCTATCACATTGTATATATAGGTATATATATGTGTATGTAAGTAATAATAATTGTTGTTGTATCTTGAGTGTTAGCAATCTTTTAGGGAGTATTTCTTTTTGTAGATGGTCAAAATATTATGTTTAGTGATCTAGTGGAAAAGTTCAGTTTATTCTTTAGATAAATCATAATTGTAGTGTTTGCCCATAGTATGTTAATAATACGGAACTTAGTTATGTAAACATGTACATCACGTAAAACCACATAGGAATGTAATTGTTTATACAGCCTTTTTATATAAGTCTGAATTACTGAACCAATTTCTATGAAAATCTGAAAAATATTTGAGATTGTAGTTCTAGGTTCTCAGTTCTAGGTACTCAAGTGAAGATGAATAATAAATGGCTAGTCTAGTGCATCTACTTAGTTCTCTCTTGGCAAGAAATTTTAATTTTATTGGCTGTTATAAGAGGTGTTATAAAAGTCTTGGAATTCACTTCAATTTATTGGATAACATAAATTAGGGTGAGGACAACTTTTTAGTGTTTTAAAACCGGTTTTTATTATCACTAATATTATGTATGTGAAAGTTTGTTTGTTTGTATGTTTGGATGTTTGTCCGTTAATCACACTGTAACTACAGAGCGGGTTTTAATGAAATTGGATATACTTATAGGCTGGGTAGCTGATAGGTTAGGACATTTTATTTTTTGAATATCTCTAAAACGTTTGATCTTAAGTTTGATAAATACTATGCTGAAAACCGAATCATAATCGGTTCAGCCAAACGCATAATAATTGCCTACACACATACATTCAGGTCAAACTTTGAAATGTCTATATAGTTAAATTTTTTTTGAAGTCGGCTAATAAAAAAAATTAAAACGTAACATAGTAGGTACCATGTCTAAATAACTTAAAACTATATTCTAAGTTCTCAGCACCCAGTTACAGTGTAGCATGCAGTCATTAACTAGAATCGATACTAACCTGTTTAAGAAAACATAACTATGCGATATTTTATGAGAACACCCCCTATACATGACACATACATGCACTATAAACATGCAATTCGATTATTAATAACGTTTTAGTAATTGAAAATGATTTTTATCTTATGCTCGTAAAGTTTCATTTTGTTTGGTGTTTGGATTGTATAGTTTTTGTTTTTTATATGGTATAAATGATTTTTCGTTTTCAATTTGTTCTGTTGAGTGTTGAAAGTAATAAATTACATGTCATACGTCAATATTTTTAAAAGCAATGCTATTTTTTTAAACTGTGCGAGGTTGGGCTTCGGCGAGGCGTCTTGGGCGAGGTGAGAGGAAGTATCAGACTCCTTTTTTTTTTTTTTTTTTTTTTTTCAGGGGGAAAATCATCCAATGACTTCTCCCGCCTTGGGTGAGGCGGGAGGGAGTGTCAGACTCTTACTGACTAAAAACCACCCCGTTCCTTCTCCTGCTTTGAGCCGGAGCCCCGGTAACCTTTTACGTTTTCCGCAGCTCCGGATCGAGCATCAACCCTACTGGGCCCCAACTGTGGTGGTCTGGCTCTTTGAGGCGCGCGCGGAACGCGACGCGCCGTACGCACGGGTCTGGTTCTGTTCGGGCGGCGAGCTACCCTTACTCGTCGTCCGCAGGCCCGCACTTACGGTGGCCGGAGATACGCGATCCCCGACGCTCGGAGTGTCTTCTGCGGCGGCTGGGGCGTGAGGAGGATCGTTCCCTCACGCGCTCCGCCTCCTCCTTAGCTAGCATGACTGCTTCGCAGAAGGAGGAGACGGCGTCCCATTCCCCCTCGCTCCGCACCATGGCCTGAACCAGGGCCGGACGCGAGAGGTCACCGTCGCCGATCACATCCCTAAGGACACGGCGATGCTCAGCCCATGCAGGGCACACCGCTACTGTATGTTCCACCGTGTCCTCCGGGTGATCCTCGCAATGACGACACCCGGGCGTTTCCTCCCGCCGAATCCGAAACAGGTACCTACCGAAACTTCCGTGTCCGGTAAGCACCTGCGTCAGGCGGTAGGTGAGGACGCCATGACGCCTCTCTAGCCACTCCTCAAAGAGGGGACTTACCGCTGCAATAACAGCGAGCCCAGCCCTCGGTTGCGACAGTCGCTGCTTCCATTCCGCCATGAGATCGCGCCGGAGCTCATCCCGCCACGCACTAATCTGACGCGGCAGTGGGGTTTCGCCCCGGCGATGCGCCTCCGCACGTAGGCTGTATACGTGCGCGAGCACTTTCGCCTCCAGATCCCACGGCGGTGATCCCGCAAGGAGGTTAGCCGCCTCCCCGGAGATCGTGCGGTACCCACGGATCATCCGAATGGCCATGACCCTCTGGGATGAAACCAGCGCCCGAGCTGGTCGTCGCCTTAGATGTGGCGCCCACACCGGGGCCCCATAGAGGGCCATGGACCGCACGATCCCCGCGTATAACCTCCGGCAGGAGGCGTTTGGTCCCCCGAGGTTGGGTAGGAGCCGCTTTAGGGCAGCCCCCGTCCGTTCCAACTTGGGAGCCAAACGTCGGAAATGTTCCTCAAATTTCCACCGACTGTCGAGGACGAGTCCCAGGTACTTCATCGTCACCTCGATGCCGATGGAAACCCCTCCTGCCATGATCTGGAACTCACCCGGAGGTGGCGCATTCCCGCGGCCATAAAAACACATGGCCTCGGACTTATGAAGCGCCACCTCGAGTCCCAGCTGCCGGATCCTTTCAACGACTATCGCAACCGCTCTCATCATCAGGTCGGCCGCCGCCTGGTGTGACCTCCCGTGTGCTAGTACCAGCGTATCGTCAGCGTAGCAAACCACGCTGACGCCGTTCGGGAGGTCAGTGCGCAGCACCCAGTCGTAGCCAATGTTCCACAGGAGCGGTCCCAGGACCGATCCCTGTGGAACACCGCGCGACATCTCTCGCCGGTTCCACTCACCTCGGTGACCGGGGTAGATGACGGATCTATCCGTCAGATAAGCCTCGACTATACGACGGAGATAGGCAGGCACCCGATGATACCGTAGTGCCTCCAAAATGCAGCTCCAGGGCAGAGAGTTGAAGGCGTTGGCGATGTCCAAAGACACCGCCACGACGACCTTACCCCTGGACACTGCAGACCCCGTCGTAAGGTCTCTCACGCGCATGATGGCGTCCACCGTAGAGCGCCCTTTGCGGAAGCCGAACTGGCCGTCCGCGAGGTCCGGCCCTGTTCCCGTCAGGTGCGCGACGAGGCGGTTTGAAATTATTCTTTCAAACAGTTTTCCCACCTCGTCGAGTAGCACGATGGGCCGGTACGCGGACGGAGAGTCCGCAGGGCGCCCTGGCTTCTTCACAAGGACCAGTTTACCCGCCTTCCATGATAGCGGGAACTGGCCCCTCTCCAAACATGCGCTGAAGAGACCAATTAGTCGAGGCCTGAGAGTCTCCGAAGCCAGGACCCACGCCTTGCCAGGCAATCCGTCGGGTCCCGGGGCGGTGTTCTTGGCGCCCATCCGGCGCACCGCCACTCTCAGCTCTGCCTCGGTCACTTCTGGTGCTGTGTCGTCGTCGTCGTCGCTGTGGCCCGCATCGGGCACCGCAGGGAGCGGAGTCATACACGGAGGGATGTAGCCCCTCCGTGATTGGGGGAACAAGGTGGTGACCACCTCCTCTACAACCTCTGGCCGGAGACTCTGTGTCAGCGGGGGAGCCTGTGTGCGGAGCTTGTCGCGCACCATTAGGTAGGGGCGTCCCCACGGGTCTCTGTCCAGAGTCTCCAGCATCTCCTGGCGGGCCTGGTTTTTGGCCCGCCGGATTTCCGTTTTTAGGGCGTCTTTCGCCGCCTTGTACCCCTCATATAACTCCGCCTCTCTAGCTTCCGCGTCCGGTGGACGGATACGAAGCCTGCGGTGCCTAGTGTACTGGCGTCGCGCAGCAACACACGCATTGCGCAGAGCAGCCAGCTCTTGCGACCACCAGTACATCTGGCGCTTCCGCTGTCCTGGACGGACCCGGGGCATCGCCACGTCACAAATTCTGGACATGGCGTCCTGGAGCCACCGCGCCTCCTCGTTGATGTCGGCAGGCCTGTCTGGTGGTATCACCCAGGCCTGCACGATGGCGGCTTCCAGAAATAGCTCCCGGTCCAGCTGCCTCAGCGCCCAACGCGGGCCACATGGGGCCTGTCTGACTGGTGGGTCCGCGGACTCGGCGGAAACATCGAACCGGATGTACCGGTGATCGGAATATGTCTCCACCTCCTCCATGACACACCAGTCGACGACACGCGGTGACAGAGCAGGGCTCGCGAACGAAATATCCACAACCGATTCACCCTGCATCCGCACACACGTGGGGACAGAACCCCGGTTCAGGACGACTAGGCCTGTCTCCAGAGCCCAGTCTTCCACCATCCTACCCCGCGTGTCAGTGATCCGGGAACCCCAAGCCAAATTCTTGGCATTGAAGTCCCCGAGGACGAGCACGGGGAGGGAACGGAACCCGACGACGACGGCGACCAACTCCCTCAGGGAGTTGTGGAACTCGGCGAGAGTTCGGTTCGGAGAGAAATACACGCCCACCACAGCGATCTCTCCGAACCGTGCTGCGACACAACCCCGGCCTCTCCGAGCACTCTCGAGAGTCGGGGTACCGGCGGCGGCCGACGAGATGATGGTCACCGAGCCGTCTAAGTCCGCAACCCAGTGATCCCTGGGCGGGACGAAATACGGCTCGGAGACTACGGCGACATTGATCGACCACTGCGTCATGCTCTGGAGCAGGAGATCCTGAGCAGCGGCGCAGTGGTTAATGTTCGCCTGGAGGAGGCGGAATGGATTCATTAATGGCAATCCATCACGACCTCCCCCTGGCGGCACTACAGCTGGCGGTGACCGCGGCGGCGGCGGCAGTGGCGACTGCCACGGTGGCGGCGGTGGAAACGACGGGGGTGGCGGAGGGCCTACCCTTCCCCTGGGTTTGGTAGGCGGGGAACAGGCCTTGCTCCCAACCCGGTGATTGGCCGGCTTGCCGGCCGCCGCACATGCGTCGCAGTGCAGCGGGGCGGTACATGTGCCGGCCTTGTGACCGGGCTGACCGCAGCGGAAGCAGCGGTCGCTGCGGTCAACCTCCGAGGTGCATTTAGCGCTCACGTGGTCGCCTACGTGGCAGCGGTAGCACCTCAGAGGCCGGAGCTCGAGCAGTTTGACCTGCGCCGAGACCCACCCGACAAGGAGCCTTTTGCCCTCCTTAATCTTTTTGGCCGCTGTGACGGGGCAACTCACGACCACCGTGCGCAGCCCCGAGTTGTCCGGACGGATGGTGCCTGCCCTGATCTGGTCAGCAGGGCACCCTCCTGTCCTGGCGACAGCGGCCACCACCTCGTCTTCCGTCACGGAGTCGTCCAGGCCCATTATTCGTAAATCCAAGCACTTGGTGGGCCTGGACACGCGAACCTCGTCCGCACCGAGACACGCCCGAAGCCTTTCGGCTAAGGCGTCAGCGGACGGGCCGCTGGTTGCGCCGGGGACCTCCAATAAACGGGCTCCTGTCGCGGTTGTTTTCATTGCGAACCCGTTAGGGGCCCCAAACTCCGCGGGAGTCAGCGCCCCCTTCAATTTGGCGAGGACGTCACCATATGGCACACCCTTCTTGACCACGTCGGGCTGTAGTGTTATCACTACAGCCGCGGTTTTTGGGGCGAGAAGTAAGGCCACCGCGCGCTTTTCTTTTCGCTGCTGCTGCCGCCGCTGTTGCTGCGCTTTTTGCGGCGCTTCTTCGCTTCTTTGGCGACCCTCCTCGCCTCGCCGGCCACTTGCCACTCACTACCACTTAAATCCCTTGTCGGTGGGATAAGCTCGCTTGTGGCTGGGGCAGTCTGCTGAGCCGCTGTGCCCCTCCTCTTTTTTGGGTCATTAACTTGTTCCACTGTCCCGTTTGCAATCTGTGCAGCGGGAGCCTGCACAGGTGGAGGCGCTGGGGCTCTCGCTGCGGGAGCCGCACGTGTTTTTGCCCGTGATTGAGCGCCGTGGCCAGACTGACCCGAAGAGGTCGAGGACCCAGCCGCAACAGCCGCATATGAGCTCGAGGCCGCTAGCGGAGGACGGAGGAACCTACTCTCCAGCACGTCGAAACGCTGCTGGAAAACTGCCATCTCTCTACGCACCAGCCCCAGCAATTCGGTCTCCGTCGAAGCTTGAGGTTGCCTTCCTCGGCAAACGGCGAGGTCAGCCTTGGCGCACCGGAGTTCGGACTCCAGATGCGCATTAGAGGCCGACAAGCGCACCAACTCCCGCCGCATTTCTGCCAGCTCTTGGTGCACTTTAGCCGCCGAAGGCACGCTGCACACCTCAAATATTGCCGCCATAATGCTCGCCTCCACGGACTTTAATTGTGCAGACTGGCATTTTTTGCCAGCCACCCTGCGCAGCTCCTCTCTGATAGTTTGGCGAAGCGCCACAGAACTCTCTGCCTCGCCCTCCAAACCCGCGACCTCTATTACCTCCATTACGGAGGAGTCCGAGAGGGCGCCACTTTGCAAGGCGCCACTCTCAGCGGCCAGTTGCTCAGCTGGCTCGGACTGTGCAGTGTGTGCCAACCTCTTTCTTTTCCCTCTGCCTCTACCCCGCGCGGTCGTAGGGATTTTAGGAGGGTCTGGAGGCCCCTGCGTGTTGGAGGACGAAGAATGTCCCTGGCCATCCTCCACCCTGGGACGTTTAAAAGCCCCCCTTGTAACACGCTTTGAGCTTCCGCTCACGGCGGATGCAGATGAGTCGGACTCCGCGCCCGACTCCCTCCGACTTGAAGCCCGTGTGTTGGGCCTGCTGGATTCGTCCAGCGCCTCCCCTCGGGCACCAGAGCCACTAGGGCTCTCTAAAACTATTACCGCAGGCGAGCTGAGCTCACCTGCCCTCTCCTCCACTGGTGGTTTGGTTTTTTTGCTAACTCCATAAAGTTCCCACGAGTATGGGGGAAATATTCAGTCCACCCAGGCAGTGCCCCTGTACCTGGGTAAGTGTATATTTGTATCCCAACTAGAGGGTCCACCGGTCCCCTAGCTGGGGGTGCGCTCGAGACTGACACTACTCCTCAGCCACGCATACCCTCGCCGCGCACCAGAACTTGGTATTAGAGGAATTTTTTATAGAGGTTATCTTCCTCGCGGTCCGGGCGGCCAAGCCAAGACCCTCGTTCCGTTCAGAGTCATAAAACATGACCATGACCTCTTCACGGATTACGATATCAACGGTTGCAATCGAGGACAACTTGTGCCCCGATGCTGCTCGTTGGCAGGGTGAGTGCACAACGAGCACCGTCCTTGCCTCTCCGCCACGCTCTCTGCTAGGTTCAGAGAGACGGGCGGAAAGACGTTCTCTCGGAGGCGCAGGCCATGTGTCAGCACAAAGCCTGCCTCCTTCGGAACCCATCTCGGGTTCTTCCGCTCCGTCCAGAAGTTCGCTACAGGCAATAGCCACTCCAACCCTATCACCCCCGTTAGGGGGACTATTACCTGTACCCAGGGTGCACCACGGGGAGGTCTTCTGGCACCGCACCCCAAGTATCAGACTCCTGCGTCTTGCTTTCATAGCCGGTAAAACCTCTAGATAGTCCGCAGCTAATAGGTAATTTTCAATTAGAAATTTCTCCGGTCTCTTCTTAGTAATAAAAACAATATTCTATATTAAAAACAGAAGAACACACACAAAGTGACACAAACGCCTTCAATTTTAAAAATGAACTCCCCTTTCCTTTACAAGTTCGGTCTTCATTGTGTAATTTACAAAAATAAGTTTTATTTCGTGTAACATCTTGGCTTCTCATAAAATGTCAGTGTCGTTATTATACTGACTTCGGTCACACCAGAGCACACCGGGCGTCGTTTGTCACAAAATGTAGCCATTTCGAGTTTCGGCACGAGAAAATACGAAAACATATTTTTAAATTCGATTCTGTTCGCCATTTTCTCTGTTGGTTATGTATTTCGCGAAAATGTTTCAGTAATGAGAATGTTAATGTAGGTGGAGCTGTTTATTAAGGAACAACGTTGATGGTTGAATGATTGTTTTAATACAAGTAAGAGCTGAGTAAAAAGCGTAGAGTTCAATGCTGTTTCCAAAAATATGTTAAACCAGGACTTCAATTAAATATTATTAATTATAATATTATTTCCGAACTGATACGACCTTCAAACCTTCAAGAAAAGAGCATACTCCATTTTAAAAAGGCCGGCAACGCACCTGTGACTCCTCTGGTGTTGCGGGTGTTCATGGGCGGCGCTGATCGCTTACCATCAGGTGACTCGTTTACTCGTTTGCCTCCTATTCCATAAAAAAATAGAAAACAAGATATATTTGTTGATAAAGAACAAAGTCGAAGTCAACAGACAAAGTATTTATTTCTATTAATCCTTAATTAGGCACTTTGGAAACTTCAAATTGAATTGTCCGTCAGTCCGTTCGACAGTGAAGCTAGGTACTCGTGCCAAATGGTAGTAACATTTTATTTCTTCTTCAAGCGAAAAGGGTTACATTATGAAATTGTAATCAAAAAAACCTTAACTGTAACAGCTTTGGTCTAATCTCTACTTACCCTGTCAAATAATAACCTTGAAGGTTCTATTTAAAAAGTGCGTGGGTGTTCTATTTTCGTCGGTATATGTCACGAGTGCCATGGAAACTTGTCTGCCAAATAGCAACGAATTAATCTTGCGTTACTAAGGAATAGTTTAAGTAACTATTAAATGTCTCCGAGTATGGCAGTAAGACTACTATGTCGGAGCGTTAATACCACAATCAGAGACAAATCTGTAACATAGAGAACAGGGGGGCCTACTCTAATTTAACGAACATACTACAATTCTATTTATTGCGAACTTTTCGTGAACAAAAATGAACGAATGAAATGAAGATAAATAAATAGGTTTAATAGGTAAGTAATTCTATTAGTAAATCAATAAAAACTACGGCCGAAGACTAATTAAAACGAAACTTCAGATTCGAAAACCGGAGTAGGACCCCTGATTTTCTAAAGTGACATGAAGTCAGTTAAAAGCATTGACTGCCGAAAGAAAACTGTTGAAGGCAAATCCTCTGCTAAGCGTCCGTCACCAGTATCCATGTATCACCAGTATAATAATAATTTCGTCTAATTCACACATTCACATTCACAGCTGGTTATAATATTGAATCTATAATATATTACTGTTGTATTACAAACCTAAACATGTGGTCTAATTAAAATTTTATCGACAAAATTTACAAATTAAAACATTACAAGTAACTTAACCTCGTTCTCCAAATACATTTCAAATTTAAATTTTAAGTTCTAAAATAAAAATAGAAAACCATTCGACTGGGTGGTGGTCCGTCAATCGTCTCAATTGTCTCATCAATAATGTATTTATTTGCCGATGTTACTGCAGACCTGCTTCTGCTGATGCACTGAAAGATTTTTACATAAATATATTATATTATGTAGAGAGGTTGGACTTTGTAGGTTTTTGGGTTTCAAAATGTAGGTTACTTTTAAACTTGACGTTGGAAAGTAAATGACTTCCTGGATTGTGATTTATTTTGATAAGGAAAGTTTTGGTCGCGGTTTCATTATACCTAAGTATTCAGTGATATAATTTAAAGTTATATTTCAGTCAATGCTGACTTATCCTTCTATAATAATTCTACTAATATCATCAATGTAAAAGTTTGTGAGTTTATGTGTTTGTGTGTATGTTTGTATCTCAATCGCGTCAAAATGGCTGGAGGGATTGGTATGAAATTTGGAACAGGAGTAGATTATAGTCTGGAATAACACATGGGATACTTCTTATCCCACAAGAACGTTGGGGAAGCCACTAGCAGAGGCCAAACATATTACATTTTTGAATTCGGCCTTACTTTAAAATCTCAAAAATTTAGGTAGTGTTCTCATCTATAATGTACAGGAGTCTGAGTGAGTCATCCGAGTGTGTTTACTTAGATCTGATATAAAGCATGATATCAGCAATAACTTGTGATAGAAAATTATTAAAGAACATCAGGCATTTTTGTATGGGACACTTACCTACGGCGAACAAAAATAAAATTAGGTACGGTGGATAGGCAATTAAATCTAGTTCACAATGGTATAGTTCCCATATCTGTGGGTCGTGGCAATAAGGAGAAATTGGACATTTAAAAAATATTTATAAATGTTTTTGGGCAATAATTGAAGAGGAAAAAGGGAATCAAAAATAATTAAAACAACATATTTTTCCCTTTTGGCGAAGGACTGCGATGATGATGACGAAGGACTGCGATGTAGTAAGATAAGCTAGCACAGCGCAACATAATACCAGTTTTAAGACTATGGGCGAGAGTGAGAACGAAATATGCACATCAACTTGACGGATTTAGTCTGATTGGGTTTATAAAAATACCACGGAGTGATATTTTAACAATTATATATAAACTTAAAAAAAACTAATTATTTCCTACGTACGACAGTCAAAAAAGCCACGGAAGCGCTTGGCAGCGCTCCAACAAGCTATATAAAGCTGTGTTGCTGACAAATTAATTCTCAAATGTTTTGTGTCATCATTGCGAGGGCATTCTGTGTTTTCAGTAAATTATTGTGTTGCTATGGTAACTGTAGCTGTGACTAATAGGTCATATTTTAGATGAATTTTGGACGTTGGAGCTGTCTCTTTTAGTTTTGGTTGAGTGAAATATATTTTTTGTTTTGTGTCGCGAAACGTGAAATTTATCTTCATTTTTCGGTACGGTATCTAATTTATTATTAGCTTTTTGGAAACGTTTTTTTTTGTTTATTTTAAAATGAGGACTTTAGAATTTCCTCCTGTATCGTGGATTTGTTTACAATCACACAAGTTCACACATATCAGTCATCGCACTTAAATCCGAAACAACCTTTCGTAAATCACAAATGAGCTGTTCCGTATGGGAATCGAACTAATTTCTAATTAAACTCTTTTTTTTAAAACATAAATGGATATATAGCCAGAGTTATTTCGAATTAGTTAATTAGTTTTTATCCAACATGTACTAACACGAGTAACTCGAAACATGTTTCTGTTTATCGCATGTCGCCACTATAAAAGTTTTATAACGTAAATAATTGAGTTAATTCACTCCCGTTCCTCTGTCCAATTACCAAGATTGGCAGTGAGTGATCAAGAAACACTTACAACGACGTGTTCCTTACGACTCCTTCGTTATTTAAGACTTCCAATAAATTTGCCTGAAGTTACTTAACGGAGTTAATGATCGGATTTTAATTTCTAATGGATTTTATTCCTGTTTTCTCTTAGAGAGAATTTTTTGATTTATTTAAAAGTTAAGAAATTTTAGCCAATTATATTTAAAATTGGCTATTGAAAAAATGGTAAGTAGTTTCCTCGATCAGAAATGAAATTATTTCGACTTTTCAATTCAATAAAATATTCGAACATAATCACACTTTCATTCCATTCGTGCCGACGTTCCGAATAAAGTATTGAATTTGATTAGTAGGATACTAGCCTATTGTATCATACTTGGCAAACAGCAGCAACTATCAAATTAATGTTTTCTACAACAAACTATCTACATAAGTTAAGGGTTACTAAATAACATTATCGTAAACTAAGATTAATCTACAGTTCAACTCCATTAATCTCATTTATCATATCAACTTAAATTTCGGCTTATGTAACGTTCAAGTAATCATATAACTTTATAACTGCCTCATTCAGTTGGCTACGAACTTCGTAGCTATCTCGTAGCGCTACGTCGCTACGTTGCTACGCCGTAGCAAGTTTGAAGATGCAATTAAAATGAATTTAGCCGTAATGTTTTCTTCAGTGCTTTTGAATTAAAAACTAAATTTTACTTCGAGGGTTCTTTTAATGCGAATATCTAAAGTTTTAATTACTGAACTAATTATTTTAATGAATCTAATTTGGCTTTGAAATATGACTTCGTGAGAATTTTGACTTGGAGATCGTGAAATACTTTTTAAAAGCCTAAAATGTAGTTTTATTCTTTTTTCTCAGAGTAAAATTGTTACTAACTAGCTTTTGCCCGCGACTTTGTTCGCGTGGAATAGTGACTTCCGGCAAAGGAGATTGTCCAAAACTGGCTATTTTTGAACAGGCTGCTCAACAAAAATGTAATTTACCAATAATTTTATTTATATTTTAGTAAATGTCTGATCCTAATAACTTTGTATCAATTAGCAGTATAAAAAATCACATTTATTTTAGTATTTGTTATGATAACCAAGTCAGTTGACTTTGAATTTGACTTCAGTGCTGTCAATCTGTTGTGTTTTTTGTCAAAATGACAGATATTATTCGCTTTGTTCTTTTGCATTGTGAGTGTTGTTTTTCTAAGTCTTCAATGGATTCTGATTCTTCACTACTACTACCTACTATGGCGAACACATAAGAGGCGACGGTTCCTATACGATTGAATTATGCAGAAATACTGCCAGCAGCCTACTGGAAGGTTTCCCGCTCCCTTCAGTCAACTGCAGTTTATTGCGTGGGAAAATACATAGTAGACACATTAGTAGAAAAACATATTTTGTATATATATTATATGAGAATAACACTGAAGGGAGGGCAGCTATAAAACAATATTGCTGTAACTGCATGTGCACATATAATGACTATTATTTGGTTTTTGAGCTGGGCAAGGTACCAGGAAAATATTAATCCACCTGCCCAGTTGCTAGACCATATTTTAATTACATTTGAATCAGATTAATAAAGAATTTTAATAAAAAAATGTTTTATTTCATGCATAAACAGCTTCAATAAAATGTAAAAAAAAACTAAATATAAATCTGGATACAAAACTAAGTTTGTATCTTCATTCTTACTCATATGAACTATTAAATCAAACATATATTATTAGCTGAACTGCTTGTTCAAAAATAGCCAAAGTCCCATACAAATTGGTCAATCTCCTTTTGGTTTTAACCACATAGTTCCCGATCTCGCGGAATCTCTTCAAAAATGAGATGTAGAAGATATTCCAGGGAACTCTTCAAAAATCAACATAATGAGCTCTGCGTTTGAATTTAATAGATGTATACTCACTTAGGGCATTGAAAAAATTGTTTAAAACCGGGCTTAAACTAAAGATTTTTGAAATATGTCCTTTCTAAGGTTCTAAACTATATCTGTACCAAATTTCAACCAAATCCGTCAAATAGTTGCGGAGATTAATGGTATAAGCATAGAATAGTGTTCGACGTGATTCTTTAATTTGACATAACTTTTTTATTTATGAACCGATTGACATAAAACAAACACTAAATGTTAATTGCAGCCTACCACAATATATTCGTGAAAACCGCATCCAATTCGGATCAGCCCTTTCTGAGATTAGCGCGCATAGACGCACAGACAAACAGACAAACAGACATACAGACAAACAGACAAAAAAAAAGTTAATTACATTTTTGGGTTCGACATCGACATAACAATAACCCCTGCTATTTTTTTTATTTTTATTTTCAATGTACAGACAGCACTTTTCTACGATTTTATTATATGTATAGATTGCAATTATGAGTGATATCAATGTTTTATATACATATTTGCAATGATTGAATTAATTACTCTGGATTACAAGGAATTTTAAAATATTAAAGCCAGTGTATGTTACACGTCTGCTGTGGTGGCCCGGAGGTTTAAGACACCCGCTTCTCATGTATGAGGGTGTGAGTTTTGAAACCTGCTAACGAGTTAGATGTACTTTTTAAGATTATTTAGACACCACTGACAAACGGTGAAGAAAAACATCGTGAGAAAATCTAGGCTTATAATTTCTAATTATAAGTTTGAAATCGCCAATCCGCATTGAGCAAGCGTGGTGATTAACGCTCAAACCTCCGAGCGAGAAGATGCCTTTGATAATGATGATGATGATGATGTTACACATCTACCCTAAAGTAATATAATTAATGCACTATATAACACCACAGACTTCTCTTAAGTGGTGCTTATATTCGGCTTTTAGTAGTAGAGACTAGCTCAGACTACTCTTAAGTAGCCTGTGTTACTGTCTGTATCTGTCATAATGTTATACTTATATAACATTATGAAAAACTCATGATTATACATAAACAAAGTTACAAACGAACGAACGAACAGGTTACAAAACTTTTTAACTTTAAAATTAATTTTCCATAACAAGTTTTGACAGCGACAACCCCGATATGGAACCGTGTCAAAGTTTGTCGAATATTAATCAATATGTCGACTCGCTGATTGATATGTCGTGAACCGTGTTTTCATTGTAAATGTATGTACATATGTTGGGATGTTCGATTATGAGATTTTTTGTCTGGTTCTGTGTGTTTGGTTATGATTACTTGATTTTTAGAGAGATTAGGTTTCTAGAGAAACTAAATACTCTTTTAAATATGTAGTGAAGAGAATTATATACCAAGATAACGTTACTTTTCAGAATTTATTTTGCCCATTATTCAGTACTAAATCTATAGCATTGATTATATAAATAATTAACTGTAATTTATTATGGTATAAGCTGGTAAAAGAGCAGACGTATCACCTGATGGTAAGCAATCGCCACCGCCCATGGACACCCGGAACACCAGAGGCGTTACAAGTGCGTTGCCTGCCTTTTGTTAGGAATTGAGTCTCCAATAATCTCACTCATAAAACGAAACACAAAGCAAGTGTTGTTTCACGTCGGCTTTCTGTAAAGCCTTGGTATCACTCCGGTCAAGCCAGCCCATTAACTATTGTTATTTAATAAAACTAATATCGAATGGATTAATGTAGCACTCACTTTAATAAACATAATAAAAAGTCATATATAAGTACCACTCACATAATATTATACCAATAATAAATATTTTTACTAGCACGCACTAAACGTTGGAATGTTTATACTTCCAACCCAAAAAATATAACATTATATGTTTTTACTACGTTTTTTATTTATATGTTTAAGGACTTTCATGTTTTTCATTGGTCGGTGAAGATCAGAGTACCCATATAATATGTAATTTGATATTTATTTCATTTACGATATGGTTCGGAATTGAATGTAGCTTGTCCTCTTATTATATTTAGTAGGTTGTAAACATGATAGGTAACTAGTTATACTAGAGCAATAATTAATTAGGAATTTCTAAGGATTTTATTTGTGTCAACTAACTAGTAAATCACATTCGACAAGATTGATTGATAAATGTATGTAAATAAAGCGAAAGGGGTGTACTTTTTGTGGTAGTAAAATCATCCAATGACTTTTCCTGCGTTTGGCAAGGGAGTGTCAGACTCTTACTGACTAACCACCACCCCGTTCAACTTCTGCTTTTCGAGCCAGAACCTCAGCTTGGCACTCCGCAGCACTTAGCAATCTATTCTTTGCTTACCAAAATGAGAAAACGTAACGAGGTGCATAATATGAGAAAACTTGAAAAAATAGGAGATTGAAACTTAAAACTCGCGCCAAGAATACATGTTTGCAGGCACAAAAACTAATAAGAAAAATAAAAACAAAACATAGAAATGCGTGTAAAACGCACACGAGTAAGTACTTGGTTCCCGAATCATTACGATTGCGTGCGAATACCAACATAGTTTTGATTTATTGTGATTATAAGCGAACGCGGCGAGGTCATTGGTCTATAATGGTGTTTTCTTTATGGCGTTGGGAACACGCGTAGGTTTGTCTGAGAAACGCTAATTAGATTATTTCGTGGGATTTTGCATCTGTGCTTGTGGAGTTCTTTTTAAAAAACGAGTGATTATTGCTATCTTTGAAGGACGAGGAAGTATTGAAAATCATTATCCCTGTATTAAGCAATCAAAACGAAGAACGGTAAATAAGAAAACCGATTAACATTACTATTATACCGTACTAGTTATTCACCCATCAATTATATTGATGGGTGAATAGTCATCATTATCATCGTCAGCCGAGAGACGTCTACTGTTGAACAAAAGCCTCTCTCTTAGACGTTTTTGAGTACTTTTATCAAACATTATCACGGCTAGAGTATCCCAAGCCGTTCAATTCAATACACTCTGCACTAAAATTCAACTAAAACCAAACCTCATTCTCTGTGAAAGAAAACCACAACGACAATACAAAGTATTTTGTTTCAAAACGAGTCTAAAGTTACAGCCAGAATTTCAAGACCTCACCAAGTTCACGAAACGTATACATTTAAATTAACTTTTAAAGAGAAGCAGAGGTCTTTGTTGTTGGTTTATAAAAAGTTTGGAGTGCCGCCAACTGCATCAGAATTCAAGCTGCTGTGCCATCCTTCCATTAAATATTTTTCCTTATATACCAAGTAAAACTTTTGGGGTAAGTAATCACAAATCATAGTGATATTAAATTTAGGGTACCGTGGGAATGAAATTGTTTTCGAGACTGTATTTTGCATTTAAAATGTGATGTTTTTTAAAACTTTGTTTTATTCAACTTGCTGTTATAAGTAATTTTATAAGTATAACAGTAACTATTATAAATAATTATTAGATATAATATTAAAATTAATTTAATTTGGTAGATTTGACATCATAATCGCGTTCCTACAGTATTAATAAGATTAAGCGAAAGCAATCGGAATAGTTCCTTTAAAAACAAAACTCTTTATTCGTAATTTTTCAAATGGTCTACACTTTTATGTGAAACTAAACAATACTCTCATTGTAATACAAATTAAATTTATATTTATTTTTCTTTTATGTCCAATGATGTCATGGCAAGGTGCGTCACCTAACGTAGTGACCTGACGCACGCTCTCGTAATTTGTACTTTAAAGATCGTAAATTGTGGTCTAATATTGATTGCCTTGAGCTGACTTATTCATTTTACTTTTAGGTACATTATCAATGGTATTCAGAAGCCTTAATCTATTCCCGCTGTCCCCAATTCCCTAAAAGACTAGCAGTGTAGTTATAACACCTCTAGTACTGCAAGTGTCCATAGGCGACATCGATTGCTTTTTAGCACTATTTCACCCTATCTCATAAAATGTAGGGTTTAGTCGTAATTTAGTTAGTTTGTACACTTAATGACTTCATTTTGTTAGAAGGAAAACAAATGCTTGATGTAATAGCGGTTAATAGGGGAGAGTGGATGAAAATGACATGTTAAAGCTGACCTCAGGTAATTGGGGGTTGCCCCTCAATTACTGAGTAATTGTTTATAAGAAGTTGGGTCAGATTAAACTTCTGTTTGTGTTCTTACTACAAATGATAGTGTTTCATATAAATTTTCAACTTTTATTCTTACGAGAACAACAACGTCACGCCTTTTCCCCGAAGGGGTAGGCAGAGGTGCGCATTACGGCATGCCGCTATATAATATACACCCACTTTTCACCATTTGTCTTATAAGTCCCATGAAATAGAGAGTGAGCCTATTGCCATACATTGGGCACATTTTATTCTATCAAATATCTTTAAACCAGTATTGACCCAAAGATTTTAATCAAAACCGCGACAGTCTCCATCCAATAAAGACTCGAGTCAGCCATATCATAGAACTATGGAAACGAACCCCTATCTTAGAAAAACTTCCCTAAAACTACCCCATATGATAATTTACGGAAAAACTATTGCACATGTGTTGCCAAAGGTCGAATTTTGTGTGCAGAACCCTGGCAAGAAACATGACGGATTTTTTTGCATGAAAATGGAAATATTGCTGACGTAGAGGCCACCTTGTTTACGTATTTGGGAAGTCTAGATTATAATCTTTGAGTGAAATATTGTACTGTTTTCAATGAAATAGATCTTGCTACTATAAATTAGGAATGAGACAGAAATGCTTGTACCAGGTAAAAAAGGTACATATTTTGTTGTGAACTCTATAGAAATATATTTAAAAAAATCTTATTACCTTATTTTGGCTATTTGCTTTTTTGGCTTGAAAATTGAGTTCTAAATTAAAATTATGATAATTATGTTAATCAAAGACATAATATCTTCATATCTTCATAAAATCAGAGAACAGCAGTAAATTAGGGAAAATCATTAGTGGCGAAACGGAGTTTGCCGGGTTTGCTAGTTGTATTTAAAACAACAGTCTACTACAACTAAACAAACAAACAGAATAAAGAATGCCTAACAATTTGACCTTCAAAATATCACAGTCATACATAAAATAGTGGCCAGTTTTAAAACTATTTGATACCGCATTTTATTACATTTGCGTGTGGATTTACAGTTAAAAATTATTTCGTATTGGCGCGTATTAACACGAGCACACCATATCAGGCCAGCCATCACTTTCAAGTAGGTCATTGAAATTTTTAATTGTTTAATAAATATTCTAACCTTTTTTCTATATAAAGTTTGTTTTTCGTAAGGTGTATTTGTGATTCAATCACAACCCCATTCTCTTACTTTTCAAATTGCAATCTCCATTCCAGCTGCTAAGCATGGAGATCGTGTTAAGCTGTCAGAAAGCTTATGATGTGATCTGTCACACCGAATTTAAATTTTAACGCATTTTCTACTAGATGTTACCCGCGACTTCGTCCGCGTAGAATAATAACTCATGACAGACTATGGGTTTCTGATTTATCTAAAATAAAAGTTACTCTTAGTTTATCAGCCACCTGCCAACCAAAAGTCCTGTCAAAATCGGTCCAGCCATTTCAGAGATTAGCAAAACAAACATACAGACAAACAACAAAATTTTCAAAAAATGTGATTTGTAAATAGTTATTTCAATATTACAAATAGACACTCAAATTTTATTTATTAGTCTAAATCAAATTACCTATATGAAAATATAGAGATAGAGTCGCGTGCTAAGCTCGTCCAAAACTATTTAGTTGGCATTATTTTGTGTGCTAAGTTATTTCAGTTGAATGCGTGTTCAAGCTTGTTGAGGTTTCACACGCAAATAATTTGTTGGAATTGTTGATTAGCGCCCTTTTAATAGGAACGTGAGCTGATTGTTTTGTTTCAATTTTTAATAAGCGCCACTTAATTATAACTTGATTGTAATCTGTGCGACCTTTTTGTTTGTTTTTGTAAATTTTAATGAGAGGTTTTTCTCGTATCGTTTTGTGTTCTAGTTTTGTTTAGAAAACTTTGATCCCATTTCTCTATTTACAGTTATTGTTACCAAAATGTTTCCAAAAGACACAATCACATTGTTTAACAAGAAAATCAAACCCTATATGAACAAACAGCCTTCTCTTAAAGATTCTCCGTCTACAACAAGCGGTGGCAACATTTAATATTTTTTCACCAATTCAGAGCCTCAATAGGGTACCAATCGTCGCGATATCGTCCAAATCTTTCGACTCGTGGGGTAATAACGAAACTTCGATAGCAACTTGGGTGGCGGCGGGAATGAAAAATTGCGGTGACGTCACGAGCAGCCATGTTTGTTCCAAACCGCGCCTCTTTACCGCTCCCGAACTGAAGATTTATGAAAAACCTCGCTTTGCTTTACACACTATTCTGTTTAAAAAAAGAAGATATTTTAGTATACAGATACGTGTACATTTTCATACACACATACTTTGTATCTTGTAGATTAATCTAAAGTTTAGATTTATCCCAGGTCGGATAAAAAATTGGATTACGAGACAGAAACTCTTAAGCATTGAACATCTCCTGCGCATTGAGTTAGTCTTACTAAAGGTTGTAGTTTCCTCCTGTATGATCAGTACGTGATACGTCTGGTATTTTATTGCCTGATGATAAGACTGATAAGGCTGATTCTGCTATATGGTATACCTCTAGTATTGCAGGTGTACATGGGTTACGGTAACTACTTACTATTAGGTTGTAAGCATTGCTACTACCGGTAGTAGTATAAAAAAATAATAATTACACCATTAAAAATGACTAATAGCTTTATTAATAAATTAATAAACAAACAGTTGTTAGCGTGCAAACATACAATTAAACAATTTTGTGCATTGCGGTAAAACTGTATACCTATAATAGTTTTATGAATTTTATGACAATTTCCTTCTAAACAACTATTGTTTTATAAGTTATTTTATTGGGACAAGGAACTTTGCTTCATTAATGCAAGTAGGTCATTGTGCAGAGGTTTAAGAGTGAAGGATTTTACTTTGGACCCATTAGCGAGCCTTGAGGCAGCCGAGGCTCTTTGAAATGCTGATGTTATGACTCTTGGTTCGAGTCAAGACTGCATTGTTTTTTCTAGTAGCAAAACTAGTTTTTTTACGGGATAAGCCGGTAAACGAGCAGCCGGATTACCTGATGGTCAGCAATGGGCGCTTATTGATACCCAAAACACCAGAGGTGTTACAATTGCGTTAGGGAGTTGAAATTTGAGGATTGTTGAGGTTTTGGATATTAGGGAATCTGGCGACGAGGAGGGTCTCCGGTAACCTCACTCACAGGACGAAATACAACACAAGCGTTATTTCACATCATTATTCTGTAAGGTCGTGGTATCACTCCCGTTGAGCCGGCCTGAAATGCAGACTCATGGCTCTCCCAATGTTTTCACAGTGTTTACTTACAATGATCTCAATGATCTGATATGTATTCAGATGTTACATCTCATTGTATTTAATATGACTGACAACTAATCCACAACACCTTTAGTTTAATAACATACACGTAAAATTAAAACCAACAAAAAGTTTAAAATGAAACCAGAAATAAAATAAAAACTGACATCCATTACTGAACAAGCTACACGTGTATAAGGCATTAAATACCATTTCAAACTCTTTCGTAGAAACTCTATAATGAAGCGTTTACATTATAAATTCCCATTTTACATTCAGTACGAATGTTTGAAAACATATCCCTTGACGTGCATTTCCTGAAAAACTTACTGAAACACGTATTCAAGCCTTGTGTAATGCTGGAAACATATTCAGAGAGTTTAAAGCAAAAACACTTTTGAAACTGAGGGGTGTAGAGTCTGAAATTCAGTGCGCTCCTGAAACTTTTTCTCGGTTGCTAATCTTTGGGGGATCGAGTCAGGTTGTGTGCTATATAAAGGTTCAGTTTATGTTGCAGAAGGATTTAAGTATTTACGGAGAAATTTAACTAAAGTTTGTTTACGTTGAAGAGTTTAAAAAAGGTTTTAGTGGTTGAGTGGTGGTAGTCAGTGCTACTGTTATACGTTTTGATTCAGTGTTATTTCCAGTACTCTTGGTACGAGTTTGTTTTACGTTAAACGAAAACGAAACGAGAGCGCGTTCGTCACTCTGATTGGTTCGTTCAATCGCGCCGGCCAATCAAAACGCCGTGCCGCTCGTTACGTTTTCGTTCAATGTAAAGAAAACTCGTACTAAGGGTACTTGGTCGGGTAAAGTACAAACTTAGATGCATTGATCAAATCTCCATAATATTTCATAGTTTGGATTATATACTCAGTGTTTCGCAATCACTAATAATTAATTACAATAAGTCTATGATAACTTATCTGGAAGAAAGTGATGGATTCTGCTTTATGGAGACCAAATAGACCAGTGTAATATTGCATTATCATCTTATGATTATTTTTCACTATTACAACTTTCCAAATACTTCTTTGGACCTACGGAATCCTTTGCGAAAGTAAATTCACAATCCTGCCACACGAAACCCGAAAAACAATTAGCTTCTTAAAACAATTGTTTCTTGAAGGCCATTCGAGTTTTCCTAATGCCTGTGTTCCCAGGTTCTTGTCCCATTTGGAACAAATCCAAGCCGGGAATATTCAGGTCGTTAACTTGGGACATAATTTCCAAAGACAAAACATTGTGAATTTAATGCTAATCGTCTTATAATTGAATAAAGTAGACTTTTAGTAGTATTATTCTTTGAAATTGTTATAATATCGGATTCGTTTTAAGATTGGTACAATTGCACAACTTGATTCCTCCTAGTCATTTCCATCATCATATCACAAGACAATCGGCGAAGAGCCACCCACCAAGCGCTTTGGTTCTAGTTTCCTTGTGCGCACTACCAAGGAGTGAAATTCTTCGTCGGAGTCTGTGTTCCCGGAAGAGTATACCTGGGTGTGTTCAAGGCCTGAGTGAATAGGTTGCTTATGATCATATGGTAGTGTTCTATCGATATGATAGTGGCCAAACATTGACCCATCAAATATATAAGAAAAGGATTATAAAAGAAAGTTTCAATATTTTATACAACTTATAATTTCCGAAAAATTATGAAGGCATTGCTAGTTTTTTCAGATTTTAAATCATGTCCAAAATACCAAACTAAAGTTTAGTTCCCAAAAATATGAGTATACTCATACATTAACAAAATTACATTGAAATTAAATGACGAAATAATAAATACAAGTCAGGAAACATAATTATTTCATCACAGCTTTCTAAATAATCTTTTAAAATTTCTGGTTGAAATGAAAAGGAACGTGGAAATTTAATATTGAAAAAGCAATACTGAAACTATAAAGAACCTTATTCATCTATAAATTAGACGCTATTTACAAAATTTCATCTAAAACAGTTTAATTTTCTTTTAAAAGTCTCAAGCGTCCCACTAAACAATAAAAATACGAACATTAAAATGCTATAACGTAGAACAAATTATACAGAAGGTCAGTTTTTAATATTTTGTGAGAGTAAAGTTACCGGAGGCCCAATTTCCCCCTTGCCAATCCCCGATTTTCCAACAAACCTTAAAGTCCTAACCCTGAAAGGTCGGCAACGCACCTGTGACTTCTCTAGTGTTGCGGGTGTCCATAGGCGGCGCTGATTGCTTACCATCAAGTGATTCGTCTGCTCGTTTGCCACCTGTAGTAGAAAGTTGGCCTTTTAAATATTTTTTGGAGGCACGCTGTAAGCAAGCAAGCAAGCAAGCAAGCAACGTCACGCCTTTTATCCCCGAAAGTGTAGGCAGAGGTGCACATTACGACACGTAATGCCGCTATACAATGTACACCCACTTTTCACCATTTGTGTTATTATAAGTTCCATGTAATACGGGGGTGAGTCTCGCAGTCATGAGTGTATTACATGATTACCTTTTTTTGAAGGGGGAAAATCGTCCAATGATTTCTCCCACCTTGGATGAGGCGAGAGGAAGTGTCAGACTCTTACTGACTAAAAACCACCCAGTTCCCTCTCCAGCTTTGAGACGGAGCTTCGGTAACCTGTTATGATGTCCACATCTCCGGCACATCGGGCATCAGCCCTACTGGGCCCTATCTGTGGTAGTCTGGTTCTTCTTCCTTGGCACCTACAGTAATTACGTTATGAAACACGCCGGTAATCGAGCAGACGTATTACCTGATGGTAAGCAATCACCGCCGCCCATGGACACTTGAAACACCAGAGGCGTGACAAGTGCGTTGCCGGCTTTTTGGGAGTTAGGAATTTAAGGGTAGTTGTTCGGGAATCGGGGATGGGGAAGATTGGGAAGGGGGGAATTGGGCCTCCGGTAACCTCACTCACACAACGAAACACAACGCAAGCGTTTTCTGTGAGGTCACATTTGATATTGCAAACATTAATGTTGTTTTTCTTCTACCAACTGACACTTCTGTCATCTATGTTTACCTTGTCTCAGTATTTTGTTAGCGGTTTTCATTAAAGCGTCGCTTCCAATTTTGTCCACGTCTCGGTCCCGAAGACCCTGCCATCATTTTTTATTCCGCCAAGAATGAGGCGACCCTTTGACCTCAATTTGGGGCAAAAGCGCCAATGTTTTCTTTAATCGAATGCTAATTGGTTGGAAAACACTGCATTTTTATTCAAAACAAGATGTGTTTGTGCTTTAATTAAAGGTTTGAAATTAACAAGAGTATTTGTACAATATTCTGCTGGGTCAAGATTGCTTTTGGTAGATTTTTTTTACTTTATTGTCACTTATTAGGATTAGCGTAAGAGGGATTAACTCTAATTAAAACTCTAGAGAAATAAATTAATTATAGAAACCTGCATAAAATAACAAAAATTGTTAAAAAGAAATTCACATTACTCCACGAATAGACTGCAGAGTTGGTGCGGAGGCTAGGCAATCGTCTGCCGCGCAACGTGTAGTTCGATTCCTGCACAGACCAACTCTTTGGGTGATCGACGAATTGTTGTTTCGGGTCGGGGTGTCATGTGTATGTGAACTTGTATGTTTGTAAACGCACTCACAACACAGGAGAAAATCCTAGTGTAGGACAAAGTTTATTTATATAAACACAATATAATATATCCGAACAGCTTCAACAACAACCCAAGTACTCCTCCTATCAATCTAACCCCCCTAAAATATCTTTGAAAATTTGTTTCAGTCCGTACATTTCACTCGTGAGATACCGTCGAAAACCATTACTTACACGACAACGCCGATTTAAAAGCAACTAATCGCTGCCACATAAATTCGCTTGACAACTCCCCAAGGGGGGGAATAAATCGAAAAAAGGGGACAAAGTCTTTTTTGGTGTCACTGCTGTTTTCCTCTCTTTGGTGATATTTTTAATGGCTGAGTTTTTGGGTCATGTTTGATTTAAAGTGTGTGGGCGTTGATTTCTTTGTTAGAAGGTACAGTATCCGGTTATTTATGTTTGGCTTAACGCGTTAATAGTCTTAGGTAGTATCATTGACCGATGTTGCTGAACTGTAAAAAGCAAATCCTCCGCCTTTAACAGTTCTTTGGTGGTAATCTAAGCTCTTATAGTTTTCAACAACAATTTATGATATGATCCCCATTTAATGTCAATAATAGGCCACTAAGACTTTTGGGAGTGTCATGACTGTAACAATAATTGACAATATGATGTTACGTTTTTGTATAGAGCGACTATACGCAAACTTTCAGAAAATAACTGTGTTATTTTAATGTATAGGTTTTTCTTTTCAACCATGGTCGACGTTGAGTGAACTCCGATCAGTAGTGAGTTTTGCCCATAAATATAGGTATAGTATATATTTAGTTCGAACCGGAAAACAAACCCACTCAACATTCCACCATAACGATAATAAACAATACATTCTAATTTCTACCCTTTCTTCGCTCCAATTTTTAATTTCCCTCACAAATTCCCTCCCGTTTATAAGCAAAACATTTTGTTTATTCGCTGTCCGTATCACGAGGTTGTCAACTTAATAGTGGGAAGCCATTATTTCAGGCGTCGGAACAATTTCACAGCAATTTGAGTCGGTATGCTCGCTTGTCACCAGTGGTTTGGGCTAAAGCTAAACTTGTATAGAGAGCGAAGCGATTTACTCTTACGTGCAGTTCAGACAATACTGGGTTAGTGGGAAGTTTGTGCTTAAGTAGATTTGGAACTTGAAGCTTAGATTTGGTGTTTAGTTTGTAGGTGGTGGTGGATTTATTATGTTTTTGAATGACCTTGAATTTGGATGTTAAAGAATTCTTGATTGAAAGAAATGGTTTCTATTTTATTTCTAATTTGATTTTGAATTAAAATTACATGCCTATAATCGTTGTATGTATATGATTAATATTAATGAATATAATATAACCTCACGCCTCGCCTGTGTCCCATGGTAGACAGAGACAACGGTACGCCAGTTGCTACGGATCTTACATACCTCTTTCGTTTCATCAATATTAATAAATAGACTCTCCTATAATCACAATGAGACTGCTACTAAATAAAAATCTAGTGAAAAATTATGTCTTCTGTAGAGTATTTAGCTCTGCCAGTTTTCAGAGAATAAAAACTACGAACTTCTCTATATAATATATTATTATGTAAGTATGTAGACAAAGATACTAACAGAATAATCACCCAAAATCCCAGAAACATCTGCCTCACCAACCTAATAAATTACAGGAGAATACCAGGTTTACAGATTCTACCGGACCCGCACTACTATTGTACAAATGCCTACGCATCAAGCTAAGCAACACCAGTATAAACTGACCGTCGAACGTACAGAAAGATCATAGAAAGCGAGACCATGATATACTGGCTTTGTGTAGGTGTATGTGAAGCTGTCTTTCCATTTTGTGGGGTATAAAGCAATATGGTCGTGTAGGCTTGGGAGATAATCCCCACATAATTGCTGCCGTAAAGAGGGACGTTCACAAATATGTATCTTGGAACATGGTTATTAATAGCTGGATACTTTCATAGGCCTTTTGATGAGGAAGGGTTGTGGTATTGATTCTTTCAGTACGATATTTATGAATGGTCTTTGAGAGATTTGCAAGTTATCGAGATATTTTTTTTATTTACAGATTACTTTTTCTATTTTAAAACGTTAGGATTTTCTCCTGTGTCTTAGGTGCGTTTACAAACATACAAGTTCACATACACCATGACTCCCAGACCTAAAAAGACAATTTGTGGATCACACAAAGAGTTGTTTTGTGCGGGAATCGAATCCGCTACACGATTCGTAGCAGCCTGACACCTATGACAGAACAAGTTGTACGTACTATAGTTAGGTACTCTCCAAGGAATCAGACACACAACTTTCAGCCTCCAGTCTGGTAGGCAATTTAGCGTTACTGTACCGTCTGGAAAGTTCCCAACACATTTACAGTAAGCCGTGTATTACATTTATTTAGGTATTTACTAAAACATTATGTTCGATATTGTAGTATAGACTTCTTTGTTTGTGGTAAAGCAAGTACGAGTTCTGAGGCTAATTTAAGGGGTCTCAAATGCCTAATTCCTAATTCGAATGAAGTATTGTTAAATTTGAGACCCTTTCATACACCTCCCGTCCGAGTCACCCGTTGGATGAAAGTATCAGGTACCAAAATAATTACTGAATTATATTCCAAATTATGTAAAACTGAAAAAAGAAAATGGTTGTGAATGTGCTTCAGTTTCTAGTCATATCTAGTATGCAAATACGCTTTTTTGAGGGGGGGAAATCATCTAATGACTTCTCCCGCCTTAGATGAGGTGAAAAGGAGTATTAGACACTTACTGTCTAAAAACCACCAGTCAGAACTCCGGTAAACCCGCTAGGAAGTCCGCAGCTCGTGCAAATAGGCTCAAATCCATTGTAAGACAACCTCTCGTACCTCGTAACCCAACGATTAAAAAGTGATTGTTACTATACAATGTACATTACGTGCGCCCATGCTTCTCTCTTCGAAGAATATAAGTTGTGTAACAATGATGAGAAAATCGCCTTTGTCCTGCTTTTTTTCATCCCACAAAAGTAGGTTCCGCTGCTTTGTATTTGTGCACTGTGGCAGATAAGTCTCTGTAAGGTCCATTTTAATACTTCATAAAGGAATCTTGCTTTTTATTTTTTTTGCCTTGTAACTGTTATTAGGATACGGTGGTTGGGTTTGGTAGGTTACTTTAATATCTTTTTGAAAATTTGGTGGGTGATGGAAGTATCGTATTGTCACATCTTTTATCTCCGAAGGGGTTGACAGAGGTGCACATTACGGTATGTAATGACTTTGTACAATGTGTATACATTGTTATTACTTGTCACTATTTGTGGTATAGCTCCCATGAAATAGGGGGTGAGCCTATTGCCATATACATGCATGAGGGCGTCTTAAACCTCCGGGCCACCACGACATGCTGATTAGTTAGTACATTATTTAAACACATTGATCTAAAAGAAAAACCTACAAACGATATATTTAAAACAATTCTTCAAGAAAATAACCAACAAAAATACCAAATAGTCTCCATACGAAATCTTATAACGAAACTAAATAGAGTGGCTAACACAAATCCCTTTGATTAGATTACTAAAACCGTTAGCGTAGGCCGTCCGGTCATCCGTGCCGGATCAGGCTCCGAATGATTCCCAATACTAATAGCTGTCGCCAAGTTTCGTGACCGGTTCGCAAACGGAACCGAGTTACGGAGTTCTAATCTTGTTAATTTTGGTTCTGTTTATTATATTAAGTTATGGTCTTTAGGTATTCAGTGTTATGGTTGGTTTTCGTTTGAGAGGGAAGGGAGGTAAATTGTGACTTGGAATATTTAGTTGTGAATTATATTGGAAATATCAATGCTAATCGCTATGTGTAATAAGCAAAAGATAACTTAACTATTTCACATTGATTCATACTTAAAGCTACTTAAGTAGTCATATGTACCTAATGCGGAATGCTGCTCATAAATATGAACCTCTAGCATGGTTTGAAACTTGTAGATTTCCTTATCATTTAATTCCGTGAGTAAGCCGAAATACATTAATTAATGTTGTTATCTTCATATTTTAAGTGAAACTGATATTATTGGAAAGGCATAATAATATTATTTCTAAGATAGCGAGACAATAATTCATCCTATGCCCATTTAAGTGTTTCATAGGCACTCCAATTGCACTATTTTAATCTATTTGAAAATCCAGGTCGTTCCACACATGACTACCTAACTACAATTTATATTGAAAACCTGGATGTATTCCAAACGCCGGCCAGTTCTCTATCTACCTGATAATGCTGAGAAATCGTCTGGCAGGCATTAGGCGAAGCCAATCTCCGGCTTACTTGGCTTATAAACTAGACTATCTTGAGAGATGTAGATAGGACAAAGGGTGTTTGCGGTTAGTCCTAATGTATTCTAAGTTATGAGTCAACGTTAATCATTTCGATTCCTAAGAAACCTAGAATATTATAATTAATCTTAGTATTAGATCTTTAAATGGGATATTTACCATGTTTATGTATTTCTATGAGTTTCCGATATTTCGGCACTGTTGCAAGCGCCATGATCACGCATGAACTCAGAGTTCATCCGTGATGGTAAATATCCCGTTTCAAGTTTTAATACTAGTGTTAGTGACCATGTCAGTTCAAAAACTTATAATTATTAATCTTTACATAAACTCAATTCCATTGCCTTAAGTAAAAAAAAAATGAATTATTGTCAAATACGGTTGACCTCCCAAGTACTTAATCTGAAAATTTTATATGCATGATGGAAATTTCATTGATACAAAATCTTCATTAATACAAGTGAAACCAGGGACTATATATCTACAATTTAATTTATCACCTTAATCTTAAAAAGATGAAGAAAGATAATAGAAAAAGGAAATATCATGGATGCCAATGAATCTATCTTACAAAGGAGCCAGTCAGCGTGATGTGCCAATATAATGTTGTATCTTTTGCTGAATTTACCAAGCAACCTTGGAGATTAATGTTTCTTCTGAGGTCATTATCTACCAACAACATCACGCTATGTATGTGCTAGAAGAGAGGAATAGAAGTGAACGTCTAGCCAGACTCTAAGAAGTTGTGTTGACATTGTAGTTTCAAGATTAAGGATGCTTTTCCTCCAGAGATGTGCTATGAAGGTATGCTATGAAGATCAATAACTTAGCTGTGAAACTATGTGACTGTTTCCATTTATACTAAGCTATGCAGCTGTGCGAATAAGATGTGCGAGGAACTTGCGCAGCTCGAGTATGCTATCTCTCGTCCTCTTAAATTTTCGGTCCAAAAATTTAAAACTAATCTTTCCAAGCATGTAAATAAAGAACTACATGCTAGAAAGGTAATCTAACATCCTAACCTATTTTTGAAAGTCTCTATAGCTTAACTGACTTGAAATTTCTTCTAAATGTAATATGGGGTAATACACTACCTCAGATGTTCGTGACTTGGCAGACGAGATCGCTACGTCACCATATTTCATCAAAACGTGACGTCATAACATTGGTGACGTGGATTTACCGCTCATTTTTCAGAAAAGAGGTTATAATTATGTTCTACTTAAGTGATTACAGTTTCTTAGAAATTATTTTCTTGTGCTTAGACGATTATAGACTCATTATAATGTTATTTTTAAAAAATGTTAGAAAGATGTTTTGACTATGTATTGTTTAGTTACTCAATAGGCAATAGTTAAAACAAGTGGTTGGACATATTACCAGCGGTTTTGCTTAAAACAAAAATACCCACGGCATGTAACAATTTGACTTTTTCCGACTTTCTTTCTAAGATTATTTAGACACAACTGATAAACGGTGAAGGAAATATCATGAGGAAAACTGTGATTATAATTTCTAATTGATAGTCTAATTGTCTGAAGTCAGCAATCCGTAATCAGCAAGCTCATTAATACTCAAACCTTTTCTGTGTGAGAAAAAGCTTTCGGCCAGCAATGGCAACTTATAGGCTATTGATGCCATTGTGTGGGTTGTCAAAAAAGTAACGAAGTAACTCTCTCCTGCTACCTAACTCTCCAGCCACAAAAACACTTTCCATTACGTGAAAACATACTCTTGTACCACTCTTGTATAATGAACACCAATATCCCCAAGTAGTCAATTACACACAACCACAATCATAGTACATGCACCTATAGCACCTCTTCACTCATGATTCAGCACCTACAGTGCCCTCCAAAAGTTAGTTGAAATTAGTTCACCTTATCAATGATGTTATATATTTTCCAAAATACGCAGTTTCTATGAATGAACTGTTTACTATTTATGTTTGGATACACTATTCTAATACGTACAGTAAGAAATTCCCCGAAATTCATTTTGATTTCTTTCAAAATCTATGTTTATGTGTGCACTACTTGAATTGAGCGCGTCAAAAGTCAGTTGAAATAGCAAACTTTAAACGATATCCGATACTCTCGCGGTTTTAAATTCATTTATTATTATTGTTAAGGCAGTGTGCGTAGTTTAAATTTAATAATAAAATATTGTACGGTGATTTGACTGTTTTTGAATTAATAATGGCACCGAGGCGAAAATTAACTGTCGAAGAAAGAACAAAGATCGTGTGTGAATACGAAAAAATTAAAAACTTTAGTGCTGTGGGAAAATTATTTAAAGTTAGTCCAGAAGGTGTTCGAAAAATAATAAAGAAAAGTTTAGAATGTCCAAGTCTTGCAGATAGGCCACGGTCGGGGCGTCCTAGGGCTACTACTTCTGTTGATGATCGACTAATAGTGCGGCAGTGTAAAATTAATCCCAAGATTGTGGTACGAGAGATCAAAGATCAGTTACAGGAAGCAGGAACCTCGGTTTCTGAAACTACTATCAGGCGACGCCTGCATGATGCTAATTTACGAGGTCACATTGCCAGAAAGAAACCTCTTTTAACATCGATCCATAAAAAACGAAGATTAGAGTTCGCCCGCAAGTATTCGGATAAACCAATAGAATTTTGGAAGAGAGTAGTCTTTAGCGATGAATCGAAGTTCGAACTATTTGGAAATCGACGTCGGCAAACTGTATGGCGCACAAGCAATGATAACTCTTACGACGACAAATACTTGCAGCCCACTGTGAAACACGGCGGTGGGAGTGTGATGGTTTGGGGGTGTTTTTCTTGGCATAGTGTGGGCCGACTGCAAGTAATTGAAGGCAAGATGACAGCACAGGTCTATTGTAATATTCTCCGTGACAATTTAAAACAATCTGCTGAAACAATGGGGTTAGGTCGGATTTTCAAGTTCCAACAAGACAACGATCCGAAGCATACAGCAAGGATAACTAAACAATATTTTGAAGATAACGAAGTGGATTTACTGGAATGGCCTTCGATGTCACCCGACCTTAACCCCATTGAACATTTATGGGATGAATTAGACCGCAGGATCCCTGTTTCCATAAGACGCAACAGGAATTTGTTTAAAAATAAAATTCTTGAAACATGGTCGATTATACCGGTGGAAACATTACAGAATCTTGTAGAATCAATGCCTAGACGCCTTAAAGCAGTTCTACAGAATAACGGCGGTCATACAAAATATTAAAAGTTAAAATATTTGCAAAGACACAAGCCTTAAAATATTTTTTCAACAATTTCAACTAACTTTTGGTAACGTGATTTCATTGTTAATCCACATAAATTATAAATTATAAAATTTGTTATGATTCTCTTACTGACAGAAATATTCTAAATTGATTATATTTTAATAAATAATTCTTGAAGCCACGATTTTATTTGGTTTTATTATAATTTCCTCACATTTACTACATTATTGATCATTTCAACTAACTTTTGGAGGGCACTGTACCTAATGATGATTGATGGACCATCAACCTTGGAAGGAGCTCAATGGAGCCCTCATTTAATGACGTCATTGTTTTATTATAATACACTATTAATTTATAATGGAGTATAAGTTGTTTTTGAACCGCTGTATCATGATAACTATTCAGTTTTGAAGGGTGTAATGGATATTGAATATTGAAGTGTTTTGTGGTTTGTGTCAAATTTGTGGTCGTAAGGTTTAATTTCCTTTGGAGCTGCGGACAACGTAACTGTTGTAAGGTAATGTTTAAATACCTTGATACCAGTACTGTCTTCTATGTCATAGATGTAAGATATCAAACAAAATATTATAGACAACACAAATATTATTGTTGCGCGCGGGAATCGATCCTACAAAAAGATGTAACAACTATTTCTTTCAGGAACAAAATAAAATTATCCACATTTTTATAAGTATTCACAGGAAATTAAAACCTTTTTTTTAAAGGGGGAAAATCTTCCAATGACTTCTCTCGCCTTGGGCGAGGCGAGAGGGAGTGTCAGACTCTTACTGGATAAAACCACCTCGTTCTATCTCCTGCTTTTCGAGCCTGAAACTTGGTAAACATGCTAAGTAATCCTCAGCTCCGGATCATAAAGTGTACCCATACGTCTTATTAAACTATTTTTAACTAACAAAACTTTACCTTTATAACCAATATAAGTAGAGTGTTATGTTATATTACGTCTACATTACAGCTGGCTCTCCAATATTACCATTTACGCAGTCACGCGTATGTTCCGCGTGTTGCGGTCGCCATTTTAATTGGCAATTAAACGCTTTGTATCAGTGCCAACTAGCGCCGACCTAGCCGCTGAAATATATTTCCAAAATTGAAATCGTGTGAACGGGTTGAATTGTTATTTTGAATTATATTACAGCTGACTATTGTTTTTTTGGCAAATGCGTTGTTTGTTATGAATGTTTATTGTAGGAGTAGATACTAAGTTGGAAGGTTTAAGTATTAAGTTTTGAGTAAAGGTTTATTTAGTTCTTTCAAGTTTTCTGGAATTTCTCTGTAATAATATGAAAACTGGTGTGATTTGAGTGACGAGTGATCATGATGATCTTCATTTATTATTTTTATGTATTTTGTCATGTGTCTTGGTTGCGTTTGCAAATATACAAGTTCCCATACACTCGAAACAAAAAATGGTGGATCACACAAAGAGTTGTGCCGTAGAATCCGCTACACGTTGTACGTCAACCGGTTGTTCATACACTGCGCCAGCCAAGTCATCCGTTCATCAGTTATGCTTTAATATAACATACGTGGTGAAAAGTCGATGTTAAACAAAAATTCAGAGTATCTTATTGATAGGGAAGTAAATCTACTTATAAAATACACATGTAAACATAAACATAGAATAACTAATAAGAAAACATCGCGTGAATGATGTTTTTACAAGTCATAGAGTACACTTTGCGTACACACACCTTCATATACCAGTGTAAGCTGACCGTTGAATGTACAGAAAGGTAATACAAAGTGAGACCATAATAAACTGGATTTGTACAATGTGTGTATAAACCAAACAATTAAACTAAAACAGCTGATTGTGTGGCATTTGTTTGTCAAACAAATCATTTTGGAAATGTTTGCTCAACATAAAAAAGAAATGAGGAAAAGTGTACGGTGTTATTTGCATTGCAATGGACATAACAAACGAATAGCACCGCACTAATAACCCAGCAATTAGTCGGTTTTCTGTGAGGCCGTGGTATCACTCCCGTCGAGCCGGTCCATTCGTGCCGAAGCATGGCTCTCCCACACTTAAAATGTTGCAAATTACCTAACATAAATACAGATACACTGCTCATTGGTCATTGTAACAATAAAAAATTGCTGTCAAAACATTTTAAATCCGACAAAAGTTACCACAGTGGCATTTTTCGTTTTTTTACTGGTAAAAATACCGTTTTTTGCGCCGGTAAAAAAATACCTGTTATTTTTCGGCGTGAAAAATGCATAGAGAGTTGTTATCAGTAAGTGTCAGCCATGTCGAGTGTGGCATAGCGGAGTTAATGTGATTTGCTAACTGTACTCCAATTTTAGACCTTACTGCATGAGGATAGAAGTGTTATTGTAAAAACTAGAGTGGCTGCGCTTTGAAAGGTTGGAGAGCACTTGTCTCATACGAATGTTTTGTTTCTTTTTTTTTTGTAGTTTTGTTCGTTGAGTATTTTTGACGATTTTAATGGCACTTTCAATGAATATGGTATTTGTCGGCTTAAGTTTAAAAATACTGTGTTTTTATAAGTTTTTTTCAATCCATAGGCTAAAATAGAATTTGTTGTAATTACTTTGTAAATAAATATGTTTAGATAATACAATTATCAAAAACAACTTTTGAACTGTGCCTTTATTATTAACCTACATACTATATAAGTATATTGTGAAGTTTAAGCAAAATAAAAAGGCAAATTTTACCTTATCTTATAATCAGCGCCCCTGTAGGTTAAACGTTAGCTAGTGGCCAAAATTTAAAATTTTTACGCAGCGGTAATTACCCAAAAAATTAAGTAGAACATTCCGTAACACAGCGATGTCATGGTCACCCTACTAGAGAGCGCAGACATAACGAGCAGTCTGCGCTTTAAAAAGCATTTTGTAAACTCATTTGTGTTTCCACTCAGTGTAATGACTCTTAGTTCCCTTTAGCGACTTTGTTTTAATTTTAAATTGAAACGAGATATTGGTTCCTTTAGTCTAGATGTAGACTTATAAATTAAATTGCAATGTCTGTTTGTAATAATGAAATAAACGATTTTTACTACGTGTATGTCCGATCCAGAGGCAGTAGGTACACCAAAATATTTGTTTTACAGTTTGTTTAGTCTGTGCCTCTGATAACTACACTCACACACGATGAAACACAGGTAAAGGTTGTTCCACGTAGGTTACCTGTGAGGCCGTGGTATCAGGCTCATTCGTGCCAAAGCATGGCTCTCCCACATTAGTGTTTATGCCATATTTGTCCTAATAGACTCTAGAAATAAGCCAAAAATTATTTACTAGTAGATGAAAGTGGTATCAGTGTGACTTTTTCCGGGCATATAATTCCTAATTCGCATTGAGCAATCGAGGTGATTAATGCTCAAACGGTCTCCGAGTGAGAAGATGTCTTTGATCAGCAGTGGTTGATGATATTGAAGTGACATTATTATCAAGTCTCAAATGACTCGTCAGTTATAACAGTCCGTCCGTGTCCGTCAGTCCGTGGCCTCGAATTAATCTTAAACTTCACAATTTGACGCCCCTGCAACTTTTGAGTTATTACGGGAATTTCCATTTTAAATTAAAATTTTCCTTACGTTAGCGATTCGTGTTGATGTTGAAATTTCGGTGGACTTTTGTTTTTGAAGATTCTTAGGGAAGGAAGCTGTGCTTTTGTTTTGTTTACTCTTGATTAGCTTTAACTGCCTCGTTGGTTTAGTGACTGTAAGCGCGATTGTGAAGCAAGAGGTCTCCGATTCGATTTTCGAGGCGGCTAGTCGGGTAAAGTTTTGTAATACAGTGTTCTTCAGTTATAATATATAGTAGATTGTATTCTAATGTTGACCAATGATAGGATTGATATTGTATTCATCTATTGCTCATCGACGACAAATTGAAGGCAATTAATTTCATAAGTTAATTTGTGTTAAAAACTTTTACACAACAAAGTGACAAAAAACTAAACTTTCAACGATCAATAACTAAATAACAGTTTTTACAAAGTCATCGTATTGAAGTGACAATTTGTTATATTATACAATAATAACACGTTATTTTCAATGAAAATAGCACTTGACAGAAACTGTTATTGACATGTTATTTCTACGAATAACAGCTATTATGTTCTCATGTGTATTTTTATCGGTAATATTTATTGTGGTTGATAATTATCTATATTGTTTTCAACACGGAACTTGAACTAATTTTATTAATTGGTAGTGTCGGTATATGTCTATCAATATTAATCGAATTGATGTGTGTTTGTTTGTCTTTAATTTCAAAGTATAATTGTTTGGTGTTAGGTATAATTGACCAAGTAACAAAGTTTAAAGAAACATCGTCATTTCGAGACAGTTTCCTTCAAAGTCAAAGTCAAAAAAAAAAAAAATAGGAGTAGGTATAGAGTTGTTTTTACTCAGTAAGAGTCTAACACTTCTTTTCACCTCACCAAAGGCGAGAGAAGCCATTGGATGATAATGCACCCACAAGAATAAGGTTATTGGGTGAGAGTTTAACCTCCCTTTTAACTTCGGGGAATTAAACTAAAGTTATTCATTTTGTTATGACAGTTGAATATTTGTTTATTCTGCTATCAAATGAAAAATCTGAATCAGTGTCCCACTATATATCAAGAAGTAAAGGTTGATAGATAATAGGTATGACGTATATTTCCTAAGAATTTTGGTCTGCAGTGGCCCATTTATCCGCATAACACACCTTTGAAAAATCCACACCACACACAGAAAATAACAAAATATCGTTTTGACAGCTGACTACAGTAAAATACACTGTATTGACATACCCATTAAAGACTAATCTCCATTGAATTGAGGTCAACGGAACTGCATGGTGTGACATGCCTTGACTATGTTGGACGGCCGGTAATGATGTGGGGTTCAGGGAGTCATTCTCGGCTCGGGGAGTATTGTTGCCACTGGGTCGGATTGACAGTGGGAGTATGGGGTCACAGAAAATGAAATGGGGTCTATTGAAGTATTGAGTTGCAATACTTTTGTTGGGAGTTAACTTTAATATTTTTGTTTTTTGTGGTATTGGTTTTTACTTGATGAAGGTTTTGTAATGTGGAATTAGATTTTTTGCTTTGAGTTGGATGGGTGTGTAATGTCATGTCGTATTGCACGCTTGTAATCCACGAATGGTATAGGTAGAGGTGCACATTACGACACGTAAAGGGACTGTACAATATACCCCCACTATTCGAGTTATAAGTCAATTTGTGTTATAAGTCTCATGTAATAGAGAGTAGGCCTATTGCCATATGCTGGGCACAATTCCAGACTCCGTGCTACTACTGAGAAATTTTCGAAAAACCAAAAAACGCCTAGCAGTACTTTGCCCGACCCGGGAATCGAACCCGAGACCTCTTACCCAACACTCGATCAACGAGGCAGTCAGTGTAATGTTATGCTATTTGGGTTTTATGGTAATTAGATAGTGACTCATTACCATGCAACTGTCACTGGCGCGGGTCCAAAGTTTGGATGCTTAATTTATTTGCGACGCAAACTTCCTGGAATCTACGCTGTATTGAAATAAACAAACAATACACTGCCATTTTAATTCCATATAAAACAGTCATAATTCTTTTTGCAAGGGACATAACTAAACTTTATCGAAAAGTAGTGACTCGCCCCAGCTTCGCATGGGTGCAAATGTGATATATTATGCATGTACTATAAGTATAAAACATTCCCGTCTAACGAATACATTACTCTATCTATTGGTAAAAAAGTACGTTTAACCCTTGAATCAACAGTTAAAATGATCCTAAACCGCAACAAAATCTCGTTGCGTAACGTTAAAAAGATTTAAGCATACAAATGGGAAATAGGGACAGTCCTCAAGAGATTTTGGTATAAAAATTCAAAAAAGCATGAAATACACCCTGAACCGTGAAAAATCCTGACTCTATCAACCAATTTTACTAAATAACAAAGAAACACAATACACATAGTTAAAAATTAAATCCTACCCAACTCATAATAAGTAATCTAAAAAACTAATTTCCCTTCATAAAAACAAACCCGCAACAGTAATTTGTAACCCTATAAACGTTGAAAACTTAAATTGATAACAACAAGTACACTTTATGTCACATTACAAGTTGTGGCTGCTTGAGTTTACCGCCCATAACTGGGAGTGTTGGGAATACATCCTGTATACGAGCTGTTGGGAATACATCCTGTATAGGGACTGTCATGGGACTTGTCATAATGCTGCGATTATGAGCCGCGCCTAAAGTGGGGTGTACACGGAGTGATTCTCTTGTAATTGTGACAGAAGTGTAGCGCTTGTTTTTTGTATGGTTGAAAAGTGGAGACGGTTGGTTTTATAACTGACTTTCAAGAAATTATGCTTTTAAAGTTCTTGTAGGAAACTCAAGATCCCTTTTTGTATTTTTTTCCTATAAACGTTGAAAACTTAAATTGATAACAACAAGTACACTTTATGTCACATTACGAGTTGCGGCCGCTTGAGTTTACCGCCCATAACTGGGAGCCGTGGGGAATACATCCTGTATACGAGCTGTTGGGAATACATCCTGTATAGGGACTGTCATGGGACTTGTCATAATGCTGAGATTATGTGGCGCGCCTAAAGTGGGGTGTACACGGAGTGATTCTCTTGTAATTGTGACAGAAGTGTGGCGTTTGTTTTTTGTATGGTTACAAAGTGAAGATGGTTGTTTTAATATTTAGGTTTATTTTATAAATGACTTTCACGAAATTATGCTTTAAAGTTCTTATAGGAATTTGAAGACTATTTTTTTTTTGTTATTTTTTCATCTTTTTAATGTTTTAGCGGTTGTAGATGTGCGTTGTTTTCAATGTTTTTTTGCAGTTTCAGGTGTGTACGGTTTTTCAAACCACTTAGTCATTACATTATTGTCAAAAATAGGTGTTTTATTATCTAAACCTTTTTTTGAGGAGGAAAAATCATCCTATGTCTACTCCCGCCTGGGCAGCGAGCTGAGCAGCGTGGTTTCAGTAAGAGTCTAACACGGGAGTGTTAGACTCTTACTACTACAGGGCAGCTCGAAATTACCTTAGCCTAATGTGCTATATCTTTTTGGAAATAAATACTCTAAAGATAACACTAGGTCATGAAGTTATTAATTTTTTTTTAGGTTTGACATTTCCATCCTACCTAGTTTTAAGTTACCCCGTGTGTTACCACCCTAAGCATAAATCGCGGTACACGTTTCTCTCGTGTTAAACTGTGTTGAAATGTTTATTCATCTTGACGTGATAATGGGGGCAAATTGTGTTGTGTATTATAGCAGGGCCGTGTTGTGTATAGCAAGGGGGCGATTTGTGTATGTTGTGTATGTCGGTGATGATAAGAAAATAGGATTTGTGTATGTTATCTTCGTCTTTCATTATATCGGGTGAAGCGTGTTTATGAATTTAATTTAAATTGTTGTGTTGGTGACTCGTTCAAATGAATTATTATATTTCTCAACGCTGTCTTAGTTTAATTAAATATTTAAGTAAAATTTATGACAATATACTAGCGCAAAATCAAATGTCTGAAATATTTCCTAAGACGTGTTTTGATCGAATTTATGAACCAAACATATTGTATTTTTCAAGATATTTTTTATTTAATTGACTAAATTCGAGCTTGAAATACGACAAGACAGGCCTTTTGACTAATGAAAGGTCCATTGAACTGAAAGAGTATCAATCAATTGTAATGAAAAAAAGAAAATGACCAAACGAGAAAACCAATTTATCATAACTCCAAAAATCCTCAACAAAATATTTCGTAGTTCCTTCGCAAACAATAAGACTGGACGTAAGAAATGGTAGAAGACGAAATTCGACCTAGAATCATAAGTGCTTCGTCCGGAATCAATAAAGATAATAATAAAGTAACGCTTGGACGTGAAAGGGTTGGACCGGACTTTGGACCCTTCTCTAATATTCGCGATTCGAATGCCGCACGACGGGTTAAGGTACAGTCGACGAAACTCATTGGTGTCTAGTTGCTATGATGTTAATGATCGGTGTCCAGTTACTATTTGGTGATTAATTAATGTTTATTGGAGTGGACGTATGATAGGGCTGGTGAAAAGTGGATGTTACATTTCATTGTACGGTTCTCATTCACAGTACCTATTCTTATTTGATTTGTCTGGAATTTATTGAGATTATGACCTCTGAGTTTGTTTTGGTATTTCTTCGCAGAGTAGACCGATAGGAAATGTCGGTTTCATCTAGTTATTTCAAAGATTTACGCGTAAAAATGTTACCTTGTAACCAATTTGCAAAAATTAGTATCATTTATCATTAGTACTTCTGCAAAATTTTTTGGCATGAAAACATAGTAATTACTGTAATTGAAAGTAACAAAAAGTAATTAAGTTAAAACTATTCCACGTATTCATTTCATAAAAGAATTGTTAATTTTGTTATTTTTTTGTGTCGTGACTATAATTTAGGCATTAATTTAGACTCTTGAATCCTTCGTGCCGTTATAACAAACTAACAAAGTCAAAGTCAAATAATTTATTCCAATTAAACCATAAATATGTACTTTTGAAATGTCAAAAAAAAAGGGAAATAAATAATAGTCTGGCAGTCTGTCGCTCAGTGAAACTAGGTGCTCATTCCAAAGAGACAAAAATGCTTATAGACTTTATTATATTCACCAATCACTTTTTAAATTTAACACAAATAATAATATATAGAACCAATAAAATAGAGCATAAAAATACTAATGACTGTTAATGAAGCGAAAGAGGTGTGTAAGACTCCAAGCAATTGGCGTTCCATTGTCTCTGTTTACCCCTGGGAGACAGGCGTGAGGTTATTCGTATGTATGTATGAAGAAACAATAACATCCACTATCTAACAAATAAAACATAGTCCAAAATTAACAGCAACACAGTTTCATCAACGCCTAAATATCGACGCCATTGTTGTTTATTTTGACAGCTCTCACTTTGACATTATTATTTGAGCTGTCAAATATTGTGGCTGAGTGTACTAAGGCCCCAATTTTGCATTGATGAATGAAACTCCGATTGAGGTCGGCCGTTGGCTGGTGAAGGAAATTGTGGTTACGATTTTCGGGTCATCGTTTTGATTTTACTTCAAGGTCGTATTTCGATTTCGGTGATTGGGGTTTGATTGTTTTATTCTTTTTGGATATACGTAGGTAGGTAGCTCATAGTTTTATGTTTAGTGGGGACACTCAACACATTATACATACGTGGCCCGGAGGTTTAACACGCCCGCTTCTAATGCATGAGATTGTGTGCTCGAAACCAGCCAACGACAAGTACCAATATGATATTTGCTGAGTAATATGAACTTTCTAAGATTATTTAGAACACTACTGACTAACTGTGAAGGAAAACATCGTCAAGAAACCAAGGCTTATAATTTCTAATTAAAAGTCTGAAATCGCCAACCCGATTGAGCAAACTTGGTGATTAATGCTCAAGATTTATCTGAGAGAAGAGGGCTTTAGTCGGCAGTGGCCACTTATAGGCTGTCCACGTGATTTGATACACTAAATTATTTATGTAAATCAAAGGAATTTTTAAAGTTATAAGAAAAATAAAATCACTATAAAATTGTCCCTTTTATTGTGTACAAGAAAATGGAAGTTAATGTAGCAAAAAAAAACTTTCAAGTTATTTATTAGACTTTAAGGAAAGTCACTTTACTGTAGAAGTTACTTCATTCTCACCTGCGCTACTGAATTACCTGGAACACAAAGCTAGTAAACAAACTACTCTGGACCTGACACCCCTATTCGTTTGACTCGCATGACGTAATCCTATTAGGGTTGGCACTTTCTAGACATTTAATTTAGGCAATATAGACAAGTCTCTTTTTGTGACGGATTTATTGAGTCACAGCACAGAAAGTACTTGAAAATAATATAATTAGACGATTGTGCAGAACAAAGTGAAATATAATATTACTAGTTTCTGCCAGTGGCTTCACCCGCAGTTCCGTGGGATAAAAAGTATCCTGTGGTATTCCAGACCATAATCTACCCTTGTTCCAAATTTCATCCCGATCCCTTATTAGAGGCTCATATTAATAAGCAGCATTCCGCGACTCACGCCGCATGGCTTGAAACTAGTCGAGCTCCTCGTCTAACTCACTCGTTACGTGAGCAAGCCAATAGCATAATAATGAATATAAATTATTTATTAATAATATACATATTTATCAGTTATCGCTACATAAATTTTACGCTCTAACACCAGTTGTACATGCCCCACATTGGTCTTGATTGCTTCAATTAATTTCCACGTATATTCCAGTTCGTAGTAAACAAAAGCTTGACCTGTCAACCCTGTCAACTTCAGTGGAGTGACGTAACCTCGTCAGGGCTGCCACGCAAACGGGGCCAAGTAATTTGTCTCGGTTTATTTTTTGCTAGGCCTTAAAAACCCTTTTTTTTGTTTTCTCTAAGATGTAAGAAAAAGAAAAATTAACTTGAAATGAAAATTAAAAAGCGTTGTTTTGTGTGCAGGTGGGGTTATAATTTTAAGTCCTTTGAAGTTTTTCATACTTCCATTGTTTGTATTTTTTTTTGTAAAGAGTTTATTTAGGGTTAAAAAAAAACATGAAGCAGCTTCTTTTAATAGCTCTGGTGAAAACATAACATAATTATTACTTTAATTTTAAAAATCTTCCTGTAACAACAAGTAGATTGAAACTATTTTAATAAAACACCACCATGTTAATCACAACATGACTTTTAAAAACTTGTTTAATGCATTACTCTGCTTACCCCTTCACTAAATAAACGTCGTAATATGGACCTTAATTACTAGCAACATGCTAAATTGCGTTACATTGTGAAACACCAGCTGTATAGGGGCTAAACGGGATTCAATTAAATAGGATAATGCAAGCGTAGTTAGCTATGGGATTATTGTGATAATGTATTTATTTATTAAATCTTATTTGAAACTATCATTACAGGCTTCCCAAAGCGATAGAAAGGCCTTAAAACTAAATCTAAATACAAAATATAAATAACATAAAAAATCCGAACATAGAGAGTCATTATGAAAAACCAAACCTTAAAATAAAACTTAGAAATTCTAAAAGATAGAAAAACAAAATTATAACAAGAAACAAATTTCCCCCTTTCATCATGAAGAATATAATAATTCTAACTGCATTTATTAAACTGCAGTGTTGAAAAAATAAATATCGCCTCACACTAGGCTCTAGTTAGTTATAGAGCCCCAAGGTAAACGGGAAATTAATAGTCATAAGTTTGGCTCTCCTGCAAAATTCAATTTTGGCACTTACGCTCTTTCAGTATCAATATGCTAGGAGGTATCTCGTATATGAAGTTCATACCACCACATCCAAACTACCAAAGTTTACCAAGAAACCAAAGTTCGCGATGCAACTTGTAGCAATCTTGCGAACTATTAATCCCACAGATGTGTGGAATCGCAAATTAAGCCAAGTTTCTAATCGCCAAGTTTGTCTGGCGCTAAAATTCTTGTTCTGAACTTACTCGTAGCTTGCAGTCCAAAAGGAATTGCATAAAATTATACCTATGTATGAAGTATGCAGGTACCCGATAGAAAATGAATGCAGATGACTTATTTTAACATTATTAGAGTTATAATAGAGAACGAGTCTTAAACAGTGTTTAGTAGTCACCAATAATTATTTATGAATTAATTAAAGGGTGTATACAGGCTGTTTTAGTATACAGGTTATTTTTTTAAGGTGTATGCCGGTAAGCGGGCAGACGGATCACCTGATGGTATGCAATCGATGCAGCCCATAGACACCAGCAACACACTACCAATTAATTTTATACTCACAATAAAACACTGCATTAAGCCTAACAAATTTATCCACACTAAAAACCAAAACCACGTGATTAACAGTTGCATTGACAACCATTCGATTAGGAGACGAGCAAAAAGTAAACTTACATGATGAAAGAGTTAGTCAGAATAAAAAACTAAAAAACCCGACTGCGTTTCTTTATAATATGAAAATGAAAAAACCCTAAAACAAGAAAGTCATCAGTAAAGCAGTCGGGACCCATTCTAAATATGAAGACTTAGTGAGGGCACATACTGCTGGCTTTCTAGAATGGGTCCCGACTGCTTTACTGATGACTTTCTTGTTTTAGGGTTTTTTCATTTTCATATTATAAAGAAACGCAGTCGGGATTTTTAGTTTTTTAAATTACCTTTTTTATTTTATTTTCATTTAGTTTTATGAATTGAATGAGTTTATATAATAATTTATAACCAGTGTCACTCTCACAACTAATAAATTTCTAACGACACGACGCCTTTGAAGCTGAAATCCATCTAATCGTTAAGGCTATAAAATGAACAATATTCGAATTTGGCGCCAAAATCCGATATTTTGTTATTTTTAATATTTTGATATATCTAGTGTTACTCTCACAGTAAATACTTATCAAACGATCCCTATCAAGCTGAAATCCATCTAGTCGTTCAGGCTAGAGAGTGAGCTTGGCGCCAAAGATCCGCCATTTTGTTTTTTTATTATTTTGTTATATCCAGTGTCACTCTCACAGTAAATACGAATCTAACGACACCTCTTAAGCCAAAATCTATCAAGCCGTTTAGGCTGCAGAGCGTGCCAAACAATTATACATACATACATACATACATACATACATACAAACTCTCGAAAAACATAACCCTCCTTCTGGCGCAGTCGGGTAAAAAGCAAATTCTGCACATAAAGTTCTCGTGCACTGCATTTACCGGTTCGTATGCGTTTCGAGAGCATTCATAGTCTGCCCCATTTACGTAATTGCCGGCCGTCCGGTTTCCCATTCAATACGGTTTCTATCCGATGCGGACACGGGACGGACACGGCGGTTGGGACGTAGAATCATTTAAAGACTCGTGGTTGACGTTTCGAGTATTTTGCTTTAATGAAAATGTGGGATGTATTGGGTTTTAGGTTTTGTAAAGAAGAATACGTTGTTTGTTACTCGATGTGTAGGCAGAAGAAAACAATGGATTTGCAAGCCTTTTTTTTAGTTGTGGAAAGTTTTAATTTGGACTGTATTTGCAGGAGTTATGGTTAGTTTTTATTTACTGCTTTCAAAATAGATTAAGTTCTCAATTGGTATAAGAACAACGTGGAAATTAATACCTATTTTGGGCACTGATTTATTTCGTCCCTATATTAAGTTTAATGTCGAATTATATTAAATTTTCTACGTCTGTTTTTGTCACGCACTGACCTTATTCCCTTTTTGCAACCACCGATATCAATCGAAAAGCAATCATAAGTTTTTGGGCGTAAAAACTTATTTTGCACAAATTCACGCATCCCAAGTTTGGTAGGAACCGAAACTTTTTTTATTTTCAATCTGCAAAGTGTCAGAAACATCCTGATGACGGTTTTGGAGATTTATTCGGGACTTGTCGATTTTATGTGTGGAGGATGACGTATTGGTTTCTATTTGAATCAACTTTTAGGGTATTTTCCACCAGAGGTACGTAGCTGTGCGAGTAAGTTGTGCTATGAAGATGCGCTGTGTGTGTATCCGTATAAAGTAGCCATGCGAGGATGCTCAGCTCGAGTATGCGATGTATCGATAGTAGGGAAGCCATCCATAGCCCATAGCACATATCCATAGCATGCATTTTTGCATATTAAAAACATAGTCTAACTGAATCTGTTGCCATCAGAGCTAAGCCATGTGTACCAATGAATATGATTGGTAAAAGCCATCTCGCATTGAACAACCGTGGTGATTATAACTTGATACTCATAACTTCTACATGCGAAAAGAGGCCTTTAGTCAGCAGTGACTACTTATAGGCGGTTAATGTGTATGTGATGTAAGCAGAATTACTTAGAATCAATATTTCTTATCGTATATTAGAATATAGTCTGTCTCCATTGCTAAAGAACTAAGATTTATTCCCTTGTTCAGCAGCTGCAGTATTTATAGCAGACCACTCAAGTAATGAGGTGCAAAGGTATTACCTCACCGCCCCTATAAAGTGCACTTAATTCACTCACATGTCAGGCACATCCCTAGATCGATAGCAAGATACGAGATTGCAACGCACCCCGTGACCGTCTGACCGACATTATTGCAGTACATTGGCGGGCAGAAAAAGTGGTTCACCATTTTCTTTTTAAATTTTTTTTTTTGTTTTATATTTTTGCTGTAGTAGGGATTGGTAATTTTTGTGAAGTTTTTGTTTCATGATCAATTTTTGTTAATCTTTACGCTCTTTTTAAGGGGGAGAAATCATCTAATGACTTCTCTCGCAATCTTTCTTCTCTCTGCCTTGGGTAAGGCGAGGAGTGGCAGACTCTTACTGCCTAAAATCACCCTGTTCCTACTTCTGCTCTTTGAGCCAGAGTCCCGGTAAATCCGCTAGGTAGTCCGCAGCTCAGGTCGGGCATCAGCTCTACTGGGCCCTATCTGTGATGTGGTTTAATGGTTCTTTGAAGTGCGAATAATCTTTTACGCTTAGATAAAAGAGTGCCGTGCAGTCCCTTAGCTATCACCATACGATACCTCCGTAAAGTGAATGTAATGATATTCATATTATTAAAAATCAATTTCAATAAACGTTGACTTTAATCAAATGACCAAAATCAAACCACAGAAATATATCTATGACCATTCCATTTGCTATCGTCTCGTACAATCCGGATTCCAGCTGGATAGCGTTGTCCCATTACTTACAGCGGTTGGTCTCAGTCAGTCCTTATATCCGACCGCCCCGGTTAAATCCGTATTCAGAATTAATCCGGGTAGCTTAGTTTACTTGTATATTTGTATACATACTATTTATTAATACGGACTCATTCTAATGTTTTGTGAAAATAAGATGAATTAATTGTATATTTCATACATTGTCCAATGCGTGTCTTATGTACCTACACACAGTCTCACATCAAGCTATGCAAAACCAGTATAAGTTGACCGTCGAATGTAAGGAAAGATAATACAAAACAAGACCATGTTAAACAGGTTTAATAGGTGTGTGAGCAATACAGAGTCAGCAGACTATTCTTATACTAAACTATATGCTTTTTAAGGAAGCCAAATCATTTCTAACCATTAGTTGGGTGGTACGTAGCTCTGCTTTAATGTGCACCTACATTACTCAACAACATCCAACAAGAATTAAACATTCATTCTGTTTATAAACACAAAAAGCCTTGCAAAGTCTGTCCGTCTGTCTACGTCTTATCTTCTATTATGCAACTTACAAATGGACATGACCTGGCTTTCTGCCAGCCCCATATCAGTCCTATACCTTCGTATACAGTGTTTTGTAAGCAATTTTTATAACAAATGTAACTGCTTTTAAGAGTTCTACTCTTATAAAGTGCACAACAAATCATTGATATTGTTTTGTTTCATACAATAAGTAGATAATAAAAAAGGCCAATAATTTCTCGAAGTGTTAGATAAAGGCGCACATATTATGGAAAGTAACACCAATTTTTCACTGATTTTGTTATGAGTTCCATATAATAAATGGGTGATTTACGCCATACACCTAATACTATTATTACTGGTACTATTTTAGACTTCGGGATATAACTGAGAAATATGATAAGCCTAAAATAGTTTTATACCTTCTTCCACGTGGAAATCCATTAGGGAACTTCTTGTTCAGTAGTCATACTTGACCGCTTGACCAACAAAGCAGACGCTATTAAGAATCTCCCTCCCAATCTTCCCAATCCCCTATTCCCTCCCTCCCTTCCCAATCTTCCCAATCCCCGATTCCCCAACAACTTTAAAATTTCCAACCCCCAAAAACCGAAGAACGCACTTGTAATGCCTCTGGTGTTTCGGGTATCCATAAGTGGTAGCGATTGCATCTTATCAGGTGATCCGTCTGCTAGTTTACCGGCTTATACCATAAAAAAAATATACTTAAATCTAAAAAAACCTAATCACTGTCCCAATTTGCAGAGATTTCAATCCAAAATCGCATATCAAACTGTCTATTCTATACAATCATAATCAACCAGATAGGATTACATCTCACCAAATAGAAAACCATCACATTACCTTGCCTCCCTTATTCGGCCTTCTCCAAATGCAAGAAGCTGACGTTTTACACTCACTAATCAACCAATGAGGCGCATCCATTGTAATCAAGTAATATCAAAGCGACGGCATGGCGCCATTTTATTGCACGGACTTATAATGAAGAGCACTATCGCTCTCTCTTTCTCTCAAATCATCGTATTATTCCGATTGACTGTTTAGCCGTATGTTTGTTAAGTAAGGGTAAAAGTTTTGAGGAAATGTCAGCGATGAAATCGTTTTCTGGTTGAAATTGATGTTGTTAATTTTTTGTTCAGAACTTTTCTAGATTGGTGGACTTTGTGTAAAATTGTTATCAGACTGTCGTTTATCAATGTGTAGATGTATTAAGGTGTCGGTTTAGAATAGGGGTTCTTAACCTTTTCATGGTGTCTTACCACTTATTATTAACGGGCCATAATTTGTTTTCTGTGGACCATCGCAGGCTAGTCCACACCACCGAGTGGGACAGACAGAACTTGTTAAGAAGATTTTAATGAATAGAAAATAATAACTGTTTCTATTAATTTATTCTGATATCATTGTCTGTCATTAGAAATAAAAGCCACCATCAAATGCAGCATCCAACAATATTTTAGAATTCATCCAACGTTTTAGTAGCTTCTTAAATCACTATACCTACTCCAAAACAAAAAGTAACCCAACCTACTCATGGTAGTTCGAGCAACTTAATATTTTAAGGGGGCGTTGTTATAGTTCGCGTTAGTGGAAAACAATAGCGACTATCTGGCGTCTTTTTATTGCACCGATGTGTAATGAGGTGGACGAGTGGGGGTCCGTATTCTGCGGTAGTGAATGCATTATGCTGATTATTTTCCTTGCTTTGTTATTCTGGAGATAATTAAGTAGGTACTTGACTAATAGGAGCCTGGTTCATTATGGTCTGTTGGTATCTATTGCCGTGGTTTATGTTGATGATTATGGTATATTCTGAGTGCCATCTGTTTGTATTAGAGATGTATGATTTGTATTATTGGAGAAGTCAATGTGTAGTAGTGTGCGTACACTGTATATGTATAGGAACTATGTTTATGAGGATGACGATGGTCAGTATAATGATGGCATTCGTTTAGAAATAATCTTTATAAGACAAATAATTCGTGTTCAATTATAACTTGTATTTATTATTACTTTATCCGGAGCTGCGGATTGTCTAGCGGGTTACCGAGGCTCCGACTCGAAAAGCAGGAGTAGGAACGGGGTAGTGTGTAGTCAGTAAGACTACGTCTCACTTCGCCCAAGGCGTGAGAAGGCATTGGATGGTTTACCCCCCTCAAAAATGAAATCAATTATTACTTTGTATTTATCCTAAACTAGTACTTGTTCGACATTGCAGTGGAAATCGTTTGAAGTAAAATGTATATTTTTCTATAACAATGGGTAGTTAAGTAAAATCATTAAAATAAATAAATGACACGTGAAATTAAAATTATGTAATGGTCGGTCGTGTGACCGTTGAGAATGTCGCGTCGTCATCCAAATGGGTTGGGACTTGGGACGGCATTCGGTCTCCATAAAATACCATGTCCCTTAGATACGTAATATAATTGAATAAATCTGGTAAAAATTCCACACTCGCTTCTACTTAATTGGAGTCATTTCTAAGGTCATAATTTTCATTAAATGTCTCATGTAAGAATTAAAAAACAATGGTAGAACGACACCCATTTCAAAACTAGTAAAAACTACCCTTACTACATGAAAAATAAAGTCGATTTTAAAACGACCACCGAAATATAACAACCAGCGAAACTGGAAGAGCCAAATAGCAATTTATTTAATAATAACCCTGAATCGCCGCGTGAAGTCACACAACAATATTATAAACATGTTTACGTGTGTTTTTCAAACCTCGCGCGGCGAAGGTCGGTGTCCGCATGCCACTAATTGGATAAGTTCGAGGCGTGGCAAGACACAGACTGTTTAATATATTGTATTGTGTCGCTTTTTGTTGTCACTGATTTTATATAGCTGTGATTTTTAAAGACAATAAAGAAACAATTGGATGTCGTGGGTTTTGATAGAGTCATTTGGTGTAAAGTACCATATAACAATAAATCAAATAATATTGTAAAGCAATAATAACCCTTCTGCTGTAGGTAACAGGGTTTTAGTTCGGTATTAACAAAATTTAAGCTATGACTTTTTTTTTTTTTTTTTTTTCTCTTTATTAATTTAGGAACTTTTGTACATAAATACATGACAGTCCCATTGTACCTTATAACTTAAACTATTACAAACAAAATATTACTCTTAATATCTACTTAACAAAACGAAGACTTGCAAAGCTATACAACTTTTTGGCCGCATCAGATAAAGGAGCAGATAAAATTTCATTAAATAATCCTATATTGTTTTTGATTAAACATAATTCATTAATAAGTATATCTCTCTCAGCCTGAAACCGGGCACATTCCGCTAAGAGATGAACAACATCTTCCACCTTATCACATTCCTCACAGTTAGGGGAGGCACATTTTTTCATTAAAAATGCAAAGTTGTTAAGCGGCATGTGTCCGGATCTCAGTCTGAGAGCTGTTACCAACAATTTCCTACTCATTTTGCAATTTGAAAACCATGGTATACGAGGAGGTTCACAGACTATCGTTTTATACCAGATAGCCTTAGTTTTTGAACGTAGGTTAAAATGTTCTATCCAATTTTGATGACATTTTTCTTTATATTTTGGTAAAAGTTCGGAATAATCTGGTTTGATGTTTAATTCTATGCCTTCTGAAATTCCTTTCTTCGCTAGACAGTCAACCTTCTCGTTACCACTTATTCCTATATGTGATGGAACCCATTGCAACTTGACTTTATTTCCAGAACGGGTAATTTCGTCCACTTTAGAAATAATGGTATAAGCTATCGATACACCTCTGATACCAGAGGCGCATCGAGCTATATGTTGCAAAGCACTCTTGCTATCTACGCATATTAAAATTTTGTTACTTGCAATAGTTTTAGCATAAGATAACGCTTCCGAAATTGCAATGAGTTCCAATGACATAACGTTAAAACATTTATTTAATTTGTATGTATTGCTATGATTCGGCTTCAAGGGATCATAATATGCCGCACCTCCTCCTATACTACTTTTAGATCCATCTGTAAAAATAATATAATACCCTGAATATTTTTCACGTAGTTCATTGATTATAGAGAAATGAAGATAGGTGGGATTATATGTTCTCTTAGGCATATTTACTATATCTAAATTAATTACAATCAACTCCTTAATGTTAAAATTTGTTACCCATGTACGTAAACTAAACATGTCTAGGGAAGGTTTTGACTCAATATTCTCATCTTTAACTAACTCGAATGTAGTAGCTAACAGTGGCATTTCTTTATTCGACCAATATCTATTGTGACCAAGATTACACAGCTTGTCTAACAAGTTATTCGTTACATTTTTTTCTATAGATCGTGATTTTAAACAAAACTTAAATGCTAACCATTTTCTTCTTAAGTGCAGTGGAGGAACACAGAGCTCACTTTCCATAGCATGTATTGGAGTACTTCTAATGAAACCACCCACAGTTCTTAAAGCCTGGTTTTGTACTTTCTCTAATTTGTATTGAAGTGCTTTAGAGCAATTATTATACAGAAAACTCCCATAGTCCAATCTACTTCTTATAATAGCAATATATATCCTACGTAAGTGATTGTGGTGTAACCCCCAAGAAGAACTACCAAGTACTTTTAGCAAATTAATGAACTTTAAAACCTTTTCAACTATCTCATTAATATGTTTGCTCCATTTTAATGAACTATCAAGCCACATTCCTAAATATTTATAGGTATCTACTTTTCCAAGTGAACTATCATTAATTACCAGACTAAGCTGTTGAGTTCTTCGGCCTCTACTAAAGATACAGTAATGTGATTTACTTGTAGATACTTCCAAACCTAAATCTATCAATATTTCTATAAACACATTTAAAGAAGTTTGTAGTTTCCTCGCAGATTCAAATATATTGTTACCGGTTGCATATAAAACAAAATCATCTGCGTATTGACACACGTTTATATTAGCAGCAAGCTCCCGACAAATCCTAAATGTTGCGATATTAAAAAGAAGTGGTGAGAGAGGGTCACCCTGAGCCAAGCCATTTCTTGCTATCCTAGTAATTTCTTCACCCTTTTCAAAGTCATCAGTAATTTTAAGTCGGCGTTCGCTTAGAAAATTCCATAAATACTGACAAATACTCTTTCCTATTTTCATGATATCAAGAGTCTGTAACATATTCTCGATTAAAACATTATTATATGCGCTTTTGATGTCTAAAAAGCATGCTAAGGTTGGAGAATTTTTAGTAAAGCCAATTTGAATATCAGTCACGAGGCGTGCTAAGCAATCAAGACTTGACTGACCTCTCCTAAATCCTGTAGTACACGGGGATAAGATCTCGTTATTTTCTACAAACCACTCAAGACGTCTTGCTATCATTGCGTGAAAGATCTTACAAATGCAAGAAATTAAAGATATAGGTCTAAGTTTATTATTAGCGTTAGAAGAACTACTTGGTTTAGGTATGGCTATAACTTTGACATTACGCCATTGAGTTGGAACATCACCGGACTTCAATATTAGGTTGTATAGATTTAACAAATACCACTGACCGGATTCAGGTAAGTAAGAGATCATTGAATATGTTATCATATCTTCCCCTGGGGCTGTGTCTTTTTTCTTAAAGCATCCACGCATTTCTTCTATACTAAATTCCGACTCAAGTGACTCATTCACTGATGAAAAACATGGAGATAACGGCTTAACATAATCAGGGGTAAGAGAACGTAACAAATCATATCTTGACTCTTGAGAACTATAAACTTTAAATTTTTTAAACCCTTTAATCCAGCGCATTTTGTTCCACATTTGTGAAGCTGATACTGTGTGGTCAATACTATCACAGAATGTTTGCCAATCATTTGATTTTGCTTTCCCAATTTCACGCTTAGCATTTAGTATTTTCTCTTCAAGAATATTTAGGTTATTAGGAGTAGGATTCCTTCGAAATTTGGCTAGGGCTAGTCTACGTTCACCCACCAATTTCGAGATTGATTGGCACCAATATCCTTTTGGTCTAAAATTGTTACTTGGATTATAGCATATCTTTTTCAAGGGGATACTATTGTCCACAGCTTTGTTAATTTGCTGAATAAAATTATCATACAGGCCTTGAATATCTTTTTGTTCTTGAGAAAACAATAAATTTTCGGAGATGATGTTTTTATATGCGTTCCAGTCGGCTAATTTGTAATTTCTTGTTTTAGAAATATGTAATTGATCTTTATATCTAATTTTAACTTTTATAAATATGTGATCACTCCCTAAGCTCTCACTTAAAATAGACCAATCAAAGTTAATTGCAACATCGGCTGATGCAAAGGTTATATCCGGAGATGATTTTTGAAGATTACCGTTAACGAGCTTCATTCTAGTGGGCTGTCCATCATTAAGAGAAACAAAACCAAATTCTGTAGCCGATTCGTGAATTTGTTTGCCTCTAAAATCGTTTTTGTAAGACCAGTCTGTATGGTGTGCATTGAAGTCTCCTAAAATTATGCATTTATTATGAAACTTAGAAAATATTTGATCCCAATCAGCCTGAGTCGTACGTACAGAACTTGGACAATAAATTAATGTAATGAATTCTATAATTCCACAATTAATTAATCTAAGACATAAAATTTCAATACCTGAATTATTAACACTTACCGAGAGTTCTTGGGTTTTAATTGACTGGTGTGTTATTATTGCGATGCCTCCATAAGAATCGTCCCTATCCCGTCTATACACATTATACTGACTAATGTTTAGCATAAATTCAGGGGCTAGCCAGGTTTCACTAATTAGTGCAATATGCACATGCTCTTGCAATAATAGAAGTTTAAATTCTTCTAGTTTGGGCTTTAAGCTCTGTGCATTCCACTGCAATAAGTTCAACAAAAAGTCTTTATTACAATTAGCCATTTGTAAAGAGGCAATATACTTTACTCATAATATCTGTACTCTTAACTAACTTTATAACAAATTGTATGATCTCTTCAAAAAGATAGCTACACATCAATTTTATTTTATCTTTAAAACTGTTTTCTGACAAAAAAATATTCTGTACTTTTTCTATAATATTTTTAAATCCAAAGGTATTGTGCAAGGGTTCTTTCCTACGCTCATTATTTTTAGACTGCTGTGAAGTAGATGCGGCGTTAATGCGAAAACATTCCTCACTTAGATCCGGCTCCAGTAATTTCTTAGCTCTATTCGACTTCTTCTTGGACCTGTTTTTGCCTAAAATCGGGGAGGGTATATGATTTTTGTCCTTTTCTTTGTCACTATCCATGTTCTCTTCAGAATTTGAACTGCTTTGTTGTATATTGCTGTTCGATACATTGGTCATAAGCACGTCTCTAAAACTCTTTTTATTGGAATCAATAGTAGTGTAAGAGGTCTTATTTGTCGGTTTATTTGAGTTGAGTTGATACACATTATTTAGCTCCCTTGTTGTTCTGGCTTTGTTTATATAAAGTGACAATGCTTTCCCGTACGTACAATTTTCTTGACACATTATGTTTCGTATCGCCTTTTCTTTTAAAAAAATAGGGCAGGATTTATCTAGCGCCATGTGTGCTCCTTTACAATTTAAACATTTATACTCTTTAGTTTCGCAGTTAGCGTGTTCTTCACCACACTTGGGACATAAATTCTTTTTTGATGGACACATTTTTAATGGGTGACCATAACGCCAGCATGCCGAGCATTGCGTCACCGGAAAGGTGTATGGCTCCACTTTAAACCTGTACCCATATATACAGACATATGGGGGCAAAGTGGAGCTTTTGAAACATAGCCGTACAGACTCGCTATTTATCCATCCTCCTGTGTCAGTTAACCTTTTTAAACGTCTAACAGAAACTACCTGGTACTCACATTCTAAACTATCCTGAAACTCTTTGTCTTCTATGTCCAAATCTATATTCTTCACAACCCCGTAACATAAACTTATTTCATTCATGAATTGGCATCTATAACCCAAAGCATGAAAACTTTCACAATTTACTAACTTCTGTGCATTTGTTTTATCTTCAAATTCAATTAGTACTTTGTAGGGGTTCTTATAAGATATTTTCAGGATATTATCAATTTTTTCAGTTCTTAATTTTTTTGCTAAACCAAATTGTTTGGGTAAAATCTCCTTGGACGTGACACTGACGATAATTTTGTCGGTACCCTCTGATTCTTTATTATGTTCCTGTTCATTTTCTGTATTCTTTTCCGATAATCTCCTTGAAAGCCTTTTCTTGCCTTTTCTAACTGTTACAAAGCCATCATCATCTTCAACTATTTCATCACTTTCGGACCTCATTCTTTTCTCCGGAATTCTCAGTAACTCCGTCGATTCAGCACTTCTCTCACATATATCACCATCAACTGCATTCACTGATTGTTCATCACCACTCGAGTTAAATAAATCAAAAGTCTTTTCTACATCACCCATTGTCGAACGACATTCAGATTAAGATGTGGGTAGATTAAAAAAAAATACCACAAAAAGATATAGCAATCGATTACGCGTACGCTCGACTCAGCGGCTCGCGCGCAACTGTGATTAAGCTATGACAACTATTGCATTTTTAACTAATATAAAATGCATTAGTATATTTGACTGCACGGTTGGTGCGGTGGCTGGGCAACTGGCTGCCGCGCTACGGGTAGCGGGTTCGATTCCCGCACGGAGCAACTCTTTGTGTGATCTGCAAATTGTTGTTTCGGGTCTGGGTGTCATGTGTATGTGAACTTGTATGTTTGTAAACGCACCCACGACACAGGAGAAAATCCTAATGTGGGGCAACGTTTTTTAAAAAAACAAAACAAAACAATATTTCGTAATAACTATAAAATGATTATATTATGTTTCAGACTGCAATCAGACTGCAAACCACAAAAACCATAAAATTATTTCTCATTATGATGTTCTTCGGCTTACTCACGTAATTATTTGACGAGGAACTCGACTAGTTTCAAGCCATGCTAGAGGTTTATATTCATGAGCAGCATTCTCATAAAATAAATACTGTTTCATGAAAGTCATAATATCATAATCATTTTTGTACAACTCAAGCATAAAATTCCTTACTTCGGGATGCATTAACACAATTATTTAACATTTTCCATCTGAAAATACCTCCTGAAAAAATTTCCCGCAAAGAATTACGACCATTTCTTTTTCAAAAGTCGACTGTGTAATCCCTCTCTCATTTTTAGTTTTTCATTTTCAGCATGGAATAGAGATTCTGTGTGAAAATAGTTTTTTAGTTTTTATCTGTGGGTGTGAAAGTGCTGATTGAAAATGTAGACACGGTATCTGAAGCGGTACAGCGCTTTTCACCGATTTGTTGTAGATGTTGCGAATTATTTTAAAATTAAATAAACAGTTGGGCATATTTTTATGTGTTGCAGTTTGTGTGTATAACATTGAAGGATGATCCGATGCTTAAATGGCGTTAGGGCTATTGCAGGCTTTTTAGGTCTTGTCTTTTAATATATAAGCGTCGTGGGGATTTTTTGATTAAAAATATTTCACTTAAAACATAACTGGCAAAAAGCTAATATTCAATCTTATCTGCGAGTAAAGACCCAGAGCTGCGAATTGCCTAGCGGGTTACCGGGGCTCCGACTTCAAAAGCAGGAGTAGTAGTAGGTGAGTCTGACGCCCCTTCTCCCCTCACCATAGGCGGGAAAAGACATAGGATGTTTTTCCATGTCAAAAAAAAATCTGAACTAAAATCCTCATATCAATTCATTTACCATTAAAATGCTTATGTTTTACTTGGAAGAATATAAGCTATAATCTTTATGCAATAACAGTGTTCGAATATACTGCCCATAATACCAGTAACTCTGCCATTGTCTAGCATTGACATACAAAATTCATATGTTACCGAAGGTCAATGCAAAAAGGAATTAAAATCAATATGAACGGAACCGGTCATTAAGTGAGTTTACAAAGCAACAGACAATGCAATTTAATATTGAGGGTGTTGTTATGCGATAGTGAACCGTAAATGTTTAATATTGTGTTTACTTTTCATGTCAGTATGGAATTTCTGTTATTTTTATACATAAAAAAATAAGTATTCTGAGGGGAGAGCACAGCTCGTGCTCATGTGAAGCAAAGTGCGAATAATATATATGCACATGCACATTAAATAAATAAAATTTCATCCACTGCAGAAAAAACCTGAAGATTTTCAAAAGATAATTACGTACCTACTTATTTTCTAATATTTCTTCAAATATTTTTTTTTAAGACAGACTTTAGTACGCTTTACACTTTTTTATGACTTTAAAACAGTGACTCTTGTCTAGCATAACATCGTTCTTATCGATTGCAAATTGCACACAATTCGAGCGTTTCATCCATTATGTTATTAGACGAGTAATTGACTTACTGACGCACTCAGACACATTTAATGATACTGATAATTTTACCCTGTCATACAAAAATTATCCATAATTTGTACTACAACTGACAATATTGTTTTTTTTTTTTATCAAAACCTGAAAATGGTAAAAAGTGAGTGTACATTATACAGCGGCATTACGTGCCGTAGTGTGCACCTCTGCCTACCCCTTCGGGGATAAAAGGCGTGACGTTACTTTTTTATCTGAACCACTCCTATCCTCATTGAGAACCAAACCAGTGTGACATATACTTAAAACCAAAACACCATATTTAAGTCAAACGACAAACAAAACATAAACTTAATAATTCAAACTTGATTCCTCCCTATAGCATAACTTCATCTCAGATATTATACAATGCAAAACCAACCTTTTGTGTCAAGATTTAAGGAGTACTTTCTATTGTAATGATGTGGCATGGGATAGCTGTTGACTTGAGAGTCTTGACTCCCGTTGTTGTTACAGAGAATGTGGGGAACAGACATCAAGGTACTTCAATCTGTTTTACATTTTCAGCTTTATTGTTCTGGGATAAAGTTGGAATTGTATTGACAGTCGATGGGTAGCTTGTTGTGCTGCTGTCTACACATTTCACTCGTGAGGGTCCTTCGAAAACAATTGATGTTCAGCTGTTAAAAACATTTTGTATTTTTTTTTTTTGTTTTATTGTGTGTTGATGAAGAGACATCTTGATTATAATGTCTTTTTTTATCTTCCATCTTACGGAAGCAAGATTGTCGTGAAGATAGCAATAGATAGGATTGTGATTGTTGAGAAGATAGCTTTAGAAAATTTAGTTTTTCGATTACTTACTGTACTGTAAATGAAAATTATAAGACACTTGCTTCTGCTAGCGGTTTCACCCGCGTTCCCATGGGACAAAAAGTTACCCAAGTCAACTCATACCCTATCTGCATACCAAATTTCATCAAAGTCCGTTCAGTAGTTTCAGCGTGATTGTGCTGGCCAAACATCCACAAACAAACTTTCATATGTTATGTGTGAAGTGTATTTTATATCACATGTGTGTTTTATATCACATGTGTGTTTTATATCACATGTATCAAAAAGGACGCGAGATACGTCAGAAACTAAAAAACAAATACTCGCGTCTATTTTAAAATTAAAACTTCAATCTTTCATGTCTTTCAAAGTACATCGTAAACTTACAAAAAACCCAATTTTCAAACAGAACGCATCAAAAATGATCACAAATAAATCTATTCAACAAAATAAGGATACTTTCAAGTAATTCTTTCTTTTATCGATCAATTGCTTTCAAGCCTTTGTTGCCACGGCTTTTGCCTGGCAAGCAATTCATTGGATTCATCCAACGTAGATATTATCTTGGTAGAACAGAATAGGGAAAAAGGACTTTGTGTTTTTAATAATATGAACTAGATTTGCTTCGAATTCAATACCTTTTAATGTCAGTTTGTGGTAATGTTAGGTTTGCCGCTGAATGCAGCTTGTTTCTATTTGGTTGATCTGAAATCTGGCCTTTGTGGGAGCCATAATTTGACCATGATGATGAATATTAAGTTTAGGACATTCATTTGGGATTCGAAATCTTTTATTTTTTAATTAAACTGCATTCAAATATTACTACTCCTAAGTCTGAAAAATACTATGCTGAAAACTGGTTCATCAAATCGGTCGAGGTACACGCGCACAAATATACATAGAAATATGTTTTTGAATTCGTTTAAGTAGAAAGTATTTTCTATATCCAACAGCTAGCTCCAGAGGTGACCTATAACATTCTCACACAACTTCAATTAATTGACAACAATAATAAATATCAACTTTCACATTTACAGGTTAAGTGCGATTTTCAATTGATAACGTTCAATTATAATACTAGTGTTGAATAATTACCTAATTAGAATTAAAATTGTTGTCGTTGAAAAAAAAAATAAACAACGAAAAAGGCAATAATCGTTAAGTTTTAAAAATTGAATAATAAAATACGACCTAATTAGAATAAAAATTTGAGTAGTGATAAAAGTAAATCGAAAGCAATTAATTAGTCAATTTAAAAATAATAATAAAAGTCTGTGATTGAGTTCTATTAACCCCAAAGTAAAGTGTAAGTTCTAAAGTATTGGGGTCTTCTAAAGTGGTGCGGTAAAAGTGGTGTAAAAGTGTGTAAAGTATAAAGTCTTACACGGACACGTGAAGAAGTTTTACTAAAGAGTGGCTTTTGAAAAGAGGAGGCAGTTACTCAACTTAAAGATGGCGTTCGCAGCAGCTCGCATGATCCTGAAAGACAAACGGCGAAAGGCTTCAAAGGAAGACTTCAGGGATCCCAGAAACAGAAGCAAGGTATTTAATTATATTATTTTTACATAACAATGATGAAAATGTGTAAAGTATATTTTTCAAAAGCGATGATTTCTCTTGTCCTAAAGTCTAAAGTAATAGTAAATTCTAAAGTGACTTTGCTTATATTAAAGTTAGCACAGTTATTATTCCGATTGAAATACTCAATAGATAAATTATTTCCCTAATTTCAAAATATGATGAATTTAGCATAAAATAAATTACAAATTTTAATTAACTTTTCTACTTACACAACATTACTTGCTCGTAAAAGTAATTAGATTTACAAAGTGACGTCATGTCACCTAAAAGTACCACATTAAAATTTACGCGGTAAAATTAAAATTACGTAATTTACGTTTACCTAGGTGTGTGACTGTCAGTTAATTTATGGCCTAATTAGCTGGAAGCAGGTGTGTTTCCCGGTGGTTTAACCAATCAGGTGACAGGGAAAATTAATTACCAAGAATACTAGTGAAACTTGGAACTAAAGTTAGTATGCAGTTCTAGATTTACTAGAATTGTGGTTGTAATCAGTGCATTTGTGTCTGTTAAATGGAAACTTCAGTTAATATTTGCTTAGAGTTTAGGGGATGCCGTGTTAGTCATCAATTTGACTGTCAAACAAGGGGTTTTGGGTCTGATATACAGGCTGTGGTGGAAAGGATTTAGTGTGCACGGTTGGTGCGGTGGCTGGGCAGCCGGCTGCTGCGCAGTTGGATTACCATGTAGCAGTTTCGATTCCCGCACGGAGCAACTCTTGGTGTGATCCATAAATTGTTGTTTCGGGTCTATGTGTTCGGTATGTGTATGTGAAATTGTATTGCATTTGTAAACGCCCCCACGACAGAAAATACTAGGCAAAAAAATAAGGAAGAAAAGAAAAGATTACTTTTCAGTTATATAACATTTTCTCAGTCATATTATTATGCCTGCACGTAATATGTACGTTCTTTAATTCACAGGGGGTCCAAAGTTGTATTCAGAAGTCGCGTTTGTAATCAGTAAGCCAATTAAGCAATCATATTGTTTGATAAATAAATGGTTAATGATATTTATTTAGTAATTGTATAACACGTTCACTGCGTTACGGGAAGTATTTGGTTGTAATTGAGTCTTGCTCTGTGCGGCAGCTAGTTGTCCTGGTTTTACTCTCCGTGCGGAGGTGATTTATTCAAGTATTCGTTCAAGTAAAAAAGAGACACCTATATTCCCGATGTGCTTGCTTATAGTGTATTCAAAAAGAATAAAAATGTACGGAAATTATTTTGTCGTAACGCACAGAAAGGTAATTATTGTTCAATAGTGCGATACGGGAAATATTTGGCCGTATTCTAAACCCCGTACCGCACTGAACGTGAGCTTCATTTAGTCATAGTGCTGTGTCTAGTCGATAAGTTTTACAGAACGCGATATTTTATCTTTCACGCGTAAGTAGGTAAATTGTAGGTACATGAACAATGAAACGTTCACGCAAAATCTTATTATGAGGAATTGTGTTAAAACAGAAGGTGAAGAGGCTAGAAACATTATTGTGCAGAATAATGGTTCCAGTTTCCAGTTCTAGTACAAAAAAAGTCCATCAAGCGAATTTTGTAAATGAGAAGAAATATTAATTAATAAAAAAAAAGACTGATGCTCATCCCATTACAAAAAAGATTTTGTTGATAGTGTAATACTCTAATAAAAAATAATGAATCTAAAACAAAACAACGTTTTTGTGATACCCCATCCCTAGCAATACGACTGTTGTATGCGCCACGACAAGTATTTTCCCGTAAAATCAACCATTTTTAAAAATACCTGTAACTTTTAAAATATTACTAAGAACCCCGTGCTACTGCAGCTGTGCATACACAAGGATGTAAACTATGTATTGGTACAGAAAAAAACTCTGCTGAGGAGTTTCCATGTTTCTGTGGAGGGTTGAAGTCAGGACTACATACGGGAACATAGACGTCGTAACGCACACCAGGCAATCTTGATACGGGAAGTATGTGACTTGTACAGCACTGGAAGTAAGTCTTAATCTTGCACAGCCGCAGTGAACGTGATAAACTAGCTTAAAATACAATAGCTAATGTTTGTAGGTATATTTGTTTCTACTACGAAACTGAAAACAATGGTAATGCTCCCTTGCTCATTGTTTAAAACTTTTAACAAAATACTATTAATGTTCATTACATGAACTGAACTTTGATAACTGTTCAAATCATTAATTAATTATTTGTTTAGATAAGTATAGGGTAGTTCTTCGAAATTTGATTCTTCGACTGATTCATATGGCCAAAATTTAATTACACTTTAAGATCTGTAACACGTGTTCATATGAAAATAGTTATACCAAATAATGTATATTCGAATGAGGGACTCGTTTTAAAAAAATAGTTTTCGAGATATCGACGTTTGAATATTTTCTGCCCAGATGAATCAGAAATTGTTACAGATAAATCTGTTGAACAATTGAAAATTGTATGTAAATGAGCTCTGTATTTATTTTAATTGTTAGCATACCATTTTCGATTACTTTCGCACAAAGAAGTCACGAGCATTCATCATCACGCTTGCTCAGGGCGGAGTAGCAATTTCAGACTCATATTAATTACATTCCTCAAAAAAAAAGTTTTTAAATTGTAGCTATAACATTTATAGCTAAGTTAATTTAAAAATAAGACTAGTAAAAAAATGGACAACGCAACAAGAGCTTTATTTTATGATTCATAAGCGGTTTTGACCATACGAATCAGGCACAGATGAATCAGGATTTTGCTTACAATCATGCATAACTCATCGTATATACAGACTTCATTCTTATCATTTTTCTACACGAATGTATAACCAAAAAGCTTCACACGAAACATAGATTGAAGTTTTAAAACTGTAAAGTAAATTTTATAAAATAGGCATTGTAATCAGGATGCCATGTAAACCAAACACAGATGAATCAGATATTTACCTTAGTAACACCTGGATCTAAGCCAACCAGCCGCACGTCGGCCTCCTAGCTTGTCCGTTGCACGCCTGGTTTCCCTCCGCACAGGAAGCCAGACTCTCATTATTAATACCCGACCAAGTATGGTCATTCGTAGCTTACGCCATATTAATCAGTATTATACGCCGGACACTTCTTATTTATTTATTTATAATCATACTAACATAGTTATAACGACTGCATATTTTTTTGAAGACGACAACTCATCTCCTTTCGATGTAATTATAATTTATATTGAAGTATCAAAAGGAAAATGCGAAATCAACTACTTTGTTCCGGAAAATGGCAAACGGACACACCATATGAATCAGAAGAACAAGCTTTAAAAAAATATTTTGTACCTAGACTGCAATTATTTAAAAAATAATATTTGTCCTAGTAACTGATATAGCTAAACTATACTAAAAAAATATTACATGCCGTTTTGTTAGTTGGTTTCAAAAATATTCCCAAAGACATCGAAAATTTTGTCTCTGAAGAACTACCCTATACCATTTTTGGGTTAATTAGTAGTAGTCCGATATTTCCAAAGCCAGTTTCACATTTCAAAACATCGACTTATTACAATTTTAGGTTGTATGCCATTGATAGGTATTCCCTTTTATGAGATGGGTGCATAAGGTATTAATATATTATGTACATTGCCAACTTGCTTGCCAAGCGTGGAGATTATGGCGAAATCCTTCTTTTGTGGAAGGAGCCCAATAGTGGACTTACTGGGGCTTTGACTCAAGCAGGAGTGGGAACGGGGTGGTTTTAGTCGGTAAGAGTCTGACGCTCCCTCTTACCACACCCAAGACTTGAGAAGTCATTGAATGATTCTTCCGCCTCTAAAAGCCCGGTAGTGGACTTCCATAGTTAGTGTATAAACTGTATAATTTCAGATCAGTTCATTAGTACGGTTCGTTCGGAAATTGCTCATTAAGCCGCGTCGAACTTCATGGATAAGTGGGTCGCATTCACACCGTTTTGTAACGATTTCAAAGAGTTAAAAAAGTAGTGAATTTTTGTTGCGCTTTTTAATTAATCAGAGGTTAAAAACTATAAACCAAGGTGAAAATTCTCGTTTCTTTTTTAGTTTAGATTCTCATTATATTAACTTAAAGACAAGAGACGATTGATTATGTAAAATATGTTAAACCATTCGCCGATATAGGTCCCTCTTTCAATGATTAAAATGCGATTGTAGACAATGACTCTTGTTTACATTAGAACATCAACAAATACATGTAAATAACGAACAAAAATACTTAACATTTTACACCACTGAAATCCTATTTCACCTCATTAATAGACCTGAAACTTACACTACGGTGTAATAGTTAGCTGGGCAGCGCTAACTCGCCTGTTCCCAATCTCAGCTTGGAATAGGAAATCATTATAAACTTTAATGAGTTTTCACCTTTAATGGTTTTCCCTTGTAACACAAACTGAGCCATTTGATAGACTTTACATGGGTCTTGAGTTTGGGATAATTTATTTGGAACCTTGTTTTGGACCTAGCGAGAATTTTGAGACCTTTTAAGCCCGTTATTAATCACAATCGCCTGGCAAACTGTTTACTAATTAAGTGCTCGACCGTTAGTGGTCTTAGCGTTTACGGTAACAAAATTTCCGCGTGTCATTCTACTAAGTACCAATGTGACTTTTTCCGAGTTATATGTACTTTCTAAGCCACTGAGATACCACTGACTAACGGTGAAGGAAAATATTGTGAGGAAACCTGGGCTTATAACTTTTAATTGCAAGTTTGAAATCGCCAACCCGTGATGAGCAAGCGTGGTGATTAATGCTCAAACCTTCTCCGTGCAAGCAGAGGTCTTCGGTCAGCAGTGGCCATTTATAGGCTGTTGATGTGATGATGTGAGCAGGTAGAACCGATGACATTATAATTGTGCAAATGCACATGAAGACAGGCAGACATGAAGACGAAAACATTGACAGGCAACAAGAAGTTTGGGCTCGCTGTCATTGCAGCGGTAAGTCCCCTCTTTGAGGAGTGGCTAGAGAGGCGCCACGGCGTCCTCACCTACCGCCTGACGCAGGTGCTTACCGGACATGGAAGCTTCGGTAGGTTCCTGTTTCTGATTGGGCGGGAGGAAACGCCCGGGTGTCATCACTGCGAAGACCGCCCGGAGGACACGGTGGAACATACGCTTGCGGTCTGCCCTGCGTGGGCTGAGCACCGCCGTGTCCTCAGGGATGTGGTCGGCGACGGCGCCCTCTCGCGTCCGGCACTGATACAAGCCATGGTGCGGAGCGAGGGGGACTGGGATGCCGTCTCCTCCTTCTGCGAAGCAGTCATGCTAGCTAAGGAGGAGGCGGGGCGCGTGAGGGAACGAACTTCCTCACGCCCCAGCCGTCGCGAGAGACACTCCGGGCGTCGGGGATCGCGCGACGATCTCCGGCCACCGTAAGTGCGGGTCTGCGGACGGTGAGCAAGGGTAGCTCGCCGCCCGACCAGAACCAGACCCGTGCGTGCGGCGCGTCGCGTTCTGCGCGCGCCTCAAAGAGCCATCAGACCACCACAGATGGGGCCCAGTAGGGCTGATGCCTAATCCGGAGCTGCGGACTACCTAGCGGGTTTACCGGGGCTCCGGCTCGACGGGCAGGAATAGGAACGGGGTGGTTTTTAGTCAGTAAGAGTCTGACACTCCCTCTCGCCTCGCCCAAGGCGGGAGAAGTCATTGGATGATTTTCCACCCTAAAAAAAAAAAAAAAAAAAAAAAAAGGCAACAAGAAGTTATTGCCTTTCAGTGGATAGAGAATCATGGTTTCATTGAAACGCTTGATTAAAATCTTCTAAGACACAAAATACCAAGTCTCTCCCAATACCTATAGAACCAACTTTGAATGAAAATGAATTAATTTTGAGAATCCAAACTGCAGCCCACGGGGAATCAAAAAGTCGACCGGATGAATCGCAACTGAACCGGATAACGGCTGTATTGCCGGACCGGCGCTTTGGACGGGCCGTATCGATTGCGGTTGGCCGGGAAAGATTGAACGCAGCAGTTTCACTACTTTAAAAAGTTCAGTGTAGTTCGGTACTACGTTTTTATCTACTAGATTTGGTACTTTCTGAGTTTCTTTTGAAGTGAGCTCGGTGGGTTGCGTTGGAAATAGTTGATCTAGTGGTTGTTAGCGTGATTTTCAAGTATCAAAACCTAATATTGACTATCTTATGTCACGTAGATAGAGGTTTTATTAATTTTGATTTTATTTCAACATACTTCTGCAATTTTGGTTTTGCAATAGTATTTATTAAGTTATAAACTAACTTTTAATTAATATTTTTTTACGAAGAATAATACGATTCAGGTTGCAGTTCGTTTCCAACCGATCTAGGATCCCTCCTAGGCCTTCGTTCAGCAGTGAACGTCTTGTGGGTGATATGTTGATGATAATGAATACGATTTCGTAACGGATAGATAAGCTTCAAAAACATTGATTATTATTTTTTCCTTTTATTATAATACATTAAAATGTGTGCACTTTTTAGGCACGAAATTTAAATTCGCATTCTTTTATACAAATTACTGAGAAGACTCTGAGACCTAGCCCTTAAGTTTCATTACCTCTAAAATAATCTAGCATCTCTCAAACAATATTCCTATCGAAGCAGCTTTACTAAATCGGAGTCAACATTATTATTTGTTCCGATATCGGATGTGACCCACTTGCGAGCATGTTGGCATTATTGACAGGCTTATATATGTTACAAGTATTTATTTATTGTTGTCGAGAACTTTCTTATACTATTGTGTAGTAAGAGATTATGTTTTCTATATCTTTTTGTGAAGTATGTTATATTTTTTTTAAACGTTGTCTTTACGCTTAGTAGCTTTATCTTCATACATGTTTATTTATCATCGAAGCGACTATGAGTTTATATTTGGAAATAGTATGATGTTACTATTACAAGGATTTTTCTTCCCATCAATTCTTATTATCCCTTATTATTCTTCGGTCAATTGTGTAGGAGAGCCATGCTTCGGCACGAATGGACCGGCTGCGGCGATCGTGTGATACCTAGGCCTCACAGAAAACGGACGTGAAACCACGCTTGTTTTATGTTTCGTCGTGTAAGTGAAATTATCGGTTACTAATTATTAACCCGTACCTAATCTTCCCATTCCCTAATTCTCCAAAAATCCTCAAATTCCTAACCCCAAAAGGCTGCAACGCATTTGTAACGCCTCTGGTGTGTCAGTTGTCCATGATACACTTTTATCAAATCTGCCATTTAAATGATAATAGATCTAATCTAACATAGAAATATTTAGAAGCAACTTAATCGCCCGACTCGGACACTATAAGTAGCGTGTCTACTCCCCCTAAAGGGGATGGCTAAAACAAACAAACATCTAATTCCTTCAAGGACATGTAGTTGTCCTTGAGATAAGGGCGTGCGTAGTTTTCCTGTTATTTTCTTTGTCACATTCCCGATTTGATGTTGTATAAATGCCAGTAAGCTTGTAGTTAAGGAAGTCTTACTTAAAATCGGATTGATATAATCTGACCCTCAAAATTACTGACAAGAGTGAATAGTTTTCATGTTGCCCCTGACTAGAATTTTCTCCTGTGTCGTGGGTGCCTTAACAAACAATTTCACCAACACAATACTCAGATCCGGAACAACAAATTATGTATCACACAAAGAGTTGTATCGCGCGAGATTCGAAGTACTACACGTTGCGCAGCAGCCGGTTGCCCAGACACGGCGCAAACCATGCAGTCATTTATGTCTCTCCAAGTTGATTGTGAAGGTAAAATTGATGACAATAGTATAGTATTTAACTAAAACCAATTCTGACCCAAATATCAGTCCTAAACATTGGTGACACTACGTCAATTACCCCATTTTGAACACCAGTCCCATTAACTAAAGGCAGACAGTCCTTAAGACTAACTTAACAACTAACAGCCACTTTTAAACTCCTTCATCCAAAACATACAAGTCAGAATGTGTAAGCGAAAAATCGTTCCGCTTATTGCATGTTCAATTATAAGCGGTGCCGAGCCGCATCCTGCTAATATCCGACATTGGAGGCCGCACTTCCGTGCTACCGTCTGTGTTCAAGAATGGATAGTGCTATAGTACCTACATGATTGTCTAGCACGCAATATGCTGAGGACTATTAACTAGTGTTATTATTTAGTACTGAGATAGGTTTTGCATATTGTTGCTATTTGAGGGACTGAGTAAGAGATACTTGGTGTATAGATACTTAATTCACACTTAAGTAATCCATTGTTTTAGTCTATTACTTAGTGTAGTTTTGATATTGATATTAGAATATAACTTAATATTTTGTCTTTCAATCCATTGAAGAAAGGGTTGGCATTGACCTGTTTTAGTATAAATCAAGTGGATTTTATTTGGATTTTTAAACTAAAAAACCCTACACCCTGCCATGGCTGGGATTTAACACAAGACTGCACCAACACATTGAACGCCGTGGTGGTCACCGGTGACCGATGTTAGCGGAGGATTTGCCTTCAACAGTTTTTTATTGGCAGTCAAAGACTTAACCGTTTGTTTTATTAGTAAACATTTGAGAATATTCTTATTTTTTTTAAATCAGAACGGTACAAAATGAAAACTTAAAATAGACGATTTTTCATAGTAGCAACTTGAACACAAGATAAAATAGGTACGTAAGTACTAAGGAAATATAAACTTCGTGCAGATAGATAGTTTTATTTGATTTATGTCATGTACAGATCTTCTTTCTGGCGGTGCCCCAAATAATATTGTTGTCTGTCCTACTTTGAGATTGTGCTTATACACTAGCGTAAGAATTGAAGTGCGTTCGATTACTGACCGTTGGAATAACGCGTTTAAATTGGCTAATGAATTATTTCGTAACTATCTGTTAACCAGAGCTGCGGAGTACCTAGCGGGTTTACCGGGACTCCCGCTCGAAAAGCAGAAGAAGTAATAGAGTGATTTTTAGTCAATAAGAGTCTTACACACCATCTCGCCTTAGGAATGGCGAGAGAAGTCATTAATGATATTCCCCCTTAAGAAAAGCATCCGTTAAGACAAGGCTAGGTTTTAATAAATTAGGTGCAATTAATACCTAATAAATTGAGTTTAGCACATATTTGTACGATCCGTTTTAAACATTCTAAATTATACCTTATTTCTCTCTCATTGTTGGACTTTTACTAATAACAATCATTTGTACAAAATCAAAATGTCCCAAAAAATATTTCCACATTAATACCAAAACGTAATAAGAGCGGCTTAACCACAACACAAAATTGACCCTTACCACTATAACTTAAAGTCGATATCCAATCAATCTCAATTTAAGATAACCTTAAGGATCAGATTGATCGGTTATCCGAAGCGGTTCTTCACCCGACCTTAGCTGCCATCCATCCTGCTTAACCCCGAAATTAAAGCAAGTTTCAAAGATTTATTTATTTACTACAATGTCACTCTGACCCAAATTGGGGATTAAGGGGGATTTGGTGATGTATCACAGTAATTAGTGGGGATTTTCGAGTTTTACAAGTTATTTTGAAACAGTATCGAGGGATTTCAGGGGTTCCATTGATTGATAAGATATTCGTGTTTCGTGATTACATTAATTAAGATTGTTTATTTTATTTTAAATTAGAGATTTTGTCTTTGACGAATTAATGATAGTATTTTATTATGCCTGTTATTTTCTGAAAGGATGGCAGAGACATATAATTATAATTATATACTAGCTTTTGCCCGCGACTTCGTTCGCGTGAAATAGTGACTTCCGGCAAATTTTTGGTTTTAACCACATAGTTCCCGATCTCGCGGGATCTCTTCAAAAATGAGATGTGGAAGATATTCCAGGGAACTCTTCAAAAATCAACATAATGAGCTCTGCGTTTGAATTTAATAGATGTATACTCACTTAGGGCATTGAAAAAATAGTTTAAAAACGGACTTAAACTAACTTAAAACTAAAGAAAGCTACGAATTACGAATTTATAACAATTAAAAAAGAAACTATATTACAACCTATCCTCTATGCTATAATAACCAAGCTTAAACTAAATAATTTAAAAGAAACGACTTAAATCTAATCTAATTAATTTATAAATTAGACTTACAATTTTATTAAAAAAACTAACTACAGTAACTACTAATAATCGGCATTTTCTTTGTACTAAAAGTTTAATTATATTGATATTATTTTTTTCATACCTTTTTACTATTTATTTACTTTTTTTCGATGAATTAAAACAATAACATGAACCAAAGTCGTGTAACGATCGACATAGAATTATCTATACTCCGTTAGAGCATTTTCTTTGTACTAAATGTTTTATTATATTGATATTATTTTTTTCATACCTTTTTACTATTTATTTACTTTTTTTCGATGAATTAAAACAATAACATGAACCGAAGTCGTGTAACGATCAACATAGAATTATTTATAAATAATTTATTTCTTATTTTTATTTTTTGATTTTTGAAATCAAAATATATCTATGTCCTTTCTAAGGTTCTAAACTATATCTGTACCAAATTTCAACCAAATCCGCCAAATAGTTGCGGAGATTAATGGTATAGGCATAGAATGTTCGACGTGATTCTTTAATTTGACATAACTTTTTTATTTATGAACCGATTGACATGAAACAAACACTAAATGTAAATTTAAGCATCCCACAATATATTCGTGAAAACCGCATCCAACTCGGATCAGCCGTTTCTGAGATTAGCGCGCATAGACAAACAGACAAAAAAAAAGTTAATTACATTTTTGGGTTCGACATCGACATAACAATAACCCCTGCTATTTTTTTTATTTTTATTTTCAATGTACAGACAGCACTTTTCTACGATTTTATTATATGTATAGAAGATATAGATTGTTTTTTTATGAAATTTGGTACAGACATGGTATGAGCTGACTAGAGTGATAGGATATAGTTTTATACCACGGGAAGTCGGGCGAAGCCCAGAAACTAACATCAAATAATCTTAGAAAGTACCAATCGCCACACATTCTATGATGGTAAGCACTAACTAACAATATTTAGGTCTCACTGAATATTTAAATAAAAAATAAACTTAGTCCTAAAACAATAAATCTTATTCTAGTCTCCAAATAAATCTAAGTCATTCCTACTACATTTGAGTAAAGCCTTTCATACCAATCTCTCGGGACATCGCGACACTTAAACATAGATCTGACACTGACAGCTGACACTCGCTGACACCTCGTGTCAAGAGAGTTTAGTTTTAGAGTGTTGACGTCTGCCATACTTAGCTTAAATTAAGTTACAACTAAGTTTACATTGTAGTTTTGACTTAAGATGCGGGTTTAGGAAACAGTAGTTCAAAATCTCCAGTTCCATTTCTAGTTTGGGTTAAGTTGATATTTTGTCAAGAATTTGAGGTTGTTTTATTTTTGGTGTAGTTTTCTATAGCAAGCAAACAAGCCTTAATGTCGCAATAGACTCCCTCTACTAGATGGGACTCATAAAATAACTGACGACTGAAATATTAGTGTATATTTTATTTATCATTTTTAGAATAAATTCAGGGTTATGTTATTTAATAGCAACCATAGATAAACATAGCATAGTTGTGCATCACCGTTTAACTTTCGGGATATAAAAATGCAATATTATTAAGTTATTAATTCAATAAAGAATTCTTGCCATCACCTATCTAAAACAACACAACTAAGACCTGCAATATTTACCAATAAAGTCGTTCATTAATGGGATGTAAGCGACGCTATTTCCCTGGCATGCTTCCAAATCACGGCTTGCAGTTGAGACCACTGTTAATTGAGTGAGATATTGCCACTTAACTACATAGACAACCAATACGTGTTTGAAATCATCATCACCATATTACTAATATCAGCTACAAGACGTCCACTGCCTCACATCGGCCTCCTGTAAGAAAGTGACCTGCATCCAGTGGCTTTTTGCAACTTTGGAGAGAACAACGAATGGAGTTTTTTGCGCGTTCGTCTCAATTCGAAGCTACTAGCTTCACTGATGAACAGACTGACATACTTCATTTCTTTATTTGTTGACGTTTCAAAAGTACCTATTTATGGTTTTATTAGAATAAATGATTTGACTTTGCCTTTGACTTTAACTAAATAATAATTTTAAAGAATCCACGTACCTAATATAAAAAAATACCAAAAATCACTTACATATCAGATCAATAACAATAAACAAAAAAAAAGCAAAAAAGTAAACTCTTAAACTAACAAACAAAAAACATATGAAACTCAAACAAAACTAAGTTGAGTGACGCTGACAACGTGACAACACAAGTTTAGCGGAGTTGCTGACAACTGTCAACTGTGATAACAGATGACGGTGGAATGCCTCCGGGAATGACTCGCTATCGGATTCCTATCGGTTCAGAGTTCGAACCATAAAACCTTACTTTTCGATGTCCCATAAAAATGAATGGAGTTTTGATGAGGTTCATATGTTCAATTTTTGTGTGTAACATGTTTTTTATTGGCGTTTATATGCGAATAAAAATTTATTATAATTATAAAGATATCTAATCTGTGTTGTTATGTTTGTTGGTTGATTATTCTGATGATTAGTTAGTTAGGTATTTTGGCCCTTCAAGTCAAGAGCTAATTGCTTGCTTTTGGACAGGCGAGTTCCATCATAAAGTAGAAAGACAAAAACGACGAAACTTGTCGAGTTCTTCGTCTAGTTACGTGAATAAGCCAAAAAACGTAATAATTAGGTAATCCCTCAATGACTTTTCAATCGGATCATTGACAGCTGGACAGCGTTCTGATTAGCCGGTGCGAACAAACCAACCAATCAGAGAACCGCTCTCGTTTCGTTTGTCCAGCTAAAGTTAAAAGTAAAAAAACCTCTTACTATGGGTAAAAATAGTCCAAAAAATATTGTAGTACGACTAAACCAACTTCAATATTTATAAGTTTCAAAACAGGAATCGTGTCGTAACATCAAAAACGCATTTTTAACCTAATTTTATATTTGGGTTGCCATTTCCCGGTTCTGATATACCCTACTTGCATATTTTATTAATACCGTCTTCAAATACTTGGGGATATGGTTACTTTTATGGTGTGTTTCCAGAATGCTCTCAAATAGGGACATTTTTGAACCCTTTCTAAATGTTATTATTGGGGTTTTTCATATCGCTATTGGTTTTATTTAGTTAAAAGGTAGTTCAACACGTATACGTGTATGAATAGTGTCTTTACTCGAATCCGAAAGACAATTCTATAATTGAAGAACAAAAATCTTAACTTAATAGTAAATTACCTGATTCAAACTTAGGTGTCAAAATCTAGATCTAGATTAATGTGATCGCAACCATTTATTGATTGAACGAATGGTAAAGGGAAAATCCGTGGGGAAACCTGGACATAACATTTCTAACTATAAGTTTGAAATCGCCATTCCGACTTGAGCAAGCATTGCTTAATGTTTTTATGGCATGACACCCAGACCTGAATGAATCATGTATTTGTGGATCACACAAGAAGTTGCTCCTTGCGGGAATCGAAGACGCTACTCGTTGCGCGGCAGCCAGAGTTGCCAAGCCACCGCACCAACCGTGCAGCCTATCCTGTCTGTTTATTTTATGCCCCTTTATTTATTTCTATTGTTAAACATGTGTATATAGTGTGTGTCAGTGGTTACACTGCAATTAGTGTGTTGTTGAAAGGCCCATAGCTTTTATTACCACGTTCGTAGAACAATAGCTCATAACCACAATACTTAGTTGTTACGCTCAAGGTCACAGCTTCAAACCTGTAATTTCTGTGAAACCTTTTTGTACATTAATTTGTGTCGTATAATGTCAGATTTCATATCTACAGTTTGTTGTATGAAACAATTTTGTTGTTTTATAATTACAATATTATGTAAACTGTTGGTTGGAACTTACATAGGTTTCAATGGTAAGGACTTGCACGGTTGTCACACATCAGTTTTCTTTTTCAAATATTGTCTGGACTTTAAAAGAGACGATCTCTGAATTTGTTTTAGTATTTCTTCTCAGAGTACTCTTTTAGGAAATGCCGATCTCATCTAGATTTTTTTATAGTAATTTTAACGTGTTTAAGGGCTCTTTTGTAGCCTATTCACAAAAATAAATTCATTGTTTCATTGATCCTGAGGCCTGAAAATTTTCATGAATACTATATTAAGTACTACTCTCAAATGTTTAATTAATAAATTTAATTAATAAATTAATAATTTATTTAAAAAAAAATATTTAATTTATTTATTTAAACCACACATACATAACCACAAGCCTGTCTCCCATAGGGGTTGGTAGAGACTATGGAATGTAAATCGTTACGTTGCATACCAACCTCTTTCTCCTCTGCCAAATTAAAAGTACCCTTAGTACTTTTAATACGGGTGAATCTGTGCGGATGTAGCTACTTAGTTATAATAAGCATTAGGTGTTCCTATAGTCAAACATTCTATCGCATTTACTAACGGTAGAGAGAAAGGGATGAACGATAAAAGTCTTTGTAAGAAAACTCTTTGAAAATTGAAGATTTGAACCGGTTTAATGCGGATCATACTGGATTTACTGTGCTAACTTTAGGCAAACTCTTTTATATTAGAAAATGATATAGTACCCGTAATGCCTCTCTTATATAAGCGAAGTCACTGTGAAATTTCGCAGGAAATAAGAACGTAATACCAAAGTAATAAAGCAGTTTATCGCTTGAAAATAAAAGTTCGGTAGTTTGGAAATAATGTTCCTTGTTATTTTTTACAAGTACCTTACTTTTATTTTTTAACTTTATTATAATTTGATTATTATACTTGTGATAAATGAAATAATAAATACATACATTGAATTGGCATTTATTTACCCAAAATTAATATGCGGCGTGAATTAGACTCTATCCAAGTTTCAACCTATATCTTGTAGGGTATCTAACATGTTTTGTTTCAGATGTTCCTGAGATTATTACCAACAAACAATCTAACTATTACACTGACATCAGCCATTACAGTTTTACCCAGAATGTTAATTGTTGTATATAAATGTTGCTGAAGGTCTTGGCAAATGCTTTAAATGTTCGCAGTGCTCTTTACACCACTCCAGTCATCAGTATTAACAGGACCAATGATACTAGTGACTGTGATACTTGATCGAATCCTATTGGACCTTGTGTTTTATTCAAACGTGCCGATTGGTTGAATTTTTTGTGCGTTATTTTTGATGAATCGTTCTAAATTGAAACTTATTTTATCATCTGTAGGTGTTGTTTTTAATTGTAGAGATGTAAGTTTAACTTTATATTCTTCAGCACTGATTTAAGTATGTTTGTCAATTAAAGCGCACAATTTCTTGTCCAAATTTTTTTCTTGAATTTTGGAATTTCTTTCACAATGGATTGTAAAGAGTCACTTAAGTGTTGGTTGCAAACTATCTCTATTGCTTCCCTCTGGCGGTATGACAATTCGAGTTCACTGTTTTTCCCAATTTTTCTATTTACACAAATGAACGAATTTGCTTGCATTTAATTGTTATGTGTTTTGGAGTTGAACTTGATTTTTGAGACCATTTACTATTTTTATTATTCGGAGACCGTTTACTGGACATGATTCAATTCATGTACATGTTTGAGATTTTTTTGATGACATTATCATTAAAAATTTTTAGTCTGTTCAACAGAACTTAGAAAAATACCGTGGAAACATTCCATCGATATCCAGAATACCCACTGACTCTCTCTTTATTGTTCTTGATGATGAATTTACTTTGTACTGGTCTTAAACAATCAAGTTTGACTCCTATATCTGTGCATAAACATTTGACTAACTGTTTCTTGTGTGCTCGACCAATAAGATTAGAAATGCTGCACGATCTGTCTCCTTCCTTCCAACGCTATGCACATAGATGCACCAATGAGCTGTTTAGATGGCAAAGTTAATTTAGTCGTAAACAAAATTTGTATTGATAATGTTGATGATAAGTTGCTGTTTGATGTTAGAAAATAGTTTTTAAATGAGGTAGTTAAGGCTTAAGATACTAATGATAAAGAGAGAGAAAATCCAATTGTGGGGCAACGTACTCAATACTTTATTCTTGATTTGCATTCCATATGTTATACAAAAGGAAAAAAAGGAAAAAGAAAAAGATATATTAAAGATGAATTAGTTGTCGTAATAAAGCTGCAAAGAGTTCTGCAAAAGAGGAAATTATAAAAAGCAATTCCGCTGAAATATATCCGGAAGATTATAAAAACAATATTCACAAATAAATGTGGCAAGTTAACGAGGGTAAAGCACCGATTATCAGTACTTTAGGAAAAGATAAAAAAGAAAATTTAAATAAAAAATTGTTAGCCATTGCAGTACATCACCCCAGTGTGACAATTACGCGGCTTTGTGAATACATTAAAGTTATAATAAAAGGTAATAAAAAACACGACAAAGAATTTGATGGAACTCATAAAAAGTATGTTATATAGGAATTTATTCGTGGCCAACGTTATCGCAATAAAAATGAAAATAAACGTGAAACGATAGAAAAAACAAAAGAGAGGGTTAATGAGAATAATAAGAATTATAAGAGACTTTTCTTTTGTAAAATGATATTTCAATGTCAAACTCATAATTCTCAAGAAGTCTATAGAAGAATTTCAATTCAAAACTTCAATCATTTTTACACGTCTATTTAGAAGTATCATTAACAATACAGCATTAAAATGTCAAAAACTTTTCGATTAACAACAAAGAATAATGGACTATAAATGCACAAGGCATTAAAGTCCGAATTCACGTCGAAACAGCAATTTATCAGAACAACTTTGAAATTGTTATTAAAGGAAATGATACTATTGGCGTTGTCGCGATTGTTGTGCAGACAACAGCAGGTGAACTTACTCTACTTCTTTCATTGGACTTTCGACTTTATGCCATAACGAATAAAGTTGAAAATGCAATAAAGAAAGGAGCAGGTTCATCTGCTTGTGGACAATGTACAGTCCAGCAAACAGCTTGTTCAATCAGCACATCAATCTTCTTGGTCGTTGTGACAAAAGCTGTGTGTGCTAGTGTATAGGAACTACTGTTTCTTCTTGCAGGCTCGGAGCGCTAGCACCAGTAGCTTTAGGAGTGTAAGTCAGGTAATGAAAAGTAATGCTTGATCACGCCTGTCCATTTTCAAAATATTGAGCATTTGATTTTGATCTCGTTCGTTTTCGTCGGCAATGGTTTTTATGTTCGGTTCTGGTTTTATCCGGTTATGTGTGATTGGAGTTTATTATTTTGTTTACTTTTTTTTTTTGGTTTTTCGTTATTTACAGTTTTTGGTTTGTGGATTTATTTTAGAATAATTATTTGGTACCTACAATATTATTTTTATCTTTGTAGGTATTCATGAGTTTCAGAGTTTTCTTACATTTTTTAATAAATCAAACTAATTTTTATTTCATTTCAATAAAGTTAATATTATTATCAGAGATTTTCTTTTCTAAGTAATTTTGTTGGTTTTTTTTTCGAAAATTCTGATCACACAATTTACGTTTCGAAAAATCATTGCCAAAATTATTCTGTCATGAGTCATACGCGTTATGAGATGTAGTTTGTTTTAGCAGTAGCCCATCTTCGTTCATCAGCGTAGAATCAAACCTGCGAACGGTAAGTGGCGACACTTCACGACACACACAACCATTGTAGAATTTTTATTACCAATCAACTTTCAATAGAATCAACGATCATCCAGAGGTGGGGAGAAGAATATTTCGTCTGTTGAAGAGGACTTAAAGGAAACTATAATATAAATACTGAATTTTCAATACAATTTCGTAAGTTACAAAACAAACTAAAAATTACTATAATTAAATATTAAATTTTATAATTAAAAGTAATATATGCTCAGATTAACGATCTCTGACACTGTAAAAAACTAAACTAAAACTAGTCCAAGTGAATATGCATATTTTAAGCAATTGGTGCAATTTTGAATTTTATGAAAAACAAAAATCTTTAATTATTTTAATGACCACTTCTCAAATAAGTAAAAAGTAAAAGATTACTATCGTTTTTGAACTGAACTGAAGAATATGATATGATGAATATATCACTATATCTTATATGACAATCTATCAAAAGCATTAGACAAGTCAAAGAAGGATAATTGATTTAAATCTTTGTTGCCATAAAGGAACCGTAATGAAATCAAGAACCAACTTCAATCGAGCATCTCAATAAACCAATCAGCTAATAATTTGGAACACTAAATAAGAGATTTAACTGAAAACGCTGAAATCTAAGTATTACAAAGAAATTCCATTGCTATAATGGGATCGAATCAATCTCAATCTTTCAAGATTCGTAAGAAGATTTACGATTTCTAAATTGCTTTGCAAAAGAAGATGGATACTCTTCCATATTTATTGGACCCCAATTGTAAATAGATATACTATGGCAAATGATTACTCAATACCCTAATAAACTACAAATTAAAATAAGCTCAACTAATTATTCTAAGAGACTATATTATTCTAACATTATTCCTAATCTAAGATATTATCAGGAGGCTGCGCGACGTCGCCTCGTCTGGGCACGCTGCTCATGATGAAGAGTAACACACCCAAATAAACAGACAGGTCAATCTAAAAATTAAAACTGTTAAACATATCAAATTAATATCTCTTTTTTAGGGTTCCGTAGCCAAATGGCAAAAAACGGAACCCTGATAGATTCGTCATGTCTGTCTGTCCGTTCGTCCGTATGTCACAGCCATTTATATTATACTAAGACAGTTGTCTACAATTCCCGTCCATTAAGTTGGATAAACACAAATATTCCATTAAGTACATGGTTTCTAATCCAAGATCCTGGCTGTCCTTGGACCCTAAACTTTTGATGGCAAAATGTTTTCAAATAATCCGGAACCTTAATAGAAGTACATAGGGAAGTATTTTGAACAAACCAATTTGATTATGGAGAGTTCTGTTATTTCTCCTGCTCTATAAGAGTATAGGAACTAAAAGTTTGTCAATGACAAGCTTAAGGATGCTTTTTGGATAGCTTCCCTATTCTCAGTCATACATAGTTATGTTTATCAAAATATCAATACATGCGTTTACTCAAGCTGCGCATCTTCCTCGCAGCCACATAGTTTAGTATCGGCGGAAACAGTCACATAGTTTCACATCTTAGCTATTACATCTTCGTAGCATAGCTACATAGCATATCTCTGGTGAAAAAGCACCCTGAGTTTCGTATTGTAAACTAATAAGTATTAGATGACGTCTTTTAATCGTTGGAGATATAAGCAGAGGTACACATCTACAATGCAAGATCCACTTCTCATCAGTTGTTTTATATTATACTAGCTACTTTCGCGCGGTTTCACCCGCTCTGCTTGGCTCCTATTGGTCATAGCGTGATGTTTTATAGCCTATAGCCTTCCTCGATAAATGCACTATTCAACACAAAAACAATTATTCAAATCGGACCAGTAGTTCCGGAGATTAGCGCGTTCAAACAAACAAACAAACAAACAAACAAACTCTTCAGCTTTATAATATTAGTATAGATTTCCAAATCTTTACCGGTTTACCAGGACTCCGATTCAAATAGCAGGCAGTGACTCAAAAAGCTGGAGTAGGAACGGGGTGGTTATTGGTCAATAAGAGTCTGACACTCCTCTCGCCCCGCCTAAAGCGGAAGAAGCAATCAGATGATTTACTCCTCTTAAAAAAGTCCTTGTATTATTACTGAAAAAAAAGTCCCGAAAAGAACCCAATAATATTTCGTCTGATCCGAGACTCATCTCCACGTAACACCTGCGACCTTTTGGTCTAGATTTTATAGGCATGTAATATACTATTCATAAATAAATAAATAATAAATGTTACCTACATATTTATAAAGATATTTCCCGAGGTAAATAGCTTTAACTTTATTATGTAAATTTTGTATATCTCCCCCATTATAATGTAGGTGGTTGTATCATCTTTCTGTTGCTAGGGGCTTGACAATATCGTTGTATTATGCGAGACATCGTTGTTAATGCGCAGGTGGGTTTTGTAGGTGATAGGTACTTATTATTGAGTGTAATTTTATTGGTTTGTATTTCTTTAGCTGAGAGAGAAAGAGAGAGAGTGTTATATGTGGCATTGTATTTCTTTAGCTGAGAAGGAGACAGTAATTATATGAGGTTATAATGTTTGTTGTGATATTATTTTATTACAAGGGAATATATAGCAGGAATAAGCCAAGTCGACTTAATTTTTTTTTTATGGAATAAGCCGGTAAAAGAGCAGACGGATTTTCTGATGGTAAGCAATTGCCGCTGACCATAGACATCCGAAACACCAGAGGCGTTTCAAGTGCGTTGCCGGCCTTTTGGGGATAGGGTGGTTGGGGAATCGGGGATTCGGAAGGGGCGTAATTGGGCCTCTGGTAACCTCACTCATACACAACGCAAGCATTATTTCACGTCGGTTTTCTGTAACGCCGTGGTCCATTCAATCCCAAACCCATTCGTGCGGAAGCATGGCTCTCTCTCACTTAAAGCTTAAACTGAAGTTCTTGTTAATAAAAGTACTTTTTTAAATCAGTTACCTAATTAAAAAGACATTTAGCTACATCACACCCACCGAAAAGATACGCGCATGGCTAGTACCGGGACAATCACACCGGTATTACAAATGGCGTTCGCAACGATTTCACAAAGTCCTGTGACCTACAAACCTATTTTCGCCTTCGGAGTGTGAAATTCTCAGCTGCGAAGCGACAGAAACTATGATAATTATTCCGAATCACTTTCCATTCAACTCTGATTCGAATCGAGTGTTATATCGATATTAAAATGATCGAGTGATTTGAGAAAAACGTTAGATTTTGTTTCTGTGTATGTGTATTATGTAGTTGGTGATACACGATGACAAATTAGATCTTAATTATGTAAATGGTTATATGTTTTTTTTCATTTACTTCAATAAATTAATGAGGATGCCCATGGACACTCGAAACACCAGAGGCGTTTTTTTATCGAATAAGTCGATAGGCAAGCAGACGGTTCACCTGATGGTAAGAAATCACCGCCGCCCATGTACAACTGAAACTCCAGAGACGTTACAAGTGCGTTGCCGGCCTATAGGGGGTTAGAAATTTAAGGGATGATGCGAAATCGGGGATTTTGAATGGGGGTTATTTTGCTTCCAGTAACCTCACTCACACGACGAAACACAACGCAAGCATGTTATCGGTTTCACGTCGTCGGTATGAGGCCGCAGTATCCCTCTGGTCGAGCCGGCCCATTCGTGCCGAAGCATAGCTTCACACTTAAAGCTTCTTTATCAGTCTACAAAGTAAAACTGCCACGGAGTCTGGAAATGTGCCCGATATATGGTAATAGGCTCACCACCTATTACATGGGACTTACAACATAAATTGTGACAAGTGGGTGTACATTGTACTGTGGCAATCCGTGCCATAATATGCACTTCTGCCTACAACTTCGGAGATAAAAGGCGTGACGATATAATAAAAGTCCCTGACGTCAGTAACATATATTAATTCTCCCCAAACGTCTCCATTCTTAGTTCCCCCCACATAGGAACATATAATAAATACTTTATTTCGCAACCTGTGTGCTTAGGACAGTTTTGTTTACACCGAGATATTTATGAAGGTTGTCCCTCCGATTAAAGGACCTGTTCCAACAAGATTGTTAGCGTCTCAAAGATATATGAGGCCCTCTATATAGGGCCATGTAGTACATAAGGCTTAAGATTGTTTTATTTGGTATACAACTACGTATTGTGGTTTCTTTCTCTGTATTTTTGGCTTTGAAAACTGGTTTCTCGGTCTCAAGTGACCATAAAATATGTAGCTATGCTTATGTCTAAAATATATTATGTAGCTATGCTTGTATGTTAGCAGAAACGTAACATAAAATCGCGTCTTTCAATTTCCAACCTCAATATTTCCGGAGTTGCGGATAACCTAGCGGGTTTACCGGGGCTCCGGCTCGAATAACAGGTGGTTTTTAGTCAGTAAGAGTCTGACACTCTCTATCGCCGCGCCCAAGGCGGAAGAAGTAATTGGATGATTTTCCCCTCTCAAAAAAAAACCTCCTCTATTCACCAGTTTTGATAAAAATCCATATAATGCAACTCTTGTGGTACTAAGACTGTCCATAGATGGCGCTAATCACATAATTATGTAGTAATGTTAGATTTTGTCTATTCAATAAAATCTAACATTGTAGGACTACTTTTAAAAATTCACTGTAGAACAAAATAAAATACAATTTGAAAACAATATTATAGACTTAAATGATATCTGTACATTACCTAAAGCAGAATTCATGGGACATTCACCTTTAAATATTTACTTTAAGTACCCTTAAGTACCAAATAATAGTTTTTCCAGTATAAATAGGTAGTTGAAGTGTAGTAATGTTTTTTCAGGTGAAATGGGTCTTTCAGTGCTTTTATGTTGGTGCTTACTGTAAGCCTAGGGGTGTAAGGGAAGCTAGGTTTCAAACGCGGTTTGCCTAGCCCTAAGGTCTTAGGGTTGGTAAAAGAGAATATATTTTCCTTGTGATGACTTAGTACCTTAGGCCGTGTGTAGGGCAAAGCTAAATGTAAATTGTTTTTCAGTTGGTTAGCATTTTACTGTATTTCACTGATGTTGGTAGTCAATACAATCTAAGTATCTAAGGATTAGTCTATTCTTTATGAGGTTTTGTTTTTGGGATGATTTTATACATATATTTTCAAAGAATATAATTATGTGTAATCAAAATCAAGAAAAAATTGATCTTGCAATCAGAATATAATGTAGTTAGTAAACTAACAAATACAATATTTTAGTTTCAATTATAATATTCAATTACATTGTTATATTCGTATCATCACACCTTCTATCGGCACGAAGGGGTAGGCAGAGGTAGCCACTGTAGAAATGTACACCCACTTTTCACCATTTAAGTTATAATTCTCATATAATAGGGGTGAACCTATTGCCATATAACGGGCACAATTTCAGACTCCGTGTACTACTGATAAAATTTCTAAAAACCGAAAAATACCCATTAATGCTTTACCCGACCCGTGGATCGGTTATGGGACTTTGTTACAATATTCTATTGATTCTTATAATTTAAAACTGGGATAGAAGAAAACCCAAAAGTCAAAACCCAATTCTTAACAAGGATGTCGCAACATCATTATAAAAAATACATATTCTAACTTATCAAATGAAAAAAACTTCTCACATACAGAAAAACGGGCCCAAATTATATACGAAAATGAATTCAGCAAAAATCCACCAAATGATTATTAGGTACCTCATAACTTCAACAATAATATCAAACGGGACCCTACGACACGACACATTAATTTCTTTTCCTCGCAAATCGGACAAAAGCCCTCTCAAGTGAGAGGGAGAGGGTCTTAATTAACACATGAAAGAAGCCGCCAAAGCTGAGACCTTGTAAAAGAAGTACTGTTGTTGTTACTTTAAGAATTTACGAATGTATTGTGTGAGGGACTTGAGAGGAAGTTGTTGGTGTGACAATTATCACGAATGGGGGGTTTGCTCTCATCTTTGATGTAATTTTTGTGATAATTTTCTGGGCTTTTCTTGTTATAAGTCGGCACAATCTAAGAGTTCCGTTTTTTTAAAAGGGTAAAATCATCCAATATCTTCGTGTCGAGATAGAGTGTCAGACTCTCACTGACTAAAAACCACTCTATTCCTTCTCCTGCTTTTTTAGCCGGAGCTCAATAAACCCGCTAGGTAATCCGCAGCTACGGATTAATGGATAAGTTTTGAGCATTAATCACCACACTTGCTCAATACAGGTTGGCGATTTCAAACTTATAATTAGAAATTATAAGCTCCTAATGTTTTCCTTCACCGTTTGTCAGTGGTATCTAAGTAATCTATAATTATATTAAAAATAATACATATAACTCGGAAAGAGTCACATTGGTACTTGCCGTTGGCAGATTTCGAACGCGCATCCTCGTGCATAATAAGCGGGCGTTTTAAACCCACCACGACAATCTTTGATCATGTAACGCTAAAAAAGCGATAAGCTACAGCTAGAAAACCTATGTTTCACGTGGATTAGTCGTAAAATATGCTCCTTTGAACCGAACGTGTCGTATACACGTGTCCTAAAATATTTTTCGGTTACAAAATATGCTTTATGTGACAATATTTTACCTAAGCTCAGGTGCGACATTCAGTATAAAACGATACTGTTGTTGTAACAAATATCTTGCACCTGGACTATTCAGAGCTGTTAAAACCAGTTTACCATGGTCTCGCTTTATATGATTTTTCCGTATATACCACGGTCAGTTTATCCTGGTTATGTAACTTGATGTGTAGTCGTGTATATGCAGAGTTTATAGTTGTTTGTGGGTTTTTATGACTAAATGTGTACATTGGGAAGTATCGTTAGCCATTTCCTTACTTCTAAAAGGTGAAAGAGGTGTAGTATATTAGATACAACACCAATTTTTTACGCTAATTAATTAGGTGTCATTAGCTGACCGTGACGGTCCATTGCTACGAAGAGTCACTTTTTACTTTATTCTTATTTTTTTTAAAGTTGCCACATATTGGGATTTTCTCCTGTGTCGTGGGTGCGTTTCTTAACATACAAGGTCACAGGCACATGAGGTCGTGCCGTCAAGTACTTATCTACCATATATTATTCTAATATTTTTAATGGAAATAAAACAAATAGAAAAGCTAAAATATATTATTTATTAACATATAACATAACTCAGAGATAGATAAGGCCGCACTCCTGACTTCTAATCGCCGCTAATCGCCAGTCATCATCGCCATGAATTCTGAAACAGTTAACGTTAAGATCTTTAGCTTCTGATAAACCAGATAAAATACTGAGACAATTTACTACCTAGAAGAACCTGTCTAGAAGACTATCTAGAAGAAGATTTGAACTCAATCACACTTTAATATTATAAATGTGAAAGTTTGTTTGTTTGGATATTTGTCTGTCAATCATGTTGAAACTACTGAACGGATTTTGATGAAATTTGGTGAAGAGACATGGTATATATAAGCTGACTTCGATGATAGGATTCATCCCACGGGAACACGGGCAATGCCATTGGCAGAAAAGTACCTGGCCTCTCTGCAGTCGTGTCGGTCTGCCGTCCCATTAGGTTTAAAGCGTGCACCTGTGCTTAACTACACACTTGTGCACTTAAACATTTTTTGCGTATTGGGCTAGTTTAGTTAAGGATAGGGAGATCTTTATTCAGGATATAGAGAGACTTTTAATTCTTATCTCTTCATAAGGAACAGCGTTTAGCATTGCTTACCATCAAAGTCCACGGTGCCTGAAGCATCAGTGTCGATCTCGGCGATCATTTCGTTCAGCTGGTCTGGTGTGAGCTGCTCGTCCAGGGCTGCCAGGATCTCTCGCAGACTCGACGTGGGGATGTAGCCATTGCCTGGAATCATCAACATTTTAGAGTGATTAAATGGAATTTGTTTTTTTTTTTTGGCTTTTGTCATGGTGTTTGGTGAATATCAGTATTTCTGAATTAAGTAAAAAGTTGCGCGACTTCGCCGCGTCTGAGTACGCCGCTCATGATGTAGAGTCCTTCTATGATTCGAAACTAGTAGAGTTGTTTTCTCCATATATAAACGTGAATAAACCGTGATTTTTTTAGTTAATTTAGTATGTCTCACGATAGTTATAACAATATTTATTATTTTCTGTCCCCCAAATTTTTCATTGTGACAATGAGTGATTTTTAAATATCACGGTTTGGCCAAGCAAAATAAAAATATATTTTATTATAAATATACAAATATAAAGTATTTTAAACTAGGTATTCAAACAATTCGTAGTTTAGAAATATTTCTTGTAACAATTAAAACAATTTCAACGCTCCAGTACTTTCTGACTTCCACGAGACCTTTAGAAGATCCAGATATTATTTTACCTACCTAATGCTAAACATAAATTAATTTTAAACAACTTTAATTCTAATTTCTGTAAAGATAGAAAATATTTTCCTTTGAAAAGCTGAATAATTTATTATTTCAAGTCTAGGTTGGGCGTAAATTAAAAGCCTACCACTTCTAGGTAGAAAACAAATTATTACGAGAATAAAACGAAGTGAATAACTTAAAGTCTAAAAGGGCTGAAGGTTCAATGACCTAGAACAAGGAGTTTCAGACTATCTGATTGTTACGTGGAAGTTCTAAGTTTACGAAGCAAGCAATTATAACACGATATCAAAATTTTCAGTCAGGAATTTGTAGATAGGGATCGATATTTTACATTATGTTCCCATATATTTTTATAAAAATGCTTTTTGTATTGTATGGTGTGATTCTTTGGCTGGAGATAAGATAGATAGGAGAGGCTGTAAAAATATATTAATTCCCTTAACCACGCAAAAATGTCGCTGGAAATAACTAATATTACTGCAACTGCCCGTCCTTATGTACCAATCCTTAAATCTTTTAAACTACGCAAAGAATTCACAAGGAGAATAGAATTTTACTATTTATGGAATTAATATTGATAATCTAAAAGAATGAGTTATGTAGGTAAAATACTCCGTATTTAACGTATTTGAGGCAGCGGACACTTCGCCCTTGTTCCGTGGGATGAAAAATAGCTTATGTGTTATTCTAGATAATAATATACCCCTGTTCCGAATTTCATTCCGATCTCTTCAGCAGTATTTGCGTGAAGGCTTTCCTCCACCTTTTTTTCTACAAAGTTTGCTTGTTACACAAACAAACATAAACTTTTGCTTTTAAGCAGGATTGTTAAAAAATCACGAGACACACATTACCTTTCTATCAACACATACCATGAATAACCAACGAAAAGTTCTTTATGTGTCTAGTCCCCCATTCTTCCACACTACAGTCCACTTATAAAATCATCAAAATGATATAATTTATGAGAGAAGCAACCTTGGTGACTGTCTTATGACATTTGCGTGATACGACCGCGTAAATTTTTTACATAAGCCTACAATTGAGTCTCTTTTTTGTTTTGACATTCTAATATTGAGTGTGATCATATAAACATGTTGTCACGGAATTTCATAAAAACGTCCACTGTTATTTTATTCAATGTATAGCTTTTGCCCGCGACTTCGTTCGCGTGGAATAGTGACTTCCGGCAATTTTTTGGTTTTAACCACATAGTTCCCATAGCTATAGGCTGATGATGATGATGATGATGATGAGTTCCCGATCTCGCGGGATCTTTTCAAAAATGAGATGTGAAAGATATTCCAGGGAACTCTTCAAAAATCAACATAATGAGCTCTGCGTTTGAATTTAATAGATGTATACTCACTTAGGGCATTGAAAAAATAGTTTAAAAACGGACTTTAACTAAAGAAATATTATAATCTTTCCGAACTTAAGATGAAAACTAACTTAAAACTAAAGAAAGCTACGAATTACGAATTTATAACAATTAAAAAAGAAATTATATTAGAACCTATCCTTTATGCTATAATAACCAAGCTTAAACTAAATAATTTAAAAGAAACGACTTAAATCGAATCTAATTAATTTATAAATTAGACTTACAATTTTATTAAAAAAACTAACTACAGTAACTACTAATAATCGATATCAAACTAAACCTACGTTAAAAAGTTTAACCAGAAAACCAGGATAACCCAACAAATAAACTTATTAATTGACAAATACAACGAAACCAATTTAGAATATACGAAACAGCAGGACCACTACAGACAAATAATCATACGACTGATAATACACATTTTCTACAATAGTACCGAAGCGCTCGGCCAATACCCAACCAAATAATTGTAACAAAACCATAGCGCAATCTATTTCGATCCCAACGCCATCTATCGAGGATAAAGACAACTTGGATTATTTATTTATACTCCGTTCGGGCATTTTCTTTGTACTAAAAGTTTAATTATATTGATATAATTTTTTTCATACCTTTTTACTATTTGTTAACTTTTTTTCGATGAATTAAAACAATAACATGAACCGAAGTCGTGTAACGATCGACATAGAATTATCTATACTCCGTTAGAGCGTTTTCTTTGTACTAAAAGTTGTATTATGTTATATTTTTCATTGCTTTTTACTATTTTGTAAAAACAAATTTCCAATGAATTAAAACAATAACATGAACTGAACAATTGTAATTACACCATTGCGCGATCAACGCCATCTATCTACGGAGTATAGGAACAGCCCGACATTGTTCAATTCCGTACTATAAGTACGAAATTGAACAATAGATGGCGCTGTATGTCCGGAATAAATTTATTTTTATTTTTATTTTATTTTTATTTTTATTTTTATTTTTATTTTTATTTTTATTTTTATTTTTATTTTATTTTTATTTTATTTTTATTTTTATTTTTTTTTTTTTTTTTTATTTTTATTTTATTTTTATTTTAATTTTTTTTTTATTTTATTTTTATTTTATTTTATTTTATTTTTTTTTTATTTTTATTTTTATTTTTATTTTTATTTTTATTTTTATTTTTATTTTTATTTTTATTTTTATTTTTATTTTTATTTTTATTTTTATTTTTATTTTTATTTTTATTTTTATTTTTATTTTTATTTTTATTTTTATTTTTATTTTTATTTTTATTTTTATTTTTATTTTTATTTTTATTTTTATTTTTATTTTTATTTTTATTTTTATTTTTATTTTTATTTTTATTTTTATTTTTATTTTTATTTTTATTTTTATTTTTATTTTTATTTTTATTTTTATTTTTATTTTTATTTTTATTTTTATTTTTATTTTTATTTTTATTTTTATTTTTATTTTTATTTTTATTTTTATTTTTATTTTTATTTTTATTTTTATTTTTATTTTTATTTTTATTTTTATTTTTATTTTTATTTTTATTTTTATTTTATTTTTATTTTTATTTTTATTTTTATTTTTATTTTTATTTTTATTTTTATTTTTATTTTTATTTTTATTTTTATTTTATTTTTATTTTATTTTTTGAAATAAAAATATATCTATGTTCTTTCTAAGGTTCTAAACTATATCTGTACCAAATTTCAACCAAATCCGTCAAATAGTTGCGGAGATTAATGGTATAAGCATAGAATGTTCGATGTGATTCTTTAATTTGACATAACTTTTTTATTTATGAACCGATTGACATGAAACAAACACTAAATGTAAATTTAAGCATCCCACAATATATTCGTGAAAACCGCATCCAACTCGGATCAGCCGTTTCTGAGATTAGCGCGCACAGACGAACAGACAAACAGACAAACAGACAAACAGACAAACAGACAAACAGACAAACAGACAAACAGACAAACAGACAAACAGACAAACAGACAAAAAAAAAGTTAATTACATTTTTGGGTTCGACATCGACATAACAATAACCCCTGCTATTTTTTTTATTTTTATTTTCAATGTACAGACAGCACTTTTCTACGATTTTATTATATGTATAGATATCATTCTGGGCTTAGGAATGTATGTATAAGTTTTTTATTGGGTTTATGAAAGATAGAGAAAGGTGTTATGACTTTATTTTTTATTTATTGTTTTGTCAATACATTTAGTGTTGTGTTTGATTGAGTATGTGAATGCTTGTAGAGCTTATATTGGCTATAAAAGTACTTTTGGAAGAATTAATTATTTGTTTGTCTTTTAAGGGTTAGGAATTAAAAAGGTTGTTGGGGAATCGATGATTGGGAAGGTTACACAACAAAATACAACGCAAGCGTTGGCTCACGTCGGTTTTCTGTGAGGCCGTGGTATCACTCCGGTCGAGCAGGCCCATTTGTGCCGAAGCATGGCTCTCCCACACTTTCTCTTTTACTCCCTCCAACATTTGAATATAAGTCTTAGTCAATGAGTCTTACAAATTAGTCCATGCTTAAGCAAAATCATATAAAAATAATAATTTCCTGGTATTTTAAACACATTTTCCAATGGAAAACAGCACCGAAGACGTGATTGATAAATGATATTTAATCAAAAGATTCTGCCCATTCGCCTATAGATGTGACGATCGGAAACAATTTCAATTGAAAAGCAATCAGCATTTAACGATGTTGCATTCGTGCTGTATTTTGGCAGACAAAAATGATTTTCCAATTACGAAAATAGGTGTTTTATATTGTTTTGTGGTGATATTGTAAAACTGTATATATGTTTATATTATATACATATTTTTAAAACGTAAACGCCACACACTCTGATTTTCTTCTATGTCATCTGCGTTTACAAACATACAAGTTCACATGCACATGACACCCAGACCCGAAATAACAATTTGTGGTTCACACATAGAGTTGCTCGGTGCGGGAATCGAACCTGCTATACGGTATGCGGCAGCTGGTTGCCCAGCCAGTATTTTCATCTATAACATCCATATGTGTATTCAAAGGGTTACATTGAGGTTCTTGTTATTAGATCCATATTTCAGCCGTTCATAAGCAGCTTAGGTCGAATCTAATTATAGACAGATTGAAACTGCCTGCTCCATTTGAGGAAATTAAACGAAATGGTCGTATCGTCTACACGCCTTATTTCCCCGAAGGGGTAAGCAGAGGTGCATATTACAGGACGTACGGAGCAACTCTTCGTGTGATCCACAAATTGGTGTTCCGGGTCTGGGTGTCATATTATGTGTATGTGAAGTTGTATGTTTGTAAACGCACCCACGATACAGGAAAAGATCCTAGAGTGGGGCAACATTTTATTAAAAAGTAACCTAAATTAAATAATAAAAGGTCTAAGTTCACTTCCTGAGTTTGCATTATCCGACTTTAGCCAAAATAATCTTATGTATAACCAGAGTAATTACCTCATTAATAAAACAAAATAAAGCTGTACATTGTGTACATACCCTAATTAATCAAAAGATTTACCGTGCAATTATTTACGTGGACCGTGGCACATGAAAATTAATTTTATACCGTTTGTAATAAGGCACAAAATTGAATGAGCAATATTCCATCAAGATTAAATACGATTTTGTTTCGTACGTAGAAAAAATAATGAGTACGATTTTTTTTGTCATAAATTGATATAATCAATGTTTGGATCCAATTTTATGATAATATCTTTTTTTACGTTAAAGCTGAAAGTGACATTATTATTTTTTATAGAAATAATGTAGATTTTTTAACTATACCTATAAAGTCTGGCAATTGACAGATTTGTAATTAGGAGTTTTTAGATGGTAATTAATCTTGAAACTGCCTTTTTATTAGAGTGCCTTTAATCGTAAAAAAATGTCGGGGTCTGGACGTTAAGTTCGAGTCGTGTGGCAAGCAAGATATTATAGCAATAAATCCAGAATTGTTACCAAAACTTTCAGCGAATCTGCTAATCACCATATTATTATAAACCGTGCAACATATATTATCATCCATTTTTGCACGATACAATTAAATAAAATAAAACTCTCTCTACAAAGCACATAAATAAAACAATACCTACACCAATAATTCGCACCCAACAATTATAAATTCACGGCCACAAGAGCAGGCATCTAGAAACGCGACCATACATCACCTACTTTATACACATACCACAACAATTATATAAAAGTCCACATAATTTACCATCAAACACAACAAGATGGTATATAAAACACACGTTTTATGACTTGTCACAAAATCTCGAGATTTTATATCGCATTCTCATAGTAATTCTATCGTCGACCGATCGTAGGGGCGTTTGGCGTTGATCCAAGCCATCGATCGACGTACACTCAGCGAAGTTAATTGCTATGCAGGTAAGAAAATAAAGATTTATTCAGTACAAAGGGAGTTCTAAAGCTCTCGTTACATTAAAATAAATCTTGCTAATATTATAAATGCGAAACTTTGTGAGTGAGTTTGTGTGTATTCTCTAACAAATCCTTGGGAAAGACACAATAGATGGACATGTCACTGGACTGGACGTGGCCATGCACGACATATTTTTCCATACACATGAAATGCAGCATAATGTCGACAAGACAGCTCTCAGGAAAAAAAAAGAGAAAAAAATGTTTGTGTGTTGGTGTAAATCAATCTCGTCAAAACGGTTGAAGAGATCGAAATGAAAGTAACAGGGGTAGATTATGGTCTGGAATAATATATAGACTATTTTATTTCCTATAGGAATGTGGACGAAGCCTTATAACGAAGGCAAACTTTTTGTAACCATTACTTGACTGATTAGCCAATCAATGTGTACTGTCTTTGTACTAAATTAATCTTTATTTTCTGTCCTGTATACCAAATAACTTGTTTGACTGTACCCATAACACTACAGAATTATCAGTGAAAACAAGTAATGAACGGTGAAAATTGAATAAAACATAATTTATGATTGAACTTCACGATTTTCATTGTGATAAATGACAATTTTGTGGAATAAATTTTTCATTTTCTTTATTAATGTGGTTGGTTGTTGTTTATTGGAATGATTTCCGTGCTATTATAATGTGATATGTCTGTTTTCTGGTACTTTGATGGATGGGTGATTGTTCTGCATTGATTTAAAATAGGATTACATAATACCTATTGCAATTTTACAGCACGACTGTTTACATTTTGGTTACAGACGGCCAATTTTACCAACAATTCTTACGTTACGAATATCAAAATTAACCATTATTTTAAACGTTGCCTCACACTAGTATATTCTCCTGTGTCGTTTACATACATACAAGTTCACATGCACATGATACCCAAACCCGAAACAACAATTTGTGGATCACACAAAGAGTAGCTCCGTGCGAGAATCGAATCTGCTACACGTTGCACGGTAGTCAGTTGCCCAGCCACCGCACCAACCGTGCAGTCAACTCATGAAATACATATTTCCATTGTTTAATCTTTTTCGTTGTTTTCAAACGATCATGTTTGTTTAACAAATCAAAGTCAATAAAAATAAATCGAATTGCCAATGGAAGTTATATAAATGCAAATATAACGTTTGTATCTAAACAACGAACGTTTTATTTCATACAGATCAGTAGACATCTTTGAAACACACCGCAAAGTTAGGCAAACTCCCTGACATTTATACGAAAATAGCCTTAAAAGTTTCCAAGTTAGAATCCATTATCCTATGAAGCTGTTCTTCCAAATTTGTGTATCAGGTAAGGTCTAAAAGTTTTTAATACAATTTCCATATGGAACGACTTTGTTTCAAGTAACTTTTGAAGTTACCTAGTTAAATCCAGTTAGATCTGGTTTTTGTGAGCCCACACTAAATGGTGTTTTGAATTCTATATCGAAATGGCTTTATCATTCTTGTTTATTAAATGGAATGGTAATTTTGAGAATTGGGATAATTATGGGTTATGAAATTTTAAAATCAATTGAATCCCTTAGATAGGTAACGAAAACATATTAGACACTTAAGATAACAAGACATAGATAAAACGAATCAAAGTTTATAAGTGGGAGCAAATACATCATTTCTACGAAAAAGATGTATCAAGAAATGACGTCGAAGTGACTGACGGACTAATGATTTTTTTTAAGTTTATACCCCGCCACCATCCTTATTGTGCAGATAAAATAGTAATTACATAAAGGCCTAATGGCTAAATGAAATCTTATAACTATTACTTACCTTCTTTGTCATAAAGTCTGAAAGCTTCTTTCAGTTCTTTCTGTAATTTCTCATCATCTTCTTCTAAGAAGTGGATTGCGACTCGCACGAATGAATCGAAGTTCAGCTTCCCACATGCTGAAAATAACATACATATTAACATTTTTAGTATTTTCGTTACGACAAGGTTTTAAGTAATACCTAATAATTATGTTTTATCTCTTATAACTATGAAGACACAAGCGTATTTTTTGCAACGTCATGCCTTTTGCCCCTATGAGTAAGCAAAGGTGCATATTACGGCACGTATTACCGCTATAAGTCCCATGTAATAGGGGGTGAGCCTATTGCCATATACTGGGCACAATTCCACACTTCAGAGATATACAAGCGTATTTTGTTTGTTCTTATCTAGAGATTGTCTAGAGACTGATATAGGATACATTTTTGCTTTTTCCTTTGACTACATATTTTAAGTCAGCAAGTGACATCTATTAGATTATATTAGGTTTCAACCTAGCCTAGAGATCTAATTAAATATGATTGGAACTCAAAGTTTGGAACTCGAAACTATGTATATGAAGGTACAAACTTGTATGCAAATAGTTCATGTTCCCAGTTGTTTATAAGCAAGTCTTCATAACTGACAGAGAATTGCATTCTATGTATTGTCTATGATTATTTATACACCAATGACAAACGGTGGAGGAAAACATCGTGAGGAAACCTTAATTTCTAATTATAAGGAGCAAGCGTGGTGATTAATGCTCAAAACTTCTTCACGTGAGAAGAGGATTTGGTCAACAGTGGCCACTTGTATTGAGATTTTAATTACATACGTATGTCTGAAATAGAGAATAGAACTACGTCTTTAGCTGTCCTCCTTCGATCAGTAAATTAATACAGATTAATACGTATCATTTTAAAACAGTCGATGTCTAACAAAACAAGTCAAAATGATTAAGCCGATAACATAATAATTAATTTAGTATGTCACACGAACGATATAATAAAATTAAAGTTTACCCTGCTCAGAATAAAACAGGCCTCAGATAAAAATAAACAAAAATACACATACAAACATATTCTCGTTATTTCAAGTTGAGTAAATCTGATGACCTAACGAGGGTAAGAGAGGGTAATTTGGAGGGTCATTGTACCAGGGTCGTTTTGAACGACCACAAAAATCTTTCATAAAGCCAAAAGTATTCAAGATCTCTTGTAATCTTTGTAAAAAAACGTACTAGAGCGAAAGAATTCGGCGCCTGACCCCGCTGAGGGCAAGGATATTTTGGGTCCAGAGGCTTTGTGGAAATTGTACATACATTTTGTGGTATTATTTTGTTATGCGTGTATAGATGAGTGGGCGACATTTTATTCTAAAAGAGATTAGGTGAAGATGAATACTATTATATGTAGGTAGGTAGGTAATACATATAAACTTTTTAAACTTTGTTACGAGGCTTATATTATGTGTTTTATACAAAGAACGGGTCTACAAATGATTAGTCCTCCTTATATGGACTGTACGGGTTATAATACTAGTAAAAATTGTCTGTTTTTTTTTGTACTTTTACCATAATCATATTATTACGAAGGATTACTTTTTTGGTCGACATTTAAATCATAAAAATATTTGACTGTATCTTTGTTCAGTGTTATGGTTGTAGGTATGTTTGATTGGCACACAGTTTTATTTACTGATAAAAACTTCAACTGGAAGTGGTACTTTTAATAATTCGTACATTACACAAATATTAAACTTATTGCAACCGTTTCGAGAAAAATCAGCAACATACATAACTATCTATTTACCTAAGATCGACAAACTTTCGAGATTTCTCAGGAAAATAGTCTCGTTGCGTCGTGCCGAAACCGGCATACCGAGTGTCTATTCCCGTCGAGGCACATGGCGTCTACCTTTAATTGAAGCCATCTTGTCTCGCGGCAAATTGCCGTGACTTTGTCATTTACGCCAACGACAGTTGACGGACTAAATGCCGCGAGAGTAACCTCGTTACCGTGTTGTTGCGGTGGATCGCATATTTTATGTTTTGTTTACTCTCTGATTGGTATTACCTACTGGTGTAAATAATGTAATATTTTGGACTTCTCATTCATAACAAAAAGATAATTTGACGGTTGAGAGGCTAATTGATCTAAGAGACATTTTTACGATGTTGAGTTTTATACATCATTCGATGGAGGAAAATTCGGTAATTCCGAATATGTATATAAATTTATATCGCAAAAACCATCAAATTATTATAAAGAATACTGAGAATATTACAACAGAAGATTCACGTAACACCCATACAAACATACAAATATAATATTTACTAAATATTGTACAAATTTTCTCTTTAAACATGCAATTACGAAATAATTCAAATGAAGCATTCATCTCCCGAGGAATAAATAATTATGACATTTAACATCATCAACTAACGAACAATCCATCAATTACAGTGCAAGCCAAAATAAAACACGCACACGAATAAATAATAAAATAAAAAACAAAAATGAAAAATCACTACATTTAAAATAATAAAATATCATAAGAACGGTATTAAATTATTGTACTTTATGAAAGTCAACGGTTGAGCTGATGAAATATTGTGAGCGTACGGGAATTTATCAGTGTTCTTTTACACTGTGGTGCAGATATATGTGCGATTGTCGCCAGGAAATAAAAATGTCACCGCTTTGGATAAAGTGCGCACTGACTTTTGAAGGAAAACAGAACTGTTTCCCAGACTTATCGCCGTGCACATAAACTTGGCTCTTTAAACACGTTAAGGCGAGATTAACTGTAGTTATTTCTGTTAAAATAATTGTCGACCGCTGTTTTATGTTATTTTCTCGTTATAACACTGAGCTTTGATTTAAATTTTAAAATTATGTTCGTTTCTCACGAGGTGAGATTTTCTTTTATTTTGATATAGTGCTCTAATAAAAATATATATCATTGAACTTCGTGAAGAGTTTTAAAACATGTATATTACTTTAAACATAAAATAAATAATATTATTGTAGCAATGAGACTTCAACGATTAATGGGCAGCTTTTGCATTGTAAATAAACATAACTCCGTCTTCAAAAATAGTAGCCATGTTTTTTTTATGACTCGCCTCGTTGGTCAAGTGTTCAAAAGTGCGACAATCGGACAAGGGGTCTCGGGTTCAAGTCCCTGGTTGGGCAAAGTATTGCTAGGCATTTTTCGGTTTTAAAATATCTCAGCAGTACCCTGAAGTCCGGAATTCTGCCCAGTTTATAGCAATAGGCTCACCCAGCGGCATTACGAGCCCTCGTTGCTACGTTGCTTTTTTGTTATTTTTATAAACAAAAGAATTTTGGCTCACCTTCAGCATCCTCGCTGTCCAGCATTCTGTCAAGTTCCAGGTCATCATAGTTGTGCACCATAGTGTTCAGTATCGTCCTGACTTTCTCCTTCTCAATGCGTCCCTGTTTCTCTGAGTCGAACATGCTGAACGCGCGCCTGAGCACTGTCGAGCAAAAATAATTGGTCACTTTCATGTTTAAAGAAGTCTGCAAATGTTTGCGAAAAAAATAGAAGTTTGTTATATACATTTCAATGACATAATTATAACAGTTCATCATAATTTTAGTTAAGAAGGAAATATTGCAATAAAAAATAATTAGACTTTATTAATTTATTTTGGGATAGAAAAAAATATTAGACCCCATTTGTTTACAAAAAAGGGCATCAAAACCAACTTTGATTGACATCAAGCAATTTGCTCTATGATTTTGCGAAAACCCAATATTTCCTCGGTTTATTACCTTTTTATAATAAGTAGATTATAAAACCGGGTCAAGTCCACCGTCTAAACTTACATTTCTTTTTTAAACCGATACTGAAACTTTATAAACTACAAGTACGTCAGTTACTGGAGCACCAAGGTCCCTTCGAAAACAGATTCTCAAAACAACCACAAAATAGTTATTGATTTTATCCCTTCAAAAGTATTTAAAGTTAAAAAGGTTTATTACAGTTATTCGAAAGAAAAATTAAGTACATTTCGATTTTAAAAATAACATTAAATTGAATGCATATGAGGAATAAAATTAGAACACATCGACCATTTTTGTAAAACAATAGAATATAGAAAATAAGTCTCATCCTGTTATTTAAGAGATGGTCGTGTACAGTACTTTCAAAGAGTTACATTGTAACCTATTTGCAAAATAAATATCATTTATCATTAAGTATAAATATCTCTTCTTCCTTAAAGGCCGTCAATACATTCATGGCCTTCCTCTGGTGTTATCCATAGCCGTCGATGATTGCTTACCATCTATCTGATCTGTCAGTTCATTTATCTCCCAATCTCAAAAAAATAATAATCCTTGACACAAATAATTCCTCCAATAACGGAATTTCGTTTCAAGGAATTTGTAGTAAGCCTCCAGGAATAGAAAGCATCTTAATTTCAGACGGGACTTTGAAATTGTGTAAACTCTTTACTTCAAAGGGACGGTGTTGGTAAAACGATAGGTATCGGCCATAGATACTGACTTAAGAAACTTGTTTCGCTTTACTTAACCGTTACCATAGCAACGGTTTTCAAATTGTTGTTGTGTACTTCGATTCTTAAGATGGTAAAGTTTGGAATAAGTTCGATTTTATATTGATGAACTTTGTAGGAGTTTTAATGTGAACTGTTTAAGGTTGCCTAGGTTTTGTATCTTATCTTTTATGGCAGAAAAAAAAATATCCTATATTTTTCTCAATGTATTGAAGATGTGTATCCATAGGTAGGTATATAACCTCACGTCTGTCTCCCATGGGGGAAGGCAGAGACAATGGAACGCCAATATTATGTTATTCCATTATAACTTTCGTGAGACATACTAAATTAGTTATTATTCTTAAAAATCCAATCTTATACTTAATAATTAGTAGTTACTTATTAATGAAAACTTAGAATAACAATAAGTTACTCAAATATTTTGAAACACTTAAAAAAAATATTTAACTTGTTCCGTCAGCTGTGGCTTAAAACGTTATTCGAACTTAACTCTTTCTCTCGCGTTTGGTATAATTGTAAAGCTGAAACAATTTGGGGGCCAAAAGATTTTTAGTTTACACTGTCTGCCAATGAAAAGTGCAGTATTATGATTTGACTGTTTGTATTGAAAACTAAATATGTCTAATTTTAAACTAAAAATCTCCGTAACCATTGATGTTAAATACTCGTATAAATAAATAATAAAAATTAATCTGTATATAAGAACTATTGTAATGTTTTATTGTTTTTTATGTTACGCCTGTAGATATAATCTACAGGCGTAACATAAAAAAAACACATAAGTAATAATAATTTATTATGAATTTTCATTAAAAAAAATAAGAATATAATACGTTGAATTGACTAAACTAACATTTTTCAATTATTCATTTAAACAAAAAACATAAAAAGGTTTTTGTTAAATATAACTAATAAAATATAAAATCTATTTATCATTACAATATGACATTAATATCCCCATGATAATAAATTACAACAACATGAAATATAAACATGACAAAAATATAACATAAATAATATTTATTATTTATTCCTCATGGGACTAGGCAGAGGTGCACATAATTATACTATGTAACACCCACTCCTTCATGTTATGAAACCCACGTAATAAGTCTATTGTGAAATATGTCACGCGAAGTTACAGAAGCTGTACCTACTGAGAAAAATCCGTGTAACTGACAGTGGACCGTAAGCCAGCAGTAGTTTTTCGTGACCAATTTTGTCTCAGTTAAGAACTAGTATAGTGATTAAGAGAGTCGTATGCCTTATGAGTGACAGCTGCGGCGCCTGCGGTGGGTTGAGCAGTAGCACCCAAACATGTATTTTTTTTTTGTTTTTAGTAATTTATGCCGATTGGAAACACGTCTACCTTACGTTGACAAAAATTGGTACCTGGCTCTATAATCTCAGGGTCTATAATCCCTAACAATACTTAACTCGACCCCACCAACGAATCTAAGGCAGTCAGGCAATACTAATTAGGGGTCATGACAGACCATGCATTGTAACTTGGATACTTGGATGCCATTTAACGAGCTACAAACAAGACGTATACTAGGATCCCCTGATAATCCCTACATCGCACTTGATCCCAGCAATTAAGAACTAATGCTGTAATTAAAGTCCCGTTAGTGCAACAGTATCAGCAGATACAAGGATTAAGTGGTTAATGGTTGTCATTACTGCATGAGACTGCAATACTCGCACTCTTTTAGCGAAAGGCAATGGATTTGTGACTCCTCTGGTGTTGTGGGTATTATATGGGCAGTGTTGATCGCTTACTAAGGTGATCCATTTACTTGCTTGCCTCTAATTCCAAACATGCGGACCGCACACTGAAAGCGCGCGTCATCTACGACTCAAGGGGACCGCGCGCTGGCCACCCACCGTCGACTTTTTGTATTGACGTTATGAAATATATCATACGACATACGATTTAAAGTTCAAATTTAAATGACAAGTGAATTGCTGGATTTGAGTGGTTCTTGCTAAGTGGGTTGTGTGCTTAATAAATAATGTCGAACGAGAGTGTATTCGCTTTAGTGGCCACCAGTGTACATAAAATGAATAATCCGAGGTGACGATTAAAATTGATTGCTTTTGCTCCCGAAATCTAGTTTGTACTGGTAAAACTGAACTGTTATTTTAGGATATTTTTGATTAAAGTGTCATAGGTGTGTCTTTAATCTTTGTTAGTATAGCGTTATGTTTTGTTAGTTAAAGCAAAGGTAGGTAAATCTTTTGGTTTTTTAACTAGCTTTGTCCGCGTTCCCGTCATATTAAAAAGTATCTTATCTCCCAAGTCAGTTGATACCTTGTCTGTGTATCAAGTTTCATCAAAATCCGTTTTTAAAAACATCAGCAATCACTTCAGCCAAACGCGATAGTCGTGCACAAACATACATACAGGAAAACTGAAAACATTTTATTTTTTTTGAAGTCGATTAATAAGAATGATGTTATAGATGCCTGTCAAACCCAAACTTCATGTTACACAAATATTTACTTAAAATAACTGAATCAACGATACTCCAAGTTCATTAGCAAGTTTAGCCCCTAATGACTCAGTCCTACCCTTATCAGACCTCTGGTAATCAAGAGTCGATCAGACCCGCAAACAGATGTTCGATTCTGAACTTTGTTTATCTTGCCACAAGTTTCAATTTAATATTAACATGTCTGGCGAATGAAGTGACATTCTACGTCATCACGTCAACAGCCTATAAGTGGCCACTGCTGACTAAAAGCCTCTTCCCACGGAGAAGGTTTGAGCATTAATCATCACGCTTGTTCAATGAGGGTTGGCGATTTCAAACTTATAAGCCCTGGTTTCCTCACAATGTTTCCCTTCACCGCTTGTCAATGGTGTCTAAATAATCTTAGAAAGTACATTTAGTTCAGAAATTTCATATAGATACTTCCTGTTGGTACGTTTCGATTCCTTATACATGAGAATTGGGCCTTAAACCTGACTGACACTGCTAGGCCACCACGATTCACATACTGACATTCTATTCAAGATTAAAAATCAGCGTTTTTAATAAAGAAATTAGGCTTTAAAGAAGCCCATACTTTTTACAACTTAAAAATATGGCTTTTCATATTTTAATCATTTGTAATAGCTTCTAGGACTTCACATTGAACAACAAAACATAATGTTTACAAATCCTTGAAACTGCAACACAAACTCTAAGTTCATATGAAAAATTAAATTTAAATTACTAAAGTGCATGTCTAGCTTTCACAGCGGCTGTTCCAACATAATTACAAGTTAATTAAGAGCTGCTGGTAAAATTAATAGTTACACGGAACTCGCTGTGTGTAGAAACAAAATGGAGGTGACACGAAATCATGTCGACCGCTTAGTATGTTACTATGAACCTTATGGCTGTGATATTTATGTTCCATTTGTTTTATGGAGTAGAGAGTGTAATGAATAGTGATTAAATTATAATGATCTATATTAACGGAGTTACTTTAAAGGACTGTAAAGGGTACATGTTTTAGCTTACTAACTGTTATGTTTTAGCCGATTTAAAAAAGGAGATTCTCAGTTTGATGATGGCGTGATAAAGCGGTCTAACTAACACATATTATCTATTATATAAAAATAAGTCGGGTTTTCCTTCCTGACGCTATAACTCCAGAACGCACAAACCGATTTTAACGGTTTTGCATTCGTTGATAGGTTTCGGCCTCCGTACAGGTTTCCAGCAAAGAAAAATCAGGAAAAAAAATAGTCAAAAGAATAGCTGGGCATCAGGGAAAATCATTGGTGGCGAAACGGAGTTCGCCGAGTTTGCTAGTTATTTATAAATATTAAAGGGTTTGTTTGGATATTTGTGTCCTTCAATTCGCTGACGGAGTGATACCACGGTCCCACTGAATACCGACGTGAAACAACGCTTGGGTTTTGTTTCGTTGTGTGAGTGAGGTTCCTGGAGGCTGAATTATTTCCCAATCTTCCCAATCCCTAATTCCCCAACAGCCCTTAAAATCCAACCCCCCAAAATGTACTTGTAACGCGTCTGGTGTATGGGTAGCGGCGATTGTTTACCATCAGGTGATCCATCCGCTCGTTTACCGGCTTATACCATAAAACAAAACTTAATAGACCATTGTCAACTCGATCTTAATGTGAATCATTTACACCTTTGACATAATAATCTATCAATTACATTCACAAAGCACAAAATCCGGGTAATCAAATAAAAAAATATATCAGACGACATTCTTAATCCGTAAGATTATTCACAATGAATAAAGAATTTCACTTTAATATTCTAAAGTTGTAGAATTTAATCCAGTATTGTTGGAAACAGATGCCGAGTTGAAAAGGCTTGCAAAGATATTGTCCCATTCACATCATATCTTTGTTCTCATATTGTAAAAGATGGCTAAGAAAGTGACATCTTTTATCTTTTAATGAAAGAAAGGGTGTATCTTTATTAAATGTTTATAAAGATGAGTTCTTAACAGTCGTTTCACGTTTCAAGAGTGGCACGATTTTTATGAGAAGGCACTACCGGTTACCGGGGCTCCAGCTCGAAAAACATGAGTAGGGACGGGGTGGTTTTTAGTCAGAGTCTGACACTCCCTCTCGGCTCGCCCAAGGCGGCATAAATAATTGCATGATTTTCCCCCCTTAAAAAGGTACCTAATCCTTGACATTGTATTAGTTTAAGTTTTTATATTTGAAATTACATTATCACATGATGTTATTAAGTAGAAAACAATTAAACCTAGAAAATTGGAAATCTTTACACTACGACTGTTTGCCTGAACTGAGAATCGAACCTTAGACAACTCATTTGGCAGTTGAACTTAACAGTCATAGGTTTAAATTCACACTTTTTATTACATCTATAAATTATGTATTTTTATATTTTATGAAACGATTTGCACACAGCCCGCGGCAATGGCAATACAAAGGCGATGAATGAGAAGTAGGTATAAACATTTTTTTGTTCTGAAAAACAAACTAAATTCCTAAAGATTTTACTGTGTCGTATCTCTTTGAGTTGGGTGATAGGTCAGTTTTATACACACACACATACACACACAACGTCACGCCTTTTATTCTCGAAGGGGTAGGCAGAGGTGCACATTACGACACGTAATGTCGCTATACAATGTACACCCATTTTTCAACATTTGTGTCCCATTTAATAGGGAGTAAGCCTTTCATGTACTGGGCTAAATTCCAGACTCCGTGCTACTACTGAGATATTTTCTAAAAGCCCAAAAAAGGACAGTAATACTTTGCCCGACGAGGCAGTCGAATCGAAGTTTACTTTGTTCATAAACGCACATTTATAAATAAATTAATAGATAAACTGTCGATAAAAGTATCTCAGAAACCGGGCATAACTCACGTAACTATTTGACAAAGAAACTGATTATGAGCTTCTAGCATGGCTTGAAACTACAAAGCCAGTTCTTAATAAATGTAGGTATATAATTAAATAAGTACATAGGAATGATTGTTCAATTTTGAACCTAAACTAAAGTAATCTAGACGCACCTGGTGCTGGATTTAATGCTAGATTTTACAATTTCATTTTGCATGCCGTGCAATTTGTATAATGAATTCTAATAACTAAGATTTTAGATGTAATTTCCAAATACTGCTGCAATATTTCTTAAAAATGTATGGTATTAATAAAACGTTCGCCCGCCCGGTTTCGAAACCTTCCAACAGCAAAGTACCAATATGACAATTTCCGAGTTATATTATGTACTTTCTAACATTATTTAGACATCACTAACTAACGGTGAAGGAAAATATATAAATATAACATATAATGTATTAGAACTCAAAACGGGATATTTACTATGTTTTTCTATTTCTATGAGTTTCCCATATTTCGGCACTGTTGCAAGCGCCATGATCACGGATGAACTTCTCTTTCATGAACTCTCTCCCGTTTCGAGTTCTAATACTAATGTTAGTGACCATGTCAGTTTAAAAATCTATAATGGTTGTTTTAAACTACGATCTCCAATCCAATCTGCCAAACGTGGAGATTATAGCAAGATCTCTTATGCACTATTGGATTAACCCGGACTGTCGATATCGAAAATAACTAGATATCGCAACAAAAGCATTTTTATTAAACCCTTAAGTAAAGAAATTTCAATTTATTTGACTAGGCTGTATGCACGATTATCTTTGCTCACAATAATACAAAATCAAAAATGGCGCCGAGCGGTATGCGGCTTAGCAATTTACTTTGCACATTCTGTTTTGAATTTTATTCGTTGTGAGAAATGACATTTCAATTTGGTTGGAATAATTTTATGGGTTTGTATCTTAATATTGTATTTTATGTAGGTATATAGGTAAACTGTTCTTTCTAATATATGTAGGAGGCTTTTCAAACACTGTATGCGTTATTACTCATGTGTTACTTTAATAATATTATTTTAATAAAGATTTTTTATTACGAGTATAATTTTAAAAAATGCATTTGCGTATATTTGGAATCAGATAATATTGATTGTGCTAAACAATGAATATTGCCACAAATAGGGAAGTGTCATAGATTATTTTCTTTAGATAGGTAATAATAATGTTTATGCTAAAAACACTTACTGATAATCTGTCCATCATCCCTTTGATCTTTTCTTCGGCTCTGTAATACATAATAAACTACGATTACTATAATCTTACTAAAATAAAACAAGAAACTAATTAAAACACAATTAATAAGAAAAGAAAAACTAATTTTAAAAACACACACCATTTTGGAATTATCAAATGTCAATTGGAACTATTCAAAAATTCAAAAATAAGCGGGATCTGGCCAAGGCGCGCGCGGCGTGTACACTAAACTGGCCAGTTAGGAACGTGTTCGAAATTTAAACGAGGTGTTACGGGCACAATGCTTGTACGGGACAATTTTACTTGGCTGACGTGGTCTTGTAGCGGCGGCCTAGAATTTATTTTAGATTATTATTTATAAATTTATTTATTTTTCCAATATTTGCATAAATTTATCATTTTATTATTTCCTACTGGGAATAAAGTTTGATAATTTTATATCCAATAATTTCTGATTCATATTACAAGTAGTTGAATTTAGAAACAACTGTTTTTGTCGGTAAATTTTAATAATAATTCGTATATATGTATATCTATGAATTATAATTATTTATATACCACTAACTCATTAAAAATTTATAAAGGCATGTATATCTACTCTATACGACAATTTATCTCCAAACATGAGATCAAACAGACCAAGTAATAATATCAAAATATATAATTGTATAAATAAATTCATTACATAAGAGCAATAATAGGATTAGTGGAACGTAATCGCATTTGCTCTCATTCTACGGTTGCAAACAGACTGCGAAACAGGCTGCCATTTTGAATTTCCCCAGATATTTAAAATCTGTATGTTACCCTGATTTTCTTCGCAGGTACATTTGGAATTGGATTGTTAGAATAGGAATTCTTATATTAGCTTAGGAATTTGGTTTGAGGATTTAATTATTTTTGTATTTTGTTAATTTAAATTAAACACAATTATACATTAATCAGCAGTAAATGAATAACAGGGTCTCCCAGTACTACAATGGACTAATATCACAACTAGTGAAAAGAGGTTTTTAATATTCAAAGCGTGGGAAGAAGCAAGACGTTCTGCTCTTTAAGGGGAGAAAATCATTCAATTACTTCTCCCGCCTTGGGTGAGGGGAGAGGTAATGTCAGACTCTTACTGACTAAAACCACCCTGTTCCTACTCCTGCTTTTCAAGCTGGAACCCCAGTAAGGCGTTAGGTAGTCCTCAAGGCATTATGCTGAGTTAATATTTTCTATGGATAAGTTACGACCGTAGAGTACCAGAATTATCACTGAACACAAAAACATACCGAACACAACTTGTTACACCTACTACAAAGCACAAAGCTTTTTAATTTTCCTCTTCCGAGTTATAGAGAGAGAAACACAATCAGACGCAGACAGATCGTAGAAAAAAAAATGGCGTCAAAAAAATCTAGACACAATTTACCTAAATCTATATTTTCACGTCATTATTAATGAATAAATCTTAGTTTTTTTTCTTTAATTTATCGTTTCTTTTGATCTTGCGGTGTATTTGCGATAAGTATTATTTAAATGAGGTTCATGAATGTGATTTATATAGGTACGTTCTTTGGTAATGTCCATTACTACATAATAATGTAGTTGTAAAAATTATTAAAGAACAAATTGTGAGTCAACTTTTGTATTATACGTAATAACATGTGGTTATGGGAGGTGTGTCATATTATGTGATTTATTGTCATTAATTTTTAATATTATTAAATTCTTTTACCAATGAAGTTATGTTAGTTTAAACTGAAACTAGACAAATGGAAACCTTTTTATAAGATATTACTCTTCTTTATGATATAGGTACCTAAAAAATCTTTAAAAATTATCATCAGCATTTTCCTGCTCTTATGTCCTAAAAATGCTTTGTTCAGGAGTTGACGTCCTGTGGTAGTCCTGATATGATGATGATGCCATGAAAATACAACATCAATGTATGACAAAAAAATATACTTGGAAACAATTTTTGAACAAAAATTTTAAAATTATTTGCCCCATATCCAAAACATTCTCTATATTTTAAATTAAATAGCGTTTTTTATGTAAACCACATTATTCTTAGAAAAATACTACATAAAATAAACTTTTATAAACTATTAAAATTGCTATTATGACCTGCAAAGTCCCCATTAGAAAATATTTGAATATTCATAAAAATTTCATCAAGCCAAATTGCATTCTGCCAGATTTTAATAGTAGGCAATTTTTCTCAGTGATAGCTCTCGAAGAAAATACACTGGGGAGCATGGAAATGTATGCATTTTAATAAAGTCTCGTAAGTCGACGACGAAATATCATTTGCGACCTTAATTAAGGCTAAATTAGGTTTTTATTGCGTTCATTCCTTTGTCATTTGGTGCTATTTGAATTTTAATACGTTTGAAATGGTGTTTGTATTTAATTTTTCTTAGTTTTTAGCTACAGAATACACAAGACTTTTTTTGATTCGTTTTCAGTCACGATCAAATATAATATTAGTAACTTAATTAAAATATAATTGAGTATAATTTCAAAACCTTGGAATTAAATTGATTGGCAAACCAGTGAACCCTAAATGAGACTAATAAAAATATAATATAAATACAATATTAATAAATCCAGTAATTACACACTTTTGTTAGCATTGTAACATCTGTTGAATTATTTATTATGCAGCATTTAGTTCTATAAATCAAGTTGCACCGACATCGCTACGGAGTCCAGATTTTTCATTAAAATACTACTGTTTGCAGCGTTGCATATTTAAAAGTAATTTACACCGTGCCGCGCACAAAGTGCGATCCCGGAATACTAAGATTAAAATCACAATTCACAAAAGCAACAAAGAAATACGATGAAGCTAAATTCCGAAGATATATATCGCTTCGAGGGAGATGAACGCGCATTATCACAACAGGGATTTAAGAAAAATCTTCGCGAGAATAACAGCCAAGCGAGCCAATCATCTCCTTTATAACGGTCCATAAGGCAACACCCCTTGAGATTTTGTCGATACCTTCAAAACAGCACTTGTGTACAATATTGAAGAGATCGGAATTTATACACTTTTGTATCGAGAGAGAAGAAATTGATAAATTATACATATTGTTTAGAAAACGATTTATTATTAGCTGTCACTATTCTTTGTTATTTTATAAAAGAGAAGTGTGTTGTTTATTTTGTCTTGAAGTGTAATGGTCTTTTTTTTTGTGCTGAGCGTTTCCTTTTGCAAAATTTGCTTAATTTTAACCGAACTGTATTAAATCCGATTTAACTCATAATCATAATACATGGATTAAACCATGTAACAGTTCAAAACAACACTAATATTTCATTCCGATGTCGCTAAAAGTCGTTTTCCTACACGTTTAAATCTAAAACCGTCCTAAAACTTTGGTATTCAAATCATAAGCGGTTTAAATCATTGCCAAAACGATAAGGGTGACGGTTTGATGTAAGCCCGTTAATTTATGCATGGTCTTGACTATCGTCCCGTGATCCCACGATGCTCAGTCCTGAATCGTTTGACTTTGCTACATAAGGCTCATTAGCATATTCGAAATTTTCATCCCAAAGGATGGTATGATCCTCGGAATTTAATAATGTTCGTGTAATTTGTTTGGAAAGTTTTAAACGTGGTACTTTTACGGGGTATTTTGTTACTTATTCGTTTATGTTCGTTTAAAAAAATTGTTCGTAATGTTTTATTGTATTTTTTATATGTTGCAAATGTTTGCTTATTGAATTTATATGTTAAGATTATTAATAAAAGATTCAAAGCACTTTTGTTTTGTAACGGATACTACTATCATGATTATAGTTGAATTGCCTATTTATTATATAGAAATTATAATTCTAATGGCATCTCCACCTGTGTTCCTTACACTGAAACCAAGCGTGATACCTAAAAATAAAAATTAAACAATTTAAAACAACATTTTTTATAATAAAAAAGTTATGACAGCGAACAGCCAGCCAACACACCTGTAATAAATAAAAATAAAACGCACAACGCCGTGACAAAGTCACAGCGTGCAGATTTATACTTTTTGCTCTAGTTTATAGTCAGTTTCGGATAGGCTCGCCTCCAAACAATTGTAGTTGAACATTTATGACTCCACAAATTAAATGGTATATGAGAGAATTTAAAAAAAAATGAGGTTACTTTTGGATGCAGGAAGTATGTTCTTGACACGAATACATATATTATTTTATTGAGGTTACAATAAGGAAGTCTGAAAGTAAGTTACACGTGGAACGAATTTTATGTATTATCTAACTTTTAGCACAAGTTTGTTGTGTATAAGGCCACATTGCCACGAGGGCTGTTTTGCGTTAAAAATTCAAATAGAACAAAATACATTTTTGTACAAAGCACCCAAAATAATTGCTTGAATAATAATTATATACGTATGTTAAACATAACTCTTCCATGGCAGTCGGGTAAAAAGTGCTCATTTAAATTGGGTCTCGGGCATCGATAATTAGGTACTTATGGCTGAAATTAATTCTGTACATACTAATGACCATAAGTCATATAAAGTTAAAAGTAATATATTGGTCTGTAATATTTGTAGGTTGTCTAGGGATGTGACTACAGATGTGTAATCAGGATACATGGAGCTATTCATACTATTTTTTTAATAATAATTTTGTATGCATATTTAATTTTTTAATTTTATGTGTGATCTCCATACTGTATAGAATTAAACATAGTATATAGCTTAATGTAAAAGCAAACATTTTGTAACAAAAACTAATAACATAACTGGTGAAGTGTATGAAAAATAAACACATTTACAATATTTAGTCCAACCAAGCAGTTCCTAGTTCTTGCGAATCCCGGCAAAGACCAGAAATCGTCGACTGATTGCTTTTGCAATCAGTTGCCCAACGAGACTGAATAACATACTAAAGATTAAGCTTTAAAAACTTCACTGGAAATAAAAAAAACAAAGAGTTGGTTCCCTATTATCTTAATTCTCGACTAAAGACTTCCCAACTATGAGCCGTTGGGTTTAAGGCCGACCCTAATGACGATCATTTGTCTAAATTCTTCACGACTCTCGAACCGAGTAAGAATTATTTTTAATTAAACCTTTTTTAGTGCTAAAGTTTTCATTTTCACGTCCTCAAAGGAAAATTCTTTGGCGTACCTAATTTTTTTATTGGAAATGAGAAGATTTACGTATCTGCGTATGGATATCATTCTAGACTTTATACCTTCTTACATTCAAGAAAGGAGCACATTCCTTTTTAAAAGGACGGCAGCGCGCCTTTGTCTCCTCTGGTGTACTCATGGGCGGCGCTAATCGCTTACCATCAGGTGATCCGTTTGCTCGTTTGCCTCGTATTCTATAAAAATACCTACAAATAAATTACAATTTTATTCGTTTTTTTTGAGGGAGAAAATCATCCAATGACTTCTCCCGCCTTGGGCGACGCGAGAGGGAGTGTCAGACTCTTACTGACTAAAAACCACCCTGTTCCTTCTCCTGCTTTTCGAGCCGGTGTCCCGGTAAAGTAGTCTAGGTAGTCTAGGTAGTCCGCAGCTCCGGATCAGGCATCAGCCCTACTGGGCCCCATCTGTGGTGGTCTGATGTCCGTCTAATAATAATCTGTCTCCTTAGTACGAGTTTACTTTACAAACTCGTAACTCTAAATATAACATAAATATAACCTATTTATTCATTATTGTTGAACAAATATTATGTCCTTATTTAGTTTACAATCAATTTTTTTTTTCGCAAACCGAAGTCGGTGTATCTATCTTTGTTTGTATATATACAAATGCGTTAATTACAGCTAAACCCAAAAAACCTACTATCTCAACGGACGTGTAAGCGGTCGTAAACTCCCATAAATACTGAGTAAATTCGTGGCAACATCGTTAGGCGTCGGTGTTGCCAGCCCAAAAAGATACACTTGTCGGCCGCTTCCGGACAGCTGTCGCAGGAAGCTCATCCGTCACTCGTGTGGCAACACTGAACTTGACAAGGGCTACATAGTGTCAACAGTATTTTGTTACTGGAACAACTATTTAAGCACAAATATTTATTTTTGATAGAATTGTTTTAGGTAGTTTGGTCAGAAAATTACTCATGATCGTATTTGCTAATTACCCCTAAGGCATCTTTTAACTAAGAGTTTCTTGGTGTAACGTAGCACCTAAAGTAACCCCTAACTACTACGTCCTGTTAGGTGTCACTTATTGTTTGGAGAAAACCAAAAGCACGTTGAATGCAACAATTTTAACTTTTAGTTCCTTAAAATTTAGAAGATGTTGATAGACGGATATTTTGTTCTTACACTGACTAATTAACGAAAGACAAATGATTTAATTTTGACTGATTATGGATGTCTATAATGATTGTTTTTCTTTTTAATAATGAAGCTCTGACTTTTTTTTTAACCATTGATGTATAAAGTCGTTTAAGTAAATCAGACTATTAATATTTGGAAGCATATTTTAGAAAATAAATGAAGTGGCATTAGGTTTCTTTTATTTATGAAACAGAATGCATCAGACCAGTTTCCTATTTACTTATTTATAAACCCTTAAGGTAAATAACTAAATAACGCCATAGATAAAACAGACACTAAAGGCGTCAACACAAGTCATATATTTTAAATCCGCGTGATGAATTGTTGAAAGATGGACTCCATAAATAGCTAGGTAATTGACACATTGTGCCCAACAATTTATATATTTATTTACACATTCCAAGCTTTCAAACTGGGTAGACATCTTGATTCTAGTCAAGGGCGCAGTAAATATGGGTGTAATGATGTCCAGAGAACTCTAACCTAAAATTGCTTTTAAAAGTTAAAGGATAAGGTGTAAAATTGATTGACATCCAGCTTCAAAGCAAGCTAATTTCTTATTAGTAGGTATAGTTCAAAGACGTTTACAAATACGTAAATAAGAAATTACCCTAGTAGATAGGTACTTGTACTTGGAAAACTGAAATCGCTTCGATTTCAGTTTTTCATTGCCCAATTGGGTGGAGTATGTGGTTTTATGATTATTCATAAATTTTCTGAATAGACTCCGGAGTATGACAATAGGCTCAGCCGTAGATTCTGGTATTGTCTTGGTAACACAAACATCCAATTACCTATTATTCTATCGAATATATAAATAGAGTCGAAAAAGGTTGAAAATCTAACCAATTCTTGTCAGCAGCAGAGCATTGGTTTTGTTTGCTCCGATCCTGAGCTTGTTACTGACCCCAAGGAGTATGCCACTATTTCATAAATTTTCTGGCACCATTTACCTGGTCATTGTCTTGGTAACACAAACATCCTTACCTATTATTCTATCGACAATAGGAGAACCACGTCGTCCGTGTGTTGTAAAAATCCACGAAAAATATATTAAATTTTGGTTATTGGTTAAAATCACCGCATTGATTTTATCTCTAAAGGACGGACTCACTATATACCATTCTTCATTGGCTACAAACATTTGGCTACATAAATGGATACAGGTCACACTGGTTACCACATCATCAAGGGCAGCTGGTCACCATTACATCATCCTACGTTGTTTAATTGAGGTCGTCATCTGCATTGGTCTGGAGAATTACATAATATCCTTTCAACAATATGTCGGTACTTATATTTTCTTTATTCTTCTTTACAGGCTCGGAACAAGCCAGCTGATGGTGGTGGTCACGTCAACCAGAAGAATGCAGCGGGTCAAAAGTCTACCGCACCTTGTCAGAAAGGTAAAGTATCTTTTTATTATTATCATTTTTTTTTTTTTGAGGAGGAACATCATCCAATTACAACTGCCGCCTTGGGCAAGGCGAGAGGGAGTGTCAGACTCGTACAGACTAAAAACTAGCCCATTCTTAGTCCTGCTTTCCGAGTCCGAGCCCTGGTAACCTACTAGGCAGCTCCACTTTTCTTTACCACTAAGGATTAATACCTTTAAATAGGATTTACCCAAATAAATTACATTTACCTTCTTATTCTTCTGCTCTCGTGTTTTCGTCTCAGTCTACTCATTTGGAGACTAAAGATGTGAAATTACGCTACGGTAGAAACATTTGTTACAATTCTGTTCTCATCGACAGGTGGCCCAAAAACCCCCGTGAAGCCATCAGCGCAGAAGGGCGCAGCGAAGACCGCTCCGCCGAAGCAAGCAGCAGCAGCAGCGGCAGTGAAGACTCCTCAGGGCAAGAAGAAGAAAGGGCACAAGCACCAGCAATATGAACTGATTGTCACCATCAATCTGGTGAGTGGAATACTTAATATCTAACTTACTGCTCCAAGAAGAAATTTGCAACGCCTGAAAAAGGCCATAATAATTATTTTAATGAAGACCTGTGTATTGGGTAATACCTACCTTAACATGCAAATATATATTTTGAGTTTAAGTTAGAAGTATATTAGATATAGAGTAGTTTAAAGCAAGAATAATCCCAAGATGTTCCGACAAGTTGATTTGAACGCAACACTTGCATGAACTCACTTCCATCAAATTCCAGATCATGAATTGGTCATAAAGACTTCCCCTTTTTTAAATTGCGAAAACTCAATGTTTCTCGGTAAACTGTATACGTTTGTGTGTGTGTATGAAAACCTCAACTAGTTCCATTCAAGGCACGGAAACCCAATATTTTCCGCTATCTGAATATATTCTGTACAAAAACACAAAAAGATAGTACGCATTCACTATAATAGTGTTCAGCTATTCACAATAAGTGCGCCATAAGCGATTACTCGTATTTTTACGAACAAGCCCAGCTTCCTGACAAAATAAAACGAGGTAAAGTAATGAACTGCCTCATAAAATAAAAGTGAGCCTTATCGCGGGAAACTTTTACATCTGTCCCTCTCTAACTTTCCTACTTTCGAATAAGATGTCTCACTCTAACCCATGTTTCCGCGATCCGGCACGCGTAATCGTCTGTGATTGGATTATCGAAAGTTGTTTGTGAAAAACGTACTTTTTTGTTTTGTTTTGTTGTTCGCATTGAATTTCATTTTCCCGGAAAATCTCTCAATGTCACGGTTGAGTTCGTTGACTGTTACAGAAAAAAACGGATTTTTAACTTGACACTTGACAAGTCTATTTGGAAAATAAGAAAAAATATTCCCCGTTTTGTTGTATTTTTTGCTTTGATTGAGACCTTTCTCATACATTCAAATTAAGTTTTTCTAAAACGTACAAAACATGAGTTTGGCGTTAACATTTTCAAAATTTTATCGCTTTATTATTTTCTTTTTCAAACGTTTCCTATTCAAATGTCCCTTTTGAATACAAATATGAATCGGTAAGAAAATGCTTATTAAAAAATATATCAACACTCTTAATGAATTACTTCCCTTGGAGAATCCCATAATTAAGAAGATCGATAAGTATACCCTCTAGAGATCTTTCTCTTATTCTTTTATGAAAAGAAAGCAGATATTTATCAGCTATAGATGATACTATGTGCCGCTGAGAAGTGGAACTCCTCACCAGAGTTTGTTTTGCAGAAGAGTACAATGTCCGAAAGCCATGAGGGAATTGGTTGCAAAAGTCAACTTGTCTACAAAAATTAAACCTGCTTTTCCATCCATTAATGGGCACTCTCAAAGTCAAAGTCAAAATTACTTATTTCAAATTGAACAGGAAGGCACTTTTGTCGCAATTGAATATAACGTCTGTCTGTCGGTCAGTACTCTAGTGAAGCTATTTGCTCGTTCCGTGTAGATTCCTATGGAGAAGAACAAGCAAGAAACTCCATATGCTACTCTTTGTCAATCAGGTTCCCAATATAATTCTTGATTACATTGTTTAGATTGGTTCAGTTATGTGAGAACAATGTAACACGAATATTCAGTTAAAGAGAAAGAAAAAGAAATCTATCTTCATTTACCAGAAGACGAGAGTGCTCAAATGCGAAATCTTATAAAATGAAAGCTACGTTAAGGCAGGTTACGGTTCTACGATATATCAATTACATTTGTAACCCTAGTTTTTCGTTAAAAATAAATGAAATGTAGGTATATACTCAGGTTTATATGAATTTTATTTCTTTTTTATATAAAAAAATCTCTTTTTTACTCCACTTTTTATTAACTTAGTAACTACAACTAAAATAATATATTTTTTTCTAATTGTTCTTATAGCAGCTTGTCTGTCGTGAGAATATCTTGGAGAAATTATTTCCACAATAACATAAGCAACTCAGAAGGTTACTAGATGCTCAGTAGATAGATTTTTTACTTTAATTGCATGGTTGCTTGGAGTTTCTGTCAAAAATTTATCGCTTTCGATTCGACAGATTCCTCCTCCTTGTGTCGAATTACTTTCTCACGGACTATCGTTCGTTATCTTGCCCTGTCTTCGGCAGCGTGAATGGCATCACAGACTGTTGTGTTTGAATTGATATAAGTTATTAACACATTGAACGCCGTGGTGGCCCCCGGTGACCGACGTTAACGGAGAATTTGCCTTCAACAGTTTTCTATTGGCAGTCAAAGACTTAATGTCGGCCGAAAGTAGCACTTCTTTAAATCTATCTGCGATGTGACAAAGCTATTCAAATGTCACTGACATTGGAGTGACGTCATGGATAACATTAAAAATGTATTTTATTGGTGCAATTTTTATATACATACATAATTCTACATAATATTATAAATTCACTGCTATTTTATTACTCTTTCACCGTCATCTTTTTTGTGACAATCGTAAATGTCAAATTTTCATAATATTAAAAATGTTACGGTAGGTGTACTTTGAATATATTTATTTATAAAATTTATGTACAAGTGGCCATTTTGTTTTATATAAAAATAATTTTAACGCAACATTAATTAAGTTTATATTTATTTGATAAAATATATGTTTGCTGGTGCAGCTTTTTTTTTTAAAAGTCATTAACCTTTTACTGAAACTGTTGTCTAAAAATACAGACTAGAAATAAGAATACCTGATACACCCGGGACATTAATATTATGGTGTACTAAACCCACAATATCAATAACCATTATATTTCCTACATCAGTAGGGAATCTATCTGTATGTACCTAGACTTATCTACCTACCTATGTATGTAGATTTATCATAATTTTATGTATCAACATATTATATGATAAATGACAGATTTTTTCTTGCACTTTGTTGGTGGCGCTAGTTATGCTTATGGGAGTTTCTTGTAAAGTCAAATATAAAATGTCCAATGCATTGACATATTAAAATTAGTCTTTTGGATCTTAGTTCCCACTAGTGCTACTCGTCTTAGGTATAGTAGCTAGCACTAATTATCCAAAAATAGGCAACCTAAAAGCGATCTAATTAAATAAAGCCTTGCCTTTGACTTTGAACTGTAAATCATCTATTTTAGAACTCACATTAGAATGACAGAATTTTAGATTTATTTCTTCCAATTTGGCACGTTTTAGGTTCTTAGTCAATTGTTGTAAGTTGGCGTAAATGAGATAGACGGAGTTTTCAAATTCGATTTCCGGGTTGGACAGATTATGGTAATAAATACATTATACACAACGTGGTTTTAGCACGTAAGGTTTAAGCATCGAGCTAAGACTTCTTACTCCGTAGTCGCACTCTTGACATAGTCTTATTGTATTTGGTACGTAGGTAAATACATACACCAATTACTCATTAACCCTTTGGTCGTAATAATAGGCGAGGAGGTTGTTATTTCTCAGACTGTCTCTGTAGGTCTCTTTCTGATTTTTCACTACTTTAGTTATTTAGTTATGAAAAACTTATCTTATAAACTTAGCTCTGCCACCACACCTGCCCAGGTGTCCTGCAATAAACACACTATTATAATAAATAAATAATATTTTAAGACGCAACCATCTTGTATTTCCGCAATATTTATCATTGGAAAAGCAATTAAAATGACATTTAGTTCATATTTATTTCAACAGTGTCATTTTAGGGGCGTGCTTACATGGCCTGTATACGCCTACACAAAAGCACTTTATAACTCAAGAAAATCTTTTTTTATGGGATAAAGCGGTAAACGGGCAGATGCATAACCTAGCTGTATGTAATTGGTTTATCGTCCATAGACATTCACAACACTCAAGGAATGACAAATGCGTGTCATTCACGCGGTAATATACAACTTGAGGGTTGTTTCACGTCGGTTTTCTGTGATACCGGAGTATCATTCCAGTTAACCTTCTAAAGCCAAATTATTTGTCTTTGTGTTTGCTGTCTTTTTTAAAAGACTTCTTATTTTTGATACTGGATTCAATTCACTTACCTAAAATAATTTCTAATTTTAAAGTTTAGTTTATTTCTGATAACCATTTCTTATAAATTATGCACACGAAATTATTTTTGAAAATCGTGGGCGGTTTTACCCTTGGTACAGTTTAACTATAGCTCAATTTTATTGGCATACCGCGTCAAAAATGTATCAAAGAAAGAAAACAATGCGGCGACGCGACAACACTTAAATTTAACGACGCATATAAAAATTACGTGCTTATTTTAAATTCAAATTTATGAACTGCTAGCTTCTGCTTGCAACTCCGTTTATATAAAGACTAATTCTCTCGGGAACCTTAAATCCTAGAGAAAGCAGCTTGTGCACGATTCCAGGCTAATAAAATAAATCTTGGTATCATTGTATATTCAGTTCTACTGAGAAGACAATAAAATTCATTATCATATTGGTCTGAAAACGTCCAATGCTAATATAGGTCTCATGAAGGCTGCAGCAGCTGTTTGCAGTCGGCTTGGATATTACAGTTAGGTTACTAATAGAGGCTATTGATACCAATCCCTCGATGGCTAGTTGCAAATTCAGGACACAGTTTTACACACTAGTGGAAACGGGTTCAACTAAGATAATGTTTTTATATGGACAGATGCTTGCTATGGATTCGTGCTAAGGATGTGTGCTATGGATGCGTGCAATGGATGGTTTCGCTACTATCGATACATCTCACACTCGAGCTGCGCATCTTCCTCGAGCAGCTACATTGCGCAATTGTGCAAGTTAAATTGCACCTAACATAGTGTTAAAATACCTCCTAAAGTAGCTGAAGAATATTTAAACAGGTTAAATGATGATGTACAGAGTAAGATTATATTTTTATTTGTGCTTTTTTTCAAGACGCAAGTAGTCAAAACATGTTTTTCTTTTAGGATGAGCTTTTTAATGCTACCCGTGGCGCCATCTATCTATATTTAATTACATAGGCAGTTGCTTGTAAACTTTGGTTCAGTTACTAATATTGTCCATTAATGCAAAAGTTTGAGCTCTGTATGTATGTTTGTTACTCAATCACATCAAAACGGCTTTAAGGATCGGAATGAAATTTGGAACAGAGGGAAATTATAGTCTAAAAAAAAACAAAAGCTACTTTTTATCTCACGAACGCGGGCGAAACTGTTGGTAGAAGCTAGTTATTATTATGAATGTTATATTATTGAGATGTAAGGTAGGTATTATACGAATGTAATCTATTCTGTCGTCGCTACATGACGACGAAACGTAGTTTTGTTAAGCGCCTACGAAACTGTGGTGATTTTAACACACACCTGATAGATGTTGCTCATATTTTTTTCTCAGGCACTCAGCTCTTGTTTCTTAAGAAAAACAAAAGCCTTTTCGTGCTAATCTACTTAAGTACTTAAAGTCTGCTGTTACTTTTTCTTGAATTATCTAATATTTTTTTATCTAATTATATGTAATAATGTTAGATATATAAGTAGTAGCTAGGTAGAGAATTTCCTTGGTATTACAATAATTTGTCTATAATCTATAAACTAAATCTATGTTAACATTAAATTGAATCAACTGATTAAAATTACTTCTATATTGAATAATTCAATATAATATACAATTATCTTGATCTGATGTTTAACACAACATTAACTAATCAGCATTTAAGTTCTTAATTAATTTCAACAGATGTCGCTACCATCCGTGTTGACATTTTGTACTATATAGAAACTCTTATCATTAGTTCGATATTTAAGTCTGCAATGCAAAATAGCTTTAAGCTCATTACACATAAAGTTCATTTTTGTCCTGGCATCAGACATTGATCCACAACGTCACAGCTTGATGAGTCTATAATTTTCCCGCCAAACCTGCCGCGCGTTCCAAATGACACGCGTCGTGCCAAGATGCCGGAATAATATTTATTTGTTCCTCAATGACCGCAAAAATATTTACTAATTTGTTTTATTCCTATGTTTAAAAAAGTACAGATAATTATAATAGGTCTCATTTAATTCTAATTAGGTCTTGTTACAAATAAAAATTTAAACAAAATATTTATAAAAATAAAAGATAATTTTAACTGTTCGTGTAATGTACCTATTTTGAAAAATATCATCAGAAAAATGTGTTTAAAATATGTAGTATTTTCGTATGAATAATAGCTGTTTAATCTGATTATTTAATAACAGCAAAAACGTACTAGCTATGTAAACAGTACCTACATAAACTCATCTCCACCTACGCAGAAAAACTGTCACATCTTGACACCATTGTAGAACGCGCCTAGAGTAATAAGCGAAAATAATTTAAATATAGAATTCTACTAATATCCGAGCTGACAATGTCGCGTCGCGCATATTATCGCCAGTACGATTAAATAATTGATTTTAAAAATAAAAAAGCAATAAATAGATTGATAACACAAGTTTAAAAATAAACTAAAATACCTACATTAAAAATAAAACGCGTTCGTGCCAAAATCTATTTTAAAATTGGATCTAAAGAACCTTGTCTTTGTGTCGTGTTTAAAAAAAAACAAAATTAAAACAACAATGTGTGCGCGCCATTTTACTAATGTATTGTTTTCGTGTCGCATTCAAAATGAGAGAAGAGTTTTTGTGCAAAACCTTTTAAATTGTGTTGAATATAAGTGTAAAGTGCGATTAAAAGATAATTTCGAGAGATAATTAAGTATATAAAATGAAAAGTGAAGTTCAATGTGGCTAATTCATTGTTATTTTGACGTAACATCTGTGTTTTATACGTTTTGCATTGAAAGTTAATTCTCGTGTATATTTTATCGAAATTAATCACTATTTTGCATCGGTTGTGATTAATATTGTTGTGATTATATCATTATGAAGTAATCTTTAAATCAAAAAGCATCATTATTCCATTAATATGTATCTAATATCTCTATGTCGGTATGTAGTTAACCTACTTAACCCTTTAAGTGCCCAGTTTAATATCATTTACTGTAACCCTAGCGCGCGGCTACAAATCGAATAAAATATATCTACACTAAAATAAGGAGGATTAATTGTGTGAATAGAACGAAAAAATCATGCATGTTCTCCGTCGGAGCAATACGACACGAGCGGCAGGGACACGGAAATATTTGTCGCATATATGCGGTTAATGGGTTAATAATATTTATACATATAAAAATGAGAAAAAAAGTGATCTAATAGAATTGAAACCTTGAGAAAAAATGTGCTATGAAATTTCGATCTTCAATGATGATCTAAAATAAAATGAGGAAATCTCTTTTATGTTTTGGGTACACATACCTAAATGTAGTTGAATATTATTTAAATGACTGACTGAACATAAGTATCTATTTTAATTTACTTGTGTTGTCAAAACCTCACATTAATTGAACTTTAGGTAGATGTATTTAGCACTTCTTTGTCTGCCCATTAAATACTACCTATTTTTAATTTAGATAAGTATTTTAAGTTCTGAATTACAAAATATCTGTGAATATTCTACCTTTCCTATTTTCTTTTATATAGGTTTCCTACTTAAAAGACATGATATTTTCTTTATACTCTCACGTAATAAGTAGTGAAAACTGAGCACCTAAAAACAACCGCTAACCATATAAATCCGAGCTAAAAACTGTTCCACAAAATCTCATATATCTTTCTCGTTATATTATATAGCATATAGCAGATAGCTTCAATAAAACAAAGGATATCTGCTCAGCTACTTATTTTACTTGAAAAGATAAAACAAAAGAACAGCGCACAACTTTGAAAGTATCGGCAAAACTTTATAACTACTTATCAGAATACGGGGTGAGCACGGATGGAGTTCTTTTCGTTTTTCCCCAGCACCTAAATAAAAGATTTTGTACAGAATTAGCTTTCTATTCGCAGTTTCACACATGTATGTTATCTATACTTCTATACTAATATTATAAAGCTGAAGAGTTTGTTTGTTTGATTGTTTGTTTGTTTGTTTGAACGCGCTAATCTCCGGAACTACTGGTCCGATTTGAATAATTCTTTTTGTGTTGGATAGTCCATTTATCGAGGAAGGCTATAGGCTATAAAACATCACGCTACGACTAATAGGAGCCGAGCAGAGCGGGTGAAACCGCGCGGAAGTAGCTAGTTTATTATATACTAGCTTCTGTTAGCGGCTTCGGCCGCGTTCCTGTGGGATATAATTCCGATTATTCGATCAGCCAAGTCAGTTCATACCCTGTCTGTATACCAAATTTCATTAAGATCCGTTGAGCCGTTTCTGCCTGATTGACGAAAAAACATCCAAACAACTTTCACGTCGAATCGAATCGATCTTGTGTGAGACGAGAGAGAGGTTACCAGTTACCCAATTACCCCCCTTCCCAATCTTCCCAATCCCCGATTCCCCAACATCCCTTAAATCCTTACTCCAAAAAGACCGGCAACGCACTTGTAACGCCTCTAGTGTTTCGGGTGTCCATGTGCGGCGGCGATTGCTTACCATCAAGTTATTCGTCTGCTCGGTTATTTGTGCAAATAAAATCGATTTGGTATTTCATCAAATATTTTAAACTTACGACGGTATCAACCTTGCATTTGCCTTGGCATTCGCCAACACATCGATGTATCGAATCCAATGGCATTCGTATTGATAATTTCGTTTCGCCTTTACATGCGTTATTCGCAATGTAAATAATACCCATAGCTAATATAAAATATTTCACTCAAAATACCGTGAAAGAATAAAATATTATAAAAAAAATGTGTCAATATCAATCATTCATTCTACATAGGTCTGCTGATTATTATCCATAATCATATCAACAGCCTATAAGTAGCTACTGCTGACCAAAAGCCTCTTCTCGCATGGAGAAGGTTTGAGCATTAATCACCACGCTTGCTCAATGCGGGTTGGCGATTTACCACTTATACCTAATTAGAAATTATAAAGTTTCCTCACGATGTTTTCCTTCACCGTTTGTCAGTGGTGTCTAAATAATCTTAGAAAGTAGGTATATATAACTCGGAAAAGTCACATTGGTACTTGTCGTTGATAGGTTTCGAACCCCCATTTTCGTACATGAGGGACGGTCTTACACCTCGACGTCTTAAACCTCCGGGCCACCACGACATTGTCCATAATATTTCGTTTATTTTGTAAATAACCAATTTGTCTAAATAAAAATCTCTTACATACCATCTAATATCGTATCACCAAGTACGATCGTAGATGGTTATATGTATAAATAAAAAAAATATTCTTCTTTTCGCACTTTACTCTTTAATCGCAATATAGAAAGAAATTAAAAATGGCGGCCACTAAACCGGCAGAAGATAATTATAATAAAGAATATAGAAGACTGAGGAGACTTACTAGTGATCTGGCTATCCGTCAAGTATCTGTACGTATTGATATTATAAAACTTTTCAACAATAAACTACTTACGTTTAAAAAATCTTCAATACACATGTTAAAAGACGTATTTAAGTATGCTATTCCATCTTTTTTAAGGCATATTGCCTAAAACATTCTTCCAAGTCTGAAAAAATCTGTACTGAAAACCACATTAAAATCAGTTCAGCCAAACGCGAGATAATCGCGCACAAACATACATACATACATTTGAAGTCGGCTAAAAACCCTACAGAAGTATTTATTTCCTTTCAATCATGATGAGATGGTATCCATAAACCTTTAAAACGAGTTTTTAACTTTTAACTAAGTCTATTGACTCTATTATTTCAGAACAAAAAAGCAATAATATACATAAAGTAAGCATTAACAGAAGTTGAAACTAATTCTATACCTTTTTCTTTTCAGTCTGAATATGGCCTCACGGAAGAGCAAGTTGCAGGTAACATCAATTCATCTTATTGCCTTACAATACATCACAGCTAACTTACTTACCTACTTAGACAACTTAAATGAAACATTCAGCCGTTCAGTCAAACAGCTAGACCATTATTCAGTTGTTCAGACTGCTAGTTGAAAGGCTAATTAAGCTAGTTGGCTGTGACATTGACATAATATTTAGTTATTAAATGAGTATTAAATCAATGCCCTGTTTTCAAAGAAGCCCAATAACAAAGAACGTACGATCGGGTTGACGTATCCATATGGACAAAAATCCCCCTAAAAATAATAAATAGAAAAAAACCTCAATAACAAAGGATGATTTGATACGTGTTTGAGATGATTATAAAAATAACAACATAAATTCCTAGTCGTTCACTGTACCCTGTCCAGGTAGAGTGAATGACATAGTGGCTTGGTAGAGAACTTACTCTATCTGCAATGACTCTGAAGTAATTTAATGATTACATAACCCAATTGTTTTGTCGGTGCTGTGGACTACCTCGCTAGGTAGTCAGTCAGTTCCGTTCTGGGCGAGGTAAGAGTGTCAGACTCTTACTGACTAAAAACCACCCTGTTCCTACTCCTCCTCAAAAAGCAGGAGTAAAGGAGGAACGGAAGAAGTAGTTGGATGATTTTTCCGCCCTCAAAAAACACCCGTTACTAGGAATCGTTTTAGTAATTATTACCTAATTGTCTTTGAGTACGGCAGTATATCATAAGTCGCTCGAAAATAACAGCTAAATATCTTTACTACAGAATTCAAGGAAGCCTTCATGCTGTTCGACAAGGATGAAGATGGCACCATCACGATGGCAGAGCTTGGAGTGGTGATGCGATCGCTTGGACAACGACCTTCAGGTAATAACCAATTTTTATGACAAATAAATAATTATAATATCGTCATTTCAAAGTTTAAATTTAAAGCATTTGTTTCAATTAGTCTTAAATTAGGAACTTTTGAAACGTTTAATTTAATTGTCTGTCAGTTTGTCTGTCAGTAAAGCTAGGTGCTCGTTCCAAAGTGTAGCTTCGAGAATTTAGTCTGATTCATCTGATGGGATAGAATTAAGTCACTATAAGCGAAAACGTCTAAAATATCTAGAGGTAGGTAACACGTGGTTGCGAAGAAATCACCATAAAAAGATGCCCTTGATTTTCGTATCTCTAAAACAATGGACTTGTAAATTTATCTAACTGTATCATTTGTCTGACAATTTACCATTGGGTCAAAAAATAGAGACTACGTATATTTGCACACATGTTCTGCATTTATTTCAATACAGTATACGTAATATCTCCTTTGCAATTGCAGCCAATTTAATAATATCTAGGGTACGCTGTAATGTAAACAAATTGACTCACATATGAAGAATTTATTTTCTATTTACTTATTGAAAGATTCCCTCCTCCAGAATTTCGAATGAAAACCATTTGGTACTTTTAGAGAAAGATACAATACTGTGATAGACGAACAATGTAGCGTTTACCATTAGCTCCCTCTCGGTAACGAACCATGAACCTAATGCCAACAGCCTTCTCAATTGTAAGGAAACAAGAAACAATTGAACACAGGAATTAATTATGCGAAATTAATCAATTAAAATGAGACAAAGAAAGAATGGATTCTCTAATTTGTCTTGAAGGCACCGTTTTGTAGTTATAGTTCGTTTTATATCATTATTTACCTGTTTCTTTACTTGTAATTTGTACCTTACTGTATTCTGAGTAGTTTGACATAAAACATTCTTTATTGATTAGATTAAAATCGGCGAAGCGCCACCGCTTCAAGCTTCCTTGTGCGAACTGCTAAGGAGTGGAATTCTTTGCCGGAGTCTGTGTTTCCTGATGGGTATAACCTGGGTGTCTTCAAGGCCCGAGTGAATAGGTTGCTCATGGGCAGACGTGCTCCATCGTAGGCCGCATCATCACTTACCAAGCCATATATAGCGGCCAAACGTCGCCCCATCAAATATATATAAAAAAAATACTATTAAATGCTAATTGGCCTGACACTATAAGACATTAGAGTGTTCAAAAGACAATTTTGTTGCATTTAAAAAGTAAGGTTGAAGGTTGAAGGAAAAGTACAAAAGTACAATTAGCTAATTATTACAATGTTAATTGACAAAGGAAAATTTTTCTTCCTAAACAATTATTTACGGATGTTAGATTACTAAACAAAGCAGCAAATTGTAAGGTAATTGACTGCACCATTTTTGGTCTTTTATTTAACTTTTTAATAAAGAATACTCCAAAAGATAGTAGCAAATTCATTGTTACTCGACTCCACGATTTTATAGAACTAACAGATTCCATTTTACGCTATATTTTGTGTCTAAACTAAATAACAACGTATCAAAAGCAAAGTTAAAGCACCTATTTCAATAAATCCTTAATAAGGTACATATGAAAAGTCAAATTGAAATCTCCGTCAGTGAAGTGTAGTGCTCGTTCCAAAGTGTTACTTCGAATGGAGAAAAAGCAGAGCACGAAACTCCCACTCACTCCATCCTCGAAAAATTCACCACTTTTTTATACCACGACCGTGGCAAGAAACCACACAGTCTACCTGATAGTAAATGGTTACCGTGGTCTATGAACGCTTGCAACGCTTGCGGCGTTACATGCGCTTTTAGAGTCCCCATATTGTAGCCTACTGGAAAAACAACAACCTTTAAAATATTATTTGATTCCAACCCCTATAAAGTATTGTTACACCTTTTTTTTAGTTATAAAAATATGGGCATCGTAAACAAATCAATTTGATAAACAATTTGTTACAAACTCCAATATCATAAAATTTTATTGAATTCGGATCGGCGGAGTTTTAAAAAGTGGATTACTTGACCGGTTTCATCCAGAGGGTTTGAATTAGGTCGGATCCCTGTGTATTTGGATTGAAGGCCTTGTTTTTTGTAGATATCGGATTGATAACGTTTCAAAAATGTCGGCTGGGTGATTTAAAAGAATTGAATGATTGGCGAATACTGGACAAATATTTATTTATTAGTGAAACATGCATAAATTTACAGCTTAAGCCAATACATACAATACGGGGTGATATAACTACTGCACATTATATACAATTACCTATTTTAAAAAGGACAATAATTTTAATTACTTAAAACTAATTCATCAGCCATCCATTTTCTCACCCCGTCTGCTCGTATGCACTCCTATTTCATACAAAACGCTGTGTTTTACCAAAAAATTTAAAACGAAATCTTTTTACTCATATGCTAATAATCATGTTCGTTTTACAGGTACGTATCTTGATATAAACGTATTTGTGTGAGTGCATTACACGTGCACCGTAATATTTATAAAACATATTCTTGTTTACTCTATCAGAAGCTATCTGAGAAACTGTGCCAAATGGCTGATGACGTATTTCTATTTTAAAATGAATGAATTCCGGATATCATAAGTATATATTTTTGTAAAAATACTAGATAGAATCGTTACTTTCTTCATTTTTATCAATAAAACTGTTTGAATATTGTTAAATGATAGTAAAATCTAACAAAAAGACAACGTAGGCCCCGGCGAGATTCGAACTCACGATCTCCTGTTTACTAGACAGGCGCTTTAACCAACTAAGCCACGGCGCCGACGAGTACGTGTGGCGAAATTTTGTATCTCTTTACTTTTTTTATGAAACTCATCCTTGTATTAACAGTGACGTCACGCCTTTTACTCTCCAAAGGGATAGGCAGAGATGCACATTAGAATTTTTCACTAACTTTCACCAATAATATTATTAGTTCCATGATATATAGAATCGTGCTCATTGTTAACAACATGTACGATGAATACCAAAATTATAGAAATTAGAGCTCCTTTTCGATAATTCCTTTACCATCATTATTTATCGCGTCAAACTGGTACAATAGTATTATTATTATGTGTGAGTTACCAACTTACCAACATTTGTTCATCTTCTACCTACAATCGAACATTACTATATTATTTCCATTGTTTTCATTGAGAAGAAAACTAAAGCTACTTAGTAATAGCATGTCTGTGAAGCTGGGGCTGTTCCTTACTACTAACAATATATAAAAAAAACATAATTATGTCTTTATGCAGATAGCTGATGTACTAAGGAGTAACTTATCCTACTTTTATAAATCACAAAGACAGTAACCCACGCGAGCAAAACTACGGGCATTAGCTAGATATGATATAGGTAGAATATAATATGTTATACAGTAACTCCATATATTATAGTCACGTAGGCGACTTAATATAATATATTATGTCGACATCGGTTTATGTTATATATTACAAGATGATACCATAAGACCGGGCTTATCATGAATTCAGTATATTGCAGTTAGTTTATTGTATGGTAACTTTTGCCAGCGGTTTCGCCTATGTTAGTGGGATAAAAAGTAGCGTTGTGTATTGTTCCAGATTATTGTTTGTGTACTAACTGTTTTCTGCGACTTCGCCTGGGTAGAATAATTAATTCTGATAAATATTGGGCCCTTTATATTATTCTCTTCTTCTTCTCTTCTTTAGTATATATAAACTACCTGCCAATAAAGGTCGCGTCAAAATCAGTACAGCCATTTCCGATATCAAGCCAATATTGGTTTCTAATTCATGTTTTTAAATAAATGAAAATAATATCTATGAATCATTGTCAAATCATTGTACTTAGAGTTCCGATAAGATCATTAAACATTTCTACTAATATCTAGATAACAAACTTTATCGATCGGAACCAGTCCTCATTCTATCGAACATACATACAGAAACTCACACCTTTGTCATAAACGTAAGCAGAAACAATAGACCACCTACGATCCTTAAATAGTTTTCTAACTTCCATCCAATTCACATAAGAATAAAGTAAGGGAATTGTGCTGAATATATGGCAATAGGCTCACCCCCTATTACATGGGACTTATAACACAAATGGTGATAAGTGGGTGTACATTGTATAGCGGTATTACGTGCCGTAAAACTGCATTTCTGCCTACTCATTCGGGAAAAAAAGGCTTGATGTTACACTTATGTGAATTATATTAAAATTCTTGATCTGTGGATTCCAGAGACGGAGCTGCGAGACATGGTGAAGGAGGTGGACCAGGATGGCAACGGCACCATCGAGTTCAATGAGTTCCTCCAAATGATGTCCAAGAAGATGCGCGGGGCTGATGGAGAAGATGAACTCAGAGAGGCTTTCAGGTACAAATGGAAATGTTTATACAATATTTGGTTTAAGTTCTTCAGTCGTGGCGGCCCGGAGGTTTAAGGTGACCGCTTCTCATGCATGAGCACTTTCACGCATGAGAATGTTCGAAATATGCCAGCATTAACTACAAAACGTAACTTTTTCAAAAAGTTCATAAACGGTGAAGGAAAACATCGTGAGGAAACATAGGCTGAAATCGCCAACCCGCATTGAGCAATCGTGGTGATTAATGCTCAAACCTTCTCCGTGTGAGAAGAGGTCTTCGATCAGCAGTGGCAGTGGCTACTAAGTGTAAAAAGTCTATAAGTGTATAGGCTGATGATGATGATGTTGATTTGGTTAAAAATAATGGTAGAGGAAACAGAACACTAACCTGCAATTATTATTATCGGAATTGCTTTAAAAATGTTGCTCGTTATCTTTCGGCTATGAATAGAATATAATATTGTTTTTCGTACGTGTCAAATATCCAATACATATTTTTTTAAATCTTCTTTGGGCTTTTAAAAGTAATTTGTGGATATCTGTCCACTCATTTGTAAAGGTCACTAGTCAAAACCAGAGTGAATTATTATATTTGTTAAAATTTTCATATGAAACTAGCAAACCCGGCAAACTCCGTTTCGTCATCAATGATTTTCCTTATTTTCCTACTTTTTTCTTGATTTTTTCCAAAAATGTCTTTTTTATAAACCTTACGGAGCACAAGACATTTCCAATGAATGCAAAACCGTGGAAATTAGGTTCGCGTGTTCTAGAGTTATAGCGTCAGAAAGGAAAACCCGACTTATTTTTATATACATAATAGATTACCTTAAAGCACCTCCAAAAAATTCCAGGGTATTCGACAAGAACAACGACGGTCTGATATCATCGGTGGAGCTGCGTCACGTGATGACCAACTTGGGGGAGCGGCTGAGCGAGGAGGAAGTCGACGACATGATCCGCGAGGCAGACCTCGACGGTGACGGCATGGTCAATTACGATGGTAAGGACATTGTTGTGACGCCATTTTTTTTTTATCAAGTAATTTTTTGGCCATAGGTGACTATTACTTATTGGTTTTTTCTTTTCGGTTTTTTGGTTAAACTTGGAGTTCATTGTATTACCCTGCTTAACTAGTAATAAAGAAAAAAGTTTTTAAATTCCCATGTATCGCAACAATACATCAAATACAAAAATCATGTCTTTTAACTTCCAAGAGTCCCATGTAATAGGGGGTGAGCTTATTTCAATAGCAACTCGCTGAACGATATTCCAGTCCCTATACTATTATGCTTTAAAGAGCCAGACCACAGATGAGGCCCAGTAGGGCTGATGCCCGATGCTAAACTGCGGACAATGCCACAGGTTATAGGAGCTCCGGCTCAAAGCAGAAGAAGGAACCGCGGTGGTTTTTAGTCAGTACTTGAATCTGACACTCCCACTCGTCTCACCCAAGGCGGGATAAGCATAGGATGATTTTCACCACTCAAAAAAAGAAGACAAGACTGTATTATACCATTGGAGAATTTTCGGAAACTGAAAAAAAAAACAATTATTTTAAACCTGCCACTAATCTATTTGGTACAAAATTCAGGTCATTCTCTGTAAGGTCAGACAAAGTATCACTATACAACATATTTTATTACATGCAAATTACTTGACTTACCCATTATACTTCATTTTCTTCATGAAGCATTAATGTTCATATTTTTCATATTTCAGAGTTCGTGACAATATTGACGTCGAAAAACTAGTATGCAGACCCAAGGCCGAAGAGAGAACCTCCCGGAAGCCAGTGCCCTTACGCGTACCTTCAGAGGTACGGAGGGAAAGAAACTTTAATCTAGTCCTAAATTCATAGACGTGTTGCTAAAGTGGATCATTTAATAGAAACGCGCTTGGTGGCAGTGTATACGTACCCTTAACTCAGTTTCCGATTCCGCGATTTTTTGTCGCAATAACAGATTTTTTGTCGTACCGGCGATTTTTTTGTCGCATGTCGTTTAACAGCTGTGTTGTGTGTAGTACTGATTAGTAAAGTTGGTGTGTGTGATAGTTGTTTTTGTTTTCATGGCTTGAAGTGTATGTTAAGGCCTTAAGAATACATGTCATGTTGCATTTTAAAAATAAAAGTATATTAAATTAAAATGAAGTTGTACCGGTTTTAGTTTGACTGTATTGTGAAAAGAATGACTAAAATTAAGACAAAAATTGCTCTTAGTCATTCTTAAAAAAATACAGTCATAGGCGTAAAACTCTTAGAGCATTATTAAAATAATACTTAGCTTATTACAACAACACACTTAAACAAATCAGATCGTGTGAGTAAAAAACGGATTTTGCAAGTAAAAAACGGATTTTACGAGTAAAAAACGGATTTTGCGAGTAAAAAACGGATTCGTTCTTAATATTTATGCTCTAAGAATAAATTCAATTTTTATTTTTGTCCATAAAGACTTCGCGATTTCCGTTCAAACGTGTTAACTATGTGTAAGTAATAATACATTAATGGAAAATAAATAATAGTTAATACTAATAATAATGATATTATGCTTAATTAAAAAATGCGTCGATGTGCATTAGTAACATTTTAATGTATATTTTTTCATTTCTTATTTTGATAATTTTTCTAAAAGCAGAATTGTTTTTAAATTTAATTTTGATTACCAATCAATCATTTTTTTTTTTACTAAAATTGCGTTATTGCCTATAAAGTACATCATAAATAAAATAATTCATATACCATAAATACACATTAAAAGATAAAAACACATCATGTCAGTGTTCTGCTTTTGTGAAATTAAATATAGTGAAAAGAGTCTTAAAATTAATATAAAAACATATATAAATAACCAGTAAATTAACTATATAGAAGCAATTAGATGAAATAGATTGGCTAAGTACTCGTGAACATTAAAAGAAAATAGATTTTAAACAAAATGTTCGGTTGTGTCAACATTTTTTGTAAAAAAAAATTACATTAAAAAGTAATATAACTTATCGAAATTTCTAGAATCGTACGTATACACGTTGTATGAATTTGTGTATGTAGATTTAGAGGAAAAAAAAATGTATGTGTAATGTAATGTCTACTGAAAAGTTTCCGTTAGTCTTCCAAAATGTGGAGGTTGACTGAACAAAATGATGAGCCAAATGTTAACTGCGTTCATTAATGTTACGAGTAATCGAAAAAAAAAATATTTATAGTTCTAGCAAAATAATGGCTAAGGTGATTTTATTTAATAATCGTAATAAAAAAAATTAATAATTGAGGAATTTTACCAAAATCAAGCGAAAAGGGTACTTATATAAAATAATATAACGAAATAGAAAAATTTCTACATTTTGCTAAGCTCTTAATAAAGACTATAATAAATAAAATTTTAATGGAAAACGTTTAGGAGATTAAGATCATCGTGACGCCCAATTTTATTTTAGACAAAATTATTTATATTACATTAATATCAAAAAATGGCGAAAGATTTAAATGTTAGATTTTAACCTCACACATTTATTTATATTTTATCCAATCATAAATATATTTATTTTTGTCAAATACATTAATATCTATACATATAACATACAAAATAATCAAATTTTAGTTTTAATAAAAATATTATTATGTATTTTTGTATTTACCTGCAATAATTATTGTTTACTTATAATTATTTTAGTAATAATCATAATTATTATTAATTTGATCTAAAACCATTTTGCGACAATAAAAATACTTACCTACTTAATTTTAAAATAGGTCAATTTTAACTTATTGAGATATATTATCTAATATTTTAAAACCAAATTATATTTAAAGATAATTATATGAAGAGACATTTTATTTATAATAATATTTTAAATTGTAATTATAGTACAAAATTATTTAACAATTATATTACAATTTGAATTATAAATTCAGTAAATTTTAAGTGAAAATAAACATTATTTACTCGATATTTTATGTCACTATATGTAATTTAACATAAATATTTTATTTATGTGACATTATATTTATAAATGAATAAGTTAAGTTTTATATCACAATGTTTTAATAATCATAATAAATATTATTAGCTGGCATAGACGTTAATAGTATAAATTATTAAAATAATAATAATAATAGCATGTTCATCGTTACGGGAACGCTTCTTTGGCCGCCTGAATAAAGTGCTGGAAAGTTCATTATCAGGCGGAAACAAGGTGCGAGCCTATAACGGTTGGGTCATGCCGGTTCTGATGTATTCTTTTGGTATACTCAAGTGGACTCAGACTGAACTTGACACCCTGGATAGGCGAGTCCGAACACTGCTGACTGCAAATCGTATGCATCACCCTCGTTCATCGATCATGAGGTTGTATATCCCGCGGAAGTGTGGGGGTCGAGGCTTATTAAATGCTAAGACCCTTCATAACCGTGAGGTGTGCAACCTCAGGGAATATTTCCTGAAAGTAAACGAGGGTATGCATCGAGAAGTAGCAGCAGTGGACAATGGATTCACTCCACTATCTTTAGCAAAAGAGAACTGGCGTAAACCTGTGGTACTGAGCGTCAATGACCGCAAGGAGGTATGGCATAGCAAGGAGCTCCATGGACGCTTCTTCCGGGCCCTTCATGGACCCAGTGTAGATTTTCTGGCGTCCGTATCTTGGCTACGATTCAGTAATCTCTTTGGAGAAACTGAAGGATTTGTCTTTGCAATTATGGACGAAGTTATCCTTACGAATAACTACCGGAAATATATTATTAAGGATGGGACCGTTGACATATGTCGGGCATGTCATAGTCCTGGTGAATCCATAAGACATATAATTTCTGGTTGTGGTCGTTTGGCTAATGGTGAATATTTGCATAGACATAATCAGGTGGCCAAGATTATCCACCAGCAACTTGCTTTGCACTACCAACTTGTTGAGTTTGAGGTTCCATACTACAAGTATGCGCCCGATCCAGTTCTCGAAAACGGCCATATCACGTTGTACTGGGATCGATCTATCATCACTGACAGGACTATTGTAGCCAATAAACCTGATATAGTGGTGATAGACCGACAAGCGCGCCGCACGATGATAATCGATATCACCATCCCTCATGACGAGAACCTCGTGAAAGCTGAAAAAGATAAACAAATAAAATATCTTGACTTGGCTCACGAGGTTGTCGACATGTGGAATGTGGATTCGGCTATCGTTGTGCCGATAGTCGTGTCGGCCAACGGATTAATACCCAACAGCCTCGACAACCACCTCAGGAGGCTGGGGTTAGGCGGATGGATCAAGGGCCTGATGCAGAAGGCAGTACTCCTCGAAACGGCACGTATTGTGAGAAGGTTTCTGTCTTTGGAGCCCTAACCACCGGTAGCTTGGACCATGCTCCCGCTACTGGTCGGCTCCTATTTTTATATTTTTAAATGTTATTTTGTTTTTTATTTTTATAAGTAATGTTTAAAAATATAATTTTAGAGTGTTATAAATAAATATATCAATAGTATGTTCCAAATATAATAAAATAAAACAAAACTAATCGGGGCTGAATATTCAAATAGTTGTTATAATATAAATGTAATTATTATGTCGTATTTATTATTTAAACAATACATATTTATGGTATAACTTACAATCACGTAATATAAGATTTAAAATTATTATACAAACGCTTTTAAAATGACATAACATAACGTAAATGTAAAAAAGTAAAATCTCATTATTCATTTTAGTAAAATTTCATTATTTATTTTACAAAATTTATGAGATTATGTTCTATATCTAAAATAAAATTATTTATATAATATTATTTTTGAATTTTATGCCTAAAAATAAACGTTTTATCAAAATATTAGACCCTGTAATTAATAATATGTTTGGGTCAAAGCCACTAAAATATGTTTACATGTGTAAAAACTCATTATTATATGTATTAAAGTTATGTATGTATATGCAAGTTAGACATTTGATGTAATTAGATACATATACAAGCTTCGTATAAAACAAGAAGGATTTTAATAAAATTGATATGTGAACTTTTATCTTTTATTTAACCTGTGTATATGCATGGAAATGTATGCTCATGTAATAGAGCTACGTTTAGGCACAAATAGGCTGGTTTGACCGGAGACCACGGCTTCACTGAAAACCGACGTGAAACAACGCTTGCGTTGTGTTTCGTTGTGTGAGTGAGGTTATCGGAGGCGAAATTACCGTCCTTCCCAATCTTCCCTATCCCCAATAACCACTAAATTCCTAAGCTCCAAAAGGCCGGCAACGCACTTGTTACTCCTCTAGTTCTGGTGTTTCGGGTGTCCATGTTTACCGGCTTATACCATAAAAAAAATATTCGCGAGTTTAGCTAGAAACAGGCTAGACAACGCTATAAACGAGTGACTCATCATCATCAACTTACTGTTATCCCGGTTGCTGCTTAATATTTAAAAACTAAACGTAATGAAGCCTACAATTTCCTATCTCACCACTATGAAGAATTAAACTCAAAAGTTAGAATCTCTCCTGATTACATCACCCGTTTGCTTGTTTGATCCTATCCCGTAAAATGCCCCATAAAAGTTTAAAATAAGTAAGTACTTATAACAATTACAGATACCAATTAACGAAACACGCCCCAATTTGTTTGCTTATCAAACAAGTCAACAATTAATAAAAAAAAAAAACTATAGCAACAAAAGATAAATAACATATTAGTCGTACTCACAGTTAAGAATTTCGTCATCCACAAAGTTAAATATAATTATAATTAGTTTAATTTTATGTAATCAGTTTTAAGTAGAGATAAGGAAGAATTGATAATGTAGTGAGATTGTAAAACCACGCCCGTTTCTCGAAGCTTAGACAACATTATCAGCTGTTTGTGAGATTGGCACAGGGACGGACTAGCACGACTGTTTTCAAATAAAATGTACGGTAAGCAAATAGAGTCGGTATCGGAATCTTATAAAGACGTACATAGCTAACGTACTGACATAATTTTCCAGAAATCAAAGGAATTAAGAACCCGTCTAAACAAATTTTAATGTTTATTATTTTGATATGTTTTTATTCAATTAATAAATACTTAAGTTACAAACTCTGTTGTTGCATTTAGAGATTTTTTAAGTAAAATATAAGCCATATTAACAAGCAAATTGAAATCAAGGTCATATATTGAAAAAGGAAATACGTGACATAAATCATTTCAAACCTGACAACGTCACCAAATTATCCGGCACAAGTAGGTACAGTTTAAGGTAAACAAAATAAATGCAAAATAATAAACCAGAAATGACAAATTACAGGAAAAATAAAATGTACCTTTTATTTATTACTAGCTACTTCCGCGCGGTTTCACTCGCTCTACTCGGTTCCTATTAATCGTTGCGTGTTGTTTTATAGCCTATTACCTTCCTCGATAAATGCACTATCCAACACAAAAAAATATATTCAATTTGGACCAGTAGTTCCAGAGATTAGCGCGTTCAAACAAACAAACAAACTGTTCAGCTTTATAATATAGGTACATCTACTGACTTTGTGGTCAGTACGTCACTGTGCGCGTACGCACGTGCTGCGCGATCCTACCACTACGTAGACGCACGCGTCATCCGCATGCGCTCTACTGATCACTCGGGTCGCTTGAAGTGGAGACGGCTTCTTATAAAGTAATGCATTTTCATGAGTTAAATCTCTTTAAACTATCTTAATCACATTTCTACTAAACAGTCAACGTGATTGTTGTAGATAAACGCTTATCTTAAGAGTTACACCTATGTTGTTTAATTAATACTTCATGATGGATTTCGTATTTACTATGTATTTTAAGTGTGGGAGAGCCATGCTTCGGCACGAATGGGCTGGTTCGACCGGAGTGATACCACGGCCTCACAGAAAACTTGGGTACTTTTGAAACGTCAACAAAGAAGGAAATAAACAATAGTCTGTCAGTCTGTCCGTCAGTGAAGCTAGCTAATCGCCGCGTCGTGTGTCGCGAAATGCTGTTCATAAATATGAGCCTCTAGCATGGCTTGAAACTAGTCGAGTTCCTCGTCAAACAGTTACTTGTGTAAGCCGATAACATAACAATTAATTTAGTATGTCTCACGAAAGTTATAATAAAATTCATATTCGTTCCTCAGTATATTGTAGTTTAGTTTTTACCAGTTTTTTTCTGAAGCTACTTATTATGTGTCTAGTCTAGACAGCTAGATTAGATCTTAAATGGTTCCTATTAACGTTCACAATTGCGAAACAGGTATCGTTTACAAGTGCACTCAATGTCAAGATGCAAATTATTATTGTAAAGAGGTTTAATTATTGCAATGTTTTTTTCTATATTGATCAATACTCTTTTGTTATGTTTCCTAGCTATAATAGCGGATATAATATTGATTTAGTGTCTATTCTAAACATTTAATTTATGACGGTTTTTCTATTATCTTAATAAGTAATTATATTACTAAGGGTCAACTCACACCGAGACACGACGCGACGCGACGCTGCGCGCAGTTTTTACATAGAGCGAATCAAAAAATACTTTATTTACTATACGAAACGATACAAATTAAATTGTGAGAATTCAGATCTCGATTGCACCTTGAGACGCCAAGCCGCGCAGCTGGCGTGCAGCGGTAATCGAGCAGACGTCTCACTGCACGGTGAGGCGTCGTTGATGGTACGATTTTAAGATGCGTCTTGAGAAGCTGCGAGATGTCTAGCGGCTGCAAGCATGGCTCTCCCACACGTACGATTTCAAGATGCGTCTCGAGACGTTGCGAGGCGTCTAGCGGCTACCCGCTGCGCAGCGCTATGTCAAAGCCGCGTCGCGTCTCGGTGTGAGTTCACCCTTAGACTTGAAAGAAAAAATAACTTAGCAATAAGGAAAACAATTTGTTTCAAATGCAAAACAAATGATACTTTAAGGAAATAGATTTAATCGATGTTGACATTATAAGTTTAATTAGTAACTATCTTTTATATATAGGTATTTAGTAACTATATTGCATTAAAAAGTAATAAATAAATAATGTAGATTACTAATTTTTATTTTAATGTCCGTCTCGTAGATTATTTTCAAATATTAGTTACGTATTTTTATTTTCTTATAGGATATCTTCGAAGATATATTGATTTGAAATATCGGGTGACGTCCATTTTGTACGTAGAAATGACGTTGAAGGTAAATCCTCTGCTAACGTCGATCACTGGTGACCACCAAGGCGTTCAATGTGTTAATGAGTAAGAGTCTGACACTCTCTCAGAAGTCATTGAATAAACTGCTTTAAAAAAGCTACTTATTAAAAAAGTGGACTCCACATTAGTCAAACATTTAAAATCCCTGTCACTCGTTGACGCCCCAAAAAGATAATTAATAATTATGTAGTTTACCGACTGTCGTTGCTCAGTTAAATTGGCAAATAGTTAAATAATTTGTAAACAAGTTCTACTGGTTCGAGTTGATTTATTACAATATGTACTTTTTAAACTTCCTTCTCAAAAGTTGACGGTAATGTAGTTTATATAATTTAAGATAGCTATGTTTAAAAAGACTGGGCCTTTTTTCAAAGGTTTTATTCGAGTTTTAGAGTTTGCTTTTCCACCAGAGATGTATTATGTAGCTATGCTACGAATGTAATAGCTAAACTGTGAAACTATGTGCCCGTTTCCACTGATACTAAGCTATGTAGCTGTGCGAGAAAGATGCGCAGCTCGTGTGAATCGAGTGTGCAATGTATCGATAATAGAGACATCCATATCACACATCCATAGCACGCATCTTCTCAAATACATAGCTTAACTAAGTCCTTTTCCACCAGGGCTAAGCTATATGTGCCAATGAATATGATTGATGGAACGCAAACGCATCCACAGCAATGTAGCATATAACGTCTCTGGTGGCAAAGCACATTCCACAATCTGAAATTGACATTCATAATTACATATATGTAGGTATGTAAATATCATTACAAAAAGAAAATACAATGTGCCATCAACTTTTACTACCCAATTCGAATCGTTTCTTTACATTTGCTTTAAAAAAAATGTCTGTCGATTCGTACAACGTCATTCTTTGGTTTTAACACCTCCTTTTATGTAAGTTTTATTTGGGTTCAGCACTTTAATCGTTTTCCTCCATTCTTACATGTCGATGTGTCATATTAAATCTTACAATACTTTTTATTTTACCTGTAATATATTATGTACCATTTTAAAACTTTTTAAGACCTTTTTCAAGACATTTGAGGTCGGCTCTACCTTGATACTTAAGTACTTTTTCCTCCATTCTGATATTTTAAGGTGCAAAATTATACGATACATTTTATTTTATTTTATTTTAACCATATCCATTCATCTTTTCTTTCGTTGTACTATATTCTATTAATACTTTTACATTTATAATACTAGCTTCTGTCAGCGGCTTTGCCCGGGAATGCAGTGGGATAAAAAGTATCCCATCACCCTAGTCAGCTAATACCCTGTCTGTATACCAAATTTCATCAAAATCCGTTCAGTAGTTTCAGCGTGATAGACGGACAAACAACAAGCTAACGAAGTTTAACATTTATAATATTAGTGTGATTAGTAGGATTTTAATTAGGCAATTATTGTTAGCGTAATAAAAATATAGGCCAATGGTAACATTAAAGAAGGATTATCCACTAGTATTAAATACATATATAAAACTTACTCAATTCGATATTTGGCGGATTAAAGCGGATTAAAATCATATCAAGCGGATAAAGATTTTGACATCTTCGTTTTAATTTAGGTAATTACAAAATAGAAAAAAGTGTCACTTTAATATGTAGAATCTATTCTTACATTAGACTTTATCGGGAGTAAGCCGTAAAACATAATATATTTTTTATGGTATTAACTGGTAAACGAGCAGATGGTAAGCAATTGCCGTCACCCATGGACACACGAAACACCAGAGGCAAGTGCGTTGCCGGCCTTTTGAAATTTAGGAACCCTTAAAGGGTTGCTGGGGAATCGGGGTTGGGAAGATTGGGAAGCAGGCGTTGTTTCACGTCGGTTTTCTGTAAGGCGGTATCACTCCGGTCGAGGTAGCCCATTCCAGCCGAAGCATGGCTCTACCATAGTAAAGTATTTAGTATGTCTTACGAAAGTTATAATATGAACCTATAGTAACCCTAAAATATACAGACTAAAATCATTGCGAAAAGTTTTATCTAAATCCGTCAAGTATTTTTTGCATTAAAAGGTAACAAACATACTCACATTCATACATTCATGGATCCATACAAATTAAGTACAATTGAAATTAGATTTGACATTTTGACAGCTTTAACAGTATTAACTGGATTAGCAGGACCTGACGCAACTTAAACTCCATCTGGTGATTACATACATGATAGGCCTCATTAAGCAATCAAGTATAAAAGATTTTTTGTAATCACACCGTTGAAATACAGATTAGCTTCTTCAAACAAAGTACATATCTTACTAATATTATAAATGCGAAAGTTTGTATGTTTGTTTGTATGTATGTTACTTCTTCACGCAAAAACTACTGAAGAGATCGGAATGAAATTTAGAACATGGGTAATTAACGATCTGAAATAATTAATTTGACTGCGCGGTTGGCGACGGCTGGGCAACCGGCTGCCACGTAACGTGTAACGCAACTCTTAAAAAACCTAGTGTGGGGTAACATTTAAAAATAACACAAAGTACTACGTATTATACCACGGGAACACGGGCGAACCCGCTGGCAGAAGCTAGTTCAACATAATTATCTTAAGTAGCAATAAATACATAATAACAATAAGTTATCTATACGAGAGATAATAATTTGTAATAATTATTGTAATGTTTACACATGTTTACAACGGATAAAGATTATATTATAATACATAGTTACGTTTCAAATACTCATCAATTAAAATAAGTGTCGTTTATTTTATTTTACGTCATTTATTTAAGTACTTATATATTTTTTTTATAATTATAGTCACGTAACAGTATGCATTTTAAGGATTGGATGATGTAGATACCCCATAATAAATGTCATAGGTACTCATTTTGTTAGATGTTTTATATAAATTATTCAAAATTACCATTTTCCCTTTTCCAAATCGCCTATTTTTTTAGATTTCTTTCTTTTTAAATTTGATATACACTTAAGAGATGGGTTTAGTCACCATCTTGCCTGGTGATCAGCGATTATGTGGCCGTCGATGGAGCATGGAGTAAGCCACCTATGAGCAACTTGTTTACTTGGGACATCCATGTAGTATTTTTCAGGAAACAGACTCGGACAAAACTTAACAACGATAAGAAATAACATTCACGTGAAAGAAAACCTTTAATCTCTACAAATGCAGTAGACACAAGAAAAACAACAAGTACATATTTAATATCAACATTACTAATTAAAATAAACTTTAGCAAAGGAAACAACTGATAAAAGTATATCTTACAAAAAAAAGTTACGCATACAAGACAAACATTAAAAAAGAAGAAAACAAGTTTTATTTCAATGAGTACACACCTTTTTACTTCTCTCGCCTTGGGCGAGGCGAGAGGGAGTGTCAGACTCTTACTGACTAAAAAACCACCCCGTTCCTACTCCTGATTTTCGAGCCGGAGCCCCGGTAACCCGCTAGGTAGTCCGCACTCTGGGTTATGTCTACACACCCATTATGTGGAGACCTCTTAGACTTAATTTAAACCACATATTAGTTATCATCTTGGCTGATGATATGCGAAAAATGAGCGAAATGGGCCCAGTAGGTTAGCCAAAAAGTGCATTCTCCATGAGCTAATTTGAACACTTTTTACAAATACAGCTTTACGTAACAATCTTAGACAAAATACAACATTACAGCTCTTCTGCGGTCAAGGTTCATGGAGCTATTCACACAGAATTTATACTTGATTTATTTATTTTGTTTGAAAATTCTAGTTTTTAATTTTCTGTTTTTGTTGAAATATTTTGTACTTCTGTGGACGAGTACTACTAGCAGTTTCATTTAAATCATATGAGTGATCTCCATACGGTATAATAAGCTATCAGTAAATTGTACATTTTCAAATTCATAAAGCAATAAAGAAGAAAATCTGTCCACGCCACAGTTCACGTTAGTTTCCCGCCATAGCGTGATACCGCCATGTTTGTCACAGATAATAAAAACAGCAAACACAATAAAACAATGCGTTATCTATGCTAACCATAAACCACAGAGTGGGATCATCACATGAATCGTAATCTTAGGTTATGTTGTGTGAGCACTTATATTGTTATTGGTAAAAACTTATTTATTTTCTTCTAGCTTAATTGTTTTATGTATAGTACTGTATTTCAGTAAAACCGCATATTTTTTGTTATTATTATGGTTTCTTTATCGTAAGTTTTTCCATTTCTGTAGTAAGTAAGAATTATGTATGGATACGGAAATATTATGATTTTTCGATAATAAACATATTTCTTTCCTAGTTTACCAAAAACAGTAATAGCAAGTTTTAACGTTAATTTCACAGTGATTTTTATAAGTATAGTATCAATTCCCGTTCATAAATTATACTGTACAAACCTTTGCAAAATAAATCAAAACACGATTCATTCAAACTTCTGTATCAATAAAATACAATCATAATCAAGACAAGATTGACAGCCTCTTGTCAAATATATTTGCTCCAGTTTTACGACCAACCTTGAGACCAACGGTCATTGGCCCAACCATTTGGGTCAAATGTCAATTCGGGCGAGGAAAATTAATTTAAACTAGTAACATCGGGCCCTTTCTGTTACAAGGTATTACCAACAATGATTTAAAACGTGAAAAGATCACGTTTGCTAGGTCAAAGTCATGATTTTTTATTAAATAAATTGTGTATGTAGAGCATAAGGCCATGTGTAGACGTATAATAGAATGGATCTGTTCGAGATTTCAATGTCAGCCATTTAAATAGTGCATACGCTAAGCTATGCTGCTATTGTACCTATAAAATAGATGGAACTTAGTCATAGAACGAATCTAAATTACTAATAAGGTCGAATTCGATCGAGTCGGTATTATGATTATATAACACTGGCCGAATAGCAAGCGGCGTTAGTGAAATAAAATGAATAACATTTTTTCAAAGATCGAACGTGATGTTTGTAATGTACCGAAATTGTTTAACAAGGGGTTAGGTATATCCGACTGATTCGAAAAAAAAACACGGGACGTTTGATTCTTTTTCCAGTTATACGAATTTTAGACAAACGATCCTACTATACCGTATAGAGAAACCTCTTATGACTTAATTTAAACTACATATTTGTTATCATTTTGACGAAAAAGGCACAGTATTTAAGCAAAAAGTGCATTATTCTCTTTGAATTAGTTCAAAGAGAATAATGCACTTTTTGAATACTCTTTACAAATACGGCATTATAACAGCAGCGCCGCATGGCCGTAACATTTCTAGATAACCTACAATATCACAGCTCTTCTGTGGTCAAGGAACATGGAGCTGTTCACACAGAATTTAAAACTTGATTTATTAGTATTGTTTAAAAATTTCAATGCAATGTCACGATTTTTATACCCGAAGGGGTAGGCAGAGGTTCACGAGGTTTCAGGTTTCGAGAGTATGTATGTATGTATGTATGTATGTATGTATAATTGTTTGGCACGCTCTGCAGCCTAAACGGCTTGATGGATTTTGGCTTGAGAGGTGTCGTTAGATTCGTATTTACTGTGAGAGTGACACTGGATACATCAAAATAATAAAAAATCAAAATGGCGGATTTTTGGCGCCAAATTCGAATATTGCTCACTCTCTAGCCTGAACGACTCGATGGATTTCAGCTTGATAGGGGTCGTTAGATTCGTATTTACTGTGAGAGTGACTATAGAAATAATAAAACTAAAAGAAAATCAAATAAAAAAGGTAATTTAAAAAACTAAAAAACCCGACTGCGTTTCTTTATAACATGAAAATGAAAAAACCCTAAAACAAGAAAGTCGTTGTAAAATTTAAGCAGTCGGGACCCAGTTTAGAAAGCCAGCTGTATGTGCCCTCACTAAATGTTTAGAATGGGGAAAAACGCAGTCGGGTTTTTTAGTTTTTAAATTATGTTGTATTACGCTTCTGTGGACTAGTAATACTTGTAGTTTCATTTAAGTCATATGAGTGATCTCCATACTGTATATTATGTGTCACCTACATTTTTGCGTTTCTTGCACTGCGTAGTTCATTCAGCTGTAAAGAGGATACGAGATATTAACTATAATAGCTGCTCATATTGTATTGTAATTGATTTGAATAAAGCATTGATACTGACCTCTGGTATATTTACAAATATGGTTAGAAATATGGACACTTTAAATAAGTTAAAATAATTTTAGACTTTCATTAACTTAATTTGTTGTAGTAGCTTTGGTATTAATTGTAGTTGAAATTCTCAGCTCATAATATTTGTATTTACTACCAAAACACAAGAGGTCTACGCACGAAGACTCACAATTTCTGTCGTCAACTGTCTTTAGAGAACTATGATATTGTGATTTTAACAGAAACATGGCTTAATAATAGTATTCTCAGCGCGGAGCTCTTTGACAATCGATATATAGTGTATAGAAGAGATAGAGATGGTGGGAAAAGGGACGGTGGTGGCGTATTGATCGCAGTATTAAAAACAATTAGCTCAAAACGTATGGCTCAGTGGGAAAGTCAATGTGAGGATCTCTGGATAACTATAGAGGTACCGTTTTTAAAATCTATCCGTCAAATAGCTCTGTGCGCAGTTTATTTACCACCCCCTGTGTTGCGTAGTGGTTTGGACAAATTCCTGGACCGTTGTAACTTCGTTCTTGAACAGACAAACTTTTGCGCCTGTATTGTCGGTGACTTTAATTTAGGTAATATACAGTGGAACTTGGTATATGATACAGATAATAGTTATACGCCTCCTGGCATTGCTGATGTACTGACTGACTTTGTTCACATGCATAAATTGTCACAGCTTAATGGCATCCTGAATAAGTCTGGCCGAATATTAGACCTTGTTTTAACGAATGTGCCTGCCTGTAGAGTTAATGCGGCCCTAAATTCCCTCAGCACTATTGACGTCCATCACCCCCCAATCGAAATCCTTATTACAGCAAGTGAAGACACTCGACTTCCATACAATCCTCAGACTATAAAAACCAATTATTATAAACTTGATTACACGAAAATTTGCGAAAGCCTAAACGATATAAACTGGGAACTGCTATTTGAAAAAATGGCCGATGTTAACGAAATGCTTCGTACTTTTTATGATAGGCTCCTGCATATTATACATATGTATGAACCCTCTAAACCTACTTTTAAGTATAGAAAGTATCCGCCTTGGTTTAACAAAGGTTTAATTAGAGCTTTAAAGGAAAAGGAAAAAATAAGATCACGCTTCAAAGTATATAAGAACCCCAGAGATGAAATCGAGCTCAAATTATTAGGTAAACGGTGTTCTAAATTAGCTACTGATAGTTATAATGAGTATATTAGAGACATTGAAAATGAGATACCCAAAAATCCGACCCGCTTCTGGGGATACATTAAAGATAAAAAAGGTGGCTCTAGCTCTTATCCAGCCACAATGACTAATGGGACAGTGTTAACATCAGATGGTCCTGAGATTTGCGAAATGTTCGCGTCAAACTTTTCCTCCGCTTTTAGTAGTGCTACAGTTACACATAGTGAACCCGAGTTCGGTTTTCTACATAATATGAAAAATAACAGTCTACCACTAACAGCACCTGTGATCGATCGCGATAACCTGTTGAACAGGCTCAAATTATTGGATATTCATAAAGGCGCTGGCCCTGATGGTATTCCGCCTATATTTATTTATAAATGTGCTCCTGCTCTGGTGTCTCCTTTGACACTCATATTTAACAGGTCTCTTAGCTCAGGTGTTTTCCCTGATTTATGGAAGAAGGCAAAAGTTATTCCAATTTATAAGAGTGGTCAAAAGGACAACATTAAGAATTATAGACCTATCTCTATCTTATCAACCTTTGCTAAGGTTTTCGAATCCTTAGTTTGTCCATACATTCAGACACACTTCAAATTGTACTTGTGCTCTTCTCAGCATGGTTTCGTAGGGTCTAGGTCTACTTGCACGAATCTAGCGACTTTCACAGAAATGTTATCGGATGCCATTGACTGCGGCAAACAAGTTGACGTGATTTACACAGACTTTAGCAAAGCCTTTGACCGTGTGCCTCATCATATACTTCTGTCGAAGTTATCTGCGTATGGAATCACCGGTACACTTTACGACTGGCTTAAGTCCTATCTCGAAAATCGTTCCTTCTTTGTCGCGGTTAATGGTTTTCAATCGGGAACCTACAGATCATCATCAGGGGTCCCCCAGGGCTCACATGTTGGACCGGTTCTATTTATTATTTTTGTTAATGACATCCCGTACTGCCTAAGATTCTCAGAATGTTTTATGTATGCAGATGATCTTAAATTCTCACGGATAATCGAATCTGAAAACGATTGTATATTACTTCAGAGGGACGTAGACTCGTTGGTTAAATGGTGTAATGATAATGGAATGAGCTTAAACGTAAAAAAGTGCTTCCACGTGAAATACACCCGAAAAAAAAAAGGAACTGCTAGTGTGTATCGCGTGGGCCCTGAAGTTATCCAGGAAGTCGATCAAACTAGGGACTTGGGAGTTGTTTTCGACAGCGCCTTGACATTTGTACCTCATGTAGAGGGCGTCATCAAAAAGGCTTCTAGAATGCTAGGCTTTGTTATAAGGAATGTTGCTGGTTTTAAGCGTAAACGGACAAAGATCTTACTGTACAACTGCATCGTTCGTAGTATCTTAGAATATTGCAGTACAATTTGGAGACCTCACTACTCTACGCACATTCTTCGACTGGAGCGAATACAAAAGAGATTCCTCTGGCATCTAGCCTATGCTGACGGAAAAGCTAAAAGGATACGATCCTATGAATCTCGACTTTCTTATTTTAAGATGGTCTCGCTTGAGAAACGTAGAACAATCATTGACTCTTCTTTCGTTTTCAAGCTACTCCGAGGCAAACTTGATTGTCCTCTACTGCTTTCAAAGTTTCGGTTTCGTGCTCCAGCTAGAATCCCTCGTGCTCCTATAACTCCCTTACACCCCCCACCCCGCAGAACTGTACTTGGTGCGAACTCTGTCGTTCCTCGTCTTTCTAAATTGTTAAATGGCTCTAGTGATCTTATTGACGTGAATTTTGACTCATATGCCAAGTTTCATAGAACAATTTTATCAATTATTTAATTAATGTGATTTGGTTTGATTTGTTTTAATTTGGTTTAATTTGATTTAATTTGATTTGGTTTATTTTAATTTAATTTGATTTAATTTTATTTGATTTAATTTAATTTGAATTTTGATTTTAATATAGTGTAATTTATTTTTTATTGTATTTGTATGTTTTTTACGTTTATTTCTATATTTTTTTCTAAATTTTGATTGATTTGTTTGTTTTGTTACATTTATTCTAATTTTAATTAAATTTGGAATTTCGTGCTTTTGATTGTGATTATGATCTGACTTTTGATTTTGATTTGGATTTAAATTAATATTAATATTAATTAATCTGGATTGTAATATTGATAGTAATTTTTATTTGACTAATAATTTCGATTTTAATTCTTGATTGTTGCTTTGTTTTGATTTTAATTTTGATTTATGATTGTTGTTTTGATCGTGATTTTAAATTCGATTTTGTTTTGGTTTTTAATTTTTTTTTAATGTTTCGATGTGACTCTAATTATTATTTTCCTATTGTAGATAAATTTTGGTTTTTGTATGTTTTACATCTCTATGTTAGTATAATAAGCTTTATTTGTATGTGCTTGTGGCACATCTTATTTGTTCATGGGGCATGCGGTGCTAACCTGTAATAAATTGTTACACTAACCTAAGATATTACATAATTACTTTAATTGTTATCAGTGTAAACAATTGTTGGTTGGCCAATAAACAAAAATAAAAATAAAATAAAAAATAAGAACCTACTTTTTTGGAGTTGAGATCAAATTCACTTGAGATTGACCACTTTATATGTAGACTTCTGCTTACCACTCAATAGAAGAAAAGAAGAGTAACGTTATCGAATCGAACACTTAATTTCTCGAGACATATTATGTCATACTATGACTGACCCTTTTTATCAGTTGTTTATATTTTATACTCGTGCGCATGCATTCGGACTGTAGTATCGATAAAGATACCTATATCTTTAACCTACTAAAGTGATACTCCTTTCTCTTATTTTTCTCAATTTTTAGGACACTGGCTTCTGTCCACGGCTTTTGTAGTTCCATGGGATAAAAAATATCCTATCACCCAAGTCAGTTGTATACCAAATTTCATCAAAATCCATTCAGTAGTTTCAGCGTGATTGACGAACAAACATTCAAACACACAAAGTATAATAATATATTGAGTGGGATTTTATTTTTTTATGTCAGGATGCAGATACTATGCGAATTGCGGATAGCCACTAGGGTTTACTGAGGCTCCGCCTCGAAGCAAGAGTTGTTTAGTCAGTAAGACACTCATCCAGACACTCCCTTTCACCTCACTGGGGGCGGGAGGAGTCGTTGGGTGAATCCCCGTAAAAAACGATTGGTACCTCTCCATGGTACAAAGCCTGTTATGGCACTTCCATATCCTTGAACCTCTCTGTGCAGTGTAGTGCACGGCGGCACGTGACTGCAATGTTTACCGACAACGGACCTGTGACTCCTCTGGTGTTGCGGGTCTCTATGGACGGTGCTGATCGCTTACCATGAGGTGAATCAACTGATCAAATAAAAAAACGTGACCACTATTGATACCTAAGCACAAAAGCCTCATCGACTGAACTATAAAATTTGTTTTTGAAATGTAAAATATAATGAAAAACAGTTATAATTATAATCGGTGAGATAAAACGAAAAAATATTAAGTTTAAGTAAAGTGTCGTTGATAAGAAAATGCGTCAGTATTGCTTTATACAGTTTAGACCCACGGGGTACGAGCGTGGTGATATTATATAGGCTGTTGTTTTTCTCGTAACATACATTCGTATCAAACAATGATTAATTATTAATTAACCTTACAGGCAAGCTGGGTACATTTTTTAATCACCCAATGAATTTTTCCGTCTTGGGCAAGGCTAGAGGGAGTGCCAGACTCTTACTGACTAAAAACTACCCCGTTCCTACTTCTGCTTTTGGAGCTTTTCTTTCAGTAAAAAATACTTGATCATTTTAAACTGCAATTTCCTCGTTTGGCATGAGGTATGGTACCACCTACTACCATTTGATGATGTACTTAATGTACCTACAATTTTTGATAGAGTATTTTTTAAAAATAAATTTGCTGTCTGATGTAAATATCTGATGACGTCATAAAGCACTATTTTATACGAAATTCATAGAAAATATAGTTTTTAACGTTTCAAACAAATGATTGAATATGTCTAGTAGAAAACGAGCCTTCTTCGTTGTGGTGTGTATGGTGGAAGTCTATGTTCATTAACGAATGCATTCGGACTGATAACTGTAATAATATAAAGTTTTGTCTATGTATGTATGTAATTTAATAACATTAATTTATTCCTGGCTGATCTCATAGACCCTGCAGGGTCTTCACACTTTATGTTTTTCAGTATCCAAATCAACGGTCAATGACCTCCAATCATCTGAGACACTACTAAACACAATTAATATATTGATTACAAACTAACATAAACCAATTAAACTATGAAAAATAACCAAACAAAACAGACTGTATAGCTATCAGAGTGACCAGTAAGTATAAAGTGAGTTGGTCGAGATCAACTTGACAGTCGCGTGCGCACTGTCCCGAGCCACGATAACGCTTGGCCACATAATGTTGCTGACTGTACTAGCAGTGATGCTGGCTGGAGTCGACTGTTTACGTGAGTTTTTTTGTAATATTATTATTTCCTTAGTACACTAACAATACATTCGATTTTAAGAGACCCATAAGGTCTTATGTCCGAATTTGATGATTCGGACATAAGACCTTATGTGAGACCCATAAGGTCTTATTTCCGTTTTTGAGTCACTCACGTCGAGTTTTAGTTTCAATCCTTAGTAAAAAAGGGTTAGTTTCAGTGGTAAAAGTGTGGAAAAAGTTTTTAAGGTTTAAATTTCGAACGTTGCGTTAACGGATTGTGGTCATGATTGGTTATTTTCTTGGTTGATTCTAGATTTATAGTTTTTAAGCTCTTGTCTAAGTCGGTATGTGAGACACAATAGAGAGCACATTGTGTCTCGCGTAGATCTGTTTTCCGACACGAAGCTTTCAAATAAAGTTCGTTCTGTGAGGCTAGAAATTTTACGATAGTTATATGTATTAGTCATAGGCACTATACATCAAAGTCTTTTTAGAAACCATTTTATCATTGTCTCGCTTTGTATAATATATCCGCATTTTCAGCGGTCAGTTTATACTGGTTATATGTATATGTACACCCTGAATGTATTATGTATACATTAGGGTATTTATTTCATTATTAGTCTTACAATGAAATCGGCCACTGCATATTGCAGAAAAAAATTGCCTGTTTAAAGGCCTTTGGAAAAATAAGTATGAAATGTACTTCATTTACAACCTTATTAGTTTGTCGAATAAAATTGAGTGTCAATTGGATAGGAAATCCGGGTTAGCTTAGGTATGTATATGCCAAAGTTTAAATGAAAAAAGGTGCAATTAAGTCTTAGTAATAAGTCTGAGTATAACTATTTATAAAGTTGAAATTCAATTAGGAAATCCGGGTTAGGTTAGGTATGTGCTAGAGCTTACAATAATAAAAGTTGCTAGTAATGATACTAAGTGCCACACTCAGAGACATTTAATGATTGCTTAAACTATTCCTTACTAACGATTTTGTATCAAAAATAATTGCTAAGGACTGGGTTAAGTAACCATTAAATGACTCTGAGTACGGAGGTAAGTGCGGGATCATGGTACCGTTTTAAAATAAAGTATTTCGCCTCATAATGATGATTATGATTTTAAAGTTACTTTTTAAATAAAATGTTTAAAAGAGATAATTTCATATGCAATAACCCACAAGAAATTCATCAAGAAATATTGGCAGTGGTTTTGTTTCGCAATTAAAAATATTAGTTTATATAGGATGTAAGAATTGTTGATGATTTTAAGTGATGTAGACTAAACACGTGGGTACATCGTGGGCACATCCTAGCCATGTGATTAGTAATTATTGTTTTATTTATATGTAGTGCGCGTAAATACTTTAGAAAGAATTTTATAACTGTTTACAATGAATGCTACCCGTGTTACAAGATTCTGCACAATTATTTTAATCGAAGATACAAATTATTTAATGTTGTTCGATGGTAAAATTTCGTATTTATACAAGTTCTACTGTTTGCAAACTTTTTTGGGGAATAATTTATTATTTACTTGAAAATATTAGTTTTCAAATATATTGTTGTAAATTCAATTTTACATTCAATACTTTTTCATCTGCGCAATTTTTCGGCTTTAATATGAGTGTGCAAAACTGACAAAGAATCAGTTGTAGGTTAATCGAAAAATCATCAGAAAAATCAATGAAATTTTAGCAAATGACAATAACCAAATACAATAAGTACGTGAGTAAGCCGATAACATAATAATTAATTTAGTATGTCTCACGAAAGTTACAATAAAATAAATGACAATAACGTATTAAATGCAATATTCGTCTCTACTAGTAAAGATTTATCTATCTTAATCACAAACGAATAAGAATACTTAATCCGAATACGACAACAAATACGACTGCACGGTTGGCGCGGTAAGGGGTAACCGGCTGCCGTACAACGTGTAGCGAGTTCGATTCTCGCACACAGCTCTTTGTGTGATCTACAAATATGTGAACTTGTATGTTTGTAAATGCACCAACGATACAGAAGAAAAACCTATTGTGGGACAACGTTTAAAAAAAGAAAAAAATATATAAAAAATACTATTTAAAAAACATAATCGACGGTAACTTAATGATAATCTCAATTTGGAGGCACGATAGCACCCACTACCCAACCTCTGAAACGTTATCAGCGCTTACGCAGGGGGTGTGGCTTGTTATCAGCACCTCACGGCAAACCGTCGTGACTCTCAACATAAACAATCATTAATTTCCTTAAAAACAAATGTATTTTTATCACAACGGATTAAAGTTCATTTTTAAAGGGGCTGTTATTAGTGACCTTTGGGTCATTGAGTAGATAGATCTATCATCGCTGATTCGACAGAAAAATGTAGAGTTATTCGAATTTCAGTTTTAATATCAGTGTAGTAAAGTGTTAAATTGAGATTGGGTTTGCTTGTCATTCGGTATGCTAATGATTTTCATGCATGAAGACATTGTATTGGACTTAGATTTGTTCGTAATTTTATTAATAGCTGAGATTATGATGTAAGTCGTTTATTGCCACTTGATAATATGTTGTTGTACATCTAAACACTGTTTATAACTTATTAATATGACTATCTCTATGGTTAAATGGTTCAAAGCGTGATTGTTAAGCACAAGGTGTTGTGTTCAATTCTCCGGTTGCGTAACGTATTATTATAATTTATAAAACTATTAGTTGATCCTACAGACTTCGTACCACCAATTTTTTTTTTCATATTTTCCAAATTGGTCCAGTCGTTTTCGAGTTTTAGCAAGACAAACGAACAGAAATGCATGAATATGTCCCACGTAAACCGGTGTTTACTGAGGGAGGCCTTTGTCTAGGAATAGACGTCTTCCGGCTGTTTTTTTGTTTCTAATGGATCAAGCCCTCCATAACTTCGCAATCGCTGCAACTCCTGTAAGCCTAAATCTAAAGTAGATACAACCATGAAAACACCGGAGCACTGAAGTATGGCGCGTTTCAGGGACATAATTAACTATCTTGGATCCTGCAACCAAATCAATCAGAAGAAACATGTAGAGAAAAAGAAAATATAAAGGCTTTCGGCTGTTGATGATGATGAAACCGGTATTTTAAATGTGCAGTATTACTAGGGCAGTGATCAGCTGTTAAACCCACTCATCCTTAGCTATTGCAATCGAAGAGAGCTATAAATAAAATAGTAAACAAGTGTATGCATTGAACACAGTGATTGTGTAGCTGCTCGCCTGGACACTAAGTGGGCAACAATACATGAATGAGACGAAGGACATTGTGGGTAGCTTCTGTTATTAATACTCAGTACCTGGTTAACTGAGATCTACTTGAGAAAATAAATAAAAGTAGAAGTAGAAAATAAAAGTAAAATAATAGTAATAGATATTCTTTAAAAGTGTATCGCCGTCGTTTTTCTTTACCGCCTTTATTTTTTTAATCGAGTAACATCTCTAAAACCTTCTTCTAAGTCTGGAAAATACTATGCTGTAAACGACATCAAAATCGGTTCCGCCAAACGCGATATAATCGCGCACAAACATACATACATACAAACATACAGGTCAAAATGAGAACCTCTTTTTTAAAGTCGATTAAAATTAGGTCAGCTCAATCGGAGTGATAGCACTGCCTCATAAAAACTGGCGTGAAAGAACGCAAGAGCAGTGTTTAGCCGTGTGAGACGCTCAATCCCCTCCCCCATAAAAGATAGCAAAGCCGTTTATTCCTCTAGTTTAACAGTCTAGAGTAACAGCTCTATGAAAAACTGTTAATTGAGCAGGGTCGATTGCTTACCATAAAGTTACATCATGTCTGTTCATTTGTTAAACTATCGATCGATGGCATCTATCGGCTATCGATCGATTGGTGTGGTAGAAACTGTCGATCGACGTCGACCAATCCATTCTACCATCGATCGATGGCATCTATCGGCTATCGATCGATTGGTGTGGTAGAAACTATCGATCGACATCGATTAATCCATTCTACCATCGGTCGATGGCATCGATCTACGACCGCTCGATTGGTATGGTAACACCCTAACATATTACGTGCTCAATTTAGCCATTCCTTCAAGGAATGAAAGCCATGATGTTTTGTTATGACAATGGCCTATTTATTCAATGTCACGCACTGCCGTAAACTTAGTAGACAAAGGCAATCCCTAAAATGACAGTACACAAGTGTACATTCAACAAAAAAATATTTACATAGCATTTTTATCTTTTTAAATCAAACATTTTTTTTATCACTTCGAACGAACAGCAAATGGCTAAGTTATTTAATCTCTTTGTCGCTTGACAAACATGAAAATTTAAATTAAATATTTATATTAAACATTGTTTGTAAGAGGAAATACCATCACGCTTTTACATGCCATAAAATGGGTGGTGGAAATTAAATATAATGTAACATCATAGTTTTCTTTGGCGTACGCATGTATATGTTACAGATATCACGCAATCCTCTAGAATTTTAGTGTATAGATATGAAGAAATAAGAATTTCTGCTAATGCTTCACCTCACGTGTTTTTCCAATAAATCCATCACTCTTCTGAAAATCTGTCCAAGTAAATTAAAAAAAAACCTCTATTGAAATGATTATACAATAAATCTTATTTAAAAAAAGAGAACCGCCTTCAATAGTTAAAGTATTTTTAAGTCGGGTAATAAAGCTATATCCGTGTTTGAAAAATACTATGCTGAAAACTGCAACAAAATCTGTTTGCAAAGATAATCGCGCACAAACATACATACATACTTGGACTCATTCATAAACCGAGAACCTTTTCCTTTTATGTTTTTTAATTAGAATATTATATTAGTATGCAAAATGCATATTATAAGCAACAAACAAAAAATCATCTCATGTGAACTGTAACAGGTTTAGGTTAGGAAGGAGGAAAATCTCAAAAAATTAAAGAGGTATATACCTATAGTTTGAATATTATCCTCATTTTGATAAATTCAAAGAAGTCATACAAGTTATGTATGACTTTTTTTGAGTAGACAAAATCATCCAATGACTTCTCTCGCCTCGGGCGAGGCGAGAGGGAGTCTCAGACTGACTAAAAACCACCCCGTTCTTACTCTTTTCGAGCCGAAGCCCCAGTTCAGATTCGTATGATAAAAGTAGAAAATGGCTACGGCACTGAGCATACCTATTGTACACATTTATGTGCATAAAGGACTAAATAAAAAATAAAGTTCACAATAACGCACTTGTAATTCCTCTGGTGTAACTATAGGCTGCGCAGTACCCTTAGTATGAGTTTGCTTTAAGTCTAAAGTAATCGAAACGAGAACACGTTCAAATCAGATTGCCGAACGCGCTCTCATTATGATTACTTTATACGTAAAGCAAACTTGTACTGAGGCTACTGATCACTTACCATCAGGTGATCCGTCTATGCGTTTGCACCAATTCCGATCCTACAATAAAAACTAATATTATCCAATCTCACAAAAAATATTTGAATCAAGATCGATCGATTTTCGATATTCGTTCTATTTAAATGTCTCTGTCAAAACTCGATTAGATCAATTATGGCTGCTAGTTTTAACCCTGTGTTAATATGTATAATTTGAATTAACTCTGGGACACACAGTACGTCTATCACAATGAAAGCGGATCAGGGTTAAAGATAGGACTGCCTAATCTTCTTAGTAACATGTCAATGCTACATTAAGTGTAACAAATACTACCTAATATAATTTCAAATTACTTCTATCATTTCCACAAAAAGAGCTCTCGATATGTATTATTGCATTTTTTTTTTATTTTGACAAGCCCGCCACAACCCCCATACCGTTGCAACTCCTGTAAGCTAGGATCTACAGTAGATACAACCATGAAAACACCGGAACATTAAAGTCCGGCGCGTCCCAGGGACATGAATGACTGTCTCGGATCCCGCAACGAAATAAATCAGAAGATATTATTAGAGGAGAAGAAAAAGAAATCTAGAGTAAGTAGTCAACTCGGACCACATGCCTACGGCCCATTTGGGACGAGTTGGGGAAATTAAAAATAAATTAAATTTTTAGTGGTTAAACTCGTCCCACTTTTTTAATATAAATTCCCGATCTTTAAACTTTATCAATGTTTGGTACAGTTAGCAACACAAAATTAAAAATATTTTTTTTATTGTTTTGTTTCTTTACTTTCGTTTTATTTATAGATTATTTCATATTACAACATCCTTACGAAGTAAAAACCTTTTTTTTAGTGTCGGTTAAATAATTTATTAGCTCAATTTATTTTAGCAATCGCACAAATTCATGTGTTATCCAAAATTACTAAGAATAGTAAACATGTGCGGCTTAAACAATGGTCATGGCGGTCACTTATGAAGTGTGAAGTTCCTAGAAAATCTTTTGTTTTTAATAAAATAATAGAACTTTATTATTTCCACACTAACCCTTTTGCTACTGACTGTACCTTATCTCATTGTGGTAGTGACGTGGGACGAGTTGACCACTAAAAAATTAATTTATTTTTAATTTCCCCAACTCGTCCCAAATGGGCCGTAGGCATGTGGTCCGAGTTGACTACTTACTCGAAATCTATTATTGCATAGTACTTGTAGCTATGTCCGCGCGGTTTCATCCGCTCTGCTCGGCTCCTAATGATCATAGCCCGTAGACCCATCACACCTTGATTGGCTTTGATTCCAACCACGACTTTACTAATAAATCAGTTAACTTTGTTATACCTACTAATCATAGGTTTTTTTCCTGTAAACAACGTAATGCTAGAATTTTACTCAATAGGTAATATACCTATTCAAAGACATATAATTTACAACTTATTTTTTCTTATACCATTGCAATAAAGTTCAAAGTCTAATAACAGCATCGACATTAAACTGTCAATAATAAAATATATAATTTATATTAACTTATTAAATATTGCATTATACTCGTAATATAATAATATTACTGACGCAAAACATTTTAAACTTTAAACATCTGTTCAAATAATTCCAGTTGTGTTTTTATTTCCAAAACAAGCTAAATTTATGTGACGTCATAATACATGAACATAATAATAATTTATAACATGAGTTCACGTCAGAATATTAACCCAAAAGGAAAAGTCAACATAAGGTAATTTTTGGATGCAATCCCAATGAAAGATATCATTAAATTAAACCAATACTCAATATTCCATGTGATGACGACATGGCAGAGGAAAGTCATTACATTTATCATCAGCAAGAGCTTAAAAGTGGCCGACCGGCCGACCAAATAGACTAACTGCCACACTCAGAGTAATTTAATGGTTATTTAACCCAGTCCTTAGCAATTGTTTTCCATACAAAATCGTTACTAAGGAATAGTTTAAGTAATCATTAAAAGACTCTGAGTGCGGCAGTAAGAGTCTGTGCAACCGACACCTTCTTTAAAATATAAAATCAGAATTTTCTTCTGTGTTAACCTAGCGGGTTCAACGGGGCTCTGGCTTTACATCCAGAAATCTGTTGATATTTTCCTTAGTACAATTTAAGTATTTGCATTCAGAGTGGAATATCATCCAATGACTTCTCCCGCCTTGGGCGAGGTGAGAGGGAGTGTCAGACTCTCACTGACTGAAAACCACCCCGTTCCTACTCCTGCTTTTCGAGCCATAATTCCAGTAAACCCGCTAGGTAATCCGCAGCTCCGGATCAGGCATCAGCCCTATTGGGCCCAATCTGTGGACTGAGCCCCAATCTGTGTTAAAAGTGCCTTATACAGGTGTTTCCTAAAAGGTACGATCTTGGTCTTTTGAGGTCCATAGTGAATATGCGTGCTCCTTCGTTGGCCACAACATCGCTTATTATCAAATCTCCAGGTGATTTTAGTAGCCAAACGCTGACCTATAAATTATAAAAACAAAAGTCCAATTAAAATAAAATATTTGCCTTTAACTTATTACTTTCTGACATTTGCGAAAAAAAAAGACATCAGCTTGATAGAGATCTAACGTAACTTCATTTAGTATTTTTTGTGTTAAGATGCATCTAAAATTAGCCATTTAAATTTATACCACGATCTTTTTGGTTGCAAAAACAGTTTTTTGCATGCAACATACTAGAAATATATTAAAAAAAAATAAATAAATATATATAAATGGCATTAGAAAAAATACAGTAAACTTAAACCCGTCTTGTCCAGCTGTTAAAGTAAACAGACGATCTTTTTGGTAAAAACTGTAATTTTTTTGATAGTACACTTGGGAGCAAAGAAACGGAGTCACACGGAGCCATTAGCGTTTTTCATTATAAAGAACAAACTCAATAACTTCAAACAATATTATATTTATCTTATAATTATATTAGTATCGAATATTCTGGAACTTTTATCCTTATAGAGATTTCAACAGAATATGATGACCAGCAATCGTATTACAGATCACCAAACAAAACAAATATTGATTAATATTGACTATCTGACCCGGTAAACTTCGTAACGCCTCATCTTTTTTCTCATCTCTTAAACTTTCCCTGGACTTCCATAAATAATTCATGACTAAAATTTGCCGAATCGGTCCAGCCGTTCTGAAGCTTTAGCGAGACTAACGAACATCAATTGATTTTTATACCCAATTTTTGTATATCAAATATGTGGTTAAAATTAAGTCAAAAGAGGTCTGCCCATTATAGATTTAAAATTTCTTTATTAGAGTACCTACTAAAATGAACTTCTTCACAAAGAACTTGTTTCATCAATTTCGCCAAAAAAACCCTTCTCATTACCATGACGTAATCGAAAGGGCCTTGCAACTCCAAAAACAGGTTCTGACATAAAAATTTTGTGTGCAATTGCTCGCGAGGTCAACAACCTTCGGCTGCGTTCGCAAAAAAAAAGAAACAGCCGATCAACGACAATCAGAAACAAGTTTTTTTTTATTTAGTCGTTAAAGAGTTTCGAATTGTTGGAGTTTGGCTCAGTTACGTCACGGATCGAAAGTATAATCTGTCAAGCAAGATGGATAATGTTACGTGAGCTGAACTGCATAGGATTAGCCGCGACTTTTGTGACATTTCATTACGTAAATTAAAATATGAATGATTTACTTTCTTCCTGCGACTTCACTCGCTTACAATATGTATTTTTCTTGATAAGGGTTTATACTGCAGTATTTAGTAAAATTAGTCATAATGACTTTAAAATGTTTCAAGTAAAAATACCTATGTTTTTTTATAGATAATAGGATAGCGTTTTGCCTCCATCTCTCCCGATGATAAGCAATGATATGACCGCCGATAGAGCACGCCTACTTAGGAGTAACCTTTTTCTGGAATAACTGCATAATAATAATAATAACGTTTTTTAATAATAACCTTTTTAACCTCTTTTTAAACTCTACCTGTCTTTAAACTTTGGCCTATAGATGGCTTTAGCCTTTAGTTTTTGTCCAACATAAAAATCATTTTGTTCTAAGGTCAGGTAATTTTGAATATAAGACCTTTCACTACCATGTAAGTATTAGATAAAACAGTTACATAAAATCTCATATTAGTTACCTACATTCTAAAAATAACATAACATTAATTATATGTGCACATGGAGTATAAGGTTACAGTGACTGTTAGAATAAAAATTTAGTATGCAGGTAAGAAAATAAAACAAAACCGAAATGTACAATGCGAAACACGTAATGAACTTTCCTAAATAACTGTTGAAAAGTCAACAACAGCCAGATAACCCGGAGCTGCGGACTACCTAGCGGGTTTACCGGGGCTCTGGCTCGAAGAGCAGGAATAAGAACGGGGTGGTTTTTAGTCAGTAAGAGTCTGACACTCCCTCTCGCCTCGTCGAATTCGGGAGAAGCCAATGGATGACTTTCCTCCATCAAAATGAAAAGCTTAGTTATTTTAAGTACGATCATGGATCACACCACCTAATGAGGATTCTTCCATTTCCTATCTTTAAATAACAGTACGCACTGAACCCATAAGCACAGATACGTTATTAATGGTAATCCAAATATAATGTATATTATTTACGTAAAAACACTTTTTAATTTTAATTTTCAACCTATCTTAGCTCCTCGAAGTTGTTTAGGAGAAAGATTTTAATTTAAGGCAATGTGTAAATTGACGTTAAAACTGGTTGTAAAAAAATAAAATTTGGGTTTTTTACTATCCTTTCAATCCTTTTTTAATAACCATTAGAAGGGAAGGGAAGGGAACCACACCTAATTTAATTTGTACTTTTTAATATGGACTTAACTGATTGTTTTGTTCAAAAATCGATGTGCAATATTTTTCGACGGGTACTATACAGACCTACTTCTTGATGGCTAGTTGCACTATTAAAACCCGGTCTTTTAGAGGCTACTTGTAGTTTAAGTATTCAAGTTCTATCACGTTTTCCTTCGGTGAGGAATAAAATTTGTATCTTCCAAAGGAAAACCGCATGTTAGTGCAGGGATTTTTTCCTAGTGGGGATTTTTTAAGGATACTCTTAGTTTGAAAGGAAAGTGTACGCACACCTTTCGTTTTATCGGATTTTAATTAAATTAGCCTTTTTATTAAGGTAGGAAAATCATCTAATGAGTTCTCCCGCTTTGGGCGAGGCTAGAGGGAGTGTCAGACTCTTACTAACTGAAAACCACCCCGTTCCTACTCCTACTTTTTGAGCCGGAGCCCCGGTAAGACCTAGACAGTCCGCAGCTATGGAGATTTGAATACCAAAGAAAAAAAATTGACATAAACTAGACATAGGTTATTGAAATTGGTCATTAGGTAATAAAAAAATAATAATGATATTGTGGTATCCATACAAAACTTAACATAATCCTTTTTTCGTTGCACTATCATGACGCCATATGCCTTGAAAAGAAAATAATCTTTTGCTTACAACAGACATTTTGTTCAAACCGAATTTTTTGAGGTCAATACAAGTCAGATGCGGAATAAGGTAAAACTGAGGGACCTTACCTGCCAAAATATGTTTAAAGACTATAAAACTTGCACAAGTGTGCGCTTGAGTCATTTTCGTATAAAATATTCAGGGAGACGCAATGTTAGGGTGACCATGATACTGTGTGCTAAAAAGTATTTTTGACTGTCAGTGAGGCAGAATTAAATTTTAATAGCCCATAGATATGACTATGAATGACTATGAGTAACGTAATGTTTTGTTTTATTTTCATATTGCCAACATTTTTATGGGTCTAAAAAAATAGGACGTCTGTATGCCGTATTTCCATTTCTATACTCATGTCAAGTAAAGCATGATTTAGATTTTTTTTTATTCTCAATAAAAGCAGAACAGAATGTGCTACGGCGTTTTGTGCTTTAGAAATAAAATGAAAACGCTGTAAGTGCGCAGTCAGCAAGAGAACTGCTCGCGTACAGCAATTTTGTATTGACGTTAAGAAATATATCATATAACATTAGATTGAATGTTCAAATTTGAATACCAAGTTTATTGCTGAGTTGTAGAGCGGAGTTGTTAAAGTGTGACAGGCCATATCCCTGTCTCTGTCTGTTTGATGCCATAAGTAAAAAGTTAAAATGACTATTGGTAGGCTACCGCGTTAGAGATTAAAAGGCACACATAACATAATGCGATATAAATCATTCGACCATGTGAATCACTATGAAACCAATTGAAATTTTTACATTCGGTTGTAAAATATCAACGCTTAATTAGCATGCTACTCGTGTTTAGTAATAATTAGAAACACGAATCGCTGTGTTATAGACGTTTATGAAAGGTTACGCGATGTGAGTTTTCATAAAAATATTTACTATAATAGAATAAAGTAAAGTTGAAATAAGTTTTAAATTTTACTATATTGTATACTAGCTGACCCGGCAAACTTTGTACCACTTCAATAATATTTTTCATACCTTTTAAACCTTCCCAGGACTTCCAAAAAGTTCAAGACCAAAATTAGCCAAATCGGTCCAGCCATTTTTGAGTTTTAGCGAGACTAACGAACAGAAATTCATTTAATATACAAGATTATTAGGTATTTATTAGGTATAAATAAAATATTTAACCAAACTTTTTATAACATCATTAACAATCAATATTGAATTTTAGTGCCACATTTTATAAAAATAAACAGATTTTTTTTTGAGGGGGGAAGCCTCTAGCCTTGACTGCAGCGGCAGTGGTGTGTCAGATCCTTACTGCCTAAAAAAATTGACTCAAACAATTTGTATGGAAACTCGCGACATGTAAACGCTATTAAGACATAATAGCTTGAAGATATACATTTCTTTTGTATTTCAATAACACACCACACATTTGTATATTATACACAGTTACAAAAGACGTAATAACTGCCATTTAATGTTTCTTTTCGGGGAACAAAAATAAATGTCGTTAAAATATTTTTTGCACGTTTGCAAAGCCTAATAATTATGTAAGTGGCATGGAGTATAGGCATGTTCGCTATTTAGACTTGACCATCATTATAATAATGAGATTTTTAACATCGTCAACTTTTTTACTTATAACATGCGTATTTAATCTATGTAGAGGTAGAGGTAAAGTACATTTGTTACCAACTCTACTTTCCACGTAGTTATCTTAAGGGCAAACTTCATACTACATTACATACGTAATTAAAAACACAGATGTAGAATTCAAACCTTATTACAAAGTATGCTGTTGTTTATATTTTTTGTAAGGGGGTTAAATCATCATAATGGCTTTTTCGCCTTGGGCGAGGCGAGAGGAAGTGTCAGACTGTTACTGACTAAAAATCACCCCGTTCCTACTCCTGCTCTTCGAGCCGAAGCCCCGGTAAACCCGCTAGGTACAAATTGTTTGTAGAGAGGTATACAATTTATATTACCCTCACATTTTTCCCGTGTGTAGGTACAATACTGTAATTAATTTACGTGTTCTAGTGATGATGTGCTGTAATGACGACAGCAAAAGGACGGTAAAAGAGATTGATTGCAACGTTTGTAATTGGAGTTCAACATTCCTACAAGGCAAAACAATTATTGGGATTTTTGTTGATTTGGGATCTCTCTTTACTCACTAACACTGAGTCAGGAGTCTTGATGACCATGTGATAGGTTTTCCATCCGTATTACGTAGACGGGAAATCTCGACTGCCTCGTTGGTTGAGTGGTTGGTGGTGGTATGATTCCCGGTTCGGGCAAAGTATTGATGGGCATTTTCGGCTTTTCGAAAACTTTTCAGTAGTAGCACGTGGTCTGAAATTGTGCCCGGTATATGACAATAGGTTCACTCTCTTACATGGGACTTATAATACAAATAGTGTTACTCTCCTACTCAATTACGTTAATTCGAACCTGTAATGCAAATTGGTTTAATTTAAAACAATTAATTTATATCTGTATCAGTGTGCAATAGTTTTATATTTTATTTTGTGGGTTAATTTATCTGTATTAGCAATAGTTTTATATTTTCTTTTCCTTCTTTTTGTGGGATGAATATCATCCAATGACTTCTCCCGCCTTGGGTGAGGCGAGAAAGAGTGTCAGACTCTTACTGGCTAAAAATCACCCCGTTCCTACTGCTGCTTTAAGCTGGACCATAGTCAGATAATCCGCAACTTCTTAAAAAAATCGAAACACTCAATACAACTCCGTAAAATGTACATAAAGTGTAAAATAAATAAATAAAATAAAATAATTAAATTTTTATAGATCCAAATCACTCTATATAGATCCAAAAGTTTCTTAAATTTATACACTTACTATAAATCTCCCTTTAAAATCTAACTTCAATAATTATACAATAACTTTTTATTGCAAACAGACTGAAAGACGGAAGCGTCGCGTAAAAAAATTGTATATACCTAAGGATAAAATAAACAATTATTTATCATGATTGACCAAACAAAGTCACTATCACGAAATCTGACACAAATTTAATCAAAGTTTACAGTACAGGAAAAATTATTGACAAAACGTTCCGAGCATTCAGTAAGCGCGTGGTCACACTACTCTTAAACCCTCGAAAACGAAATGAAGTGCAGTTGATAAACCGCGCGGCGCACGCGCAGACGGCTCTGTAATTCAATAATGGCGCGAACCCCAATTACGATAGTCGTCTTCTCGGCGACAATTTTGGCCGCAAATCTAGTATCAGGTGCGTAATCGTGAAATAAAATGTGTTTGTGTGTGTTTATTTTACGCGGTAACTGTGTGTTTTTGCCCAATTTTCGGTGTTGTGTGTTTTTTTTGGACGCGATATTTTCTTATGTGTCTAATAAGTTAAATACCGAATTATTATTTTTTTATTTAGATATTTACGTGATAAAATTATGTTTAAAATAATTGGAACGATATTGCTTATTAAAATTAATTAATTAAAATTAAATAAAAAATGCTAAAATATGGATGTTGCGTGGTATAATATTTGTGCAGTTGGTCATTAATATTTCGCCATTTAAAAATAAATACGCCGAATAAATGAATAAATTAAAAATAAACTAAGAATTCTATAGAATATTTAGTTTAGTTTAAATATATTAGAAACACAATTAAATAAAAATTTATAAAACAAACATCGAAAAACTAGAAACTCCAGTCGATTATAAACTTTTTACCGTTTTAATAAAGTCAAGAATACGATATTATCACGGTCACAAGTTTTTATGCAGGTTCGGTGCTCCGATCAGGCAATTTGCCTCAAAGTGCAGCTCTTTGCATCCAACCGCTGTCACTTAGGATTTTTAACAATACCATCAGTATTTATATATGTTTATTAAATTATTTCTACTTATTAAAATTTAGATAAATTAATAAACAATAGTTTAAAATAATCTGTAATTTCAATTAATTTATCTAATTATTTTGTTTCTCGTCCGATTTTTATAAATGGCGCCCTACAGTCTAGTAAAGTGACAATATCCACATAGTGACTGCACTACTAACGCAGCAAATGGGCAATCGACTGCTGCACAACATGTTACGGATTCGATGTCCACTCGGACCAAATGTTGTAGTGTTAGCACAAATTGTTGTGTAGTGTACAAATTGTTATTTCACCAAGGAGAAATGAGAAAAATCTAGTTTGAGAGCAGTCTTTTTAAAGTTGTTAGAAATGATTGAATACAAAGAGCTGAAGATCGACATCTACGATGATACATAGGTATGATAGGCATATACAACTATGAATTGGCCATATTTCTAGATGCACTTAAAGTTTTCTAGTAATTAATTATTTAGATGTTTAGAGTTTCCTATTGAGCGTAGCGTGATGTTTTATATATCATAACCTTCCTTGACAAATGGACTACACTGCGACAAAACCGAAAAAAAAAAACTGGAAAAAGAAAATGATTTTTCGATTAGAACCAATACTTTCGGAGATAAGCGCGTTAAAACAAACGAAGTTATCAATATTATAATATAATATGTAGATAGGACAGATAATCAGATAATAAGATAAAAAGCAGATAAATTAATCAGCACAGTAATTGTATATTTAATAAATAAATACAAATCCATCTTCAATAAATAAGTTTCAACTTGAAAGTAATGAATATAAACAGTGAGTAAATTTTGTTCTAAATATATTACAAATTGAGTAAAAATCATCTTATTATGTGACCAAAGACTGTACGAAGTACCCGAACCTGAAAAAATAGTAACCTTCTTCTCCATTCGAATCTACACTTTCGAACGAGCAAATAGCTTCACTAGAGGACTGACCGACAGACAGACGTTTTGTTTTTTAATATTGCAATATTTGCTTTGACGTTCAAAAGTGCCTTCCCAGTCTATTTGAAATAAATAATTTTGACTTTGCTAGAAATAGGTTGATAAAACAATAAAAAAAAATACGCAACAATAAAAAATAAACATATCTGACGTATGTACTTGTTATATACTTCTTTGAAAATGTTATTTAAAGCATACAATAAGAACATATATGACAATAAATCACTTTGAGTCACAAAAGACATTCAGCGTAGCAAATCATGCATGAATTACAGGTAAATCAATGAAAAATAATAAGCCATACACTACAAATATGTATTGTATTGTATTTACACTTCAATGTGTGTATTTTGTTTGCTTCGTCACCAAGGTCCCTAGTTCGATGCCAAGGTCAGGTATACTATTACCCTAGTATTCTTTTCATATAATCTTTGGCTAATTTAGAAATGTGCTATGGATAATATAATATTATTAAACGTTGTTTTACCTTATAAATTATTTCTAGAAAATAGATAGTAGCCGATTCTCAGACCTACTGAATACGCATATAAAATTTGGTAGCAATCGGTAAAGCCGTTTTAGAGGAGTACGGTAACTAACATTGTTACATGGAAAATTTTTATATTAGATAAAATCTTATATATAGATACAAATACTTATTTAAAATGAAAAGTAAGTGACAATATTTTACTTTTTTACATAGATAAAGAGTCAATCGCTTACAGTACGATACTTATATTATTCAAAAGTTCACTTCTTTCAGAGGTAGGTAGGTAGCTACATAATTATGAAGGTTCGGTGGAGTACCAAAGTCAAGTTTCTTTAATTAACTTAATATATATGTGCATAATAACCTATAGGTATCTATACTAATATATACAACTGAATTTGTTTGAACGCGCTAATCTCCGGAATTACTGGTTCGATTTGAATAATTATTTTTGTGTTGGATGTGTTGTGTGCATTTATTGAGGAAGGTTGTAGATTACAAAATATCACGCTATGACTATTAGGAGTCGAGCAGTGAGTAGCAAATTATATAGATACTTAAGTAAATGACTTCTCTGTCTCTTCTTTACTATTAATAGGAGCCGAACGGTGAGAGTAGCTAGTAATTAATAATTATAAAGTACAGGCGTTATCGGCGCAACATAGCATAACGTTTTTCATTTCCCGCAAGAGCAGGCAGGACTGCCTAGCGGGTTTACCGGGGCTCCATCTCGAAAAGGAGAAGTAGGAACAGGGTGGTTTTAGTCAGTAAGAATCAAGAGAAGTCATTGGATGATTTTACCCCCTCACAAAGAAATATGTGGAGATTAAAACAAATCGACAAAGGAAGTTCACAGTCTCTCACTATACTATCACTGCTTGTTAATGGTGAATAAACCATCAGTAGTTACTATTCTGTCGCAGAATGACGACACCGTCCATACAATGTAATCACAATAGATAACCTAACAACGATAGCTAAATATAATTAAAATAAAGATAGGAGTTCCGTCTAATATAGCACGTTTCCTCACTTTTACAAAAGAAGCACGTATTGCGTTTAGATAAGGATTATTTTACTATCAACGTATCTATTCTTCTTATTTCGTTTAATCAAAGGAGATTGTGTAATTGATTTTAGTTGAAGTAATGTGTAAGATTCTTCGTAAGGATGTGTCGTAATAGGTGATGCAATATGGGGTCTCTGGAGTAGGTTTACTGAAGGACCCAGTGCTTAAAGTCCCGTTAAAGGTGCTGAGGGTGGCTACCAGGGTGGTTTTAGTGAGGTAAAAATACCACACTCCCTAGTCATTTTACCGAAAAATGCTAGGTTTTTGATGGTTTGAAGGCGTATTTTGAAGGTTTCTCACGTCTTAAAAAAAGGGTGTAAGAAACTGGCTGGTATTATTTAGGTTTCAACCGATCTCAATCCAAAATCTATGCATTGAATTCGATTTTTTACGTTAACTAAGATGATGGATAATTTCTTTTAAATCTATATTTTAGTTTAAATTCCAACGTTACACACAAAAACTAAAAATAGGTACATTTTTCATTTTTTGGACTCAACTACTTTCGACTTTGTTAGTAATGTATGCCTGCATAATTATTTGATAATACTACAACCGATTGGTTGTGCATGTAATATTGCAGAAATATACTGCTCACGGAAGCATCTTAAAGGAGATGCAACATCAAACTGCTAAACAAATCAAGTTAGACAAAACCAAATTTATCATGGTCTCGCTTTATACAATCTTTTAGCACATTCGACGGTCACTTAATACTAGTACCTAATGCATCGCTTCATGTGTGCATGTACTAATAAAGAAGTAGTATCGATCAGAACCAGTTATCAACAAAAATGTCTGAAGAATACTAACTTTTTATAGTTATAATAACAAGCGACAGAATTCTAAGTAATACCTTGAATATTTAATTTGTAAATTCTGTAAAAAAGAGTGTTGATTTGCAAATAGACAAAAAGTTTACCGCACACTTAGTACCTGTCTGGTTTAAATATCATTTATCTTGTTCTTATGATAAATATACATACTTATTTAAATAATGTAAATAGGTAAAGGTGTTAATTAAATATCACGGTTTACTCACATAAATTAATGGAGAAAAGCTCTACTAGTTTCGAGTGACAGAGGGATTCGTTATCAATCCTTATTGTTGGCCTACAGTAGGCTGGCAACGCCGCGTCTGCGCACGCTGCTTATGATGAAAAGTCCCTCTGTGATTCGAAACTAGTAGAGATTTTCTCCATTAATTAATTTACGTGAGTAAACCGTGATGTTTAGTTAATTTAGTATGTCTCACGATAGTTATTATTAAAATATAAGTAAAGATGTGGTTACAAATTATATTAGCTTAGGTTCACAAATTATAGTCCTAACTTTTTCAATTATTCGTTAATTGGAATACACTATTAATGTGCATGTGTATTTTATGCAGTTCTCTTTTCTCCTTTGGAGATCAAAAGGTGTGATGCTAATGTATTATTAAACCTTCATATAAGCAAATTAAAGTTGGTTTTTACTCGTCACTCATAGATTCTTGTAGTTATACTAATATAGCTTTTTTTTTTTCTTTTAAAAAACCTGACTACACAACTTATTACCATACAAATTAGAATAACAATAAGAGTGTAAATTAAATTAATATTCAAACTCATAAACTTTACAATTTGTTATGATGATCAAACTCGAAATTTTTAGCTGAATACCGGTCAAGGATATTTGCAAAACATAATTGCTATTTGAGTATCGTCACGTGACATTTACCAGTTATTTAGTAAATCAATCATCATAATAAATTATAAACTACATATTAGAATTCAGGTTTGATTATGAATTAGAATCAATGCACGTTTTTATTTATGTCCATCTATTTTTTTGATTTGACTGCACGGTTGGCGTGATGTCTGGGCAACTGGCTGCCGCGCAACGTGTATCGGGTTCGATTCCCGCACGGAGCAACTCTTTGTGTGATCCACAAATTGTTGTTTCGGGTCTGGGTGTCATGTGTTTCAAATTGTATGTCTGTAAACGCACCCACGACACAGGAGGACGCATAGGGCAACGTTTTTCTTTTTTAATAAAATCTATTATACTCTTTGATGCCCATGACACATCATCTCAGTAACTGTGTCAACACAACGGGCTCAACTACGCCCCCTTCAGTGACCTATTGATTGTCGGTGTTCTAGATATATTTGAATTCCTTGGTGATTCTAAATAGTACCAAGAAAACCTATTTAATGTCTCAAATTCTTCAACGTGATATGAAAAAAAATGGGATTTGAATGTGCATTAGCACACGGACAAAACACTTTTTTTTTAAGGGGCGGACAAAACACTTTTTTTTTAAGGGGCGGACAAAACACTGGTAAAATAATTAAGATTATTGATGCTAGGTATTGTTCATTCAAATGTCCAAACTGGTTAACGTTTATAAATAATTATTAGATAATCCATCTTTTGTATTATAATTATTTATTCTCAAAATACCACGAGTAAGAAGTAGCATGTTTGAGAAATTGACATGCAGTGTGAAGGTTTGTAAAGCCTAGTGACAAATTTTTTGTATGTGCATATAATCTAAAAGACCCATTCACAATTTTTCAGGAATTCCTGGAGATGCAGCGGTGCCGAAATCAAAGAAGGTACTGGATACCATCATGACTCCAAACTACATACCGGTGGAAGAAAAACATGGATCATACTGGAAAAACTCCGCTGCTCAGACCATAAAAGCTAAATTAGCAGAGAAACCCAACACGAATAAAGCCAAAAATGGAATCCTGTTCATCGGTGATGGAATGTCCTTGGCTACTATCATGGCCGCTAGAACATTCTCTGGACAACTGGACCAGGGTCTGGGTGAAGAGTCTGTGCTGAACTTCGAGACTTTTCCAGTCAGCGGATTGGCAAGGGTGAGTTGTTATGTATGACTGTATAACCAGCGTCCTATAGTCTACCATCTCTTTTTAACTTGAGGACATTCGTATTTTCTTCTTTATCAGGAAAATAGCTTCTGCTAGCGGTTTTGCCCGCATTCCCGTGGGATACATTTTTTTACACTACCCAGTCTGTATACCAAATTTCATTAAAATCCGTTCAGTAGTTTCAGCGTGATTGGTTAAAAAACCTCCACACACATTACCTATTAATCTTTTACACTTATAATATTAGTATGATACACCTAAGCCTATTATCAACTACTTTCACATCACATCCAGACTTGGAACAGCTAGTGACAAGCCCACATAAATAATATAGAACATAGGTATTATAGTATGCACCTAGAATACTGGCAAAATCACAGTGTTTCAATAATCCTACGTAAAAATGAAAAGAAAATATATTATCTTCTTATCACAACAACTTTTACAAATTCTAAATACAATGTCAAGACTAACTTTTAACAGCAACTTTCTTTGAGTAGTTTTTTACCATAAATCGCAAAAGACTTTTATTTGTGATTCGCTTCAGTGAAGCCGAAACATCCAAATAAACCGTAGTTTTTAAGCTACTGACACTATGATTGCTTTACAGAAAAAAACTAGTTTCGCCTGTGGTTTTAGCCTCGTGGTTAAAGGAAAAAAAGTAACCTATTCCATTTTCCAACCTAAGAAATACAAAAATCGTATCATGATAACGCTTTCAATTTTCTTTGCGGCCTCCATTTTTTAAGTAGGGTAATCTCTAAAATCTTCGCCTAGTCTGAATAATATTATGCCGAAAACTACATCGAAATCGGTTCAACCAATCGCAAGATGATCGCGCACATACATATGTATGTACATACATACAGGTCAAACTGAGAACCTTCTTCTTTTTGCAAATATTTTTGAGTAATTGAGCTCTACTACAATTTTATGCCTACGGGTGATAATATTGTTTATTTAATAAAAAAATTAATAAACAGTTACATAGATAAGGAAGGAAACACAAAGTAGGTACAATAGGTTACGTAAAGGTACTATTGTCATTTTTTATTGACAAGAAAAAACTATTTTGTTCATCTGACAAACCGCTATGGTACGTGATCTCTTACATTTATCTGCCTCTTCAATCAAGAAGCTGTAGTAGACTTCCGAAAACGAACTTCTGGTTTATTTTCCATGTCAAACGAATTTGAGATTTACTGGTAATAATTTAGGATCAATTTCCAATTCACGTGACTTTTAAGTGTGGGAGAGACATGCTTCGTCACGAATGAGTCGGCTCGACAGGAGTGATACCATGGCCTCACAGAAAACCGACGGCCCAATCACCGTCATTCCCAATCATTCCCGATTCCCCAACAACCCTTAAATTTGTTACCGCCAACGCACTTGTGGTACTTTGGGTACAACTTCTGGTATTTCGGGTGTCCATGGGCAGCGGCGATTGCTTACCATCATATGATCTGTCTGCTCGTTTACCGGCTTATAGCATAATAAAGGAAACTTGTCTTTTTTAGCTAATAGATATCAGGAAAAGATAAAAAGGCATACAAACATGTAGAAAAACATTTACCTATAAGACAAAATAAATAACTTTAATGACTCTCTCAGACACAGTAAATGCAAATAAATAATTTCTTATAATCGTTTATCTTGATAAACCAATTCTCATTAAACACTTATAAAGTATTTACTTTGTAAGATATTCTACAAGTATTTTAAACTGTCGTGGAACTTTATATTCTTCGAAACACGTTCGCATAATTTATTAAACCGCAAGTTCTTATTTGTTTACATGCAAACTTATATAATATGTCCGTACCTACTGCGGCGGATTTAGTGTTTCTAAATACACTGTATAGTAGAGTATCTACATTTTGTAAAGAAAAATTAAAAGTAATAAATAAATAAAATCTCGGCAGATAAAATCAATAAATATAAGTTAACTTGGTTCTTAGCAATTGTTTTCAACAAAATGGTTACTAAGGAATAGTTTAATTAATCATTAAATAGCTCTGAGTGCGGCAGTAAAAGCACTGTCTTCAATGACTTTTAAAGGCTCTTTAGTTTCTCCGGTATCCATATGGGCGATCCGTCTACTCCTACTATCCTATAAAAAAATGTTAATCTTCGTTAAAAATCTAATTAAAATACCGTTGGTCTAAACTGGAGTTATCAGCAATGTAATGTTTACGTGTCTAGCGCCGCGCTTGACCGCGCATGCGCTCTGTGTCACGTTCAAGGAGACCTGCGTACGCGCCGAGGCCGCGCGTACTACGTCACACTCTCTTCCGATTTCTATGAATCAAGTTAAACTGCCTCCGTGAATTTACCGTAGTTTTTGGAGTTTAGAGTTTGGAAGATTTTTATAATAACTGTATATTTTTTTATGTAAGTATTTTATTATATTTAGACACCAGATAAGTACGAAATCCTATCACGGAGCCATTTTTGGTACAGTTTACATATTTTTTAACACATTTTAGTTCTCTTAAATGTGCATGATAGGGTAGATGACTAATAGTTTATTTTAATGTCCGTCTTGTAGATTATTTTAAAATATGGGACATGTTTTTTTTTATTTACTTACTCGATTTGAAATATCGCGTGACGTCACTTCTACGTCCAGTTTGTACGTAGAAATGACGTTATTCCTCCCACTTCTAAACTTTAATTTGTTTTATCTAAGTATCGTTATCTTATATGACAAAATAAAAAAATATGTGTTTAATATTTTTACATTACCCAACTAAAGGACTAAATAGATTTTCAATTATTATACCCCGTCATCACCCCTATTGAACATATTTAATAAAAAAGTAAATAGGTACCACAATAACACACGCCTCAAAGGCGTGCAATATTTACCGTCAGATGCTGTAGGGACGTGATTATTTTATACTCCCACGCGATACCTTTCTGTATTGTAGACAGAAAAGCATCAATTAGGAAAATTAGCTGTTTCCTCAACACAATACCTACTGCTATTCTAGCAAGTAATTCTTAACTAACTACTTACTATTCGTCTGAATGAGATCGTGTCGCCAGTGAAGTCGAGTGATATGCATAATTTCGAACAATGCGAGGAAGGAAACGTATTGCCGCTGTAATTAATACATTGTCAGGCCCACTGCGTTTCTGCAAGGACTTTTTAAGGTCATTAGAGTTTAACTTGAAGGGTAAATACAGATAATGAGCTGTCAAAACCCTTTTGTATAGTTTGATATGTTTGTTATATACTGCTCGATATAATTATTATATTTTTTATAATTAAAAGTAGCGTCTAACAGCGGCTTTGCGTTCCGTGATAAGAAGTCCACCCCTGACCCAAATTTCATCCCGATCCGAAGGAATCGGGAAATGACTGAAGAGCCATTTTGACGTCTTTGAGTCACTAGTGTGGCGACACATCTGACAAGTGACAGATGACAGAAGTCACACATAGACTATCGACGAGCAAATCAACGGATGACGTCATAACTACCCTGCATCGCACATATGAAGTTTGCATGCGAATTAACACGGATAGAAAATCCCAACGTACAACAGTTGGGCAGAAAGCCCGCCAGGCATGATCACCTCGCCTGGTCGGAGGATCCTCCTTTTCTTAGGGAACTTTACTCTCTGTTCCCTAAAGTGGTGACCCCCGACGTGATTGAAACCAACCTTCACGGAGCAGATCAGCACCGTCATCCTTATCGCCATTTCCCTCACCCATCACTTCTCCGCTGAGCGGTAATCAAGTCGCAGCCAACCAGCATCCTCGGCCTCATCAGGGACCACCACACGCTACATCGAAGATATGCAGCCTGGTTCTTCCCTACGGCCTCATCAGCGTCTAGGCACAGCACTCTGCACACGGTCTGAGGACGTCTTCCTCCCGTCAACGCAGACGCCAGCCACTACGCACCTACCCTCGCAGCATCTATTCCCCGACTCACTGTGGGACACTGCGAGCCTCACTACTCCGACTCACTGGAGTATCACCCTGCACCGCTCACCCGACTCACTGGGCATTCAGCGGCACAGTTCCGACTCACTGGAACTAGGGACATTCTTCACTGGCTCTGGCACCGCTCATCTCAAGCATCGACAGCCGTCTCAACAGGATCGACCTCCGGTCTTGGGGGGGAGTGATGTGGCGACACATCTGACAAGTGACAGATGACAGAAGTCACACATAGACTATCGACGAGCAAATCAACGGATGACGTCACAAATATCCTGCATCGCACATACGAAGTTTACATGCGAAATAACACGGATAGAAAATCCCAACGAACAACAGTTGGGCAGAAAGCCCGCCAGGCACGATCACCTCGCCTGGTCGGAGGATCCTCCTTTTCTTAGGGAACTTTACTCTCTGTTCCCTAAACTAGCATATACGAGTAATTTAACTTTTGAATTTATTAACCGTCTTCAGGAGGTTCTCAATTTGACCTGTATGTATGTATGTTTGTGTGCAATAATATCGCGACTTTAAAGCAGTTTTCAGTATAGTATTTTTCAGACCTAGGAACAAGTTTTAGATATATTACCTAACAAAATAAAATGGAGATTCGCATTTGAAAATTTAGAAGTTTATAATATTCGTAAAATTACAAGGTACATATTTACGGCTGTTTCCCGTTCGGGTCTCTCCCTTCCCCTCTACTCACTTCTCTAGGCGTTCTTGCTTGTAAATCTTCTATCATCCATCCTTTTCCTATTATTTTTACTACATGCACAGTAATTCTCTCTAATTACTTATTATTAATATTCTTTTTCCAGACTTATTGCTTAGACGCGCAAGTGCCAGATTCAGCGTGCACCGCCACCTCCTACCTGACGGGCGTGAAAACCAAATACGGAGTCATTGGTCTTGATGGCAATGTGACTAGAGGCTCCTGTTATTCCCAACTTCATGAGCCAAACTGGTCTGAATCTATTGGCCAATGGGCTTTGGAGCAAGGATTGGATGTAGGTGAGTTATGCACCATTTTTTTTTTACCGAACGGCTGATGGAGTTACCACCCTTTACAGTGAAATGTGGCATTCATATGATCGGGGTAGGTGTATCTGCACATAGAACAGTCTATGAATAATGTTTATTTCTTCTCTGTGCGAGAAGAGGCCTCTTCTCAGCAGAGTGGCGGTTATAAGCTGGTGAATGATGATTATGGTGATGTTGTGTGTAAATTACTGGTATACTAAGATTTTCTCATAAGTAGTTTGTGAAGAAATATCCAATTTTACATACACAAGACGCCTAACTCCAAAACAAAAATTAGTGAATCTCACATTGCCCATCCACCGTGCCAACTATGCAGTCCTAAATTAACGATGTGAGTGGATATGAACTCTATAAAGAATAAACAAACAAACAAATAAAAAAAACGTTGTTTTTCCAAATTCAATATAATTCCGGAGTCGTGGACAACCTATGGGGTTAACTCTTAAATTCCTAACCCCCAAAAAGCCGGCAACGCATTTGTAAAGCCTCTGGTGTTTCAAGTGTCCATGGGCGGCGGCGATTGCTTACCATCAGGTGATACGTCTGCTCGTTTACCCGGCGTTTCCATAAAAAAATACCGGGACTCCCGCTCAAAGCAGGAGTAATACCGGGGTGTTTTTTTTTTTTAGTTCGTAAGAGTCTAACACCCTCTCGAAGAAGTAGCGAATGGATGATTATGCTTCCTGAATAAAAATCCGATGTAATGGAAACCTATTTCAAAGCATTACCAGTGTCAATATGGCTTGAAACCAACCATTTGACTATGACAACAAATCAAATCTTTATTTATTGATGTCCGAAAACGGAACAATTGGTGATTACAGGACAATCGCTTCAAACCAAATTAATCTAATTGTCAAGTCAATGTGTTTCACTGCATCGATTTCTAATACATAGCTAAATAAATATATAAGAATGTGATAACTTTCGGTAATAATCTTTTCCCCACTACTCCCACTCTTCACGTGGGTTACGTGAGAGTATACTTACAGACTACTTTTTTTAAGGAGAAATCGCCCAGGCAGACACTGCGCTCTAAAATAAATGTGATCGTTTTTTACGGTGATCCTATTAATTTATGTAGGTTTTATACCTAATATTTGTGCACTACACACAGATTGTGTTCAAAAATATCAATTCAATAAGTTAGGACCTTCTTTCCTTCTGCCAAGTGTGGGGTTTATGGCAAATCCTTTTAATCATGTAGATGAGTTCCACATTTCACTAATGGATCGACTGAAATGCCAAATGGTTCAATTATTATACATATATGACATACATACATTTATATTTTTTTGTTTATTTCTAAAGCATCTTTCTGATTTAATAATATCATAAACATTATAAAAACCACAGATAATGAAAATCTAAATGAAAAAATGACTTACAAGTTAATGTCACGCTCAGCGCCATCTATGAAATCTGTCTGCAACTAAAACGAGAATGAATGTAAATAATTTGAATGCTACTCACTAGAGGGCATTGACAACATGGTTTGATTTAAAAGTAATCTGTAGCCTTCTCAAACAAAACTACTAGATATTTGAATCATAAAAAAATCGTTCAAATACTTTCAATGCAATAAAATATTTGTGTGTTCTTATTTTTTTACTGATAGCTCATAACTAGGTAATATTGAGCAGTTTTAATAGTATGTATTTTGTTTATGCTGTTTAGGTTAGATTAAAAGGTATTTTAAAAGTTAGTTTATGTGATCCATTTCCAAGATTATACATACATTATCGACTAAGGGGAAGGCTTTTGTTCAGCAGTGGACGTCTCTCGGCAGATGCTGATGATGATGACATACATTATCAAAATACATGATTGTGATTTTGTTCAAAAACCAGTATAAACTGACCGTCAAATCTACGGAAAGATTATACAAAGCGAGGCCGTGATGAACTGGTCATGTATTTTTAGTACTTTGTGATGGTTTTATCGAAACCAATTACTGAATTTGAGATAGACTATGTATATTTTTAGCTTGAAATTTTTTGGCCATTGTCCTTTGGTACAGAATAGGATAAATTTTGCTGCCTCGTTGATCGAGTGGTCGCAAGTGCGACTGCCGGACAAAAGGTCTCGGGTTCGATTCCCGGATCCGGCAAAGTAATAATGGCACTTTTTCGGTGTTTCGAAATTTTCTCAGCAGTAGCGCGGAGTCTGGAATCGTGCCTAGTGGCAATAGGCTCACCCCCTATTACATGGGACTTTAACAAACATGGTGAAAAGTGGGTTGTACATTGTATAGCGGCATTACGTGTCGTAATGTGCACCTCTGCCTACCCCTTCGGTGATAAAAGGCGTGACGTTGCGTAGGGTAAATTTTAACCCGGGAACATAGGCGAAGCTACTAACTGAAGCTAGTAAACGAAAACATTAAACCGCAAGCAATAGTTTCAAAACACAATAAAATTTTCCTGAATTTATTACGTCATTAAACCAGCATAGGCACGTGCTTATGTGACGTTATTGTTATTACGTAATAATACTAACATGAGATACGTCACGTAAATGTTTAACAAACAATAACAATTCCTAGTATTGTTTGTGTTTGTTTCGATTCTCGTGGTTAAGGTGTTAGGATAGTAGTATACAGAGAATACATACGTCATTATCGCTTATCGTCACGCCTTTTATCCCTGAAGGGGTAGGCAGAGGTGCACATTACGGCACATAATACCACTGTACAATGTACAGTGTACACCCACTTTTCACCATTTGTGTTATCAATCCCATGTACTCGTAGGTAAAAGGGGGTGAGCTTATTGCCGTATTCTGGGCATAATACCAGACTCCGTGCTACTACTAAGAAATACTTTGCCCAACCCGGGAATCCAATTCGAGTCGCCTTACCCGGGCGGTCGCACCTCTCGGCTAACGAGACATGTACGGATATAAAATAAAATATGAAAGAAGTAATAGGATGCTTAGTTACTTATGAAGGGTAAAGAGAGATCTTTCACATAAACTTTACATTAAAGTTTTTTTGCTGAACCATTTTTTCCGTATGGAATAACCCGGAAAAACGAGTAGACGGATCACCTGATGGTAAGCAATCGCCGTCGACCATGAACATTTGAAACAACAGAGGCGTTACAAGCGCGTTACCGGCCTCTTGGGGGTTAGGAATTTAAGAGTGGTTGGCAATCGGAGATTAGGAAGAGGGGGCAATTTGGCCTCTGATAACCTCACTCACACAACGAAATACAACACAAGCGTTGCTTTACATCGGTTGTCTGTGAGGCCGTGGTATCACTCCGGTTGAACCGGTCCATGGCTCTTCCACACTTAAATTGAACTCAAGCACTCAAAAGATATGGTATATTTTCCAGGCTTAGTGACGACAACGCGGGTAACTCACGCTTCACCAGCGGGCATGTATGCTCATACCTCGGAGAGGAACTGGGAATCTGACGCGGACGTACCAGATGAATGCTTGGCAGCTGGCTGCAGGGACATAGCGTATCAACTTGTTACCAGCAGCCCTGGAAGACATTTCAAGGTAATTTTTATATACCTATATAATTCTTCTGTACGTGTGTATGTCACTGAACTCCTCTTAAACGACTAGACGGATTTTGATGAAACTTTTTGTGTGTGTTCAAGAGGATCTGAGATTGGTTGTTGGATTGGAAAGTTTTTTTAATTAATTTTTAATTTATTAGTAGTTGTTGATTTTGGAATGTTTTACATCGGATCCGACGGACGGCGCTACCATCGCAGTGTCAAATATTAATGACGTTAGATATTGTCATAACATTTGAATAATAATTTTCATCAAAAAGGTCCAGAATGTTTTAGCTTATTAAAAAAGTTTAAAATTTTCAAATTAACGTGTAGACAGGACAACGTCTGTCGGGTCCGCTAGTATTAGTTAAAATTCTATATACCATTATTGTAACTTTCGTGAGACATACTAAATTAATTATTATATGTTATTGGCTTACTCACTAGTCGAGTTCCTCGTCAAACAGTTACGTGAGTAAGCCGATAACATATTATAATAATTAATTCTATATACCCATGTTTTCTGATGGGCTATATTATCCAATGACTTCTCCGGCCTTGGGCGAGGCGAGAAGGAGTGTCAGACTCTTATTGACTAAAAACCACCCTGTTTCTGCTCCTGCTTTTCGACCCGGAGCCCCGGTAAACCTAGTAGTTCGCGGCTTCAGGAGTCCTATTCCTACTCACTCATCATCACAAGCCCAATGCTGAAGAAAGGCATCTTTTCACATGGAGAAGGTGTGACCACCATAAAGCCTCGTATTCATGGTAAACATTTTGCTTTGCAACAGTTGATCAACGTTGTTGATGAATAGCGAGAATGCTGCTGGAAACTTTGTTTAAATTAAGCCTTGTATTCATGGTAAACCTTTTGTTTAGCAACATGGTTGCATAAACATGTTGCGGGCAATACTTGTGTTGCGGAGTTGGTCGCGCCATGCTGCAGAGTTTCTATAAAGCCCGGCGAGCGAAAACATCAGTTTATATTAAAGCCTCTTTTACGCACGTCAACATCTCTTAAATAACTAGATGAGGCCGGCATTTGCTATCGGACTACTCTGAGAATAAATGCCGACACAAACTCAGAGGTCTCTTTTAAAGTCCAGACAAAATCAATTAAAGATGTCGGAGAATTTAATATAACTCACGAAAGTTATTATAAAAAGTATCATTCTATTATTTCAGGTTATCATGGGTGGTGGTCGCAGGGAATTCCTTCCAAACACGACGAACATTTTGGGCAGCAAAGGGAGGAGGCTGGATGGCGTCGACCTCACGGACCTCTGGCATGTCGACAAACTCAATATGAATGCCTCACATCAGTTCGTCACCGACAGATTGGAGCTTTTAAAGGTACCTAATTATACATTTTAAAGGTATCAAAGTTTATCCTTTTATACCCTATGGAGAAACCTCTTATGACTTAACTAGCTACTTCCGCGCGGTTTCAACCGCTCTGCACGGCTCTTATTGGCCATAGCGTGATGTTTAATAGGCTAGGCTATAGCCTTCCTTGATAAATGAAATATCCAACACAAATATACTTTTATCAAATCGAACCAGTATTTTCAGAGATTAACACGTTTAAACAAACAAACAAACTCTTCAGCTTTATTATATTAGTACCTATAAATTTTAACCACGTATTTGTTATCATCTTGGCTGACGATATACGAAAAATGAATAAAATAGGCCCAGCAGATAAGCCAAAAAATGCATTATTCTCTTTGAATTAATTTGGTCACTCTTTACAAATACGTCATTATAACAGCGCCGCATGTCCGTAACATAGGAATGTTAACAGACTACTTACAACATTAAGCTCTTCTGTAGTCAAGGAACATGGAACTGTTCACACTTTGTATATATGTTTTTATAACGTCACGCCTTTAATCCCCGATAGGGTAGACGGAGGTGCACATTATGGCACATAATGCCAATGTACACCCACATTTCAAAATGTATGTTGTAAGTCTCATATAATTTAGATGGTGAGCCTATTGCCATATATCGGGCAGATTCCCAGACACCGTGCCACTACTGAGAAATTTTCGAAAAATCTAAAAAAAGTGCAGTATCTCTACGCCCGAACCGGGAATCGAACCCGTGACCCCTTGCCCGGCAGTCACACTTGCAACCACTCGGTCAACGAGGCAGTTTATATATTTATATATAGAATTTAATACCTACTTGATTAATTTCATGATGTATTTTATTTGTAAATATCAATTTTGAATCATCGGTTTTCATTGAAATATTTAGTTGCATAATGCTTCTATGGACGAGTAGTAATTGTAGTTTCATTAAAATCATATGAGTGATCTCCATACTGTATAGTCTTTAAACTAATATTACTATTGTCGATTAAACAGACGGTTTTTCACCGACATGGTCACTAACACTAATATAAGAACTTGAATCGGGATATCTACCATGTTTATTTGTGTTTCTGAGTCTGAAACTCAGAGACAAATTGACAAAACAATTGAACAATTATCCTTATTCATTCAACATTATTCAATTGTCCATTCAACATAATTTTATGTACCTACTGTAACAATGACCAACATGTAGAGGATATTCACAACAGCTGATTTTTATTACTAATACCTACAATATTGTTTTCCTGTTAGCAACACAGTCAATTTATAACAGGAAAATGGCACAATTAGATTCAAGGAAGCAGTGATAATAAAGCTATTTGACAGTATGAAAAATAAAGTGTTTTTAAAAGCTATATATTAAACGATGCAGTCAGCACGGTTGGTGCGGTGGCTGGGCAACTGGCTGCCGAGCAACGGGTAGCGGGTTCGATTCCCGCACGGGGCAACTCTTTGTGTGATCCACAAATTGTTGTTTCGTGTCTGGGTGTCATGTGTATGTTAACTTGTATGTTTGTAAACGCACCCACAACACAGGAGAAAATTCTAGAGTGGGGCAAAGTTTTTTTTTTAAAAAAATATGACGTTAAAAAGCGTTACTGAGTAAAAAATACTTAAATATTTATAATTATTTATTATGCTTACTTTATACCCTAACCGCGTCACAAAAAGGTCAATATTGGTCGAATCGATTGTGACGTAGCCCGCTTGTTTCCTTCATAATCCTGCTACTGTTTTGGTGTTTAATTACGTCGGCAACTGTTTTAACCCGTCGTATGCCGAAACGGGGATCCACCAGAGACACAATGTATTTTCTATTGTTGTCTTATATGCATACAAGGGGTTAAAGACATTGCTAATATTGTTAATTTCATCTCGACCCCTTCAGCCATTTTGTCGTGAAGGGGTACAAATATACAAACTTTCGCATTTATAATATTAGTAGGATGTTACAGCCAAAGTAATTAATCCAGATAATATTTGACCACTCGTTATGTATAATAGTTAGAATTCTAATCAATCATTCTGACTGAAACATTTATCAACGCTAAAGGATTCATACATTATTTTGAGTCGGGAAATCATCTAATGGCTTCTCCCTCTCGTGAGGCGAGAGTGAGTGTCAGACTCTTACAGACTACAAACTATCCATATAAGTTTTTAAACTGACATGGTCACTAACACTATTGTTAGAACTTGAGACGGGATATTTACCATGTTTATTGATGTCGATGCGACGATCAAGCGCCTTGATCCACACATGGAAACATCCACCCGCATTTACTCCAGTTCATCCGTGATCATGGCGCTTGCAACAGTGCCAAAATATCGGAAACTCATCGATATAAATAAACATGGTAAATATCCCGTCTCAAGTTCTAATAAAAGTACAAACTATCCAGTCTTACTCCTGCTTCGAAGCAGATTCCTATTAACCCGTTAAGCCGTCCGCAGCTCCGGACTTATAAATAAATTTGACGTTAATGCTTTACATTGTCCTGCTTCCAGGTTTTCAATTCTGACGACTTGCCGGAGTACTTGTTGGGGCTGTTCAGGGATGATCACATGGAGTACCACTTGAAAGCCCAGAACCAGCCATCTCTCGAAGAAATGGTGGAAGTGGCCATCAAGATGCTCAGTAGGAGTTCTAAGGGATACTTCTTATTTGTTGAAGGTAATATTTTAAAACTCTTGGAAGCCAACAAAACTTACTATCTACATAATGGAAAGCAGTTTCATATCTGATGGAACATGCGTCGCGTATCATTGGTCGCGTAAGCTCAGAACAGACAAATGTATAGAAAAACAATTTGCCGTTCATACTCAACCGATGATTCGTCAATATGACCGATGATGCACTCGACGTATTTCACGTCAGATATGAACCAATCCTTACAATCTGGCAGTTTAAGGACCTCAGTTAACCCTTTATTTTATTTCCTATCTCTCTACCCATGAGCATTTCCTAAGATATAGGTTATTCGATTCTGAACTTCACATTTATTTTATTCTACAAAACTTTTGTGTCATTAACCAGATGCCATAATGTAATTTAAATCAAACTCCACAACAAAAAAACTATTTCATTAAAATACCCTTCATCTTACAGGTGGAAGAATCGACCATGCGCACCACGACAGCTTAGCTCATTTAGCACTGGACGAAACGGTGGAATACTCGAAAGCTGTGAAGAAAGCGAGATCCCTGACCAGTGAGGAAGACACCCTGATAGTCGTCAGCTCTGACCACGCTCACACGATGACAGTTGCTGGGTACCCCTCAAGAGGCAATGACATTCTTGGAACTGTGGACACCGCTAATGGAATGGATGGAAAACCCTATACCACCATTAGTTATGCAAATGGCAGAGCTAAGTCCATTGGAGCGGACGGGAGGGTCGATGTCACCCAGGATAAACAGTTTACATCACGTAAGTATCATTATAATCCTTAACACATTGAACGCCGTGGTGGTCACCGGTGACCGACGTTAGCGGAGGATTTGCCTTCAACAGTTTTCTATTGGCAGTCAAAGACTTCACAACCATGTTGTTTGTTTAGTTCGACCACTGGATCAGTTGAGAGTTTTTGGCAACGGAATGTAAAAATATAGAACCCTTTCCTGTACTTAATAAGTTACTTACTTATCGTCACGCTTTTTATCCCCGAAGAGGTAGGCAGAGGTGGACATTATGGCACGTAATGCCACTATACAATGTACACCCACTTTTCACAATTTATGTTGAAAGTCCCATGTAATAGGTTTGCCATATAGCCTGCACATTACCAGACTTCGTGCTATTACTGAGTAATTTTTCGAATAACCGAAAAAAGCCCAGTAATATTTTGCTCGACCCGGGAATCGAACCGGAGTCAACGAGGCAGTCAATTCCCTTTGTCTAGTGTAAATATTACAAAAATATTCTTTTATGTTAATTAAAGGTGACCCAGACTACGCCTACCCAAGCTTGGTGCCTTTGGATTCGGAGACCCATGGTGGGGAGGATGTGGCAGTGTACGCATCAGGACCTTGGCAGCATCTCTTCACAGCCAGCTACGAGCAGAACCTAGTCCCACATCTAATGGCCTATGCCATGTGCATCTCTGAAGATCAGCATGGAAACTGTGGGCCAGAAATCCACAAGTACACCGCAAGTGGTATCGCCACCAACCCTAGTACCAACTTACTAATAACTTTGACTGTGATATTTATTTTAAGGATATTTTATTAATTATTAGGTAAAAAATACTTAATTTTTTATTTTAATTTAATAGTGTAATTTTTAAGTGTTTTTGTATGGAAAGATTGAATGTAATTTAAAATACGGCTTGCTTGCGTACATTATTTGAGAAAAGCTCTACTAGTTTCAAGTTACACCGGGGTTCTAATTCATGAGCAGCGTTCACGGCGGCGACGTCACAGAACATACTTGGAGATTTTTTCTCAAATAATTCACACGAGAAAGCCGTATTTTATATTCTTTCAATGTCTCGCGATAGTTATTTACACAAAGATGAAAATTGCATTATAGTTTTACTAGTCTGCGGTTCTGAAGCATTCACTGACAGACTGACGGACAATTCAATTTGACGTTTCAAAAGTGCCAAATTAAGGATTAATTGAAATAAATACTTTGACTTTCCCAAATCGCCTTGAACTTTTCTATATCGGATGATCCCCGCATTAACTGAGTTCAGGTATTACAAACTAACAAACACGGAAAAAAAATTGTAATATAATATTTTTGCATAATACAAGTATAAATAATGCAGTTTTCATGTTTGCCTCAGGAATTTCAACCAATAAGCATTTTTTATGAGCTGTGAGTTTAACTTAACAAGTTTTACCAATAGATAGATCAGATAGACTATTTATAAAAGGTTATTCTATGATTCGGAATCTAGAATTGTACCCTGAGCCCTTAGTATGAGTTTGCTTTACGTTTAACGAAACGAGAGCGTGTTCGGCGCTGTGATTGGCCGGCGTGGATGAACCAACCAATCAGAGCGCCGAACGCGCTCTCGATTCGATCTCGTTAAACGTGAAGCAAAGTCGTACTAAAGGCTCTGTTAAGCTATTATATTCTGTAGCTTTCCATTCGAAAGATCAAATTGAACATTATCATCGTTCCGCCATTTTGTGAGGATAATATATCGACCAATGACGGGCGAGAATGGAATAGAGCTCACTTCAAAAGTTCAAAGTGACAGTTGCAGAATAGTCTGGCAGTATAGTGCCCTTTATTGCCATATTACAAAATATATTAATTGATACCCTTGCCCCCCTTACCCCTTAATGAACATTGAGATGTTTTAATAAAACATATTGAAGTAAAATAAATTAAATCTCTACAAACATCATCAGCCTATAAGTGTCCACTGCTGACCAAAGGCCTCTTCTTACACGAAGAAAGTTTGAGCATTAATCACCACGCTTGTTCAATGTGGGTTGGCGATTTCAAACTTATAATTAATTAGAAATTATAAGCTCAGGTTTCCTCTCAATGTTTTTCTTCACTGTTTGTCAGTGGTGTTTAAATAATCTTAGAAAAAGTCACATTGGTACTTGACGTTGGTAGGTTTCGGGCCCGCACTCTCATGTATGAGAAGCGGGCATCTTAAACCTCCGGGCCACTACGTCATTACAAAATAAATATTTTTGCATAATATAATTTACAGAAACATATCAAAATACATACTTCTGTTCTGTATAATCGTTGGACGAGACAGTTAAATGCCAGTTAATCAAACAATTGCCGTTTTGAAAATTGAAACTCAATAAGAAATAAGATTGGCCCATGGACCACTGATCACTCCACCTACGAGGCAGCCAATTCCATTGTCAAACGGTTCCCTTCAAAGGTGATAATGTTAAAAACTTATCAAAAGAAGTTACAAATGATCTACTGTGTAGTAGTTGTACATAATAATGAATTAGAAAATATTGTTTAAGACCTAGACTAAGAGAGATGTTTCAGTATTTTTATTAATAAATATTGTAAAGTACAATTTAATGGAGATTTTTTATTTACTGTGCACATTTAAGTATAAGTTTTGTTTCATTGCATGCTGGACGTCAACGTGACTGTACGGCATACGCCATACAATCATCGATATAAATATAGCAGTAAATACCTTGTAAACCTGATGACACAGGTTCTTAAGGCGCTGGAATGTAGCAAGGGCATTGTAGTGAATAGATTCGGAAACAATGACATCATTAAGACCGCCGCCTTAATCAATGACTATCCTCCACTTTTGTTTGTCAGGTTTACCTAAACTAGAGCGCCCCAAGGCTAAGTTCGTTCTGTCGATCACGCACGCGCCCACGCATGGTATGCGAGCGGTGGGAGAGAGGGCACCCCGTCAACGGACATGTACGGACGTGTCACCAAATCCTCCGTGAGTCAAGCAATAAGCCGAATCATAAATCAAAATCGAATCCTCCTTGTGGCATTCGGGAAATCGATATGATTTTACATGAATGGGTGCATCACCTGTATTAGTTAATTTATTGTGTACTAGCTTCCGCCCGCGACTCCGTCCGCGCGCATGTCGGTCTTCGCGTGGTGTCGCGTGTGTCGAAGTTTTATTTCTCCGTTTTGAGTAACTCTGACAATGACATCTTGGACCCAAATACGGCGAGGCCCATAATAATTAAGGAGATCCCTCTATTGAGCTACTGCTGTTGAGCTCGCGTTCTGTAGAATAAAACCGATTTTTTTTTCTACGTATTTTCCAGCATAAAAAGTATTCTATTTTAAAGTATCAGATAATAAGGTATAATTATACCAAGTTTCATCGAAATCGAACCGTTAGTTTTCACGTGATGCCTGAACATACAGACAGACAGACAGAAAAAAAAATTTAATCACATATTTGGGCTTGGTATCGATCCAGTAACACCCCCTGCTATTTATTCTTTCAATATTTTCAATGTACAGAATTGACCTCTCTACAGATTTATTATAAGTATAGATGAATGAATGAATGAATGAATGAGAGTGTTATAAACGTAAGAGTAGACAAATATAATCAGAAAGCTCCAAACTGCTAAGCTATCGGGAGTTATACGTGTTATTGTGAGTCAACCATAAAAGATAGACATTTGCTGTCGTGGATTATTTTTTAAACAATTTTAAGGAGAATATTTCCGTCATACATGATTTCTGTGTAGCTTTAACCATTAAGGCTGCACACGCAACGGAAACTTAAAAATGGAGTAAGTTCTCCTATTTTCCCAACATTTCCCTTCACTACTCTGCTCCTATTGATCGTAGCGCGATGAAAAGTATACTATAACCTGCTCAGGAATATGAAGAACAATTGTGCCAAGTTTCGTTGAAATCTGTCAAGTGGTTTTTATTTCTATAAAGAACATACAGACAGACAGACAGACAGACAGACAAAAATTTTTCTGATTACATTTTTGGCGTCAGTATCGATCACTAATCACCCGCTGATAGTTATTTTGGAAATATATTTCATGTACAGAATTGACCTCTCTACAGATTTATTATAAGTATAGATTATTATAAGTATAGATATAGATGAATGAGTGAAAGAATGAATGAATGAATGAATGAATGAATGAATGAATGAATGAATGAATGAATGAATGAGAGTGTTATTAACGTAAGAGTAGACAAATATAACCAGAAAGCTCCGAACTGCTAAGCTATCGGGAGTTATACGTGTTATTATGAGTCAACCATAAAAGATAGACATTTGCTGTCGAGGATTATTTTTTAAACAATTTTAAGGAGAATATTTCCGTCATACATGATTTCTGTGTAGCTTTAACCATTAAGGCTGCACACGCGACGGAAACTTCAAAAATGGAGTAAGTTCTCCTATTTTCCCAACATTTCCCTTCACTGCTCTGCTCCTATTGATTGTAGCGTGATGAAAAGTATACTATAACCTGTCCAGGATTATGAAGAACAATTGTGCCAAGTTTCGTTGAAATCTGTCAAGTGGTTTTTGTTTCTATAAAGAACATACAGACAGACAGACAGACAGACAGACAAAAATTTTTCTGATTGCATTTTTGGCGTCAGTATCGATCACTAATCACCCGCTGATAGTTATTTTGGAAATATATTTCATGTACAGAATTGACCTCTCTACAGATTTATTATAAGTATAGATTGTATTGTATACATAAGATAGTGCATGCTGTGATTTTCTTTAAGTGATGGGGCGCTTAGACGTAAGTTACTGTTATTAATGTACAAATTATAATGTAATAGCGTACTTATTGTTGAAAAGCCTAAAATAAATAAATAATTACTAGTATGTTCGACAGCATTCGTGAAGGTTTACTTTCATTAGGTCTGAACAACAATACAATAGAGCCTTTTCCCCACCGAATAAAATTGAGAACTGTATTTACGCCTTTCCAGTTTTCAGTTTTGAAACAAGAAACAGTATTAATCTTCTGACGCTATAACTCCAGGAACCGATTTTCACCGTTTTGCAATCGTTTGAAAGGTCTCGGGCTCCGTGAGGTTTATAGCAAAGAAAATTCAGAAAAAATATATACAGACAACACAAAATAAGTGAAGCCATCTGGCGGCATGGAGTTCGCCGGGTTTGCTAGTATTGTACAAATTAGTAATCGAACAATCAAGTTTAAGGGGAGTGGCTGTGACGTGATAGTCTTTCATTTAAATATCTATACCTACTAAACTCCGTAGTATTTGTAATGGTCACGTTTGTTTTACTCGTACACGTTTTTTTGACTGCCTCGTTGGCCGAGTGGTTGCAAGTGCGACTGCCGGGCAAGGGGTCTCGGGTTCGATTCCCGGGTCGGGCGAAGTATCACTGGGCTTTTTTCGGTTTTTCGAAAATTTCTCAGTGGTAGCACGGAGTCTGGAAATGTGCCCGGTATATGAGAATTGGCTCACCACTTATTACATGGGACTTACAACATAACATTGTGAAATATGGGTGTACATTAGCATTACGTGCCATAAAGTCCACCTCTGCCTACCCCTTCGGGGATTAAAGGCGTGACGTTATAAAAAATGAAAAAAAAACGTTTGTTTTACCATTCGGTTTTTGATACTGCAAGTAATGACATAAACATCTTTGCGTAAGGTATGGTCTAGTATAAGAGCTTCATTGTTATGATAAAGAGCACTTGATAACAACTTCGGATCGAGTTGGAACATTATTATGCGGGGCCTTTAATTAAACAAACGAAATTTCGTCCGAAACTGCACAGATTGCATACTACAATTCAGATTGCGAACTTTCGTGAACAAAAATGAACAATTAAATGAAGATAAATAAATAGGTTTTTATCATTAATTAATTCTATTAGTAAATCAATAAAGGCCGAAAATTAAACGAAACTTCGCATTCGAGAACCAGAATAGGCACCCAGGTTTTTTTCTTTTTGAGGGGTAAAATCATCCAATGACTTCTCCCGCCTTGGGGAAGGCGGGAGGGAGTGTCAGACTCTTACTGACTAAAAACCACCCCGTTCCTACTCCTCCTATTCGAGCCGGAGCCCCGGTAAACCCGATAGGTAGTCCGCAGCTCCGGATATTATAAGCATGTTGCGTATAAATACTAAGAATCGAATTATATAATATAGAAATTAATTTAGCGGAATAATCTATGTTTGATTCATGCAGACGTTGGTGTGGCGTGGCACCGACTTCTAAACTATCAGTAGGTAGACACAGGCAGTATAATGAATAATAGTTATTTTGTAGTTTTTAGTTTAAAAGGTAAGTTTATATAAATAGTGAAGGAATCTTTTCTTTTCTTTTTTAAAAAAACGTTGTCCCACATTAGGATTTTCTCCTGTGTCGTGGATGCGTTTACAAACATACAATTTCACATGCACATGACACCCAGACCCGAAACAACAATTGGTGGATCACACAAAGAGTTGCTCCGTGCGGGAATCGCACCCGCTACACGTTGCACGGCCACCGCGCCAACCATCAGACCACCACAGATGGGGCCAAGTATGACGCAAAGGAATGACAATTAGCTACTGCTACATAATTACTTCCGGAATTTCATCTAAATTTAATGAGAGATAAATCGTCAGAATAAACATAAAGAGCTTATAATTTGAGTGGATTCCCTGGGATTTCATCATCAGATGCACACCAGGTGGTAAAAGTACCAACTTGAAAAAAAAAACACGCAAATTGGACAAGAAACGTTTAAGTTATCGATACACAAATTACGGAATTTCGTGAAAATGACATCGACCCATTCCTTATTATAATGCTAATAAAATAAAACCTACTGAACGAATCTGAAACATTTTTTTACATTTGCATCGAAAAAAAAAGAATCACGCAAATCGGTCTATAAACCTCGACATAATCCGTGTACATACCTACATAAAAAAAAACATACCGGCCAAATTGAGAACCTCCTCCTTTTTGGGAAGTCGGTTAAATATATGGGCATATTTTGTTTATACAAGATATGAGATCTGTCGAGCAGCCAATCACGAACGAGGCGAATGGGCTACCAATCGGCTTTAAGCATTTGGCAACCCACACAGACACGCGACAATCACAACACGCGATTGTGGTTTTAAGCATAGCAAATGTATGAAACGGATACGCTTGGCGCTGCTTTACACGGGCCCATGCCCATATATCTGGCTTTAAATGGATGAAGGACGTATAGGTGCTCCCACACAGCAGTTATATAACGTTAGAGACTGATTTAAAATTTGTGTTTAAACAAATTATAACTGTAATTGTAGAGTATGTTACACGCTATTGCAAATGTTATATTGTTACACATTGTTGTATAACGTTAGATAACTGCTGTGTGGGAGCACCTTTAGGTGATAAAAATATATCAAACCTACACACTGACATCTTATTCATTATATTCATTCGATTGGATAAACGCTTGTAGTGGGGCGTGCGATGAGTAAGCGTTGCGGTTGACTCAACCAACACCCATCTTTTTGTCACTACTTAGCTAATCTATTATTAGTTTTTGTTGGTAAATGTATTGTACATATACTAGCGGATTCGACAGACGTTGCCCTGTCTACACGTCTTTAATTTGAAAATTTGTCGGATCCAATGTAAAACGTTCCAAAATCAACAACTACTAATAAATTAAAAATTAATGTAAAAAACATTGTCCAGCGGACAAAATTGTGAATCTAAACCATTCTCAGATCCTTTTAGATTCCTTGAACACACACAAAAAATTTCATCAAAATCGGTCCAGTGGTTTAAGAGAAGTTCAGTGACATACACACTTACAGAAGAATTATATATATAAAGATGTGTTATTTGTCTTATATAAAAATATTTTGCTTTATATATACAGGGCAGGTAGATAAAGGTGTTAAATGGTTTGAGGCACGACCCAAACAGGCCTCGCCTCCACTCTACAAAACATAAAGTAAGCCCATTACTAATGCTCATAATAAATCTTACTTTATTCCCCATTCATTTAAAGTTGAATGTTGAACAACATTTTCAGTTTCGAAAGATTAAAAAATATAGACAATCGACAATGTAAAAAGCATATTGTTACGTGGAGTTAAAGTTCTGTTTTGAAAACCGTTTCTGTACGTTACGTTCTTTCGGTGGCTTATACGTATAGCCGTATAGCCGACGTTTTTTTTTGTTACTCATATCGGTGCAATGTTAAAATTATGGCCACGATTTTCGTTCAGGGCCGCGAGAATGAATGAGACAATTGTATTTTATTCTGCGTTATAAAATATGAAATCATACCGTATGGGAATTACTTTAAACCACATGAATCATCTTGGCTGACAATATACGAAACATGAGCGAATTAGATCAAGTAGTTAAGCCAAAAAGTGCATTATTCTGTTTGACCTAATTTGAACATTCTTTACAAATACGTCAATATAACAGCGCGCCGCTTGTTTGATTTGAACATTCTTTACAAATACGTCATTATAACAGCGCGCCGCGCCGCTTGTTCGTTCCATTCCTAGACAACCTACAACATTGCAGCTCTTTTGTGATCAAGAAAAAATAATTTAATATTTTATTAATTTCATAATTGTTATGTTTGAAAATTCAGATTTTTCGGTTTTCATTCAAATATTTAGTTGTGCTTCTGTGGACTAGTACTACCTACTTGTAGCTTCATTTAAATCATATGAGTGATCTTCATACTGTATAATATGTTTTTTTTTTGTAATATTTATAATGGAAGCGTTTGGGCACCATTTCATTATGTGGTGATAAAAAGGTCTACCCTATAAAGTACAACTATAATGTCATTATTTACTTTGTATAATATGTATTTAACGCGAATAACATAGTATTTATTACGGAGAAACTTATTTTGCATGTATGTATTCGTTTAGCTAAAACTGTATCGCATAATTTTGTTAATCCGAAATGTCTAAAGCATTGAGTTAAACGTGTAGGAATTTCCATTACCGCATGTCATCAAAATGTAGACACTTTTGACAGACAAAGACGTAGCTTTGAAACCACTAGATACTAAAGAAACATGTCTGTCTCACTCACCTAAGTCGCAAGAACAATTCAACCAGTAAGATTAGACAGAGATAGACATATAAACATGGAATGAACAGGGAGTGTTACCTGATGAGTCAAATTTTACTCATAAATTATTTTAATCGACCGCTGGGTTTTTTTGTCATTCTCCTATCACATGGTATATAGACAATTCTCACCATAAAAGTGACACGTTTCGTGAGCTAAACTATGATATGAAATAAAAAGACTGACATGAGCTGACTCGGGTGATAAAAAAATTAAGTGTGGAAGAGCCATGCTTCGGCACTAATGGGCCGGCTCGATCGGAGTGATACCATGGCCTGACAAATTGTAGTAAAAAACAATATTTCTTTTTTTGGGTTATTTCAAGTTATGCTGGATTCTATTTCTCATAAATCTTCGATGATTATGTTCTTCACTTATCTCGGGATCACAGGGTCCTGAACCTTTGGAAGGCGTACGAGGGGCCGAAGCCAACTCGCAGAGGCCCGTTGAACAATTTTAATCTAGATGATCAGCCGGCGAACAAGTATTTTGCGGGCACTTTGGGGGTTAGGAATTTAAGGGTTGTTGGGGTATTGGGGATTGGGAAGATTGGAAAAGGGGGTAATTGGTCCGTACGGGAATTGCTATAAGCGGAATTAAAACTAAAAATCTCACTGTATTGTTGTGTAGCATGGATTTCCGCAAAGTAACGCCTGACTATATTCAATATACTTAATGTTTCAAGTGTCCATGGGTGGCGGCGATTACTTACCACCAGGTGAGATACGTCTGCTGGATTACGCCCGTGATACATAAAAAAAAACATATTCCACGGGAACAGAGGCAAAGCTGCTGGGAGAAGCTGAAGAGTTTGTTTATTTGACTGTTTTTATCTCCAGAACTACTGGTTCGAATTTAACAAACATTTTTGTATTAGACACTTCATTTATCGAGAAGGTTATAAAACATCAGACGGTCGCGTTGATCTATTGGTTGTAAGTGCGATTGCTGGGCCGGGGACTCAGGTTTGGTTATCTGGGTAAGCAAAGTGCTACGGGCCTTTTTTTAGTTTTTCAAAAATTTCTTTATCGTAGTACGGTGTCTAGAATTGTAGCCGGTATGTGACAATAGGCTCACTCCCTAATACAAGGGACTTATAACGTAAATGGTGAAAAGTGGGTGTACATGTACATTGTATAGTGACATTACGTGCCGTAATGCCCACCTCTGCCTATACGGTACTGGACACTTTGATAAAATGCGGGACGATACAGATCAGATACAGAAAACATCACACCACGATCAAAAAGAGCTGTACCTATAAAATAATCTTATTTGATCAAAGATTAGAAATGGAAAAAATAATGTCACCAGAAAATAACAACAAAGGTCACCTATGTATAAACTTAACGTCGCAAATTGTTAATTTGCCAAATTGTGGGCCGTAAAATAATACAATTTACATACATACATACCTTCACGCCTGTCTCCTATGGGGGTAGGCAGAGACAATGGACCGCCAATTGCTACGATTCTTACATACCTCTTTCTCTTTGTGTGTTATGTTAATGTTCCTATGAGGGTGACCTAATCAATGTATGATTAAACCCTCTAATTAATTTAATAAAGATTAAAAAAACCTCTTTCGCTTCAACAGTCTTTTCATGCATACTCGTCGGTTAAAGGTACTTTACTAATTTTGCCTTCTTTAATAATACTAGTAATGCCCACCTCTGCCTATACGTGGTTGAAATTCGGGACGATAAATATTTAATTTACAATACCACTTAACATACTGTTCAAGGATAATTTTATTTAATCAAACTTAAATGGAAACTCTTTGTACCAGAAACTCTTTTCAAATGAGACGTGAGAAACTATCATCGCAATGTTATTTGATTTTGGGCGTTTTGTACATATACGATCAGATACTATGCATGTGGGTGGCAAGACAATGTTTTATTTATTGATTCTACATGTACTTTATAAGCATTATTTTTTAAAAATATTAGCGTTCTGCACTTCTCCTACACATAAACTATAAGTGTACCAAATTGTATGCTCCTACGTCCGCGCAATTTTCGTAAAAAGACGTATAAAGTTTTTGCATCACGTATTAATATATAGATAATATTGCCAATCTGACCTCTATATGTCCGTCTAGGGCGTCTTCTACCAACGGCCCGATTCATATTCGCCTTGTATATTTCTTTCATAAATCTGCTTTCATCCATCCTTTCTACAATACAATTTATATTTCAATTGATTATTATGTTATCGGTTGACTCTCGCAACTGCCTGACGAGAAACTCGACTAGTGTCAAGCCACGACTTTGACTTTGACTTTGACAGCATTCGGCGACACACAACTACCCCCATACTTAGGTATGAAGGTCTCAGCACACATATGGGATCGGAAAGGGATCGTAACCGTAACGCCTTTTGCCTCGCTGTCAACCAGGCGTCAACCTACCGTATGCACGTAACGAAAGCGTATCAGCAGCGCCTGTACGTCAACTCGGCTACGGCTAGGCGACACCGACTAGACTAACACGATAGTTAGTCGGTACGGAGAAACGTAAGTGCGGGGACGGAGAAACGTAAGCGTGGGGACGATGAGCCGTAAGCGCGGGAATTCAAGTTCGGAGCCTGTTCCGAGGCGAGGCGATTACGTTATTATTCCGATTAGTGTGCGTTGCAGTAGGGAGTTTAATACAAACCATTCTGAACGGCTCGAGGCGATACGGTGACGATCCCTTTCCGATCCCATATGTGTGCTGAGACCCTGATTCTTTGCACACGACGCGGCAACTATTCGAGTTCCGTGTCAAACAGTTACACCCTCATGATGATTCGTGATTTTATTTGAATGATCCCCTCCACTATATCACGCGCGATTCTCACGCGACCAACGGATTTTCCCAAATTCGATAAATATGTGATAACTGTGATCAAACGATTTTCAATCTTATTCCAATGACTAACGCTACAGGAAAGATATATATAGCTCACTGTCAGAGTATAGAAAAATCTACCTATGACCCTGAAAGCCCGGGACAGTCCATAGCAGGAACGAACTTTGTCTTATCATATTATTATTTCATCATATCTATTTTTGGATACCTATGTATAAAGATGAAGGTTTCGTTCTGAGGAACAATATTAATATTTATTTTGCGTTGGATATTTCATTTATCGAGGAAGGCTATAGGCTACAAAACATCACGCTACGATGAATAGGAGCCGAGCAGAGTGGGTGAAACCGCGGGAGTAGCTAATCACTACATAGTATAAAACAAAGTGGCTTTCTCTGTCCCTATTTCCCTTTGTATGATTTAATATTTAAAATTGCGCAATGGACTTTAATGGCGCAATGGCGGTTTTTTTGATAGAATGATTCAAGAGGAAGGTTTATATGTATAATACATGCATACTATATCACCACTGCATCCATGCGAAGCTGGGGCGGGTCGCTAGTACAATATAAATGTTCCCTCTAATAGGCTAATAAACTGGTCAATTAACAAAAACAGGACATTAGCGCTCTCTGATGAACTAAATCCTTCCCTCTCTACCATTTGTCCATCGATTAGAATACTACGATAACATACTAATATTACTGTATATACCTTAGTTGATTAAATGAGTGCACATTGATAAACATTATCAACCACTCTTGAATGAATATGTCATCTACATTATCTATGTTACATTGTATTACTTAATACTTAAGAACATAAATAATTCATTATGACATAACAATAATGTACACTTTCAATTATATGCCGGGGTAAGTTTTACATAAACATTATGTAATTTACATAATGGATCCTAGGTCTCCTCTACATAATAGGGAATTGCCATTAAGTCTATACTTAGGAAGCGTGTTAGGGATCACATTTTTCTGCCAGCGACTTCGCCTATGTTTTTTATTCCAGACTATATTCCAGACAGATATAATCTAGTCCTGTTTCAAACGAACGGAGCAACGACCAAACAAACATATAAACTTTTGTTTTTATAATATTAATAGTTGTTAAACAAAAATCATAAAATATGTTCGCAATCTCACGCCTTTTATCCCCAAAGGGGTAGGCAGAGGTGCATATTACGGCACATAATGCCACTATACACTTATTTTTGTTCGTCGACTAATACTACGATATCATACTAATATTACTGTATATACCTAAGTTGATTAAATAAGTGCACATTGATAAGCATTATCAACAACTCTTGGTGAGCATTATTGCCATATTACTGGGCACAATCCAGACTCCGTGCTACATAACAATAATGTACACTTTCAATTATATGCCGGGGTACGTTTTACATAAACATTATGTAATTTACATAATGGATCCTGGGTGCCCTCTACATAATAGGGAATTGCCAGTCTATACTTAGGAAGCGTGTTAAGGATCACAGTTTAAAACAGAGATCACATTTTTCGGCCAGCGATACAATGTTGCCCATACCTATAATAGACCTATTGCGGGCACAATCCAGACTCCGTGCTACCACTAAAAAAAAAATCGAAAAACCGAAAACAGTCCAGCAATACTTTGCCCGACCCGGGAATCGAACCCGAGACCGCTTGTTCATATTATAATTCTTATTATGTGAACAAAACTTCAGCTTAGTATAAGTGTCTGTATGGAAAAAATATTGCGCTTGTACTGGCAAACACCAAAGTTTACGCATGTCATAAGAATTCAAAAATTTGCACATTATCTCTTAAATTATTCGGCACAAAAATAATATTTTTCAACGAAACTCCGTTTCGATCAATCAGTTCGGACTATCCAAAATTTCTTTTAGTATACGCCTAGCATACCGCCTTTAGATGGGTCCCAGTAGGGCTGATGCCTGGTCCGGAGCTGCGGACTACCTAGCGGGTTTACCGAGGCTCCAGCTCAAAGCAGAAGAAGGAACAGGGTGGCTTTTAGTCAGTAAGAGTCTGACACTCCCTCTCGCCTCGCCCAAGGCGGGAGAAGACATTGGATGATTTTCCCCCTTAAAAAAAAGCATACCGCGATTGGCCGCATGTTGAAAATTAGCGAAGATTCCGTCGACTCAAGTCTCTTAAGATCGTCTGTCTACTTATGATTTCGCTAGTAGCATTTATGGGTAATATTGTCACTAGACGAAACTTACTAGACGAAAAAGATGTGAATTTTATTCGGAATTACAAGTTTAAGATTTCCATGAATCACTTCATTGGTGATGTAATATCTATCTAGCGCTGAATTGAGTAAAATTACACAACTGTTATAATTATTATCGAATACAATTACCAATATTAAATAACACTCATTATAGGAATATTACACAATTATACCAGATTTTCCCTAGAAGTGTAAACAGTCATACTCGTATATGGTTTTATTTACCTACTTTTAACAATTCTCTTTTGGTTTCATCACGTTGTTTGCTACTAATATTATAAATGCGAAACTCTTTTGACTTTTTCCACACATTCCCGAAAAGAAATTTGGTACGGATGTAGATTAAAATCTTAAACAACTAATGTAAACATATATAGGGATAACTCAGGAAACGCAGATAAAATCGCACGCAAAAGCTTGTTTTAAATGATCGAGACAGAGTGTACATCTTTTTTTCTCGTAAAATACGATGACATTTTTGTTTTTTAAGGGAGAAAATTTTCCAAGGACTTCTCACGCCTTGGACGAGGCGAGAGGCAGTGTCGGACTCTTACTGATTAAAAACTACCCCGTTCCTACTCCTGCTTTTCAAACCGGGGCCCCGGTAAACCCGTTTGGTAGTCCGCAGCTCCGGAGAGGCATCTAGGATTTTCTCTTGTATCGTGTGTGCGTTTACACACATATTATTATAATTTCACGACACGTGACACTCTTAGTCACACAGACTTAGAAAGTACTTATTCACTCTGACCTTGAAAAGACCCGGGTCTTATATCTGTAATGTTGTTGGTCGTTTTTTTTTATGGAACACCTATGGCAATCAATCAGACGTATCACCTGATTACCTGCGTTACCTGCCGGCCTTTTGAGGGTTAGGAATTAATGGGTTGTTGACTAATCGGGGATCGGAAAGATTGGGAACGGGGGAATTGGGCTTCCTGTAATCTATTTCACACAACGCAAGCATTGTTTCACGTCGCGTGACGATCTCCGGCCACCGTAAGTGCGGGTCTGCGGACGGCGAGCAAGGGTAGTTCGCCGCCCGACCAGAACCAGATCCGTGCGTACGGTGCGTCGCGTTCTGGGCGCGCCTCAAAGAGCCAGACCACCACAGATGGGGCCCAGTAGGGCTGAAGCCCGATCCGGAGCTGCGGACAACGTAAAAGGTTCCCAAGGCGGGAGAGGCAATAGGATGATTTTCCACCCTCAAAAAAAAAAAAACCTTGATTCACGTCGGTTTTCGGTGAGGCCGTGGTATCACTTCGGTCGAGCCGACCCATTCGCGCCGAAGCATGGCTTTCCCACACTTATTTGGAATTTCCGTACGAAGTTATTATTATATTATCCTTGTACTTCAGTCGTTTAATGACTTGCTCTGAAATTCTAAAAACCAAAAGAGTTAGTCTTCCCTAAACATTGGTTGTAAATATTTACTATTTATTTTCGCATTGTACTGTATTATTGTTGTTTATTTGTTTCGTAGAAAATGTGGGCAAACAAGCCGGAGGGAAACATCCACGCAATTGGTTCGATTCCTGTTGTTTCTATAATAAAAATGATGACGGGGTTTGAAAATTAAAAATGTATTTGGTTCGTCAGTTAGGCAATGAAACAATATTAGACATGTACTTTTTTACTGTAGGTATATAAAATAACAATACTGAGTAGGAGCGGAAGCAAATACTTCATTTCTATGTATAAAATGTACCTAGAAATTACGTCGCATGACATTTCAAATCGATATATCTTTGAAGGTATTGGTTTCAGTTACAAAATAAAAATCAAGTATCTGATATTTTAAAATAATCTACAAGACGGAAATTTTAAAAATATAGTCATCTACCCTATTGTGGGATTAACTATTAACAATAGTAAAGAATATTACATGGAGGTCACAAATCATACCGATTTATCGTAGGTACCCAACTAGCTTGAAACTAAGTGTGAAGCTGACTGCACAAAAATGATGAACTTTTTTGTACAAAAATGAACGAATGAAAAAGGTAAATAAATAAGTTTTGATATGAAATTAAAAATAAAACGTTAATTTAACGTTTCGTTTTTTTATCAATAAAACCTACGACTGAAAATTAAACGAAACTTCCCATTCGAGAACCGGAGTAGCCCTTTTTTTGAGGGAGAAAATCATCCAATGACTTCTCTCGCCTCGGGCGAGGCGAAAGGGAGTGTCAGACTCTAACTGACTAAAGCCACCCCGTTCCTACTCCTGTTTTTCGAACCGGAGCCCCGGTAAACCCCCTAGGTTGTTCGCAGCTCCGGATCAGGCATCAGTCCTATTGGTCCCCATCTGTGGTGGTCTGATAGCTCTTTGAGGCACGGAACGCGACGCGCCGCACCGGAGTACCGGAGCCCTACAGGATAGTTTCTACTCAGGAAGAGCCTGACACTCTCTCTTTCGCCTCATCCAAGGTGAGAGAGGAGAAGTTATTGAATGATTTGAAATAAAATGATGCACAACATTAAAATGTCTTAGTAACAACTAAGGAATGAGATGATGCATGATGATACGGTATTTTCGATTAGCTTACCGAAATGGTATTTTACAAATAAGTATGTATTTGTATGTGACCTCGTTGAAGTTGCGCGTGTGGGCGTAAGTTAGCAGGCGCACTTACCTATACCTACTGTTAAATATTCTATTACATTGAATCCTTATTTGTTTTTGAAAATGATCTAATGAAGTCTCTTGACTTTATTCACTCACTCCACTCACTACATCCAAGGAGTGTTAGACTCTTCCTGACTAAAAAACACCTCGTTCCTATTACTGATTAGAGCCGGAGCCCCGGTAAACGGTTAAGTCGTCCGTGGCTCAGGGTCAAGGATCAGGTTTACTGGACACTACCGTGATGTACGTGAATAATTAAATACCTATGGTAGATAAATACAGGTTGATGAATGTCATTCCTCAGGTTCAATTCCCAGGAGACCATTATCTAGTAAGTATTAGAATATTCTGGAGTTTTACACAATAAAAGTTCTCACAGCTAATCTACTTTACCTAACGCCGTCCGGGGGCCTAATTACCCCCCTTCCTCCTAATTACTAATTAAACAATACACAGGCATAATAGTATGCAAAGGTACATAATAAATATTATGACCTGTCGTCGGCGGTATTTCCAAACCGATACGACCTTCTAACCTTCAAGAAAAGAGCGTACTCTTTTTTAAAAGGCAATGCACCTGTGACCCCTCTGGTGTTTTGGGTATCCATGGGCGTCGGCGATTGCTTATCATCAGGAGATCCGTCTGCCCGTTTACCGTCTTATTACATTAAAAAAATGTGCAATTTTCTTTCAACAAAAAACGTGACTTTATATTATGGAAAACTAAATGTTGCATCAGTTTCTTGAAACTGTACTACGCAACATTTCATGAGTGCAGTAAACATCAATGGGCGTTCGAAAACCCGTATTTACGAACTGTACAATGAAAAACATTAAGAGCGTACTTGATACACAGAAATGTTATTTTTTTTTTCTAATGACGTTTTCAGACAAAAATTTAAATGGTTTAAATTTTACAAACTTCTTAGACTTACAAAAAACATATTTATTTATTTTGTTGCGCGTTGCACAGTTATTGGTGATGCAATGTTCTGATGATGACATAATAACGAAGATTCCTTCGCGAAAATCCCACCCTATATTAAGACAACGATTTCTACAAGAAGCTCACAGTTGTATATTGGTCGTCGAACGAGAAAGAGCTTTGATTTTAAACATCTATGTTACCAACGCCTATGAATCATAATCACCAAAGTTTATAAGATTTTTTAAAGGCCTGTGTCTAGAAAATAGTATTTCTAAATTGCCTACTTAGTAAAATATTGGGTGCTAATACTATATCTATTCCTTAGCACGGGTCATCACGTGTTTTGCTGTTTATTATGTGTTTTTGACGATTCTGAAAAATGAAGCGCTCTAGACCCAAGAAACGCCATGCTTGAGTCAATCTGAGTCATGCAAAGGTAAGTGTTTGTTTCATTTCATTTATGAATACAATTGTATCTAAGTGGTGTAAATTGATAAACATAATGAACATTAAGTCTTTCCTTAAAGCTCTCAGGTTCAATTCCTGAGTCTATGAATACTTATAACGAATATTACAAACGACATCGCGCATCGACGCTTGCGCAGTTAAATAACAGTTCTTACGGCAAATTTAGTTTTATATATTCGACGGATTTCCCACTATTTTTCAACGAAGAAGGGGATAAATCATCAAAAAATACAGTTCACTTTAGTCAGTAGAGCATTGCTATCTAGTGACGAGTACCAAGATCACCTGTTGTTCCCTTTGATGATAAGATCACTAGATGGCGCTAGTGATCTTAGCCGATTAGAATATTAGAGAAACTTTATCACTTGATGAGTTGATAACTAATAAATTATTCAGTAATTATGTTTACTTGAACTTCAAAATTATGGTAATAAGGAAAATTTTATGTTGAAATATGTAAAATACCTAACAGTTCTCCATAACAACTTGTTTTTGAGATTTACATGTAGCTTATATAAATTTCGTCATCAACTTGCCAAGGTGTGACGTATTCAACAACAGACGACTTTGATGTAACAGTATTGGACCATTTTGTCTCAAGAACTGGTGCCGAGCGCAAGGCTTCCCTGCATATTGAGGGAAAATATTTCGGCATTTAAATTTAAAATTTAAAATTTTGTTTTCAACTTTTAACAATATTATCTAATATTTATAAGTCCATGGGTTAGTTGATAATTATTTTAAATGTAACTTTTATTTCAAAAAAAAATATTCAATTGTTTAATAATTTTTTTTTTTTTTATTTGCAGGACTAAGGACGAAATTGTATGAAAAGCAGTAGCGAGTGGGTTATGCTGCAAGTCTACTGGCGACATGATAAAGTAATCTCAATCTTATTGATAAGAAACATAGAAGCAGCCAAGAAAATATTGCTTGGAAGGAAGTTTTCCTGGAAGGTGGGTGAGCTAGACATAACGTTATTATTAAGGAGTGGGTGTCCCCGAGATTACATTGACATATCTTCGTTACATTCAGTTCGAGAAATAAATTGCGAAAGCAATTAAAATCTCAAATATTTGTTTAAAATAAATTGGATTATATTACCAATAATTTAAATAAAAAAAAATGCTTTTCTCAAACGAATGAAAAAGAAATTATTAAAATGTTTCTTCTTCATTAGTACGCTTTCAATGTTTGGTAAAATGGTTTGCGTAAATGATCGCAACTTCAACTTAGATCTCTGTTCTAGTATACAGAAATGTAGCTTACTATCATTGAAGTTAGGTTCAAATTTGATTGTCTTTACCCCATTTATTGTAAGGTAAGCTTACAGCCTATTTGATTATAAGTTTATGTTTTAAATAAGATATTATGTAAGAACTATGTCACATTAAGGAAAATAATAAATAACTTGAATCTGAATTTGAACTAAAATTTCAATTTCAATTTCAATTTCAGTTTCAGTTTTATTTTTCAAGTTTTCAATTTCAGTTTGACTTTCACTTTGAATTCGACTTTATTTAACCGATTGTGACTAGATACAGAGATTCTTTGTACATATATTTTTTAGAGCACTGTTGGCGTTGCGATCATATACGCTAATTATTACATTTTGGCGTATCATTATTCATTAGCCACTAATGTGTTCCTTGCTCATCTTAGCCGTCTGTATTGAAGGTTTTGTGGCGTATTCGTTCATATATTTCATACTTGGCACTTCACACTTTGCGGCCACTTGTGTGCATTCTAATCACTCGTCTACTTCACCGATTTAGAGGTTCATATTTGCTAGCAAACTTTTATTTCTTGAGTACAAACTATTAGTAACAGTGGATTTGAGTAAAGTTTGTGTTGATTTTACTTTGATTATAATTTTTTTATTGAGTAAAATGTAGTAAATATTGATTTGTTGCTAATGTAACAGATTCAATGGAACTATTAGATTGTGCTTACGTGATAAATGAGTGCTTGTAAGTATGTTCGTCCATTTTGTTGGAGAGAAGTGAGTGATGATTTTGTAAGCTTGCGGCTACATTGTGTTTTAATTCGTTTTATATAATTGGGAAATGCACTGATTTGATTTCATTTCATTTACATAAAGTCTTGTATTGAATCTGTGGTGGTGTCTATTGCTCGAATGGCTTCAAAAGATAGGTGGAAAATGTCTTTACTTTGTGATACATGATCTTTACATCAACATTAGAACTTAAGGCGGGACGGTTGGATGTTTATGAGCAGACAAATCGGTCTATCCTCTTTCACCCGCATATACTTCAGTTCATCCGTGTTCATGGCACTTGCAACAGTGCCGAAATATGTATCGGAAACTTATAGACATAAATAAACATGGTAAATGGTCTTAAGTTCTAATGTTAGTGTTAGTGACCATGTCAGTTAAAAACTTGACATTTAATATGATGGGTCATTACTTCTGATTCACAAAATTACCCACCTGATCACTTCACCTAGATGATACAAAACCGAAACCAAAACTGTCAAAATTCCTGAATAATTTGTATGTTGACAAAAAATATTTTTTCTGGAATCTCAATATTTTCGATCTTGAACTAATACAGTGAAACATAGGTACCTATATATGTTGGTAAATCGTTAACCTTAAGTGTAAATGTCTAAAAGGACCAAAAGTTTCAAAACCGCCACCTACTGAGTGCAAAAAAATATTTAAATATGGGCTACCGCTTGCGAATTTACTGCCAGGATAGCTATTGAAGCGAGTGTCACTATTTGCTAACGTGCAGTCATTGGATATTCAATTTTCGAGAGCTACAGTGATTGGACAACACGCTAAATTGACAACAAACGGTAGCCCCAATTGGTGTATTTTCTTTCTAACAGTGTGATATTCATGACGGATATTGTTTCGTGAAGCCGTCTCTATTGATACTAGGACAAGTCGGGAACGCATGAACTGATTGTAACGAGAATGGTGTGTCAATACATTGATGCTTATTACAATAGTAATCTTGGGGACTGTCCTTTTCCAACTCAGAGTGGTTGAAAAGGACAACACTACTTGCTCGCTTGCCGCTTTAAAATAAGTCTTATTGTTAGTAAGTAGTTTGGTAAGCCTTTGTATTTCTGTAAGGTTCTCATTGTATTTAAATTAATCTCGAAAATGTATTTACATAATCTCGAAAAACGTGAAAAAAAAAAATCTGTGATATATTGTTTCGATTTCAAAAAAGACTATTCGTTTTAAAATCTCTTGTGTTTAAAAACATGTTTAAATTAAAAAATGCTCTATGAGATTCATTTTAACTTAATTTGTGTCTCGTAAAAATGTATTTGCAATATTTGCATACCTAGTTATTAAGTATTTTAATAATTTATTGATAAATTATTGTAAGCCTATTTATTTTGTATTTAGATATAATAATGTTATTGGATGTCGTTATGATTAAAAAAATAGTTTTAACCAGCATTTCTGGTTTTACTGTTTTCCTATTCCTGGTTGACATTTACTTAATAATTTATTTATTTATTCGTATTGCACATTGCACACAATGTATCGAAGAATGCTAACGGATCGAACTGGTTTTTAATCAGTAAGTGTCTAACACTCTCCCCTCACCCAAAGCGGGAAAAGACATAAGGATGATTTTCCCACCCTAAAAAAATATAAAAAAGTGCAAAGCAATTAATTATAATAATATGATATAACATATTGCATTCATTATTTTGAGAACCATACTGCAGCACCAATGGGACGGTTCATCTGTTACACCTAATTACCATGGCCTCTTTAAAAATTGGTATGAAACATTTGAGTTGTATTTTGACCCGAATCCCCAACAATCTTCAAATTCCTAACACCCGAAAGGCACTTGTGTTTCGGGTGTCCTGAAATCATGATCGTGAATTACTTACGTACATAGAAAAATAGATAGATAGGTACATCCATAATTATCTAGCGAAATATTATTACAACACTTTTTAGAAGACGATTTTTCAATATCAAATAAAGGACATTTATTGTGACTGTGTGTGTATATTCTTAAACTTATAACGGGTGATTTTTTAAGTGGTATTTTTTTGATTTTCAAAAAGAACACAAAAATAATGAAAAAGTTGATGAAATCTTTATTGGAATCGATAGGACGATCAATATCATTTAATATTTAATGATGATTTCATCTAGAAGCTGGCCGCGGCTCTGGTTTAGATGGCCCATTCGCAAGGCCCAACGACAATGGCAAATTAAATCATCATTAAACATCAAATTATATTGATCGTTCTATCGATCCCAATAAAGATTTCATGAAGTTTTTCATTATTTTGTGTTATTTTTGAAAATCAAAAAAATACCACTTAAAAAATCACCCGTTACTTATATACAAGGGCACTTTGAGTTTCGCTCTCTAGCCCCGCCATGACTTGGGCGGGGCCGCCGCACCGCCGCGCCGGCGCAAGTAACTGAACAACATTAAACGCGTCACTGTCTCAGGGATTACACGTGTTGCGTCAGTATGCTGTGACGTTACCGCATTTCTGTTTAGTGAGATATTTACGCGGCATCGCTTAATGTTTTTACTTGGTTCAACCAATAAAATGTTTAAATGATCAGACAGATCACCTACTCTAATTTTATTCCACCAACGAACGAAATAACTTCGCAGATTGCATACTACAATTCTATTTATTGCGAACTTTCGTGAACAAAAATTAACGAATTAAATGAAGATAAATAAATAGGTATTGATATGAAATTAAAAATAAAACGTTATTTCAAGTAGGTAATTATATTAGTAAACCAATAAAACTTACGGCCGAAGATTAAACGAAACTTCGGATTCGAGAACCGGAGTAGGCCCTCTGTTCTCTACTGTATATAAAGCGCGTTAATTCTTATTGTTTAAGGGGGGAAAGCATCTAAACACTTCTACATCAAATAGGTAGGAACTTGATATAGATTGTACTAAGGAATAACTGAGGCTACTATTATTTTAGAAAAAAATTAATAACTCAAATTCTATCAAAAGTCGCTAGATACGAGGACGAAGTCGCGGGCAACAGCTAGTTTTTTGAATATATTATATACTATATAAATGTGGTGTAATGCGTTAGGTACATATCGACTCATGAGAGTCGGTATTTCGCCATCCTCCTTGCTCAAGCAACTCTCGCAACCCTCAAGGAAAGGGAAGATCTAGGGGTGGCAGACGGCGAGCTAGGGGCTGCAAAGATCTTCTCATGATGAACAAAGCCATACTTGAAGACTCACAACAATATTGTAATGCGAAAGTTCGTGACATTTTATGTATGTTTGTTAATATAAAATTTATATGAAACTAGCGAACCCGACAGACGTTGTCCTGTCTACACGTCTTGAATTAGAAAATTTTAAACTTGTTTTAATAAGCTAAAACATTCTGGAACATTTTGATGAAAATTATTATTCAAATGTTATGACAAAATTTAACGTCATTAATATTTGACACTGCGATGGTAGCGCCGTCTGTCGGATCCAATGTAAAACATTTCAAAATCAACAACTACTAATAAATTAAAAAAACATTGTCCAGCGGATAAAATTGTGAATCTAAACCATTCTCAGATCCCCTTGAACACACACAAAAAATTTCATCAAAATCGGTCCAGTCGTTTAAGAGAAGTTCAGTGACATACACACTTACAGAAGAATTATATATATAAAGATAAAGATTTGGATCAGGGATAGATTTTTGTCTGAAATAACACATAGGCAATTACAGGCGAACCCGCTGGAAGAAGGTATAATAAAATAAAAAAAGCAGTTTCAATAATATATTCAAATATTGAGAACATTTGGAAATTAAAACTAAAGCTACAGTTGCCAGTATTGCCAATGGAAATTATTATTTTATAGTCAAAGTCAAAGCATTTACTTCAATTAATCATGAATTAGGAACTTTTGAAACGTCAAATTGAATTGTCCGTCAGTCTGTCTGTCAGTGAAGCTAGGTATTCGTTCCAAAGTGTAGCTTCGAATGGAAAAGAACAAGGAAGAAACTCCATCGTTACTCTTTAAAAAAAATGATTTTTTACAATTTCTCTGATACATTATTTGATCATTTATCTGTTGTATATATGTCTAGGACCAATGTAACGAAAATACAGCGTCAAAACTTTTGAATTTGACTATAAAAGCAATTTGTGAAGAAGATAAATAAAATTAATAGCGGTTGTTTCAAACATAGTGCCCACATATTTACACTTACAATTTAAAATAATGCTTCTATACAAATAAAAAATAATAATTTAATCTTTCTAATAAAAAAATTGTTGTTTGATAAGAATAACTAGCTTACATTGGCATTAATTAGTACTTAAAGTTTACGTACCTAAACTACTGATCGTATTTGAGCATTTGAGCACTGTCTAGTAACTTAAGTTACGTGAGTAAGCCGATAACATAATAATTAATCAGTATCAAACATATATATGTATATGTTTAATGTATATATAGGTATAAGGAGCTTTATATATATAGCTCCTTATACCTATATAGATATATATGGAGCTCTAAAAATATATTGACCATGAATGAATGATGACCTGTTCAGTAGTCGGAGTTGAATTGAAATTCAATTAATTTTATTAGGTATTCCTAATAAAATAAACTTGACTCATATTCAATGGCTGGAGTAGGTAGATTGATCTAGGTTCATTCATCCGAAACGTACACATTAATATGGACTACACGTATATCCTAATGAATTGATTGATTTAAAAACAAAACGGAATTTATTATTGCACTTCGTGTTGTAACACTGAATTTGATAACTATCGTATTTTCGTTACAGTCTCAAACAAAAAATACTGGCCATTTGTTAATAAAATTAACGGACTTATTACATTTTTTTCAGAAGACACACACAGACTAAATATTTAATTTACACATTACATACTTTCACAGATTAAATATTTAATTTAATCCGTAAATACCGTTATTACATTCAGGAAAATGGCTCATCCGTGTTAATCTTTCTAAATGCATTTATGATACAAGTACCAAAAATCAATCTACCTACTCTGATCTATGTTCATATTATACACATTCCAACAATAAATGTGACAGGTCCTCAACAACTCCACATATACATAGTTACATTGAAATAAATAAATCTATAAATATCTATAAATAAAACTTCGATTTCATTGATAGATATTATCTGATAAAATCTACAAGAATTTTTCGAATTCACAACCAGTTACTCGCCGTCGTTAGTGTAGTCCTAATAAAATATAGCTCTAAAAAACGTCAGAAATTTACAAAATATATACCTAAAGTTGAGCCTTGAGAGTCTTAATTTATCTATTTATTACTATTAAGGCCAGAGAAGTCATTGGATAATTTTCCAGCCTAAAAAAAAATGTGCATGTGAAATTGTATATTTGTAAACGCACCCACGACAGAGGAGAAAATCCAATTAACAATATTTAAACAATAAACAACATAAAAACTTAGGCATTAAGTCCACCATTCACTGTTTTTTTTGTGATGAAGACTAAATAAATAAATAAATATTTAGTACTTAAGTTTAATAGGAATTTAAGTATCTTGAGTCGTTGTCTTGATTGCCAAAGTCCGTATTTTAAGATCCTCATCGTATTACGAGTATGTTGTCAGCAATTACAGGTATACACTTTCATTCAGCATCTTCTCATACCTGTAAAGAAGAAAACATAAAATTTAATACATTTTTTTATGAAACACGCTGAGACGTGTAGTCGTATCAACTGATGGTAAGCAATCGCCGCCGCCCATGGACGCGTTACAAGTAGGTACAGTAGGGCTGATGCCTAATCCGGAGCTGCGGACTACCTAGCGGGTTTACCGGAACTCCAGCTCGAAAAGCAGGAGTAGGAACGGGGTGGTTTTTAGTTAGTAAGAGTCGGACACTCCCTCTCGCCTCGCCCAAGGCGGGAAAAGCCATTGCATGATTTTCCTCCTTTAAAAAATATGTATATGTAGTATATCAGCTCGACTATTTTTAAACTTTATTGCTTAAATTAAATACCAGAAAAAACATTTAGTCATAGGTACTTAATATCTCATTTAATGAGATGCATGACTTCCACGTATTGGGTTCGATCAACATTAGCATATGAGTAACAAGCGCATTGCCGGCATTTAATAACGCTTATTATTTGAAAGTTTGGAGGTCGTTTAAGTACTTGTATTATTATTATGCTTTTGTATATATTATTTATATGCCTGTGTGTTATAATTAGTCATCTTATCACATGGCATATAACCTTGATCATTGATTACATCATCCTCTAACTGGACAGTCATATCTCTAACAGTTATGTCTGAATACTCAAACGTTACTCAAATTTAAGTTACTCCCAAAACTAGTACTGTCCCTATAAATTCTTTATAATATGACAAAGATAGCACGATATTTAAGTTTTTTTTTTACATTTGATGGGTCGACGTTTTAAGTACAACTTAAAATTGAGTAGCCTTTTAGTATTCGGGCGTTGGCGGCTTAAAAATATATTTTGAACCTAATTTTTGGTATGTTCGTTTCTCAGTAGACATAAAAAGATTGCTGGCCCAGAATGGGCACGTATTGCGAAGGACAGGACAAAATGGATAGAGGTAGCCTTAGAACAAAGTAAACTCGATTCTAATGAAAACATTAATAGTTAAAGAGTAAAAGTAAAGTGTATTAGAGTTAAGAAACTGTTTTGTTCAGTAATAAAGGCTTATTTTATTCCTCGTCAAACAGTTACGTGAGTTTCAATAATATATAGTTTCTTAAACATGCAAAAATAAAATAAAATATGAATAAATAAAATATATTTTATATATGGAACTTTACTAGTTTCAAGCCATGCTAGATGCTCATATTCATGAGTAGCATTCCGCGTCCGCAACACACGATGCGGCGATTTTCACGGCTTGAAACTAGTCAAGGTTGCGTGAGTAATCCGATAACATAATAATTAATTTAGTATTCCTCACGAAAGTAATATTAGAATATTATCTAAACTATTAACATTAAGATACCTATTAACTTTTAGCCCAACTCATTCAGTCTGTGCAAGTACAATTACTAAGAATTTCGAATACAATACCAGAAATTTTATTTATAAGTAAATAACCCCGAGGTTTAAGTATATATTTACTGAGCTAAATGTTGTTAGCTAACTAGATATTTATGAACACCTGTTAAAACATATCTTCATTATTTTAAACCGGTTTTCCTTCAATGCATTATTTACCATTAGGAATGCGAGTAATAACTAACATGAACATTTCCCATCGTAGTTATTGATAACATTTATAAATTATATTAAAATACATAATTGAGAACATTTATAAACATCATTAAAATAATATAAAAAATCACCATATACGAACTATATATAGATATGTTAACTAACAGAGGGCGTTCCTTTAAACTCGTTAATCTATATCATTAATAGATTAAAACAAAATATCAGCATAGAAAAATGAGCAATAAATTGCTACATTGCCTTCCTTCAACTACGCGTGCAGAGTGTTTCTTTTAAGTATCGATTTAAGATTTTTGGTGAATATTTTAATATTTAGTAGGCTCACCACCTTACAACATATTGTGAAATGTGTGTGTACATTATGTGCCATAATGCATCTCTGACTACCCCTTTGAGGATTAAAGGCGTGACGTTACGTTACAGTATTTTAATATTTAAAAGAATAAAATTGTTTTGTTTTTGAATGGTAATATTTTTTTTAGCATGTATGGATGCTATACTATTGCAGGTTAACAGGAACGCCCTCTGTTAGTTAACATACTGTATTATATGTATAAAAGTGCAAGATAGCATAAGTGCGAAGTGCTATAAAATTGCATTTTACTACACACTGTGAATAAATTAAGACAAGTAATAAAAAATAAAACTTACACTTCAAACTTGTAACAGGTGCCGAAGACCAGAACGGTATCACTGGGACAATTTTGGAAAGACTGCATTATGGATCGCTTCTGCCTTGAACTTCCAACAGCTCTAAGTACACCGTTTAACGCAGAAATTTTACTTAAATCACCAATCACATTGTCAAACTTAAATGAATTATATTCCACAACACTTTTAACTATTTTATCGTTTGCAATATCAGTAAACACAGTGAGTTTTGCCATTGCTAAATTCATAAGCATGAAGCAGGGCAATATAGCCCCAAATATGTAAGCCATTTTTACGTGCGTTCGCGTCGACGGCTCGACTTCAAATGACACACGAATTTTCCATTCTATAGACCCAGCATAATCAGAACTGCATCAATGGCGCTTCAAACCAGTATGGTGATGCGTCATATTTACGTCAACTATTTTTCAAGAACCTGAGGATTTTCCTGTCCAGGACCTCTCGATGAAATCCTTGAAAATGAATGAACCCCTTTTGGTTGGGGGCTCGTGAAAAGCATTAATCGGTTTTTGTTTTTTTTTTTAAGTAATCCGCTGGTATATGGGCCGGCGTATCACCTGATGGTAAGCAATCACGGCCGCCCATGGACATTTGAAACACCAAAGGCGTTACAAGTGCGTTGCCGGCTTTTTGGAGGTTAGGAATTTAAGGGTTGTCGTTCGGGAATCGGGGATTGGGAAGATTGGGAAGGGGGAAATTGGGGTTTTTAAAGATGTTTATTAAATGATACATAAATATACAATAAACATATCTATCCGTATACATATTTCTTAACTAAAAATATCGACTTTCACTGACCATTTTTTAAGACAGAAAATCATACAAAGCGTTGTCACGCCGCCGCCGTGTGGCCCTATGACTCATAGAACGATTGGAGATCAAGAGTCTTAACTATGTACTACACTACTAACTACATATTTACGTGAATATATCTAAAGATAGTTATTATAAAACATATATTAATAGGCTCTATTCTACTAATGAAAACTTACTTTTGATAACCATAATGGATCTCTTGTGAAAAAATATTAATAGTATTGTATGGTTATGAATATTTAGACTGTCTACTAAATACATATCAGATCGATCTGTCATCAGCAGAGGTCGGAATTAGGTAGAGTTATTCATGTACTTGCATTAATTCTCTTAATTTCTTAAATCTTAATTTGCAAAATTTTGTTTAACCTTTAAGTACCGACGTGGGGCCTGTGAGGCCGTGGTGGATAGACAAGTTGTTAGTTTTACCGCTTCCCAGCGCAGGAGAGACCCGTGTTCATCAGTAGCTGCGAGTTTAGTTGTACCGACGTCGTCAAGTGTATAAAAGTACCGGCGAATACTGTTTTGGTAAGTTATGTAATTTAAAATAACGACGCGGCCTCTCAGGCCCAATGTCGGTACTAACTTAGTTTTTTGTTTGAGCTATGATCAAAATAAAGTGCTTAATTTCAGAAATCAAACTGTTAATAGAAATAATGGATGTATCTGGGACATCGAGGGGTAAACATAGTTTACCTACAGATATACAACACTATTCCAAAAGACCATTCATATAAATTCAAATAAATAGAATACTCGGTTCAGATATGCCAGATTTAGTTGAATATGAGGCGAACGAAGAAAAAATAAGAAAAGTACATACTTTTCTATTTCGATTTCTGAGGTGCATCTTGTCTACCTAAACGAAATAAAAAATTCACATATCAATGTTACTCATGCAAGAAATATGTTTGTTTACAGGGCGACAAACAAGTGTGTCCTGATTGTAACTTTGATATTGGACATTTTTTTTTTTCTGGAATACCAAATACATTTGTTTTTTTTTATGTATCTAATAACCCATAAATTTAAGAAAAATATAATTTACGGTTCCTAAGAAGTCATATATCTTATTTTAGATTTTTTTTTGTAGGCTTGAAATTTTTAGTTAAAATGGCACAAAGATTGAAAGTGTTATAATTTCAAAGTTTATTAAAAACTAATTATTACTAAAAATGTAATTTCTTTTATTTGTAAATCCCAAATTAACAGTTTGACCTATAATTTGAAGATTATCATATACAATGTAATAGGGGCGAGACTTCTAACCCGTTAAGGCTGAGTTCTACATGTAATTTTATGGACAAAAGTCGGGGGTCGAAGCGGTCGAATCCCCTCCCCGGAACGCAAAAATTATGGCTATTTTTATATTTTTTTTACTTTTTTTGATATCAAAGGTTGTATGCGTCGTAAAACAAAAAAGAAACGACAAACGGTAGCTAATAATTTGGCTAACTAATTCATTACTTTTTTCATATGTTTAAATGTTTTGGTGAGAAAAAAAATCATTTGTGAATTATTTTTACCGAAAAAATCCAATTTTTCAATATTTTTTATTAGGGGTTCAACCCCCATATTATTTTTTTGTCGATAAAATTAGATGTAGTACTCAGCCTTAACGGGTTAGAAGTCCCAACCCTATCACATTGAATCTTTTACAAAACTCAGTGTTATTTATGCGGCCTCTCAGGCCCTACGTCGGTACTAGTGTGACAAAAAAACCACGTCGGTAGCGAAAGGTTAAAGTGACCTCGCCTATGACGAATACATGCTCGAACAAGCTTCCTTATTTTTATGACGGTCATTCTTGGAATATGCGTCTTATTTCGTCACTATCTTCAAATTTGTTTCGGAAAGGAATTTCGATACACGGCCAATTCCATCTGTATAAATAAGTACCTCAGGGCAAATTTTGTAGGAAATTAGTTGTATAATCACCTCTCGAGAAGAATACGTCGAATTCAAAGTCACCCTGTATAATACACTCCCTAATGATATAAAGGAAATAAAGTTATTTCCTCTCCCAAGACTGCCTCTTTGGCCGAGTGATTGCAAGTGCGACTGCCGGGCAAGGGGTTTCGGGTTCGATTCCCGGTCGGGCGAAGTATTACTGGGCTTTTTTCGGCTTTTCGAAAATTTCTCAGTGGTTCTGATATATAGGCTCACCACCTATTACATGGGACTTACAACATAAATTGTGAATTGTGGGTGTGCATTATTGGCATTATGTGCCGTAATGTGCACCCTTGCCTACCCCTTCGAGGATTAAAGGCGTGATGTTATAAAAAATGGGAATTTCCTTAATTCAAAAAGAATCTTAAGTACTAAATTTTTTTAAAACTACCATGTAAATAAATATGCCTACAGAAACATATCTATATATATAAAACTCTTCCGTTACTGAGTGACTGACAGACAACGCACAGTCGAAACTACTAGTCGTAGACAGCTGAAATTTGGAATGTAGGTTCCTTGGGATATGTAGGGGAGCACTAAGAAAGGATTTTTGGAAATTCAACCCCCAAGGGGGGGGGAAAGGGGTAAAAACGTTTCTATGAAAAATCTTATTCCTTGGGTTTATAAACTTGAAACTTGGCATGAACACGTACATAGACAAGTAAATATGTTTAACATTATAAGTTTTTTCAAACTACCCTCCAATCGTGATTTAGGGGGTGCGATTGGGTGACTGATTTATTAACGCACAGCCGAAACCGCTCGGTATAGGAGTCTGAGATTTTGAACAGAGGTTCCTTTAGTAACATAAGTGAGCACTAAGAAGGATTTTTGAAATGTCAACCCCCAAGGGGGGGAAACGGGATAAACTGAGCCGGGGCTGCGGGAAAGTTCTAACGAGATACCGTGGCCCCGGAACGCAAAGGGCAACTGAAGGAACGAGGTGGGTTTTAGTCAGTAAAAGTCTGACACTCCCTTCCGTTCCACCCAGAGCGGGAGAGGTCATTTGATGATTTCCCATCCTTAAAAAAAAGACTTTGTATGACAACTTTCAGTCGTCTCTTTAACATACATAATTATGTACATACATGCATAACATTAATAACATCACGCCTTTAAATCCCTATTTTGTGTTAACACTACCCATACAAACAGCTAAAAGGAAACAAGTGAAGAGACGATATTTGTCCGCATCCATTTTCACCTAAATTCTTAACGTTAATGAGATTTACTTTTTATTATCAGGTCAACCTAATAGCCTCACATGTACGTATAACTTCGTAAGAATTTTTTTACAACTCCTAACCGTTGAGGAGTTGTACCTTCCATCATCAGCTCATTCACATGGGATGATGACTATCAGACGCAAATACTTAAACAGATCTATGAAATTGTCAAAAACGTAATTGCCTGTAAATTTGAGGTTTGCCCTTGATTTCCCTGGAATACCATCATCAGATCCTGACTAGGTAACAACGGGACCAACTTGAAAGTATACTCTACCGAACAAAAAAAGAATCACGTAAATCGGTCCATAAATCTATTTTTTTGTATGTTTATCTATTTTTTTATATGTTTGTTTGTTTACACATGTAATCGATAAACTCCGAAACTACTGAATCGATTTCAAACATTCACCATTAGAAAGCTACATCATCCCTGAGTAACACAGGCTATATTTAATTCCAGTTGTAACAAGATTTCAGCCTGTGGAAGAAAAAGCCCTGTCGAGATCATTAAAAAACGCTATATATAACCGAATTACACGTGGGCGAAGCCGCGGGCGGAAAGCTAGTAAATTATAGTCCATAAGCTTTACATACCATTACAATTAATAAAAAATACGATACATGCTTACCTATACCTTTCTACAAATATGAAAATAAGTCGGGTTTTCCTTCCTGACGCTATAACTCCAGAACGCACGAACCGATTTCCATGGTTTTGGATTCTCGGGCTCGGGCTCCGTGAGGTTTATAGCAAAGAAAATACAGAGAAAAGCAGGAAAGCCGAAATTCATTAATGACAAAACGGAGTTCGCCTGGTGTGCTAGTAATTAATAAAAAAACATACGTGTATACACGGTGTAACAAAAAGGGGGTATACATATCAAGTGCACGGTTTCTAGATAACATAGCAAACGATACGGGAAGGGTTTTTTAATTTCTTTTTTTCATGGTACCAAGTTATCAATGTTTCCAATCGTGCCGACGCGCGAATCAAAATTAGGTAGTCACGTACTAGGCGATCAGATTGACAGAAGAAATGTTTCGTAATATTAGCGAGTGATCCCTGTAGTGTTGTGACACGTTTGAATGATTTGAAATCAAGAATAATGCGACACCAAGTATTTGGTACCAATTTTTTTTAACGTATTTTAAGCTGAAACTTTGTGTAGAGATTCTATTCAACCTGTATTCTTTAGTGCTTCTTGATCACACACACACACACACACAACGTCACGCCTTTCATCCCCAAAACCCCTTCGGGGATAAAAGGCAGAAGTGCACATTACGGCACGTAATGCCGCTATACAATGTACACCCACTTTTCACCACTTGTGTTATAAGTCCCATGTAATAGGGGGTGAGCCTATTGCCATATCCTGGACACAATTCCAGACTCCGTGCTATTACCGAGAAATTCGAAAAAAGCCCAGTAATACTTTGCCCGACCCGGGAATCGAACCCGAGACCCCTTGTTCGGCAGTCGCACTTGCGACCACTCGACCAACGAGGCAGTCGAAGTGCTTCTTAATGTATATGGGTATTTTGTTACATGCTACAGCATGTAACAAATGTATACATACAATGCTATTAAAAAATAAATCTAACCATACTATAAATATACAAGACATAACATAATATACAAGACTATAAATATATAAAACTAACAATACTCCATAACTCCTTGCATACATTGTGTGTTGTTTCATTATTGTTATTTTATGATAACTACTTGACCATTTTATGCCAAAATGCAATGAATTGAAATGCACCGCATAGTTATTCATGATAGAATTATTATTATTATACATCTGTTATGATATCCACCATGAAACGGTGACGCCTCGCCGATTGTCTTGTGGTTCAATGATGGAAAGGACTAGGAGGAATCAAGTTGTGCAATTCCCCCGCTCTCTCTTCTCGTCTCTTCTCCGACCCAATATTTTTAAGATTACTCTCGTCTACTTAAAGTGCCACACAATGCCAGATCCTGTCCCACTCAATTTCATCAACGTACAAGAAATGTAAATTAATAAAAAAAACGACCCAGATGGTCGCGATAAAAACAGGAAATAGGCCTTGTTATCAGAGCAAGTTTATCAGAATAATAGTTAAGTAACCAAGGGTCCTATTTTCATTACATTTTTTTGCCGACGAGACGAGACAAATACACTGCACTCACCGCTCGGACCGCAAATTATCCGATTACCCGCTGCTCGGTCGCGGTTGGCTCGACACCTCAGCACGCCCAGCCGCTGCCCCGATCACGCGAGGCCCTCCGTCGTGTCCGGTGCCCGGTCTGCCACCAGCGGCAAGCCCCAGGTGCCGGCTCGGCGGGTCCCCCGCGCGGGTCAGCGACTGAAGCGTCGCCACCAGCCACCCCGAACCAAAATTTGTCTTCTACCCGACAAATTTTATATTTTATTTCTACACCTACCGCGGCAAGAAGATGCCGCACGGAGGCCGCGAGCAGTCGCCGCGCTCCTCCAAGCTCGGCCCGGCGGGGCGGGGGAGGGTGTTCAAGAACTCCCGTCTGCGCCCCACCGAGTCACGAAACCTGCAGGTGGCGATACAGCAGTTCGCCACCTTTGCTGCCACCACGCCGACCCCATCGGCCTTCGGAGGTGCGGGAGAGGAATTCTTCCCCCCCCGCCCCCCTCGATCCCTGACACCCCGGCGTCGCCCTCGCCTCCACTGCGCACGCAGGTGGGGACCTGCGTGGCCGGCCGCGATGCTGGAACCTATAGACGTGGTGCCGACTACCGCCACTCCGGACACGGGTGCCTCACACCCGACCACCGTAGAACGTGACGCCGGTCCAGCACACCCGCCGTCTGCGATACCGCGGCCGACCCCACGGCCGCATGCTGATGCGGCGCAACCTGCCGCCACCGCAGCCGCCGCTCCACGCGCCACCGCTCCTCGCGCCCCCGCCCCCGCACCAGCTGCGGGACAGAAGCCGAGGAAGCCGCAGCCCGCCGCGGCCCCGCCGCGTCCTCAACGGCCCCCCAAGAAGCCGACTGCGATAGCGCCAGCTGCGCCCATGCGCCCAGCGCCCCTTTGGGAAGGGGGTGCGCTTCACGCCCCGCTCCGACGTGGAGTACAGGGCGATCCAGGCATACCTAGCGGACTTGGAGAAGAACCAGGGAGTTGCCTGGTTCTCGTACTCCCTCCCCGCGGAGCGGAGTGTCAAGGTGGCCATCCGAGGGCTACCGGTGGACACCCCGCCTGAAGAAATCATTGAGGCGCTGCGAGACGCCGGCTATGGCGCCGAGTACGTCCGCCCCATCCGCGCGCGCCAGGGACGACCTGGGTGCTTGTATTACGCCCAGGTAGCGCGCGCGGACAACACCATCCCGGGCATCTACGGGGTAACAGAGTTACTCTGTATGCCCGGGATTAAGATAGAAGCGTGGCGCGGGAAGAAGGGTCCCGCGCAGTGCCACCGCTGCCAGCAGTTCCGCCACTCAGTCGCCCCGACCGACCCACCTGACGCAGCCACAGCCAGCGAATCGCGACCGCCGAGACAGGCCACGGCCTGGACCGCGCGTCCTCGCGCCCCCGGTCGGGGTCGCAGAGAAGGCTACGAGAGAACAGCTACATTTGGCATGCCTGTAAACTGTATTTTTTTGGTGGGGCAAAGCTCCACAGAAGCATAATTGGTTCTGTGGACGAGTTGTTTTGTTGTTGTTGAGTTGAAAATATTTTTTGAAGTACTAGCAGAACTCGTTCACAGAAGCATAATTGCTTCTATCCAAATTCCTTCTTTCTAAACAAAATTGATTTTCCAATTTGCACTAATGCGCGTCAATGTGCTGTTTTAAGGAAAAATGCGTGTCTGTTAGCAAGTTCTTGATTATTTCAATTGACGTAGGTATAATCTATACATACAAAATTATAAAGCTTGAAGAGTTTGAGAGAAGCTTGTTTGTTTGAACGCGCTAATCTCCGAAATTACTGGTCTGATTTGAATAATTCTTTTTGTGTTGGGTAGCGCATTTATCTAGGAAGGCTAAAGGCTATAAAATATTACGCTATGACCAATAGGAGCCAAGCAGAGCGGTTGAAACCGCGCGGAAGTAGCTAGTTAATAATATTAATAGCAATGGTCGGCCGTATGTTGATGTCAGAGTAGAATACACTCAATACCAACCCTACTCCTTCCTGTGGGTGTATTAGACGTTGTCTAACGAACTACAGAGAGAGCTCCAGCGCTCTCTTGTAGATAAAACATAAAATCTCTCATATAAAATAGTAGCAAGACTGCAATAAGAGCAACTGGCTGCCGAGCAACGTGTAGCGGGTTCGATTCCCGCACGGAGTAATTCTTTGTGTCATTCATATTTTTTATGACCGGTCAGAGTAGAAGTAGAGAAACGCACCCGCGACACAGGTGAAAATCCTAGTGTAGGGCAACGTTTAAAAAAAACTAATACATAGGCTGGTACATAATATATAACACTTAACCGTAAGAAATTATTTGACGAAACAAATATGTGATGTTATTGTTGCATCAGATTTACGTTTTAACACATAATACAACATATAAGAGAAATTGTTACGAAATTGTGATACTCATATTGCACAATTATTGCATTACAATTTCATTGAAAATGATGCAACTTTGTATTTGCTTCGAATGTCTTAGTAGTTGAGTTAGTTCAAACAATACTATAGTAATACATTGTATATGAAAAACTCTCATAAATAAATAAATCTCCCGATCGATTTCGTTCACGGTGGCCGTTCTGTCTAACTAGACTAGCCCACTATGCAGGAGATATTATTGTGCACAAGTGTGTGCGCAAACACAGTTGCACTCTCTGTTCCCTCACTCTCAGCAGCCGAAGGGACGGCAGACCGACACAACTGAAGAGAGGTCAGGCGAAGGACTAATGGCTTTACGTGCTTTCCAAGACTTGGGGGTGAAACACCATCGAACTTCATTACTTCGTGCTAATAATGGTAATTTTGAGAATATCTAATATATAAAATTCTCGTGTCACAGTTTCCGTTGCCATACTCCTCCGAAACGCCTGGACCGATTTTGATGAATTTTTTGTACTTATCCGGTATCTATGAGAATCGGCCAACATCTATTTTTCTTCCCCCTAAATGTTAGGGGTAGTACAACCCTAAATTTTTTAATTTTAAGCTAGCGGAAGCTAGTAGTCTCTAATAATATGTGGGCTAGTCTAGTTAGACAGAACGGCCATCGTGAACAATATCCATCGAGAGATTTATTTATTTATGAGAGATTTCCATATACAATGTATTATAGTATTGTTTGAACTGATTCATCTACCAAGACACTCGAAGCAAATACAAAGTTGCATCATTTTCAATGAAATTGTAATGCAATAATTGAGCAATATGAGTATCACAATTTCGTAACAATTTCTCTTATATGTTGTATTATGTGTTAAAACGTAAATCTGATGCAACAATAACATCACATATTTGTTTCGTCAAATAATTTCTTACTGTTAAGTGTCATGTATACCTATATATTATTTTTTAAACGTTGCCCTACACTAGGATTTTCTCCTCAGTCGCGGGTGCGTTTACAAACATACAATTTCACATGCACAGTAACACTCAGACCTGTCATAAAAAAATATGGATCACAAAAAGAATTACTCCGTACGGGAATCGAACTCGATACACGTTGCACGGCAGCCAGTTGCTCTTATTGCAGTCTTGCTACTATTTTATATGAGAGATTTTATGTTCTATCTACAAGAGAGTGCTGGAGCTCTCTCTGTAGTTCGTTAGACGATATCTAATACACCCACAGGAAGGAGTAGGGTTGGTATTGAGTGTATTCTACTCCGACATCAACATACGGCCGACCATTGCTATTAATATTATTAACTAGCTACTTCCGCGCGGTTTCACCCGCTCTGCTTAGCTCCTATTGATCATAGCGTGATGTTTTATAGCCTATAGCCTTCCTCGATAAATGCACTAAGACAACAACAAAAATAATTATTCAAATCGGACCAGTAGTTAGCGCGTTCAAACAAACAAACTCTTCAGCTTTATAATATTATAATACTATAGATTATACCTACGTCAATTGAAATAATAAAGAACTTGCTAACAGACACGCATTTTTCCTTAAAAACAGATGTGCGTTTGAGATTTGATGCCCAAGCGCACATATTGACGTGCATTAGTGCAAATTGGAAATACCTATTTATATATTTGCGCATAAGCTTGCAGGAAGTAGAAAAGTCAATTGCCAATTGAAAAAATATCACATCACGCCTTTATTCCCAGAAAACTGTGTAGATGTGCATATTTATTATACATTTACCTAATGTTGAGTGTGGGAGAGCCATGCTTTGGCACGAATGGGCCGGCTCGACCGGAGTGATACCACGGCCTCACAGAAAACCGACGTGAAACAACGCTTGCGTTGTGTTTCGTTGTGTGAGTGAGGTTACCGGAGGCCTGATTCCCCCTTCCCAATCTTCCTAATCCCCGATTCCCGAACAACTACCTTTAAATTCCTACACCCCAAAAGTCCGGCAACGCATTTGTAATGCCTCTGGTGTTTCAAGTGTCCATGGGCGGCGGCGATTGCTTACCATCAGGTAATACGTTTGCTCGATTAAATAATTCATAAAAAAAATGTTGGTCAAGTATCTTATGAGTCACATGTTATAGAAGATAGTACTGCCATCTATCGGACACTAGCTACATTAAATGCTACAATTGAGAATTAAGAAATAACCTAACTTTACTTTATCCGACTTAGACATGCGTTATGCAACTTTGCTATGGATGCGTTTAGCTCCCACCAATTATATTCATTGATTCACATAGCTTAGCACAGAGAGACAGACTCAGCTAAGCTATGATTTTTCATATCGAAAGTTACGTGCTATGGATGCATGCTATGTATGCGAGCTATGGATGCTACGCTATGGATGGTTTCCTAACTGTCGATACACCGCATAATCGAGCTGCTTATCTTCCTTGCACAGCTACTTACTGGCTGGGCATCTTCATAGCACATCTTACTCGCACAGCTACATAGGTTAGTATCAGTTGAAATGACCACATAATTTCACAGCATAGCTATCTGGTGGGTCTACCCTTAGGGACACGGCGGTTTACCGAGGCTCCAGCTTATAGCAGGAGAAGGAAGGGGTGAAAAAAATTAAAGGGGGCACTCCATACATGGAACTGATTAAAAAAAACAGCTAGCATATCCGTGATGGGTGTCTATGGATAGGTCTTAAAAAAAGACATTAAAGTTCCTAAAACCATTTTTCGTCAAAATCAATCGTTTGAAAGTTAGACGCTTCCAAAGTGGAAAAAATAGTGTCTTTAACTTTTAAAATAAGTTGGTGAGAGAGCTAAGAAATATATATCCTGTAGATTTCAATAGAAACTTACAAGGAAAATTGGTTTGAACCAGATATCATTATTAGTTTAAGAAATTTAAAATTTCAAAAACCGAAAAAATAACTTTGTCGTTCATATAAGCACTATGTAGAAACAAGTTATTTTATAACTTTTATATTATGTCATATACTTGCTGCTACGGAACCCTTCATGGGCGAGTCCGACTCGCACTTGGCTGGTTTTTTAGTCAGTAAGAGTGTTACACTCCCTTTCGCCACCCAAGGCGGGAGAAGTCATTGGATGATTTTCCCCCTCAAAAAAAAAGACCATGGCGGTGTGGTGGGTAACTTTGTACTACTCCTTGTTTCATGGTCATTACTTCACGATTTAAAAAAAAATCCCCTGTCTCGTGAGTCTACAGGGACGCGATATAATTCACTAACTACCAAACACAACATAATGTTGACTCATAGGGATTGTACCTACATAGTATGTCATAATAATATTTAGTACTTTTCCCACAACGTCTGATTAAGCTACATTGAACTGATTCATAATTAATTTAAAAATCTAAAAAAAAATTGTGTATGTATATCCATTATATGTAGCAAAATTTAAATAAGTATTTTTTATAAAAGGTGGTGTAAAATTACACAATGTGGGTAATAGTTATTACAGTGAAATAAAATAAAGAAATCATGTTACATAATAAATAATTTATTAGAAAAATACATAATTATTTTGAAACAATTTTCCAAAAAAAGTCAAATAATTTTAAAAACGTACAGGTTTACAGACAGAAGTAATAAAATAACAGTCTTTACATAATGAAATGTTAAATAATAAATATAACACAAAACAACGACATATCGTAATACAACTTTTGTATAACAAAGAACTTAGCAATACTTAGTTAAGATTATGAAAAATTGAGCAAGAGTTAAAGGCCTTTTAAATAAATATATCCTACATTACAATTAGGTACTTACAACAGTCGTTCTTACACACAAACATTAAATACTTATGGGACAATAGTCATACAGACAGCCCCTATTTGGATGGACTAATGGAGACTAGTAGAGATGGATAAATGGCGTACTTTAATATAATAATTATTAGTAAAATGACTAAATTGTGCTACATACAGGGTGTAAGCGGAACGCTCCCAAACGTCGTAAACAGGTGATGGTAAAAAACGTGTATTATTTTAAAAAAAAATAAAGAATTCAATGTTTATTTTAAGTAATAATAGTTGTAATCTAATGCTGAATTTTAATATAGCATGAATAATACAAACACAAAAACGATTAAAATGATAAAAACATAAACAATTTGTGGCGTTTTTCGGGAGCGTTCCGCTTACACCCTGTATAGTAAAGCTTTATCACAATAACAGCATGTTAAATTAATATAATCGATAACATTGATTATAAGTAAATAAATGCTTACATTATAAACTTTTCTCAAAGTTTAAATTTAAATTACATTATCTATTTTTTTTATTAAAATAAAAAAATAGAAATGGAATGATAGAAAATGGAATACACATGTTGGTGAATGTATTATGTTAAAAATTAAATAATGATAATATGATTAGGTAATCATGTGACATAATAAATATAACGATTAAATAATTAATTAAGTAGTCACAATAAAATAAAACTTTAGATTTACAAAATGAGTATGGAGAAAATGACTAGATATTTAAACTTGACTAAATTAGTAATGACCTATAAATAATACTAAATTCCACAACAAAATAATCATGAATTAATTCTAAGTCACTCACACGAATGAGGAAAACTTTTCGTCTTATTTCTCATATTGACCAGTCGAATAAATAAATAGAAATAAAAGAAGTTGCGTCTTATCATCTCTTGTCTTCTCCCATCATCTCCTCATACCTAAAACAAAGAAATATTCAATTAAATAAAATATTTTTAAACACGATCTTTTAGGTGGGGCAATAATAGTAGAAAAATTATACAAAGTTGCATCATTTTCAATGAAATTGTAATGCAATAATTGTGCAATATGAGTATCACAATTTCGTAACAATTTCTCTTATAATGTTGTATTATGTGTTAAAACGTAAATCTGATGCAACAATAACATCACATATTTGTTTCATCAAACAATTTCTTATGGTTAAGTATTATGTATACATATTATTTTTTAAACGTTGCTCTACACTAGGATTTTCTCCTGTATCGTGAGTGCGTTTTCAAACATAAAAGTTTACATACACATGACACCCAGACCCGAAACAACAATATGTGGATTACACAAAGAGTTGTTCCGTGCGGGATCCAAGCCCGCTACACGTTGCGCAGGAGTCGCTTATCTAGCCAAAGCGCCAACCGTGCAGTCAAATAAACAGATACATCGAAAAAATGCATGACTTCAATGACTTGATTCGCAAAACAAGTTTGAAAGCTCTTATAGCTAGTTTTACTAAATTAAAGCACTATTAAAAATATGGAAATCGGAAACTTACGTTTTTTGGCTCATACACTGATTCATGAACCAAATCTCTCCTTCAGAACATTGATGACCATCGTGGATAACATTTCTTTTCGTCCGTTTCACAACACCGAATTTAGTTTCATCAGGAACATTTAATTTCACATTATAATATTCACTGGGCTCATTGTCTTCTGCACTGACAAGAGTCTTGATCTCATTTCCAGTAGGATATGAGAATACGATGTTAAGAAATACACACAAGGTAAATAATGTGAATAATTTAATCGCCATCTTGATGTGTGTTTGCAGCGTGCGCTTGCGACGAGTGATCGAGTAGAAATACGTTATTGACTGTGGGCTTTCCGCTTTTATAGCGGGCTCGACGCGCCCGCCGCTACGTCAGAACTGTGGAACTGTGGTACAGTACAGTGGTACAGTGACGTATAGTGGTACGTCATTAAAGATCACAATACGTTAATAATGGGAAATGGCAACTATTTAGTTTTATTTTATTTTACACTTTATGTACATATCACAATGGTGGACTTAATGCCAAATATGGCATTCTCTAACAGTCAACCTTAGGGTGATGCAGAGAGACAACAGCAGGTGTTAATTATTTAAATTAAATTATTTTACTCATAGATATAATACATTTCTTGCAATTAAGTTCGATCTTTGACTTAAATAATGTTTAATTATAAATATGTAGAGTTTATAGCTGCTAAAGGTGTAAAATGTGAATTAAAAAAGTGCAAGTTTTCATTTATAGAGGATTTTGAATACGACATTGACACAAACAGGTTTCCAACTAGTTTCAAATAATAAATTGATAACGATTATTAAAAACATCGACAGATTACAAAAAATGACAAACATATATAATAACGCATGAGTATTGCTTAAAAATCAATATTTTTGTAAAGGAAAATCGTGAATACTGTGTTTTACGCATACATTATGCATGCATCACATAAATGACTCAAAAAGACTGCGTCATTTATCAGTTGTCTGCTATATATCTTGCTATGTATAGCTCACAGACAAGACTATCCACTAATGTGGAATAGTTTAAAGCAGGGACTTAGTACGCTTACGACTGCTTTCTATTACGTACTAACTAATATATATAACTAAATAATTGTATTCCTTATTGTAATTTGTGGATCTCAGTTGTCTAACTAAATATATGTATATTATTTGGGAGGTCTCTCCTTCTCGGGTTTGACCCGGTGAAAATGGGCACCGCGTCTCGCGACCCGCAGAAAGAACGGTGCTCATTGCCCCCTACTAAATTAATTTATAACTCTCCTCCTCTCTTCTGCTGATTTCGTGAGTATTGATACTGTTAGTGTGTTGTTCTGAATTTTGTGTGGATGTAGATGTAATAATTGAATGCCAGGTATGGATTGTGACCTTTGTGTGATAGTTTGAAGTTTGGGAGAGCTATGCTTCGGCACGAATTCGCCGGCTCAACTGAAGTGATACCACCGTGAAACTCCGCTTGCGTTGTGTTTCGTTGTGTGACTGAGGTTACCGGAGGCTCAATTCCCCCCTTTCCAATCTTCCCAATCCCCGATTCCCCAAAAACACTTAAATTCCTAACCCCCAAAAAGCCAGCAACGCACTTGTAACGCCTCTGGTGTTTCAAGTGTCCATGGGCGGCGGCGATTGCTTACCATCAGGTAATACGTCTGCTCGTTTACGTGTGTTCCATAAAAAAAGTTGATTAAGTGGTGTGTGGTGTCTGTGTTCTTCATGTTCTTATTTTTTTTCGGTTTACGTTGAATTATTTAGTACTATTTGTAGTTCCATTTAACTCATATGAGTGATCTCCATATTGTATAATAGGTAATGTGTACACCTCTGCTTACCCTTGGAGACTAAAAGGCGTGTAGTTATGTCTGTTGTAAATTTGTTAGAAGTGTATTGCGTGTATGCAATGCCCCTAGTTATAAACCGGCCGAGCAACTTAACTCTAGCTACGTACAATTCTGATTTCGGGTTTTTACCGAAATGTCTGTTTCTAATTGGTTCTAATATTTTTTGATAATACATATTACCTATGTTAGTTAAATTGAGATCAGTTTATGAAAATTTTAATGTCTATGTAAGATTTTTATTGGGACAAGCTGCCAGCATGCCACCTGAATTCTGTGTCTTGTGGTCATGATTAAATGTCTTGGAAACTCTCAAACTGTTTTTATAAGGTATAGACGTATATTAATATGTATTATGTTCAATATTTATATTAATTACATCCAATTTTGTTTTTTGCTTATGGTCTAAGATCCGATAAAATATCGACCTGTACCAATCTGTTTAATGGATAAAAATTATTCGATAGGTAATTCTGTTTATAAAAAAGCTCAAAAGAGAAGAGCTAATAAATAAATATTATCAAAACTTGAGCACCAACCTACAGCTTACCATCAAACTTGTTACGCAGCTTATAGGATTGAACACAAGCGTAGTGCTGAAGAAAATGTTGATTCAAGTCGGCACAGGTATCGTCATGTCCATAAAGGCACAAGTATGGCCTATATTTTATCAGGCAAACCAATTTTTTATCATTTTCGATAAACTAAATTACCTATTGAATAATTTATATCGATTAAACTGACCGGTGAAGGTCGATGTTATATCGGATCATCTACTATTAAATAATCTATTCTCCAAAACTTATTAACTGCATCTAAAAAACCGACTTCAACCTCCTTCTTTGGTTTTTGAAGTGAATAAAAATCGGGTAATACTCGTTTACTAAAACTTACTACTTACTAAACTATAAGTGTAATAATACATTTTCTGAAAACAACAACAAAATCGATGCGACAATCGCGAAATAATCGCCACATACATACAAGTTAAATAGAGAACCTTCTTGTTTTGATGTCTAACCTAGAAAAACTGCTACTAACTAGCAAGGCGAACGAAAAAAGACCCAGAGGTGAAACCCCGCTGGACCGACCAAATCATCGCCATTCACAACAGTCAGCGATACCATTCACACCACCGAAGACGATGACGAACGATAGTCCCCGATGAGGTGATTCATCGAGGGCCCGACCCTCAGCATTGAGGACAAAAGAAGAAGATTCTCTCAAAAGACAAAAAATGAATTCGAACGACACTCGTGTCAAGGCCATTGTTTTTTTTTATGTTAAATGCAAATGCACCGCGTGATTCAAAGCTTGCAAGCAAATTACTCGTCTTACGGGTGGGTATTCCCAAAGTATAACTGTCGTTGTGGGCAGGGCATGATCATTAACACCTGATATCAATTCTTATGTTTTTTTAGGAGCAATTGTCATCAAATGATTTCTTCCGCCTTGGGTGAGGCGAGAGAGAGTCTCAGACTCTAACTGACTGAATATCACTCTATTCCTACTCCTGCTTTAAGCAGAAATCCTTTGTTAATAGGTGTCTAGCATCTCAAGTCAAATCGGGCAAAGTTTCATCACCATTATGTAGTAGAAGTAGGTGAAATTTCAAATAAAAAATTCAATAAATAACAAAACATTTATTTTTTAAAAATACATGTCATAATATCAGTATAAAAGTATTTCCAAAAATATACTGAGATAATTTCACAAAGAATTGTAATAAATAAATAGAAAGAGAGCTATCAACAAAATATTCAATACATTACTTCATTTATAATATTATTTCATTTTAATTGTTTCGCAATAATTGCATGTTCTCTTTATTGGCGTTAAACGTGTGTATTGTAGTCATAATTTCATCATACAACTTTTGCATAGACATACGAATAAGAAACTTAATAAAAAGTGCGTTAAGATTACAAAAAATTGAGCAAGATTTTTAAATTCATAAATAAATATTAAAAACATAGTAATTATACTTATACATTGTAAAAATAAGTTACAATACAAATACTTAGGTACCTATACAAATATTGCACCTACTTGGATGGACTAATATACATAGTAAATTGACACAATTGTTGTACCTATTATATTAAACTAATTATAAAATAATAATAAATATTATTACAACTAAATAAAGCTTTATCACAGCAATAGAGTCTTAAATCGACTAACATTAAAAAATAATTGACGTTAACATTAATTATAAAATAATAAATAATTAAATGCTCACCACAAGTTACATTTCATTTCATAATCTTTTTTCCATAATGAAAAAAAATTGAAATTGAATGCTAGAAAATGGAATAAATATTTCGAAGAATGTATAATGTTAAGTAATAGATACTGACAATAATAATTAGTACAATAACTAGTACAATGAAGAATATTATTTGTTTAAGTAAAAGCATTTGTTTCAATTAATTCTTAATTTGGCACTTTTGTGACGTCAAACTGAATTGTCCGCCAGTCTGTCTGTCAGTGAAGCTATGTGCTCGTTCCAAAGTGTAGCTTCGAATGGAGAAGAACGAGCAAGAATCTTTATTAGCTATGGTTGTCCTATTGTAGGTCAAAGACCTCCCGACCCTTTTCCATTTGTCTGTTCCTAGAGCTATCTGAGCCCAGCCCTTTCCATAGGCATCAAGAATATTATTTTACAATAATGACTAGATTTTTAAACTAACGTATTAATAAATTAATCATAAATACATTTTTAGTCACATAGGCATATTATATTTATGTGTAGACTGTTTCAACCTGGTTTTCCTTATTGTCCAGTCGAATAAGTAGAAATTAATTTAAAGAAGAAGCTTCTCATTATCTCTTGTCTTCTCCCATCATTATCTGATACCTATAACAAAGAAATGTGCAATTAAATAAAAGGTTTTTAAACATATTATTAATGTCCTTGGTTGGCCTCTTGGGTCAAATATTCAGTTCAATATAAATCATTATTGCATCACAAGAATGTGACTACTTGGAAGCTTTTTCTAAATAGGTACAAATATTTCCGACATAAAAGGATAATTCTCCAATTTTCCTTTTTATTTTGTAGGTAATGAAATAAACTACATATCCTTTTAAGGTATCGGAAATTCCGATCAGGTACCAAACAAATGTTTGTTGCCACCCAAGATTTTCTTTATTGTGCATTAGTAAGTAGTATTTGTAAAGAACTAAGTAAGTTATGACAGTATAAATTCGTGACTCACACCATCAAACAAATATGCATTTGTAGTTACCGAGAACTCCAGCCATGCAGTCAAAATAAATAATTTCTTACAAAAATAAGGTCACATTATAAACATAGAGTGTAAAAACCCCCTGTCAAAAAAATAATAACATAACAAGCTAAGATTATAATGTAGGTGCAGAACAGATGTTAACAAGCAACGTTTTCTTTACACTGCAAAGCTTTGATTGAATTTCGACCTAATTGCAAACCAAATAGGTTTGAAAAACTACTCTAGCTAGTTCTACAAAAGTAAAAAAAAAAATTGGACACTCACTTTTCTTCAGTGATACACTCGTCCAAGAACCACCTCTGTCCTTGAGGACAGTTGTCATTTCCAATAACATTTCTTTTTGTCCGCTTGACAACACTCAATTTACTTTCATCAACAACATATAATTTCACAATAGAATTTTCACTAGGCACCGAAACTGACGGACTGATGACTGAGTCATCTGTACTAAGACTTTTAATCTCATTTCTCGTAGGATATGAGAATACAATGTTAAGAAATACACATAAGGTAAATAATGTGAATAATTTAAACGCCATTTTGTTGTCTGGCCGCACCGGTCGCTTCTACTGACTAAGAGCGAATGTAATATCGCCGCTGCTCTTACGGTTTTTAAAGGGGACCACAACAGGCGCGTCAATTGGCCCCTATACGTCACTAACCACTACCACGCTGCTATACCATAAATCATGAATATATTTTAAACAAGGTAAAGGAAATCCCAGTAATTCCCATCTGTTCAAAGTATATTATTATACAATGACTTAAGAAATAAAATAGTTTAAATTAGAGTAATGAGTATAGTAATGAGAATAATTTGAATTTTCATAATATTTGGCAGTATAAAGTCATACTGTTTTATGTTATTACATATTATTATGTTCGCGTAATAATTGAATTATCTTTAAATGAGTATTACGCGTCCTTATCTATGACTAGAAACATAAATATTACATCAGTGATATTTCTCATTATCAGGCAAGATTAATGCACTGCACTTGATCACCGGATTCAACTTGCAATTATTATTGATAAGATAACTGATACAGTAGACATATAGATTTAATTGTGCTGTGGTGAATTAAAATCAAGGATTATATTGAACTTTATCTTTCTTAGCGAGCTCCTACCAGACAGACTGACGGACAATTCAATTTGACGTTTCAAAAGTGCCTTAATTTAGGATTAATTGAAATAAATACTTTGACTTTGATTTACATCCTATGCTAGGATTCTTTATGTCGTCGGTGAATTTACGCACGCACGCGCCCACAGACCTCTGAGACCCGGATCACCTACATATTGGTGAATCACAATAAAAATATTCGATGAATGATGCATTGTCATTTGGTGTCCAAAAAAAAATTTGACAAAATCCGTAATAAGAAGGACATTGTTGAGCCATGCTTTGCCATGATTGAGTCGACTACAGCTTTTACAGACAACCGTGAAACCACGCTTGCATTATGTTTCAATGCGAGAGTAAAGTTACCGAATGACCACGCCCACCGAAAAGATCGGTAACGCACTTGTAACTCGTCTAATGTCACGATAGCGCCGATTGCGTATCAAATGATTCTACAGCTCAATTTGCCTGTCAATCCCCATAAAAAATGATCATTGTATGACTCATATAGTAATGTCCCGTTTAATATTATGGACTTCGCCTTAGATTTCGGGACCCTATGATTGCATGAGCTCATAGGAATGAGCTACGTGTGACGTAGAAAGGGCTATCACATTATTTGAGCATTAGTTTCCTGTCTGGTTAGCGGCGTCGTCATTGACTGTATGATTCATACCGAACCTGTTCACACGACATTTATGTGAGAGGTATTAACGGTTCGTCTTTAAACAGTAAAAGTTGGTACATTTTTTTTTTTACATTCTTTCTCCAAAATCCATATTTTTATTGATATATTAAGTATTCTAGTTACATTTCAATGAAAGTATTGCATTGTAAGTAGAAACAATTGATGAAAATTTTTTTTTTTTTGTAAATATTATAATATTAATAAAATAGAAATTATATTAAAATGTAAAATATTTATTACTTTACTTTTTTCATATGTTTGATAATGTTTTGGTGAGAAAAAAATCATTTGTGAATTATTTTTACCGAAAAAATCACTATTTTTCAATATTTTCAATTAGGGGTTCAACCCCCCATATTTTTTTTTTTGTCGATAAAATTAGATGTAGTACTCAGCCTTAACGGGTTAGAAGTCTCACCCCTATCACATTGTATATTAATATATAAATTATATAATTAATAATTAAATATTATTTAAAAAATGTTGTTTTAAATAACTTTATTCTTTTGAAAAGTCTAAATAATAAATTTTTGTTACTGAGTAAAATACCCAAAATGACTATATACATAATAATTACAATTAAACTGATGCTAACTAATGCAAACTTTAAAGAGTTTTTTTTTCATATCTGAAAGATAAAATAGTCCCCTATTTAGTCATCGGTCCTAGAAATAAGTCTTAGTCAGCCCTTTATGTCCTTCGGGGAATAAAAGTCGTGGTACATTTGTACTAACTATGACGTGGTAAAGGGACCTAAGTACAAACTAGTTCAATGACCCTTAACCGACGAGCATGCATGCAAAGACTGATGACTGTTGATGAAACAAAAGAAGTACGTAAGATTCGTAGCAACTGGTAATGTACGTCATCAAGTCCAATTCCCGGATCAGATTAACATTTTTGATAAATTTATAGTTTTTATAGTGGTCGGAATTGCGACTGCCGGGCAAGGGGTCTCGGGTTCGATTCCTGTGTCGGCCAAAGCTTTAGTTTCTTAGTAGTAGCACGGAGTCTGGAATTATGCCCGGTATATGGCAATAGGCTCACTCCCTATTATATGGAACTCATAACATACATACATGGTGAAAAGTGGGTATACCTACACTGTACAATAGCATCACATACTGTAATGCGCACCTCTGCCTACCCCTTGGAGGATAAAAGGCGTGACGTTACATATAATATAATATTCGTAATGTTATGAAGTTCAGAGTCTTTACGTAATAATTATGTGTATGACAAAAGACACACCCGCTACTTGTATATAATATGTCAGTGTATATGTATATAATGTGTATGTATGTATATAATGGGTCAAGCAATTAATATATATTATGTATAATTATGTACATACTGGTGTAAATGAGTCACGTTCACATAAATGCGGTATAACATTTATATTTCATAACATTTGTGTACATAAATTGTTTGAATCGCGCGACTTGCATCAGTTAAAATGTGGCTAAAATAAAAAAAATGCACAACATATTTAGTAATTTTGTCTTTGTACGAATAGCTGGCAACGCCCGGGGATATACCTCGCGAACTTGACCAGACTTGTTCGCGTTGTTAAAATTGTATAATATTACAAATTCTGTATTTCCCCGGTGGGTTAGACAGAGGAGTGTGAACACACCTACATTTTAACGCAATGGATGAGTGATTTGGTATTGTGCAACGCGTCGCGTGATCAAATTAACATAATCTATATTCATTCATTCATATCGTCACGCCTTTAATCCCCGAAGGGGTAGGCAGAGGTGCACATTATGGCACGTAATGCCACTGTGTACATTCACTTTTCACAGTTTATGTTGTAAGTCCCATGTAATAGGTGGTGAGCCAATTTCCATATACCGGACACAATTCCAGATTCCGTGCTACCAGTGAGAAATTTTCGAAAAACCGAGAAAAGCCCAGTAATGCTTCGACCGACCCGAGAATCGAACCCGAGACCCCTTTGCCCGGCAGTCGCACTTGCAACCACGCGGTCAACGAGGCAGTCTGTATCTATACATAAAATAAAACTGTAAAAGTGATAATTCTGTACATTGAAAATATTGGACTGTTTCAGTGGTTGAGTAGGTCAAATACGACTGCCGGACAAGGGGTTTCGAGTTCGATTCTCGGGTCGGGCAAAGTATTACTGGGCTTTTTTCGGTTATTCGAAAATTTCTCTTATAGGCATTTCGATTATAGGCACTTCTAAATATTGATACGTTTTATCTTAGTATTGCTATCTTATCGAATCGAAATCAAAATAAAAAATAAGGGTCTAATATTTTTTCATTACCTAACTGACGGACTAAATAGTATTTTAATTTTCATACCCCGTCACCATCCTTATTCTTACCGACTAAAACACCTCCCTGTTCTTACTCCTGCTTCGAGTCAGAGTCCCGGTAGGATCACCGGTTCGAAACAATGTTGGTTGCACCATATACTATATGTGCTATCACAATTCTTATATATTTATCCTTTACTAACTGATATTAAAGACGCATTAATTAATGGCGTGTCATGTTCGATTCCAGACTCAGGCAATGACTGTTCCTGTGTAATTATTACAAACATCTTCGGGGAAAAACGGTCATGGTATTGAGTCATCATCTCCTATCCTATATCATAACTATATTTATGTCCTACTACTACTACACTACGTTGGTCGAGTGGTCTCGGGATCGATTCCCGGGTCGAGCAAAGTATTATTGGGCTTTTTTCGGTTTTTCTATCTGTAATAGCACGGAGTGTGGAATTGTGCCCAGTATTTGGTAATAGGCTCATTCCCTTTTACATGGGACTTATAACACCAATGGTGAAAAGTGGGTGTACATTGTATAGCGGCATTACGTGCCGTAATGTGCACTCCTGCCTACTGGACAAATCTTATTCTATCCTTCGTTTTATTTACCCCCTTAGAATAAAATAACTAAATAAAATAAATCGCCAACTCGCATTGAACAATTGTGGCGATTAATGGTCAAACCTTCTCCGTGTGAGAAGCCTTTGGGCAGCAGTGACTCACTTTAAACAATTCAAGATCGAAGAACATTGAGGAAAACTATAAAGGTATAAATTAAAAAAGCTTCTGTGAGTAACGTCACAATAATTAAATAATCTTAAATTTTAGCAATATCTATGTGTTACTAAATAAAAAAAAGTAATTTACATAATTTATACTTCACGTATTATGTTTATCAAAACTATTATTATCGCTTCGTGTTCCGCACGCGTGCAAAAAGTCATCAGACCGCCACAGATGGGGCCCAGGGGGCTGATGTCCGACCAGGAGCCGATTACCGGGGCTCCGACTCGACAACCAGGAGTAGGGACGGGGTCGTATTTAGTCACTAAGAGTCTGTCACTCCCCCGGAGCTGCGGTCTACCTAGCGGGTTTACCGGGGCTCCGGCTCGACAAGTAGGAGTATGGTCGTATTTAGTCAGTAAGAGTCTGACACTCCTTCGGAGCTACGGACTACCTAGCGGGTTTACCGGGGCTCCGGCTCGACAAGTAGGAGTAGGGTTGTATTTACTCAGTAAGAGTTTGACACTCCCTCTCGCCTCGCCTTGGCGAGTGAAGTCATTGGATGATTTTTCCCCCTTAAAAAAATGAGTCTGACACTCTCTCGTCTCACCCAATGAGGATCAATAAATGATTTTCCCTCCTTAAAAAAGGCAAGCCAGTTCTTTTATCTTGGTGCCACAGTTTTTAATTACAGTTTTCTTGATAACCCATAACATTGTAAAAGCCAAAAAAATAACAATTTAACTACTACGAGTATTCATTTATTAACCCCATTTAAAAAAAAAAGTAAATAAAAAATGTACACTAAAAAAGAGTCAGGTGATAATAGTAGGTACCTCGTGACCATGAATCACGGTTGATGATAACGACATTAAATGAATTCTATGACCATATAAGGTAATACCTAATATTTTGGTCGCTGGTCGTTCGATCACAGAAAATTACGTATATACCTACTGTCATCAATACGTAACCATTCGGATATCTTTGCATAATTCTATTATTTATTCTATTCTATTTATAAGTCGTAGAATATCTGAACATTTCATAATTTAAACTTTCGTTCATTTATGTTATAGTTTACTATAGTTGTTTTTAACAGATAATCTTTGGAAATCTCTATATACAAATACAAAAAGTCTATTGCTATTCGTTAGTCTCGCTGAAACTCGAAAACGGCTAGACAGATTTAGCAAACTTTTTATCTAGAATTAAGGATTTAAGAATGTTTAAAAGGTAAGAAAAATTGTTTGCAGCGGTACGAAGTTTTCTGGCTTAGCTAGTTTAATATTGGATATAGTTAACCCGGTTCGATTCCCGGGTCGGGCGAAGGATGGCTGGGCTTTTTTCGGTTTGTCGAAAATTTCTCAGTAGTATCACGGAGTCTGGAAATGTGCCCGGTATATGGCAATAGGCTCACCATCTATTACATGAGACTTACCTACAACATAAATTGTGAAAAGTGGGTGTACAGAGTGGCATTACGTGCCATAATGTGCACCTCTGCCTACCCCTTTGGGGATTAAAGGCGTGACGATTTGTATGTATGTAGTTAACCCGTCGTGGGTACGCCTACGTTAACACTACCAAAAAAAGGATTTACATAATAAGTAATTTCCATTCACAATTGTTAGACTATCAAGTCGCCACGGGGTCTGTTACTATGACGGTATGTATATATTTTACCTACTCGTATACTTATTATATTTTATGGCGTGGTGCGGCGTGGTGTGGTTAAACCTGTTGATAACACACTCAATGTCATATTATGATTCAATAATTTAGGTACAATCACGAAAGTGTAATTACTGTGCAAGCTTCGTTTCTTGTTAATCTACAACTTGTTATTTGGTTATTCCATTAATTATTTTACCGGGATGTCGGTTTCGATTCCCTTTTCGGGCAAAATATTACTGGGCTCTCTGGAATTGTGCTCAGTATATGGCAATAGGGTCACTGCCTATTTCTTGGCACTTATTACATAAATGGTAAAAAGTGGATGTACATAGTGTATCTCTTCGGAGATAAAAGGCATGATGTTGCATTATTTTACCCAACTACGAAATAGGTCGGCAAACGAGAAGACGGATCACCAGTAGCCTTAATATGAGTTTAGCTTTTACTTATCGAAACGACAGCGCGTTCGACACTTTGATTGGTTGCTTAATGCGCGCCGGTAAATCAGAGCGCCGATCGCACTCTCGTTTCGATCTCGTTGAACGTAAAGCAAACTCATATAAGGCCCCTAATTGTGAGTCACCGACATAGATTGGTTGCTCATACCTGGTTATCTGGGATACCCGCAATACCAGTGCTATTACCACGCTACGAGTTAAGTAACTCATGAACAAGATATTAGGGTAAATAAAAGACGCTATGGACTAACTAGCGGGCTAGCAAAGCAGGAAAACAGCTGGTTTTACTGCTTTTTTCTTGAATTCCTTTTCAGAATTTTCTCGGTTCGGTTCGATTCGGTTCGTGTGTTCTGGAGTCATAGCATCAGGAAAGAAAACCCGACGTATTTTTATATAATTGATGTAATATATTACATTTTTTTATGTAACGCGGTTATCACCTGATGGTAAGCAATCGCCGTCGCCCATAGACACTTGAAACACCAAAGGCGTTACAAGTGCGTTGCCGGCCTTTTGGGGGTTGGGAATTTAACGGTTGTTGGTCAATCGGGGATTGGAACGATTGGGAAGGGAGGAATTGGGCATTTGGTAACCTCACTCACACAACGAAACACAACGCAAGCTTTGTTTCACGTCGGTTTTCGGTGAGGCCGTGGTATCACTACGGTCGAGCCGGCCCACTATGGAAAATATAGGTCGGTATCGGATCAAAAATCTGTAACTTCATGAATTTTTGTCGTATCGTGATGAAATTTGGCACAAATATGCAGTAAGGTTTGGAGATTCGAATGATGTGTAGTTTATATTGTTTTCTTGTATATCTATGTAAGTTTTTTTTGCATAGAATGAAAGAAATGGGAAAAAAATCACGAAAAAAATAGTTAAAAATTTATTTCAAGTGGAATACAAGTTTATAATGACTAAAAAGATTAAACCATGGTTAATTACAAACAAGCAAAGTAAACAAATATATATATGAAAACAATTTACTAAATTAAAATCATATTATTAATAGCTACATCCTATACTCTGGCTTCAGGAAATGATGTAGCTTGGTACAAATATAAGTAATAACTAAATACATATAAATATTATTTTTAACTTATACCACTTCAGGATCAGGGTTAGTAAATGTGGGTTCACTTTCAGGTGCCACGTTTAAAAGACTTAGTGCCTCTTCTTCAAGTTATTTTACATTTTTTACGTACGGTTTTCTCAAACTTGTTATATATGGATCTGACGTGTATAAAAGCGTTTTAAAGACATCTTCATTTGTAGCAGATCGGGAACATTTTCTGGCATGATGAAGTCGTATGTTTCTGTAGTCTTTGTTGCGAGACTCTTGTGCGTCTTCCGATAGCTGTCCAATAGGAAGCACCGCAAAATGTTTGATAACGTTTTCCCCGTGTATGAGTATTTTATGAACGGATATAATACCAATCGTAATTACTTACATAGATTTTTGCAGTTTCTATTGCATATTCCTCAAATTTTTCAGGGTCGATCATCATTCCAGAAGAAAGAACTTGTAAGATAATGTATAGGCGTTTAATCAATGCCTCATCTACACCTGTTATTTCCGATGATTTGCCATCGTTCGTATTCCCGCTAACTTTCCGAGGTTTGTCGACGATTAATCCCAACTCCTCCCGAAACGTTTTTGAACAAGTTCTTTCTTTTCTTTTTTTAATCTCTTATTTTCCTCAGTTGAAGCAGACCAAGTCTTAAACGAAAGATTATAGGAAATATGCAATATCATTTCCATGCAGCGAATCCAGGCGTGTAAGGTGGACAATCCGTATTGAGTGTCAGCGGTTCTTAATTCTTCGACAAGATGAGCTTCTGTGTACTCACGTAAAGCCCGTAGTCCCTGCACATAGGCGTTTTTTATATGCTCGAAACCATATTCTTGGAGTAGAAGAGTGTTTTTCCTCTTCTTGGTAGATTCTGAGGAGTCCCCATAAGCCACGCATGTTCTTCCTCGTTGGCCAGATGTTGATGGCGTAGAATATTGTTCAGAATCCGGTAAATTTAACGAATACCCTGAGTCCAACCAAGTACAATTCTTCTTTAAAAATGTTTCTTTTTTCCGAGATGCCAGGGCCCAGCGCTTGTTGAAAATAGGAAGAATGTGCCTTTGTATGTCACTAATTATAAAACACAAGTTGTTTTCAGAAACATTGAGCTTTTCCACTAAAACTTTGGATAATGATTCGATGGTCTTGCCGCCCTCGATATAGGGGATTATGAAGTCTCGTTTGGTACAGCTGAAGGAAGACATTTTAACACTTCACAATCTGCAGAAATAATAGGCGAAGATGAGATTTGCTTCACTTGAAGTTACATTAATGTAGATGGTTCGAATAGTTTTTGCTTCTCTTTATATACTGATTTTACAATATCGAATTGGTACCTACATCATTATTATCTTGTAATTTCACACACAAACCGAGTGCAAATTTGATAAGGTCCCTTTGTTATCATGAAATAATGAAGAAAATATCCAAAAAGTTCCATATTGTTCATGTGAAGTGGTAAACCGCAAAAGATACCAATTTTCGGGTTCTGACTTTTATCAGTATTTTTCTCATATCTTCTAAAACCGCAAATATCCGCAGCTGATTTTTTTGTATTCTATTTATGAATAGTTAGACTACTAGTCAACACAAAAAGTAGCGCTTGGGCAAACGTGGGTAACACTGAAAACCTTAAACGAAAAAAAAAATAAGTGAAAAATAAGGTCTGTCACTTTTTAAGTAATTAATGAAATATTTTTCTTTACTTTTAAAATCATTAAGCTTTATCGCAAAAAGCATAAAATAACCTTTCTAAAAATGTATAATACTGCATATCTGTACCAAGTATTTTTTTCACAATATGGTATTGAAACATGGATACGCAAAGACTAGAGTTTGGCACTTCTGTCTTCTATGTATTTCTATCTATGAAAAAAAAAATTTTCGCGTATTAAGTGAAAAAATCTTAATGAATATTATAATTTCACTATTAGAGAACCTAATAAAATAGCCATATTAGCCAAACTATGATATTCGTAAAAAGCATTTTTGATATGCGCTTGTTCTACCATTTTCCATAGTGCGGCCTATTCGTGCCGAAGCATGACTCTTCCACATTTAATATACATATTGTATTAAATTATTAATTTATGATGACCAGTTTATTATCGTCCGGTCGCATTCCGCGCGCGTCTCAAAGAATCAGCAGATCACCACAGATGGCGCCTATTGCCCATGTGGCTGATGCCTGACCCGGAGCTGCGGACTACCTAGCGGATAACTGGTGTTCCGGCTCGAAAAGCAGGAGTAGGAACGGGGTGGTATTTTGTCAGTAAGAGTCTGACACTCCTTCTCGCCTCGCCCAAGGCGGGAGAAGTCATTGGATGATTTTCTCCCCTTAATCCGTGGTTATACCGGACACAATGTGACATATGACAGATTTAAAAAAGGGTAAATAAAAGATATGAAATAAATAACCAAAAATTTTTATAACAAAAAAAATATATAAGGTAGAGGTAGGCAAACGACAAGTAACATATTATCTAGTTTAAAAAAATCACATAACAGAACATGTATAACACGATGTAACATAACAAAGAAAAGTAAATAATTAAAATTATAGAAAAAAAAAATCTGAAGTAACGGTAACAATATACTGAGCCTCTAGCATGGCTTGAAACTAGTCGAGTTGCTCGTCAAACAGTTAAGCAACTCGTAAAACTATAATAAATACAATTATGGTAAAAATATTTTTAACACAGAGATCACAATATCATTTAATGCTTTCTAAAACCACTTCAGAGACTAAAATTGAATAAAAATTTAAGAACTTAAATACATTGACATAATATATTATTTTAATAAATAAGATAACTAAAATATATACAACATAAAATTAAAATTATACAACTTATGGAGAAAATCTACTCATATTTGTTGTTATCTTGGCTGACAACATCCGAAAAGTGAGAAAAAAATACGCTTAGTAGTTAAGCCAAAAAGCGCATTTTTCTCTTTAGGTAAGCTAATTTGAACACTCTTTATTTATTTATTTTACACTTTATGTACATTCATACAATGGTGGACTTAATGCCAATTGGGCATTCTCTAATAGTCAACCTTGATGCAGAGAGACAACAGTAGGTGTAAAAGTTTGAGATTTAGTTAAAATCTTTTAACAATAATTAATTAATTATTATATCCATACATAACATATAAAACATACAGTAAATATTACAATATATAGAATACACAAGAAACACTGGACAAATAAATATGGGACATACATACCTAGACATATATTATGTAAACAATTATACAGTATGGAGATCACTCATATGACTTAAATAAAACTACAAGATTACTCGTCTACAAAAGCATAAAACAACAAAATAAAAAAAAATCTTTAAATTAAATTAATCACGTATTAAATTCTGTGTGAACAGCTACATGTTCCTTGATTACAGAAGAGCTGTATTGTTGTTAAGTGGAATAGTGTAGAGCTGTATACTTGTATTGATGTAGCATTTGTAGACAACCTACAACATTACAACTCTTCTGTGGTCAAGGTACATAGAGGTTTACACAGAAATGGGACTTACCGCTGCAATGACAGCGAGCCCAGCCCTCGTTTTCGACAGTCGTTGCTGCCGTTCCGCCATGAGATCGCGCCGGAGCTCGTCTCACCACGCACCAAGCTGAAGACGTAAGCAAGCACGCCTCTAAATCTCATGGCGGCAATTCGGCAAGGATATTCGTCACATAGTAATGAAGGCTATGCCATTTGCCTGGCATAATTCCCCCCGTGTATTACTGAAATTATTTTCGAAAAGTCGAAAATATTCAATAATACTTTGAATTACTCGGAAATCTACATTTATGTAACAATTTAAGTATAATAATTTATATTTTGGTAGTCATATAATATAGATTGTTTGTTTTCGAATGTATCGTTGTTCCTTATTGGCAGGTCGTATCGTCGGACGTATCCTCGAAGCGTTGATGTCGTGTCGAGTCGATATTAAATAACTTCGGCGGAGTCAGCAAACTTCTTGACAAATTCGTATCTGTAAATAAAATATTACTTGTTATTTTACGTAGGATACGTGTAACTAAAATATAAATTTATATTTTTTATATATATATGTATAAATCTAGTTTGTTTATTTATTTGAACGCACTACTCTCAGGACCTCGAATGGGACCACAAATGGACCAGCTCGACCGGAGTGATACCACGGCCTCACACAAAACCGACGTGAAACAACGCTTGCGTTGTGTTTCGTCGTGTGAGTGAGGTTACCGGTTAACAAAAGGCCGCCAATGCACTCGTAACGCCTCTGGTGTTTCAAGTGTCCATGGGCGGCGGCGATTGGTTACCATCAGGTGAACCGTCTGCTCGTTTACCGGCTTACTCTATAAAAACACCTATTGGTTTGATTAGAATAATTGTTTTTGTGTTGGATTATCCATCTATCGACAAATGTTATAGGTTATAAAACATAACGCTCCGATTAATAGGCGCCGAGCAGAGTGGGTGGAACCGCACGGATGTAACTAGTGTTCAGTAGTTCCGGAGATTAGCCCGTTTAGACAAACAAACTATACCTTATGCGCCGTAACATGGTGCGGCTGACAGATTCAGTAACGTTTCGTATCACTCTTGAAAGTTGCTGCGATTTAAAAATTATGCCTTAGTATTTTAAATTTATCACATTCGTATTATGTTAAATCATTCGGAAGTCTAGTTAATTAAATTAAATCCAACTGGAATGTTTTAGTCTTTAAATAAAATCTAATGAAATGAAAAATAAAGTAAAGTGTTATGCGTATAACGTAAAGCCATAGTCGTGTTTAGTGATGGGATGTACTGCTACGATCGATAGGTAGTCGATGTTTTTTTAGAATAAAAAACGAAAATCGTGTGTCGTTCAATTATCACTCTTAAAAAACCTTTAATTGTGTGGGTAAATCTACTGTAGACTCGGCTTTCTCTGCCCGAACCACAGTGACTTTATCTGAGCACAAATATGTAGTAGACATTTTCCGGCGCCTTTGATAATGCGTGGTGGTACTTAATCTGAAAGATCGTGGTTGTTTTAGTAACATATACAAACTAATATACCTACACTTATATTCTTCACGGTTCTGTAAAACTGAAACTCTGAAACACCTCAGGGCTCGGTCATAAAATATTTATTTTGACAAGTATATTCACGTAGTTACACTGCACAACTAAATAACACACACATTTAATAAAAAAATTAAAGAGAATTAAATGTATGCTGCGAGTATCGATAGCGATAAAAAAAGATTTTTCTAATGTCCATCCCTAAAGAGAGACGTCAACGTCATACTGGCATCTGTCAGCCGCACCTTGTTACAGCGCATAAGGTATAATTTAAGTAATTAATGACATATCAACTTATTTAAACTGTTATTGTGTTAAGGAAAACAAATAACTGTTCAATACCAAAATTATTTTAATCAAATAGGTAGGTATACATTATGTAATTCAATGGAATTTTAATACTTATATAGTAAATCATGAGTGTACCTAAGTACTGCGTACTTTGTAATTAAGTACACACACAGAGGACTGTTGTCGCGTGAACGCGTAAAATCTTAAACTAAAATTAAATAAAACATACACTTTTTATCTTACTACTAAAAATCTACCCAGGAATTGAATAAGTCTCTTCAATTGACTTTAATTTAAGTGTTATCTATCTAAGCTTAGGGCATTAGTGTGCTTTTCCACCAAATATGTGCTGTACTACGTTGCCGTGAATGCGTTTGGCTTCCACCAATCATATTCATTGGTACACATAGCTTAGCACTGGTGGAAACGGACTCAACTAAAACATATTTTTTATACGAAAAGATGCGTGCGATGGATGCATGCTATAGATGTGAGCTTTGAATGCGTGCTATGAATGGTATCCATACTATCGATACATCGCATACTAGAGCTGTGCATCTTCCTTGTGCAGCTTCTTTGCGGCGGCACATCTTACTCACACAGCTACATAGCTTTCAGTGGAAACGGTCATATAGTTTCACAGCTTAGCTATTACATTTTCGCAGAATAATTACACAGCACATCTTTGGTAGAAAAGCATCTTTAAATGTCTCTCTCTATTTATACAATGCTCATTCCTATTTGGATTGTGAAGAGATCTTTGTCCATCAGTGGGACTATTACGGGCTGAACATAAAAGTGAATGCTAGCTGTCGCTTTGAATACTATAAATTAATAATGAAACAATCATATATTTTGTCACCCACCATATTTATACTTGCTACTAATAATATTATTTACAAACGACCCGCCCCAGCTTTGCATGGGTGCAACGATGATATATTATGCATGTATTATACATAAAATCTTTCCTATTGAATCACTCTATCTATTAAACAAACCGCACCAAAATCCGTTGCCTATTTTTAAAGATTTAAGCATACAAAGGGACAAAGGTACAGAGAAATTGACTTTGTTTTTTATATACTATGTAGTGATTTCATACATTAAACTATCAAATAGTAATATCATGGATTGAATTGTGATTCCGAAAGTCGCAACACCGCATTCGAGAGTATTTCATTTTGATCGTAGGGACTGTTTTTAAAATTATGCTGATCAAAAATATATATTTTTTGATCATTCTGAGTTTAAATCAAGAACATTCTGAGAGTTTCAATATTTTTCAAAGATGAATATATTTTTAATTCACAGAGGACACAGCATACAGCTAATAAAAAACAAATAAAAATAACAATAAGCGCAGGTATCATTCACCCAAATACATGTCCCCAAGGTTGTAAATATATAAAACTAGCAAACCCGGCGAATTCGGTTTCAACACCAATGATATTCCCTGTTTTCTTAAAAAAATCCTGATTTTTTTTTTGCTATAAACCCCGCGGAGCCGGAGACCTTCCCAACGAATGCAAAACCATGGAAAACGGTTCGTGCGTTCTGGAGTTATAGTATCAGGAAAGAAAACCCGACTTATTTTTACACTAGATACTTCCGCGCGTATTCACCCGCTCTGCTTGGCTCCTATTAATCATAGCGTGATATTTTATAACCTATAGCCTTCCTCGATAAATTCACTACCCAACACAAAAACAATAATTCAAACCGCACCAGTAGTTTCGGAGATTAGCGCGTTCAAACAAACAAACAAACAAACTCTTCAGCTTTATAATATTAGAATAGATTATAAAAGATAGATATAACAATACAGACATTCATAGTAATATATATACAATGTATAATTATGAGTATGTATACGTTTTATCTTTAACTGTGTGCGAAACAAAACAAAAAATAAAAGAAACACTTACTGTTTCGGAGTGAAGCACTGCTTTTGATAATAAATTAAGTCGGAAGGACAAAGATAAATGTTTTGAATAACACCTCTCTTAATTCTTCTTAACATTTTTGAGCCCCCGTTGTCACTTTGAATAGGTAAAACAATTTCACTTTTCTGTAAACCACTTTTAGAACTCAACACTGAATTAAACGAAACTACATTATTTTTCGTATCTATTTCTTCTTTTTTTATAGGAATAGCTAAAATACTGTAAATTAGAGCGATCAGAAGAAACGCTACGACAACGGTCGACGACATCTTAACGTGTGCTAAGTTCAGTTCGCTGTGTGCAACTATATAGCTTGACAGTATTTTGACGCTTATATATCATATTGCTGCTACGTATATGGTATACTTAGGTTAATTAAGGAGGTAATGATTTGGCCACACGAATAATAAGTACATGATTTATTTTATTAGGTCCTCTTTCCTTTTGCCTATACCTAGTGCGCTGTAGCATGGTGCGGATGACAGTTGCCTGTATGACGTCTCTCTTTAGGGATGGACATTAGAAAAATCTTTTTTTATCGCTACCGATACTCGCAGCATACATTTAATTCTCTTTAATTTTGTTATTAAATGTGTGTGTTATTTAGTTGTGCAGTGTAACTACTGTAGACGCGGCTCTCTCTGCCCAAACCTTTTATCCCCGAAGAGTTAGGCGTATATTGAAGGTTTCCCATCGTCATAAAAAAATAAGACCATTTACATAGCTTTAAATGAGTACCGTAGTATCAAAAATAAAACAACACCAATTACATAGCTTCTAATGATTCGTATAGTCTATATTAATACAAGTATTACGAATCATTATTATGTATTGTATTCAAAAAGGCTCGTGACACACCGGATTAACGAACGAATTTACAAGGAAACACCAACCAGTAAGGAAGTATGATGAGTTCACAAATTATAATAATTATTCTTATAATTATTTCAAATAATCATGTAATGTTTTGTTTATTATATTTTTCCCTAAACTCATTTCAACATTAAGAAAATATAAATTTTCAGCTCACTAAATCACCCCGGTGGCCTCACTCTACACCTGAAAGGGGCAGCGATTCCTCTCAATAAACCTGTTCCGGAGCGCCCACGGTGCAATGCTCTTACGGCACATCCCTAGGGAGATATGCGTCTCTCACATGTACCTAATTGGTTCTAATGATTGTTTGGTTTAATCGATTGTAAGTAACCCAAACGAAATCAAGTGTGCCACTATGTGTAAACGAATTCAGAACAAATTCGTGAGATTTATTTACTTACAGTTACATGAGACCCTACATGGAGTGTATCCGGGATATCCGCTGCTGTACCAGGCATGTCCTACTCCTGCTTTTCAAACCGGAGCCTCGGTAAACCCGCAAGATAGTCCGCAGCTCCGGATCAAGTCTTCACACCTAAACCAACTTAGATATTTGATATTTATGGGCAGACGTGCTCCATCCTAGGCCGCATCATCACTTACCATCAGGCGAGATAGCGGCCAAACGTCGGCCCATTTAACATAAAAAAAAAAAAACGTAGAAATAGTTTGGGTCCGAAACCAAGATAATAAATTGGGGTCAACAGTTTGGTGTGTGTAGACGAAATGATTGAAATTAAATCAATATTTTATATTAATAAATTAATAAACTATAATTCATCGGAAAATTCATTAAACAAAAAAGAACACTTTGTATGACATGTAGTAGCTATGTCTGTTTTGATCTCACGATAAAGAAAACTTAAGTACAGTAAAAGCGCTTCCTTCATTCGCGTTTTCATTATTCGCGGATTGAAAAAATGCAATCCAATTACTACATTCGCGAACTAAAATTCCTTTATTCGCGGATCGAATCGAAAAATCGGTATAAAAAAAAACATTCGCTATCCTTTGTCCACGCATTATCATCGTTGAATATCAGTCTGAATTGAAGAAGCTTTTTTGAGAAAAATCCGTAAACCATTGCCTAAACCTGATGATAATATATAATTAATCAATCTGAGTCAATAATCCATCAGAAAATTCAATTAAACTTTGTTTTTTATCTACAATTTGCTTCTTTATTTCGTCATCTAGGAACGTATCCCCTATAACCCCATACAAATTACCATTCCATAATCACGGTTTCTTTATTTCGGCATATTTACGGAACGCATAGTCCGCGAATAAAGAGCTTCTACTGAATCAATTCTGATGTTTGACACGGGTTCCCTCTATCTGGCAGAATTTTAATGCTCCGAAATTTGTTTGGCATAACACACTTGGCAGCATCTTCTTTAAACGAATATACATATGGCATAAAAATCATTTAATATAATTTTTGTTTTGCCGAATGTTTATATGTCCGAATGTACAAAGGCATACTTTTAAGATGGTAGAATTTTATTTGGCATAATTACGTTTGGCAAAGCTTAATTTTGCATAATTTCGTTTCACATAACGTTTATTTAGAGCGACGATTGTTTGGCATAATTTCACTTGGCATATTAAGAAGATGGTAGAATAAAAGTTAGTGAAGTGACAGAACCGAATCGCTGCAAAACCGACTGCACGCAGTCTTGTTTGCCCTACCCCTAGAGTGCAATTTAAAATCGCGTAGGCGCGGAGGGGCGAGGCGGCCCGCGGGCTGAGGAGCAGGCGGCTATGAGCGAGCCGCCGCGGCTGAGGCTGGCCGGCCAACAAGCCGAAGCTGCGGTGGTGAGCGAAAGCCGTCTGCGACGATTAGCCCGTGGGGCCGCCGAAGCCCCGCAGCGCCGGAGCCGTACAGAATACATGCTTGCTTGCATGCTGTTTGCTTGCTTGCACTGCAATCATGTTTGCTTGCATGCTGCATGCTTGCTTGCATGCTGCATGCTGCATGCTGCATGCTGCATGCTGCATGCTTGCTTCATGCTTGCGTGATAGATGAGTCTTTCAATTATTATGGATATAAAAAGTATGCCAAAAGACGATTATAACTGTGAACATTCTGAGATATAATGGCTCTACTTTTTAATTATTATGGTTATGAAATTTATTCCAAAAGACGATTCTGAAAGTGAACATTCTGCAATATGATGGTTCTACCTTTCAATTATTATGCGTATCAATTTATGCCTAAAGATGATTCTGTCTTATAAAATTATGCGGTTTTAATGTATTACAAATGACGGTATACCAAATGATTTTCTGCGAAATGAAGATTCTGCCATGCGTTGTTATGCAAAATAAAATTATGACCCAAAAAATTCTACTAATAAAGGTAGACCCGTTTGACACAGATCTTAAAGAAGGCAATAAGTCAAAATCCCATGTATGACAAGGGCATGTACTAAGAGTGCGTATAGAACTAATATAAATAGAAATTAAAAAAAGTCAAGATCCCAATTGTTATCAGAAGTCATTATTCCACGCGGACGAAGTAGAGGGCAATAAAGAAATAGTGTAGGATAGTTTTTATCTTGGAAACCCCATAGGACCAGGAACTATGCCTTAAAATTCCGGGACTCTATCTAGTAAACCATAGAACATAATGTAATATTTGAGGGAAATTAAGTGAAACGATAGTCTGAGACTAAGGCTTGAGAAAGAACATAAGATATTTTTTTTGAGAAATCCCGTGGGGACAGGTATCATTTTTTGTTAAAACCTGTCTATACATGTGACTCCTCTGGTGTTGCGGGTGTCCATGGGCGGGCTGATTGCTTACCATCAGGTGACTCGTTTACTCGTTTGCCACCTACTCCATAAAAAAAATACTATAAACTACTCAACAGATTTTTGTGAAAGCCAGTACAAGAATACAAGAACGATAGTGTCAGGTAATGTCGTCCTACAAATAAGAGAATGAACTTAGAAAACTTGATAAACCGAAAAACTCAAGTTTTTCTTCTGTAGCCTTAGTTCGAGTTTGCTTTATGTTGAACGAAAACGAATCGAGAGCGCGATCGGTGCTCGGATTGGCCGGTGCGAATGAACCAACCAATCAGAGCGCCGAACCGGTTCTCGTTTCGATTTCATTTACCGTAAAAAAATACTCGTACTAAGGGTACAAATGTCTTACCGGTGTTAAAGGAACGCTCCGAAACGTAGCAAACAGGTGACATAAAAATGCGTTTTATTTTCAAAAATATATGAAATCAATGTTAGTTGTATGTAATAACAGTTGTAAAGCAACTGCTTAAGGCTGATGTTGCATAAATAACATAAAAAGAAAAACGATTTAAATTGTAAACACATAAAATCTGTAGGGTAGCGTTCCGTTTACACCCTGTTCTTCCCTGAAATCGCGAGTAAACGTCAGTGATTCATAAAATGGATTAAAATAAAAACAAACAAAAGTAGTTTTGCATTTGTATAATAATTTAATAGATAAATTAAAACAATACTTACATGTTACAAGCTTTACTTAATACAATAATTACTTATACGTAATTATACGCAGTTGTATGAGTTTCTATACAAGGCAAACTAAAATCCGTTGCTTACGATGCATGTGATGCGTACGATAAGAGGTTGTTTGTGTTTCAAAATTAACCCTGCATAATATAACATACATATTTTTTTTTTACATTTATTGGGTCGACGTTTGGCCGCTATCTCACCTGATAGTAAGTGATGATGCGGCCTACGATGGAGCACGTCTGCCCATAAGCAACCTATTCACTCGGGCCTTGAAGACACCCAGGTTATACCCATCAGGAAACACAGACTCCGGCAAGGAGTTCCACTCCCTAGCAGTTCGCACAAAGAAGCTTGAAGCGAAGCACTTCGTGCGAGTGGGTCGTCATATTTAGTAAGTGTTCGTTTTGAAAATGACTATAAACGGTGTAACAGAAAAGGGGTATACATAATAATTATCAAGTGCACGGTTTCTAAAAAACATAACAAACGATACGGGAAGGGCTTTTTAAACTCATGTTTTCACGGAACGAAGTTAAGAATTTTTTAAATACATAAAATTCCAGAAACCGAACATCAAAACATAGGTACTGATACTGATATTGTATTAGGCGGTCAGATTTACAAAAGAAATGTTTCGTAATATTAATTCTATTCAAACTGTATTCTTCAGTGCTTCTTGATGTATCTGGTATTTGGTACAAGCTGTATATATAAAAATATTACAATTTGTCCGTTTTTTTGATCGATAAGTTTTGCTTCAGTTTGTAGTATCGTCATCAAACCTGAAAAGACAAGAAATATATTTTTAATAAAAGTGTGAAACATGTATTTTGTTATGAGAATGTAGTTACTAGAGTGGTACGAATGAAAAAAATTGACGGCCGTCTCCAGGTGTCTCGGATTCGATTCCCCGGTCGGGCAAAGTATTACTGGGCTTTTTCAGGTTTTCGAAAACTTCTCAGTAGTAGCACGGAGTCTGGAATTGTGCCCAGTATATGGCAATAGGCTCACCTCCTATTACATGAGACATGGGTGTGCATAGAGCAACATTATCTGGTATACAGGCAATACATCGACATAACTATCGTTATACAATACACATGTGTGTTGTTATATAGCGGCATTACATGCCGTAATGTACACCTCTGCCTACCCCTTCGGGGATAAAAGACGTGGCGTTGCTTGCCTAACAAGCTGCCTACCAAACAGGAGACTATGGCAACGCCACACAATAAAAAGATGAATTAAGGGTTGTAGTACAAACTGCTGAACAAAGAGCTACGTATCCCAACTGATGAGACGATTTTATCACTATGCGTTAAATACATTTTCTGCAAAACTATTCTGTAACTATCAATTTGAACTTTCGAAGTAAATTCGATCCCATTCTTGCCCGTCATTGGTCATGATTATTCTCACAACAAATGACATGGCGGACCGCGATCGACTTCATTTCTATCTTTCGAACTGAAAGTTAAAGAATAAACTTAGCTGACACTGAATTATTATTATTCATTCATTCAAAGCATTCTACTTGCCATATACCTAGAGAAGGAATGGACTAGCAATACGTAGCAGAATGCTGGTCGGAAAACACAAAATAAATGTGATTTTACATATCAACATACTAACGTCTGCCAGCAGCTTTGCCCGAATTATTATAACCTGTTTGTTATTTCAGATCTGCATAATTAAGAGCCATAATATACCTCTATTCCAAATTTTATACTGATCCCTTCAGCCGTTTTGATGTGAAATAGTAGCAAACATACATACTTATAATATTAGTAGCATGTTAAAAAAAATACTTACATAATTATCATCAGTTTCATCAGTTTCATTGATGCATAAACCCCCACCAATATTCCACTTCTGAGCTTTCGTAGCGCAATTTATCGATCCAATAACAGCCCTTTTGATCCGCTTGTGATCGTTAATATCGTCTGCAGCCGCGGATCTAGCCATCACGTCACTAATGATCACTTTAACAATCTCGCTGTGATACAAATCACTTATTTTATCCACATATTCACTATTTTCAGCCACAGACATCGAAAGTACAGTGTTTACTACCACACAGAGATAGAAAACACGAAGACAATTTATTAAGATAGGTGCCATTTTCTTGAGGTAATATCTGAACGACGATGGAAACAGAAATGCCAATAGTCCAACAAAAGTTGCCACTTATATACCGCCGTGTATAGGTAAGCACAGCACGTAGCGATGACGCCGTCATACGCACGCTACCTTCAGGAAACGTCAGACTCAATAAAAAGTGCCTAATTTGTAAAGTCAATTTTTCCGTTGATGCGACTTTTTTGATACGATTGGACTTAAACAACTAAAGGGCTGAAAAATACTTATATCCCATAGAGCTAGCATTATCATTATAAATTAAAACGACGTGAAACAGTGAATTTATTCGTAATGGAACTTTAACATGTTAGAAATAATTCTAGTAATACTATTGGTCGCCTAGTGGTCGTCATTCGACCATATACGATTTAATTTACAATACCTAAGTGGTATTGTACATACGTTCAAGGATAATTTTTATTTATCGAATTGCTATTAGTTTTATAAAATTCACATATCACGGTACATTAAAATAAAAAAAAAGTCGAAACGTCCATTCTGCGGATGGCGAGCAAGGGTAGTTCGCCGCCTGTAGAACCAAACCCGTAGGTACTGGGCCTACCTAGCGGGTTACCGGGGCTCCGGCTCGAAAAGCAGGAGTAGGAACGGGGTGGTTTTTAGTCAGTAAGAGTCTCACTTCTTCTCAAACTAAAAGCTTATAAAAAGATAATCGTCATGTCTCCTTCAGTAGAAGCATAGTTCAACCTTGAAGACTGACTAATATAATCTCTAAGATTGATTGCGTGATATAATCTTACAGCGAGTTTTATTGATATCCTAAATGATTGTAATATTAGGTAGAAAAAATATCTATGTAGATAAAACTTACATGCTACTTATATTAGACGGAGATGCCTTTTGGACGTAGTATCCCCGTCTGCTCTTTTACTGGCGTGGTTCATTAAAAAATTGAAATAAAATCATATAAAAAGAAAGGTGTGTCTCCCATGGGGGTAGGCAGAGACAATGGAACGCCAATTGCCACGGTTCTTACACACTTCTGTCGCTTCATCAACATTCATCAGTCTTTTCATGCATGCTCGTAGGTTAAAGGTACTTTTAATTTGACCCTTTTTTAATATATCGCCCTCTACCGACGACGGTCCCACTCACATTTGCCTTGTATATTTCTTTCGGAAATCTTTTTCTTTCGTAATCTTCATACAAATAATTTGTAACGCTCAAGGTTTTCAAAAAACGAGGAAGATTTTTTTATGAAATAAATATTTTATAAAATTTAATGAACCTTAAACCTAAAGTAAAAAAAACTCACAAATTTTTAACATAAATGTTGTTCCCTTTTAAACTAAATTCAATTATAAAATGTTAAGTTTTTATGTTTAATATTGTCAAAAAAGGCTACAAAATTATGTGTAATCTTTTGACTTTTTAATTTTTTTAATTTTACCATCTCCATAACTAATTTTAACATCTCTTCTGTATAATTTTTATATTGCCTAGCTCCGAATATTCTGCGGTTTTGTTTCATGGGAGCCATTTTGGCTCTGAAACATGTAATGTGCAGTTTACCTGTACATTGTGTACATTACATGCATGCATGCACATAAATAAAGACAGTTTATATTATGACATTTATTAACGTATAAAATATACATATACATACAATTTATAATAAAATATTTTAACATATCCTTATAAATTAATATTCCTACTATAAATTAATTGAAAGGTGTTCTAAAATTATCTGCCACAGCTTTAACGGGAGTTAACGTTGTGTTTGTAGATTACAGGTTCGGTCATGTATGGAGTACTGTTCTCACCTTTGGGACGGCTCGGCTAAATACCAGCTGGATGCGCTCGAACACATTGAAAGGCGTGCCAAGAAGCTCATCAATGATGATGCGCTTGTGGAGGCCCGACTTCAAAGCCTTGAACACAGGCGCAAGGTCGCAAGCCTTTCCGTTTTTTACCGGATACATTTCGGAGAGTGTGCGGGGGAATTGCACAACTTGATTCCTCCTAGTCCTTTCCATCATCGAACCACAAGACAATCGGCGAGGCGTCCCGTTTCATGGTAGATATCCAACCCACACGCACGAAGCGCTTCGCTTCAAGCTTCCTAGTGCGAACGGCTAGGGAGTGGAACTCCTTGCCGGAGTCTGTGTTTCCTGATGGGTATAACCTGGGTGTCTTCAATGCCCGAGTGAATAGGTTGCTTATGGGCAGACGTGCTCCATCGTAGGCCGCATCATTACTTACCATCAGGCGAGATAGCGGCCAAACGTCGGCCAATTTAACATAAAAAAAAACAATAGTGAAGAAATTTCGTACCCCAGACCAGTTAATTCAATGATACACAAATATGCACGATACGTCGCTTCGTGCAAAAAAAATACTATTAATTGTTTTCATTGACGAAGCGACAAAGACAGGGAAACAACTCTTTCACAACAAACTCAAACGTAGATGTTTTGTATGAAAAAAACCTATAATAAATAAAAAACTTATTATTAATATTTTCTGATAATTTCCTGTGAGCTCACGTACTGTTTAGAACTCGACTAGTTCAAAACAGTACGTGAGTAAGCCGATAACATAATAATTAATTTAGTATGTCTCACGAAAGTTACAATAAAATCATGATCTCAGTACATTATAATAAACAGGAAATTATCAGAAAATATTAATTATTAATTATAAGTTTTTTATTTATTATAGGTTTTTTTACATAATAATTAATACTGAGATCATTAATATTGTATGCCCAATGATTCATCACACAGCTTGCTTTAAAATACAAATTGTTGAATCTGAAGTTTAATTATAAGTATCTGCCTGACCCAGTTCTTGAAAATGGAGATTCATACTGTATTGGGATTGAACTATCATCACAGACAGGACAATTGTTGCTAACAAACCTGACATTGTGGTGATAGATCGACCAAGCCGTTGCACATATAATTGATATAACAATGTCACATGACGAGAATCTTGTGAAAGCTGAAAAAGATAAAGCCAGTATTATCTATTTAGCCATGAGGTTGTCGACATGTGGGATGTAGATTCAGCAATCATTGTGACGATAGTCGTATCTGCCAATGGCCTTATAGCCAAAAGCCTCCAAAACCTGAGTAGGCTAACGTTAGATGGTTGGATCAAGAGCCTGATAAAGGCAGTACTTCTGGACACGGCGCGCATTGTCCGGAAATTCTCTCTTTGAGCCCTGACCACCGGTAGCTTGAATTTGTCCCGTTACTGGTGGGCTACTGCTATTTTATATTTTTAAATGTTTTTTTTTTTATACTTTTTTTTTATTTAAAAATGTAACAAACACGTTAAGATAAATGTGACAAAGAAAAAATTTAGTATTATAATTAATTTAGTATTAAGTATATATATATTATATATATATTTTGACGAAACTCGACTAGTTCGAAACAGTACGTGAGTAAGCCGATAACATAATAATTAATTTAGTATGTCTCACGAAAGTTACAATAAAATCATGATCTCAGTACATTATAATAAACAGGAAATTATCAGAAAATATTAATTATTAATTATAAGTTTTTTATTTATTATAGGTTTTTTTACATAATAATTAATACTGAGATCATTAATATTGTATGCCCACTGAGCAGGACACAGCTGAACTCAAAAAATATGATAACAACTTTAATTTAAGAGCATACACTTTTTTTAACGTTGATAAGTCTGCGTTTGGCCACCACGCTTACTGCCAGGACGGCGAAGCGAAGATGTTGATGACACTAACTGTTGTTTCCCATATTTTTAAGAATGTCTGTATGTATCTTAACTGGGAAACCTTAATAAATAAATAAACTGTATTATGTACCTACCTGTGATCTACAATGAATAAATGAATTTGAATTTATATTGACTATTGTAATCTTCGAACATAACACTACCTCCCATTAAAGCCGTGGTATATACTTTTAAAGCACCTCATATGTGAGTATCTAATACTTTACTACTTAGGTCCTTAGATAATAAGTCCATACAAACACGCCTATGATTTTTTTTTTATAAAATACTTTGGACATATTTTTTATACATATCCAATATATTCTTTGATTTAATAGACAACAGTCGTTATTATACAATGTGATAGGGGTGGGACTTCTAACCCGTTAAGGCTGAGTACTACATCTAATTTTATCGTTCAAATTTCGGGGATCGAAAGGGTCGAACCTAGGGGAGGGCCCCTAAAAATTATGGCTATTTAATATTTTTTTTCTCTTTTAAGTGATATTGTATGTTTTTTTTTTATTGAGAACAAAGTTTCCTTGGACCTAACATACATACAGTCAAACTGATTATACACAACACACTAATAAGTGGATGACTCAACTGAGGACTCATTGAGTGGAGCTGACCAAAATGGTAGTAATAAATTAATACGTGCATGTTATACTGATCATAATAGATGTCCAAAATCTTTGGAATCAACTTTTGACATTCGGCTGGCATTTTTACTGAATTTCTGTCAAGCGTCACAATTGCTTCCATCTAAATATTTTGGATGTAAATCAGTTCTTGCTTCGGCCGCTAGATGTACTATATAAACTAGTAGTACTAGTAGTACTATATAAAGTTTTTGCCAGTTATGGCAGGTCTATTATATACAACGCTCTGTATTTACATGAACCTTTATTAAAATTTGACATCGTCAAAGCATCATTAAAATAAAACTTGCGCTTTAGTGATGTAACGTACCTATGTAATTTTTTTCATTTGCGAACGCGTATGCGACGCTGCCAATATTTGTTACATCACGAGCGCTTACAACTACACGCATTTTATTCAGACAAACACACGCTAACCCGCGCTAACAAAATGCGTGTAGAAGTAAGCGTGCGCTTAACGCTTGCCATCTGAACATAGGCTTGCCTGACCTGAGAATCTAATAAATAAACCGATGTTAGTAAAACAATTGTACTGTATTTATTGTATCCTCGGTTTTCCAGATTGGTATCTAGGTGATCTCTGGGAATGGATTCTGGCTAAGAAGCTAGGTGTGCAGTCCAATGATGAAGCGGTTGGCCTTTCTGGAGAGGGCCCAATCCTGCCTTCCAGCCAATGGGTAGACATTTCGCCTTTGCCCTGAAAAAAGTACACCAAAATTTTTAGAGGCCGTTGTATCACTCCGCTCAAGCTGACCTATTCATGCCAAAATATGGCTCTTACTCAATCTAGCAAAAGCTCTCTTTTTTTGAGAATAGAAAATCGTCCACTGACTTTTCACGCCTTGGGCGAGGTGAAAGAGAGTGTCAGACTTTTACCAAAAAACCACCCTGTTCCTGTTCCTGCTTCGAACCGGAGCCTCGGTAACCCGTTAAGTTGTACACTCCGGGAGCTAAAAAGTACATTACATACATATCGTCACGCCTTTAATCCCCGAAGGGGTAGGCAGAGGTGCACATTATGACACGTAACGCCACTGTGTACACCCACTTTTCACAATTTATGTTGTAAGTCCCATGTAATAGGTGGTGAGCCTATTGCCATATACCGGGCACATTTCCAGACTCCGTGCTACTACTGAGAAATTTTCGTAAAACCGAAAAAGGCCCAGTAATACTTCGCCCGACCCGGGAATCGAACCCGAGACCCCTTGCCCAGCAGTCGCACTTGCAACCACTAGGCCAACGAGGCAGTACATTACAACAACAATTAATATGCAGTTTTGATATGAAAAGATAAATACCTTGACATCAACTACGCCCCGCGGAGCCGTTAGGAATAGTCCCGTTTTATCAAGAGCCTTTTTTACATCATCCGATATTTGAATCTTCATCGCTGAAAAAAGGAAAATACGTTATGACACTTTTTACAATTCAATACATCGTGTATTGGGCCAGGTAGGTTTGTTTACATGGTGTGAGTTCAAAGAATATTGACCACTATCGCGACGAGCTAAAGAATATTTTTTAACAAGGTAACTTGACTAGTTTGAAGCCATGTCATGGCTTACAGTTAAGAGTCCCTAGCGTAATTTGTTTTCACGTTCAAGTACTCACGTTCTCCAGTGCTCTCCATTCTACTCGCAGTGTTAATCGTGTCTCCGAATAAACAGTACCGAGGCATCTTGCTTCCCACAATACCAGCGACACAGGGTCCCATGTGAATTCCACTTCGCATGCATAAGGTCTAGAACAAAATTATTGTAATTGATTGTGAAATCAGCTACAAGATGTATATTGATCAGTCATGGACGTAGACCTCCAGAAGACCCGAACGAACAGACGGATCACCTGATGGTAAGCAAACATCGCCGCCCATGAATGCTTTAAATACCAGAGGCGTTACAAATGCGTTGCCGGCCTTTTGGGGGTTAAGGGTTGTTGGGGAATCGGGGATTGAGAAGATTGGGAATGGGGGGTAACTCCGGTAACTTGACGCAACGCAAGCGTTGGGTCACGTCGGTTTTCTGTGAGGCCGTGGTATCACACTAGTCGAGCCGGCCCATTTGTACCGAAGCATGACTCTCCCACACTTAAAAGCTTCGCAAAGACAATCGTTTAATCGGCTGGTAGTAGCAGGTTGACTATCTCAGGCCTTTGGATAGATCTTAAATTTCTAATTAATTAATAGTGACAAAGCATTATAAAAAATAGTACTTTTTAAAAATATTAATGAATATCAGTGTTATTATAAGTTGATTGATTTTTTTGTTAAGGTAATGTTTATTCCGAGGTTTTTGTTGTTTGTTTATATAATTATTAATAGGTTTAAAATAGATATGTAATTTAGAGCGCTATTCGCGCCGTCAAACTGTCTTAACAGTTTGGTGGGTTTATGTAATGTTTATTTTTGTAGAAAACAAATAAAGAATTTTATTATTATTTTTTTATTTTGTGGCGTAAAGCTCTTTCCAAAAAATTGTTCAGTATAGAGAGACTATGACCCGAAACTTTAGAATACTTTTCGTTTAGTTTTTTCGTTAGTTTCGGTACTATGAGTGGATAATTTGATATAATATCTTTGACAAAAAAGTAAAGGTGCTTTTCCAACAGATTTGCGCTACGCTACGTTGCTTTGGATGTGACTACCACTGAAGATATTAATTGGTCAGTACACATAACTTAGCACTGATAGAAACAGATTCAGCTAAGCTAGGTTTTTTTTGTTATAGGAAAATGCATGCTATGGATGCTATTATTATATATTTTTACTGTTTTATATATAACTGACGGACTAAATAGATTTTTAATTTTCATACCCCGTCATTATTTCTATTGAATAAGTATTTTTGTGTCGTATAGTCAGCGGGTGAAACAATAGCTCGTCTAAAGGTGGGTATAGATGAACACAGATACAATTATTACCTAGATTAGTACCTGATCAGGTCGATGCGGCAGTCTACACATAGATGTTGCTTCCAATAATTCTAACGCCATACTTGCTATTTCTGTGGCATGCTTGTTGCCTGAAAAAAAATAGATATTCTTTAAAAAAAAACATCGTCACGCCTTTTATCCCCGAAGGGATAGACAGAGGTGCTCATTACGACACGTAATGCCGTTATACAATGTACACCCACTTTTCACCATTTGTGTTATAAGTCCCGTGTAATAGGGGGTGAGCCTATTTATTGCCATAATATACTGGACACAATTTCAGACTCCGTGGTCGACTCGAAAAACCGAAAATACCCCGGCCATACTTTGCCCGACCCGGGAATCGAACCCGAGACCTTTTGTCCGGCAGTCGCACTTGCGACCACTCGACCAACGAGGCAGTTATGTATGTATTATGTATAGATAATATGTATTAGTATGTTCTTACCGTTTCGAACGGGTAACCCGGACGCTACCATGTACGAATCTCCAATCGTCTCGATTTTGTATACATCATAGCATTCTATTTTCTCATCAAATAACTTGTAAACTGAATTCAGGAAACTTATCACCTGAAAATGTGATAAAAATATTTTAATGACCTATTTTTTTTTCATATATGGAAGAGCCACGCTTCGACATGACTGATCCGGCTATACAGGAGTGATTTTATTTTTTGAGGGTGAAAAATCATTTAATCCCTTCTTGGCCTTGGGCGAGGCAAGAGGGAGTGTCGGACTCTTACTAATTAAAAACCACCCTGTTCCTACTCCTGCTAGCTAGAGGCCCGGTAACTCGCTAAGCAGTCCGAAGAGACAGGAGTAACGTCATGGCCTCCTTTACAGTGTGAAATCACGCATCTAAGTGTCCACACTCCACACCAAAGGCCGTAACGATCTTGTATAGCTCTTCTGATGTTGTAGGTGTCCTTAGAGAGCGACGATTGCTTACCATCAGGTGATCCGTCTACACGGTGGTCGCTCCATCCAAGTTTACATCTGTATATGAAATAATTGAAATAAAATGCTTTAAAGGAAGCTATGTCGTTTTTGAATACAAAAAATAATTAGGTACCTGATACGGTGTAGAAACAGCTGCAATGGCTGTGAAACCAACTATATCACTGAAGTATACAGTCACTGAAGAGAAGAATTCAGCTGGCACCTGTAAATAACATAAACACATAACATAACACAATGCGACCCCAAGTAACAAAGTTCTCCTGTAGTGCACGGTTTACAGGCTTACAGCACTAGTAACTGTCTCTTAGTGGTTTTTCTCTCGCCAAGTCTGCTATGAGAGTTTTATTAGCAAAAGTACGCATATAAAAAGGGTCCTTTCTCGTGGTTATAAACGTTTAGCCTGGTATAGACCTGATCCGGAACCACTACAAGATCATATTTTGTTACTTGGGAGGTAATGTGACGTGACGTAACGTGACGTGACGTAACGTGACGTGGCGTAGCGTGGCGTGACGTGATGACATGACATGACATACAATAACATAACAACACAATTTGACCAGGGCCGCGGGTCTAGTTTGAAGCTGAAGTTGCAGCGGGGTGGCTTTCAGTCAGTACCAGTCTGACACTACCTCACGGCTTAACCAGAAAGGGAGGAGTTATTTGGGTTTAAAAACCCTTTTTTAATTAAGAGGGGGTGAATCCATCGTCCAACAAAGGACGCTGTATCCGCATGCCACTCTTAAATCTAAAAACACAAAAACACCCCGTAAACCTTTGTATAACTAGGAAATCCTACTTGAGATCAATAAATTGTTTGCCAGTCACCCTTTTTTTTTTGAAGGTGGAAAATCATCCAATGACTTCTCCCGCTTTAGGCAGGCTCCGAACTTGAATTCCCGCGCTTACGGCTCATCGTCCCCGCGCTTACGTTTCTCCGACATCTCTCCGTACCCGCGCTTACGTAGTCCGCCCGAGCCCACATCTCTTCGTCCACCCTTTCCCCTTTCCCCTCCCGCGACGGGACGGCCAGGCGTAAGCGCGGTGTCGCCTAGCCGTAGCCGAGTTGACTCAGGCGCTGCTGATACGCTTTCGTTACGTGCATACGGTCGGTTGACGCCTGGTTGACAGCGAGGCAAAAGGCGTTACGGTTACGATCCCTTTCCGATCCCATATGTGTGCTGAGACCTTAATCCGCATGCCACTCTTAAGTCTAAAAACACAAAAACACCACGTAAACCTTTGTATAACTAGGAAATCCTACTTGAGATCAATAAATTGTTTGCCAATCACCCTTTTTTTTTTGAAGGAGGAAAATCATCCAATGACTTCTCCCGCTTTGGGCGAGGCGAGAGGGAGTGACAGACTCTTACTGACTAAAAACCACCCCGTTCCTTCTCCTGCTTTTCGAGCCTGAGCCCTGGTAAACCCGCTAGGTAGTCCGCAGCTCCGGTTGCCAGTCACCCTTACGAATATTATACGAACGAGGCACCGTTTCTCAAAAAAAAAAGCAGAAAATACGCAACTTTTATGTAGAGAAACCATTTATCTCTATTTGCCTGACAATACATAATTAAACCTAAACATTATAAAGGACATTAATTACTTCTGAAGTATATATACAGAGAAATCCATGAAAATTTGCGGTTATTTTTATGACAAGGAACAACAAAAACAGCGAAACATAATTACAAACTTCAATAGACGTTGTGGAATTTTCGTAAAAACTCATTAAAAGTTTCCAGATTCATGAAAAGAAGGCATAGAAAGGTATATTACTCCGCAAAATTAAAGTAAAATACACGGATACGTTGAAAAGTAAACGTTATTTTTAACGTTATAAGGTGAATAATGCATTTAAATATGTACGTAGCATAGGTATGTTGATGTGTAATTTCATTTCTACGTGTAAATCGAAAATAGTTTTTTTTATATAACTATAGGGTAGATGACTACTTAATTTTTATTTTAATGTTCGTCTTATTTTATGTAAGTTTTAAGTATTGTTATCTTATATGACAAAATAGAAAAAAAATCCTTACGGAGCAAATCTTTGTGTGATCCACACATCGTTGTTTGGAGTTTCTAGCGTGTCATGCGACCCAGGATATCACGATAAAAGAAACCCGCAGATAGAAAGAACGGGGTAATTTTTAGTGAGGGGCGTATCGACTTTTGTCGATCATATTAGTATCGTAATCGTAATCAGCCTTAACGGGTTAGAAGTCTCGCCCCTATCACAACGTGTAACATTTTTTATACATTATTATATACATCAAGAAGCGCTGAAGAATACAGGTCGAATAGAATCTCTACACGAAGTTTCAGCTTAAAATATATTATGTTTAAAAAAAATTAGTACCAAATACTTGGTATTGCATGGTTCTTGATTTCAAATCATACAAACGTGTCACAACACTACAAGGGTCACTCACTAATATTATGAAACATTTCTTCTGTCAATCTGATTGCCTAGTACCTGTCAACCTAATTTTGGCAGCGCATGCGTAGGTATTGGAAAAATTCATAACTTGGTACCATGAAAAACATGAGGTTAAAAAACCCGTCCCGTATCGTTTGTTATGTTATCTAGAAACCGTGCAATTGATATTATGTATAGCTTCTTTTTGTTACAGGTTGTATATAAACGTTTGTATATAAAGCGCCAACTTTTGTATCAGTACATGTTATCACATACTTAACGGAGGCCGGGCAGTCGCGCTCTCTGATAAACCTGAGGACTGAGTTCAAGGTTATTTATTACGTAACGTTTAACAAGACCGAAACGAGACTGTGTTTTGTGCTCTGATTGGCCGACTCCTATGGACCAACCAATCAGAACGCTTCAGCTCTCTTCACTCTGATTTTTTTTTTAAAATGCGACCCCTAACTTGGCTTTTACGTGTGGAGATTATGGCGACTTGTATAGAGGTGGTCGAAAAGTAGACTATTTCAGGCTATTGATTGATGGTAATGAATTTGTCAAGCTTCGTTAACAGATTTTAAACTTTATTGTTTTGTAATAAGACAGAAAACTGTAAGCTCCTTCAAACGCACCTGCTGTGTCTGTTTCAGTTGTTTGGCAATACTAGGAGGCAGCATCTGGTAGAGTAAGGAGTCACTTAGTTCTTTCTCATATTCCAACTCCCGAGCCTTTTCAGCCAAGTTACTTGCATATACCTGAAAAAATACTGAAGCTGTAATCATTTGAAAACTAAACGAATGGGATAATTTTATTGTAACTTTCGTGAGACATACTAAATTAATTATTATGTTATCGGCTTACTCACGTTTTGTTTTGACGAGGAACTCGACTAGTTTCAAGCCATGCTAGAGGCTCATATTCATGAGCAGCATTCCGCGACACACGACGCAGCGAAGTAGCAGCGCGACAATCGCCGCGTCTCTAGCATGGCTTGAAACTAGTCGAGTTCCTCGACAAAACATTACGTGAGTAAGCCGATAACATAATAATTAACGAATGGGATAGCTGGACGCAACATAAAGCGGGTTCGATTGCCGCACTCAACAACTCTTTGTGTGATTCACAAATTGTTTTTCAAGGTCTGGGTGTCATGTACCCACGATACAGGATTCATTTGGAGAATAACGACCAAAAACTTTAACGTTAGGTTGCTTTTCCACCAGAGATGTGCTATGCTATATGCTGTGGATGCGTTTGGCTTCCACCGTTCATATTCATTGGCATACATAGCTTAGCACTGGTAGAATACGACTCGGCTAAGCTGTTTTTATATGTAAAAATGCGTCCTATGGATGCGTGCCATGATATGCGTACAATGGATGACTTCCCTACTATCAATACATCGCATACTCGAACTGCGCATCTTCCTCGCACAGCTCATTTGAGACGGTGCATCTTCATAGCACATCGAATGTAACATCAATATTTAAAGAACCAGAAAAAAATAACCCTAAGAACAGTCAATTAGTACAGTTTAAAGTTAACAAAGGCCAGCAAATGTTAATGAGATGTGACTTGTATACAAAGTCTTATGTAAGGTTGCAATGAATGGTGCAAGTTCGTTCTCGGTCAATGACTTGCCACGCCCACGCATGCGGCGCCGACGCAACGGTGACGTGCGTACGCGCCCCTTTAATTGTATCAATGCGTATTAGCTGCATTTCACAATAGTATTAAATCTGAGTAAAAAAATAAGAGCTAGAGGTTACCGTTCTGCTAGGCTATCGTTAAAAATAAAAATATACTATAGTCTGTAATACTAACACATATTATATACACACAATACCTACTTTTTATTTTGGTATCGCGCAACGAAACGCGTGGGCAAGGCAGCTAGCAGAAGCGGGTAAATAAAATAAACACAGCGGTCATTGACTCTGCGATAAAAATGATCGACTCATTTACAAGTGAATTCTATAGAAAAAAAATACCTGTATGGTGTTCACAGCATTTCTAACCAGCACTATGATGATTGGAGACACGACGCATACCAGGATTAGGATCCCTGCGCAAACCACCTCCGACCTTCGAGCTTCCGTCAAACTCACAGTTACGCCATCCCTGTGGAAAATATTATTTTAGTCCAATTACTCAACATTTTGACGTACTCAGAGTTTAATGATTACTTAAACTACCTTACAAAAACAATTTTAAGTTAAGTTAAGTAATCATTAACTGAGTGTAAAATGTTGTAAGTCTTATTATGCAATATTGCATGTTGCCACTGTTGCCACGCAACATGATATATATTCAGCATTGAGCAATGTTGCATGTTGCCACTGTTGCCACGCAACATGATATATATTCAGCATTGAGCAATGTTGCATGTTGCCACTGTCGCCACGCAACATGATATATATTCTGCATTGAGCAATGTTGCATGTTGCTACTGTTGCCACGCAACATGATATATATTCTGCATTGAGCAATGTTGCATGTTGCTACTGTTGCCACGAAACATGTTGTATATTCAGCATTGTGCAATGTTGCACGTTACCCCGCAACATGATTATTCAGCATTGTGCAATATTGCATGTTGGCACTGTTGCCACGAACCATAATATTTATTTAGCATTGTGCAATGTTGCATAGTACGACTATTGCCATGAAACATGATATATATTCTGCATTGAGCAATGTTGCATGTTGCTACTGTTGCCACGCAACATGATATATTATTCAGCATTGAGCAATGTTGCATATTGCTACTGTTGCCACGAATCATGATATTTATTTAGCATTGTGCAATGTTGCATATTGCCACTGTCGCCACGCAACATGATATATTATTATTCAGCATTGTGCAATGTTGCATGGTGCGACTATTGCCACGAAACATGATAATTATATATTCAGCATTGTGCAATGTTGCCTGTGTTGCCGCGCAACGTAAATTCTTAACAATATTTCGACGCAACATGTTGTTAAGCAGCAAATATTAGCGTGTGACGTGACGTGCACATGAATGAATTTATTTTGAGAACGAAATCATGCGTGGGCGGACGATGTTGTAATACGCTGTTTGTTTTACAAACAATTTTCATCATTATTTCGCCGCGCTAAGGTGCTAGATGTTTTAGCATTTTACCTAGTAGATACGAGGCTTGAAGCAGATATTAAAAAAATAAGAGAATGAGATGAAACCTATTTAAAGTCAACTAGAACATGTCTCTCTTTGCCTACTAACTAAAAATCATCCCGTTCCAACCCTTGCTCCGAAAGATGATCGCGGTAACTTATTACTTTACCTACGCATAAACTTGTTTTTTATTAATAAAATAATATAGAAGTGATTCTGTTAAAAGATATATTTTGCTATAAATTCATAAAATAGTGTTATCAAATCACATATACATATACATATATTATATTTAACACATTTTAAAAGAAACCAGACGTAATACCGTTTGTTATCGAATAATTGCGCATGGCACTACGCTTGAATACGTTCATAATATATCCAAGTATATATTATGTATGTAAATAACACACCCACACATCTTATCTGGCGCCAGTCTGTCTGCCAACCTCACAACACACTTTAGATAAAAACTCGACTGTGTGTCGTTTCATTTAAAGTGCCTTTTTGATTGGCTACTGATTCACGTTCGACACTGGTTTGTAGTTGGTCTTTGCGTCATTATGCGCTGATAGATTTAAATGAATGTTCTTTATAAAGTCAACAAAAATCTTCGCTTACATTCCCGTGGGATAAAAGACAAGTAGCATATGTGTCGCATTAGGAGACTATGTACTATAACATATTTATTAATATTATTATGACTTACGAATTATAATTTTTATCGTATTTTTATCGTATTTTTATTTCAATTGTGTTTTTATTTTTCATGTAACATATTTAGATCCAAAAACAATTTACTGTTATTTTGATGTTTTTTATAATGTTAATTGTATGCTGCTATTTCATAATAAATTGATAACTTTGACTACTGTTTAAATGTAGTATGTTTTGTATATTTTCTATATAGAATTAAAAATGTTCTTATTAATGAAAACTTTATTATTTTTTTTTATTTTTAATAAAAAATTGCCCGTGTTATTATCAGGACCATAATCTAACCCTGTTCCAAATTTTATCCCGATCCCTTCAGCCGTTTTGACGTGACGTTGTGACACACAAACAAACAGACAAACAAACAAACTTTCACTTTTATAATATTAGGAGGATAATATTGATAACTCGACGCGTGTAAAATTAAAGATTCTATATCAGTATTTAGTACGAGAATAGAATTAAAAATGTAAAATTATTAAAAAAAACTGACCAACGGTTTTGTAACTTACAAGTAATTAGTATGTTTTCGTACTATCGTATTACTCACGTAACTGTTTGACGGGTAACTCGGCTAATTTCAAGCCATGCTAGAGGCACATTCATGAGTCACTTAATTCACATGATACAAGTAGTGTGACTGCCTCGTTGGTCGAGTGGTTGCAAGTGCGACTGTCGTACTAGGGGTCTCGGGTTCGATTCCCGGGTCGGGAAAAGTATTGCTGGGCTTTTTTCGGACTTTTCGAAAAATTTCTCAGAAGTAGCACGGGGATACTCCTTCGGGAATTAAAGGCGTGACGATATGAATGTATGTATTGTGTACAAGTAGTGTGACTCGTGGCAAAAAAAAAATACTCTATTAAATTATAGCTCCAGTCCTAGTAATTAGTTTATTTACAGCATTATGTATGACACTGTAATTATAATGACTATTTCTATTAATAAAACACCCGTTTGCCTTCGGGTACTATAGTCCAGTCATTTGGTAGTAAAAAGGGGGTTATCTGGAATGTTTTCCGGGAGTTTTGAAAATTGGTGAATTTATAGATTTGGGTATGCTCTTTAAACGAATTTCAACTTTGCCATCGTACAACGATTTGCCGCTCGCGCCGCCATATTGAAAAAATGGAGCCATAAAACGGTTTTTTATAATATCTCCGTTCCGACGCATGCTTACGAAAAAATTATTAAATCTAGAAGTTTGAGTACGTAGAAAAAAAAATCTGTGGCTACGGGTTTATTATTTCTAAATAAAAATTGAACCGAACCAGTTTTTCGGCGTTAAACGAAAACGCCGCAAAGTTTTTAGTCCAGTCAAAATCATCAAATGACTTTCCCTCGCTTTGAGATACCCAACTGTAATTTTGTATAATACTTGTGTATTCTGTGAAACTTGTCTCAAAAACATATGGTATGTACAACTATTAAATTTTAAGGTCCAAAGGTCCCAAAAAATTTTTTTGCCTTTTTTGGAAGATATCTCATTTCCTATGGGTATTTGACTCATACTGCATTTAATACCAATATTGTAGAATACAAAATTGCTCTACAGCTAAACTTATACGGTGCACCGTTTCCGCTAGATAGAGGGCGGAGAGCGCGCGTACTGCATCTTACAAAAACTTTTTTAATCGTCTAACCTATCCGTCATGGTTGTCTATGGATAGGCCATTAAAAATTAAATGGTTCCTAAAACATTTTTCGTCAAAATCAATTTGTTTGAAAGATAGACACTTCCAAATTGGAAAAATGAGGTCTATCGAATGTAGTCCTAGCCCTCTAACTTTTAAAATACAGTGAGTAAGAAAACTAAATACCTAATATTATGCGTAGATTTTAATGGTTACGCTTCTAAGAATATAGATTTGAACGTAGATATCATCATTAGTTTTCATAGGAGAAGTACGAAGTCTTTAAGTTATGGAGATAAGACAAATAAATGATTCTGACTCTGTGTTTGTTTCGGCATTTCTTCACTGTAGCCCATTAGGAAATGCCGACCTCATCAATAATTTATTTTTATATAATAATTTCTGACGTGTAAATGTGCTCTTTTGTAGCCTTTTTACAAAAATAAAATAATTTCATTTCATTTCGAGACAATAAGGTTAAACAAATGAATGGTTGTGACAATAGGCTAGTTTCCTACTGGTCAAATTCAATACTTTTTTCGAAACGTGAAAAACTATATTTTCTACTAGCTTTTGCCCGCGACTTCGTTCGCGTGGAATAGTGACTTCCGGCAAATTTTTGGTTTTAACCACATAGTTCCCGATCTCGCGGTGATCTCTTCAAAAATGAGATGTGGAAGATATTCCAGGGAACTCTTTAAAAATCAACATAATGAGCTCTGCGTTTGAATTTAATAGATGTATACTCACTTAGGGCATTGAAAAAATTGTTTAAAAACGGACTTAAACTGAACTTAAAACTAAAGAAAGCTACGAATTACGAATTTATAACAATTAAAAAATAAACTATAGGAAATTTATCCTCTATGTTTAATAACCAAGCTAAACTAAATAATTTAAAAGAAACGACTTAAATCTAATCTAATTAATTTATAAATTAGACTTACAATTTTATTAAAAAAACTAACTACAGTAACTACTAATAATCGATATCAAACTAAACCTACGTTAAATAGTTTAACCAGAAAACCCGGAAAACCCAACAAATAAACTTATTAATTGACAAATACAACGAAACCAATTTAGAATATACGAAACAGCAGGACCACTACAGACAAATAATCATACGACTGATAATACACTTTTTCGACGATAGTACCGAACCTCGGGGATAAACCAAAACCTCCCCTTTTTTGAGAAGAAAAATCATCAAATGACTCCTCCCGCCCTCAGTCAGGCGAGAATGTTAGACTCTTACTGACTAAAATCACCCCGTTCCTATTCCTGTGTCGAGCAGGGGCGTAGGAATATGATTGTGCTTTATCCGCTACCCTTTTTTTTAAGGGAGGAAAATCATTCAATTTCTTCTCCTGCTTTGGGCGAGGCGAGATGGAGTATCAGACTCATACTGACTAAAAACCACCCCGTTCCTACTCCTGCTTTTTGAGCCGGAGCCCCGGTAAACCCGCTAGGTAGTCCGCAACTCCGAAGTTATCCGCTACCCTGGCCGGCAATCTACCTTAGTAGGCCCCGCCTATAGTTACCCAAAACTCCTGAGGGTTTCAATAATCTAAGTCAAACCAGTAGTCAGTCAAATTAAATTAAATACCAACCGCAAATTAAATTGTTTATAACCGATTACATAAACAAACACTAAATGTCCATTTAAGCATCATTACATATAATATTCGTGAAAACCGGCATCCAATTCGGATCAGCCGTTTCTGAGTATTAGCGCGCACTAGACGTAACAGACAAACAGACTAAACAGATAAAACAGACAAATCAGACAAAAAAAATTAATTACATTTTTGGTATAGATATCGACATAACAATAACCCCTGCTATTTTTTAATTTTTATTTTCAATGTACAAACAGCACTTTTCTACTCTGATTTTATTATATGTTCATAGTATGAACTTTAGTATGAAATACTCTATTATGACGTCATCAGATATTTAAATAGTAACAGACATATTTCTAGAAACTTAGCTAAAAAAATTGAAAATTAAGTAGTACATCTGAATGAGAGTGTGATTATTTTTGAATATTTTATTGTATTGAAAAGTTGTAAGACTTTATTTTTGACCGAGGATACTACCCAATTAGGTACAGTATGTATCATCATTACCATCATCATCATCACTGGCTTTATCTATCATAGTGTGACATATTATATCTATCATATCTATCATATCATTATATCTATATATCATATCTATCATAGTGTGACCTACAAGCGATATTTGTGCTTAAACGTTCCAACCATAAATTGCCGCGGCCTTGACTCAAAGTCAAAGTCAAAGTCAAAGCATTTATTTCAATTAATCCTAAATTAGGCACTTTTGAAACGTCAAAACTCAGAGCAGCAGGCGGGCAAAACAGGAGTAGGAACAGGGTGGTCTTTGGCCAGTAAGAGTCTGACACTACATTGCCGGGAGGAGTAATTTGATCCCCTAAAAACTCCTCAGTATAGCAGAAAACAAAAAGTAGGTCAATATTAATAAAAATAAGAAAACGAGTAGAGTTGCTTCTAAAATAAAAACTATTACGTGTACAAAAATAATGGATATTCTTGTTAGCAGTGATCTAATACAAACAGCCGGGCCGTTGCTCCGTTGGCATTGAGTCTATTTCAGCAAATATTTTACATCGTAAATTGTTGAGATAGTTGTGGTTAAACTATTACGGCTTCCTTCCTACCTCGTTCTTTACACAAAACATGATGTAATTATTTACTTTACTATACTAGTAATGCTAGTAATTTGTACTACTGACGTCACACCCTTTATCTTCGAAGGGGTAGGCAGAGATGCACATTACGGCATGCCGCTATACAATGTACACCCACCTTTCACCATTTGTGTTGCAAGTCCTATGTAATAGAGGGTCAGCCTATTGCCATATATTCCGCACAATTCCAGACTCCGTGCTACTACTGAGAAATTTTCGAAAATACCGAAAAAAGCACAGTAATACTTTTCCCGACCCAGGAATCGAACGAACCCGAGACGCCTTGTTGGGCAGTCGCATTTGCTAATATTGATTAGTGGCATTAAAACAGTAAATATCTATGGAGAAACTAACAAGAATCTTCTTTTAAAACCCTAAAGGATCTCTGCTTACAACAAAACGAGATTGTCGGTATTATAGCGATATTATTAAGCGACCGCTTCTCACTCGGGATTGTCAGCAATTGAATTAAACACGTGAGCGTTCGCTGAATCGTATTGCGCATACACTTGATTGCCCCCAAGCTAATCACACTCAATTTAATTTGAACCGTAACGTGACTTAAAGCAATCTGTTTGAATAACACATTTCATTTCAACACATAGAGTTCGAATTTGCTTGTCGCAATGAGTCATTTGTCAAACATATTCTTCCATATGTTTGATGCAGTGGATTCTGATTTTATTAGTAACCTCTGTCGATTGCATCATTTGGGAATTAGACAAAAATTGTTCTACGGTAACGTAATCTATATTACAATCCACTTCTGTTTACACCTACTTATTACAAACATCTAGTTTGATAGGAGTAGAACAGGAAAAAGAAATAGCAACTGGGCTTCTCCCAGTTGTGCAAGCTCTTTGGCGCCTTTAGGCTTAAGTCATTCTGTCTCTTGCAATAAGTTTACCGAGGAAAATGGAAACAATAGTTTTTATGCAATTGGCACTACTTATGGCCATTCGAAATCAAAGAAGACGGTAACAAATGCGTTGCCGACCTTTTTGGAGCTAGAAATTTAGGGATAGATCCTGTCAGTAATAGTAAACTGAGACTAGTATGACGATATCCAAAAAATATTAAATACCTATATTCTTTTTTTATAGGGAAAATGACTTCTCCTGTTGTGATTGAGTCGAGAGTGAGTGTAGTAAGAGACTTTTACTGACTAAGAACCACCCCGTTCCTACTCCCGCTCTAAGACGGAGTCCTGGTAACCATATAAAATATTTGATGGTAAATGCACAAACCTTATATACTCTCTCAGTTGCTTCTGCACAGCTCTCAGCTTGTCTAAGAAGGTTGCAGTCTGATCGAAGTATTCTATGGCGTCAGCCACACTACCATCCTGATGTTTGTTGTCCACAATCTGTTGATTTCTGGGTAAAAAATAAATATTAAAAAAAAAGAAAACCGTTGCCTCACATTAGGATTTTCTCCTGTGTCGTGGGTGCGTTTACAGACATACAATTTCACATGCACATGACACTCAGACCCGAAACAACGATTTGTGGATCACACAAAGAGTTGCTCCGTGCGGGAATCGAACCCGCTACACGTTGCGCGGCAGCCAGTTGCCCAGCCACCGCGCCAACCGTTAAATATAAACACAGATTAATGGTAATTGATAAAGGTAAACCAGCTATGGTTATGAGTGTCATGTATTAATTGATAAACAGATCATTAAAATCATGTATTGCTAGAGTCTAGGTTTCCCAAAATACAGCTTCTGTCAGCGGTTTCGATTCCCGCACGGAGCAACTCTTTGTGCGATCCACAAATTGTTGTTCTGGGTCTGGGTGTGATGTGTATGTGAACTTGTATGTTTGTAAACGCACCCACGACACAGGTAAAAATCTTAGTGTGGAGCAATGTTATTAAAAAAAAAACCTAATTTATATTGTGGAATAAGGCTTAACAGCAACTACAGTATTTATGCTTAAAATGTTGGTTTAATCAGAAGGTCGAACATTGACTTCAGTTTTTATGATTTTAAATTATCTTTTATCTATTATCAGCAACGTTTGTCATTCGATTTAATCTTACAAGGATTGTTGGTAAAATAATACGTATTGTCAGATAGAACAGAATGCCTTTTGAAATTATGAACCAACAGTATTAGTGTATACTAAAGATTATTAGATTTCATTCCGCTTATAGATGCATAGCTACACATTGCATTTTTTTTTTTTTTTTAATGGGGGAAAATTATCCAATGACTTCTCCCGCCTTGGGCAAGGCGAGAGGGAGTGTCAGACTCTTACTGCCTAAAAATTACACCGTTCCTATTCCTGCTTTTCGAGCCCTGGTAAACCGGCTAGGTAGTCCGCTCCGCAGTTCCGGATCAGGCCTCAGCTCTATTGGGCCTCATTTGTGGTCTGATGGCTCTTTGAGGCGCGCGAGGAACGCGACGCGCCGCACGCACGGGTCTGGTTCTAATCGGGCAGCGAGCTACCCTTGCTGGCCGTCCGCAGGCCCTAATTTACGGTGGCCGGAGATCGTCTCGGGATCCCCTACGCCCGGAGTGTCTTTCGCGACGGCTGGGGCGTGAGGATGGTTTGTTCTCTCACGCGCCCCGCCTCCTCCTTAGCTAAAATGCTTCGCAGAAGGAGGAGACGGCATCCCAGTCCCTCTCGCTCCGTTCACCATGGCCTGAACCAGTTTCGGGCGCGAGAGGTCGCCGTCGCCGACCACATCCCTGAGGACTTGGCGTATGCTCATTACGTAGGGCACACCGCAATGTTCTACCGTGTCCTCCGGGCGGTCACACATTGCATGCTAAAAATACATGTATAAGCGAAATGAAAACTACAAATCTATTGTATGGTTAGAGTAGCATGGTTTTCCGCAAAGTAATACCTGATTCTATTCTCTATATTATGAACAAAAACTAAACAAAAAATAACAAAAGTTTACGCTCCATACTTCTTCTCCAAGTCCTGATATTCATGGCTGTCTTCTTTAATATCCTTGTGAAGAGGAATAAGGGAAGGCACCAGATTCAACGTGTTGTCTAATAGGTCTCGACCCAAGACCATATGGGCAATATACCTGGAAATTAAAAAAAAACTAATTTAAAAACTTCTGTATAAGGTAATTTTTTTCACAATACAGATTTGCATTACATATATGTCCAATTTTTCCGTTTTTGGCAAAAAAAAATCGCCAATCATCACACGGTAGCGCTCGCCATTCACAGTAACGTTTCGGCCATTGTCGTTGGGCCTTGCGAATGGGCCATCTAAACCGGAGCCGTGGCCAGCATTTGCATGAAATCATCATTAAACATTAAATTATTTTGATCGTTCTATCGATTCCAATAAACATTTCATAAAAAAATTAAATTTTTTTGCTTTTTTTTTTTGGAATATCAAATCCTATACCTCTTAAAAAATCATATTTGTATATTAAAAAAACTAAGTTCTGCTATGAATCAGTGATAATTCGGGGAATCTGATGATCAGTTAAAGTGAGAATATAAGGATAAAATACAAGAAACGAAATTAAATTCTCACTCAAATAGACTCACCCCTACATGTGTTACATGGGGCTAATAACATAAATAACATAACTGGTGAATACTGAATTTTACTCCCTCAAGGATTTAGAGGCGAGGCTACGGGTGCTTTTTTACCAAAAATGTGCTATGCTACGTTGCGGTGGATGCGTTTGGCTTCCACCAATCATATTCAATGATACACTTAGCACTGGTGGAAACGGGTTCAACTAAGATATGTTTTTGCGGCGGCACATTTTCATAGCACATTTTATTTTCACCGCTACATAGCTTAGTATCAGTGGAAACGGTTGCATAGTTTCACAACTTAGCTATTACATTCTCGCAGCGAAAAATACCCTTAGAGGTAATATTTAGATCTGTTGGTTGATGTAGTACCTATTTGTGAGACTGATTATTACAAAAATGGTTGTGTGATTGTAACAAAATTGGCAAAATATCAGATAGTGAAAGCTTGTTTTTTTTTTGCACAAGTATCATTAGGTGAGACGATTGTTTTAATATAACGAGACAAAATGAGAGCCCTGTGAAGAATGTGTGAAATAAAATTGAATAGTCGAGTGAAAAATTGTGTTATTAGAGAAAGGTAGATCGAAACGCGATGTAGTGATAAGGATTAAAAAGGAAATGTTACGTTGTTTTAGACATGTAGAAAGGATGGATGAAAGCAAATTTTCAAAAGCAGTATACAGTTAAGATATGAATGGGACCATCTATAGAGGGCGTCCTAGACGGACAGATATCGATCAGGTTGACGATATATTAAAGAAGGGCCAGATTAAAACAGACGAGCATACATGGAAAGATTGATGACTGTTGATGAAGCGAAAGCAGTATGTAAAATTCGTAGCATTGGAGTTATGTATGTATGGACGACTAGTAGCAGTTGCAGCCACAGATCAGAAGGAGATCACATGGTGGAAGATGCAGCATGACGTTGTCAGGTGGATCGTCGTTTTCCTGTGTCAAGATGATGATGATAATGATGTCTGGTGAAGATTACCTTTCATAGGCTTTTGGCTGGAGATATCCTCTCGCGAAATAGTTGATGCCCAATACCGAACCTATGCCTTTGCATTCAATACTCCTCAGCAAATTCTTGAACCCGACCAAGTACCTGTTGAAAACGAATAATTTTAAGTAGTAAATTTATACAGATACACCTATAACCTAACATGTATTAGTTTTTAATTATTATGTTTCATATATTTTCATAGTACTTTAATAAGTTATTTTATATAAGATATAAGTAACTAAACAAATTAGATTGCATTGTGTACGAGTATATCTAAATAACTGATCAGAAGATCTGGGTCGACTTAGCCTGTGACCCACGTGAAAAGTACTTTTATTGTGTATGCCTGTAGGTACACTTTACCTTGGCTGTTAAAGTGTACTAGTGGTCGCCTAGTGGCCGAAATTCGACCATATACGATTTAATTTACAATACCACTTAACATACGGTCAAGGATAATTTTTATTTAACTCAAACTCAAACAAACTCTTTTATAAAACTCTATTCATATAAGACGTGAGAATATCATCGCAATGTCTGTCAATTTTGATGTTTTGTCAAATACGATCAGATACTATGCATGTGTGTGTAATGTTTTATTTATTGATTTAATGTACTTTATAAGCATTATTATTGAAAAATATTAGCGTCCTGCACTTCTCCTACACATAAACTATAAGTGTACCAAATTTTATGCTCCTACGTTCGCGCAATTTTCGTAAAAAGTGATATAAAGTTTTTGCATCACGTATTAATATATAGATTAGAAAAATAAAATGTGTAATTTTTTTTTTACTGTTTATCCACAGACTCTACGACGACCTATTTCTCAATTTATTCAAATCATACGTACACGTATCATTACCTAAATGCTGTCACATTTTTCTATTGATTTTCACAAACGTAAAAATAAAAGATATTTATAACATAGTCGTCCTTTTGGTGTCGAGTCAAACTGTTTGTTTTCTATACGTGTACCTACCTCCTAACCTAAATATTCGGTATGTTTGGTTCCTACCGATATAATCAAAGAACATGAATGCAGATATAATCTAAGGATCGCCGTATTCTTAAAGAATTTTGAAACTAGTTTCTATAGTTAAGTAATTGTTTTTCTTTTAATATAAAATATATTGTGTCCCCTTTTTATTAATCTTTAGAATAGAGGTTTTGTTATTTGGATATCCAGAGAACAAAAGCTATTTTTTTTTTGATAATATGAGTGATGATCAGCAATTAGCATTTTATTATAACTCACGTAACTGCTGCTATAGTAGCAGCGCGACAAAGCTTAACCCATTCTTTAGCAATTCTTTGCGGAACAAAATCGTTACTAAGGAATAGTTTAAGTAATCATTAAATGTCTCTGAGTGCGGTAGTTAGTGTGATCCATTAATGTTCCGGGCTTGCGTATCCTGTGTTTGTCAACTTGTATGTTTGTAAACGCACCCACGACACAGGAGATAATGATTGTGTGAGGCAAAGATTTATTTAAAAAAATAAATTGTTGTTTTACGCTAATTTTCTGTGCATCACTCAAGTCAAGCCGTCTCACGGCGCATTCCAATAACCTACTGATCGGTAGAATTTTGACATACGCTCCATACAAATTGTGTCAAAATTCTACCTCTGGTAGGCAAATCTACCGATCGGTAGGTTATTGGAATGCGCCGTCATTCGAGTTAGTGTCCGCGTTACAAATGTTTAAAGCATGATGTCAAGCTATAGGTATCTACAATTAACAACTTTACAATTTCCCCATACTATAAACTGTTAAAAAGCAACATTTTTATGTGATGATATGACTCAAAAGACATTGTGGTTCATATACTTGTGATGTATCTGAATTGCAATTGTGGTCATTCTGAAATATAGTATGCGTCATGTTAGTAACTGATGAGTCAGAAGTGACGGTGTCATGTAAAAATCTTCAGCAGTGATCTTCAGCACAATTAAACGATCACACCACCTTACTCCAAGTACCTAAAGGCATATATGACACACTAATCGAATGTAATGTCACGCTTTGTATTCTACGAAGGAGAAATATTGTTGTTATAATGTTGATGTGTAAAAGAAATCTATTTTCCGTGTAAAAGAAACCGATTCCCCAACAACACTTTAAATTCCTAACCCCCAAAAAGCCGGTAACGCACTTGTAACGCCTCTGCTGTTTCGGGTGTCCATGGGCGCTGGCGATTGCTTACCATCAGGTGATCCGTCTACTCTAGGTTTAAGTGTGGGAGAGTCATGCTTCGGCACGAACGGGCCGGCTCGACTGGAGTGATACCACGGCCTCAAAGAAAATCGACGTGAAACAACGCTTGCGTTATGTTTCGTTGTGTGAGAGAGGTTAATGGAGGTCCAATTCTCCCATCCAAATCTTCCCAACCCCCGATTCCCCAATAACCTTTAAATTCCTAACCCTTTTGAGCCGGTTACGCACTTGTAACGCCTCTGTTGTTCCGGGTGTTCATGGGCGGCGACGATTGCTGATCGAGACTTTCTTTTACTATGATCGAAGTGGTAGTTGAGCGATAGTCGATAGTCGATTGAGAAAATAGTAAAGTAATGGTATCAATATCAATCTCATAAATTGTGTTTCTTGTTTTCTTAGAAGACTATTTGATTTCAAAGCACTTGTTTGGCAAATCGTCTGATCGATCGTCCAATGAGGTATTAATAGCGAATCCTTTAGATCGTAGAACTAAATTACACCACTAAAGAGACAAAGTCATCAACATTTAGAGCTTCGACAGAATTAATTAAGTTAATCAAGCTATAGCGGTGAAAGGGTTAATATTTGCTACAGAATGTTTGCCAAAGGTAATCACAACGAGCACAGGGTTAATTTGTTTTATCTCTCTACGTTGGATACATTTCTACAATAAGGATGTTTTAGTAGTGGAATGTCAAAGTTTAATGATGTTGTTGATGATTTTAAATGTTTGTGATGATATTTTAGTGTAGTTTTGCAGCATAATTTAAGTACTGAATCATCATACATCAACAGCATATAAATGATCACTGCTGTTTAAAGGTCTCTACTCGCACAGAGCAGGTTTGAGGATTAATCACCACGCTTGTTCAATGCGGGTTTGTGATTTGAAACCTATAATTAGAAATTATAAAGGCCAAGGTTTTCTCACGATGTTTTCCTTCGCCGTTTGTCAGTGGTGTCTAATAATTCTTAGAAAGTACATGTAACTCGGAAAAAGTCACATTGGCCTGGTACTGTCTAGTCTAGTATAAAGAAACCTGAATATCTTCCTTTAAAAAAAAAAACATTTAGTTTATACCTACTGTGTATTTTAATATTTATTAGAAAAGCTTTGTATTATGTCGTTGAAACTTTAATGTAAGGAGTAAAGTTCTCTAAAATCAGCAAAGGAGGGAAGATCCTCGGACCAGCGGGGCGGGTTTTCTGCTCAACAGTTATTATTTAGAATTTTCTATCCCTGTTTATTCGCATGTAAACTTCACATGTGCGAAGTAGGATTCGGGACGTCGATTGCCAGTACGCTTCATCCGACTTCTGTCATTTGTCATGTGTCCTTAAAACTTTAATTTGCATCACCACAGTATTTTGTATATACTGCTAAACTACTAAACACAAAATACTAGAGACAGACAGTTACTACTGTCTGTCTCTGACTCTATGTAAGGTGGGAAAAGCAGGAGAAGGAACGGGGTGGTTTTCAGTCAGTAAGAGTTTGACACTCCCTCCCGCCTCACCCAAGGCGGGAGAAGTCATTGGATGATTTTTCCCACTCAAAAAAAAGGTGGGATAAACCCACAGGTGTAGGCAAACAAGCACGCGCAGCCGCGAAGTTCCTCTTGACAAGTTATTGGTAATCCAAATAAACAAATCATTGGCACGCGATGACTAAAGCAGGTGCGATAAAGAGCGAGGACACACGATGCGTTGCGGCGGCGGTGCGGCGACGGAGCGGTGTCGCTGCGTCGTCTTACATAGAAATATCAGTCCGATGCACCGGACTTGCAACCACCAAGACGAGGCAGGGAGGGGTGAATACGTTGCGACGTCGGGGAAGCACCACTCAGTTGTTTTGCGTCACAAGGAATACTTTCATTAACCTTTTGACCGCCAGAGCATAAACGCTTCGCTGTGCCCTCCACGCCAAGCAACGAAAATAAAAATTAAAATAAAAATAAAAATTCAACGAAATAACCCTGAAAATATTAGGGATTCCAAAATGTTATCAAATGTGTTTATTTTGTTTTTCTCTGTGATCTGTTTCTTGGCATCTATAGATGTCGGTGGCGCACAGGGCACGCTTGCGCATGACATCTATTCATGCCATTGGCGTTCAAAAGGTTAACAGGCTGTCCAACGCTGCTACACAGCTTTACGGCGCCGCACCGCTCGTATGCCCACTGACACGGTGAAATTTTTGCGGACCGTCGCCGCACCGCTCGTGTGCCCCAGCTCTAACCCACGTGCTGTGCGCGTGCCTGATTGCCTACACACGTGGGTTTCTCCCCCACCGGTGCAGTGTAGGTTTGTTAGTAGTGTTAGATAGGTACCTAACAATAATATCAAACACTATGAGTATACGCCGCGAAGTCATTCACAAAATATTGACAGTAAAATACAGAAAATTGAGATAAGCGCGTTCGAACAAACAAACAGACCCTTCAGCTTTATGTAGTAGTAAACTATAGTATATATAGATTAAATAGATCGGTTTAACCCGTCGTGTGCCGTAACGTAAATCCACTCGAGACACAATATATTTCCTATTATGTCTTGTATTTGTATTAGTGCTAAATTCAGTAAAATTACAATTTTAAGTGTGGGAGAGCCATGCTTCGGCTCGAATGGGCCGGCTCGACCGGAGTGATACCACGGCCTCACAGAAAACCGACGTGAAACAACGCTTGCGTTGTGTTTCGTTGTGTGAGTGAGGCTACCGGAGGCCCAATTACCCCTCTTCCTAATCTTCCCAATCCCTGATTCCCCAACAACCCTTAAATTCCAAACTGCCGGTAACGCAATTGTGTTACAATTGCTTTTGGTGTTTCAAGTGTCCATGGGCGGCGATTGTTTACCATCAGGTGATCCGTCTGCTCATTTACCGGCTTATTCCATAAAAAAAACGGTTAATCATGCTTGAATAATGAAATAAAAAAGGTAATTTAAAAATACTAAAAAACCCGACTGCGTTTCTTTATTTATAACATGAAAATGAAAAAACCCTAAAACAAGAATACAAGAAAAATTTAAGCAGTCGGGACCCATTCTAGAAAGCCATAATTCATATCTAATATTTAGAATGGGTCCCGACTGCTTAAATTTTTCTTGTATTCTTGTTTTATTTGTATTAGTGCTTTTTTACAATTTTCATGTTACGAATGAGTGATACCACGGCCTCACAGAAAGCCACGTGAAACAACGCTTGCGTTGTGTTTCGTTGTGTTAGTGAGGCTACCGGAGGCCCAATTACCCCTTTCCTAATCTTCCCAATCCCCGATTCCCCAACAACCCTTATTCCAAACTGCCGGTAACGCATATTGTGTTACAATTGCTATCCAGTGTCACTCTCACAGTAAATACGAATCAAACGACACCTCTCAAGCCAAAATCCATCGAGTCGTTTAGGCTAGAGAGTGAGCAATATTCGAATTTGGCGCCAAAAATCCGCCATTTTGTTTTTTTAAAAATTTTGATATATCCAGTGTCACTCTCACAGTAAATACGAATCTAACGACACCTCTCAAGTCAAAATCCATCAAGCCGTTTAGGCTGCAGAGCGTGCCAAACAATTATACATACATACATACATACATACTCTCGAAAAACATAACCCTCCTTCTGGCGCAGTCGGGTAATAAGCTAGGTAACATCCTTGAAACGTAGATACGCCGGACGCTACGCTGTAGCAACATTATAATGACTCAACGTCTTCCCGGAACCGGATAAACCTTCCAATTTAACACATATACAAATGATTTTAGTACGTTATGTTACATCTTTTCGACAAATTAATTATCAACAATAAAATTACTGATTCAATATTTATGACGCATCCTCACTAAGACGCCGTCGTATATTTTTTTATATAATGATATTATGTACGGTATAACATTTGATTCATGTTAGTTTAAGTTATGTTACCAATCGAATACATAATATTTTTTTTTATTATTATGTTTTTTTTATTAATATTTATCACTAAAAAAATTAAGACATCGTCGAAAAGGCGACAAATGGATAATTCCTGAGGTCCACGACATTTCAATGCAACTTACAAAATTAAATGGCAATAACAGGTACCGGGTGGTTTTTAGTGAGTAAGAGTCTGACACTCCTTCTCGCTTCACCTAAACGGGAGAAGTCATTGGATGATTTTCTCAAAAATAAGGTGGATTTGTATCACAAATAGGGAATGCAAATCCCACCAAATTGGGTCTTAAGCAAAATCTCGCGCTATTATAAAATTATACAATCTTGCCAATATCAAATTTGCATTCGCTAACGACAGGAAGTGTAGCTCTCGCGAACACTGTCTTAGTCACCATAATTATGCGTATTAGCTATCGTTTCGGAAAGTATAAGGAAAACAATTAATTTTGCATAACTGAGTCAATTTGGCTGATGTATATGATAACAATAGAGTAATCATATGACATCACAACTCTATACGAATACCATATTACCTCGTATTATTATAATAATTACATTTGTCTTAAACTTATAATACTATACTTAATAACTGGCTGCTTATTTTGCCGGCGTTGGCGTGAAACAACCTGGAGGACACCGGAGGCCCAGTTTCCCTCTTCCTCTATCCCCAAATCCCCTATTCACAAATTCCCAATCCTCGAGACTGGCAGCATCTTGTAAATCCACACTTGTTGCATGTTTCTATGGGCGGCGCCGATTGCTTACTATCAGGTGATCCGTATGCGTCATAATAATAAAAAATACTTAGGAAACTAGCGTTGGGCGGATGGATCAAGGGCCTGATGCAGAAAGCAGTACTCCTCGAAGCGGCACATATTGTGAGGAGGTTTCTGTCTCTGGAGCCCTAACCACCAATAGCTTGGACCATGCTCCTGCTACTGGTTAGCTTCTTTTTTTATATTATTCAATATTTTATTTTATAAAGTAGTATTTAAAAATGTAATTTTAGAGAACTTTAAATAAAAGTATGGAAATAAAAAAAAAATACTCCTTATAAAAGTATAAATCTAACAAGAGGAAATTAATGAATGGAAGTCTTTTGTCATTATGTTCCAATGCTTTTTGCGGCCTTCGAAAGTCGTTGTACGACCTTCTTCGTGAGTCATATGCCACTTTCGGTCTTGGCGCCGCGGACAGATTACTCAAGTTTGCATAACTACTAATGTTTCCTGTTCGGTCATTAACACGTTGTTTAATTAGTAGTCGTAATACATAGCTTTGCATACTAATATGCATATCTATAAATTATTGCATGTCAAACCTTTTTCGGCTCAATTACACATCAATGTGACTTATATTTTTACTGAGAAATATAACCCGGGTATTTCAAGTTTAAAGTGAATAGGGACTGTTTAAGTCAGTATGCTTCATCTTCAGCCAAATCTTCGCTTCGCCGTTCTGGCAGTAAGCGGGTTGGTGGCCAAACGCAGGCTTATCAACGCTTAAAAAAACAAAGAACAAAAAAGATTTGACACTGCCTAGAGGGCAGCACATAGTGACATGTGGTAATCATCCGATCAATGTGAAACCACTAATTGCGGTTTGCTATAATCATATACCTATCAACTACTTTGTGGTTAAAAACAATGAGTTCAATAGTTCATTCAACTAAATTGAGCTATAAAAATGGTATTTTAGTCACATACTACTACTGAGGAAAACTCCTCGGGTGCTTCCATCAAATATTAGTCACGCGCGTTGCACCGGTGTTGACCAAATAAGGTAATAATTTTGTCAACGCGTGCCAATTCAAATATTACCTAAATTTTAATAACAGCATTCGATTCGTTTTCGATATTTAATTATTTAAATTTATTTATTTAAATATATAAATTGTAATATACAATGTGATAGGGGTGAGACGAACCCGTTGCTGAGTACCATCTAGGTGATCGAAAAAGTCGGGGGTCGAAGGGATCGAATGGCCCCTCCCCTAAAAGGGCTATTTTAATATTTTTTTTACTTTTTTTGATATCAAAGGTTGTATGCGTCGTAGAAACAAAAAAAAAACGACAAACGGTAGCTAATAACCTTGGCTAACTAATTTATTACTTTTTTCATATGTTTGATAATGTTTTGGAGAGAAAAAAAATCATTTGTGAATTATTTTTACCGAAAAAATCACTATTTTTCAATATTTTCAATTGGGGGTTCAACCCCCCATATAATTTTTTTTGTCGATAATATTAGCTGTAGTACTCAGCCTTAACGGGTTAGAAGTCTCACCCCTATCACGTTGTATACATATTAGCTTCCATATATACAGCGTGTAACAAAATACCCATATACATCAAGAAGCGCTTATGAATACAGGTTAAATAGAATCTCTACACGAAGTTTCAGCTTAAAATACGATTAAAAAAAAATTACCTAAATTTTAATAACAGCATTCGATTCGTTTTCCATCTAGGTACATATGATTATGTTTTTTCACATCCGGCTATTACGATATTTAAATTTATTTATTTAAATACATAAATTGTAATATATACATATTAGCTTCCATATATATATATATATATTTAAAATACTCTATAATTATATTTTTAAACATTATATATACTTTTAAAATATAAAAAATATAAAAATAGGAGCCGAACAGTAGCGGGAGCATGGTCAAGCATGGTATATATATACATATATTATTATTACTTACATATAATTTTATCATTTTATTGATAAATACATACCTCCATATGGTACTGCTGTCTGTATCTTTAATCTCTTTCGTGAGGTGGCTGAGCAGAGCTGCATTAGCATTCGTATACCATTCCACAGCCTCTGTCATCGAAGTACCCGCGTTTATACTCGCTCTGTGAACAAATAAAACTTTAAAAGTAAGAAACACATAAAGAAACAGAACTAGGGAGACCTTTTGTTTGACAATAGAAGAGAAGCTTGGTTGTTTCTTTCATTTGTTATTTATTTAATAGTTACGTACGTCAAAATATAATCTAGAAACTACTTAAAAAAAATTAACAAGTATATCTTTTTCCTCCAACTTCATCCGCGTAAGTTTAGGCAGAAGTTATTCGTTTTAATTTTCGAGATAAAAAATCGTATGAATAAACATTTATATTATTTTAATGTCATTGTGTTCTCTAATTTATTAAAATGTGGTGATTATTCGCCAAAAAAAACTGCCAATTTTGCAAAATTTTAATTGCATATACGGCATACATAACAAGTATAACAAATAAAATAGGTATCATATACAAATCAACTAGGCGCCGATCTGGCGCAGTGGCGTCAGCTTCGGGTCCATTGAAATTCAGAGTTCTATCTGTGACTGACAATTCCAGTGACCGGTACTACCTGGTACCTATGGGTGCACTTCTGATAGGTATACAACACGAACTGATTCCAATTTACATAATTTATTAATGTATTTAAGTGTAGTCCGAGAAAAAATATAGTACTAAGGAAGTCCCCGTTTAGTCTAATAAACACTACCTTTTTTGGCATTGTAATGTATGTCATTGGTGAAAGTAGTAGAATAGAAGGAAATGTTTAATATACATAATTATAACAACAACTTATGATATTATACTTAAATATATTTGTCTAGAGACTCGACCCCCAGTCAAATTATTGCAACGGTTTTATGGGGCGTACTTTATAAGAATTTTACCTGTATGGAAGTGAAATAAATAAATAAATAGATTTTTATGAGTACTTTGACTTGTCGTATTGTCAAATTACGTTGAGATTACTTTTAATATATGCAAAGTCACTTTTACTCCGAAGGGGTAGGCAGAGATGCACATTACGGCGTAGAATGTCAGTGAAAAGAGAGAAAGTTCAAACAGAATGTTCTAACAGACATAGAAGCTTCAAATTTAGTGTACACTTAGTGTTTAATACTTAAATTAAGGCAAAAATCTATAATTTTGTAGATTCGGTCCAGTTTTCTCAAATGTATATATAAGTACTAAACACTAATTGTATTCTAAATTCCAAATTTCAACCTTCTATGTCTGCTAGAAGTGCCTTAAACTTCTGATGATCAGTCAGTAAAATAAAAAAAATAAATTTCGAAACTTAGACAAGTTATAATTATTAAACTACTAATTAAAATTTAATGAAAATTAAAATATACCAACTTTGTACAATGCCTGCTTAGTATCTGCAAATTTAGGTTTGTTATTTTATCCACAACAAAGTTATAGGCGGTTGAAATTGGTCTGAATGGCTTCGAGAAAAGGATAGTACGGCCGTGCCGATTTTTTTTTTTGCTCGACTTGGCGGATATTCTCACTCCTTATTAGATAAAACCTAATAAGGAGTGAGTATATTGGTATTAACTTCAGACTACGCTACTTGGGATTCCCAATGGCAAATGTTTAAGTTTGTTTAAACAATAATGCATCTTCTTAGAAATAAGACACATTTATCAAATTTTAGCACGGTAAGAAAACCCATTTTTGGTCCACATATATCAAAGTTTTTTTGGTGGTGTAAACCGGTAAACGAGCAGACGGATCACCTGATGGTAAGCAATTGTCGCTGCTCATGGACACCCGAAATAGCAGAGGCATTACAAGTGCCGCAGCCGTCCTTTTAGGGGTTAGGAATTTTAGGGTACAAGACTAAGTAGGCCTCCGGTAACCTCACTGACACAACGAAACACAACGCAAGTGTTGTTTCACGTCGGTTTCCTGTGAGGCTGTATTGCCACTTCAGTCGAACCAGCCCGTTCGTGTCGAAGCATGGCTCTAACACACTTTTTTTATGAAACACGCCGGTAAACAGGCAGACGTATTACCTGATGGTAAGTAATCGCCGCCACCAATGGACACTTGAAACACCAGAGGCGTTACCGGCTTTTTGGGGATTAGGAATTTAAGGTTTGTTGTTCGGGAATCGGGGATTGGGAAGATTGGGAAGGGGGAATTGGGCCTCCGGTAACCTCACTTACACAACGAAACACAACGCAAGCGTTGTTTCACGTCGGTTTTCTGTGAGGCCGTGGTATCACTCCGGTCGAGCCGGCCCATTCGATTCATTTATTCGATTCAATTATCAAATCACATGCAATACCTTCATACGTACGTCAATAAATATTTGGAATACCTAACAGATTCGTAAATTTATTTGTTGCGTCTCACTCAAGGTAAAATTCCAATTGGCCACTTTATTGTTCATTAATTTAAAATTAATATCGAGTGACTTAACATGTCAAGTGCGCATATCCTAAGTCTGTAGTCATGAATTGTCTGCATTTTTTTACCCGACGGCGCCAGAAGGAGGGTTATGTTTATCGAGAGTATGTATGTATAATTGGCCGTTTGGCACGATCTACAGACTAAACGGCTCGATGAATTTTGGCTTGAGAGGTGTCGTTAGATTTGTATTTACTGTGAGAGTGACACTGGGACCCATTCTAGAAAGCCTAAGCCGTATGTGCCCTAACTAAGTCTTCACATTTAGAATGGGTCCAAAGTCCTTCAATTTTATTTAAAAAAAAACATATTATAAAGAAACGCAGTCGGGTTTTTAGTTTTTTAAATTACGGTTTTATTTTTTTTTTTTTGTAACGCTATGCAAATCCTCATGTACTTCCCCACATTGAGGGAACTTTGGACTCTTACCAGCTAAAACTACCGCAATCTTCCTTCTCTAACTTGGCTTCTTCATGAATACTATGCTGAAATCCGCATAAAAGCGCCAAGATAGGGACTGCAAAATATTATCAACATAGTTGTCATAGATTTTGTTTTCATGGTGTTCGAGTGTGGTTGAACCAATGGTGCTGTGAAAACGTAAATGTATAATGACCGTTACATTAAATTTTTAATTTTCCTACATGCGTATGTGTCGAATTTCATGCAGCAGCATTCATTCATCTGTGGTTACCTACATCTTGACAGCACTATCGGATTTACCACCCTGGAAAATTACGTCACCCATGACGAAAACTTAAAACTTTTCATGCAGGTTGTAACAATACATTATGTTGAGTAACACATATCACCGAAAGCACTTTGGCGGATTTAGACTCGGCCGTATTCATTTCAGCTAATCGATCAGTCGTTATATTGCAAAACGCCCCTAGTTTTCTAAACGACTAGCCTATTTGTAAAACAGCAGAATTTTCAATTTTCCTGCTACATTAATATAATTATAAAGATAATAAATATATGTCTTGATTGGCATTGGCTATCAATTATTATTACTACCTACCAATTATTATTAGTACCTACTGAGTCACTCGGACCCGATCATGTGATGACTTGTGATTCAGGGTAATACAAGACGCAATTGGGTAGTTTCCTAGGTAAAAAATAAATTATTATTTTGACATTTTCAATGCTATAAAATATCCCAAAATAATCGTAGTTTTCATTCATTAACTTGACGATATACTTATTTATTAACTTTTCTAGCAAATTTTAAAGAAGTATGCTATTTGTCGCAAAAAATTATGACGTCATAAGTTGCGATCTCCTACAAAATTCATAGAAAAGTAACGTTTTTGACATTTCGATAAAAGTATTTGAATTTGACTAGTGGGAAACTACCGTATACCGCACTAAAATCTTAAGTATATAATATAATTATAAATATTATATTTTTACTCTTTTTAGTAAGTCTTTTGAGATGCACACTCTATGTCTGTTTTCTTTTATCTCTTTTTTGTGTATTCGTGGACAATGGTGTGAGTTACATGTGTAGTGACACAGACATTGAATTAATTATGTAATACCTGTTTCGATAAGTATTGTGCTAATCTTTAGTTAAGCTTGGCATGTAACTGTTTTTGCTCCAATAAAATAAAATAAAAATAAATGCGGCTTCTAAGAAATATTTAGCTGCTTTTTTGGGATTACGTATATAGACCATAGATAACATCAATGTACAATTAAATTAGTCATGTTAGTTCACGACTTCCTAATTGATTTCTAAGAAGTAATACCAAAATAAAATCAAGGATCACTACATTCACGTAAGCGGTTTCGTAACACGGAGCAACTCTTTGTGTCATCCACAAACTGTTGTTTCGGGTCCGGGTGTCATGTGTATGTGGACATGCATATTTGTAAACGGACCCATGATACAGAAAAAAAATGCTGAAAAGAAGTTAAGCTGCCCTAAAAAAAGACTTGCATTGCACTCATGACTCACATCGCAAGGAAAGCGTCTATCGTGGCTTAAATCTAGTCACGATATCTCAAATGAATGAATTTAGTATTATTACGTCATGTTATGAATAGTTATGTAAAAATATTCTACATGTTATGCTATTATGGTCACCTTTTTTTAAGGGGGAAAATCATCTAATGACTGCACGGTTGGTGCTGTGGCTGGGCAACTGGCTGCCGCGCAGCGGGTAGCGGGTTCGATTCTCGCACGGAGCAAATCTTTGTACGAACCACAAACTGTTGTTTCGGGTCTGGGTATCATGTGTCAGAAAAAAAAATGCTGAAAAGAAGATAAGCTGCCCTAAAAAAAAAACTTTACGAGAATTAAATGGGAAAGCATTGTGCAATAACTGACAAAAATATAACTCTTTGGAAAAATAAAAGTAACATTTTGTATGGTAATAAAGTTTCACTGTGTCACCGAAGTGACACCGAGTGACAGGACAAGCAATGAATATTTATACAACACAATATGGAAAATGTCGCGTGACGTAATAATAGTCACGTGTGTCAATGATCTTTTGGAATAATGAAGCTTTTCTCTCATACTCATCATCGTTTTACTGTAGCTATACTTATATATGTCTCATAAGTCCGGAGCTGCCTATCGGGTTTTTTTCTTGAGGGGGGTAAAATCATCCAATGACTTCTTCCGCTTTGGGCGAGGAGGGAGTGTCAGACTCTTATTGACTAAAAACCACTCCGTTCCTACTTCTGCTTTTCGAGCCGGAGCCCCGGTAAACCCGCTAGGTAGTCCGCAGCTCCAGATCAGGCATCAGCCCTACTGGGCCCCATCTGGGCTCATAAATCTGGAGTAGGAACGGAATGGTTTTTAGTCAATAAGAGTCTGCCACTCTCTCTAATTATTCAATAATACTTTACACAACCTGATAGTCAAACCCTTTTTTTTTTGAGGTGGGAAAATCATCCAATGACTTCTTCCGCTTTGGGCGAGGCGAAAGGGAGTGTCAGACTCTTAAAGACTAAAAACCACTCCGTTCCTACTTCTGCTTTTCGAGCCGGAGCCCCGGTAAACCCGCTAGATAGTCCGCAGCTCCAGATCAGGCATCAGCCCTACTGGGCCCCATTTGGGCTTAAAAAGCTGGAGTAGAAACGGGCTGGTTTTTAGTCAATAAGAGTCTGACACTCTAATTATTCAATAATACTTTACTCAACCTGATAGTGAAACCCTAGACTTCAGACTCGGTCCTTAGAATCACATCATTATAAAAAAGGGGCAAAAGTGTTTTTGCTGAGACACGTACGTGTATCGTTTACTGACCCACATAGCAATCTCGGTTCGATTCTCGGACGGTTTCAATATTGGTTTAGGCTACTAATACTCTTTCGTGATACTTGTGAATGAGGTTTGTAAATTGTGTAAGGGGATTGACCTGATCCATCGACAGAATATATATTCTTTATTGGCACTAGGTGGACCGATGACATCGTCAGAGTCGCGGGGAGCCAGTGGATGCAGGTGGCAGCTTGTCGTTTTACGTGGAGGACTAAGGGGGAGGCCTTTTGTTCAGCAGTGGACGTCTCTCGGCTGATGATGATGATGAAAATATATTGTTTGCTTCCAAATAAAAAATTAAATAAAATAGTAAACTTTTTATCCCGAAAACAAGGGTGAAGTCGCTGGTAGATGCTAGTCGTAAATAAATAACTTATACTAGGGTAAATTGGCCTGTTTGTATCCACTGAAATGGTCGCGTTCTTATAACGGAACGCCCTTTGAAAATTCCCGACCATAATAAAACTACCACCAAATTAGTAGTACTTACTACACATGTGTCTTCTATTTAAATGTTAAACGTTTTAAGTATCTTACATTCATGGCTATCCGTAAAATTATGAAACAATGACGCGAATATTGTGAGATGGACACAAACAGGTGAATTCACCCTATATAGCACACACAATTAATGTCAATCACCTATCTTGAAGATTTTTTACGATACTCCAATGAATTGCCTATAAAATCTTAACGACTATTTTATGAAGAAGGAAGGCCCCATTATAGGTGAATAAAAATCTTGATATTATGTTATTTTTGTTCATGTAGCCCAATGAATATGTTTTCAATAAACATAGCTTTGTTTATTATTAGACAATATAAATATAAAAACAATATAAATTTCCCGCACGGAGCAACTCTTTGTGTGATCCACAAATTATTGTTTCGGGTCTGGGTGTCTTATGTATGACTGTGAACTTGTATGTTTGTAAACGCACCCACGATACAGGAGTAAATCCTTGTGTGGAGATACGTTTTAAAAAATATATACAATGTGATAGGGGTGAGACTTCTAACCCGTTTAAGTTGAGTACTACATCTAATTTTATCAACAAAAAAAATATATAGGGGGATAGTTTAGATCCGTGTGCTTCATCGTAGGCTGCAATCGCTTACCACAAGGTAAGATTCTGGCCAAACGCTGACTCATTTCCAACATAAAAAAGATATACAGGATATTTTATTTTTAGTGTGGTAAAAATTTTATACAGGGTGTAAGCGGAACGCTCCCAAACGTCGCAAACAGGTGATGGTAAAAAACGTCTATTATTTAAAAAAAAATAAAGAATTAAATGTTTATTTTATGTAATAATAGTTGTAATCTAATGCTGAATTTTAATATAGCATGAATAATACAAACACAAAAACGATTAAAATTATAAAAACATAAACAAATTGTGGCGTTTTTCGGGAGCGTTCCGCTTACACCCTGTATGATTTTATTCAAATTATCCCATATAAAACATAATCTAAACTGAATTAAAATATATTGATATAAGAGAATAATCAAAGAGAAAATAGGTCGATAACAATCGACGTAATATGATCAATAGTACATCATATTTATACAATCCTTTTAAAACCATTACCTCTATGCAAACTGCAAACATAATATTGACTCTCGATTAGCCCATATAAAAGAGTGGATCCTCATGGGATTTTAACGACCTAAACAAACACCATTACTGATGGGAGTGCCAAGATTATAATATCCATTATGGTGATATTGGAAACTATAACGACATCACGGAAATTTTACAATGCATGTTGCATGTTGTACTTTGAACTAACGAGCCCTGTCATCAGTGTTATGAAATTGTAATTAATTTTATGAATTGAATTACTTATACACTTATTCGGAGTATAGGTGGGGGAGGGATAAGTATAGTTTTTTTAATAGGAAGGGACGGCAAACGAGCAGCGGATTACCTTAGGGTATTTTTCCACCAGAAAAATGTAGGAGTAGGGACGGGGTGATTTTTAGTCAGAGAGAGTCTGGCACTCACTCTCGGCTCGGCCAAGGCGGGGGAAAGTGATTGAATGATATTCTGCACTTAAAAAAGTATGTTGCCGGCCTTTTAGGGATTTGAAGATTGGGTGTTGAAGTTGGTACCTAGATGTGCACATAATGTAACACCCGCTATTAACAATATACATTCGATACGATTCATCATCATAGGTTAATCCCAGATTTCGTGGATTTACAAAATTTATAGTCATTATACTAAGAATTTTCGTAAATCTGAAAATTCCCAAACATATTCGTTGATCAAGGAAAAAATTTTCTTTAGATATGACTTATGAGTGTAGATTGTTAAGACAAGTCATTGATTAAATTATCCAGGAGCCTTAGTCTACTATTACAATTGTGCAAGAGGGACGGAGCTATACAACCTACATAGCTCCGTTTCTCTTGCACTGCTCAATGATCGACCATTCTGACCCAATGTAATAGCAGACTAAAGCCCCAGGTTAGCACCAGAAAACTGAGTAAGCCTGTATCTAGTTACCTTACTCTATAAAAACTTTGAACGCGGTTTGATCGATCGCTAAACTTTTCCTTAGGAGACTCGGTCCCAGTAGCATAATTAACTGGCTAGATATTGCAGCTCTGCTGTATTTACTTCAGAACTTTATAATTGTGTAGCTTCTGCCTGTGGCTTAATCCGTGTTCACGGGATAAATGTAGCCTATTTGTTATTGCAGACTATTCAATAGGATAGTCTGCAATAACAAATAGGACTAAAAACCACCCCGTGCCTGCGTATTCGCAGCCACGGGGTGGTTTTTAGTCAGTAACAGTCTGACACTCCCTCTTGCCGCGCCCAAGGTGGGAGAAGTCATTGGATGATTTTTCCCTCTTTAAAAAAAAGGTTTTTTTTTTATGAGACATGCCGGTAATCGAGCAGATGTATTACCTGATGGTAAGCAATCGCCGCCGCCCATGGACACTTGAAACACCAGAGGCTTTACAAGTGCGTTACCGGCTTTTTGGGAGTTAGGAATTTAAGGGTAGTTGTTCGGGAATGGGGATGGGGAAGATTGGGAAGGGGGAATTGGGCCACCGGTAACCTCACTCACACAACGAAACACAACGCAAGCGTTGTTTCACGTCGGTTTTCTGTGAGGCCGTGGTATCACTCCGGTCGAGCCGGCCCATTCGTGCCAAAGCATGGCTCTCCCACATTTAAAAAAAGGTGACCATAATAGCATAGCATTAATGCATGTACAATATTTTTACATAACTATTCATTACATGACTTAATAATACTAAATTCATTCATTTGAGATAACGTGACTAGTTTTAAGCCACGATAGACGCTTTACTTACGATGTGAGTCATGAGTGCAATGCTTTACGTGAAAAACAACGGGACAAGGACATTTCAACTACGAAGCGTTCTGCATGAGTAAAACTCACGTAAACCATCATGCATACATGCATAACCTCACGCCTGTCCCCCATGGGGGTAGGCAGAGACAATAGGGACGCCAATAGCTACGAATCTTACATGCTTCTTCAGCTAGCTACGAATCAACAGTCATTTTAATGCATGCTCGTCGGTTAAGGGTACTTTTAATTTGGCCTTTCTTTAATATATCGCCAATCAGGTCTTTATGAGTCCATCTAGGGCGCCCTCTACCGACGGTCCCATTCATATCCGCCTTGTATATTTCTTTCATAAATCCTTAGTACAAGTCCAAACTATTTTCAAAAAAATGTAATAAATACATTGTTCGATCCGAACATGAAACTTTACCTCTGCAATCACAGCTATTCAACCTATAAGACAAGCAATAACTCTTGAAAACTTCAATACAGTTCAGTGGAAACTAGAAAATTCAATTGGATATAGACAATAAATTGCTCGCAGGTAAACAAAGGCAATCTCATTGCTTTCTTATAGACTCTAATAGAGATAAAGAGAACCAATACTTGGACTTTTATTAGTTCTTAATGAAATTCTCAACGAAATACGACTTTGTTTGGACTTTCAAAGCGTTACTGGAGACAGTGACCTCGTCTCGTGTGGAATTTTAAACAGTTCACAGTTTTTGTTATTTGCTTATGTAATGCATTAGAATAGAATACACACAACGTCACGCCTTTTATACCCGAAGGGGTTGGCAGAGGTGCACATTACGGCACGTAATGCCGCTATACAATGTACACCCACTTTTCACCATTTGTGTTAAAGTCCCATGTAATAGGGGGTGAACCTATTGCCGTACCCTAGACACAATTTCAGAGTCCGTGCTACTACCGAGAAATTTTCGAAAATCCGAAAAAAAAACCAGTAATACTTTGCGCGACTCGGGATTCGATCCCGAGACCCCTTGTTCGGCAGTCGCACTTGCAACCACTCGACCAACCGCTAAGTAGTCCGAAGCTCCGGATCAGGCATCTGCCCTACTGGGCCCTATCTGTGGTGGACTGATGGCTCTTTGAGGCGCGCGCGGAACGTGACGCGCCGCACGCACGAGTATGATCACAGACTACCATTATATATTTTATATGGAACACGAATTTATTAGAAGCAGACATTTCGGGAAAAGCCCGAAATCAGAATTCTAAGTAAAGTCGTCAAGTTGCTCGGCCGGTTTATAACTAGGGGCATTGCGTACACGCAATACAGTTCTAACAAATTTGCAACAGACAAAAACGACATAGATTAAAAGGCGTGTGCCTTTTAATCTCCAAGGGTAAGCAGAGGTGTACACATTACCTATTATACAATATAGAGATCACTCATATGAGGTAAATGGAACTACAAGTAGTACTAAATAATTCAACGAAAACCGAAAAAAATAAAAACATGAAGAACACAGACACCATAGACCACTCAATAAACTTTTTTTTTTATGTAAACGAGCAGACGTATTACTTAGTAAGCAACACGATGGTAAGCAATCACCGCTGCCGATAGATACTTTCAAGTATTCAAGTATTTCTTGCATCCGTAATGTACATAGGTGTTAGAAAATACAGTATTTAGTCACAATTATGGACCCCGTCGGGTACAGCAAAATATAAAATTCGTAGGATGAAACACCAGAGGCGGTACAAGTGCGTTGCCGGCCTTTTGGGAGTTAGGAATTTAAGGGTTGTTGGGTAATCGGGGATTGGTAAGATTGGGAAAGGAGGTAATTGGGTCACCGGTAACCTCACTCACATAACGCAAGCGTTGTTTCACGTTGGTTTTCGATGAGGCCGTGGTATCACTCCGATCGAGCCGGCTCACTCGTGCCGAAGCATGGCTCTCCCACACTTAAAAACTGGTATATTCATATACACGAATCCAATACACCGTATTATTAGGCACTTCCTTAGAATTTTATGTTTTTAAACACGTTTTATGTGGATGCTATGTCGAAAGTCTATCTCTATAAAATTACATACATATATAGACAGAGACAATGCCAATTGGAACCGATAGACTAACATGCTTTGACGTTCAAAAGTGCCTTCTTGACTTTGACTTTTAGACATTAAGAGCTTTACACTGATAGGAGTAATTTAATGATTTCCCACCTACATAAAAAGGCATATAAAGATAAACTTACCTTAATTCTTCAAGTTCAGTTTTGAAAGCGTCTCCATCAACTGGTTTCGATCGATTCTTGAACACCAACATGGGTAGTGAACCCATCTGATCGATTGCTCTGTTTGTACCCGAAAACCGTTGGGATAAATTCGACCTGCAAAATCAAAATAAAACCCAAATCAATGTATAAACACTAAAAATGTCCATGTTTGCAAAGGAGCGTTTACCTATTTCCCTGCCGCACTCAGAGACATTTAATGATCACTTAAACTATTCCTTAGTAACGATTTCGTATCGAAAATAATTGCTAAGGACTGGGTTAAGTAACCATTAAATAACTCTAAATTGAAAGCTAAAATAAAAAGAAAAAACAAGACAAGACGGACTTTCAAATAAAAAAATGTCATTTACCCTATTATAGTAACATTGTAAAAACGTAAATTTGTTTAAATATGCCAATCATATTATATTGTTTCATATTGAAAACAATATGGTTATGTTGAATAGTTAATTTATCAATGAAGGTTCTACAAGTATTGAGGCTATAAAACATCAAACTACGCCCAATACGAGCATTGAATATGTAAACAATATGAAGTCAACTTAAATAACTACAGAATACAAAAGACTAGGGTGAGTCTAATCACTACATAATAGAAAACAAAATCAATTTCTCTGTCACTATGTTTCTTTGTATGCGTAAATCTTTAAAACTACGCAACGGGTTTTGTTGCGGTTTTTTTTAATAGATAGAGTGATTTAAGAAGAAGGTTTATATGTATAATATATCACCATTGTACCCATGCAAAGGGTAGCTAGTAAAATATAAATAATAAAATAATGTGGCCCGAGAATGTATAATTAATATACATTTTTTTTATATCATCACGCCTTTTATCCTCGAACGGGGAGGCAGAGGTGCACATTATGGCACGTAATGTCACTACAATGTACACCCACTTTTCACAATCTATGTTGTAAGTCCCATGTAATAGGTGGTGAGCCTATTGCCATACACCGGGCACATTTCCAGGCTCCGTGCTACTGCTGAGAAATTTACGAAAAACCGAACAAAGCCTAGCAATACTTTGCCCGACCCGGGAATCGAACCCGAGACCCCTTGCCCAGCAGTCGCAGTTGCAACCTTGCAGCGAATGGTTGCAAGTGCGACTGCTGGGCAGTAAAAAAATATTTTTGTAATCAATCTTGAAATGATTCATAGCCTACATTTCTAGGTATTCTAAGACTAATTATTAGTCTAGTCTAGTCATACCTAGATTGTTTGTTTGTTCTCAGAATTGTGTACTATATCCTTAATTAAGTAGGTGATTTGTATTCGTATGCTGTCTAGTTTAATGTCTGCGATTATCTCGCAATTAACTAAATCGATTTTGATGCGATTTTAAGACGAGTTTTTTTACAGGTAGCATTAGTTTTTAGTACCTATATTAACCAAACTTTATTTTTATTGCATAAGCCGGTATACTAGCAGACGGATCACCTGATGGTAAGCAATCGACGCCGCTCATGGACGCCCGAAACATAGGCGTTACAAGTGCGTTGCCGGCCTTTTGGGGTTAGGAATTAACGGAAGGTAATTAAAATATGAAGTACCTCAGAGTGCTTCCATTGGTAAAAATGAAGAAAGCCACTTCTGATCTCTCTTGTTGTAGCCTCGTCACCAATTTTCCCAATTCTGTTGCTCGACTGACCTAGAACAAAAGATTTATTATTTAAATTAAAATGACAATTTAATCACTGGGTAAGAGCGGTCCCGCTGAAGTTTTTTTTTTTAAGTTTAATTTACATTTGTTCTCCGCGGACTCTTGGTCCTTGCCCTTGTCATACAATTTGTTTTATTCTTTACAATAAATCTTATTAATGTGGTATCTAACATTCACCATCTCCACCTCCACTAACATTCACCATCTCCGTCCACCCAAAGGTTGCCTGGAAGAGATCGCTGTAAGCGATAAGGCCGCCTGTGTACCCTACCATCCACTTAGCGCTACTTATATTTATTTGTCTGAATTGTAAAAGTTGTACAATAAAGTTCATATTATTATTATATTATTATTATCTACGTTGCAAATTACAATTAACCACAACTATTAAATTATAACTACTAAAATACTTACGCATTACAATATTTGTTTTTTTTTAACCACTAAATTAAGTTTGCCGGCGCGCCGGTGGGCTGACTTGGCAGAGCCACTGAAGTTTTAGGTATATGCCCTTATGTTTCACCTCAAGTTGACATCAGCATCACGTCACTTAGCTATCTTTAGCTATCAAATCTAGTGTTTCTCAAGAGCACCATTCAATTAATGTAATAAATATATTTCTAGATATCATCCCCACTTAAATCTGTACATCTATATGTATAACAATTCCCACATATAATAAAATTGGAGTGTCTATATTTTGTAATATTGAAATAACCGTTATTTACAACATACATATGGACATATATTGTAATATATGTCCACACATACATATGATACATACACCAAAATATTTTTTTGTAATTTTTTTGTCTATCTGTCTGTTCTGTCTAATCTCTGAAATGGCTGAATCGATTTGGATAGGACTGTTATTGGCAGGTAACAAATGTACTAAAGAGAACTACTACTGATGTTCTAAACAGAAACTTAGGCTACCTTTATTAGTCACAAAGTTTGTAATCCACGCAACCGAAGCCACGGGCATCAGGTAGCTTGAAATATAAGAGAAGCTGAACCCTATCTCATACATTTTCATGAGCTCGCAATACAAACGTCGATCAAACGCTAGTTTATCGGCTCTGACGTAAAATAAATTACATTTTTAAATTGTGTTTCTGTATATAAAAAGGGTTGTTGATTGGTTGTTGATGGTCCCATCACCTAATGAAATACAATTATGTTCCTTTTTTTTTAATCATCTACTTTCCGTGGCTGTAGACTATCTCGAATCTATATCCTCGAAGGGGTAGGCAGAGGCGCACATTACAACGTAGGCCCACTATTCAACACTTGTGTTATTCGTCCCATGTACACACATTCTGGACACAATTCCAGATTTCGTGCTACTACTGAGAAATTTTCGAAAAACCGAAAAAAGCCCTTGCCCGACCCGGGAATCGAACCCAAGACCCCTTGTCCGGCAGTCGCACTTACGACCACTGGACCAACGATTGAGTCATGTACCGAAAATATCTAATCTTTTTAAGTACCTGTTCTTCAACATCAGCGACATCTCGTCCATTGGTGATGCTACTCTTCAAAGATAAGGTGGTCTGCACGATGAGGGCCAGGATTGGAATGAACGGGAGAAGGAGTAGTCTCCACAACTGACATCGACGGCTCCTGCACCACCTCTGGAGTTTTGGGGCACAATTGGACTTTTCTTCCACTTTTATACTTGGAGGATCTGAAACAAGTAATTGAAGTTATTGGTCATGATCGGCTGGGATAGTACAAACCGAAGTGGCTTTCCCACAAAAAAAAAACTAAAAATGTATGTATATATAACAATGTGCAAATAATAAAATACTGTTCTGCCTCGTTGGCCGAGTCGTCACAAGCCAGGCAAATGGTCTCGGATTCGATTCCCGGGTCGGGCAACTTACTGCTTCTGTTTTTCTAAAATTTCTCAATAGTACCACGGAGTCCAGAAATTTGTCCGGTATACAGCTGTAGGCCCCTATCACATGGAATGATGGGACTTACAACATTAGTTATGAGAAGTAGGTGTAAATTATACATTATGGCATTACGTACCATAACGTGAACCCCTGCCTACCCCTTCATGTATTCTTAATTCTTAAACACTATTTAATACAAAAAAATATTCGTATAAACAGTCGTTTCAGACACATAAATCACTGGCTCACCATTTAAAATGGAATAGTATTCAAATGGATGCGTTTCCACTGAAAGAGAGACAAGTGGAGAATGAAAAGAGATAAGTGCACTAAAGTGTAGTGGAGCGAAGTGGAACTGATAAAAGCGAAGCTAGAGATGGGCGGGGCTTGCGTAATAGGTGAACAAGCCTGATAGTTCAATGCATGGCCAGTGAGCGTGTACAATGACGCTTCGTTCGACCCTGTTTCAATGTGAATTCGCCGATTGTACTTTGGAGAGATATCAAAGTTGCAATTGTATTTCGTACCTAGCTGTTGCCCACGACTTTGTCTGCGTAGAATAATGAGTTGTGAATTTTGGTATTGTTTTTTTCTAAAATAAACGATGTTTTCTAAAATAAAAGTAGCATAAGTTACTCCAGATTTACAGAAGAAATGTTTCGTAATATTAGCGAGTGGTCCTTGTAGTGTTGTGACACGTTTGTATGATTTGAAATCAACATCCATGCGATACCAAGTATTTTTTTTTTATCTGTATACATACAAATTTTCATATACATCAGCGCTTCTTGATGTATATGAAAATTTTATTACACGTTGTATAAACGTATGCATGACATGATTTAATAGGATAGTACGGTAATTGTTTGTAAGATCGACTGCTTAGATGGTAGAATATTTTTAAGTCAATACCGTATTGTGTTAGTTGATTAGCATTTTTTGTCTAGAATATGGGGCGGCACATGACAAGTGACAGATGACAGAAGTCGCACATAAACGATCGACGATTAAATCAACGAATGACATCATAAATTCTTTATTACACATATGAAGTTTACATGCGAATAAACATGGATAGAAAATTTCAACGAACAACAGTTGGGCAGAAAGCCCGCCAGGCATGATCACCTCGCCTGGTCGAAGGATCCTCTATTTCTTAGGAAACTTTACTCTCTGTTCCATAAAAATACAAAAAGATTAATAATCAGTGTGACTATGCGTAGAGGAGATATTTTTAGAAAACGGTGATTTATACATATTATTGTGAAAACTTCCCAACGAAGACTGCCTCGTTGTTCGAGTGGTCGCAAGTGCGACTGCCGGACAAGGGGTCTAGGGTTCGATTCCCGGATCGGAAGAAGTATTGCTGAACTTTTTTCAGTTTTTCGAAAATTTCTCAGTAGTAGTACGGAGTCTGAAATTCTGCCTAGTATATGGCAATAGGCTCATCCCCTATTACATGGGATTAATAACACAAATGATGGGTGTGTATTGTATTGCATTACATGCCATAATGAAAAAGGTGATTCATATTTTAACGAAAAGGTATTAACATAGCGAAGGAAAAACAAATAACATTACTTAATAAATGAATCATTCGAAATGCATTTTGATGACATTGTTTAATAAACCGCAGAGTTCAACACTCTCTCAAGGCCCACAAAAAGGAAATATCTGCTTTAGAAAAGCGTCTCACTAATAATAAATATAAAACAAAAACTAAACAACGTCACGCCTTTTATCCCCGAAGGGCTAGAGGTGCACATTACGGCATGTAATGCCGCTATACAATGTACATTGTACACCCTCTTTTCACCATTTGTTTATAAGTCCCACGTAAGGCAGTTGTCCCACCAACGGCGAGTGAACGACTAACTATCGGCTATTTTCTCGCTCAAGAAACGTACAATAGATATACTTTCCGTGTAAACAAAAGAGATGCATATACAAATAGTTGATCGCTGACTGTTCACACTGCCGGCGAGTGCTCGCTTCACTTGTTTGTTTTTGTTTTCACTCGTTTTCACTCGTTTCTAGTTCTAGCGCTACTCGTTACTCGTTCATCGTTGCCGGTGGGACAACTGATTAATAAGGGGTGAGCCTATTGCCATATACCGGACACAATTCCAAACTCCGTGCTACTACTGAGAAATTATTTAACCGAAAAAAACCCAGTTATACTTTGCCCGACACGGGAATCGAACCCTAGACCCTTTGCCCTGCAGTCGCAATTGCGACCACTCGACGAACGAAGCAGTCGAAAAAACATTAACGGAACAAAACAGTCTCCTTAATTACAGTATTGAACACACCCTCAATATAAAACAATATAAAACTCATCTCTTAGATTGAGCCATGAGAAACTGCTCAATCTTCATAACTGTCCACGAGTTTATTTGTTGCCGCTGATAACCGATGCTATTACTTTAATAAGTAGGGGAAAGAGACACGCTTTCCAAATAAAATATAATGATGTCTTGTTTACTCCTCAGGCCGGTACAGTCATCGATGAAAGAAACACACTGCCGTACTCAGTCATTTAATGGTTACTTAACCCAGTTCTTAGCTACTGTTTTTGGACCAAAATCGTTACTAAGTAATAGTTTAAGTAATCATTATAGTTTATAGTATTATAATTTAAGTAAACGACTTTGATTTTTTTTATGGAATGAGCCAATAGCCCAGGGTTTCTAACCATCCCATAAAGGCGGGCATCATACTTGTAGCGCCTCTGGTGTTTCAGGTGTCTATGGACGGAGCCGATTGCTTACCATCAGGTGAATGGTCTACTCATTTACCGGCTTATAAAATAAAAAACTTAGTTAATATACATTCTAGCTGCTGACTACCTAGTGGGTTTACCGGGGCTCCGGCTCGAAAGACAGATGTAGAAACGGTGTGTTTTTTAGTCAGATAGAGTCTGACTAAAAAACACACCCTCCCTCCCTCTCACACCTCGCCCAAGGCGATGACAGACATTGGATGACTTTCCGGCCTTTAAAAAAAAAAGTGTAGTAAAAACTCTTCTGAAAACCGCATCATAATCGATTCTGACAATTGCGATTCAACAAACCTGACAACATATAAGTGAGACAAATAAGCTCCTACTTTAAAAAAATAAGAATCATTACCTCATTACTGAGAATCGGTTTATTCGGTAGTCGTTCGTTTTTTTCGTTCGTCCTTCTTAGAAATTATGTTTTATTTCTTGATTAAAAAAATGTACCTAATATGCCAAATGGCTGTCACAATAAGTACACAAGAGGTCTTTTTGTGGATCGGAGGACAGTAACATAGGTAATCATAAAATAAAAATGTAGACTATATTATAATAATCATTTCAAGGCGAATTTTTGTATTCGAGTGTCATTTATTTGCTTATAAATATTTTCCTTATTCATTCTCACACATTCTCGGGCCACATGAGTAAAGAAAACTTGATGTTTTTTAGCATTGATTCGGCATGTGTAGATAAGTACAATAATAATTGGGTAGATGGCTAATTTTCATTTTAACGTCTGTCTTGTAGATTATTTTAAAATATTAAGCACGTATTTTTTATTTTCTCTTAGAAACAAAATAATAGGTTTTTTTTTAATGGCATTCGCATCTCTTGTGTGTGAGACGTATTTGGCCAACTACGACGTTTTGTCCAAAGTAACACATTTGAAAAATATGCAATTCGAGGGGAAACAGGAGTTTGATACAAGAACAAATAACATTAAATGACGACACAAACATCACAAGACAGTTACGATAACATACAAAAATATAGGAACAAGTTTTTGTTAGTGGGATAGTAGGTACTTTACAGGATATAATGGTTTGAAATGTCGCGTCACGTTATCTTGTTGTTATCTTATATGACAAAATAAAAAATACGCGTCTAATATTTTTTCATTACATTAACTGACGAGCTAAATAGAATTTAAATAGTCATAGTTTTCATTTCAGCGAATTATCCGATGTGATCATCAATTGCATTGTATAAGTGAAGTTACCGGAGGCCCAATTACCCCTTTCCCAATCCCTATTCCTCAACATCCTTTGAATTGCTAACCTCCAAAAGGCCGGCAACGCATTTGTAACGCCTCTGGTGTTTCAAGTGTCCATGGGCGGCGATTGCTTACCATCAGGTGATCCGTCTGCTCGTTTGCCGGCTTATTCCATAAAATAATCTATATTTTGCAGCTAACTGTACTTTAGTTTACCAAACTTTCCTTTCTAGGGCAATAAATATTTATGTATCATTATGAAAATTGTCTGTTTGTGACGATTTCGCACTTAACGCTACTATCCCTACACAAAATACGAGGAAGAAATATTTTACTGCGAAAGATAAAAGATTTATTTCATTACTTTTATGGAATAACAATTATTTTATATCTCTTCGTCGAATTATAATTATATGTTTGACTACATAATTTTCTTAGTAACTGATTCATTCAACTGTTACGATGATCAAATCAAGCCTTATATTCCTGAAATGGAAGGCAGAAGTCATGTCATCAATATCAACATGTAAAACAACAAACGCAAGCGTTGTTTCACGCCAGCTTGCTGTGAGGCGGTTGTATCACTCCCGCCGCGCCGACCCGTGGGCAAAGCGTGATTCACTCACGTGAAACGTAAATTTTCCCCCTTAAAAAAAGGCGTGGTACCATTTTTTAAGGGGGGAAGTTTTCCATTTACTTCTCCCGCTTTGGGCGAGGCAAGAGGGAGTGCCAGACTCTTGCTGACTAAAAAACACCCCGTTCCTAGAGCTGCTTTTCGAGCCGGAGCCCCGGTAAACTCGATAGGCAGGTAGGTACTTACCTCACCTTTTATATGTATTATTTCTACTCATTAATTTTGACGAAAATGTTAGTAGAAATGCTCTTAGAACTCTATCAAACTATTTATTATTAATTTACCAAGAAGTTGTTACGGTTCCAACTCACCCCTATTTGCACAATATTTCCACTCGACAAGCTGCTACTAAGGTTCAATTTACCTTGGCACAAAATGGAATTGAAGCGAATTTTCGCTATAAAATGGAATATTACGATCCATTGTATATTGGACTTTAAATGCAGGGGCGAGGTATGAATAAATAGGATGTTATTCGAAATATGTATTTTAGTTTCAATTGTTGTTTACAATTTCGTTTGTTTTGTAGTAAATTGTTTCCTTGAGAGTTATTTTTTTTTTTTTTTTTTATTTTAACTTTTTGCAACATAATGTACAATGGTGGGCTTAATGCCATAGGCATTCTTGCTAGCCAACCTTTAGGTGATGCAGTGAGAATGTGGTCGGTGCAACAAAGTAGTAATTAAGAATAAAGAAAAGGTAACAAATAATAGACTATCATGTGTATCATATATATATATATACATATATACAATATAATACAATATATATATATAATATAATACAATATATACAACATATACAATACATACATACATATATACATGTACAAATATGCACAATCAAATATAATGTATACATACTAGAAGGTTTATGAAGATTCTGCCAACTTTCCCTCCATGATCCACCGACGAACTCCAGCCTTGAATGCCTGCTTACTGACAGACTTCCTGATTTCCAAGGGCAGCCTGTTCCAAAGAAGGATAGATTGGATGTGAAATGAGGAGTGAACAGTATCAGAACTGTGAGAAGGACAGTGTAGAAGGAGATTGTGAGAAGAGCGAAGATTTTTGGAGTGTCCCAAATAGCGGTATTGAAAGTAAGGAGTTAGGTATGAAGGAGGACTAGGAGAATGAAGGATAGAGAAAAGGGTTGTTAAGGCACGGAGAGCTCTTCTCTGTCGGATGGGCATCCATTTCAACTCGGCCCGATACTCAGAAACATGATCGTACTTGCGCAGGTTAAATACAAATCTGATGCAGTTATTGATGAGACGATCAAGCTTGTTGAGCAGGTCCGAGTTGAGATCGTAATAGCACACGTCACCATAGTCGATTATGGGGAAGACGAGGGACTGCACAAGCATTGCCTTGGTCGTGGGTGGAAGGAAGTTCCTGAGCCGGTTTAAATTACGCAAGGCACCAGTTACCCTTTGGCTAACACTGGAGACCTGAGTCCGCCAACTCAGCGTTGCATCAAGATGCAGGCCGAGATTCTTCGCATCAGGGCCAATAGGGATAACCGTGCCACCAAGTGTTATGGGGGGAAGATGTGCGACTACCACCCTGCTCATCATACGTGAGCTACCAATTATAATAGCCTGGCATTTCGTGGGGTTTACTGCCACACCAAACCGGTCAGACCATCTGCTCACTGCTTCCAAATCCTTGTTAAGGTTGTCAATAGCTATCGACAGATCTTCCGGCCGAGCTCGAGTGTAAATCTGAAGGTCATCGGCGTAGAGATGATACGCACACTGAAGGTTATGAGTGATGAAGTTTATGAAAATAGAAAATAGTAATGGTGAAAGTATACCGCCTTGTGGGACACCAGCGGCAAGCGCACACCAATTCGACAGCGTCTCCTCGTTGCGAACAGCCTGCTGGCGCCCACGAAGATAAGACCGGAACCAATCCAGTGCCCCAGGCGACACCATAAGATGGGACAGGATGGATTCAAGGATGTCGTGACTGACGGCATTAAAGGCATTGGAGAAGTCTATCAATACCATGATAGTAACTTTGGTCTCACCTATCCCTCTCTAATGTCGCCAGTCACTTTGAGAAGTGCTGTAGCCGTACTGTGCCCAGGTCTGAATCCAGACTGCAAGGGGCTTAAGAGGTTGTGACGGGCTATAAAACATGAAAACTGCTTATGGGCACAGGCTTCCAGCACTTTAGAGAGGAATGGAAGGATTGAAATAGGACGGAAGTGTGAAGGGAGAGAGGGATTTGTGATTTTCGGAAGAGGACGGACGTACGCATTACGCCACAGGGAAGGGAACTGTCCTGAGAACAAGGAAAAGTTGATAATGTGGGTAATCGATGGAAGGATATAATCAAGGATCGGGATAATCATACTACGACCTATGTCGTCAAAGCCAACGGCTCTGGATTTTATTGAAAGGATAATCTTTTTGATATCGCCCGAGGCAACCGGAGAAAAACTAAAGGAATCTGTATTCCTACGCGGAAGGCCAGCGATGAAGTCTACCGTCTGACGAATGGTCTGACGATCCAAATTAGAAGTGGTGGTGAAATGACGATTGATATCGTCCAGACCAATCGTGTTAGGCAGCTCCACATGGCCTTGTTTACCGATACCCAGAGTTCCAAGGAATTTCCAGATATCGGCCGCGGAGCTAGAAGTGATATTTTCGAGAATGTGTCGGCGTTTAGCATTACGTATCATCTGATTACATCGATTCCTAGCCGACTTGTACAGACCCAATTATCCTGCCGATCCCGCTTATATTTCCTGAAGGCTCGAGAGCTTCTTTTCGAGCCGGACGCCACCGGTCGAAATCCATGGCAGCCGGTGGACTTTAACTTTTATTGTATTTGATGGAGCTATATCATATAATTTTTACCAGTTTGTTAAGTACGGACACCTCTTCATCGACCGATCAAGCACCGGATACCTGTAATTCCCACTCGAGTTGTTACGGCATCCCTACACAGTTTCGACATCCATTTTTGCAACAACGCATGCTCACACCCTAGGTAGGTTTAGGAGGCTTAAGGCGATAGGACAAATGAATTAGGTCATGACGGGAAGCAAGGGGCTTTGGCCATGAGAAATGAGTAACTTGAGGTTAGGAAGTCCATGTATCCTCACCTCCAATGCTGGGGCGAGTTGCTTGAAGTGGTAAGACATGGAGACCCACAGACTCAATGATGTTTCGAAGTTTACAACGGAGGGTTGTGCAAAAGGTTTGTGTGTAGTAAATCACCCATGATGAGTGATGCTCATACTCAGATCCATTGGTTATATAGAAATACTTTTTATGTTTCAATTTCTCACATAAATGATTGAAAGTATTTACAAATTATACATTCATTATATTAATTAATTTGTTTCTTAATCTACTGTTTATAAAGTCTAAAGTTCTCTTGACTTGTGTTGTAAGTTATAAATCTACTCAAATGAGTTTGAGTCTGTCAACATAATAAACTGGACACAATTTCAAACTCTGTACCGTACTACTACTGAAAAACAAAAAAACGCAAATATTTTGTTCGACCAAAGAACCGAACCGGAGACCTGTTAGTCGACAATGCACATTATTACTCATAAACATTTCTATACACCTGTGCTTGTCCCATGAAGTAATAACGTCGTGATATTACAGCCATAATAAAATCCTGAATGAAATGTATACGAAGTAAAAATGCCATAAAATAATTGTTCGCAGGTGGGGAAATTTAATTGTTTTTCCTTCGACAGAATACATTTTCTCGATAGAAAATTTTCCAGAAACGGATCCATTTCATTAGTTACCAAATTCAACGTAAACTGCTTTAATAGAATGCTAAAATACTAAGTTTTATGAATTATTTAGACTTAAACTTTAAGTCTAACTAAGTGTGGGAGAGCCATGTTTCGGCACAAATGGGTCGGCTCGACCAGAGTGATACCACGGTTTCACATAAAACCAACGTGAAACAACGCTTGCGTCGTGTTTCGTTGTGTGAGTGAAGTTACCGGAAGCCCAATTATCACCATTCCCAATGTTCTCGTTTACCGTTTTACGTTATCCTTAAATACCCGTGTAGTAGGAGCCTATTGCCAAACATCGGGCGCCATTGTAGACTCCACACTACAGAGAAAATACTCATTAACACTTCATTAACACTCCCCAGCTCGTACCACATAGGTGGTTTACTGGTGATCCGGCTCGAAAAGTAGGAACAGGAACGGGGTGAATTTTAGCCAGTAAGAGCAAAGGGATTATCAGAATATTCCCTCTTGCCTCACCCAAGATGAGAGAAGTCATTGGATGATTTTCCCCTCTTAAAAAAAGGACCTAGAAAACGAATTCAAAACCCTGATTTTACTTGGCAGTCGACTCTAACATTAGACGTAAATGAAATCCAATATCAAAAATGAACGTAAAAATTCACATTTCAAAATGGAATAAAATCCATTATCTTTCCAAACTTCTCCAATGGCATCCACGTGTATTTTCAGCGGCTGAAAAATGTGAAAGATTCAGGTGGCGATGACGTCGCTCGTTTTATTCATAAAGTATGCTGTCAAACCGGATTTTATTCACATTGTTAAGCATTGAAGGTTTGAAGGTATTTCTTACCCACATCTTGTACCCTTTATGCCCCTTGTAGGTAAACGCTTGATCTTTTATACTAAAAACCAATTGTTACAAGCATTTTATTGGTAAAATTCTTGGTATTCATCTATCATTTTTAGGGTTCCGTATGTAAAATTTGAGGAACCCATTTTTTGAGGGGGAAAATCATCCAATGATTTTCTCGCCTTGGGCGAGGCGAGAGGGAGTGTCAGACTCTTACTGACTAAAAACCACACCGTTCCTTCTCTTGCTTTTCGAGCCGGAGCCCCGGTAAACCCGCTAGGTCGTCCGTCTAGCTGTCTATCATCAGGCAGTATCTCATGAATTGTGAATGTAATACAGTTGCAGTTGAAGATTGATGACGCATTTTTGTTGCCGCTATATTTCTGTGAGGTCGTGGTATCACTCCGGTCGAGCCGGCCCATTCGTGTCGAAACATGGCTCTCCCATACTCTAAACTTGCAATGTACGTTTATGCCTATTATAAATTATGTGTTAAGTGGATCTTCATACGGATTCAATTGAGCTGTAATGTACATTAGTTAGTATGACCATCAATTTTGACGTTTCATGAGCAGCATTCCGCGACGTGTGTCACACAAGTCATGTTTGTCAGCCTATAACATAATAAATAAGTAAATGTTTAGCCTATTCAAATTAAGTGTAGGAGAGCCATGCTTCAGCATGAATGGGCCGGCTCGACCAGAGTGATACCACGGCCTCACAGAAAACCGACGTGAAACAACGCTTGCGTTGTGTTTCGTTGTATGAGTGAGGTTACCGGAGGCCCAATTCCCCCTTCCCAATCTTCCCAATCCCCGATTTCCCAACAACAACCCTTAAATTGCTAACTCCCAAAAAGCCTGCAACGCACTTGTAACGCCTTTGGGGTTTCAAGTGTCCATGGGCGGCGGCGATTGCTTACCATCAGGTAATACGTCTGGTCGATTACCAGCGTGTTTCATAAATTATTATATATTATATATACATATTATATCACGTTAGTTTGGTTGCGGTTTCCAGTGACATCAAAATAAGGAAATGGTTACTCTGTGGTTTACCATTGCGGTCTGTCAATTGAATAGTTTATTTGCAATATTTAAGATATTTTTCCTCCACGTGCCATTGTTTTTATACACCCACTAGACTAACTTACAATTTCTGTTCGCGGTTTTGCTTGCGTTATCGGGATAAAAAATATTATTTTTTAAACGTTGCTGCACACTAGGATTTTCTCCTGTATCGTGGGTGCATTTACAAACATACAATTTCACATACATATGACACCCAGACTCGATACAACAATTTGTGGATCACACAAAGACTTGCTCCGTACGAGAATCGAACCCCCTACACGTTACCGGTAGCCAGCTGCCCAACAACCGCGCCAACCACCGCTCTCGCTCTCGCGATTCTTTTACTTTAAACGTAAAGAAAACTCATACTAAGGGTGTTCTGTTTAGCAGTTTTTGCGGCAAAGAGTCACAAAGACATTTTCAGTGAAATAATAAGAGAATTATCTACCCTGTAGCATTGTGATACAGCCTGAATTTACACACCGAACCACAAGTCAATCGGCGAGGCGTCACCGTTTCATGGTAGATATCCCACCCACTCGCACGAAGCGCTTCGCTTCAAGCTTCCTTGTGCGAACTGCTAGGGAGTGGAATTCAGTGTTTCCTGATGGGTATAACCCTACCATATGTAGGTTTTGAGACAAGTTTTTGGGGGTCAATATACAAGTATATACAAAATTACAGCTGGGTATCTCGCATTCCGAGATTCTTACCTAATTTTTCCTTATTTGACTGGACTAATGGGCAGACGTGCTCCATCGTAGGCCACATCATCACTTACCATCAGGTAAGATAGCGGCCAAACGTCGACCCATTAAATGTAAAAAAAACATACAATCTATAAAAAAATTACCAATTACTTTATTATTCTCTCACAAAGGAAGATTTCGGTCACATTTTCACTTTTATAAATAAAAGTTCTAATCTCATAATATTAATTTACGTTTTCCGTTTGTGGAACACAGAGATATTATAATAACAAAGAGATATTTTCGTTTCTTTTATTCAGTTCTCGACGATTTTTTCTTGTTACGTCATATTATATTATATTACTTTGTTTATGGGATTAACACCACACACAACGTCACACATTTTATCTCCGGAGGAGTAGGCAGAGGTGCACATTACGGCACGTAATGCCGCTATACAATGTACACCCATTTTTCACCATTTGTGTTATAAATCCGATGTAATAGAGGGTGAGCCTTTTGCCATATTCTGGACACAATTCCAGGCTCCGTGCTACTATCGAGAAATTTTCGAAAATCCGAAAAAAGCCCAGTAATACTTTGCCCGACCCGAGACCCCTTGTTTGGTAGTCGCACTTGCGACCACTTGACCAACGAGGCAGTCATTAACACCTTTGTTGACATACTTTGTTTCGTTGTGTGAGTGAGGTTACCGGAGGCCCTATTACCTCAATCTTACCAACCCCTGATTCCCCAACAACCGTTAAAATCTTAACCCCCGAAATGCCACAATAAGTCGCAAGTGCAAGTCAAGAGGTCAAGGGGTCTCGAGTTCGATTCTTGGATCGGACACAGTAAAGCTGTTTTTTTTTCGATTTTTTAGAAAATTTCTCAATAGTAGCACGAAGCATTGTGCCCAATACATGACGTAGATTCACCTGCTATTATACGAGACCTATTACACAAATAGAGAAAAGTGAGTCTACCTCGTACAGTGGCATTACGCACCATAATGTGCACTTCTGTCTACCCCTTCAAGGATAAAGGGCATGACGACACTTTGTTATGCCCATTTTACAAATTTGTCTTTCTAAGATAAGCCTAAGACTCTTAACGACATTGTAGTACAAAATTATATGCGACACCTAAAGATTAGGTAAATGTTAGTTCAGGAGCTTCGTCTAGCTAAGTAACTCTTAGTTAATAGATAGTGAAAACGGCTATTATTCTATTGTTTATCCTATGACATAACAATTTAAGCTACATTTTAGTCTAACCCTTATCTTGAGATCTGTCACCGTATTGTATTCACATAGTAACTTGGGTTATATAATTATACCATTTTGTTGAACAATACAATGCTGACACAATTAGTGGACAATGTTCAAACTATTCAAATAGACGAGACATGATACGCATATTATATTGTGTAAAAGACGGTCTTATCTTCGAAATTGGGCTCAGTCTTCAGCAGCCTTAGTACGAGTTTTCTTTAAACGAGAGCGCGTTCAGTGCTCTGTACCCTTAGTATGAATTTGCTTTACGTTAAAAGTAATCGAAACGAGAGCGCTTTTGGTGCTTTAATTGGTTGGCTTCTTCGAGCTGGCCAATCAGAGTGCCGAACACGCTCTCGTTTTGATTACTTTAAACGTCAAGCAAACTCATACTAAGGGTACTGATTGGTCGGTTTATTCGAGCCGGCCAATCAGAGCCCTTTTTTTTTTTAGGGGTAAAATCATCCTATGACTTTTCTCGCCTTGGCGCGAGGCGAGAGGGAGTGTCAGACTCTTACTGACTAAAAACCACCCCGTTCCTTCTCCTGCTTTGTACGAGCCGGAGCCCCGGTAAACCCGCTAGGTAGTCCGCAGCTTTTGGAGGCCAATCAGAGCCCTGAAGGCGCTCTAGTTTCGATTACTTTAAACGTAAAGCAAACTTGTACTAAAGGTACAGAAGGAAATTCGAATAAAATTCGGGGGCCCTAGTGAAAAAGGGTAGTTAATTTTAATCGAAAATGAATTAATCACCTATACCAAATAATGAGAAAAAAATTCTTCATCAATCAAGTTGTATACCTATAAAAAATATCACATGTATCTTATACAAAGCTGACAGCGCGCGTACCCCGCGCTTACCGCCTTTTTGTATTGACGTTATAAAATACATCATACAACAAACTATTTAAAGTTCAAATTTAAATGACAAGTTAATTTCTGAGTTGGTTTATATGATCTTATAATTTGTAGATAATAAATAATAATTCATTCAACCTCAATTACATTATGGAACGAATATTATAATAACGGGCGAAAATAAATGAAATGCTTAGAAGAACATACATAAGCTGCTCAACTTTATTCGAGTTGTAAGAGGTCAATGAATCCATATAAAATATTATGACAAGCGAATACATATGTATAGTAGGTATTGTAATACAAATATGGACTATATTATTATCATTTTCCTGTCATTGGTTCTTGCCATGGTCAATAGCCCAGGTCATGGTCTTAGGTCAGAGGAAGAACTGCGATTGAGATATTTAAATGTTTTTTTTATCTATACCATCTATACTATATAATATTATAAAGCTGAAGAGTTTGTTTGTTCGTTTGAACGCGCTAATCTCCAGAACTACTGGTCCGATTTGAATAATTCTTTTTGTGTTGGATAGCGCATTTATCGAGGAAGGTTATAGGCTATAAAACATCACGCTACGATCAATAGGAACCGAACAGGGCAGGTGAAACCGCGCGGAAGCAGCTAGTGTTACATAAAAAATGTAAATGTACACCTCTTTGGTTGGGCTATTGGAAGTATCGATGCCTCACAAGGGGTGAGTCGATTCTTATGTCGGGCAAGGTTACAATCGAATATTTTGTAATACAAGCTAGGTCGGATTTTTTTATTATGGTATATGCTGGTAAACGAGGTGATGGAATATCTGATGGTAAGCAATCACTGCCGCCCAAGGACACCTGAAACACCAGAGGCGTTACAAGTGCGTTGCCGGCTTTTTTTGGAATTAGTAATTTAAGAATAGTTGGGAATTGGGAATAGTGAGAAGGAGGGTAATTGGGCCTCCGGTAACCTCAATCAGGCGATCCGTCTGCTCGTTTACCGGCTTGTAACTTGTATCATAAAGAGTGTATTACTGTGGCAAAACCTTAAACATATTCAACAAAATACGTTTCATAAATATACAATGTCCTGTAAACCTACAGACACATCACACAATACTTATTATTTGAGTGACGTCACACAAATTTGTCTCGATGCTGACGACTTAATTCGATAAACTTTATCGATAAAATGTAATCGATTTATTGGTATTCGTGAAGACTTATACAAACTCGTTACTTTTTATCTTTCAACTCTTGTAGTTTTGAATTGTAAATGACTTTTATTCGAATAGGCATTTTGAAATATTATGAGTGCGAACTACGCGATGATATGATAGCAGAGAGATTAAGTTGTCTAGCATCACGCTCAGGGTTCGAAAGCTGGTAAATGGCTACGTGACATTTTCCAAGTTATAATTTATTTATTTATTTAATCTTTAATGTACACAACACAATAAAATAGTGGTACATGAGGCGAGCTTAATATCATATGGCATTCTCTAACAGTCAACTTTATAATCCGTATTTTTGTAAATAATTGAGATACCTCTGACATACTGTATCTATATTTTTTATTTGTAAACCCAACTATAGAACAAAATCTTAGTTTATCGCTCAGTCGCAATCGTAAAGTAACATCTTTTCGAAATAAACTTTCCCTAATGTGCACCATAACTGCACGGTTGCAGCGGTGACTGGGCGACCGGCCATGCAACGTTTAGCGAGTTCGATTCCTGCACGGAGCAACTCTTTATGTGATCCACAAATTGTTGTTTCGGATCTGGGTATCTTGTGCAGGTGTATGTGAACTTGTATGTTTGTAAACGCACCCACGACACAGGAGAAAATCCCAGTGTGGGATAACGTAATTTTTTTCAAACAAATCTCTGTCTATCCCTTAAAAATCCATCCATCTATCCATCCTTTATAAATGTCATAAAATATCAACCAAAAAGTCAAATTATTCAGTCAACAAAACATCACAACGTATTTAGAGCAACCTGTATAAGTCCTTACATAAGTTAACGCATACTGCAGAGGTCTGCAATACTCAGAAACATATCCTCTATCACTTGTATGCTATATAACATAACAAAATATCTTATAAACCCCAAAGGTATATACAAATATTGTATATACAATGTAACACCCACTTTACTCCTGTTATGTTATGAATCCCACGTTATAGAGTGAGCCTATTACCAATATACCACATGGTGCTTTTTAATTCCTAAGTAGTGGAACACAGACGCATATTCGACCTAAATGCAATACTTTTCCCATTTATGTTTTGAGGCCAATTTAATAGGAAATTCTATTTTCATACTCCGGTCACAATTTTCAACAGCGTCCTACAAAATGTATTTTCCGAAAAGCACTTGAATAATTTCATTTCACTATCCTACGATTCTGTGCACAAATATTAAACTCAAAATTGTATTCCGTTTATATAATTGTGTTAAAGGAAAATAGGACTTACCCATAATGAAATAGGAGTCACTGTTAGTTGTGTGATGTATTTGTTTTTTTAAACACGATTGTTTGTAGACCACGGGGGTTGAAACGACGCGACGTCCACCCCTCACAAGGGTTGATAGCGAACTGAAATTCTCGTGTTCGGGAGATCTAACTGTTGCTTATAATAAACTACCTTTGCTCCGGGCATCGCTCGTATATACTTTAACAGTTAAGTGGCTATGTTAAACCGCAAGTGTGAACTAATTAATTACTGCCGTACTCGGAGACATTTAATTGATCACTTAAACTATTCCTTAGTAACGATTTTTTCCGAAAATAATTGCTAAGGACTGGGTTAAGTAATGCGGGTCTGCGGGCGGCGAGCAAGGGTAGCTTGCTGCCCGAACAAAACCAGACCCGCGGGTTCCGCGCGCTCCTATAAGAGTCAGACCACCACAGATGGGGCCTAGTAGGGCTGATACCCGACGCGGAGCAGCGGACTACCTTGCGAATTACCGGGACTCCGGCTCAAAATAGAAGTACATACCTAGGTGGTGTTTAGTTAGTAGAGTCCGATACTTCCTCTCGCTTCACCCAAGGCAGGATAAGACATTGGATGATCATTGGATATCAAAAAATGATATTATCTGGTTTATATCGTTGTTGTTGAACTGAGAGGCTTTTGTTCATGTGCGGATTTAATACGCCAGGATTAATTGTTTCAGTGTTTTCATAGGTGTGTATGTACCTAGTGAAGATTCGTACTTTTTATATTTGATTTTTTTTTAATTTTGATTTGAAGCCATTTTTGAGCCGTGTTACTTATTTATCTACTTTCTTTTTCTTTTTGCCTGCAATATTTTATAATGGTGCAAATAAATAGATTTTTTTCTTTCCATCTATTTTGCTTGCAAATAGACTGTTTTTCTTTCTTTCTATCTATTTTGCTTTAAAAAAATTAAGGCAATCTACAAGTTTGATAAAGTGACCTCCAGTCGAGTTCGTTCGCTTCAGTTTTATAAACTCGTCAGGCATCTATATTAGGTCTGTACGTGTCTTCAAAGAATTTCTATTATTGAATAAATAGCTTCTCCCAGCTAGGAACTTAAATTTTAAGACTGCGGGTATTTCAAAATGGAAGAGAGAAAGGCAGCTTATTATTTATTGGTGTTCTATTTATTTATTTATAACTTTTAGTATTGCTTTATTGCTCTAACACCCACTCAAATACTTAATGATTACTTAAACTACTACTTAAACCCGCTTAGTAACATATTTATATAGAAAACTATTGCTAAAAACTCGGTTAAGCAACTATTAAATAAATTCAAGTACGGAGTCAATAAAGATTTTGATTTTGATTTCACCATTTGTCATTTATCTTATGAATTCCTTATAATAATTGCGCCTTCACATCAACAGCCTATTAGTGGCCACTGCTGACCAAAGCATCTGCTCACACGGAGAAGGTTTGAGCATTAATCTCCACGCTTACTCAATGCGGGTTGGCGATTTCAAACTTATAATTAGAAATTATAAGCCCAGGTTTCCTCACGATGTTTTCCTTCACCGTTTGCCAGTGGTGTCTAAATAATCTTAGAAAGTACTTATAATTCGGAAAAAGTCACATTGGTACTTGCTGATGGCAGGTTTCGATCGCGCTCTCATGCATGAGGAGCAGGCGTCTGAAACCTTCAGAAACGCCTTACCGTTCACAAATTGAAACAAACTACTCCTTCAAAGTAGTTGTTAAGTAACTCTATAATAATATCTTCAAGAAGAATTTTACCGCAGTTACAAAAGGTACCAAGTAAATTGAAAACTGACAATCGATTTTGAACCTTAAGTTACAGTCCCTAGCTCTTTACTCAATGTATGTGAGATAGTTACGTTATATTATGAGGCTTTAAAATTGGATATCCTTTACAAGGGGTAAGGTTTAACGAGGTGGTAGAGCGATAAACTGCTACGTTGGTCGAGTAATGATATCTTACTACGAGATGTCAAACAAGAGGTGTCAGTTACGATTCCCGGGTCGAGCAAAGTAGTTTTTAAATTATTATTTTCTGAGCCTGAACAAGTTTAAGGCATGGCCTCTTTTTCTTTCTTCTTTCTTTAAAAAAAACGATGCCCCGCACTATTTTCTCCTCTGTCGTGGGTAACGGACAAACATACAAGTTGAGATGCACATGACACTCATACCCGAAACAACAATTTGTGGATCACATAAAGAATTGCTCCATGCGGGAATCGAACCCGCTATACGTTACACGGCAGCCAGTTACCCAGTCACCGCGCCAACTGTGCAGTCAACGTGATATTGAGGATTGATGATGATTGAGGCCCATATTGCACCAGTAGACTGCCACGCGTATTAGATCAGATCGATCAGAAAAAGAGGTTTCACTTGATTCTGATTATTTCTAATCATGTGTCTATAATTAAGTGGTTATCACTGTAAGATACCAGTTCCAGAAACAAGCTTATTACGGCAAACTGGGTTTTAAAGATAATTATGTATATCATATTTATTTGTATTAGTTTAAGGCTTGTTATTTTACAATTTATATTTTCTTAAAAGTAATTAGTCTGTGAGCATTCCTAAAAATAAATAAGTAAAAAAAGGTAAATGACCTCATGAAAACGAACTACTTTTACGACAGATAAAGTCTGCAATAGATTTATTCTTTACTGTTTTTACTTTGTTTGTTGTATCAAGAAGGCTTTTTTCTTTAAGTGGTCGTAAAAGGGAATTCTAGTCCAGTTCAATCCTGCGCTGCGTCAACCACAAACAATCCGAGGATTTTTAGCTTTTGATAATTGAAATTCAGAAATAATATTGTGTTAAGATGTAATTTCTTTTAAAAAACGTTGCCCCGCACTAGCATTTTCTCCTGTATCTCTCCTGAGTCTCTTATCTATACTAATACTTATATAATAAAGCTGAAGAGTTTGTTTGTTTAAACGCGCTTATCTCCGGAACTACTGATCTAAATTGAATAATTGTTTTAGTGTTGGATAGTGCATTTATTGAGGAAGGTTATAAGCTATAAAATATCACGCTATGAGCAATAGGAGCCAAGTAGAGCGGGTGAAACCGCGCGGAAGTAGCTAGTTCAAATTAAAGATGGTATTTAGTACCTTGATGTGATAAAGAGGGACTCTACTTAATGAGTAAAAAGCAATAGTAATTAATTAGTATAACAGAATTTGAAAATCGAAACTAAATCTTTAGTCAGCATTAATAACGTTACTAAAAATAAATGATGCATTAATAAAACAATTTAATTTTAGTTAATGTACCTAACTTAAAATTTCCATCTCATAACTAAATTACTTGATATCGAAAAGTGCTCAACTTGAGCCAATGTCACCTTCGTATAATAAATTAATGAGAAAAAGGTCTACGGCCCTTTCTGCTCGAGTAAACAAAATAAATTATTATTATACCTAATAAAAGATATGTACTATCTATTGCTTAATTCATGTGAAAAATTTGAAAATTAAATATAAGTGGACATAGTGGTTACCGCTAACCGCTAACTCAGATTCATTTAATGTTTACTTAAACCAGTTCTTAGCAATTGTTCTCTGAACAAATTCGTTAATACCAGTTCTTAGGATTTTTTTATGGAACATATTCGTTAATAAGGCATAGTTTAAGTAATCATCAAAAGTCGCTGTTCTACGTCACTTAGGTTAGCTACATAGTTGTAACACTTCTGGAATTGTAACACAGAGTTGTTAGTCTTTAGGGGCGGTACTTGTCATGTCAATATCTGGTTCAAAACCACAACTAAATAACATGACGTATGCATGTGTAGGTATATTTTATTCTATGGTTTAGTTATCTATGTAGGAACGAATTTTTAGTCATTAAGAGTCTGACACTCTCTCGTCTCAGCCAAGGCGGGAGAAGTCAACGAATTATTTCTTTCAATTATTTCTCTCTTCAAAAAATGTATATCTGTGGATGTATCTAAATAGATTAACATTTAATTATTTACCTCAAACATAACACGCAAATACAACACCGTTTCTTTCTATTCTTATATATTTTGCTCTCAAGTCCACAATATAGCACATAGTATCATATTTCCACAACATAGCTTTCAATGTCTGCTTGCCTAGTCTCTTGTGCATAGTTTTATGTTATTTCTAGGAAAATCATACAACCACAGTACCGTACGACAATTTTTTAACCCATTTAGACGTAAATAGACCAGATAGACTCTCTACTGAGAATTTTTAATGTCAGGGTTTAAAAAATTAAAGCACAAGTGACCGTTGGGTGTATTTGGTATAAAGGAGTATATAGAAAATATGAGTAGACTACGATACTATACATATACTCAAATCGAATGTCTCTGTGTGAACACGATTTTCTGTCATTGAAAAATGTATTGTAACATGTTAAAAATAGTGTCGGATATGATCCGTATAAAAAAGAAAGAAAAAAAAACTAATATTTTTTTTCATTTAAAAACGAAAATAATAGTTATAAGTGAAAATTACAGTACCATGAGTTTGAAGCATTATAAATAGTATTTATAAATAAATAAATAGCATTTATCGATAGTCTCTAGCAAAGACATAAATTTTTTGTATGACGAATTTTAGTTCCACACGTGACCGGTAGAGGCGTTATGAAATATGAAGAATATCACGTGATGTCACTTCTAGGTACATTTTATACGTAGAAATTACGTATTTACTCTCACCTCTAAGCTTTGATTCGTTTTATCTAAGTATTGTTACCTAGTCACCAATTGACTGACTTTGTAATCAAATTCCTTTGAACCAAAAAAGTAACATTTGTCTTCAAAATTGGATAATCTCGGTACAAATAGCCAATGATATTGAAAAATGATGAGTAATATGAGGATTATACTGTCATTCTGTCTCTGTTATGGTACACACAGGTGTTCTGAATGACATGGGATTTCATAGGCTTTATAAAATAATGTTAAAAGATAGTCGTTAAGACTCACCCATTATTATATACTTAGCTATCGTATTTCTCTAGCTAGTTTTTGTAATAAATAAACGTGTCATTTGATGCAAAAACATAACGTCATTAAGTGAATATTTAATATATTTTTAATACTTAATAGGATGACGTTTGGTAAGTGATTTTTCGTTCGTGTATTTAAGTAATTGTAAAATATATGTTATCCTCCAAAATCATCGAGGCCCTTTTGTAAAATACCCTATCAACGAACCTTCTCACGGAATTTTCCACAATACAAATAAATACATAGATATACATCAAAATATCTAAATATCTTTGCATTACATCAAGCAGCCCGGTGACCCCATTGACCCAAATTTGTAACGACAAACGCTTCACGAAGTTACCCCTAACTACAATTAACTACTACTCATTAATGTCGGCTAAACCACTATCTATTTGTATTTGTTTTACATTAATCCTTGTAAAGAAGGTAAGTTAAATTAATGACCAAATTAAGTTTTTTTTTTGTATGTATGTACAGTCCCTGGCTACATTCTAGACGCATCCACATTGTTTTTAGTTCTTAATTATTTAGGTGTTTAAAGGTTCCTATTGAGCATAGCGTGATGTTATATCGTGCCGTAATCAATAAAAACAGTTTCAATTGAAACCAGTACTATCGAAAATAAGCTGAACCAGCGACTGTACCTATTCAGGGAATAATTGGAACGCTCCCGAAAAACGCTACAATTTATTTTTGTTTTTATAATTTTAACTATTTTTGTTTACCTGTTATTTATGCAACATCAGTCTTAAGCAGTTGATTACAGCTATTATAATAAAATTAACATTTAATCTCATATATTTTTTTAAATTAATCTCTTTTTTTACCATCGCCTGTTTTCAGCATTTGGAAGCGTTCCGTTTACCCCCTGAATAGACCTTTTATCCTTCTCCGTGTGAGAAGAGACCTTTTAGCAGCAGTAGGATGTTTGCTGATGATAATACATTCTCATATGCTGAGAGAATCAGATCGATCTTTAAAAGATATGGATGACAAAAATTTGAAGAAAAACTAACAGTTTTAATAAATTCATTTATTATCAAATTATCGTATAAAAATACTCACTTATAACCTATACTTATAATTAAAATTAAACCTAACTTAGATATAACTTATAATTAATTATTTTAAACTGTACAGAAGTCATAATAAATATTACATTTTATTATCTAGATTTTGTTTTAAATAATATTTTTTGACGTGTAAATTCGTTTCATTTCATTATTCTTGAAAAAACAATATTAAAATATATTGGTTCCAATCGTTTGTTTTAGTGTTTTATTATTCGTAAACTAATTATTATTTATTGCACCTCAGTGAAAATCGGGCTATTTTTCCACTATCCCGATAAATTTTGGAAAAAAAATACTTTTACAAAAGCCTTACTTTGAATGATTTCCCCCCTTAAAAAAATCCCTGGACCATACGAAACACAGCAAGCTTTTTATTAAATGGAATTGAAAATTGAAATCTTTATTTTTGTATGTAAAACTTTACTTAGCGTAGACTATATGTCTAGCACATATTTTTCGATACAAAATTGTAAATTCTATTTCATTTAATTTATTTAAATAACAGTTTTCATGTATACACTAAAAAGTTAACAAATATGTACAAAATAATGACATTAACTTCGTAAAGGCCCTTGTTTCAACCTCTATTTTGCAACAAAAACAAAATTCAATTTCATTACTACATCTCACAAATTGAATTAAAAATTCAAGAACTGAATACTAATTAAGATCATTTATCTACATTTCAATTACATACAAAAATAAAATTCCTAATTTAATTTAAACAGTTCAACAAATAACTGAAGAAACATTTACTCTTATAATTAAAATACCGACTACGTGTTATATTTACAAACACAATACACGTAAAGCAAACGATTACAAACCACATTGTAAATTAAATAAAGCTCTGTTTTGAATGTAAATAAGCAAATCAGATACGTTTTACGATAAGGTTCTATGGAAATTTGTTGATAAGGTTCAAATTTGCTTGAATTCATTGGAAAAACGTATTCGAAAACCGCAAGAAATCGTGTTAGCATAATCAAATAATTCTTTCTTAGTGGTAGGTCTGAGGTGGTGGCGGTCTCTATTAAGAAATAGGGAAGGAAAGGAAAAAAGACTTAATTTATTAGTCTTGTTCGTAATTTAGATATCATTAAAAGATAAGCTTGAGACTAATTTACAGTACGGATCAACTCACTTTACGTTAAGTCGACCTGATCTAGGTCGATTTATGGATGGGTGATCGAAAAGAACATTTTTTTATAGCAGTCAATTTAAACTTCTGTGGCACTTATTGGAGACTGATAGTCAATTTGGAAATCTACAGGGTGTAAACGGAACGCTCCCAAACGTCTCAAACAGGCGATAGTAAAAAATAATTTTATTAAAAAAATATAAAGGAATTCAATGTTTATTTTACGTAATTAATAATAGTTGTAATCAACTGCTTAAGGTTGATGTTGCATGAATAACACGAAAAAAAAACGAATAAATGATGATAAAAACACTATTTTTTTATAGAATTTTTTGAGAAAATTCCGTTTACTCCCTGTATAACGTATTCTAGAAAGCATAGTTTTATTCATTAGCTGAGTAGCACAGAATGTTAATGAGGCTACTGATTAAAATTCAGCGTAACTTTAGACTACCAAAAAGTTGAGATAAAAGTCACAATAAATGTCATAAAAGGTCTAAAATTTAAATTGTCTTAAATTCATCATGCAAAAACATATCAGGACTTTTAAGATCATAAAATAAAATATTCATCAAAAATAAAGTCAATATAAATGATCCAGCATTATATCTTAACAAATAACTATATACAACAACAACTATATACATTTCCGAGTTTGGGTATAACATAACCGAACATTATACCCAAAGTCGGAAACATTAGGTACAACGATACCCAAACCCGGAAAAAACGTCAACATTCTTCCGAGTTTGGGGGTGTGTGAAATTTACCTAAAAAAAATGTAATATTTATTATTGTAATCTTGATTTTGATTTACAGGTGGTGAGTCCAGGCCCTATACATGAGGCATAGGCTATGGCGTGAGGTAAAAAGTTTTGCTCGAAGCTGCCCGTAAACAGATGAGCCCAGGGTCCTCTTGCAAAGACCGCTACATCTTCACCTCCATGAGTCTCCCGATTTATCGGTACCAAAGACGGGTATGTGTAGTTTGCGTCATCTGTAATTGAATGGAGAATGTTAATATTACGTTAATTAAAAAAATACCTACACATTAATCTATTTAAATAGATTTAAAACATTATTAAGTGATAACCTACTACTTAGTAATAAGTATAAAAAAATTAAATATATCGTCGACAACGTTAATTTTGTATGAGAAATTCAAGTCATCAAAACTTTAGATGCATATAATTTGGTCAGTTTTGATTGTACGACAAAACTAAGTATACAGATCTATTCGTTACATCGAGGGCTTCATAGTTACACACATGTCTAATAAAAACGTTAACCTACTCCATTATAGTTGTAGAAAATGGATGGATTGTTATAACTAGAAATGCTTTGGAGATTTCTCTCTATTTCAGGGCTCATTGATTATTCGATTGGCAAGATTCTGAGTTCAAGTATTTTGACTAACAGGAAAAGTCTTCCAATTCAAAGAAAGCTTTGGATTTTAGGAATTATCAACAACAATACGATTTCTAGAATTACTAAATTTATAGTACTCCTTCACGGAATATAAGTACTAAGAAGCAGGTTATATTTCTTTTTTATCTTTAAGTAAATTTATACTTTATAATATACTAGCTTCTGCCAGTGGCTTCGCCCGCGTTCCCTTGGAATAAAAAGTATCCTATTACCCAAGTCAGCTCATAATCTGTCTGTATACTACAGTACTGCATACTGTTCAGTTGTAACTTTCGTGAGATATACTAATTATTATGTTATCGGCTTACTCACGTAACTATTTGACGAGGAACTCGACTAGTTTCAAGCCATGCAAGAGGCTCATATTCATGAGCTCTATTCATGAAACTAGTCGAGTTGCTCGTCAAACAGTTACGTGAGTAAGCCGATAACATAATCTATACTATAATATTATAATACTATATAATATTATAAAGCTGAAGAGTTAGTTTGTTTGATTGTTTGTTTGTTTGAACGCGCTAATATCCGGTCCGAATTAAATTATTTTTGTGTTGGATAGTGCATTTATCGAGGAAGGCTATAGGCTAACGTCACGCTATAACCAATAGGAGCCGAGCAAAGTGGGTGAAACCGCGCGGAAGTAACTAGTTAAGTATAATTACGTAGTTTCAACTTACTAAAGTCGTCGTTTCCTAGATTGTACCGGTGGAACCTGCCAGCCTCCTTGTACCCTGGCCCGTTGGCGTAACTTAGTGTGGAGTATGGCATGTTATCTGACGCATTATTCTGTAATATACAAAAGTATTAAAAATCTGCTCCACGTAGGCAGTACAAGGCAAGTACAAGCAAGACATTTGTGCATAATATTGTTTTCAAACCCTAACATTTTTGCGCTTTCCAGTCAAGCAAGCAAAGGCTTCTGGTCTTGGCATTGGCAATTTATTAAATCTGATATTGTGCCCATATACGGGAATCGCAATATAACATGAGCAAAAATGGTCGTCACATTGTATAACACTTTCCACTTTCGTATAAGTTTAATATAGATTGGTTGCAACGTTACGCCTTTTATCCCCGAAGGCATAAGCAGAGGATGCACATTTCGGCACGTAATGCCGCTATACAATGTACACCTACTTTTCACTATATGTGTTATACGGTCCAATGTAATAGGGGGTGAGCCTATTGCCATATAACAGGACACAATTCCAAACTCCATGCTATTACTGATAAATTTTTGAAAAACCGAAAAAGGCCCAGTACATTGCCTGACCCGGGAATCGAACCCAAGGCCCTTTTTGCGGCAGTCCAACGAGACCTTTAACCCGTTGTCTATCGGAACGCAGATCTACGCGAGACACAATGTGTCCCACACTTTCTATTGTGTCTTATATACAGACATACAAGTGGTTAATATAGATTCTTACCTTATTAACAAGTCCTAGAATGTCAGAACCTCGCTTGCTATATCCACTATATGTCATTGTGTGACTATGGTCAGAAGTTACTACGATCAGTGTTTCCTGCAAGTCCACTAATCTTAAAGCAGCTTCAACCGCTTTAGCAAATTCAGCGGTCTCATCAAGCGCTTTACGGGCTTTAGTCTCATGATGAGCTGTGTCTATTCTTCCTCCTGCAAACATTTTTATCACGTGAGAAATTGTTAAGTAAATATATATATATATATATATATATTTTTTGTTTAAAACTTTGCCCCACACTAGGATTTTCTCCTGTCGTGTCGTGGGTGCGTTTACAAACATACAATTTCACATACACATGAGACCCAGACCCGAAACAACTATTTGTGATCACACAAAGAATTGCTCCGTGCGGGAATCGAACCCGCTACACGTTGCACGGCAGCCAGTTGCCCAGCCACCGCGCCAACCGTGCAGTCAAATAAATATATAAAACCTAACTTATTTAATGTCATCTTTGGGTTTCTAGTTCCATCTGTAAGCAATAAAAATTCTGTAGCCAATGACTCAATGTGAAAAATATGTAAATACAACATTTATCTCCTGAATTGATAAAAACCATCATAAGGAAATTCACGTAACAGACACGTGCGGAATGCAATAAAAATACTTAAGTTATGTACTCAATTCGTTAAAATGTATTATTTTTTAGTCATTCCCCGTGAGAATCTACCAACCTTCAACAAACAAGAAAAACCCATTCTTTTTCTTCTTCAGCATCTGAATAGCTTTCTGAGTCATTTCGGTTAAAGTTGGGTCGTCATCGCCTGCTTCCAAATGGTAAGGCATATGGTCAGGGGAAAATAGACCTAAGACACTATGATATAAGGAGTCATCTAGTTTCAAGAGTCCCTCTTTATTGTATACGAATCTGGGAAAGACTCCCAGGGCCTCCTTTCGTTTCTTCCACTCTCTAATGAGGTCTACTCCATCACTTCTGTAGCCGCGGTACCCTTCTGGATCAGTTTGGGTTTTGGGGAAGAAGTTTCTGCGCCCTCCTCCCAGTATGACCTGGAAGACAGAATTTTGTTTTATGGACAGTATAGTATGAACTTTATCATGTGTCTGACAAAGATTGTGGTATCTTGTGAAATGAAATGTGTGTGAAATACTTTTAGTATTTTATAAGCCGGTAAACGAGCAAACGGATCTGATGGTAAGCAATCGCCGTCGCTCATCAGCCATCCGCAAGGATTGGGAACATGGGGAAGGGTGTAATTGGGCCTTCGGTAACCTCCCTTGCATAACGAAAGACAGCGCAAACGTTGTTTCACGTTGGTTTCCTGTGAGGCCGTGTTTACTCCGGTCGAGCAGGCGCACTCGTGCCGAAACATGGTTCTCTCACATTTAATAAAATACAATACTTAAACTATTAGCACTCTTATGTCTGACAACGGACATGATGTTATCTTCTTATCGTCATGCCATTTTATCCCCGAAGGGGTAGGCAGTGCTATATACTGCCATAAACTTCGTGCCTAGCTAAAACTCAAAGAAGCCCAGTCATGCTTTGCTACCATTACTCACATCAATATTACTGCCAACGCGTCCCTTCACCAACTGGGTGGCTATATCCTCGCAGCGGAGGCCTTTCTTCGGCAGGTCAGTATCAGCCTCCCATCTCCTGTCTGCTGAATGTGCGTATGATGCCGCTGGAGTAGCATGCGTCACTCTTGTAGTGGTTACAATTCCTGGAAGAAAATAGCCGATTGTAACACGCCGCCTTTTCTGTATTTCCTAATATGGTATTGTGCACGGTGAGCGGGAAATCCACCGCCCGCCCCGCGGTCCTACCCCGCATGCGCCCGCGCGCACCTCGATCGCTGAATGACGCGAACGACAATCCCCCTGCGCTGATATTAGTGTATCACCCGCGTGATACACTAATATCGCTATGTCTCATAATCTCTCATAAACTTGTGTAATAATGTTATTATGTAAAGTGTAAAGCTCTGATTATTGTTTTCAATAGACCTTTGTTCAAAGACTTGGTTTTTTATTCAGATCGCCCCAAACAAACTCATAACTGAGTATTACAAGATTAAATTATAAATAGATACTTAACGGATTAAGGATCTTTATTGAGGTCAACTTAAGGAAATTCATTCAGTACCTTACAGCAAGTATGTGTGGAATGCAATAAAAAACAAAACACTAGAGTTACTCAATTCTTTGGAATGTATCTTTTTGCACCTTTGCATTCCACATTACCTTAATCACGTAACACGCAAATGTAAATTTCGATCCATTTGATATTTTAACTAAATTTGATTATCATCATGACTTGCATGCGCAGATATGTAGTAGGCTGCGTGTCGTCGCCGCGTCTGCGCACACTGCTCATGATGAAAAGTCCCTTTGTGATTCGAAACCAGTAGTGGAATGCAGGAAAGCTCTAACTAACTAGTAAGTTAGTAGATTAATTTACGTGAATTAAACATAAGCCATTAATTTACGTGAGTTAACCGTGATTTTTAATTAATTTAGTACGGTATGTCTCACGATTCATAACATTCAGAACATTCAGTAATTTAATTCGAAATATTTGAAGAGTTCAGTTTCGATTTAATGACAGTCGACTGTAATTTTCTTCATTTAATCGTGTAATCTAGGATGATATATTTTTTTTTTTTTTTTCCGGGGCGAAAATCATCTAACAACTTCTCGCGTCTTGGGTGAGGCGAAAGGGAGTGTCTGACTCTTACTGACTAAAAACCATCCCGTTCGTTCCTACTCCTGCTTTTCGAGAATCTAGGTAAATAAGGCCATAAACACAACATTGAAACTAAGATTAATTGAATTTTTGGCTATATCAACGATAATATTGATCAACTGTCTATTAGGTCCACTTACCGGTTCCTTTGCCGGCTTTTTGGGCCCAGTCCATGAGTCCAGTGACAGAATGCAGGCCATCTCTCTGTCCCCTACAATCCCCACGTTTCACAGCCGCACTGAGCCCCACAGTCCCACTGTTGGCCTTTACACCTGATAGGTAAGCGGTACCACTGCACGCAGAATCTGCGACGTTATTATCTACGCAGTAAGTCTGAAAATTGATTAAAAGTTAATAAAACACAACGAAAATTTCTTTTAAAATGTCAATGACCTCTGTATTTTGTCAGAAGACCTTCAAATAACTTTTCCTCAAAAAATAAATTAATTAAAAGACAGACTTTTGTTTCTTTTTAGCATTAGTCAGGAAAATGGTTAGGAAATAAAAAATATTTAATTAATTACATCATTCTAATATTTTCCATCTGATATGGTACACATACCTTAGACAGACCCGTGTAAGGAAAAGCTTCGAAGCTCAGCTTCAGTTCTTCACCCAGGTGTCCATACTTCTGACCCAGGTACACCCTGGTGGCAGCCAGGGTTGTGATGCTCATACCGTCTCCGAGGAACAGGATCACGTTCTTTGCTACCTTCGTGTTTAGGAGATTGGATAACTGGAAAATGAAAAGTTTTACAGGATCAATATTAAGTAGTTGTCATATAAAAATAAGACAGGTAAAACAGTTATTTCAATCCTAGTATTCAAACCTCAAGTTCGTATTTCAAATGCCACAGCTGATAAAAGCGACGAGCGACTATGGTCTCAGAAAGCATAAATGAGGTTTTTTTTGTAAAAAATTGGACGTTAGGCATACATCGTACCCAGAGCTACGTACCACCTAGGCTACTGGGGCTCCGGCTCAAAGGAGTGTAGGAAGGAAGAGATTTTTAGTCAGTAACAATCTAACACTCCCTCTCGCCTCACTCAAGGCGAGAGAAGACATTGGATGATTTTCCCCACATGAAAAGACATCTATCATCATCCTATATCACTATAGGACTATTTAAAGTGTTACCTACTACTATCCTACGACAAGTAATTGTTATGTATCTGTGGTAATAATCTACGGTGATGGATGATCTAGAGGGACATGGGCTAAAACGCAATAAAACAGTGTCTATATAAAGTATGGACCTTAGTAAAATGCTGTGATTTCACCGAAATTGCCCTTTTATAGTAATTAGAAAAAGCCGACCAACAGATTTATTTGCTTATAAACCTAAGTCTTCATACCTATTGATTTAAAATGTATTAACAAACTAAATAGTTTCTTTTTAAGGTCTCGGTCTGGGTCAACCTAAACTTTAGTAATGAACTTATAAACCTATAATAGATTTACAAATAAGTATTAACTACGGTACAAAATTTCTGTGGCTTAATAATTTTATTGAAACTTTACAAATTCTGCTACTGACTACTAATAACTGTAGTTAACATTCAGTCTTAATTTTAACTAGAAATTCGTTTCAACATCGATCTGCAATAATAGAGAGTTAAATAAAAGTAATATATACTAGCTTCTTGAAGTGGCTTTGTCTGCGGCTTCTTGCCGCAAGATAAAAGGTATCATTGCTCAAAAAGGTATTAAAACCTAGTATTGGGAGGGGGGGGGGAAATAATCAAATGACTTCTCTCGTCTTGTGTCAGACTCTTACTGACTAAAAACCACCCCGTTCCTACTCCTGCTTTTCGAGCCCTGGTAAACCCGCTAGGTAGTCCGCAGCTCCGGATATGCCTACTATTAAAGTTTAAATTAACGAGAGTCGCCTGTATATATTTCATTCATTATATTTGTATTTTTTCATATGTATTTGATTGTAAATACCTTTGATTGTAATATCCATTGTGCTTGCATGTTCCAATGATCCTTATTCTTCTCGTCGAACACAGGAGTTTCTGAATTACCTGCAGAAGAGAAATTAGCAAATATTAATATCATCATCATTTATCATCATTCCACAAAATGTTTAAACATAAAGTTACATTTTTAAATACATAAATAACCTCACACTTGTCTTCCATTGGGGTAGGCAGAGACAATAAACCTGCTACGAATTGCTACGAGTCTTACATATATCTTTCGCACAACAGTCATCTCTTTTCATGCATCTCGTCGTTTAAGGTACTTTTAGCCCTTCTTTAATAAATCGCCAATTTGGTCTCCAAAGGGCGCCCTCTACCGACGACCCCATTCATATTCACCTTATATATTTCTTTCGTAAATATGCTTTTATCTATTTCTAAATACTACTTATAACATAATAAAATAATATTTAAAAATATAAAAATAGGAGCCGACCGACCTAAAGGCCAGTTATTAGGGTCATTGTATCTGCCCATATTTCTACTAAGGTAATATAATTAACCCATTTTTAGTTAAATAAGCAAGCAACTAAGATCCGACAGTTCGATGCACGGAGCATGATTTTATAACATACAAATTATTTATTCATTATTCAGCTTTAAATATTAATGACTAGCTCCTGCCGCGCGGTTTCACCCGCTGCTCGCTAAAGTGCTAAAGTTTTGCCGTGATAATATACAACGTGTAATAGAATGACCATATACATCAAGGAGCGTTGAAAAATACAGGTTGAACAGAATCTCTACACGAAGTTTCATTAAAATGTTTAAAAAAATTGTTACCAAATACTTGATATCGCATAATTATTGATTAAAAATATACAAACGTATCACAACACTACTTGATACCATGAAAACATGAGGTTAAAAAACTCTTCCCACATCGTTTGTTATGTTATCTAGAAACCGTGCACTTGATAAGTATACCCCCTTTTTGTAACAGGTTGTATAGGTACACATTTATATTATTACCACAAATACTTGAAGGTAAATGTCATCATTGTGACCTCGTTTAAATGTGTTTTTCCACCAAAGATGTGATAAATAAAATGATAAATGATAAATGATATTTATTTCTGTAAATAGGTTATAAAATACCGTAACACTTTTACACGTCAATATTTCAAATAGCTAGATGAGGCCGGCATTTCCTATCCGACTACTCTGAGAAGAAATGCAAAGAAACAACCTCAGAGGTTAGTCTTTTTAAAGTCCAGACATACAATAAAGATGTCGGAGAACCGTGCAAGTTTACTCTGTAGTGGTCTTTTGAGGAAAGAACCACAGCAGTTTGAGCGGACCTAGATGGCAGCACGCATGTGTCAACAATGAGCTCAGCTGACGGCTGTTGCTGAATGATCCGACGAACAATACCTACCAAAAGAACATCTGGGTAGGCCACACAAATGCTCACACTGTCAGAATATAATTAACTAAAAGTGAAATGACTAGGCAAACTCTCGCACGGTCCTCAAACTAACAATTTTAAAAATAATATGTGAAAACAAAAAAATATCGAATGATATTAATGTATATCATGTCTTGTATAAAAATGTAACTTGTGTTACAAACATGTCAACATGACCTGTGTGGACATTATAGCGGCTCACTCCCAAGCCTGACTATCATCTAAGTAGTCTTTAATTTTATAAAAAGCTTTACTATACAGTTTTTCTTTAATAACATTTTTAAATTTATTCAGGCTCAAACTTTGAATATCGCTGGGATATTGTCCGTATGCATTGACATCTGAACGAACCACTATTTTCTTAAGTCTAGTAGTGGGAACATATTTTGTTTTTACTTCTAGTGTTTATATTATGTATATCTTTCGTAAATCTGCTTTCATCCATCCTTCATCCATTTCTAAATACTACTTATAACATAATAAAATAATATTTAAAAATATAAAAATAGGAGCCGACCGACCTAAAGGCCAGTTATTGGGGTCATTGTATCTGCCCATATTTCTATTAAGGTCTTTGAATATAATTAACCCATTTTTAGTTAAATAAGCAAGCAACTAAGATTGGTTCCGACGTTCGATGCTCGGAGCATGATTTTATAACATAGGGTGCGAATTAATTTATTCATTATTCAGCTTTAAAGTATTAATGACTAGCTCCTTCCGCGCGGTTTCACCCGCTGCTCGCTAAAGTGGTAAAGTTTTGCCGTGATAATATACAACGTGTAACAAAATGACCATATACATCAAGGAGCGCTGAAGAATACAGGTTGAATAGAATCTCTACACGAAGTTTCAGCTTAAAATACGTTTAAAAAAATTGTTACCAAATACTTGGTATCGCATTGTTCTTGATTACAAATCATACAAACGTATCACAACACTACGGGGGTGTACCCGCTAATATTACGAAACATTTCTCCTGTAAAATCTGATCGCAATTTTCATTTCTAAATATTCGGTTTCTGGAATCTTATGTATTGGAAAAATTCATAACTTGATACCATGAAAACATGAGGTTAAAAATCCCCTCCTGTATCGTTTGTTATGTTATCTAGAAACCGTGCACTTGATAAGTATACCCCCTTTTTGTAACAGGTTGTATAGGTACACATTTATATTATTACCACAAATACTTGAAGGTAAATGTCATCATTGTGACCTCGTTTAAATGTGTTTTTCCACCAAAGATGTGCAATGCTACGTTGCTGTAGATGCATTTGGCTTCCGCTACATATTCATTGCTAGACATAGCTATTACATGCTTGCAGCATAGCACATCTCTGGTGGAAAAGCAAACTTAGACATTCATTTAACTAAAAAAAAACCCATAATGCAAAGAATCAAATTATTATCAATACTTTACACAAAAAAATATTTATATTTTTTGCAATATTTTAGTCTTTTATCCTCAAAAAGCTAGGCGCCTTTTGAACCACCCGTCATCAAAAAAAAGGTCGCTTAATTTTTTAATTAGACTATTTGACCTTACCAGGCTATAGAAAACAATTGCGTGAGTTAATCTACTATACTTTCCTCTATTTTAATAATTTACGAGTATTAATGTCCAATCTCCAGTACCTACCTAGGTATTACTACATAGTGTGAGATTCCTAAGAAAATCTTTGATTCATTGAGGGAGAATCCTTACGCTACGTTGGGTTTTTCCCTGTGTGCAATGACCTTATTTTTTATACATATTTTCGTGTTTTTGTTCGTGAAAAAAGGACTTTAAATACCGTACCTAAATCGATTAACACCTTAGTTTTATTGACATAAAAATAAAAAAGTTTTGATAAAAAATCTAATTGGTATTTGTTTAGTGTTACCTACAGATTAATCAATTTAATAAGTTTGTATTGGCGAAATCGTGCAATAATTTATGATTTTTTTTTATCTATATGAAATTGTGACTATGTATATGGTGTTTCTCTATGTTTTTGGTATGAGAAATTATTCACAAGACATTTTTCAAGCCAGATTTCGTGGGGAACAAACCCTCGAAATCTGGCCATGATTCGTGCTGCGACCTTAAACCAATTGATATACTCGTAGATTGATTGATTACGTCACAACACATCACATCACATCAACAGCCTATTAGTGGCCACTGCTGACCAAAGCATCTTCTCGCACGGAGAAAGTTTGAGAATTTATCACCACGCTTGCTCAATGCGGGTTTTTTTTAAGGGGAGATAGCATTAGCATCCAAGTCTCCTCTCGCCAGGGCGAGGCGAGAGGGAGTGTCAGACTCTTACTGACTAAAAATCACCCCGTTCCTACTCCTGCTTGTCGAGCCGAAGCCCCGGTAAGTCCCCTACGTAGTCCGCAGCTCCGTATACTCATTGCGGGTTGGCTTTTGAGTTGATTAATATTTAGTAACTATTATCGGACTCGCAACTATTATGGACCCGGGTATGTCTTAAAACTGCGACCAGCCACCGAGGAATGAGCAGCAGCATTCTTAAAATTTATCGGTGACCTAACTGCGATCCCCAAGCCGCCTGCCAAGCGTGGGGATTATATCCGGAGCTGCGGACTACCGGGGCTCCGGCTCGAAAAGCAGGAGTAGGAACGGGGTGGTTTTTAGTTAGTAAGAATCTGACACTTCCTCTCGCCTCGCCCAAAGCGGAAGAAAGCATTGGATGACTTCCTACCTCAAAAAAAAAGCGTGGGGTTTATGGCTACCTCCCCCTTAATGGGGAGGCCTTTGTTTAGCAGTAGACATCTCTAGGCTGATGATAATAACTATTATCGACATTTTTTACCTAAATAAGTTCAAATATTTCCTTAAGAATGATGATGATATCATTTTAATAAATAGGTAACAATAACTGGAAATGCCAATATGTAACTGAATCAGACTATGATTATACAATTAAGTGAGGTGATGTTTGAAATGAATCGTTTACCTTATATGGTAAACAATTTGAGTGGCATTTATATACGGTATATTATGATTTGACAAGCTTCTGTCAGCGGTTTCTCCCACGTTCCTATATGTTTATTTAATTATTGATTAAGGCTTACCAATTAAGATACATACAGATAATCTTTAAATATGGGAAACAACAGTTAGTGTATGCTCTTATATGAAAGGTAATGTATGTTAAAAAGTAACAAACGTCACGCCTTTTATACCTGAAGGGGTAGGCAGAGGCGCTCATTGCGACACGTAATGCCGCTATACAATGTACACCCACTTTTCACCACTTGTGTTATAAGACCCATGTCTATGATTTTTTTTTATTTATTTATTTATTTAATAAGGTACATTAACAATTTACATAACATAGATTTTTTTTTAATTTTATGACTGAGACAGATCTTACATGTATATTTCCAACAGATGTACACAACATTCACTGAATGTAAACATACACATAAACATAAAAAAATAACAAAAAACATAACAAAACACGAACATAAATAAAAATTGTTACTTTGACTATTTTATTACAATGAATAACGATATTACTTTCTCTTTAATTCTATTTTCAATTTACTTAAAACTATCAATTTGGTTTAATATAACACTCAATGTCTGACACCAAGGACTATAATTGTTTGTATAAAATGTTGTCAATTATTATTACATCAGATTTCTTTTGGTTGATGTTGTAACTTTTATATTATTAGGTGTTAAGTCATATAACAAAATATAAATATTTGAACAATAAGTTTGCGAATTATATTAAAAACCTATTATATAGTGAACAGCTAAGATAAAGACGTACAGTACTTATAATATTTTCACTTGTTAAAAATATTGCTGTTATAAATACGAAAGTGTGTTTAAAACATTTTTATGGGACAAGCCCGTAATAAATCCCCCAATACCGCTGCAACTCCTGTAAGCTAGGATCTACAGAAGGTACAACCATGAAAACACAAGGACACTGAAGTACGGCGCGTCCCAGGACCACGAATAAGTATTTTGGATCCCGCAACGATATAAATCAGAATATATGTCTAAGGGAGAAAATTAATTAGCTATAGTTTCCATCTTACGATAGTTAATATTCCTAAAACCCTGGGCGCAAAGCTAGTAAATAATTCAGAAAGGAAACATTACGTCATTTTGTTAGAACTGTATAATATTCTGGTAAGTTCCCTCTTTGCTTATCCTCATGATAATCTAATGCTGAAACATCCCCTATGATAGAGGGCCTTTCTCATGGACTTACCCCTCTCTTATTCTCAGGAACTCTAAATACTAATGTATTTAGACTACCAATTGCATTCTTAAGAGTTCCTGATTAAATAAATTAAATACTGGCATTAGTCAGTATTTTACATTTACGATTGCACAGGTGACACCACAGGGTGACGCATTTTAATCAAATCCATTTGGCTTCGCTGATTTTTGTATAAGAGATGGTGGTGTATGTGTAAAATGATATTTCTCTTGATTTTTTTCGTAAATTTTCTTTGCTATAAACCTCACGGATCCCGAGACCTTTCCAACGTATGCAAGGAAATCGGTTCGTGCGTTCTGGAGTTATAGCGTCAGGAAGGAAAACCCAACTTATACTTTATAGTATGTATCTACTTTCCGAACAGCTATAGTGCCATTCTACATTAACACCAAAAACAGATCCTTATGGCTAAAGTCTTTCTAAAATTTCGATAGATTTTAAGACATACGAAAGTTACAATTTTATTTTATTATTGTGCAATTTACATTTATTGGCCATGATACCTAGTAGGTAAATGACACAGGTTCGACCCAGCGCGACATGACATCATCCTGACAATACTGGGTCAGATTCGCGCGTGCCTTCAATCGGTTTTTCCAACCCTACAATGAAGTAATTTACTCGAATGTATTCAGACTGACGGACTAATTCTATTATTAACTGTATTTGTTATTAAGAACTAAACGGTTGTTTATAGCGAAATGAATAGTAGGGTATATCCCAGCGTCAAGCTATGACGCTTAATTATTGTCTAGACAATAGGAATACACATATTTTTTTGTTATATATAAGATAAAGATACTTAGAGAAAATGAATCAAAGTTTAGGAGTGTTAAATCGTCATTTCTAAATACAAAACGTAGCTACAAGTAAGGTCACGGGACATTTCAAATCTTATCAATTTATCTTCGAAAGTATATATTTTAAAGTAATCTACAAGGTTGGACATAAAAATAATAAGTAGTCATCTACCCCATTGACTCAAATTATATATGACTAATCTAGGTACCCTAAATAGGTAACAAGGTTTCCCGAAGATTTCTTAGAAAATTTCACAGGATGAGTATATTTGATGATTAACCTTAGTTTTGCGTAAACCACAGTTTTCAATGGGAATACCCATACCTAGTATTTAAGTTACTTAGGTACCTTACATTTACCTAATTGTAAAGACAACGGGATTTTAAATTAAATTAAAATTATTTATTTCATCCACTTATTTCATTAAATGTACATTTTTAGGAATTGCCTTTTAAGCAAGTTTTTGCTTGTGATAGGTAATTCCGTTTTTCTAATTTACAGTAACGACATACATAAGTGTGAAAAAAGTAACAATTCAAAACAGTTGGCAAAATAAAATAAATAATTTTGATATGTTATTTTGTTTTTTCAAAGATTTGTTCAAGCAAAATGAGTGGGATTTTTTCATCAGCTATTTTATATTGCGTATAATAATGACTTTTAACAGAATTTCAGTATTCCATTTTTTACTAAAATAAAAGTAGCCTAAGCTACTCCTTCGTACATCAGGTCATCATCACCAATAAAAGTCCTGTCAAAATCAGTCCAGCTATTTCAAAGATTAGCCGAAAAAAACAGACAAACAGATATACAAAAAATTAACAATACTTAAGTGATGGTGTATGAATCGTATGTAGTCATATTCATGCATAAAATGCGGTTATTTCCATATTACAAACACACATTCCAACTTTATTTATTAGTCTAAAAAAAAATTATAAGCAAGTGAATCACATCCTGTTACTTAGGGGACAATCATTAAAAAATATGTTGCAATGTACATAATGTATTTGCCAAAGCCTACAGGAAATTAAAGACGTTGTGGCGTGTATAGAAATAAAAATATAGGTATATAGAAAAACACGAATGGCATACTAAAACCCACGTGAAACAACGTGTTTCGTTGCACAAATGAGGTTACCGGAGGCCCAATTACCCACCTTCCCAATCTAATAATCTCCAATTCCCCAACAAACTTTAAATTCCTAACCCCCAAAAGGCAGACAACGCACTTGTGACGCCTCTGATATTTCGAGTGTTTATGAGCGGCAGCGATTGATTGCCATCAGGTGATCCGTCTGATCGTTTACCGGCTTATACCATAAAAAAACTAAACTAAAGCATATATGTGTGTATACATAGTGACGGAGATATCTTCAAAACGTTAAATACATGAAGAAATCTTTAAAATACAGTTCACGAAACATTGAACTTAATATAATTAGTCATATAATACAATACAATTAGTCAAATAATTTTAAATACATACATCGAAAAGTTTCCCCAGGTAACACATGTATTTATAGAATAATATTATATAACACGACATATCGTTTTTATATAATATTATACTTATATATGGACAAAACCAATTTGTTACCTTTTTAAATATGTTTTAAAAGGTAACAAATTGGTTTTATCCTTTCACGTATACACTTATATGTTTTAACTTCCATTATTAGAGTGTGTTAGGTTAATTAATCGGGTAATAAATGGTAATATATTTAATTTGTAACAATGATTCATGTAGAGGCTACGTGACAAAAAGCATAGAATAATTTGCACTTTTAGGGAACAGAGAGTAAAGTTCCCTAAGAAAAGGAGGATCCTCCGACCAGGCGAGGTGATCATGCCTGGCGGGTTTTCTGCCCACCTGTTGTTCGTTGGGATTTTCTATCCATGTTTATTCGCATGTAAACGTCATATGTGCCCCACACTAGGATTTTTCCTGTATCGTAGGTGCGTTTACAAACATACAAGTTCACATACACATAACACACAGACCCGGAACAACAATTTGTGGATCACACAAAGAGTTGCTCCGTGCGTGGATTGAACCCGCTACCACCACTCCAACCGTGCAGTCACCGAATCTTGATAGATAAAGGGGAAGAAAGCAACCGATGAAAGAAATAGTTGTGTGCATAATATAAGATGTAAAATCGGTAGTTTGTAAATACTCCAGTGCATGAATCAAATACCAAGAAATGTCATAACTGGATTTCCCTTTAACATAATGCACAATACTACTTTTTTTTTGAGCGGGGAATATCATCCAATGACTTCTCCCGCCCTGGGCGAGGCGAGAGGGAGTGTCAGACTCTTACTGACTAAAAACCACCCCGTTCCTACTCCTACTTGTCGAGCCGGAGCCCCGGTAAACCGGCTAGATAGTCCGCAGCTCCGGAAATCTTTTTACTTACGAGTATAATATCATTAAGCAGGGTTGTTTTTTTGTGTCACAGTGCACCTATGAGTTCAATAATATTATACAATACAATCAAGTATCTCTTTATACTTCTTTGTGTTTTCTAGTGTTCAGCCGCAAATTAATGAAAAATAAAGTAAGTTGTCAGTGACGTCAGATTGTAGAATTAAAGACAAAATTCCGTGGATCGATACTACTTGGAATCATCACGTATTTGTCAGAAATAAATTGGTTGAGATAATAGCAGGTGGGAAAAGGTTCTTCTTTTGGCAATAGGATATTTTATGACTAATTTTTATTTCCGTCCGTCTTGTAAATGGTTTAAAAACATTAGACACGTATTTTTACTATTTTGCGTATTTCTACTCCTAAACTTTGATTCGTTTTATCTAAGTATTTTTCTCTTATATGACAAAATAAAAAAATACGTCTCTAATATTTTTCCATTACCTAACTGACGGACTAAATAGATTTTTTCTTAAGACAAATCATTTATTTTTCTAAAGAAATCATATAAGTGCTCCTAGTCGTACTCGCTTTAATAGGTTAGAAATATTTCCCAACAAATGTGACGTCCTGAGATGACGTTTTCAACGGCATTCGATTGTTCATGCTCAACCAGGCGTCAGTAACAGTTGCTAAGGGCCAACGTGCAATACTTACAAGGTATTTTTATGACGTATACTTTGTGTGGTTTTGCACTCATTTGGTAATAATTTACTTAGTAACAATTGTAGATTGGGTTTTCCATGTACGAATACCATTTATAGCGAATAACTACATCGAATGATCACTGTGATTAATTACGCATTTGAAAGGAAAGGTATGAAAATCTATGTGAAGAAGACAAAAGTGTTGGTGATAGAAAGGAATGAGGTAATAACAGAATCCTAGGCAATAGGTGATGAAAAATTGGAACAAGTGAATGAGTTTGTGTACCTACCTAATACCTGGGATCTTTGTTTACGAGAGATGGAAAGTGTGATGGGGATATTGAAAGGAGAGCGAAAGTGGGAAATAGTGTCAATGGTGCTTTACACTCAGTAATGTCGAGTAAATTTATATCCAACAAAGTTCGACTTGCGGTAATACAGCGTGTACTGGCAGCTATGCTTATGTATGGTAGTGAATCATGGTTGTGGCAGAAGAAGCATGAAAGCAGGATTCAAGCGGTGGAAATGAGAGCCTTGAGAAGTCTGTGTGGATTAAAATTGAGTGATCGAGTGAAGACGATGTAGTGACAAGAATTGAAAAGGGAATGTTATGATGGTTTGGATATTTAGAAAGGATGGATGAAAGCAGATTTACGAAAGAAATATACAAGGCGAATATGAATGGGGCCGTCGGTAGAAGACGCCCTAGACGGACATATAGAGACCAGATTATCGATATATTAAAGAAAGGTAAAATTAAAAGTATTTTGAACCGACAAGCATGCATGAAAATATATCCCATCCCCCATCCTCATCCCTATTCCTAAATCCCAATTCACAAAAGACCGGCAACGGCACTTGAGTGGAAATGGGCGTCGCCGATTGCTTACCATCAGTACCTTTTACTCGTTTGCCAGTCTACCGTATGAATAAAATGTTAATAAAACAATTTAAGTATTTATGAACACGAGTGTTTGTTAAATCATCGATATTTTAAAATCATTACATCATGCTACAAGAAAGGCTTTCTAAGAAATTGAGTCAATAAGAATACGGTCATTTGGAGGTGATAGACTGATTCACCAAATATGAGTAGATTGTCATACACCGAGCAGATTTCTTAAAATAAGGCTATTTATTAGTTTCCGAAGAAAGAATACCCTTTAACACCATGGGTATTGCCGGAGACTGACTTCAGCGATGGACTTTTTTCTAAAGAACGTTGCCGCACACTAGGATTTTCTCCTGTGTTGTGGGTGCGATTACAAATATAAAAGTTCACATACACATGTTCAGCAACATTTTGTGGATCATACAAACAGTGCAGGAATTGAACCTACTACACGTTGCACGGCAGCCAGTTGCCCAGCCACCGCGCTTACGGTGCAGTCAATAAGTCAAATAATAAGTTTAACAGTTTCCTATTTGCATATTCAAACACTTAATTATAATTTGTTCAAACTTGAAATCTGTTTTACGTAAGTTTTACTTGTAGCCTCTAACTTGATTGACGTCAACACTTTTTACATTAAAGTTAAACTTAATTTCCTTATACTTAATACAATACAATTGATTCCCAGAATCTTCGGTTGTTTCTGGTATGGTTATATTTGATAATGTCTTTAGTATGATGATTAATGATTCACATTATCAAATCACAACTAAGTATGGAAGAGCCATGCTTCGGCACGAAGAGGCCGGCTCGACCGGAGTGATTCTACAGCCTCACAGAAAACCGACGTGAAACAACGCTTGCGTTGTGTTTCGTTGTGTCAGTGAGGTTACCGGAGGCCCAATTACCCCCCTTCCCAATCTTTGCAATTCCCGATTCCATCCGTCGGTTTTGCATCCGTTGAAAAGGTCTAAGGCTCCATGAGGTTTATAGCAAAGAAAATTTAGGAATAAATTCAAGAATTCAGGAAAAATCATTGGTGGCGAAACGGAGTTCGCCGGGTTTGCTAGTAGTATATAAAATTCAATTGCTGTTCATTAGTCGCTAAAACTTGGGAACGGCTGGAACGATATGGCAAATTTCAGTCTTGAGTTATTTGTAGAAGTCCCCAGAATTCCCAGGTAATGTTTAAAAGGTAAGAAAAAAATATATGAGGCAGTGCGAAGTTCGCCGGTTTAGCTAGTTTAATAATAATAAAGGCAAAGTAAATATAAATCAGTATTGCGACACCTAACAAGTGACAGATGACAGTCGCACATATTCTATCGGTGAGTCAGTTTGCTTGAGGCTTACGCTAGCTAGCTTTGCTCTGATATAATTTCCTTCACAACCTACATAAGTATTTTATGGCCAAAACCGCAATGTCTTCAACGCAATGGAATGTATTCCTAAATTCTATATCGGTCGGTATTATACATCATATACTCGTATAGGTACTTAACTATGTCATCGATTAATGGTGTCACGTGCGATGAATTGAATAAATGACTTAATTACGAATTATTTAATTCACATATTCACAAATTTATATTAATAAACATTTATTAATCACTAACTCGCATAATTATGGCGAAATATCATGACATTATATCATGCTATGACCTAATTTATAAATTAAGGTTTTAAGTTATACTACAGTTCCTAGGTAATATCAATAGTGATTTATGTTTTACATTTATTCTGTCATATGACCGAACCTTGTTTTAGGGGGGAAATCATTAAATGACTTCAGTCAGTGTCAGACTCTTACTGACTAAAACCACCGTTCCTACTCTTGCTTTTCGAACCAGAGCCTCGGTAAACCCGCTAGGTAGTCTGCAGCTCTGGATCAGGCATCAGCCCTACTGAGCCCCATCTGTGGTGGTCTGATGGCTCTTTGAGGTACGCGCGGAATGCGACGCGCCTTACACGCCTGGTTCGGTCGGGTGGCGAGCTACCCTTGCTCGCCGTCTGCAGAATTTGACCTAACCTAAACCTAATTATACAAAATTACAAAAACGCTAGTACATAGTTTGTAGTGCGACGTTGTGTAGAATCCATTAGCAGAATTAATAGCCACTAAATATTATGATTATAGCTAATAATTAATGAGTAATAAAATCCTCTATGTCCCTAATTGCTAGGTGATGGATAAGTTAATGTGGTGATTCCGTAAGGATAACCCGGGTCACGGTCACAGGCAGTGGAGGAGCACATACAGTTAGGGCGATTCATCAACTCTTTCACCTTCCTATTTTACCTACAATGCAGATACCCCAGTCAAAATAGAGTGATTCAATAGGCAGGAAGAGAAGCAAGGACGATTATCGCATTAGCAAAAGGCAAAAAAATTGTAAAAAATGCAAAGTATGATAATTTATTAATCCACATTCCACATAATTATGAGAGAAAAACAAAATCAAATACCTACTTTAGACCACATTCTACAAACGTCGAATACAAATACGAAAGGATATTTATTTGGTCGGAAAATGTTACTAATACCATGACGGTTCAAGATTTATCTTAGTGATGTATAGTGAATTACAATAATTATGAATCACGCCATAATAGATTAAAGAGGTAAAACATTACAATTATCTTATTAGACGTCATGATTAAGGATAATATTAAGTAAAGATAAAAATAGTTTGGGAAGCTTAGCGTCATTGTTGTATGGTCCACGCAGGTTGTGCGTCAAACATATATAGAAAACAAGTTTACTTACGACATTTGAGGAATGGATGTAACCAATTTACAAGATTAATATATAATTGTAATCGCAATGACGTAGATAATAAAGGTCAAGATCCGTTGCAAATATTAAAATGCGTGAAGTGACGACAGAACAGAATACATTTGTCGTCACTCTCACTTCTTGGAAGTCTTGTAAGGGTGTACTGAGACTATCGAGGATATTATAGCAGATCCAGTGAAGGAGGTCCATACTCCAATACTGGACGGTCACAAGCTGCTAATGATACATACCGGAATATAGAATCTAGCAATTCATTATGAAGGGTATATGAAGGGGAACTTGAGTCTTGAATCTTAAACAGTCTATAGCATACGCTAAAAATAATTATGAATGATGTATTACGTCATTTTCACCTAGATCCTGTCACCTTCACGTTATACGGAATTAGTTCACTTTGGAGAGCAAAGCTTGAACGCCGTGGTGGACCGGTGACCGACATTAGCGGAGGATTGGCCTTCAACAGTTTTTTATTGGCAGTCAGACTTAATATTACAGGCATGTTCAAACTATGAACTCTTCTGTTCGTTTATATATTTAGTAGATGTAAATAATCGTAAAAAAATCGTGTATATATATTTTTTTTATGAAACACGCCGGTAATCGAGCAGACGTATTACCTGATGGTAAGCAATCGCCGCCGCCCATGGACATTTGAAACACCAGAGGCGTTACAAGTGCGTTACCGGCTTTTTGGGATTTAGGAATTTAAGGGTTGTTGTTCGGGAATCGGGGATGGGGAAGATTAAGAAGGGGGGAATTGGGCCTCCGGTATCCTCACTCACACAACAAAACACAACGCAAGCGTTGTTTCACGTCGGTTTTCTGTAAGGCCATGGTATCACTCCGGTCGAGCCGGCCCATTCGTGCCGAAGCATGGCTCTCCCACATTTAGTAGATGGTGAGTAACGAACGGAACCGGATATCGATTAATTGTTACAATGAGACTCTTGACATTACTACAACCATGTAATAACATCAGGAAACAAGACGCGTGATATGACTGCTAACAGGTGACAGCCAAAACAATGCGGACTGTCGTCACTAAGTATCCATAAACCAATATTGATATTCAAGTACCGTCTCGTTGTTTTTAAGGTAATCTGGGATTAAAAAGTCATCGCCTTCTTGTATGGAAGGTCATAGAAATTAAAAGTACAACGATTATAATTATTTTGGTGTCATATGGAGGTACAATGACACTATTATAATTGTTTTTATTACTATCAAGTTACGTTGTAAACAGGACGTTATTTATTTGATGGATTTTTTTTAATAAGTATCGTCCAATGACTTCTCCCGCCTTAGGCGAGGCGAAAGGGTGTGTCAAACTCTTTCTGACTAAAAACCACCCTGTTCCTACTCCTGCTTTTCGAGCCGGAGCCCCGGTAATCCGCAAGGTAGTCCGCAACTCCAGTTAGATTCTATGGCTATGTTGAATAAAGGATTAGGTGGCTAATACACGATCTCGCCAAGGGATAACTAACAGTAAAAGTAAGGGGTTAGTTTAGGTGCCCGCGCTAAATTATCTAAATAATCACGGAACTTGTCCCACTGAAGAATGATCTTCAGTTTTTGATTGGACTATGAAGTCTAATCAAAAAGTTCACGATGATATATATATATATATATAGAGAGAGAGAGAGAGAGAGAGAGAGAGAGAGAGAGAGAGAGAGAGAGAGAGAAGAAAGAGATGATGCTCGATCTGGGAAATGTGTAGTAGAGTAGAGTAGGAACGAGGTGGTTTTTAGTTAGAGTCTGACACTCCCTCTCGCCTCACCCGAAACGGGACTCATTATTTCAGATTTCTTTTTTTTCTTTTTTTATTTCTTTTTTAAAAAACGTTGCCCCACATTAGGATTTTCTCCTGTGTCGTGGGTGCGTTTACAAACATACAATTTCACATGCACAAGACACCCAGACCCGAAACAACAATTTGTGGATCACACAAAGAATTGCTCCGTGCGGGTTCCCTCACGAACAACCTTCACAGACGGTACCTGAATATCAATATTGGTTTATATATGTAAATGTACTTTGTGACGAGTCTGCATTGTTTCCGCTGTCGCCTGTGAGTAATCAAATCACGCTCCATGTTTTTGGTGTTATGACATAGTTGTATATGGTAATCTTACGAGTCATTGTAATCGTTATACAATATCCGCTTCCGTTGTCCATTCACAATCTATTTTTATTTAACAATACGTTTAATAAACGGAACCTTTTTTTGGTTGTGCTAATCGCAGGAACTACTGGTTAGAATTTAAAAATATATATTGTACATTCAATTTTTGAAAGAAGAGTATCAGTCTTGATAAATCACAAAACATCACACATTAGGCAATAAAGGGTCTTACACAAACATTGCTAAAGATGACATTCCCACATATTATTCCCATTGGCGACTGTAAGTGTCCTAAAGTAAAACTAGACAGGGATCCTACGGCTCTAATTAAGTTTTACCTTCTAGGATCTATCATCAGCAGCCACGTGAATCAACGTTTGCGTTGTACTTCATTGTGTCAATGAGGTTACCGGAGGTCCAATTACCCCCTACCCAATCACCTATTTCCCAACAACTCTTAAATTCCTAATCCAACAACACAAGCTCTGCTATAATATCCTCGCTAGTCACATTGAAGGTTCAATCAAAAAGTTCAGCTTTATAAAAAAGGGCAGCGGCTCAATCTCTGTGAGATGTGTAGTCTCACAGTACACCCTTACGAGACTTCCAAGAAGTGAGAGTGACGACAAATGTATTCTGTTTTGTCGTCACTTCACGCATTTGAATATTTGCAACGCATCTTGAGCTTTATTATCTACGTCATTGCGATTACAATTATATATTAATCTTGTAAATTGGTTGCATCCGTTCCTCAAATGTCGCAAGTAAACTTGTTTTCTATATATGTTTGACGCACAACCTGCGTGGACCATACAACAATGACGCTAAGCTTTCCAAACTATTTTTATCTTTACTTAATATTATCCTTAATCATGACGTCTTATTAAGATAATTGTAATGTTTTACCTGTTTAAACTATTATGGCGTGATTCATAATTATTGTAACTCACTACATATCACTGAGATAATCTTGAACCGTCATCGTATTAGTAAAATTTTCCGGCCAAATATCCTTTCGTATTGGTATTTGACCTTTGTAGAATGTGGTCTAAAGTAGGTATTTGATTTGTTTTTCTCTTATAACGGGTGTCCCAACAAGAACGCAAGATTTAAATTTGGCGGCATTCGAAGTGTCATTGTTTGACATTTGAACAAGTGTTATTGTTTGTTAGTATAAGGTACGAGGTTACTAAAAATGGCGCTACACGATTGAAAATGAGGCAGGTCAAGCGCAAACAGTCAATGATGGTGTTCGGTATCGTAAAATGATAACCAGTTTTTTCGTACCTCGAATTGAAGAAATGGATTTGGAGGGCATGTGGTTTTAAACAAGATGGCGCCACATGTCATACAGCCAGAGAAACAATTGAATTGCTGCATCAGTCATGTTTTCGAGACCAGAATTGGCCGCCTAGATCATGTGATTTATCAACATTACACTTTTTTCTTTTGGGTTTCTTAAAGTATGGTTTATGCGAATAAGCCGACGACGACTATCCTTAAAAAGGAAATTGGACGCTGTATTAATGAAATACCGGCATTTATGCAAAACGGTCAATGAAAATTTCGTCAAAAGATCGCGTATGTACTGCTAAGCCGCGGCGGCCATCTGCCCGATGTATTGTTCCATAGATAACCTCATCTTCTCTACTTTACGATATTATAAAGTTTTCACGATTTTTTTTAAAATATCTGCGTTTTATTTAAAATTTAAATCTTGCGTTCTTGTTGGGACACCCTTTATATGGAATGTGGATTAATAAATTATCATACTTTGCATTTTTAAGATACTACCTAATTGTAATGTTTTACCTGTGTACCTATGTGGTAATTGCATGATTCATATGGTACCGGAACTTATAAACACTATTTCTTATTACATATTTTAGTCATACGAGTAGTTTTTGTTATTATTCAGTCTATATATATGTATATATGATATTTAAGCTTATTAATATGAATGGGATGATAAATATCTGATAAAAACTATATGTATATTCAGATCTCGAGTCTTAAATGAATGGATAAGGTAATAAATCACTGCGGTTAAAGAAAAACATTACGGAGGTGGCATCGATAAAAAACCGTTAAAACTTACAACGTACGTTTAAGATAAAAATGAATGATGTATTACGTCATTTTCACCTAGATCCTATCGACAATGTGACCAAAGGAGACTTAAAATATAAAAAGTTTCCTACCTACACGTTGGAATTAAATCACTTTGAGAAGTAAAGCTAATTGTTACTTAGGCTAAAGGTTACTTAGGCGGTTAAATAAATAATGTAGCGCTCGGCACAGTATAGACTTTAACCCCCATTACTTCGATCTCTTAAGTCATAGTTTAGGGCATCCCTACCGGGTTTGCAGACGGGGACCAAGGGTAGGGTAAGGCCTTACTAGAACAAGACCGCCTTAAAGAGCTATCGGACCAGCACACATGGGGCTCAGTAGGCCTGATATCGACCCGGAGCTGTGGACTGCTTAACGGGTTACCGGGGCTCCCGCTCGAAAAGCAGGAGTAGCACCGAGATTGTTTTTAGTCAGTAAGAGTCTGACACTCCCTCTCAAAACGGAAGAAGATTGATTCCCCCACCCCCTCTTAAAAAAGGGCATCCCTACACATTTAGTTACATTAAGTTAGAACTATGAAATAAGGACTCCTTTTTCATTTGATTGAAATAAAAAAGTTGAACACACCAAAAAAGACAACAGTCATATCATACTCACCCGCTCTGCTTGGTTCCTATTAATCGTGGCGTAATGTTTTATAGCCTATAACCTTCCTCGATAAATGCGCTATCCAACACAAAAAGAATTAATATATATTTTTTTTATAACGTCACACCTTTAATCCCCGAAGGAGTAGGCAGAGGTGCACATTATGGCACATAATGCCAATGTACACCCATATTTCACAATTTTATTATAAGTCCCATGTAATAGGTGGTGAGCCTATTGCCATATACCGGGCACATTTCTAGACTCCGTGCTACCACTGAGAAATTTTCGAAAAACCGAAAAAAGCCCAGTAATACTTCGCCCGACCCGGGAATCGAACCCGAGACCCCCTGCCCGGCAGTCGCACTTGCGACCACTCGACCAACGAGGCAGTCGTATATATAAATATATATACTTATTTAATATATATAATATAGATATAGATAACCTATAATTAAACCTGTTAACCTTCACATACAATCACATAACGCGACCAGCGTGACGTAACAAATTAGCACGCAAGCCACGCGACACACGTGAGGCGCGGTCGCTACGTCACTTGATTTCTGTTACGTAGGCATTGTACCGTATGATCAAACTGTTCAGGGTCATGATCTTTGGACTGTTCAAACAGGAAAAGTTGTAGGTGTAGTTTTTTGCCATCAATTTAATATGAATTAATGTTTACTCTTATTCTCACTAAGAGTTTAAGTAAAATAGGTGTTGCGCTTCATTTTTTCCTTCTATGATTCAGTTGCTATGTCACGAGTAATTTAAAGGACAATTACAAGTAATGCTGCACTGAGTTTGATTACAGTTTGTTTAGTATTTTCGCCCAATTACTCTTTTTTGGTCTTTTCGCCCTATTATTCTTTGTTTGGTCTTTTCGCCCAATTATTCTTTACCCGCCTCCGTAAATTGAAAATGCAACCTCTTATCGCGACGATAAATGAATAAGACCTTGAAAAGTGCATATTACTTAATGGGGAAACCCCAAGATTATTTGATTACATATGTATGTATTAAAATGTAAACAATATGAGAATATGTGTGTTCAGACGAAATGGTTTTACCGTTTGAAGTAAATATGTAAGCTTTTAATGATGACATACCTTGACAAATATACTCATTTGTGTTATTGTTTTTTTATGGTATAAGCCGGTAAACGAGCAGATAGATCACCTGATAGTAAGCAATCGCCGCCGCCCATGGAAACCCTGAATACAAAAGGCGTTACAATTGCGTTGCCGACCTTTTGGGGGTTAGGAATTTAAGGCCATATCACTCCAGTCGAGCCGGCCCATTCATAACATGGCTCTTCCACACTTAAATCTGTTGTAACTAACTAATATATAAACTATTTTATTTCGTTTTTAGGCTTCCACACTTAAAGGATGAAAACAGGACCCTAAGACTCCACTGTTTTTCTGTCTATCACCAAGCTGTATCACTTGAACCGTGATATCTCGACAGTATTTTAGTTACCGCTATAACAACAAACACTGCAAAATAAATATTCAACACACTTCCACACCACAAACGTGATACTTTTTAATATTCATAGGTAGAAAACAAATATTTGCAACGGTTTTGTGGGACTTAGTATTTTTTTTATATACATATATATTATATAAGATGCCGAAGCATGACTCTCCCATACTTGTTTGTTTACATCGGCAAGGTCGTGGTAGCCCGGAAGTTTAAGACCCAACAGCCAGTTCCAATGTGACTTTTTTGCGGTTGATTCTACTTTCTAAGATTATTTAGACACCACTAACAAACGGTGAAGGAAAACATCGTTAGGAAACCTGGGGTTATAATTTCTAATTATAAGTCTGAAATCACCAAATCGCATTGAGCAAGCGTAATGGTTAATGCTTAAAACGACGAGACGATACGAAGTTTTAGTCAGCAGTGGCCAAGTATTTGTAAGTGATGTGTCCGCTTGGTAACATTTGGTATTTGTTTCCGTATTATCAATTTAAAAGCAATATGGAAGTACATATATTTTTTTAACATTGAACAATTTGAAAAGACAATTGGAGTGAGTCAGTGGGCAAGTTGTCAAATGACAGTCACGCTTAAAGAATGTGTTGTAACTTCTTTAGGTATTTGATTTTAATTTCAGGTTGATGATCTCATTTTATATAATTTGTAGAATAAGAACTAGAACAACGAATAATATCTTTAAACTACTGTCAGCGGCTTCGCTCGCGGTCCCTTAAGATATAAAGTCCTATGTGTTATTCCAGACCATAGTTTACCTTTGTTCTAAATTTCATCTCAGTAACAAACAAAACAAACTTTCACTTTTATTTTATAACATTAGTAGGATTAAATAAATATTAAGTTAATATCAATAAATTGCATCCAGATTTCACAACAATAACCAATACCTTTGTAAAGTACCTATTAACGCAGTTATTACTCAAACATGTATAATTTCCTCAAGGATTTAATGTCAAAGATCCCCACGTGTACATCTCACCTCACGGGTGACGTTAAATGACCAGACAACGACGTAACGGTAACCAAGCTGGCGTCACAAAGTCGCAATAATTTTATGTCCAACCAAACCTTTTATTTAATGTACACCTGACTTTCCTTGAACGAAGTCACGAGGCTGTTTGTATGGAATATTCTTCTTACATATAAAAATGAAATGCAGTTAACGAACTGCATTTCTCAGTCTCGGTAAAACTCGAAAACGGCGAGACCGATTTGGATAATTTTGGTCTTGAATTATTTGTGAAAGTCCAGGGAAGGTTTAAAAGACGAGAAAACAATGTTTGAGGAGGAAGAGGTACGAAGTTTGCCTGTTCAGCTAGTAGGCTTATACATATCATATTTAACAGCCGCGATACAGGCTGAGCCTGTTGCGGTTGTCACTATGCAAACTAGAACATGTATACAATGAGCTGGTAATAAAGAATTTTATCATTAAGTCTTTGACTGCCAATAGAAAACTGTTAAAGACATCCTCCGCTAACATCGGTCACCGGTGACCACCACGGCGTTCAATGTGTTAAAAAAAAACTGTGAATGACCCACGTGTGCACATGGTTTTTCCAAGTCGTACGAATACAACAAAAAAGGAATACACGATCCAGCGAAAGTTTTGAGCATGTATAATTTGTTTTTAAGCAACTTGTGTACCATTTCAAGGTCAATCGGTTCGGTGTACCCAAGCCAGCGGAAACCCACTGGTTTGACTTGTTGGGTGTTTCCAATGAACTTGAAATCGAAATATTTTATTGCATAAGCATTATTTATGATAATGAATGCATGGCTCGTGCAGTATGGGCATTTCCGAATAACACCGGATGATCGGGGATGTAAAAGTTGTTTTATTTTTAAGCAGTTTGTGTAGGATTGTAAGGTCAATCGTTTCGATGTATCAAAACAGCGGAAACGGGCTTGTTTGACTTGATGGGTGTTTCCAAAGAACTTAAAATCGTAATATTTGATTGCATAAGTATTATTTTATGATAATGAACATCGGATGATGTCTAGACGTATAAGGTCAGGGTACCTCGAATCGATATCTAGAACCTATCTCAACAAGTCAAAACTTGTTGGGTCAAGCCAAAACATCTTTCTAATGAACTTCACTTCGAAATGTATGATTGTATAAGAAATATTTATGATAATGATCGCTGTGGCTTGTGCAGTGGTTAGATTACTGGCTGCTAAGTAAAGTGTATAGGGCACAATTGCCGCAATTGTTGTTCCTTAACTCAAAAGCTCAAAAGCCGCCAAATTATGTGTTTGTAAATGCACCCACATCCGTGGAAGAAGTCTTACTGCAGCACTCAGAGTCATTTAATGGTTACTTAAACCAATCCTTATTCATGAAGGAATAGTTTAAGTAATCATTAAACATCTTTGAGTGCGGCAGTTAGTCTATTATTGTATTAACAAACAAAATGAATACAGTGTTTATATTTAGATACCAATAGACGTCCCAACCTTTGATCCACAGATAATTAAGACCCTTTTCGTACTCATATTTCGTAAAAACATGAGACGAACTAATTGGTACATTCTGTTATCATTATGTATGACAAATAATGAGCATTTTGAAACGATGACGTCACAATCCTTTTTTTGGGATAGGGCGATAATGGAGAAAAAGGATCACCTTATGGTAAGCAATCGGTTTCGCTAGTAGACACCAAGGAGTTACAAGTGCTTTGCCGGTCTTTAGGAAATAAAAATAAAAATTAAAAAAGATTAAGGAATTGACGATTGGGAAAATTGGGAATGGGGAAAGAATTAGGCCTCTTGTATCCACACTTCATGGTGAAACACTAAACAACCGATTTTCTCATCACTCCGGTCGAATCGTACCGAGCATGGTATCCGGACTACGTGCTTTATTACCTTTGTTTTGCTTTTAATATGTTTCGTTCCAAATTTTATTTTCTTTTTGTTAATTTCTTTTTGCAGTCTACTGAATAATGGATTTCTACAGCGCCATCATCACACAAATGATGATGTAGTATGGAATATGGAATGTATAGTTTAAGTGTGGAAACTGTTTTGGTTTAAATGTTGGCTATGTGATTGTAATTAGTTGTTGTATGAATATAATAACTGATTATTTCCCAAATAAAATAAAATACCAACCACTACAAAACCCTCTTATTGCTTTTTCAAATAACGATGTAATTTTCGTCATAAAATAAAAAGAACTAACTAACTAAGGCTATAAAATTAAAAGAACACCCACACATGTATGACAACTATTACTAAAAATGTTTTTTGATGTCATTGCAAATGTAGTCAGTAAAAATCCCACGGCCCGCGGCCCAAGTTCATAAGCGGCGGCTACTTTACGCGCATTGTAAGGCGGTGGCCCAAGTAGTAAACCGCTACATGGATGTCAAGGCCAAACAACCAGTCAATCGACTTTCATCCAATAACATCACGTCCCTCCGTTTAGCAAGCGCAACCTGATTTTAATAAAGAATCGTGTGATGACCTTGCACGAACATTAGCGTGTGAAAAGAGCTTGATAAAAACAATATATTTGTGTTCAGCGCGAAAAAAGTTATCTAGATTTTTGTTTTACCTTTCACGGATTAATTAAGCCCTGGTTTAGTTTGTTTGTTAGTTAGTTAATCTCGTGTCAAATGCGAATGTCAGGATTGATGTAATGTTATGAAATTGACATAAAAACTGGTTAAGAGAGAGTCAGACTCGCGCACTAAAGGTTTATTTTTATTGTTTTGTTTTCTTCCACTAAAAAAACATACTAAGTCCCACAAAACCACTGCAATTATTTGTTTTCTACCTACGAATATAAAAAATATCACGTTTGTAGTGTGGAAGTCTGTTGAATATTTATTTTGCAGCGTTTGTTGTTATAGCGGTAACTGAAATACAGTCGAGATATTACGGTTCAAGTCGGTCTGATACAGCTTGGTGATAGACAGAAAAACAGTGGAGTTTCAGGGTCCTGTATTATCCTCTAAGTGTGGAAGCCTAAAAACGAAATAAGTTAGTTTATATATTAGTTAGTTATAATAGATTAAGTATAGGAGAGCCGTGTTATGAATGCACCAGCTTGACCGCAGTGATACCATGACCTCACAGAAAACCAACGTGAAGCAACGCTTGCACTGTGTTTCGTTGTGTCAGTGAAGTTACCCAAGGCCCAATTACACCCCCTTACCAATCTTCCTAATCCCCATTTCCCCAACTACCATTCAATTCCTAGCCCAAAAGGCCGGTAAAGAATTTGTAACGCCTCTGTTGTTTCGGGTATCTATGGGCGGCGGCGATTGCTTACTATCATGTGATCCGTCTACTCATTTACCGGCTTATACGTTTAAAAAAGCCAATATTACATAATAATATAATACATCTATCTTGGATTACCAAGAAAAAACCACTGTTCGCAAACAATTGTGAAATGAATCAGCACAAAAATAATTTTGTTAAGCCTTTCGGTACAACAAAACGTCTTCGTTTTCCTTTTTGTATGAATATTTTGATGATTTCCAAGTATTGCATTATTAAGAAACAAACTGTCATGGCGTGTTTAACACCCATTATATTGTCTTTATGGGATTGTTTACACAAATTGCTACTTACACATTTTTTGTGCGTGTAATTTACGAGTAGTAGTCAGCTGAGGTCATGTTATTGTTATTAGCATATAATAGGAACTCAATGTTAACACGAATTTCTCATTCTCAAATGCTTTTTGTTGATTTTATTATAACTTTCGTGAGACATACTAAATTAATGATTATGTTATCGGCTTACTCACGTAATTGTTTGACGAGGAAATCGACTAGTTTTGAGCCATGCTAGAGGCTCATATTCATGAGCAGCATTCCGCGACACATGACGCGGCGCTTGTCGTTGACTTTAATTATTGGTACTTTCCTACTTTTTGTTATTGAAACTTTTATTATTTTACTAGGTTCTGCCAGCGGTTTCGCCTGCGTTGCCATAGAATAAAAAGTAATGTTACATATTTCATCCCGATCCCTTCAGCAGTTTTTGTGTGAGGTACTAACAAAAAAACATACAAACTTTCGCATTTATAATATTAGTAGGATAGGTTTATTTGTATTGAATTGAATCTGGTTAAATATAGCTGTAAACTTAACTCCTACAAAATTGTTTACATTTTGCGACTATCGTAACAGTTTCTTAGACAAACTCGGAGACCGATAAAGCGACTCCTTGGCCAACAGTTGCATTTGAGAGTTGTGCCCACACGACTAATTAGGCAGTCCAAAAACTAATGAAAACTGACTTAAACTCATATTACTAGCTTCTGCCCGCGACTTCGTCCGTGGAAAATTAAAAAAATTTGGGTTGTACTACCCCTAACATTTAGGGGGATGAAAAATAGATGTTGTCCGATTCTCATAGATACCGGATAAGCACAAAAAATTTCATCAAAATTGGTCAAGCCGTTTCAGAGGAGTGTGGCAACGAAAACTGTGACACGAGAATTCTATATATTAGATGTTTTTTTTTTGCTAATCGTACTAAGGCAAAAGGCACATCCTTTTAGGATAGCCCGATTTATACATCTGTCAAGTGACCGATGCTACTGATAGTGCTACTAATATATTGATGTATTTTGCTAAATACAATACACAAAAAAATATAATTTAATTTAACTTGACATTTTCCTCAATAAACGATTTTGCATCTTCTTAGAATTTATGTAAGTAATTGTGAATCACATAACATTTATTGTAATATAAAAAATGGTATATTATTGTTGTGAATCACTTCATCACACAGATACGATAATATCATCAGAACACATATTACTATGATCATTGCCAATATTATGTATATGTTGACGTAATATGTATTTTGATTGAGATTGAGACCAATAGGAGCCGAACAGAGAGGGTGAAACCGCGCGGAAGTAGCTAATTCAGTATATTAGGTAGGTAACTTTAATTTTATTCTGCCCAGCTAGTTAGCTGGGTCCAGTCAACTTTGTTCCGCCTCACATATAATTTTCTCACTTGGACTTCCAAAAATAAATCAAAAACAAAGATTTGCCGAATCTAAGACCAACGATCAGCGTTTGATTTTTTATTTAGGTATGCATAATAGATTTGAATTTGATTTCAAGTTTGATACTGTTTTTTTTTCTTAAATTGGACCGTATTTTTTTATTCGGCATGCATTTCTATTTAAAAAAAAATATATATAAAAAATTGGATATCGTCCGGTGAGTAAAAATTTGAATATACGTTTGTCCTCACTCCTTCTCCCCGCTGGTGTCACCTGAGCCGATTTACCTACATATATGACCATAAACATATAGAGTGACTAGTAATTACTAAAGGATATTTAAACACGTGATTGTACTCTGTACAATACTACAAACAACTTTCCCAAAGAAACTATTGTTTTTATACTCATTTCAAAATTTCGCGTTATCGGAAGACTAAATAATATCTTAACATAATTATGAATACAATCACGTGTTTAAATATCCTTCACTAATTATAAAAGGCGTGACGCCTTTTATCCTCGAAGGGGTAGGCAGAAGTGCAGATTAGGGCACTTAATGCCGCTATGTTCACCTACTTTTCACGATTTTCTGTTATAAGTCCCATGTAATAGGGGGTGAGTGAATTACCAGTCACCCTATATTTATAAATTACTATCAATAGCAACAAGACTTAATACATATAAATCATCTGATGGTAAGCAATTATCCTAGCCTGACTACACTGCATCTCCAAACACATCTGGAGTGCTTTGCGATGTACCAGTTTACCTTATTTGAAGAACCCTATGACGATATATGACCCTCACAGAAAACCGACGTGAAACAACGCTTGCGTTGTGTTTCGTTATGTGAGTGAGGTTACCGGAGGCCCAATTCCCCCCTTCCCAATCTTCCCCATCCCCATTCCCGAACAACAACCCTTAAATTCCTAACTCTCAAAAAGCCGGTAACGCACTTGTAAAGCCTCTGGTGTTTCAAGTGTCCATGGGCGGCGGCGATTGCTTACCATCAGGTAATACGTCTGCTCGATTACCGGCATGTCTCATAAAAAAAACCCTAATGATGCAGTTCATGTGAAAATCCACACTGGGAACTTCGCTTCATAACCAGACTTTACTTATGATTATCGGATTTGCCATGTTATATGAGGAAAAATGGCACGTGCCCTGTTACATCGATTGCTCAACACATTTCGAGAAAACCCAGCTTCTCACATGAGTCACCAATATCCGTCGTAAACGCGGCTATCGGTCGTTTTTTTAGCGGTAGCACGCGACGACGTGACCACAAATAAAAAAAAATACTTAAAAAAAAGAAATTATTCTTAACAACTTTTTTTCAATATGCAACAGTGAGTCATCAATGAATGAAACGGAAAGAGTTTCGTTAAAAAACGATATATTATGATAAATAACAGGTAAATAAAAAAGATATATTTCTAATTTCCATTAGTCATCTCATGGTATAATTTTACAACTAACATAATGACTATTAAAAACATGATGTAAGAAATATAATAGTGGCTTTTATTTACGTAATTTATCACCTGAAATGATAATAGTTCCGTTTTGTACAAGGAAAATGAGTATTGTATTGACTTTACCTAATATAGAAATTTCATTATGAGTCAATATAGTGACTACTTAATTAGGGACAAAGTCTGGGATTTTTTGAGTGAATCGTTTGTTGCTAGCTGCAAAGTCGTAGTCATTTGATGGTTTGATAACTCTTAAATTACACTACACGACAGCAATAGCTACAGATAAATTTATCACAAAAGTGGTAAGCAGGAATAGATTAATTTATCATATTTTCTTTCTCCAGTTACGTTATGAGTCCCATTTAATTCTATAGACATAAATAATATCCTGCTTTGTGTTCTTAATGAAAACTAGAAAGAAATCCTAATAATATTTCACAACTCATACCTTACCAGGTAACCCGTGACAATAAAATATAAGCATTAACATACACAAAATAAGACATACTTTTGTAAGCGTAAATTCTGTCAAGCCTCATCCAATAGGCTGATCTAGAAGTAATAGGGGAAAGCCTAGTTCTGAAGTGGACGTCATGTGGTTAGTATAATGATGATGCGATGATCGATGAATGTAACCTACCTACATAGAATAGGTAAAGGTAAACACACACGTATTGTTAGAAGAATAGGCAGAGTCGTATTGTACCTATGGGAAAATAGGCAAGTGCCAGAGGCGCTAGGCTATAGAAAGGCGCTACGAGATACGCGTGTAGACAAAACAGGGGCGCCTATGAGGAGGTTACTTAGGTCACTCTCTAGGTAATCTGACTTTGAATAATAGATTACCTACCTGGCATTGTTATGCGTGTATTGGTGGGGCCTCGTATAAAAGTTTATTTGGGGATATAAAATGTTTGAGACGGCAATATCATCCAATGACCTTCCCACCCTGTCTCTCAAAGAAGGGACTTACCGATGCTAACAGCGATATTTGGGGTCCCTTATGATGACGTTAATTTTCTTAAAGTGGCTGCTAGCTTCTAAATGCATGCTTTACGCAAATCTTAAAGTTGCTATCAATGTTTAAACGCTTGCTTTACGCAAAAAAAAAATGATTATTTGGACTTTTGTAATGTCTGAAATGAAACAATAAAAGAAGTTTTAAATTTCTGCTAACGTATAATTGATACGAAAAATACGGCTCTAGCTACGTCCCTGCTATTCTTCTTATGAAGAGTGCGTAAGTAAGAAACGTCATTTCTTTAACAGATAATTGTTTGTCATACATAACAGGTAATTAACGGTACTTTCAATATTACAATGTGTTTAACACGATTAATGACGAACAGGAAATCTGCGGTCAGTTTGCGGTTTAGGCGTGATAGCTCGACTTATCAACCCACGCTAGGAATTCATATTCATAGTCGCGTAATGCTGCATATCTCGCCAATTGGAATTATGTTTAATAAGGATTTTATTAACAAAATTGACGTTATATAAGTTTTAAACTGACATGGTCACTAACACTATTATTAGAACTTATGATGGGATATTTACCATGTTTATTTATTTCGATGAGTTTCCGATATTGATCATTTTCATGATCACGGATGAACAGTTCATTCGTGATCATGACGCTTGCAACAGTGCCGAAATATCGGAAACGAATAATATAAATAAACATGGTAAAAATCCCATCATAAGTTTTAATAATAAAATTGGCGTTAGTAAGAAAAATGCAGTTATTAATGTTAATATTCAGAATGTGTTAATTGAGATGCAAGAAGCTCAAATAAACACGCAGTGCCAGGCACTAACCTGGCACGATACTCAAAAATAAATGCTATTTAGGTTGCTAAAGTAATGTTTAGTCCAAATTACTTATGCCATAAGAGTCATTTTAGACTATACTTTTTTCTTTCGATGCAATAATACTTATGCACTATTGACAATTGGGTAGATGACTAATTTTTATTCCATGTCCGTCTTGTAGATTGTTTAAAAATATTATTGATTTAAAAAGCTTTATGCATATTAGTACATATAATCCCGTTGGCATTTTCTGCCTGTCTGACCCTTGCATGCCAAGTAGTAATCTGTTTAAAAAGGGATATAATGGAATACGTATATATTTGAATTTACGTATTTGCTCCCACTCTAAAACTTTGATTCGTTTTATCTAGGTTAGATAACAATACCTAGCCTATACCTCTTATATGACAAAATAAAAAAATACGTGTTACAAGTGTGTTGCCGGCCTTTTGAGGGTTAGGAATTTAAAGGTTGTTGGGTATATATATGATCCAGTAAAACAGTTTACGGAATTAACACTAACATTCGATAAATTATGCTGAAGTTTACTTGAAACAGGTGATAATTATGGTCTGGAATAACACATTAGCTACGCAGTCTCCACTCAAGTAAGTACTCAACAATACGCGTCTAAAATTGCATCAGCTGGATCTTCGAATTTCTGTCTACAGTACATGTAGCGACATCTATCGGATCACCTACGCACTAACTAATTACAACGTATTAGTTCACAATTAACACGCTAGCTCTTTAGACAGCTGCGGACTTCCTAGCGGGTTTACCGGGGTTCCGGCTCCGGGGCTCGAAAAACAGGAGAAGGAACGGAGTGGTTGGAACACTCACTTGGTTTCGCCCAAGGCTCCAAGTCATTGGATTTTTCACCCTTCAAATAAGCTAGGCAGGTTGATACAATAGATCGCAAGCAGAATTATTAAAGATATCTTTGTATCTAAACAATGCATTACAAAAAAAAACATGAAACAAACTGTTTGTCTTACTAAAACTATAAAACGGCTGGACTTAAACTGATGTAGGAGTTTAAGGAACTGACAGCCTCCTTCATCTTTCCACTTCCCCTCAATCTTCAAACAAACTCTTTAGCTTTATATACCATTATAATTATATTATATTGGATTACTTCTGCTAAATTTGTACTAAATAAACACTGACAGGTACATGCCAATCATTGATAATTGTCCTCTCGAAACTTGTTCTGGATTTTTCTTAAACACAGAACACCAAAGCGAATTGATTTAGTACGATACCTGACATTTTACGAGTATGTCAATCAATATCTGAATTTTAAGAGTGACACCTGAGTTTGTTTAATTTCTTTATTAACTGACTTCAAAAAAACAGGAGGTTCTCAGTTTGACTTGTATGTATGTTTATGCGCTATTATCTCGCGTTTGAGTAAACCGATTTTGATACGGTTTTCAGCATAGTATTTTTCAAACTTAGAAAAAGGTTTTAGGTGTATTAACCGACTAAAAAATGAAGGCTCGCACTTTAACACGTGTGTTGAAAGCGGTTTTATAAACACAGTTTTTCTTAAAGACAATTTGCATTTAAAAACGGAAAAATGATGATCTAATAACTGGTATGAGTTTCCACGAAAATGTAATACCTAAGCTGTGAAAATATGTGATCTTTATAACATATAATACAAATATAAGTTTTTAAACTGACATGGTCACTAACACTAACATTAGAACTTAAGACGGAATATTTACCATGTTTATTAATGTCTATGAGTTTACGATATTTCGGCACTAATGCATCACGGATGAACAGTGATGTTAATATAATACAAAATTACTGGGGCACCTAATTCACCAAACTTCTTTGTGTCCACCTCGGGGAATAAAAAAACATGGTAATTTATTTGTATTGCATACACATACATGTACATGTTTAATGTATGTATGTATATGTGTCACTGAGTTCGTCACCCAATTGGCCGGACCCGTGCGTTTTGTTATTTCCCTTGACCTCCTAGTTACACATCGCATGACGTACTAAAGGGACAAAGTTCGATTCCGGGCAAGTAATTTCCTAATGACGTTTTGTGACGTAGACTGGAAGACGTTACTTAGTGGATTTATGGGTCAATACAGGAAAATGGGGTTTTCAGTTTTTAAAATTCCTTGTAATAGGTAATGGAATTTGAGCGTGAAGTTGTTTGGTAATTGGATCTCCCCTTGTTTCAGGGTAATTGAAACCTTAATTGATGTAAGATGGGTGCTTATAGCAATATGAGACTGTCTACTCCTTTTTTAAAAGAAGTATGACATAATATCCACGGTTAGGGTGGTGGCTGCCGCGCAACATGTCGCGGGTTCGATTCCCGCAAAGAACAACTCTTTCTGTGATCCACAAATTGTTGTTCTGGGTCTGAGTGTCATGTGTATGTGAACTTGTATGTTTGTAAACACCTAGTGTGGGTGGGTGTAAGGTTTAAAAAAAAAAACATATTGTCACGCTCTTTCATCCATGTATGGGAAGACAGTAGTGTATATTAATAAATCATCGACTTTAAACAATTTGTTATGACTACCGTTAACCCGTTAGTTAACGTCTAAATTAATAGTGACAGTCCAGGGCTGGTCAATGGACATCCTCTACAAAAAAAAAATGCCATAACCTAACCATAATCGCTCATGTGAGGTGAGATGGTGATCTTACTATCAATCACCAAAAATTGAGGTCTACCAGAGAGCGCTGCTGCCTGGTCTTTGTCAAATATGTAGTGAAACAACACTAATCCTAATCCGTGCAGCCAGGGAATGGAACAAACTTCTATTTTTCTTCAGAAATACAACTTGGATCTTTTCAAGGTCAGAGTAAATAGGTACTTTCTAAGTCTGTGTGCTCCATCCTCGGCCACATCTTCGCTTCGCCGTCCTAGCAGTAAGCGGGTTGGTGGCCAAACGCAGACTTATCAACGTTAAAAAGACACGCAGGAGAAGACAAGCAGTAGAGGATGTATTAAGGTGATCGCGATGAAGATGACGATTGAAAAACTTGTAGGCGTTCGGAAACAATGTTAATTGCAATCAACCATTATCAGAAATGAACTCAGCAGACCGTTACGCACATTTACATAACATCGTCGTTTGAGAAAATCGTGTTATCTAATTTTTTTATTATAAAAGCCGGTAAACGGATTTTATCACACACGGATCACCTGATGGTAAGCAATCGCCGCTGCCCAGGGACACCGAAACACCAGAAGTTACAAGTGCGTTGCCGGTCTTTTGGGGGTTAGCCATTTAAGGATTTCTGGGGAATCGGGGATTGGCAAGGGATGTAATTGGGCCTCCGGTAACCTCATTCACACAATGCAAACGTTGTTTCACTTCGGTTTTCTGTGAGGCCGTGGTATCAATCCGGTCGGTCAGTCACCTTCTCCCAAGTCTGAAAAATGCTATGCTGAAAACCGCATCTAAATCGGTTAAGCCAGCGAGATATTCGCGCAATAACAAACATACATATATGTATACATACAGATCAAACTATATAATCTCCTTTTTAAGTCGTTTAAATAAACCACATATTTGTTAGCTGACACAAAAAATAAGCGAAATAGGCCCAGTTTTTAAGTCAAAATGTCCATTATTCTCTATGAGCAAATTTGAACATTATTTACAAATACGGCATTATAACAGCAGCGCCGCGTGTCCGTAACATTTCTAGACAACTTACAACATAACAGCATTTCTATGATCAAGGAACATGGAGGTTCATACAGAATTTTATACTCGATTAACTTAATTATTTATTTTGTTTTTTTATATTTAATGGGTCGACGTTTGGCCGCTATTTCGCCTGATGGTAAGTGATGATGCGGCCTACGATGGAGCACGTCTGCCCATGAGCAACCTATTCACTCGGGCTTTGAAGATACCCAGGTTATACCCATCAGGAAACACAGACTCCGGCAAGGAGTTCTAGCTTGTTTGAAAACATCCATTATTTTATTTTCAGTTTTAGTTGAAATATTTAGTTGTTATGCTTCTGTGGACTAGTAATACATGTAGTCGTATGAGTGATCTCGATACTGTATGTACCAATAAGATGTAATGTCATCTGAGTGTACTCTTCAGTACGTACCTAACTCTTCACGTTGTGTTGACATTGATTCAATGCTGGGAATAAAGACCGCGGCTCCAGCAGACTAACTACAATGATATAATAATAATATTAACACCGTCTTCTCAAAACATTATCATTAACTGTTATTATTTTACATTTGTTCATATATATTTGCGTTTTAAATCAATACGTAGTTAAGAGGTAAAGAAATTTATTATTAAACTAGCCTCTTCTTCTTTGCCCGCGTTCCTGCGGGATAAAAAGTTACCTATGTGTTATGCCAGACCATTGTCTATCGCTATTCGAAATTTCATCCCGATCCCTTCAGTAGTTTTTGCTTGAAAGAGTAACAAACATTCATCTATCACTAACAAACTTTCGCATTCATAATATTAGTTGGATTATCATTTCATCGTAATCTTAAAATCGAATCTTCGGTTTTAAAATCGAAGGGATTTTTCGAGGATGGAAAAGCATCCAGAGTATTCTCCATATTGTCAGACTCTTACTGACTAAAAACCACCCCGTTTCTACTCCTGCTTGGCCCTGGAGCCCCAGTAACCCGCTAGGTCGTCCGCAGCTCCAGAGAAAATCGAAATATGTCACAATGCTTTGTCCGAGTTAAAAATGGAATATCAGATAGTCAGCAGTCGCAGTTGGGTGACTAGGGATCACGGCCATGCAATGCACGAGGCATTATGTTAAGCAACTACTTAGATTACTACTCAAGTAAGAAAGAACATTAATTATTTACAACTTTAATGAAAACACGTGACATTTTACATTTCATGAATAAAATTTATTACTTACACAGAATATTTTAGTTAAATTTAGACTAAGATAGGTATAACTACGACTCGGGTCGAAAACCTCGGCTTAGGGTACGGTAACTAAGGAGTAAAAACGAAAACTTATTACTAAAACTACCTCTTTCTGTCTGCCCATGTACTAAATTTATCTTATAAACCGTAATAGTTGAACATTTAATTCCATTATGTTTATTTCTGTTGCCAATAAGTAACCATAACAACAAAGTTAATACATAATAATATTATTTATTTTATGGTAAACGGGTTTACCCTGTGGGTTTACCTAATAGTTTTTAACCAAACAAACAATCATGTCAACCATTTAAGAAAATAATTTATTTTTTGAAAGCAAGACAAAAAAAATATAATTATTTTGTTGTTTTGACAGAAAAAAGCACATTATTTTGTTGTTTTCCACAACACACTAAAATAGCAGTATTTTATAAATATATAAAAATAAGAACGGAATCCTATGGTCCAACTCGGACTTGGTCTAGTATTTATCATTTAAGTAATTCATTAACTTTTCAATAATTCATTAAGATAGGTATAAACATCGATCTTTAACTGTCCCACTACTGGACAAAGGTTTCTATCGTGAGTTACTTGGGGGCCAATAGAATACCAGCGCAAGGCCCTGTTTTGCACACGCTGAACTGATTCAATCTTACCATTGTTATTTTGCGTACGAAATAAAAGTTTTTTTTTTCTATCATCTGAAGAAAGTTTGAGAATTAAAAACCAAATTACTAAACTCCAAAGAATTAATCACCACGTTTGCTCAAAGCGTATTACAAATATCAACATTAGTTGATAAAACCCTTTAAACTAATTAACTTTCCGATAGTTTAAAACGTCATTACTACATACCCAGTGACTAATAAATGTACATTTCACTTATATTTTTTAGAAAAGTCAATAATTTTGTCATGTTTTGTTTGTTGCTGTGCAAACAATATGGATATGCCATTGAAATATGGATTATGGACATATTATACCAACTATAAATGAATATTAGTCAACTAAAATTCAGATAACACCATGTCAAACCGCAAAAATGTTATTATATTGGCTTTGAGGTTAAGCGGACATTAAATTGCGTACTCGTAGGTATAATAATAGGTAAAATAATGCTAATTCAATTGAATGTTAATTCATTGATTCACAACCTCCTAAGCAACAATGAAACACTATAATTCATACCATATTAGGAGTTAATTATAATAAATAAATAAAAATCACTCACTTTTATGGACACTTCTTGTTCTAACGTAAATTATCATCACAAAAAACAAATACGTAAACGTCAAAATACGCGCCATCTTTTATTCTTGTTCGATTTTTGTTCACTTTTTTTTTAAACTTGAAAACTGTCACTGGCAATCGATTTACACGTTCGAACTAAACATTTTAAATTAAAATAAACTTTTTTAAAATGCACAATGATCACGCGGCCGATGTCTTTACGACACTGCTAGGGAATTACTTTTAGTAATGATTTTAAAAGTGCAATTCGGACAAGACATTGACTGGAATGGAGTGTACTGTGCTAATTTTTTTGCTCTGCCTTGAAATAAACCTTGACAGTGCGTGTAGAAAATGCATTCTTGTTTATATTAGACCCTTTACGACAATAGAATTTAATTGAGTAATTTAAAACGTGTTAAGTTATTTATGTCAGTACGATTATTGTGCAATAAGTATATAGAATATAGGTGCAGACGTACTTAGATGTCATTATGGAACGGCTGACGTGAATTATGGCAAATGTTTTGGCAATGTCGTTTTCTATTTTTTAATTGCATATATGGCAATTTGGCAATAGCTGTAAAATGTACCTATACACGTGTGTTAGTAACCTATATAAATAGGCACACAATGTTTTGATCGTGTTATTCAAATGTTAGTTTTTTTGTTAACTTATTTGTTATTACTGGTTTTTTTTCGACTTTTTGAAATTTTCTCAATAGTAGCACGGAGTATGGAATTGTGCCCAGTATACGGCAATAGGCTTACCCTCTATTACATGGGACTTATAATTTATTACACAAATAGTAAAAGTAGATGTACATTATACAGTGGCATTACGTGCCGTAATGTGCACCTCTGCCTACCCCTTTGGGATAAAAGGCGTGACGTTACTTATATATACATTGTATAGCAATAATACCACCTTGACATGTCCCCTAAAATTCATTAAGTAACTCCAAAATTACAATTGGGTTCTTAAAGGTTTTATCGCAGACATAAACCAAATGGGTGACATAAAATGTTACAATCATGTTCACATATAACATATAATATATAACGATTTACTGCTTGACAACATCAATGGACTGTACCCTTAGTATGAGTTTGCTTAACGTTTAAAGTAATCGAAACGAGAGGTCGTTCGGCGCTCTGATTGGTTGGTTTATTGGAGCCGGCCAATCAGAGAGCTGAACGCGCTCTCGTTTCGTTTTCGTTGAACATAAAGTAAACTCATACTAAGGGTACTGGTTATAAAAGCAACTGCTGACTAGTAGGTGTCAAATTTAATTTAATTCATAGTATCATGTCATATGGTATTCTCCTGTGGGGAAATGCTGCTGACATTCAGTCTGTCTTTGTGCTGCAGAAAAGAGCCATTCGATCTATTTATAATCTTAGTCCGAGGCACTCTCTTAGGGAACTATTTAAAGAAACTAATATATTGACTGTTCCCTCTCAATACATTTATGAAAATGTAGTGTATGCTCACAAAAACATTAATTTATTCAAAAAGTATTGTGATATACATAATATAAACACTAGAAGTAAAAACAAATATATAGTTCCCACTACTAGACTTAAGAAAATAAGTGGTTCGTTCAGATGTCAATGTATACGCTTTTACAATAAAATTCCCAGCGATATTCAAAGTTTGAGCCTGAATAAATTTAAAAATGTTATTAAAGAAAAACTGTATAGTAAAGCTTTTTATAAAATTAAAGACTACTTAGATGATAGTCAGGCTTGGGAGTGAGCCGTTATAATGTCCACACAGGTCATGTTGACATGTTTGTAACACAAGTTACATTTTTATACAATTTGACATGATATACATTAATATCATTCGATATTTTTTATTTTTATTTTTATCATATTATTTTTTAAATTGTTAGTCTGAGGACCGTGTGAGAGTTTGCTTAGTTATTTCACTTTTAGTTAATTATATTCTGACAGTGTGAGCATTTACGAGACCTACCCAAATGTTCTTTTGGTTGGTATTGTTCGTCGGATCATTCAGCAACAGCCGTTAGCTGAGCTGATTGTAAACTGACACATGCGTACGGCCATCTGAACAGGTCCGCTCATACTGTTGTGGTTCTTTCCTCTAAAGACCACTACAGAACCAACTTGCACGGTTCTCTCACATTATCCTCTATTTCATTGTCTGGACTTTAAAAGAGACTGTGACCTCTGAGTTTGTTTCGGCATTTCTTCTCAGAGTAGTCAGATAGGAAATGCCGGCCTCATCTAGCTATTTGAAATATTGACGTGTAAAAGTGTTATTTTATGACCTATTTACAGAAATAAATATCATTTATCATCATTTATCATTTATCATTTATCATTTAATTGTGGGAGAGCCATGGTCAGGCCATGGCCAGAGCATGAATGGGCCGGCTCGAACAGAGTGATACTACGGCATGACAGAAAACCGCCGTGAAACAACGATTGCGTTGTGTGATTGCGGTTACCGGAAGCCCAATTCCCGATTGCCCAACAATCCTTAAATTTCTAACCACCAAAAGACCGGCAACGCACTTGTAACGCCTCTGATGTTTAAAGTGTCCATGGGCAGCGGTGATCGCTTACAATCAGGTGATTCGTCTGCTCGTTTAAAAAAAATAAGAAAAGAAAAAGTTCAAAGCCTAAGTGAATAAGTTTTAGAGCGTTTTAAATTCCGGATTTTTTACTAATTGTGTGTATTATTGTTTAACCACAGTAAAGGAGTCATAATTTTAATGGGGTTTCCCTACTCCTACGTTATGACAAATAACTTAGGTACAAACTATATTTAGTATACATGTAAAACATTAAGGCCTACATCTTAACCCAGAGCTGCGGACTGCTTAGCGGCTTACCGGGGCTCCGGTTTGAAAAGCAGGAGTAGGAACGGTGTGGTTTTAGTCAGTAAGAGTCTGACACTCCCTCTCGTCTCGCCCATGGCTAGAGAAGTCATTGGATGATTTTCCCCTTCATTCCGTTTCATTTATTCCTTTCTATCCATATTATTTTTGGTTTACGAACTAGACTGTAAACCAAATTGGAATAAAATAATGACACACTATGACGTCATTTAAAATACTTCTGTTTTCATGTATGAACTTCATCGGTGCTATCAGCGAAACTAACCTTTATCTTAGACATATTCGAGTGGGAGCTTAGAAAATCAATGTACGTTCAGATTGACGTACGTTTTGACATCATTACATCAGTTTTAGTTCATTGATTGACTTCACTCATTGTGTTATCACTTAAATGTCATTTACCAAAGGACTATTTGTCACCAATAAATAATAATAGAAATACATGCCATTCACTCCTACGCATCGACCATCAAGGTTCTCAATAGAAGGACGGCATATCAAACTGCATAAAGGTTTCACTTTTCTTCAATAGATTCTGGACTTTATAACAACAGTATTAAAAATGAAAATGTATTCAACATTAAAAGTGTAACTTGATGAGCTGTCAATCGGTATGTAGTCAATTATTCATTGCAATTATTGTTAAATACAAAATTAAATTAATTTTATTACTTTAAACTTTGATTAGAACTAAGAATATAATTAAGAGTAATTAATTTTATGTTTATTAAAACCTTAAACTTTTATTGTCTAAATTAGGTACCTACCGTTAACACAAATTCTCACAAAAAGTACATGGAATAAAATAATACAGGTACCTATGTGAACATTTCATATTATTTACATCATACCTTTTCTTGTGAGGAGTAAAGTGGGAGACAGCCATGCTTCGGCACGAATGGGCCGGCTCGACCAGAGTGATACCACGTCGTCATAGAAAACCTACGTTAAACAACGCTTGCGTTGAATTTCGTTGTGTGAGTGAGGTTACCGGAGGCCTAATTAGCTTCCTAATCTTACCAATCCCAAATTCCCCAACAACCCTTAAATTCCTAACCCGCAAAAGGCCAGCAACGCACTCAACACTTGTAACGCCTCTGGTGTTTCGGTTGTCCATGGGTGGTGGCGATTACTTACCATCAGGTGATCTGTCTGCTCGTTTATCGGCTTATAACATAAAAAAGAGAAACTTCAGTATCTAAATTAATTTATCCCAATGGTTCTCGGTTATAACAGAAATAATTTTCCATCAATTATTTACTAATTATTTCCAAACCAGTACTAAACTAAACCCAAAAGCAAAGCAATATTTCTTACAAAATAATAATTGAATCAAACGTAGCATTCAAGAATACAGTTTTTAATATTTTTCTCACAAAAAAGAAAAGATTTTTTAGCAATGACTCATGTCCACGACTTTCTATGTCCGCTCATTATATCTCAGTATGGCAAGTTGATACAATTCACACATACATACAGCCGAGCAAGTATCTGTGTGTGTATTTACTTAACATTAACTACTTTTACACTCAGAATGTTATGTCAGTTAGTTCATGTTATGTCTATGCTTCTTACATTTAAATAAACCATTTACTTAGAATTGATATCGACACTATCCTAAGATACTTTACTCTTTAGACACTGACCCTTTTTTGATGGGGGAAAATCATCCAATGACTTCTCCCGCCTTGGGCGAGGCGAGTGAGTGTCAGACTCTTACTGACTAAAAACCAACCCGTTCTTACTCCTGCATTTCGAGCCCGAACCCCGGTAGGTTGGCAACAGCTCCGGATCAGGCATCAACCCTACTGAGCCTCATTTGTGGTGGTCTGATGGCTCTTTGAGACTTTTGAAACGACATATATATTCATACATATGTATTTTTTTATTTTGTGCAACTAGCCACTTTCACGTCGGTTTCACCCTCTCTGCTCTGCTCCTATTGTTTGTAGCGTGATTTTTTGTAGCCATAAATGAACTATCTAACACAAAAAGAATAATCCAAATTGAACCAGTACTTTCAGAGATTAGCGTGTTCAAACAAACAAACTCTTAATAGTATATAAGATAAAACAATCATTACAATTTCACACACAACCGATGATGCGTTTGTACGTCGAGTGTCGAGTAACATATTATGATACTTACCGCCGTACTCAGAGTCATTTAATGGTTAACCCAGTCCTAAGCAATTGTTTTCGATACAAAATCGTTACTAAGGAATAGTTTAAGTAATCATTAAATGTCTCTGAGTGCGGCTGTTAGTAAATTATGCTCGTTGCACTGACTGTCGGAATTGAGTTGCTATGCACTGGCCAATCATTCTAAACTCTGTTTCTTTCAGAGTAAAATTTTCCGACTAACGATAAATTAATGTCCTTGTCCTTGCCCGGATATAAAACCTGAGACCTCTTGCTCCTGCCTCGTTGGTCGAGTGGTCCCAAGTGCGACTGGTGGACAAGAGGTCTCGGGTTGAATTCCCAGGTCGGTCAAGGTATTGCTGGGCTATTTTCGACATTTCGAAATTTTCTCAGTAGTAGCACGTAGTCTAGAATTGTGCTCAGTATATGGCAATAGGCTCACCCTCTATACAAGGGACTTATAACACAAATAGTGAAAAGTGGGTGTACATTGTACAGCGGCATTACGTGCCGTAATGTGCACTTCTGCCTACCCCTTCGGGGATAAAAGGCGTGACGTTGTTGTTGTACTTCTTGCTACATCTTTGCCTACCCCGGGCTGACGAGCCAGTCTATAAGATGTCTAATTACTTTTTTATTATATATTTATTTATTGTATTATAATATAGTTTTACATATGTTGTACGATTAAACCACCAACCACCACGGTTTGCATTGGTACTCACACTTAATTACATTATTATCTAATTGTTGTCAAATAAAATTATTATTGTTTCTCATCAATAATATTTTAAGTAAGTAAATACAAATGGTATAATTATAAAATCTAATAAAGATAAGACAGAAGTGTTTGCCAACAATCTTTAATTGATCGACTTATTGACCAAATGGCCACGAGCCCGATTTCCTAGGACAAGGTCCTTAGTTCGTTCCACGGGTCGGATAAAGTAATATTTGACTTTTTACTACTCACCAATCTAGTTCTATGGTAATTTAGGTGAGTTTAGGTGTTCTATGGTGATTCTAGACTGTATATAATATAATGTAAGCCCAAATAAGTTGTCCTATTTGGGCTTACATCAATGGTAATTAGGTACTGCTATCGCCCATTTCTTTTAGATTACATGCAAGTTTAGAGATTACATGCATGCAATATACATAGATGTTTTTTTTTGGGTGGGGAAAATCATCCAATGACTTTTCCCGCCTTGGGCGAGGCGAGAGGAAGTGTCAGACTCATACTGACTAAAACCACCCCGTTCCTACTCCTGCTATTCGAGCTGATGCCCCGGTAACCCGGCAGGGAGTCCGCAGCTACCCATCTGTCTAGATCCCTAGATCTACTTCGCCATACAATAACAACAAAAGTGGCGTTTAATTTTTTTGCATTGTGCGACTTGTGGTTTATACCGTGCAAAATTACACCAACAACAACGAAAATTCTTCACCAAATCTTCACCGAATTTATATCTCGTATATACCTATGTATTTTCATATTTTCATGAAGTAACTTGTTTTCCGCATGAAAACAATAATTAAATAGTCATATTAAGACATTATGAATATTAAATTTCGTTGCATGCATGACCCGTGGCGACGCCTAGGTGACACGATTGGTACTAAGTGGGAAAGTCCATTGCAGTGAACAGTTCACTGCTAATTTTTGGAACATCTTTCGTGACCTCGTGACTCCTGTTTCTTCTTTCAAAAATTTGCAGAAATATATAGTAGACTCCTTCTAGACACTAGGTGTGTCTAGATTCTAGACTATATATTATAATCAAAGCATACAAGTACCTACCATGAATAACACTGAAACATTTTTATAGTAAGTTAAAAAAATAAAAATGTTGCATAAAAGGTCAGCGAGCTATAGAAATTCCTATGGCCTATGGCATAGGAACTATGGCCATTTTTTATAACAAACTACAATTTTAAAGTTAAAGCCTCTAGCATACGTCTGCTGCCACCTAACGACTATTTCGTGAACTTTTAGAATTCGCAGTAAATTAACACTATTTTCGTGGTGTTACATTAGCTACATATACCGCCATCTATTATCGGAGTCTAACATTATCAAATTCTTTACTTATCTATTTTCAAACCAGATGGCGTTAAAAGAGGCTTTAAAACTGGTGACACAAGAAGGATTACAAATTAAAATCCAAACAAAATTACCCTACGTCCTACAACGAAATGACATAATATCTCAAAAAAGATAAAATTTAAAGAAATGAGATTATTTTTGAGACTTATTATTTTTTCTCCTTTATCCTAGAAATCGGAGACCTGGGTTTATAGTCATGGAGAATTCCTTAAGGATAAGTACCCTTTCAAGCAAAAATATAGTTTTTCGAAACCGTCTATAAATACTCATAGGAACGAATTTTTCATAACAGCGCCTTTTTTTGAGGGTGGAAAATCATCCAATGACTTCTCCCGCCTTGGGCGAGGCGAGAGGGAGTGTCAGACTCTTACTGACTAAAAACCACCCCGTTCCTACTCCTGTCCGTCGAGCTGGAACCCTGGTATCATAACAGCGCCTGGACTATTTTCATTGCAGTTTTATTCATATGAAGGTGTAAAAATATGAAGTTAGAAAGTATGCCATGTCTTTTTATACATTTTTTGAGATATTTCACTTTGTTATAAGACGTGGGGTAATTTTGATCCATCTCCTTCTTCGTATGTAGATTTACTAGCTGTTGCCCGCCACTTCGTCTGAGTGGAATAATGACTTTCTACGCATATTATTCTTGAACAAAATGTTTATTCCTAAAATAAAAATTAAATTAAAAATTTAAAAAACCCCCGACATAAAAACTTAATTTCCCTTTAAAAAGTAAAAAATAATAAAAGAAACTTAATCTTAAAGTACCTAAGAATGTACGAAAAATACGTCGCGTTGGGGGACCGCTCCTAATTATTTCTTACTTACCTACGATTTGTTCATAAGTATCACATGCTTGGTGTTAACATTAAAGTAAATTGATGTTTAAGTACTTAACTATAACGCAGAAAATAGAAATATAGCGGCGCGGGCGGCAGTGTACAGTACGTATGAATGCGGTCCCCCAACGAGACGTATTTTTCGTACATTCTTAGGTACTTTAAGATTAAGTTTCTTTTATTATTTTTTACTTTTTAAAGGGAAATTAAGTTTTTATGTCGGGGGTTTTTTAAATTTTTAATTTAATTTTTCATTTTATACTTTTTATAGGTAGGTTAGGTTAAAGATTACATCTAAGGTCAAGCTCGTTCGCTTTTTTTTTTGATATTTTAAATTCTAGTTTTTGTTTCTATAAGTAGGCTAAAGATTACATTGGTGCAAGATTAATACGAAAAAATAATATCTTTCGATATTTTCTTTCAGTGTGGTTTCATTTGAGACCCCATCCCAGTATATTTGCAGACCTTCGGTTACGTTACTTTCACCGCCCATAACTTTAAAACGGCTCAACAAATTTTCATCAAACATGTCTAAGAACACTCGCACATAAGTCCCCTTTAATACAAAAAAAAAACTAAATTGAAATCACTGCATCCGTTCGGGAGTTATGATGCCACAGACAGACAGACAGACAGACAGACAGACACGTCAAACTTATAACACCCCTCTTTTTGCGTCGGGGGTTAAAAAAACCTAAGATACTCTTTAGTGCATCAGCTACCTACCAATATAAGTCTCATTAAAATAGGTCCAGCCGTTTCACTGATTAGCCAGAACAAACAGACAATAGTTGTGTATGTTGCGTATGTATGCATTATGGGATATTTCAATGTTAAAAACAGATACTATATCTTTATTTACTAGAGTTTAGATGTAGACGTAAATAATAATCAATTTACAATATATTTTTTAAATAAATATTACCTACGCTAAGATTTTCTCCTGTGTCGCGGGTGCGTTTACGTTCACATTGTATCACATAAATTCACATACACATCACACCCAGACCCGAAAAAATAATTTGCGGATTACACAAAGAGTTGCTCCGTGCTGGAATCGAACCCGCTACATGTTGCCCGGCAGCCGGTTGCCCAGCTACCGCACCAACCGTGCAGTCAGCATTTACTAGTGTCGCGTGGGTTTTTATGTAAGGTTTTATTAGCTTCCACGACACTTTATTGTGATAGTTCCTACAATAAACTGCTTTTATTTATGGTACAGGCCGATAAACGAGCAAACGGATCACCTGATAATAAGAAAGCCACCAAAGTTGCAAAAACGCTGGCGCCTTTTAGGGAGTTAAGTGGATTGTTGGGGATTTGGAGATTGGGGAGGAGGTAATTTAGGCCTTCGGTAACCTCACTCATACGACGAAACATAATGCAAACGTTGTTTCACGTCGATTTTCTGTGAATAAACCTTCCCTTATAAGTAAAACTTCCCTCTGTATCTCATATATTGATGACAGGTAGTTTCCATAGCCCATAGAATCTAATCTTTAAAAAAAATATAAAACTTAGGAAGCGGGGTGTAAAATGCAATCTCAAAATATTATGACTTCTGCGGGTCCACATTTTTAGAGCACTGATTCAGTGGATGTATATTGGCGCGATGACTGGGTGACCGGCTCACATAACGGGGCTCAGACTCGATTTACTTTAAGGATAAATTGTTTTATTTGCGTTCCACATATTGTCATTCTGGGTCCGAATTCGATGTTGTTTGTAAACACATCCACGTCACAGTAAAAAAAAACTATTTTAGGCAACGTGTTTACATAAAAAAATCAAGAAATACCAAGGATAATCATTAAATTATTCATATAAACAGTTACATAACAAAAAAACATATGATAATAAAATCAATATTGCGGTACAATCTACATTAAAAAAAGATTGACATATTTGAAAGCGATCTGACTGGTTCTTAACCCAGATACCAGGACTTTACTTAGTTTACTTCCAACGGTTGCAAAGTAAAGACGTATCATTGCAATGAAGTGCTACTTCTTCGTGATTTTTGCGGCTCTTTTCGCATTAAATTTTATACCTAATAGTGCTAAAGTATTTGATAGTTCAGCTTCTAGACTAGGTGTAAGACTATCTAGAGAAGTTTTTATGTCAGCTGCGTCAAATATGTGTCCTTTAAACTATGTGACAATTGGAAAACTTTGCGTAACTTGTGCCATGTAAGTATTGTAAATATCATTTTATATTCTTTTGTTCTCATTTAAGATTTGGAATAAAGATTGTTATTTAAGGAAGAATAATAAAAGGAATTCGACATAAATATAGCAGGAATACATGTTCAATACCTACACTTACCTTTACAATAATGTAAATAAATCTCTGCTAACCATTCTCTCAAGTAAATGACGTCATTTGGTGAGGTATTTGACCTTATTAAGTCGTAAACATTTATTGTTTGTAGGTATATAGGTAAAAATAATTTTAAAGAAATACATGAATAAAGGTTAAAAGGCGAGTTTATTTATGAAGAGGCTGCCCCCTGGATGTAGGTTGCTTCTAAATGAGCCAGCTAGAAGTCACTGGGAGAAGCCTATGCCTTATTGGACGTTTTGTAGCTGATATTCATTATAATATGATTAATGATGATGTGAATAAACTTAGAATCAAGTAGCTGATGCCCGCGGCTTCACTCACGTGGTTTACATTTGGACTTGTGACTAATAAAAGTAGCCTAAGTTACTCATCAATACATCTGCTACCTGCAAATAAAAGTCCCGTCAAAATCGGTCCAGCCATTTCAGAGATTAGCTGGAACAAACAGACAGACAAAAAATTTTAAAAAGTATATTTTGGTGTATGTATCATATGTTTAAATATGTAGTATATGCATATGCATGTAGTTAACATTACAAACAGACACTCCAATTATGTTTCAAAAATTATGTCCAATATTAACATATGATTCCAGCTTTGAATGAGAGCTCTACTAACAAATCATCATAATAAATGTGAAATGGGCAACAAGACCTTCATACCAAAAACTTGTCTTGACAATGCCAAAAACGACCAAAACCAGAACTATAAAATCGGTGCAATCGTTCAGGAGTTGGTGTATTGTAACAATTCAACGATTTTCATTTTAATCCTAGGTAGCATTTTCTTTAAAGGGGAAATTCATTCGATGTCTTCTCCCAGGAGTGTCAGACTCTTAGTGACTAAAAACCACCCCGTTCCTACTCCTGCTTTTCGAGTCAGAGCCCCGGTAAATCCGGCAGTAGGTAGGTAGTCCGTAGCTCCAGATCAGGCATCAGCTCTACTGGACCTCATCTGTGGTGGTCTGATGGTCTGACAGCGCGACGCGCCGTCCGCACGGGTCTGGTTCTGGTCGAGCGGCGAACCACCCTTGCTCGCTGTCATCCTAGTTAACCTGTGACTTTGTTCGCACAAAAATACCAATCCATCTTTACATATGTCATATTTTCTTGCTCTCATGGGAACCCTGGGATAAGCAATTGCCAATACCAGAGGGGGTTACAAGTAAGTGTCGTTCTTTTGGGGATGGGAGACCGATATACAACGCAAGCGTTACTTCACGCCGGTTTCCTTTGCCGCTGTGGTATCATCACGGTCGAGTCGGCCCATTCGTACCGAAGTATAGCTCTCCCGCGTGTTTAATTTATAGTTAGTCATACTCAACACTCCTTGGATAATACTTAATGTCCTTTTATTCTGTTTCAGGTGTGCAGAAATGATGGGAAGTCCCTGTCCGCGGTGTCCATAATCATGGTGACGTCAACATTGAAGAAATGTAATATGGCAACTAAAGACTTTTATAAAATGTATTATTTTTGGACAATAAAATGATAAGTAGTTTGTATATCAAGATCTAAGATTTAATAAAGGAGCCAAGGAGATGTTGAAGAATTGAATATAAATGTGTTTTTAATAACATACAATGAAAATATTTTGAGTTTTATTAAGACTTACCCAATATTACCTAGTGGGAGGTCTATCCACGTTACGTCACGATCACTTTCCTGGCCCAGTGGCCATCAATCCTTCAACCGACATCGTCAGAGCCGCGGGGAGCCAGGAAATGCAGGTGGCGGCTTGTCGTTCTACGTGGAGGACTAAGGTTTAAGTGGAGACCTTTGTTCAACAGTGGACGTCTTCCGACTGGTGATGATGATGATGAATATTACCTACCAATATATAGCTTTTCAATGTGTACTTGCACAATAGACGATTGACTTAATTATTATTTGTTTTCTTAACTTGTAGATAATGTTACCAGTTAAGTATAGTCATATTTTACCTACCACTACTGTTGCTTTAATAATTATAACTGTTTTATGGTAAAATTTTATATAAAATTTGTTTAAATTATTTATGTATTTATTCAACTTTTTATGCACATAAATGTGTACACAAGATGGGCTTGATACCGTAGGCATTTTCTCGGTTGGTGCGGTGGCTGGACAACTGGCTGCCCCGCAACGGGTAGCGGGTTCGATTCCCGCACGGAGCAACTCTTTGTGTGATCCACAAATTGTTGTTTCGGGTCTGGGTGTCATGTGCATGTGAACTTGTATGTTTGTAAACGCACCCACGACACAGAAGAAAATCCTAATGTGGAGCAACGTTTTTTAAAAAATAAAATAATAAATAAATAATAAATAATTTCTACAGCCAAACCACAGAATAATAAGTACAAGGCCAAACCTTTGGGCGATGCAAATACAAACCAGTGGTAGGAGCACGGAACAAACAAATCCAAGAATACATAAGTAGTACAATATACTTACACTAATACATATATATAATAATATTCCTCGTATCTACCTAAATGGAATTTTGCAAACCGCAAAAATAACCGCAGCGAACATAATTATTACGAACTATAATTTAATAATAAACGCAACATAACACTGATTGGGTATAATAAAATTAATACTATTTGACATAATTCCTTGAAATCAATGTAAAGTACCGTAAAATATTGTGAATCACATTACATCAATTGAGAATGTAGTTCATACACTTGATGTTAGGTTGTTTTTTTACTACTATAAATTATATTATTACTCATTTATTATTATTTATTATACATTTAAATGTAATTTAGATGTAAGGTAATGTAGTTTAAGTGTGGGAGAGCCATGCTTCGGTACAAAAGGGCCGGCTCGACCGGAGTGATACCACGGCCTCACAGAAAACCGACGTGAAACAACGCTTATGTTGTGTGAGTGAGGTTACCGGAGGCCCAATTACCCAGGCCCAATTCCCAATCTTCCTAATCCCCAATTCCCCAACAACCCTTAAATTCCTAACCTCCAAAAGGCCGGCAACGCTCTTGTAACGCTTCTGGTGTTCGGGTGTCCATGGGCGACGACGATTGCTTACCATCAAGTGATAAGCTCGTTTAACGTCCCATACTACAAAAAAATGCTATACAAAAGCGATACAGAAACCCTGGGTGCCCTGAAAATTATTATAAAATTAACGGACAATGATGCTGGCCGTATTATCACTCTGATCGCACCGGCCCATTAGTAAGTACCGAAACATGGAACACCTTGGAAGCACAGGATTAATTATATGTATTTTTATGTGTCAATGTAAATTTGGTGATTTTAATAATTTTCTTATCAATACGTCTGGTTTTCCTTTCGAAACCCATAATGTTTAATACTACCTATGAAATTCTTGTGTGTTTTAACAATTTAAGTTTTTATTAAGGAAAATTAATACACATAACTTGTAACTGATTATGTAATATAGATCTTCCATAAACTAGTAGTATTTAGGTACCTAATAAGAAGAATAGAATTGAAATAAATAACAGTTACCAATTTGATGACCACGTTCCGGAGTGGACACCGCGTCTAGGCAAACGTAGTGCAGGGCGCCCCAGCTAGGTGGAGTGACGAATAGGGTAGATGACTAACATAGGCGTAGCCAGGTTTTAGTATCGGGAGGGCTTCAAGAAAGTCGACCCGAGTCGTAATATGTAATAAACATTCATTAGATATTACATTAATTTTTTTGATTCATAGGTAGACCTTCGCCAAACAGATGTACTATGCTAACTACAAAAATAACGCTCTGTAATGTCTAGGTACGCATTTTTCGGGGGTTTGAACCCCCCTCCCTGGCCACGCCTATGATGACTAATTTTTATTTTAATGGCCGTCTGGTAGATTAATTTAAAACTTTAGACTCTGATTTGACTATTGATTGGACTAAGATCATATTTTTTATTTTTTTACGAAAACAAATACTTTCGACGATATATTGAGTTGAAATATCGCGTGACGTTACTTCTGTGTACGTTTTATATTTAGCTTTACTTAGCTCCCACACCTAAACTTTGATTCATTTTATCTTAGTATTGTTATCTTATACGACAAAATAAAAAATACGTGTCTAATATTTTTTAATTACCTAACTGACGGACTAAATAGAATTTAAATTTTTATACCTCGTCATCATCCCTATTGAGAATATCCACTATGTGACTGACGTTGGTTGGATACGAAGACCTGGGGGCCTACTCCGGTTCTGGAATCCGAAGTTTCGTTTAATCTTCGGCCGTAGGTTTTATTGATTTACTAATAGAATTACTTTAAATAACGGTTTATTTTTAATTTCATATCAGAACCTATTTATTTACCTTCATTTCATTTGTTCATTTTTGTTCTCGAAAGTTCGCAATAAATAGAATTGTAGTATGCAATCTGCAAATTAGAGTAGGCCCCCTGAAGCTCAGTAGCGTGCTAATAGAGAGGCATATGTCCGGCAGTGGACAGTTGAATTGTTTACAGGTTATTCAGATTACTAATTTGTTACAAAAGGTTTAAAAAAAACAGCTGTCAACGTGAAATAAACTTTATTTCAGATGTTACAGAGTAATGAATCATCGTTCACTATTATTTACACGGCTCACAATCCCACACTGAACTAAAACGAACTTTAAACCACATTATTCAGTAATTGGACAATTTTCACATCTATTCCATTTGTATAAAGATGACATTGGTGACTTAAACATTTTACAATGCGATATTTTTGTAATAAATACGAGGGGAATTAAATTCCAATTACTTGACTCAAACATACAAAATTTAATAGAGCAAGCTAAATGTAACCGTTTTTAATACCATATATGACTGCAAATACTAATTTTTATAGACCAATATTATAAACTGAATCACCCAATTTTTACCTTTAACAATTTGTAACAAAGCAATGTTTAACCAATGCCATCTACTCACAACAAAACAATGAAATCAAGATTAAATGAATATTTTTTTGCCTGTTATTTGTGGTACCAATAAGAAATATATTTTTTTACCTCACCAGGTATCTTGAAAACCTATTAATCCAAACACTGTAGCTTTCAAAAATTGGTTCCTCTATTGGGCAAAAGACCTAAATTCTCACTAGCGCCTCTTGCGGCAAACTCCTGTACAATAGTTCTTATTACGTTCGGATGAGCAACTCCATTAGATTGTTGTGATAATCCTGCAGTTGTGGACCTCTTGGACTTTCGCTACGGAATTCACCAACCTTGCCGACAAGCCAGTACGTTTCCATGCACCCTTTACCCTGAAAATGGATATAAAAAAGCATTTATTATAATTTAAATGATAATAGTCAATCCATTTCATTGATAGATTTTAGAACAATAATAGCTAAACAAGCATGTATAAATTTGAAAAGGAGTCAAAACCTAGATGGCGCTCTTTAGTTTCTTCCACCTCATAGGTCAGAGATGGCGAACCATTACTACGCATGCCATTGCTGGTACTCAATACAATATGTTTGAAAAAAAAATATACGTTTAAATACATAATAATGGTTTGTGATTCCTGCCATGGGACAAAGACGTGACTTGTATATTTGTATATAACAAAACTACGTACCGCTATATTAACAGGCCCTCTTGTTTGAAATTCGTAGTTCCCGATCTCATCGAGTGCTAATTTCGTTGTATAAGAAATGTGAATCTTCATTGCTGTTGACAAAACAATAAACAATTAAAAATGAAATTTATTAAATGACGCCTTGCATAAATGTAAATACCTATTTATAATTTACTAGCTACTTAAACGCGGTTTCACCCACTATGCTCGCCTCCTATTGCATGTAGCGCGATGTTTTATATCCTATAGCCTTCCTCGATAAATGTAGGTACTATTCAACACATCTATAATTATTCAAATCCGATCAGTAGTCTCAGAGAAAAAAAAAGTCTCAAAGAAAAACGCGTTCAAACAAACTCATCAGCTTTATATATTAGTATAGATGTTTAAAGACTTTTTAAGTATAAGAGTAAAACGAGTAGTCTAGAATTTTGAGACAAAAACATAAATACTTGTAGTATTAGATAAAGGGAATTTTGACATTTATTTATTTCTATTGAAGCACGTGAACACAATAAACACCAACATTAATAAAAAAACAAGATGAAGACACAAGGTCATGTGCTTACGCCAATTGACATTATGACATTATTGCTTATGACATTCTCGTTAATAATTAGAATTCAAAAGTATGGCAGTAAATATCCATATTTATGTACATGCAACTCTTAGCATTTGACAAAAAATGGATGCCACATATAATAATTATATGTGCAGTGCATATAATATGTTACAACATTATCCTACGAACGCGTTTTATCTCAAGTTTTTTTTTAATTAAAACTGCCAGGGATTGGAATTGTTCACACGAGAAAAGACTCTTTTATAGCATAGATGAGCTGGATCCTAGATACCGTTTCAAGGCCCAAGTGCTCATGAGCAAACTGTTTCATCATAATCCACACGATCCTTTATCGCCAGGCGATATGGTGGTCAAATACCAACTCATTTTGAATAAAAATAAACAACATTTAAATATCCTACCTTCGCCAGTGCTCTCCATCCGGCTAGCAGTGTTGATGGTGTCTCCGAAGAGACAGTACCGTGGCATGGTGGTCCCCACCACTCCAGCCACGCATGGTCCAGTATTCACACCAGCCCTAATCATAAGTGGCGCCCCCGGCCGATGCGGGACACAAGCGCCCTCCAAACTGCGCAAAAGAGATAGCGACATATCTGCTATCTCTGATGCGTGGCGGTTGCCTGGTAACAAAATACTTTGATAAAAATAAAATATTCCAAAACGATCGTTATTCATCGTTTGGGTACATAATAATCATCTTTGACCACCAAAGACAAGGAGGAAAGCAAATTCTTCGAATTATGCAGTTTGTCAAGAAGCTTGTATAATAACATAATTGTGCACTTTCCAACAAAAAAATATGATCTCAGTTATCCTTTCCAAGAGTTAGTTGGAAAATGAACATTAAACAAACACAACACTTTTTATTCTACGATGTGACTAATAAAGACATAGGTACTGCAGAACTTGTAATTCGTAGAAAGCTGTTTGGATTTCTCGAAACATCTCGGGATTTTTATCACAAGGTTAAGGACAAAGACTAGTGTTTAATGTACACAAACACACACACACACATAATACTACTAAACTTACCATTTCTTTGAGGAAGGCCAGACACAACCATGTAAGCGTCACCTATCGTCTCCACTTTGTACACGTCGTAATGAGTAATCTTCTCATCAAACAACCTACAGACAAACATATCAATATTAATCATGTATTTACCTACGCCGCTGGGAATTACTCCAGCACTTACTGTTACCACATACGCGGGTGAATAATTTCCTTTAATAATTATATTATTAAGATTATTATCTGTACATAATAACACGTGGCATTACAGTGGTGACGCTTTCCGCGGGTTAGTAGAAGTCATCTAAGGAACTATATATTTAACAAAGACTAGGTAAAGGTGCTGTTACCCATGTGGCAACCCAATAATCGAAACGAGAGCGCGTTCGGCGCTCTTATTGGCCGACTCGAATAAACCAGTCAAACCCTCTGATCCGTTTAAATTGCGATCTCCAGCCTAAGCATAGAAATTATGGCAAACCTCCACTTTTTGTAGAAGAGACTCATAGTCCAGCAGAGTATACGATAGTAACTCACGCCCATGTCCTTTAGTTATAAAGATTAATAATTAGAGAGCGCACCTAATACGATTTTTTGCTTCTATCACATTCATGCAAATGGCCATACAACCACGTCATTTGACGGTTCACACCTGGCCTCTTTAATCAACTTCAAAAAAAAGGAACTTCTCAGTTTGACCTGTACGTATGTACATATGTACGTTGGACTGCGATTATCTCGCTATTTTCTGAGCCGATTTTGATGCGGTTTTCAGAAAAGTATTTGTTACACTTAATATCAGGTTTTGGTTTTATTATTTACCGACTACAAGAAAGGTAACGTATTAATAAGCTATTATTGAAAATTATACTAATATCTTTTCTCATGAGGTTCAGAGAATATCAAACACAGAGAGCCTTATTATAAGGAGCATTTTAACTAAACCACAAGTTTACATGTTAATTGAATTACGTTTAATATTTTCCTGATATTTTAAATGCGCTCGCAGCATAAAATGAATCAAGCAGTTACGGTGTTTCATTTACCATTACATTTGTGGCTATCCAAAGTTCAAGGAGAATTGTTTAATGCCTTAGACGACACTGCATATTGTTGCGTTATTGGTTACTTATTTTTCCTGTTCTTATCTCAAGTTTGGTAGCCTTTGCCACGGTAATTATTTAGATTTTTTTCCTTATGAGATAAGCTGGTAAACAAGCAGAATCATCACTTGATGGTAAGCAATCGACCCGCCCAAGGACACCCGAAACACTAGAGGCATTACACGTCTAGAGTCATAGCCCTAACCCTCAAAGGGCAAGGAACTGGAGGGTAATTGGGCCTCCGGTAACCTCACTCACACGACGAAACACAACACAAACGTTGTTTCACGTCGGTTATCTGTGAAGCCGTGGTATCATTCCGGTCAAGCCGACCGTGCTGAAGTATGGCTCACCCACACTTGAATCATCAGTCTTCCTATTAAATCATCGTTTTAATGGCCACTCACAATACTTTCGTCTTTTTTTAATCCTTTTCTTCCTCTTTATGCTCTTACATTCTAAGTCATGAAAACCTAAAACACATTTTTGACGGTTAACGAGATTAAAACGAGACTGCGTTCGGCGCTCTGCTGATTGGTTGGACCATTTGCGCCGGGCAATCAGAGCATCGAACGCGTTCTCGTTTCTAACGTAAAGCAAAGTTGTACTAAGGGTAGAGGTTCGCTTCCAAACGGCCTATCTAGAACTCATTTTGGAAGGCCTGTGTTCAACAGTGGACGTCTTGTGACTGATATGATTATGACAATGAAAACATAATTACTATATTAATGGCGTATAATAAGATATTTTTTGTGGTTAGAAAAAAGTGTTTCTGACAGAAAAACATAGCGGGCTTATAAGAAAAGTCCAGAAATACCAATTGCAAATGAATTGAACACGCATCGGTCGCATGTACCTATAATGATATTATACCAGTTTTGCGACATTTCTAATATTTCCTCGAATGGCATTCGTAGATGGTGTCATGGTGTCCTTTTGGCTAGATTCTTACATTCTAAATTTCTTAATACCTATATTGTATAATCCGGTCGAATATCTTTAGGTAGCGAAGTATTTCGTTAGTATTATGACATTTTGTTCAAAGTCAAAATGTATTTTATTGATCGTAAATTATCAAACAAAACAAAATAAAAAATGATATCAAAATCGAAAAAAAAAATAACAAACTGATTGAAACTATTGAAAAAAGTACAATAGCCGTTTTTGTAATTTCTCTTCACCTATGTTGCTAGTACCTCAAAAAAACAAACGCGATATTATTTTTCACGCGTATTCAATAACAATAATAGAATAGAGGCAAACTATCCGTTTGCTTTATATTTCATTTTCGACAAACGAATATTGCTTTTTCCTGGTTAAGGCGACTTCTACAAAATACACATACTTGTACCAATTCAAAAAAAGAGAAGCAAAGCTTACCTGTATAGCATATTGAGCATATTAATCACTTCCATGGGAGTGCTACTAGCTGATATGTTGGTGAAGCCGACTATATCACTGAAGAATATAGTGACTGCATCGAACGCCTCCGCCGGCACCGTTCTCTGTGCTCGCAATCTTCTTAGAACGGGAAGCGGCAACATTCGGGACAACAGGAGATCACTCTTCTGTTTTTCTGCTATCAACTTCTGTGTGCTTTGCTCGATTGAATGTGTGAATGTCTGCAATGACAGAGACAAGAAAATTTGTAGTTTGGTCGTGTTTCATAATATAGTTTCAAAAAAATATATATCGTTAGTGAATACATTATGTACGAGGTGAACGACTTGTGAGTGGACTTTTTGATAATTAGCTTGCTTTATACATGCTAGTGAATACCCGAGTGAGATTTATGACAACTTATTATCCATTATTAAAACACAGTATGATAAATTGTTCCCTTTAAAACGTAAACAATTCAATGTAAGTTTGTTTTTTGTGACTGGGCTACACCAGGTATTCGTATAAGTAGGGAAAAGTTGTTTGAACTTTACGGCATGAAACCATTTAATAGTAGTGAGGCTTTCCACAGTCATGTCTCCAGGTACTCAAAAATATTTAAATCGGTTTGTAAGCATGCTAAAGCACTTCATATTAGCAGTAAAATTAAGACCGCGGAAAACAAAATAAAAACTACCTGGAATATAATTAATAACGAGACAGGTAGAAATAAACCACGTAATGTTGAATTTAATTTAAATACTGAAAACGGACGCATCAGTACAAATTTTAAAGTTGCTCAGGAATTCGAAAGTTTCTTTAAGAATATTCCGCTAAAAACTACGGAAGCATTGAAATCGTCTCCATCTCTTTCTATCGAGCTTCTTAAAAGTAATGTTAAAGAATGCACTTCTGATTTCCGATTTCAATACACAAACCCACAAGCAGTCATCAAAGCATTCAAAGATATTAAAGTTAAGTCGACTGAAGATCTCTGGGGAATGTCGGTTAGGATATGCAGGTCTTTTATAGAGACTATAGCGCCTCATCTAGCTTTAATTTTTAACAAAAGTGTAGATCAAGGAGTTTTTCCAAATTTAATGAAACATAGTAAAGTAGTTCCATTATTTAAATCCGGTGATAGTGCAGAACCCAATAACTATAGGCCGGTCTCTATTTTACCAGTACTCAGTAAAGTATTTGAAAAACTGATACTTACTCAGATGCTGCGTCACTTTAACATGAATTCTATCTTTCATGATCAACAATACGGGTTTACCAAAGGACGCTCTTACTGATCGCGGGGGTTAGCTCTGATTAAACGGATTTTCGCCTCGTGGGAAGAAGCTCAGGACGATCGGAATATTTTGTGACCTTTCGAAGGCATTTGACTGTGTTGAGCATGGGACTTTGTTGCTGAAGCTAGAACACTACGGCATTCGAGGGGTACGCTTCTATTAAAGTCATACCTTCAGGATAAACTTAAAGTTCAAATAAACAAAGTACTCACATGGGGCTAGCGTATCACTTACCTCAGGGATCAATACTAGGTCCATTCCTATTTTTGGCAATATAAATGACTTGCCCCATTTATTCAAAAATGAACCTCAAATGGTATTATTTGCTGATGACACATCACTAGTTTATAAACAGACGAACAAATAATTATGACGACGTAAATGATGCTCTATAAGGTTCAGAATTGGTTTACAGTCAATAACTTAGTCTTAAACGATGACAAAATGTATTAGAGTTTTGCCAAATGTTAAAAGTAATAAATGTGACATATTATTGAATCGTGAAAAATTAGAATGTAAAAGAGACTACTTTCCTGGGAATCACCGTAGACGACAAATTGCAATGGGGTCCTCACATTACATCTCTAGCGGGACGATGCTCTGCAGCTTATGCTGTCTGGAAAATCCGACAGTTAACCGACATAGACACGGCAAGACTGTGTACTTCATCTTCCATAGATCATGTCGTACGGCATTTTACTGTGGGGACAGGCTGCTGACGTTGAGTATTTTTATTTTACAAAAGCGCGCCGTCAGAGCTATCTACAATCTTGGTCGTCGCGAATCTCTCAGGGAAAAGTTTAAGGAGATCAATATTATGACCGTTCCATCAATTTATCTATGAAAACATTATGTATGTTAGGAAAAATCTAAACTTGTTTGACAAAGTGTCTGACAGACACAATTATGAAACTAGACATAAGGATAATTGAGCCAGCCATTCTTTAGATTGTCAAAAATAAGTAAGTCGTTCATGGGATTCGGTGTTAAATGTTATAACAAAATTCAGAGGAAATAAAACACCTAAATGAAAGACAATTTAAATTATGTATTAAAAAAACGATGTGTAGATTAGCATTACAAATTGAATGATTTTAGAGGATAAAAATGCTTGGAGGCAGGCTGGTCCAGCTCCACAGGGTAACGAAAAATAAAGTAATTCCAATAATGTAATAATAAAACCATGTGTTCTGTTAAATTAGATACAATCATTGTAAATGTGAGAGCCCTGTAATTAGCTGAAACTGTATTAGACTAGTGAATGCACTTGTGTCACTTGGAGAATGCTCACTCAGGTCTCATTGGCGGTGGCACGGGCATTGGATCGCTCGATTCCCTGCAACATGGTAGTTGGGCGGTGCTGTGTACGTGTCATGTTCGTGAACGGGCGCTGTCAACTGGGACTGGTCAGCTCCAGACTGCATTAAGATTATTTCCTCAGGGTTTTTTCTTTTTCTATCACTTTGTAAATAGTTTTACATTGTTCTCACATAGTTGAAGCAATCGACAATGTAACCATGAATTGTATTGTGGAACTGATTGGAAAAGAGTAACCTATGGAGTTTCTTGCTCGTTCTTCTCCATAGGAATCTACACTTTGGACGAGCAAATTGTGAGTGGACTTTTTGATAATTAGCTTGCTTTATAATAATGATTGTCGTAGACAATGTGATTTCAATTTTAAACTAAATGTAGTAGAGTTTAGAATTGTACCTGGAGAAAAGCGAAAACCATTTAACACTGAATTACCGAGTTAGAATCAAAGATTAAAAAATGTATCACAATCCGGTGATCAATACACACATCTAAGTCACAGTTTACGTCACAATCGGAAACATTCATTCAACGATAGATTACGTATTTTTTAAAGGAAACTACAAATTGATAAGTTTTGTGAGTCGCTCAAATCTATACTTATCTATGTAAATAAACATTAATCATCGAAATGCGTACACGCGATGCGTACACACGTAACTTCCGAATTACTCAGCCAATATGAATAATTCTTTTTTAACGTATTCTTTATCGATAGAACAAGGTTTGCATGAAAAAAGTACGTTAAACGTAGAAAAAAGTATATTATTCAGTCGAAACATCGAACAAATTTCACCACGGAGACACTGGAGTATACCGCTAATAATTTTTAAATTAATTGACAATGCCATTATATCTGATCTATGTATAAGTCATTATATCTACTTGGAAATATGTTTACCTTATTAATCTTAGGTACATACCTTGTATGATTCACATCAGTGTATAATATAATCGTGTGAAAAAACGGTTAGGTGATTCATTGACTAGTAGCTCAACTTGTTTGTTTTGTTGACACCTATGCTAATATTATGACTGTACAGAAAGTCCATTCTTAAAAAATCCGTCTAGATATTTTTTTGGATTTCTTTCAAGCTTAATTATTATGTTATCGGCTTACTCACGGAACTGTTTGACGAGGAACTTGATTAGTTTAAAGCCATGCTAGAAACTCATATTCATGAGCAGCTTTCAGCGACACACGACGTGGCTTTTACTGAATCTGACTCTCCTCCAGCATGGCTTGAAACTAGTCGAGTTCCGTCTGTGAAGCTGTCAAAAGTATAATTTTTGAGTCTCAAGTTCAACTTGCAGGTCGATGAAAATATTTTAGGGTCTCGGTAGTTAGATTGATTATAGATTTATATTCTAACTTGTACTCTGTTACATGTAATATGTAATGATATGTATTCAGTATTAAATGATCTAATTACGCACAATACCTATAGCTCTTACAAAGTTATTTGCCTGTACTAAGATAAATCCTGTATCACAGGCGAGAAGAGTTCTTAAAACAATACTTAAGGTAGTTCAACTTATTGTATACACAAGATATAATATTAAACGTGGTCTAATACATACATAGATAAATACATACATTCATCACGCCTTATCTTCCCAAGAGACTGAAATACGTTTGTTTAAAAATTGGTGAGGATATAATCTATTTAAATCGATTATTGAAGAAAATTACGAACAAAAATAGAATGCATGAAAAATATTACATTTCTGTGTTTAATGTAACAATAAGCGTATCCACATACGTACACAGCTCACTAATATGAAAAGATTACCTAGAAGTACTGTCGAACAAATAAAATCCTTTCTTTAGTTCAATCTAGAAGTCATACATACAATACAGACAATAAATTAAAATTAATCGCATCATTGTCTTTTGAAGCAGCTGTGCATATTGTGTTACACAAAAATAACACTTCGCACGAAGGCGTTAAAATATCAAATAGCGTCATTGTAATGTGTACCATAATATATAATTGTCCATACATGTAAGGACGGCAGCACGTCAACATATTCTCATCTATCGAACCATTCAATAGATTTTACACTTTATCACAAAGCGATAAAGCCGGATATGTAATAGCATACTACTATGGTTATACAACGATTACTTAGAACACGTAAACCAGGTAGGAAAAACAGATGATATCACAATTTGACGGTCATGATATTCGCCATTCAAGATTTAATCGTGGAAGTAGAAAGTCGTGTTTGATTAGAAACATGTATCGTTTCGCGTGTTTATTAGTATTGTGCGTGTGTGCTAGTGTGGGTGTGTGTAGAGATATAATGCGTACGAGTGCCGACCTTGACGATGCAGCCTCCGACCTAGCGGCTCGTGCTGCCATTGAAAAATCGAACATAATGACCACTTTAGACCTGTTTGAATATTATAAACCGCTAATGTCAACGTCTGGAACTCTTGTGAAATTGAAAAGGTTTAAAAGAAACTTTATTGGTACCGATAATTGTTCAAAAAATCAGGTCAGGTTGCTCGGTGTCTGTGTTTCTTGTGCACAGTGAGTATATTATTTGTTTTGTATTTCATTAAAATTATGAGTGAAGTTAATTTTTAACATGTGTAGATGGAGTGTAAAAGTTTAAAGAGCATTTTTACTTGCAAACGTATTTATAATTTTATGTTCTTACAATAAAGTGAAAACTAAAAATGGACGTATCAGTCGTTGTGTTTACAAACATATTTAGATCGACCTTGGCTATTATTTTTAGACATATTTAACACACGAGGTTGGTTTTTTTTCTTGTAACTAAATGGCATTCATGCGAATAATGTTTAGAGTGATAAGGATTTGCGTGTGTTTTGTTTGAAAATCGTGAATGTGGTGTGCGATAAGGAAACAAAATCCAAACGGTGTCGGTATATAGCATAGCTAATTAGCTATGCAGCACATATGTAACTCTCCTAAACATATTAGGTATAGGTATAATAAACACCTCCATAAAACAAGTTACCTAGAGTTATGAAAACGCTATCAATTCTTACATTGTGCACCACTAATTTACTTTTTGTTATTCATGTCATCATGTGGCATCATAGTGTAATGAATAGTTAAAATTTTATTTATTGTCTATTACAATGGTCTTATTATCGAGTACGTGAGCAATGTAGGTAGTAATCTATATACTTAAGGCCTTGTTTCACCACCTCCGTATAAGTAAGTACCGAATAAACTTATGTGACAGATAGTTCATACAAATTACGTTCTATACGTGGTACGTAGCGACAATCCGGACATTATGACGGCCTTAAATCATGTTAATTTAAGAGCTTACTAGAATTAATAGGCATTGCCCAGCCTACTTGTAACCAATATTATTATCTGCATCAGAAGTGATGACTTTAAATGGTTAAAGCATCCAAATTTATAGCACCTTATAATTTGACTTGGTTGCAATAGTGTAACTATATGGTTTGAAACCCGTGGCCACATTCATTGGATGAGCCCCTTCTCCCAATATAAAAATTAGAGAGAAGTTCAGATGAGAACCTTTGAGTTCGCTTCCGACTGGGGGCTCGTGGCATTCTGCCGAGTTGTCACCCTGTTTTTACGCCACTGCTTGGGTGGTAAGCTAATTGTAACGATTTTAAAAATAGATACAGTATTATTTATTAAACTTGGCACCTATTTAAATATAACAATGCTTTTAGTGAAGCCGACAAACACACCATATTGAGCTTAAACACAATCTTGGCTGAAAATATTTATGTTTTTAGATTGACCTAATATCCGCCCAAAATAATATAGTGATACCATATTATGTCTAGACAGTTCTAAAAGTCAGAATGGACTATCCAGTCCATTCTGACATTTGGATAGACTCCAATGGTACCTGCTTATATCTGAAGAAATGAGAATTTGCTCTCTTCTGTCCAAATAAAAAGGTTTTGGCTCAGGCTCCAAGTCATTATTGTAAAGGCTTCTTAGACAAGCTCTAGCTGGTAATCGCCACCTTTCCTATGCATAATATATAGCCTGTAAATAGGTCCTGGATGTATAGCCAGTCTGACTCAAAATCAAGTTAAGTCCCAACTAATAGAAATAGGTATATTTAAATAGGTTTTAACAACAATTCATTGGAATTTTTAACTTCACTTTACTTTTGGTTTTTCTCAGAAAACCCAGATGTTTGGGTAGGTATTGACAGTAATGGTTAGTAAGAATAAAAATCGATGAATAATAACCGGGTTTGAACATGTGTGTGAGTCACTGCCACTGATGAAGTTGTAGTAGGTAGGTATAGTATGCAAGTAATTATACGTAATAAGGTCATTGAAACCACAAGTTAGGCTAACCTAACATAGGTTAGGTCAGGTGTGTATCTAAATATCCCTATTAGGAATGACTATTAAGGAAATTTGGTCTCCATCCTCAGAAAGACTTCCATCATATAGATGATATCTACATACAATCAGCCTGGCGGGCTTTCTGGCCAACTGTTTTTAGTTGGGATTTTCTATCCGTGTTAATTCGCATGTAAACTTCATATGTGCGATGCAGGATATTTCTGTCGTCAACTGTTGATTTGCCCGTAGATAGTCTATGTGCGACTTCTGTCATCTGTCACTTGTCAGGTTTCGCCACAATACTATATAATATTTACAGATACAACTCTGCCGATCAGTGTTACTGCTCTAACTGTGATCGGATTTTTAAAACTAAGTTCAGTCTGGCTATTCATATCAGGGCCCACGACAGAAAATAGCTTGTGTAAGGTCGCGATTACCGAAATCAGTAAAGAGGACTATACATATAATATATAATATGATATCTACTCTATTGTAGAAGTCTAAATAATTCGTCACAATACCAATGTTTTCATACGTAAGTGTTATGACGTTATTATGTATTACATAAAATTATTTTCGAAAGATTACATATTTCATAAGATACAATTTCGTAAGAGCTTTGTTTTCCTTATCTTATGAAAATTATTCTTATAAAACAAAATAAATGTCAATTTTATACATATAATATAGAGCACTCCATTTTGACTCTGCTTATGAATACGGAGCCGAGCGTTACCAAATTCGCTGTCAAAGTCAAAGCATTTATTTCAATTAATACTAAATTAGGCACTTTTGAAACGTCAAATTGAATTGTCCGTCAGTCTGTCTGTCAGTGAAGCTAGGTGCTCGTTCCAAAGTGTAGCCTCGAATGGAGAAGAAAGAGCAAAAAACTTCAGCTCCACTATCCACTAATATAACTTCGTAATGGCGCCTGCGTCGGCCACGCCGAAGAGTTCATTCATATGGTTTTATTTACCGAAAGATTACATGTATAACATATTTTTAAATTAAAATTTTATAATTTCTCTCGTACAATATGTCAAGAGAAAGATAAACATTGTAAATATTTACAAGTCTATTACTTTCAGGGAGTAGTAATTGACTTTAACAAATATTTGTCCAGATAAGCTTTTCCAAAGAATTTATTTGCACGCGTTTGGTAGGAGATCGTAACTGCAATAACGTACGTAGGTATAATATAAACGCAAATTTGTCTAAAACGTACAAATATTTACAGTATAATGTTTGATAAGATCCTTTACATAGATATTTGATTCTGCGAAACAGATTTCTTTTAATTAAATGATCGTGCGTATTCTTTACTTTTGATTTATTAGTTAATACGTAATAATTTACCAGTGCCTAACTTTAATAGGTATTTTTCATAAAACAAAACATCACACGTGATCAATACTTTCCCATATTGTTTTTGGAATTAACAACAACAACCGTTTTGAATGTTCTTCTTAAAACTGTCTACCATTTATTTATAAGTTACTAGCTTCTGGCCGCGACTTCGTACGTAAGGATTTTTGGGGAATCCTTGGATAAAAGTATTCTATATCCGTATTCTGGTTCTAAGCTACCTCTCCACCAACTTTTAGGAAAAAAACTAGTGTAACAGCTTTCTTTTCCCTATCCCTAATAATCCCTAATTTGAGTTCTGCCTCTTCTGGTTGCGAGGTTCAGGGGTTAAGTGAAACACGGCGTTCGGATAACGGATATATTTCACGTAAACCCTAGAGAGAACCGTTCACTCGGACCAGTGCCCAGTAAATGTCCGTTCCGTGCATACTTCACGCTCACATACGCTTTTGCTTACCTTGCACACTGTCATTCGTTCTTACACGTATCCCTAGTCCTTACATACATACATATAATTTAAGTTTTAATACCAAAAATTCAATATTGCAAAAATGAATGCAATATGTATTGAAGTACCTACATACCTGTGATACATACTATGGTTAATGCAATGGCGTTTTATCTAGTTTTCCTTACTCTTACGACTTAATACAAACCACAAAAAACCTGACTACCAATTGAGGACATTTAATTATCACGCACTTAAGTACTGTGAGTGACGTTATACTGAGTAACGGTGTGAGTAACGCACACAGTGCTCTTACCTCAGTTTTGAAGGAAATGTCTGTATACTAAAGGAAAATGTAGATACATGAATAAGGATGCTTTTCCACGAAAGATATGCTATGCTACGTTGCTGTTAATGCGTTCGTTATTCACAAATCATATTCTTTGGTACACATAGCTTAGCAAATGGACTCAACTAAGATTTGTTTTTAATGGAAAGATGTGTATATATATCACCTATCGAGCTACCTATCTTCCTCACATAACTACTTTACGGCGGCGCATCTTCATAGCACATCTTACTCGCACCGCTACATAGCTTAGCTAACTTATACTGGCAGCATAGCTACATAGCACGTTTCTGGTGGAAAGGCACCCTAAAATGGAATTGTTGTAACTAGTTGCGACTTTATAAAAGCTAAACATTAATTCCTTTTTATCCTTAATTAAAATAGGTATGCATTTTAATGTCCCTCTGGATAGATTAATTTAAAACATTAAACACGCATTTCTTTCTTTTTATACAATATTGAATAATTTCGACGGTATATTGATTTGAAATATCGTGTGACTTAACCCAGTCGTGACGATTTAGTACATTTTATAAACATTTTCGAAATATTCATTGAGTGAAAGACAGATTACTAAGATCTATATATCGCAGAACAATGTGTGAGTCATGCGGTTAAGGTTAATGAGATGAATCCTATGACAAAACCTGAGAAAGCAAAGTTCGATCGCTGCGTTAGTCATCAATCAAGGATCCGGTAGTTTATTTATAGAAAAAGGTTATATTAAAATACCTCAATACGTGAATCATTCTGCTTTAAGATTAAAAAGATTATGGCAGACGACCTGCGGTTTTGTTTTCTTATGTCCGGATATTAACGCGGTTAAACAGATTTATTTATAGTTAGTAATATCACGTTATTTTGATTTATTGAAAAATATTTAATGTTCAGACATATTTTTTATATAGGTGTGTATATGTCGGAACTATTTCTCGAAGTAGGAATTTCACAAGTTGTTTGTTAGTCAGAAAGCGACTCACTCCCTCTTGCCTCACCTAAGGCGGGAAGAGTAATATGATAATTTTCCTCTGTCCAAACAAAGTTGATAAAAATATCAATTTATAACATGCATTTTTGTCTTTATTTTCAGATACGAGGAAGCCACAGGCGAAGACTGTCCCCTGTTTAAACCATAAGAAGCTGGGATGATTTTTAAGTCGAATATTGCTCGAAATACAATATTCTAGACTATTCACTTACAATGGAATTACTTCCAGCTGTGAGGTCTTCTTTTATGGGAAATCGAGCCTTATGAGTGAAGTTCTTCTGTTAGAAACATGGATTAAGAGGAGCTGAGAGTTACTTCAAATGAATGATGCTGTGTCCTAAGGATATTCGTCGTATAATCTGACAATAAAAATAGTTTTATAATAATACTAGCTACTTCCGCGCGGTTTCACCCGCTCTGCTTGGCTCCTATTGGTCATAGCGTGATGTTTTATAGCCTATAGCTTTCCTCGATAAATGCACTATTCAACACAAAAAGAATTATTCAAATCGGACCAGTAGTTCTGGAGATTAGCGCGTTCAAACAAACAAACAAACAAACTCTTCAGCTTTATAATATTAGTATTAGTATACATAATAGTATGAACAATGTATAGAAAAACATATTAATTATGTTTACTTCTACCTACTGTCAGGTGATTGACATATTGGTTTGGTAGGTACCTACTTACTAATAGCAGGTAAAACCCAAATGAAACCACAGTATAGTGACTGTATTAAAGGATTTGTTAAGATTTCGCTTGTCTGTAAAGGAGATATAAATATATAGGTATAAAAAGATTTTAAAAGAAAAATGCTTTAAATCTAAATTTATAGTGCCATTTAGGTTTAACATGAACTAAATCATGAAATAATTGGTAAAACTTCATCATATAAGAGATATTCTGTGGCTAACATAATTATGAAGACATGTAAGATTAACCGCCGTACTCAAAGACATTTAATGATCACTTAAACTATTTCTTAGTAATTTATTTATTTGGACATTCAGTTATTGCTACATAATTGACTTTAACTAAAAAATAGATATCAGTAATCTCATTACTAATGCACAACATTTGACGGATATCACAGCATGCATTGAATCAAAAATGTTGCTAACGACTGGGTTAACTAACCATTAAATAACTCTGAGTGCGGCGGTTAGTAAAATTTGCAACTACTAGACAAATAGTAAAAAATAAAACATCTTATGCTTTAAATTTTAAATATATGATTGTGTGACTAACGAGAGTGCCTTATGGTCTAATCGAAATAAGTAATTTGACCGTTTAAGACTACGTGCTTAAGAATACTACAATTTTTCAACTAAATTAAAGATCGTGTTAACTAACGTAAAACGTTTTAAATTATTTCTTATGTTATCGACTTCCATTCTTCTTGTAACTGTTTCATGAGGAACTCGACTAGTTTCAAGCCATACTAGAGACTGCTGTCAAGCTACTGCTACAGTAGCAGCTCAGTCAACGGTCACCATGTCGTGCGTCTTGGAATGCTGGTCATGAATATGCAATACCTATAGCAATATACTTATAGAATATCTGCAGCAATATACCTATCTTTAGGTATATAAATCTTCTGTAAGTGTGTATGTCACTGAACTTCTCTTAAACGACTGGGCCGATTTTGATGAAATTTTTTGTGTGTGTTCAAGGGGATCTGAGAATGGTTTAGATTCACAATTTTGTCCGCTGGACAATGTTTATTAATTTTTAATTTATTAGTAGTTGTTGATTTTAGAATGTTTTACATTGGATCCGACAAATTTTCAAATTAAAGACGTGTAGACAAGACAATGTCTGTCGGGTCCGCTAGTATACCTATAGAATACCTCTAGCATAGCTTGTAATTAGTCCAATTCCTCGTTAAACAGTTCGTGAGTAAGCCGATAACATAATTATTAATTTAATATGTCTCACGAAAATTATAATAAAATTAAAATATTACATTTTCAACAACTAGTCAAATTGAAAAGGCGGTTATTTCGAAATTGTGTATCTTAAATAATTTTAAATATAAATTGCTAGTCGACCTTTAATATTCTTATTATTTATAATGGACCTATTATTTATTATTTAAAATAATGTATAAGTTATGATAACCTCTTGTTTGCCGGTATATGAGACAATAGAAATCAAAATTGTGTCCAGTTATACCAGGGGTTAATAACATTTAAATGCGAAAGTTTGTAATTATTTCTTTCAGAACACAACGAATTATTGTTATATGATTTTTGTGTCAAAAAATAATGAGGAGATTGGAGAGTTATTATAATACATTACTTTTAATTCTTAAACCACGCGGGTAAAACCCCATGCAGAAAGCTAGAACGTTTATAAATTCGGATGCTTTTCCACCAGAGATGTGCTATGTGTAATAGCTAAGCTGTAACACTATGTGACCGTTTGCACTGATTCTAAGCTATGTAACTGTGGGAGGAAGATATCATATCTGGTGAAAAAGCATCCTTAACGTCACACACAAATAATGCTTTCTATTTTCTCTGTTTTTTTTTTTAACATACGTAAACCAATGTTCATGTTAATTATTCCGAATTAGTATTTTTTTATTATTTTGTATACAGTTAGTCCTTAAGTTAGTTTTACATTAAATTACATAGAAAAAAATGTGAAATGTTGCTCAATTTACATAAAATAAGTGTAATAAATAAACCGACTAAGTTTATTCCTAAACAAAATAATGTACAATAGGCTAGTTTCCTACTAGTCAAATAGGGATGATGACTGGGTCAAAAATAAATTATTACAACTTTTCAATACAATAAAATATTCAAAATAATCACACTCTCATTCATAAATTTGATGAACTACTTAATTTTCGATTTTTTCTAGCTAATATTCTAGAAATAAGTCTGCTATTTGACGTCAAAAACTTATGACGTCATAATAGAGTATTTCATACAGAGTTCATAAAAAATATCGTTTTGGACGTTTTGAAAAATGTATTGAATTTGATTAATAGGAACCATGCCTATCCTACTAGTCAAAGTCAATTTGTTTTTGAATATTTTATTGTATTGAAAAGTTGTAATAATATAATTTCATTTTTGACCGAGGATACTACCCAATTATTGTACTAATAGTGAGTAGTGACAAATTCCGTGAAACGTATATTGACTTTATTTTCCAAATACATTCGAATACCGTAGTACAAAGATAGATTGTTTTAGTATCTATAGTAAAATTGTAACAATAAACATTACAAAACATCTCGTCTTTCATTCTTCGATATTTCCAGAAAAGTGTGGGAGAGCCATGTTTCGATATCACGGCCTCACAGAAAACCGACGAGACAACGCTTGCGGTGTGTTTCGTTGTGTGATCTTCCCAATCCCCGATTCCCCAACAACCCTTAAATTCCTAACCCCAAAAGGCCAGCAACACACTTGTAATGCCTCTGGTGTTTTGTGTGTCCATCTGCGGCAGCGATTGCTTACCATCAGGCGATACATCTGCTCGTTTACTGCATTATACCATAAAAAAAGAAAAATATGTAACTGTTTAAGTTTAATCCACAGTTCACCATTTATGTCATTATTCCAATTCTAAAACTAGGTGAGCCTATAACGATAACCAAACGGTAATCTACTTTTGAGAATATTACAATCAAAATTTCAAATACTTCCCAATTTACAAGACCTTAATACATGCTTCAATGGTATAAAAACGTTGATGTTCTAACTGTCTAACAACGCCATCTATTGACCGTGACACAAATGATCCGAATATGAGGTAAATAAATTATACATTGCTTGTGTGCGTAACAATGTGTCTGTAGTGAGTTTCACTACGACCATTTAGGATTTAGAATGATTTTCCACCAAAGATGTACTATTTAGCTATACTACGAAGACATAATAGCTAAACTATGAAATTATGTGACAGTTTCCACTGATACTAAACTATGTAGTTGTGCTGCGTATCTTCACAAGATGCGTCATTGCAAAGTAGCTGTGTGACCAATATTTATCTTATTTATGATGTGTGTATGTTACATTTTTAGTATCTCTAGCTAAACTATTAAAATCTTACTTAAAACAGAATAGAGCAGATATGGTAACATTAATAATTTAATGCTTTCTAGCATCGTGTATAGGACGGTTGTAAGAAATATAAACAATGGTCAACAACTAAAAGCCAAAAAAACCAAAATATGTCATTTTCTAGTATCGAGTTACGTTTGTATGATACACCTATAACATTCTTGACCGCTCGGCGCGGTGGCTGGGCAGCTGGCTGCCGTGCAACATGTGGCGGGTTCGATTCTCGCATGGAGAAAATCCTAATGTGGGATAATGTTTTTAAAAATATATATTTACCTAATTAAATGAAAATGTTTGCGTATTTTAGCAGGACTTCTTCCTTACGATGGCTACCATAGAATACTATATTACGAAAACAGCTTTTTTATAAATGAAACGGCTTTTTCCATTTTAGAGGAAACAGCCTCACTCAAGCCTTACTCACTCAAGAATAGCCAAATTGAATTTATCTGTAATTTGATGTAATGATTTATAATGTAGAAATAATTGTCATGTATATTGTGTATATTTTCTTATATGGGTTACTTCACCTGAAATAAATGAATTGGTTTTGACTGCACGATTGGCACAGTGGCTGGGCAAATGGCTGTCGTGCAACGGGTAGCGGGTGTCGATTCCCGCTCGGAGCAACTCTTTGTGTGATCCGCAAATTGTTGTTTCGGGTCTGGATGTCATGTGCATGTGAACCTGTATGTAAACGCACGACACAGGAAAAAGTCTAGTGTGCGACAACGTTTTAAAAAAAAGAAAGAATAGAATGCTTTCAGTATATTCTGCGCAAAATAAAGTGCTATATTAACGTCAATGGAACAAAGTACAATTAAAAGTAGGTATGTATCATGTTGTTGCGTCATATTATAGGGATATTATATAGGACCATTGCAGCTCTGACACATTATACTTTCAGTAGTCGAGTGTTGTAGACGACTCAACATGAAGCTCCCGTGCATTTTCGTGATAGTGGCACTATGTGCTACACTGTGTAACGCTCACAGGATTGCTCAACGAGAATCTTCCGTCAATATGAGGGTCAAGAGGCAAGCCATAATAAATACAGGAACAAAAAATTGCGCATCTGCACATGTTTCAACAAATAATGGACCCTGCATTCCATGTGAAGTGTAAGTAACTAATTTGATTTTTTTTTTTGTAACATCAAAATATCATAATCGTAATGTCACGCCTTTTATTCCCGAAGGGGTAGGCTGAGGTGTACATTACGGCACGTAATGTGGCTATACAATGTACACCCACTTTTCACCATTTGTGTCATAGGAGAGGGTCAGCCTATTGCCCTACACTGGGCACAATTCCAGATTCCGAGCTACCACTGAGAAATTTTCGAAAAACCGAAAAAAGCCCAGTAATACTTTGCCCGACCCAAGAATCGAACCCGAGACATCTTGTCCGGCAGTCGCACTTGAACTTATTAATCATACTTATTAAAAAAATATATACTTAGATAACAAATTGATATTGTTATTTATTTATTGAGTACATTATGATTCAATATTATTATATTTATCATCTCGATTTTCATTTCGAGATGAATTTTCGCATTTATTTATTCTTTGTTTTTTTACTAACCGATATGTATTATTGTTTTTTATTTTCAATAGTAAGTTGATACTATATTTTAAAGATGATATTGGACAATAATGAATGCCTTTTCTGTCTCAAATTATTTTAGAGAATAATTTATTTAAGGTATGTTTATTTGGATTACAGATATTTGAAAGAGAACTCAGGGACAAACAGAATAATTCCTAAGGAATGTAGCCACGTCACTGGAAGGAGCACCATCACTAATCCCTCCCACTACTCTTTATATTACGTAATATTAATAGTTCTAACAGTCCTGAATAAGAGGTACCTACTCAATTAAACATTAATTCTTATAACAATAATCTTATACGCGATTGAGTCAAATATGTTTAGTATTATATTTGGGTTTTACAAATTAATAGATTGTGTGTGTATTTAATCTTTATAAAAGTTTGATAACCCCTCGTCTGTCGGTATATGAGACACAATAGAAAACATATTGTCATAGATCTACGTTCATACATACAACTTTGTATTACATCTGGCTCAATCATGATGCATATAGACTGAGGGAAATTTACCACAAATAACACACTCAGCTTCCCTATATATGTTATAAGTTCTAAAAAGTGCTTAATGATTAAACTTAAGCTCACTAATCCCTTTTTTTGGCAACACCCAATGATAGATAGAGAATGTCCGTCTTTTATATTCAGAGAGCCTGTTTCAAAATGTCTGGATAGCCGCTATGTATGATTTTAGAACATAATTTTGTATGAAACATGAAGCGGTGGAGCACAAATGCTAAGTGTAAATATAAAATTGTTATCTGTTTAAATGCTTTAACAAATATGTGCCATTCATGTGCCTACTTACGTTAATTTTAAGATATATATTGTCACATAAGTATAGTGTACAATAAACTATGATATAAAAAGGTTTTACTTCACTTTTTATTTTTACGTTTTTCATGTGATCCGCCATTAAAACTTTATTCCAATGTTTAAGATTATAGGCTATAAAACATCACACTGCGATCAAAAACAGAGCGGCTAAAACCGCGGAAGTAGCTAGTATTTAGTACTATTAATTAAAACTTGAAGACAACATAATAAAAGGTTTACAACAAAAACATATTTACAGGAAACTTCGGTACTAAGCCTGACCAATTGTGTGTTATCATGCAATTACGTCAAAGTAGTACATGTTTATAGGTATTGACAAAATATAGAACATCTATTGTGTACATTAAATGTTAAATTTAATTAAACATTTATGAATTTTAAGTAGATACACCGTGGACTACGCTTCTCCATGTTTTCCTTTACTGTTTTTTTTTTTGAGGGGGAAAATCCTCTACCAATGTCTTCTCCCGCCTTGGGTAAAGCGAGAGGGAATGTCAGACTCTTTCTGACTAAAAACCACCCCGTTCCTACTCCTGCTTTTCGAGTCGGAGCCCCGGTAAACTGCAGCTCCGGTTCCTTTACTGCTTATCTATCCAAAGGTTGTCTGTAAGAGATCGCTTTTTGGTGATAAGACCGCCCATTGTACTATTAATTTTTAATACACTACATAAAAATACTGTCTCTGTAACAAATTTAGCAATTCCTCCTTTAGGAGTGCGAGATCAAGGTCACACTTGGGTACCAAATGTTAGTTTTTTACAAGGAGCTTTCTAATAGTTTTGACTTCTATGCAATGACTGACTGACTGATATGTAGATAATATTATATGACTGATTAATAGCCATTTACACTATTAATGGCATTTTAAGCATGGGAGAACCATACTTAGGCACGAAAGGGCCGGCTCGACCGAAGTGATGCCACGACCTCACAGAAAACCGACGTGAAAAACGCTTGCGTGAACACAACGCAAGCATTTTTCACGTCGGCGGTCACACAGCGAAACATCGCTGTGTGAGTGAGGTCACCGCGGGGTGACCACTGCGTTCAAACGGGCCTCCGCCCAATTGCCCAAACTCCCCAATTGCCCAACAATCCCTTAAATTCCTAACCCCCAATAGGTATCGCACTTGTAACGCCTCTTGTGTTTCGGCTGTCTATGGGCGGCAGCGATAGCTTACCATCAGGTGATCCGTCTGCTCGTTTACCGGCTTATATCATAAAAAATGTGTTATTCGATAATTCTGTTATATATACAATGTGATAGGGGTGAGACTTCTAACCCGTTAAGGCTGAGTACTACATCTAATTTTATCGACAAAAGTCGGGGGTCGAAGGGGTCGAATCCTCCCCTAAAAATTATGGCTATTTTAATATTTTTTTACTTTATGTGATATCAAAGGATATATGCGTCGTAGAAACAAAAAAAAAACGACGAACGGTAGCTAATAACCTTGGCTAATTCATTACTCTTTTCATACGTTTGATTATCTTTTGGGCAGAAAAAAAAATCATTTCTGAATTACTTGTACCGAAAAAATCGTTATTTTTCAATATTTTCAATTAGGGGTTCAACCCCCCGTATTATTTTTTTGTAGATAAAATTTGATGTAGTACTCAGCCTTAACGGGTTAGAAGTTCCACCCCTATCACATTGTATAATGTTGCATATTTTAAACACAAAACCAGTCTTGCGGTTTATTGTGTGGTATTGTTTAGTGTGACTCACAGGACATAATATTACCTAAAAGTACACATGAATGAACTAAAATTACTATCGTAAATAAATAATTGAATTGAAAAATATGGCACTCAACAGAACTAATCAAAAGAAAGCTCTACTAGTTTCAAGTCACGTTCATATAGTAAATAGGGCGTATATTTCAATTTCAATGTTTCACGGTATTTATTGCATAAAAGTAGTAGGTATAATATATAGAGGATTGCTATTGTTCCTGAGTACAGTACACTGCCATCTATTGGATTCCGGCTGTAGTTATAAGTAATGATGACAACGTCATAATATGCTAGAGTCGATAGTTTGGTTAGATCGCTGAAGGGGGCGTAGTGGAGCCCGTTGTGTTGACACGGTTACTGAGATGATATGTCATGGACATGCGAAAGGTCACACGAATCTATTTGCATTTCTTAAAATACTTTTAAACAGAATCCATTAAAATGTAAACAATTCTGCGTTATATGATTACTAAAATATACAGAAAGAGGTTCTTGGATTTATCTAGACTTATAAATAAAATTGGAGTGTCTGTTTGTAATATTGAAATAACCGCCTTTTACCACACCAATATTTTTTACAATTATTGTCTGTCAGTCTATCTGTCTGTTTATCTGTTTGTTCCAGCTAATATCTGAAATAGCTGGACCGATTTTGACGAGAGACTTTTATCGGCAGGTAGCTCATGTACTAAAGAGTAATTAAGTGTATTTTTATTTTAGAAAAATGAAACTAAAAAATGTATGTCCTAAAATTCATATACATACTAAGCTGATGAAATTGGGCAAAATAAAATAATATTTTATTTTGAAATTATTTTTTAATCACAAAATCTACACAAGTGAAGCCTCGGGCATCAGCTAGGCAGTATAGAATTAATATACACCTTCGAGAACATTAAATTATGTTTGAGATTCGTATAAAGAAGTTACCTTGGGTCATATGTCGTCATTCGTAGGTATATTTTGTGAAGATGAAGGTGTATGTTATGTTGTTTGTCGTGGTGTCCGCGTTGGTCTTGTGTATTGCCGACGCCAGAAACTTTACCAAGCTAGTGAAGTGCCCAGCAGGACACATACGGGTCGGTGACCGGTGCTTCACCAAAGGAGTGAGTAGTTTTATCATATTTTAACATTATTTTGGTATTATTTGTGGGTTATTTGGTACTTTCACGCGGTTTAATCATGATAAATTTGTAAAGATTTTTGTGACACATCAATGTACGGAAAAAGTCAGTTTCTGATTTAAAACTAAAGGCAGTGCTTATTTTTATAATTTATAAATTCTTTAGGTTATTAATTTATTATATTAGATAAATAATACAGATTTTGTATTGAGTTCTACGTCGTTATCTGAAAATACAGAATACGGTATATAATAAGATAATAAGAAAGGTGTGTATATAAAGTGATTACACGGTTAAGTTACTGGTTGTGCAAACCATCTGTTGTACGGAATAACTCGTTGTATAATCCACGAACTGTTGTTTCGTTTGGGTGTCACGTGTTTGTGAATTTATATGTTTGTATTCCACCTACGACGTAAGAAAAAATCCTATGAATAAAATAAAATCACGTTTTTAATAATATTGTTTGAATTGAAATTGATAAGTAACTAATTATTATTGGATATTTAATTTTATTGAGTTAATAAGGTCATCACACTTGACATTTCGTGTCTGCATCTGGTTAGGTCGGGAACCGGTTTAACACGTTTAGCGCCACGTGAATAAGTCAATATACACCATAGTGCAACTCTCTGGTTTAAAACAAACATATAAACTTTCCTTTGAATAAAAAAAAATCTCTACACATATTTATTCATAACAAGTTTTTGGATATTATAAATCTATTTGCACCAAGTAATGGGAAATTGAGTAGAACTTTGTAAATTTTAATAAAACCTACAATATTGTAACTTTGTCAGTTGTTATGTCATTATATATGTAGGTATAGTTATTCTAAAATTATGTACTACATTATGTATTGTGGTTATGCTTTGTGAATCATCAAAAGATAGTAACCATTATTCATTAACGAACTTATTATAGCTATAGCATGTTATATGAAAAATTGTTTTATTTTATAAAAAAAAAACTATAAAAAAAAATACGTTGCCCTACACTAGGATTTTCTCCTGTGCCGTGAGTGCGTTTACAAATATACAATTTCATATGCACATGATACTTAGACCCGAAACAATTTGTGAATCATAGAAAGAGTTGCTCCATGCGAGAATTTAACCCACTACAATTTGCACGGCAGCCTGCTACTCAACTACCTTGCCAATCGTGCAGTAGAAGTGAGTGAAATAACGGTTAGTGACTAAAAGATCGGCTTCTATCTCATAATGGAGCTTAAAAATTCAGTCACTTTTAAACAAAACATTCACAAAGACCAGTCCTGTAATTATAATTTTAAAGTTGATTTGAAACATAAATCTCTAATAGAATTATTAAGTTCCACAAATTATTTTTTAAATAATATATTATTGTTTAAAGAAAATATCAAAATATATTTTTTTTATTGTTCCAGATGCTGTAATCCGAGCTGATGTAATATCATGTACCTTCAATAATAAAGATGAACCGTGAACTCAATGTGTGTTGCTAACCAAAACATCACAAATTCAATATGTTGATTATTCATAAAGAACCAATAAAATCTTAATCATGATATTTTGTCTTGTTGCTTTATCCTTGAAAACCTTTATTATACAAATCGCCATTTTTAATTAAATATCTGATTTATGACACTTAAAAAGATAGCGAATTCATGTCATGCAAATACTTTTGATATAAAATTATTAGTAAAACATTTATCAGTGCTACGAAATCTCGTAGCAGTCGTAGCATTTTTCGTAGCAAACAAAAGTAAAAATTTTGTTTGCTATGCATTAGTAAGAGATTAGATTGTTTTAAGTTAATACAGTTTATTTAAAAGTCTAAAGTTGCAGTATTACGTTTGCGTTACCTTTATATGGTAAGTAAGTATTGCAATCATTGGCTATCGAACTTGGTTTATAAACCTATGGACTCAAGCAATTCTACAATCCGTTGCCTAACAAAATGGTTAGTCTATCTACATATTTTTCCACGTTCTCAATATATTTTAGAACGTCGCAGCTTCACACTTTGTCAAAATAAATTAAAAATAACTCTAACCTCATTGAAATAAGATTCAAAATAACTTGATAAAATACTTGACCATGACATGCCGTACCGTGCGGACAGTGAACACGAGCCTTTGAAGTACATTCTAGTATGAGATCTGTAATCCTGTATGATTCATAATTGTAGTAGTGTTTATAGAAGCTACCATACCTGTATGGTGTAGGCTATATGACGCAGTAACAGCAGCATCACAGGCGAGGCCAGGAGCACGAGTGCGAGGATGGCCACGCCAATCGCCAGCGTACGACGCGCCACCCATACCACCTGTCGACCTGAGGATCTGAAGACATTACTTGTTAGGATATCTAATAAATTATTTTTGACTAGCTACTTCTGCGCGGTTTCACCCGCTCTGCTTGGCTCCTATTGGTTATAGCGTGATGTATTATAGCCTATAGCCTACCTCGATAAATGCACTATTCAACACAAAAAGTATTATTCAAATCGGACCAGTAGTTCTGAAGATTAGCGCGTTCAAACAAACAAACAAACTCTTCAGCTTTATAATATTAGTATAGACTATCACATCACATCCTCATAATGTCAATGTAAGAATACTACTACGGCAAATTTTATCTGCTCGGTTACCCAAGCAAACCGGCTCCTACACAAAGTATCGCAGGTCCAATTCCTGTACAGAACAATAAAATTGTTTGTGTGTTCCTCAAATTGTTTTTCTGGGTCTGGGTTCTCTGGATGTTACGTACATATGTGAAATAATGTATTCCTAAACGCATCCAGGACAAAGGCAAATATCCCAGATTAGTATATGTGAAATTATGTACTAGTAAACTACGCACGATACGATCAAAAGTAGGGAACGTTTTTACGGGAACAAGCTTAAGGTGTATAAAATAAAACTCACCCCACTATAACCCAAAGGTCCTTTTGAACTACCCTCATCTTGTCCAGGTAAGCATACCAGTCGACATCTGTATACAAATATCTACTGATGTTAGCAGCTGTGGGTTCGATCCTCGGCTGATTCACTATAGACGCCTTTAATTCTTCAAAACTGAAAACAGAATATCATACATTTTATTAATATACAAAGATCAATATACACTTTTTATCGTGTTATTATAACCTCGTGATCAGGAATATTGGAGTTGACTAACGAGCCACAGCTCTATATAATTATCAGCAAGTTGATGTCCAAGGTTCCGTCAGCCCACCATCCAATTCCACCATATGACCATCTCGATGGCACTATTATATTGTATAGTCATCTAAGTTACATCCAATTGCCAAGTTTCATGATGATACAAGAATTAGAAATTCATATTCCTAGATTTTTTATTACATAGTAACAAAATGAGATTCATTTAGACTGTACGGTTGCCGGCTGCCGCACAACGTGTTGCGAAATCCACGAATTGTTGTTTTGGGTCTGGGTGTTAAGTGTATGTCAACTTGTATATTTGTAAACGCACCCACGACACTGGAGAAAATCTTAGTCAACGTTTTATTAAAAAGAAAAGAAATTGATCGTAATTGGAATCTTTTATGGCGTGCCTAAGATATACAATGTAATAGGGAATTGAGACTTCTAACCCGTTAAGGCTGAGTACTACATCTAATTTTATCGACAAAAATAATAATATGGGGGGTTGAACCCCTAATTGAAATTATTGAAAAATAGTGATTTTTTCGGTAAAAATAATTCACAAATGATTTTTTTTCTCACCAAAACATTATCAAACATATGAAAAAAGTTATGAATTAGTCAGCCAAGGTTATTAGCTACCGTTTGACGTTTTTTTTTGTTTCTACGACGCATACAACCTCTGATATCAAAAAAAGAAAAAAAAATATTAAAAATAGCCATAACTTTTAGGGGGAAGGGATTTGACCCTTTCGACCCCCGACTTTTGTCGATAAAATTAGATGTAGTACTCAGCCTTAACGGGTTAGAAGTCTCACCCCTATCACATTGTATACAACCTGCACATATTGTATTATGTATAAGTATAAGCAGTTAGTACATATATCATCGGCACTGGCATTGGTGCCGATACCTAGAAATAACGGTATGTCCAATTAACCAACTTTGCCGATGACTTATTCTTAAAATTCATCGCATAGTGTTTACTTTTATAATGACCCAGTCATGTCATTCAATTGGAGAAAGTAATGAGTACAGAATAGAGTTTTAATATAAATTAATCTCATTATTTTAAATTATTCTTATGTTTTTATTTATATCTATACTAATATTATAAAGCTGAAGAGTTTGTTTGCACGCGCTAATCTCAGAAACTACTGGTCTGAATTGAATAATTATTTTTGTGTTGGATAGTATATTTATCGAGGAAGGCCATTATAGGCTATAAAACATCAAGCTATAACCAATAGGAGACGAGCAGAGCGGGTAAAATCGCGCGAAAGTAGCTAGTAAAAACATAAGAATAATTTATAGTGCAGGTCAAAAATTGTATGATACTTATTTATATCTTATAGTCAGAAGCTAGAAACCAAATAAGCTAGTCTTAGCTTTCTCTGTTTATAACACAATTGTGTATTACAAACTATTTCCGATTCCAATACAAGACCCGTTAGATGTGCACAAAGAGTATTCGAGCAACAAATTGGCTCTTATCTTACCGTCTTTGAATATATTCAAACCATATGCAGAATGTTCTAGTACTCTCAAGATTTTCAATTCAAGATTCGAATTGGTAAAAGAAAATATAATTGGAATTTTCTGTTTTAAAGTCCAATGTATTAGGAAAATAAAAAGTTGTGCCTACGTAAACACATTATTGAATTCGATTGTGTATAAAACTGTTTTAGATTTTTCCTTGTATCGGCAAATCGTAAATTTTTTTTTAGAAATTATGATATTAAGCCTATATCACCGCTAACCTTACAGTGAGTGATATTAAATTATTATCATTATATATTATTCAGGCAGGTAATTAATACAACTGATATGTGCCTGCATCGTATTAGTCTATTATGATTCACTTCAATTTTATATGTCTGTCAAGTCTGTTTTTTAATTGGATCACATTCTGTGCTGCATTAATGGAAATAATAATGACATAAAAATATTTATAAAAGATAATACACGTGGTATAATAATTGTATATAATATAGTTATATAATAAAATAATAATTATAAAATGTATAATACGATACTTACAATATCAAAACTTCATTCAGCTCATCGACTTGTTTAACATTTTTTTCTGTCTCCAAATATTGTATTGTGGACCTTAAACTGTCTCTCCCAGAGTCCAAATGTGTTTGTATGTTACTTATGGCTATAGGATCCAGTTCTTCTATGTGTATGTAGTAGGAATGTGACGTCAGAGCTAAGGACAACTCCTCTCTGGATCTTAAAAGGTCGGCGCATGCTGATAACTGTCTGAAAAGAATATTGTTTGAAAATGTTACTAGTTTACTTAGACTAGTGGTTCTTGTGAATTCTTAATGAGATTCACCAATGACATAAAGCGTTATTTTTTAGTCAATCTTCTTTAAAATTATTCAGTAATGGCTGATATTCATAAAAAATCTCAATCACAATATATCGATAAAGATTGACTTTAGATATTAATTGTATGGGATTTCTTTGGAGTCGAGAAATTTTGGATTGTGATTAGTTATTCATCTCGGTCCATAAAATATACTCATACGGACAAATTCATAAGACCGCTTAATATTTTTATAGCAGTTTTTTCAAATGACGGTGTAAACTAATTAAGTTCTTTCTGTTGAGCCATCTCCTTTATTTGATTTTGTAGTCAGAAATGTAATATTTTTGTTAATTATTCCATATATTTATTTAAAACACTCTAAAATTATATTTTTAAACATTACTTATAAAAATAAAAACAAAATAACATGTATTAGGGTTGAAGTCCACCTATGATTAATATTAATATGGACATTTAAAGAAATTGTGCAATAATAAATTAACCTACACGGATAAACCAACAAATCTTACTGTGTTATTGACTCATAATGACTTGTCGTCTTAATATATCAGGTTTGTTGGCTACAATAGTCCTGTCAGTGATGATAGATCGATCCCAGTTGATATGGCCGTTTTCGAGAACTGGATCGGGCGCATCTTGTAATAAATAACAAACTAATGATAATCTTTCTTATTACCTACTCACTAGCTTCTGCCAGCGGTTTCGCCCATGGTTCTATGGGATAAACAGTCTCCTATGTTTTATTCCAGATCATAATCTATCCCTATTCAAAATTTCATCCCGATCACTTCAGCCATTTTGTCGTGAGTTGAGTATGACACACATCACAAACATTCGCATTTATAATATTAGTAAGACTATTATAATAATAACATCACGTGTGCCTGCCTACATTTAAATGAATATAAACTTTACAACTAATATAATAATATCTACTTTCTTAGAACTCAATTAAATACTTCTGGAACTCATCGGTCACGCATATATTGAATATAGTGCATATGACGACCAAATGTAAGGTTGTTGCTATTTTTTAAGGGAAAAAACCCATGTAATTACTCCTGGATGCTCCCTGGATGAGGCAAGAGGGCGTGTCAGGTTCTCACTAAAACTACTCCGTTTCAACTCCTGCTCCGAGCCGTGCCGTGATAATTTTTTGCGCATAATCCGCAACCCCGACCGAGCGTCGATTCTAGTGAGCCCCGTCTGTTGTGATAGCTGTTGTGGTCTGATAGCTTTTTGAGGTGTGCGTGGTGGGTTTTAACTTTTAGTCATAGATGATTGATTTCTGTTTAAACCTGCATTTCCAGGTAAATATTTTTGTTTACACCAATTGCGCCATGTTATTCGACAATAAGTAGGTTAACACTAAGCACTTGTTTTCTTTTTTCTCTACACAACAATGAATCACCCAACGTCGGGCTTTGCCGGAGCGTGTTTCATGGGTGTCTACAAGGCCCGAGTGAATAGGTTGTTTATGAGCAGACCAGGCGAGATAATGGCCAAACGACGACAGATCAAATATAAAAACAAAACGGATTACCTGATGGTAAGCAATCGGCTCCGCCTATAGATATGGATACCCACAACAACTGAAGAGTCCCCACGTGAGAAATACATGACCAATCAAATGTTAAAATATTGCTAACAAATTACTGTAGCTAAAGGCGCAAATTGTGTGTTTCTTTGATATGCTCTTTTAGCCTAGCTTTTACCTTTTATTAATATAATACTGTGACACACCTAAACGAAAAATATGTGACGGGCACAGTTTAACATTATTTATTTATTAATTATTATATTTAATCAATTAATCAAATTACTAACTATTTTATAATTAGTATGTACCATAAATTAATATGTACCATAAAACTAAATTAGTATGTACGGTACCATAAAACTTATAATATTATTCAATCAAATTTTGAAGTTTAGCTTACACATAAATAAAGCATAAATTATTTTGCAGCTTAAGTTCGAGGCGATAATAAATCTTGCTAAGCTATTGTAATTGTCAATGTCAACACATAATATAGGTAATTGAAAACCAAAAAAATATGTATGAAACCAAGTTAACACCCATAAAAACCCATAAAAACCTTTGTACCTCTACTCAGTAAACGGCACTAAACGACATAATACGTAGTTCATAGGTCGTACATACGTAAAATTTACGAGAAATCTTTTGTTATGTGAAATAACATGGCACAAACAAAAATATTTACAGGGAAATCTAATTTTAATGGCAATTGGTATACGGTTTAGTTTTGTAATAACATTCTAATTGGGGTTTTTCTGTTTTCAATATTCTACGCAAACGTTTATCTAGTAAGGTTTGTTTACAATTTTGATTCCCCGAAGAGTTCGATATAGGAAGACTGCATACCTATTGCTCTCGTGGTAATTAAATGTTACAAAGTACCATTCAAGACCCATGAATTAAAAAAATAACGTTCGCCTATACTTCCTAATTAAGGCCCTACCAGAGATTCATGGTTCGATAGTAGCTGTTGCTCCTATTCTATCCATCATAATTAATTCTATTAAAACTTATAAGTCATCTTAATAATCACTACTAATGATATGACTTGAAACTCTGTTTGTGTGTGTGTGCGTGAGTGAGAGAGAGAGATAGGGGGGGTGTACTACACACTGTTTTAAATTCCATTCTCACAAACATTAGACTTTGTACTAAGTCTAGATAGTTTTTAAAAGCAAAGTTTACATGAAAACAACACGTGGTTGCTTGTTTTAAACTGTTCAATCGCATAGCTACATAGAGCATGTTATTACTCCTTCATTTTAAGTAAATTAATGGCTTCAACTCCTTCCAATAAACCTCAACCCAAACTTAAATATGTCATTTACCGAATAGATTTTTTTTCCGTAACCATACTTTAAGACACTTTTGGATTTGCTTAATATTAGGGTTTTAATGTTTTCAGGTATACTATAAAATAAAGGTTTATTTTACTGAAACTCTAAAATTATAGCCAGTATTTGGACACAAGCTATACAATAAAGTTGATACTAATGACTTGCCATATATCCGTTAAAGTGGATTTACCTCTACCTTCCCACAAATAGTCAACATTCACACAGGAAATTACGAAAACCCCTATAAAATTCAAAGCAACATAGTCCTTATCCTCACCTCCATAAGGACGATGTAGTACTTTTCACATTCCTCGCAACGTTTAGAAGTAATAGTGTATTAATTTCTTCGTACACTCTCGTCCTTTTGAAAGCCTCCGCTTTCAGATTCCTGAAATATAGAAAAGGGGAATGAAAAATAATTGCCCTCTTTAATCATCTTCATTAGTGACATTAAAACTATAAAATAACATTTCAGTAAAAAAAAAATAGTTACAGAGCGTCAAAACTCTTTGTGTGAACTTGTGTGTTTGTAAACGCATCCACGACACAGGAGATAATCCTAGAGTTGGACACGTTTTTAAAAAAATAACAAAAAAAAAAGAAAAGTACGATAATTTAGGATTGTTTTTCAATAATTTTATTTCCTTGGAAGATAAGTAAGTGCATTTATTCACGAATTTATTAAGCACATGCTTAAGATTACATCACGCATAATATGTATACAATTATACATATTGTACTACATACACGATCAGCAATATTACGTTTATTAAGAATTTTCCTCAGCCAAAAATAAATTGTTACATTTTTTTAACACTCAAAGATAATCAACACAAAGATTCTGGAAAGTAAACGAAAGAAGTATGACATCACAACCAGCTTTTTATTTTACTATGCATATCAATATTACGCTTGCAAAGCCGGTGAGAGAAAAATATAAATAGATAAGCTTTTGTTTATCCATGTTGTGTGCTTATTAACAAAATCATTGCAAAAATACCGTTTGTATTTATTTTATCGAGTTAAATGGTAATCTGAAAATAAGTAAATGTGTTTGATTTTCTGATGTTTTAACTTTGTACAAATAAATGAGTATATTTGGCATTACATTTTTAGTACAGAATAAAACACATATTTAGATTTTTCTAACAAGTTAGTTGTATTAGAATGAACGTATATTTATGCAAAAATTTTACAATTTCTCGTGACTTCCTATGTCTCATACATTTCATCATATTCTAACCTTCACGTTTAAGACAGATTCTATATGTCATACAACCACATAATGTTTAATTAAATAACTTTTTGGTGAATTCTGTCCGTAGGAAATATTTGTTATAAACCCAATAATCCAATAAAGAGACTATCTGAGTAATAGCGAAAAGTTCGCATAATACACCTAAATGTTCACGCCCTTTGCCCGCATTGCGTATAAAACATTTTGAGTAGAGTCCCTATAGAAATCAGCTTTATATTCTGCTTCATATCAAATACTGATCTCAGAGATTTATATTAAATTCCTCTATGAAAGTATCCAGACATGTTGACTGTATTATTCATGTTCAATATCATTAAACACCCTTGTGAACACCCTTTTCAATTTGGTACCTTTACACAGTCTTATTTGTAATGAAACTTCATTTTTTTCACATTGAAACAATACTTTGTGTAATCCACATAGGATACACACTACACATGAATTGAATGCACTCATAGCTCATGAGCAGATCCTAGAGTGAAACAACGATTTAAAAAGTTTTACAATTAAAAACAAACCATTTTAATCACATGCACAAAAATAATCACCTGTAGATTTCATATAAATCAAGACTATAATAAAATTGGGCCATTAAAGTCATTTTTATCAAATCTCTCGGTCACACTTATGCCAGTTGTGCCGGATTGTCACATTATTTTTTGACATGACAGTTCGCACTTTTGTAATGGCCCGACTATAGTTTCAAGTTTACAGTAGGTAGCAAAGCAGTCATTCACCCAGTCACTGCACTAAATAACGGTACAATGACTCAAGACCGGATCGAGGTCTGAGTGACAAGGTCAACAGGTTCTTATAATATATATTAAAGTTATTAATTAAGAGATACTTACTTGATATTTAAAAGATCTTCCCTAAAATGGCTGCATGAAAAGATTACAATGCATTTTATTAACCTCTTTAATTATCGCAATTTTATAGGGGAAGGAATGGGTGAACATGGGTAATGGTTTTTAGTGCACCTAAAAGGTTTATGCGTAAAAGGAAGATGCGGTGGACTGTCTTAATACATATCTCATTTTGCGATCGCTTCCTAAAAACCTTTGGATGGATTGGAACTATCAGTACTGCTTCGGTAATCCGAAAATGGAGAATTTTGATTATAAGAAAGATTTATAAGTATACTTAGTAGCTTATTAATATTATAAACTAGTTGCCCGGCAAACTTCGTACTGCCTCAAACATTTTTTCTCACCTTTCAAACCTTCCCTGGACTTCCACAAATAATTCAAGACCAAAATTTACCAAATCGGTTTAGCCGTTCTCGAGTTTTAGCGAGACTAACGAACAGCAATTGATTTTTATATACATAGTTATATAGATATAGATTCGAAAGCTTTTGGTGTGTATGCATGTTACTCAATCATGTCAAAACGGCTAAAGAGATCGGGATGGAATTTGGATCAGACAGATAGCTTAAGGTAACACGTGAGTTTAATTTTATACCACAGGAACGTCAGCGAAACCGCTATTAGAAGCTAGTAGAGAAAAATATCCCTTAATTAATAAACAGGTAAAATCACATTAGTCATACCAATGCGTATTTATTTCTTGGTATTCTTGGAATTAAGGGGACCTGATGACCATACCTGTACCTATAAGGTCGTTATGGTGAACGCAATCAATACTAATACCGCACAACATGAATATTAACGACTAGTATCTGTAGCCTATCGACCAATAACGAATCTGACTGTTATTTGAAAATATTGGAGCACGCTACCTCGATTCTGAAGAGTGTATTGACTTTAGATTCGCACTTGGATCCAATACAGAGTTGTTGATTTTAATTTCTAACTGAGTTAAAAAAGGTAGAAGATTCTCAATTTGTATTTTTATACCTTTTCTCTGTAATAAAAGCTGTAACGGCTTATCACAGAGAAATGGGCAAAAGCGGTCGCTAAATATTTCGGACCTAAGTGTAGTCCCGTAACGAGAATGAGGATTATAGCAAAATCCCTTAATCTTTTTATAAATGAGGAGGATTGCTATTGCTCCTGCGTACACTGCCATCTATTGGATTCCGGCTGTAGTTGTAAGTAATGATGACAACGACATAATATCCTTGAGTCATTAGTTCGGTTAGGTCGCTGAAGGGGGCGTAGTTGAGTCATGGACATGATGCGATAGCCGACGCGACGGCACGAAATCGTGCAATGATTTTAATTCATAATCAAAACTGAATTTTCGACGCGACATAATATATGTATATGAGTATTTTTCTAGGACTTACTATAAAGTCATCAAATGGTCCTGAATGTCAGGAACACTGGTGAGCTGATCAGCAAACGTCGTAAACGCTTCTTGGAGAGCGCTTCTGAAAGCAAAGGAAAACCAGTCATATAAAATAATATATTGAGTTCAAATTACGAGAAGTCCTAAGTGCGACTACTGAACGAGGGGCTTGTCTCGGTCTCACTCTCATCGTTACATTTTATAATATTTTATGTGACTTTCTTTTGACTGTGAAAAAGACTCAAGAGAATTGGCTATCGATTTTTCCACAAATACAAAATACATGCTAAAGATGATATTTTGTAAACAAATACCGAGAAATTCTCAGAAAAAATATAAAAGATTTGGGACGTTGTCACGGCGACCCATGAATAGATATACTTATGTAGGTAAAATATACGATACATAAATTATTATTTTCGTTGGGTAACCAAATACTTAATTATTGTCAGTTTTCCAGAGCAGGAAAATAATTGTCATAAAATATTCATTATACATAAACATAGATATATTATGTAAGATTATATTACTATGTATATAGATACTGGGTATGTCCTCGGCATGGCTTAGGTGTTGGAGTGTCATGCTTCGGCACGAATGGGTCGGCTCGACCGGAGGCACGGACCACGGCCTCACAGAAAACCGACGTAAAACTACGATTACGTTGTGTTTCGTAATCAGTGAGGTTATCTGAGGCTCAATTATCCCCCTAATCTAATTGTCCCCATACCTAATATCCTAAAATCAAGACACACCTTTTGTGGTGACTAACTCATAAACTGCACACTCGAAACTACACGTAACTTTACTACAAGATTAGGCTTGAGATCTCTAGCCCGAAATTGACTAGTGATAATGAATCTTTATAGTTTTGGTTTAAAAACCTCGAAGTTACAATCGTGAAAACCTGGTATTCAACACATACCTGCCTAACAAACGTAGAATTTATGAAAAATCCCACAGCATTGAAAATATTGACAAGCAGATGTGTATTCAATCGAGAACAAAGGCTGATTAATATTATTTCTCATTGAATAGGTAAACGGGAAAACCCATACCATATTTATATTAAAATTAAAAAGCCCATGAAATCAATATTCAAGGAAAATGCAAAATGTTCAATCAAATGCACGTAGGTATATTAAGTTTTTCAAAAACTATTTCTTCTAACTCAAATTACAAAAGTGAAGCTACTAGCGCGGCTTTTTGGTGATTTGCGGATTGGGGATTAAAATTAGTCCACCCTTTAATGCATCAGTATATATGTGGTAACGATTAATCACTTACACATCCAATGCTGATGATTTGAGCAGGTACTCGCTGATGATCTGTCTCTCATCCTGAAGACTGACGATGAGATCCCCCATTAGCAAGATTGTGTTTACCTGTATAAAAATTAAAAATCTATTTAGTCCGTCAGTTAGGTAATGAAAAAATTTTAGACACGTATATTTTTATTTTGTTATATAAGATAACGATACTTAGATAAAACGAATCAAAGTTTAGAAGTACGTTGTTTCGCAAATACGTCATTTCTACGTATAAAACGTGTCTAGAAGTGAAGTTAATTTCAAATCAATATATTATATCTTCGAAAGTATTTGTTTCCGTAAGAAAATAAAAAATACTTATCTAATATTTTAAAATAATCTACAAGACGGACATTAAAATAAAAATTAGTCGTCTACCCTATTGTAAATAGATAAAACAACTACAAACAAAAAGACTAACACCTTGTTTACGTCATTTGTCTCCCATGAAAACACTTATATACTTAAAATTGTATTATAATGTATTAGAATAAAACCGCAAGGATTTAGGACAATAACATAACATATTTCTACTTTGAATTAAGAAGTCATAACAAGCGAAATACTTAGGCAGTTGTCCCACCGGCAACGATGAATGATGATTTAAGTGTGGGAGAGCCATGCTTCGGCACGAATGGGCCGGCTCGACCGGAGTGATACCACGACCTCACAGAAAACCGACGTGAAACAACGCTTGCGTTGTGTTTCGTTGTGTGAGTGAGGTTACCGGAGGCCCAATTCCCCCTTCCCAATCTTCCCCATCCCCGATTCCCGAACAACAACCCTTTAATTCCTAACTCCCAAAAAGCCGACAACGCACTTGTAACGCCTCTGGTGTTTCAAGTGTCCATGGGCGGCGGCGATTGCTTACCATCAGGTAATACGTCTGCTCGATTGCCGGCTTGCTCCATAAAAAAAAAAAAAAAAAATGAACGAGTAACGAGTAGAGCTAGAACTAGAAACGAGTTAAGCGAGACCTGGCGAGCGAGTGTGTAGTTCTGATATTTGTGTAGCTCGGCTATAAGCGAGTGTGCGAGTGAGGCGGGCGAATTCTCGCACTACGATACGCACTGTAGAGAAATGACCACTGGTTGCTCGCTCGGCGTGAGTTTTAATCGCTTGGCGAGTGTCGCCGAGCGAGTGTTATCTTTCATAGCTCTTGTCGCTCAGCGACAAACTAGTGAAGCGAGCACTCGCCGGCAGTGTGAACAGTCAGCGATCAACTATTTGTATATGCATCTCTTTTGCTTACACGGAAAGTATATCTATTGTACGTTTCTTGAGCGAGAAAATAGCCGATAGTTAGTCGTTCACTCGCCGTTGGTGGGACAACTGCCTAAGGTAGTAAATATTTCCTTGAACGTAGAGAACTTGAACATAGAAAAAGTAGTAATTAATCGGAAACATAAATGTCAACAAAGCCTTTTTGAGGGGGAAAATTCATCCAATGACTTCTCCCGCCCTGGGCGAAGCGATAGGTCAGACTCTTACGGACTAAAAACCACCATGATCCTGCTTTTCGAACCGAAGTCCCGGTAACCCGCTAGGCAGCCCGCAGCGTCAACAAAGTCTACGTACGTAAATGGTAAATTTAATTTTACAATAATAAGTATCTTCCTTCCTACTAAAGCTATTCTTAGTTCAACGCAAAGGTATTGTCTGGTGACGTATGTAGATACTGGCATTCATTAAAGAATATTTTATTTACAAATTCTTTAGAACCTTATGGTCAAACTAAGATATCCACGTTGACCGCATATACCGCAGTAGATCTCCAATGGCATGTATCCTCAAACAATTAATGTACTAAGAGAACGAGGATAAATGTAGTAAACAAAGTGCAGGCGTAAATTGTTATTGTAAATTAAGTATTAAGGAAGTTTGATCCAAAAACAATTAAATGTTGCATGAATGGGAATAATCCATTGCTAACGTATACTGCATAAATTGTATGCATGTTTGGATTGACATGTAATCTGTAGATTGATGAATCAAGGCAAAAAAAGAATGACTGCATATACATAATGTATTCATCTGCAAAAAAAAACGGATATACGGGCCATGTATATTATTTCGAATTCGTACATTACATAGTTACGTGTATTAATAGTATGAGAGGAATCCTTAGTCAAACAGTTTGATACCAGTACCACTTTTTTTTGAGGGAGCAAATCCTCCAATTACTTCTCCCGCTTTGGGCGACGCGAGGAATGTCAGACTCTTACTGACTAAAAACCACCCCGTTCCTACTCCTGCTTTTCGATTCGGAGCCCCGGTAACCCACTAGGCAGTCCGCAGCTCCGGGTCGATACCAGTACCATACGGGCTTATTCCTGGTTACTGATTAATAACAAAGTTGGTGTTTAATTATGTTTTGTAGGTACTTTTAATATACATTAGGTACATGCGGTCGAAATCGTAGACTTAGTTGGCACTTAAACCGACATGTTTGGGTTTTTCGCTCTTCACGGGGTTTTTTCGACACATGATAAACAGTGCAGTAAGTAAAAACCAAGGCTCGCAAAGTGTAGAAAAACAATTTAAATGAGGTAGGTATAGTAATATTGACAGCAATTAACTATTTAAAGTTGTATGGATTTTTGTGATCATTGCTGTTGTCAGAGAGAGAGAGAGATAGAGAGAGAGATGAGATTAGACCATAACATACTGTCATACAATAATTAGTAGTTAGTTATTTATCTCAATAACTTTTAAACCTTATTACCATTGTTATAAGAGTGTTATTTACCTCAGTATCCAGATAAAGTGAGGAGTCTAAAGTCTGTGAGAGCTGGGCCATGTTGGAGCAGTTCTGGATGACCAGGGCCACGTGCGGCACGAAGCACACTATCAACATCTGCAGCAGGAATATTCTCCGACCCCGTCTGTAAGAGAACGTTTTCTTACAAAATCTTTCTATTGGTACCAGATTCGGAAAATCGGCAATGTGAAACAATGTTCCTTAGAAAACAGGTCCAGAATGTACTGTCCAGAATAATACTGCAGATAACCAAGAATGATCATCGACCCGGATCATATTCAAAACTAGACCTGCCTGATCCAGAGCTGCGGACTACCTAGCGGGTTTACCGGGGCTCCGGCTCGAAGGGCAGAAGTAGGAACGGGGTGGTTTTTAGTCAGTAAGAGTCTGACACTCGCCTCGCTTCGCCCAAGGCGTGAAAAGTATTTAGATGATTTTCACCCCTTAAAAAAAGTCAAAACTAGACCAAGATATCTCAACAAAAAAACAAATTAGTAAAAGTACCTACATTAGAAATAAACAATCCAGAAAATTCCATTCCTTTTTCCAATTCTAGAACAAAAACCTACAGTGTAGATAGATAACTAAGATAACAATACCTGACATACACACTTATATTACGACTACACAAAGGAGGTAATAATAATACTCAATAAACTTAGTTACAACTTTCTCGCGAACTATGAATAATTTGATATCTGCTCTTTGTTCAGAAACTATCGTAGTACAAAGGATATGCTTTCGAGTTAATTTCTATTTCCATAATGTTATGTAGTTATTGCACGTAGTTTAGGAAGTTAGATTTCTTAAATAAAAATAAGTATTTACAATTTAATCAAAACCAAATAGCGGAAACAACCGGTGGACTGAACAAAAGGCCAAATTCAAAGGAAATACAAGCTAGTAATCTACGAGAAACTGCCATGAACCGCGTTAAATGATGAAATCTTGTATAGGGGCTGAGATCTACTTCAATGGAATCAATGAGTTAATGAGATAAGTTAATTTGAGCCTGTCTAAAAAATAAATAAACTGGAATTAAACTAATAATGATAATAACGTTCGGTTATCAAATATCTCGGAACTTGTAACACACAAAACAATATGAATGGTGTTGCGGTTTCAATTTAATCGTATTCCTTAGGGGTACCTAAACATAGTGGTTCTATTCATTACTGACACATCGATAATTTCAAGTAATTCATACATGACTACTACATATCACCATTCAAACCTTTCCTAGTTCGACACAAATTAAGTAATTGCAGTTAATAAGGATAGGTATATCCTTGTAACTATTTCAAGAAGTTTAAGTACCTATGTGTAAGTAACCTCAAAATAGGTCAATCACCTTATGGTGCATGGTGGTTACTACTTAATCATTACATAGGTATTCACTAATTATTAATTTATTATGACGTGCTTAATGTTTATGTAGGTACATACTTTGAAAAGGTTTTTGGCGATGACTATGTGGAGATGTACACATGGACATTATGAAATTTAAAACCCTATTCTGTTCTATGTCTCTACCCCACACACTGAGCCGACCAAAGTCAGACCCGTGCGTACTATGGCGCATCACGTTCCACGCGCGCCTTAAAGAGCAATCATACCACCATAGACGGAGCCCAGTAGGGCTGTTGCCCAACCCAGAACTGCGGACTAGCTTGTTACCGAGGTTCCAGCTCGAAAAGCAGGAGTAGGAACAGGGTGGTTTTTAGTCAGTAGGAGTCTGACTCTCCTTCTCGCCTAATCCTAGACGGTAGAAGTTAGTGGATGATTTTTTACCTGCAAAAATAAAAGCGCTGCGGGAACTTCGTAGAGCCTTAGGCGGTCTTATGGCTTTTGGAGGTGCTGCGCAGATGGGGCCTTCTAGGGCCAATGTCCGGCGCAGGTTACGGGAAAAGCTCAGTAAGTAACCCCGGCACAGATCGGAGCAGGAGTTGGAACAGCGTGCTTTTTAGTCAGTAAGAGTTAGCCTTGGGTAAAGCCAGAGGAGCCGTTTGATTCTCTCCACTCAAAAAACTCTCAGGTAAATACTGTGTTGAGGTGAAATTAGGTACGTCACCAAAGGAATCGCAAAGGTATAACTAGGAATCACATTATGATTTTGTAAATTACCTGAATTTAGAACATAGTATTCATTATTTGTTACTTACTACGCAGTGATTTACCTATACTATAGCCTAGATAAATAATTGATTTCATTGAAACATAAATTAAAGTTTAAATTAAAATAAACCATTTGCGGTTAATTTAATTACGCAGGTACTCAGTACATTAAGGATTTGAGGAAAACACGTTATGTGTCACACACACACAATAATTGTACTATTATAAATATATACATCATTAATTTCATTCATCCCAGTATGTTAGGTAGCTGACGCACCTCCTATTACTTGAAGCACAATCATAACTGACGAAAACTAAGATTTACATTTAATATAATAGGTATTATGTACCCAAATACCCTCAGTCCCTGCCAATCCTCCAATTCCTAACCCCCAAAAGGCCGGCAACGCACTTGTAAAGCCTCTAGTGTTTTGGGGCACATCGCCACAGATATTATAAAAACGTAGCGCCGATTGCCGGGCGGTCAATCTGCTCGTTTACCGGCCTATTCTATAAAAGACCTCTGCCTACGTACCCGTTTTGGGAAAAAAAAAAGTTTTTAAGTTAGTTATGTTCACCTTGCACTACTACACACTACCAAGGCTCGGATACCGGTTAAATTTTCAAACCGTTATTATGTACTTGTACGCAAAACCTTTACATTGGGTTTCGTTCGCGAAACCGGTTTTTTTAAACCGGTATTTGGAACAGTATTTTCATAAAGGTTTTTTCGGATTAACCGGTTTAGAGCAATAAAAACCGGTTAATACGACGCACATCAAAGAAACGCCGCGCGCTGTTCAGCTTATTTCAATAATAATATTTCAACGCGTGTACCGACATGCCCCTCGTCGAATAAACCGGTTAATTTAGGTTAAAATAAAGTTCTTTAATGTTCACGTTCTTAAGAAAAGTTCGGAGGAAAACCGATATAAACCGGTATTAACCGGTATTTTTTAAACCGGTTCCGAGCCTTGCACACTACACATGTATAGAAAATGACACATCATTATTAGCGAATGTAATTCCTATAAAGTAATTAATTAATTATAATTACCTGGTTTGCTAAACAGCTGGCTAACCTTATTGGCCCATATTTTCTAAACAAAACTATCGTTTTGTTATGGAAATTAATACTGTCTTGCTTTCGTCACAGAAATAAGTTCATTAATTTAATCACTAATTGACTCTCATCACTTAAAACATTTTTTATTCCATTTCTACAACATTTTGATGAAAACTTTCTCCATTAATTATTTTTTTTACTAACAAAAACAAAACATTCCGCGGGAAAATTCTATAACTAAAATTATACAACGTTCTAAATTCGAACGATATTTCAGGCATTAAAAATAACAACGTTACTAATTTTGTTACCGGCCAGTGATTTATTTTTGATTCCGGAAAAAGGTTGAATATTTTAATAAATAAAACTGCGTCTGATCGGTATTATATTATTATTTTAGTTTTATTTCTATTCATTTAATACGTTCTAAAGGTTTTTTTCTAAATATTGTAAGTTTGGAACTGAATTGTGAGTAGATGTGATGTGTGTGATACATCCAAGTTTTTTTTTTATATTCTGTTAAAAAATACTGATGTATTGACACGCTAAGACTGAATCCGTGGCATTTTAACCTTTAACACACAGACCCTAAAGTTAAAAATAACTAAGCAATTCTCAAAAACTCTTCAGACGGAATTTAATACGGCTCTCATTTGGTCAAACTTTTTTTCAATATTTATGTCAAAAGTTGTTTCAAAGGTCAGTATGTTGCGGAAAATTTTCTGGCAAAACGCCCTAATGACCTAGCACGTTTTTAAACAGACATTAATTAAAATATCTCGTTACCGTCCAAATTACAGTCTGTAGCAGCAGCAGTTTTTTTTACAAAGGATAAATCGTCCAATGACTTGTCCCGCCTTAGGCGAAGCAAGACTCTCGTCTAAGTGTCTAAGAATCTGCTCTTACTGACTAAACATCACCCCGTTTCCACTCATACTTTTCGAGCCGCAGCCCGGTAAACCCGCTAGGTAGTCCGCAGCTCCGGATCAAGGCCTGACAATTTTGTTAATATTTGTGTTGGTTTTATATTCACTGAAAAATACTTATGTTTCTCTAACAAGAAATAAACCTTGTGACATCTATTGCCATTGACAATGGCTATGCGTTGCTTAAAACAGCTGGCAGGCTACTTTAGCTGTGCGTTCATTTTGAAGGACGCATAGTACCAGCTGTCACTCAAGTATTGTTTATGAATTAGATTTAGGGGCCCTGTGCGCTCGCGCGCACTAAGAGACCGCATAGTATCGTTTGTGAATACGGGTGTAAGTCTATTCATGCCACAACCTCTGCAGACACATCCCGTAAGCCTAGCAAACTAACACCCACACACACCACAGACAGACAGACAGTTGTGTTTAGGGATCAGTTTAGAATTCTTATACTGTAATTGTGTCTCACGACTAAAAACCAGTACATAATTATATACTCCTGCCCTATGGTATAGCTACAGTATAAGTCTATTCATGCCACAACCTCTGCAGGCAGATCCCGTAAGCCTGGCAAACTAAAAAAGTAAGAAACTTTAACGGTTTTAAAATAAGAACTCCTATTTTATTTTTTAATCCTTTCTTTTAGTGGCCTTTCATTGAATATGCCAGCCCCGTTGAGTCATAAGTAAGAAATAAAGAACTCCTTACGAATTAATTAATTTATTTATTTATTTGAATAGAACGGTACAAACCAATGACACTATTCAATACCTTACAAAAATTAAAAAATATAAAATTTAGAAAATTAATATAAATATTAAATATTCGTTCATCCATCTCTTTCGCAAAACTTCAAACATTCCGACAAAAATAATCTTCTTTTAATAATTTTCATATTCGTTTAACTCGATGGACATATTACGGAGACCAAAATACACCAGAGCTTAATAAAAACAGAAGGAATTTAATAAAAAAAAAAGATAAATAAAGGAATATTTTAAGTAAAATTCCTCTCTTTTTGAGTATTTTTTCATGAAAAATTGTAAGGAATTAATAATATTGGGCAGGTCTTGACCCCTGGTATTTGTAATAGGAATGTTTTTCTTTACAATTTGTTCGCCTAATCCCTTGTTAATGTACCCTTTTGTTAAACTGACCCGTTTAACATTGGTACAACGATTACATTCCGGTTGTTAATTATGTGTACGTACTTTATGTTTAAACCGACAGTTTGACATAATACTTATTTTTAAGGAATAGGTTAGATTGATTGATTAATTGAAAATAATATTTTGCTGAGAAAGGCTCTACTAGTTTCAAGTCAGCACGGAAGGCTTATTCATGGCTTAGTCATTGATGCCCATTTTTCGCTCCTATTTGTCGTAACGTGATATTTTATAGCCTATAGCCTTATTTGATAAATACACTATCTAACACAAAAATAACTATTCAAATCGGACCAGTAGTTCCGGATTTTAACGCATTCAAACAAACAAACAAGCTCTTCAGCTTTACACATAGTACATTAGTTAGTAATTTTTAATAAACACAAATCTAAATTCATTTCTACCAAGCTTTTCCAAAACTAAGCAACCTTGAAATACTGTTTACAAATAAGCAATCAAATCTGGGTTCCAAATTTTATGACCTGTTTGGGAACTTGGGTTTAACAGAGAAGTAGAATAATTTTATAGATACTAAGTATGTTATGTCTGTGTGCCGAACAGAATGAGATACCTAAGTGTTATTACTCTCAATGTTTAATAATTTTGAAAACATGTTGTTTATTACTTTTGAAAATCTTGAAAGCAATACCTTAATCAGAGCTGCAGACTACCTAGCGGGTTACCGGGGCTACGGCTCGAAAAGCAAGAGAAGGAACAGGGTGGTTTTTAGTCAGTAAGAGTCTGACATTAACTCTCGCCCCGCCCGTTAAAACTGTGCAGGTTTACCCATACAGTCGGACTGGGACTGGGAAGAGGGACGGAGCTATACAACCTATATAGTTCCGTCCCTCTTGCACTGCTCAATGATCGACCATTCTGACACAATTGTAATAGTAGATTAAGGCCCCTGTACTGCTACATCGTAATGATTCATCAGTGCAGTCCAGTACAGTTAACAAGCAGAAAACTGCTGGTCATAGTTAGACTGTACAGTTAAAACTGCTATTTTAGCGTAAGGTGTGTAGAGCCTATAATATGTATAGTAAACATACAACATTCTCAATACTCCTAATTCCTTAATGAATTGGTTTGACAGAGACATTAGGCAGCCATTAGGAAACAATTAATTATTTACCTACATCCTGTATCTTCTCCTTTCTATTTGGAAGGGACGCTCTTAACATTGTTGTGCCAATGTTGCTCCTAAATCCTTTGGAAGACAATTACTTTTTATTGATTTCGTCTATTTATTTGTTTGTCTGCACGTAAAACGCGTCTATTATATTATATACCTTATGTCTGTAAAGTTTCGTTATTATATGTACATGCAGTTGTCTGTAAACTATGTATGAGTTTGCTTCACGTTTAAAGTAATAGAAACGTGAGCGCGTCGATTCGTTGGTTTATTCGAGCCGGCCAATCAGAGCGCCGTATAAGCTATACGGTATCGGTATACCTTATGAAGTTATCTTCATAGTAGTATTTTTCATATGGGAGGGCTTTGCTTAAGTACAATGAACAAACCGAATAAACAGAGAATGATACTACGGCCTTACAGAAAACTACCATCAGGTGCCTCGTCTGCTCGTTTGCCCTTTATTCTATAAAAAAACCCAAAGAATGTAGGCACCGATCTGATCACAGTAAATTAAACCTAATAGCAATATGAGTCTTAAGTAAAATTGTAAAGAGACTGCCTCGTTGGCCGAGTGGTTGCAAGTGTGACTGCCGGGCAAGGGGTCTCGGGTTCGATTCCCGGGTCGGGCGAAGTTTTACTGGGCTTTTTTCGGCTTTTCGAAAATTTCTAAGTAGTAGCACGGAGTCTGGAAATGTGCCCGGTATATGGCAATAGGCTCACCACCTATTACATGGGACTTACAACATAAATTGTGAAAAGTGGGTGTATACAGTGGCATTACGTGCCATAATGTGCACCTCTGCCTACCCCTTCGGGGATTAAAGGCGTGACGATATGTATGTATGTAAAGAAATTGCAACTCACTTGGAAGCAGGGTTGATGTGTATGAAGCCGACCTTCACGGAGACCACGTTGTCCTGGCGCTCGGAGGGCGTCGTGCAGTGGGACGAACAGTTTTCCACCTTCAGCGTATGCGGTGGTGGCATCGCGCTGGAGATAAACATATAAATTTATTTTAATTTCTATTTTATTTTTGTTATCTAATGCTGGGGCCACACTAATGGAATATGCCATTGCCATTTTAAAAACAAATGAACGATTATGAACTTTAAATATTCGTACAAACATCAATTATCGCCATAATCAAATGGCATATTCCATTAGTGTGGCCCCAGCATAAATGACGGACTAATTTTAACTAGATTTAGATTCTACGATTTATTTCTTTGGTCTCCTTACGATGTTTTCCTTTACCGCTTGTCAGTGGTGCCCAAATTTCTATTTTATAAGTTGTCCCACACTAGGATTTTCTTCTATGTTGTGGGTGCGTTTACGAACATGCAATGGGGAATGATGATATATGTAGAATACGTATGTGAACTTGCATGTTTGTAAACGCACCCATGACACAGGAAAATACCCAATGTGGAGCAACGTTTTAAAAATAGAATAAAAGAAAAGAATTGAAAATGTAGCTTCATAATTTCGAACCAGTTACGAATGAAATCGTTCAAATTCATTTTTACGCAAACTTTTATTCATGTACGGTGAAGTTGACAGCGAAATTCGGATATACGGTCTGTCAATAGTCTCCGGTAAATGAAAGACCTTTCCACGTAAATAAAAATAAAAGAACTGCGTTTAAAAAACCGACTTCAAAAAACCAAAAACTAAAACAAAATGTTAAAACTAAATAGCATAAAATTACTATTATAAGTAATAACTGATAGGTTGAAAGTCGGTTCCCTAAGATCATTTTATCAAAAAAAAAACATCCGAACATAGTATCTCCTCATTTTTTTTGAAGTCGGTAAATACAAACAATACAGTTATCAGACAAAAATCGATATTTCCAGTAACCACATACTTCAGTCAGAAATACAGTATAAAAATACTCTTTGCAATAACATATATCTCATCTAACTTTAGATATAAACCAATTTTATGATATTACTTTATAAAACGATTACCTACACACTATTTATACGTTAAGCAAAAATAACCCTTAAGACTGGGTGAAAATAAAGATAAAATTGTCATGTACACATATTTTACACATTTTTTTAATTAAGCGAAAAAGATCCCTGTAGCTTTTGAAATAAAGTTTAAAATCTGTCGTTACTTCGAGCACACGTGTCGCATTGTGTATCAGGCGATTAGTATGTTTTCGATGCCGCCTGGTAAGTGGTCGCATTGGAAGCGATCAATGCTTTGTATCAAGTCTACATTACGGCTTGACATTCGCTGAATAGGTAAGCAGAAATAGACTTTAAGTATTGCTAGATAAGTCTTATTTTAACGCAGACAAAATTCAGAGTCGACGAATCTACCTTTAGAAGCCAGCACCTAGCTTCACTGATGGTCATACTAATGCACAATTTTATTTTGACGTTCTTAAAGTACCTGTATAGTGTAAATGGATTAATTAATATAAATACTTTGATTTTGACTTTGACTCCTTTTGTTTTTTGTTTGTAAAATAATTCTAAACAATTACTCACTTCAAAACCTACCAACGGCAAGTACCAATGTTACTATTTCCAAGTTATATGTACTTTCTAAGATTACTTAGACACTACTCATAAACGGTAAAGGAAAACGTGATGAGGAAACCTGGGCTTTAATTAATGGAAATTTCTAATTATAAGTTTGAAATCACCAACCCGCATTGAGCAAGCGTGGTGATTAATGCTCAAACCTTCTGTGTGAGAAGAGGTCTTTAGTCAGCAGTGGCCACTTATAAGCTGTTTATGTAAACAAATACTCTTTATCTTTAAAGTTACCATACTGTTAAAACAAATTCAAAACGCGAACCGCAAATATGTGAAACCAACATGGTATGCATAAAAATTCCACACAAACTTACTCTTGGAAAAATACACTGCATTTTATATAAATACACTGCATTTACATACTGCTCATTGAAGAATATTTTTCAGTATTCATTTTAGTAGTTGCATACTGAAATATAAGTTCAGATAAATATGGTAGGTATTTTATTTGTAATATGTAACTGTTTATTGTGCATATTATCCCATAAATAAAGCTAACAAAATTGTACTCGTATGAAACCACATATACAACATGTAACAAAAAGGGGTATACATATCAATTGCACAGCTTCTAGATAACATAACAAACGATACCGTACGGGAAAGGTTTTTAAACTCATGTTTTCATGGTACCAAGTTATTAATTTTTCAATAAACCAAGTACCTATTTGGTACAATTTTTTTAAACGTATTATAATCTGAATCTTCGTGTAGAGACTCATTTCAACCTGTATCAGCGCTTCTTGATGTATAATGGGTATTTTGTTACACGTTGTATATCGTATTAATAGTTGAACCTGTTAAATGCGTCGTGTTTTTTTTTACGACAAACGAGCAATCGAGTCGCCTGATGGTAAGCGTTCAGCGCCGCCCATGGACACCCGCAACACCAGAGGAGTCACAGGTACGTTGCCGGCCTTTTTTAAAAAGGAGTATGCTCTTTTCTTGGAGGTTTGATTTTGTTCGTGTCCAACTGGCTGATCAGAAAGTCATTGACGAGGCCTGTGATAAACCACCACATTTATCTTGTGACTGATAAAATGATCATGATAAACCTTTTCAGGTACACTACAAGTACATAAGTAATAGACTTTTTTTAACTTTAAAGATTTAGTTTTATACTAGGATTTTCTCCTGCGGTGCGTTTAAAAACATACAATTTCACTTACACATGACACTCAGACCTGGAACAACTATATGTGGATCATACAAAGAATTGTTCCATGCGAGAATCGAAAGCGCCTCATGTCAATCGTGCAGTTATCGAAATATGTCTCTATTGAGCAGACTATTAGTTAATTAATTCTGATTAGCGCATGAGATTGTCCTCTATATGCACCTTTCTTTCTCCTGGAACCTAAAAACCTAAATCAAATCAGTTATTGCATTCATGTGTAGGTCTAGTCTAGGTATATAGATGCTCCATTAGTACATTACCATTAACACACACACACACATAGCCACCACGTCACAAAGGGATAGGCAGAGGTGCACATTACGATATCACAACCCATAATGCCACAAGTCCCATGTAATAGGGGGTGAGAGTCCTATTGTCATATACTGGGCACAATACCAGGCACAGTGCTACTAAAAAAATCCTAAATAAGCCCAGAAATACTTTGTTCGACCCGGGAATCGAACCCGTGACCCGACCACTCGACCAACAAGGCAGACACAGAGTAGTATTAACCCATTCGAGCGAAATTCAAACTCTTCAGCTTTATAAAAGTACTAAAAATTTCAAGATGGCCACCAGTTGCTTCAACTCGTTCCAAACAACATCACGTTTTCATCGTTCTTAAATAAAGGTCATCCGATTTATTAAAAAGTTTTCTTCTTAATTTATTCTCTCTTGGAGCAGAACGAATTGGATTCGTTATAACTTTGAAACTTTTTTTTCTTTTGATAAATAAAAAACGAAAAATTTGTATCAAATTCATTCTTGATTGGAAGAACATGGTTATATTGTCGGTAAACGAGGTTGTAGAATAGAGAAGCTTATAATAGGAGTAAAATATAGAGTCTTATATAACACTAGCTACTTCCGCGCGGTTTCACCCGCTCTGCTTGGCTCCTATTGGTCATAGCGTGTTGTTTTATAGCCTTCCTCGATAAATACTAACCCAACACAAAAAGAATAATTCGAACCGCACCAGTAGTTCCGGAGACTAGCGCGTTCAAACAAACAAACAAACCCTTCAGCTTTATAATAATTATATTATTATAAAGCTGAAGCAATAGCAGCATGCCGTGTAGCTAACGTAAAACTACTCGAAAGAGAAAACAACAGCACACGGCAGAAACCAGCTGTACCAGCTTGGCAATGCAGGATTGAACGACGTATCGATGAGGCTAGGACACTTATTGCCAAATTGATCTGTTTCAGGGAGGGCAACACGCGCCCAAGAGTGATGCGTTTTGTGAGGCGGGCGTTCCTGGGGATGGATATAAACCCCCAGGACTATGTCTCACATATTACGGAGCGTCTTGACTTCCTGAAACAGAGAATTTATGCATGGGCAAACCGTATTCGTCGGTATAAGAAGCGAGTGGAACGGTATACACAGAATCGCACATTCCAAAGGGATCAAAGGGGGGTGTATAGAAATTGGGAGCTAAAAGAACAGACTAGGACTGACACGTACCTACCAGATGCTGATGTTACGACGTCGTTCTGGCGTAGCATTTGGTCGGCACCTGTTTGTCACACTGAAGGGGATTGGATTGAGAAGGTTAGGCGAAAATGTGAACTGGTACCAGAAATGGAACAAATCTCCATAACCACGGAAGATGTGTCTAATGCAGCCTATCCGTTGGCTAACTGGAAAGCTCCAGGCCCGGATGGGCTGCACAATTTCTGGTTAAGATGGTTTACCAGTTCGCATAGTCGCTTGGCATCTCAATTTCAGTCAGCTTTGGAGTCTGGATCTTTGCCTCAATTCTTTACGACTGGGTTAACCCACCTGCTCCATAAATCTGGAAGTACCGCGGAACCCAAAAATTATCGGCCGATTACGTGCCTACCGACAATTTATAAACTCCTAACATCCATTTTGAGAGAAAAACTTAATAAGCATATTGAAGACAATAATATCATGTCTACCTCTCAAAATGGATGTAGGAATAGGTCCCGTGGTACTAAGGAGCTTCTCCTCATTGACATGTCCATTTGCCAACAGGTTCGTAGATCTCACAAGAATTTGTCCACATGCTGGATAGATTATAAGAAGGCCTACGACTCCGTGCCACATACATGGCTCATGAGGGTACTGGAGCTGTACAAAGTCGATACAGCTCTGCGTGCTTTCCTGATGTCATGTATGAGACAATGGAGAACAGTTCTTCGCTATCCAGGATGTCGACAAATTTGTGAGAACGATGAACCCATTAGGATAGAGCGTGGTATATTCCAGGGTGATAGTTTGAGTCCATTATGGTTTTGCTTAGCTCTGAATCCTCTAAGCACTTTGCTTGAGGATTCCGGGTTAGGTTACAGGTGAGAAGAGGGGGAGAAATTATATCCCACCTACTTTACATGGATGATTTAAAGCTATTTGCTCCAAACAACTCGCATCTAATGAAATTACTAAATGTCACTGAAACGTTCAGTAATGCCATTAGGATGGAATTTGGTGTGGACAAATGTGCAATCATGCATGTAAAGAGGGGGGAAATTGTGGAATCAGATGAAACACGAAACTCTGATACCACAAACTTTAGACTTCTCTCTTCAACCGAAACCTATAAATACTTGGGTATGTCAGAAGCGTTAGGCATTGATGTAGCTGTCATGAAGCAATCGTTGCGGGAGCGCTTCTTTGGCCGCCTGAAGAAAGTTCTCAATAGTCTTTTATCAGGTGGTAACAAGGTGCGCGCTTACAACGGTTGGGTCATGCCAGTACTGATGTACTCTTTTGGCATACTCAAGTGGACTCAAACGGAACTGGACGCCCTGGACAGAAAAGTCCGTTCATTGTTGACTGAGCATCGGATGCATCACCCACGATCATCAGTAATGAGACTGTACATACCACGTAAATGTGGGGGGCGAGGCTTTTTAAATGCCAAAACCCTACACAATAGTGAAGTGTGCAGTCTCCGAAAATATTTTTTCAAAATGGAGGTGGGGATGCATCGAGATGTTGTCTCAGTGGACAAAGGACTTACTCCGCTCTCCTTGGCTAATAAGGACTGGAGAGAACCTATAATACTAAGCACTAAGGATCGCAAGAATGTATGGCAAAGTAAGGAGTTGCACGGACGCTACTATCGGGCCCTACATGGGCCAGATACAGATTTCTTAGCGTCCGTATCCTGGCTACGTTTTGGTAACTTATTTGGAGAAACGGAAGGTTTTGTCTGTGCAATTATGGACGAAGTTATGTTGACGAACAACTACCGAAAGTATATAATAAAGGATGGAACGGCTGACATTTGTCGGGCATGTCATCGCCCAGGGGAATCCATTCGACATATAATTTCGGGTTGTTCTCATTTACTAACGGAGAGTACTTGCACAGACACAATCTTGTAGCCAGGATTATTCATCAACAACTTGCTTTAAAATACAAACTTGTTGAATCTGAAGTGCCGTATTATAAGTATCTGCCTGACCCAGTTCTTGAAAATGGAGATGTCACACTGTATTGGGATCGAACTATCATCACAGACAGGACAATTGTTGCTAACAAACCTGACATTGTGGTGATAGATCGACCAAGCCGTCGCACAATGATAATTGATATAACAATCCCACATGACGAGAATCTTGTGAAAGCTGAAAAAGATAAAGCCAGTAAATATCTTGATTTAGCTCATGAGGTTGTCGACATGTGGGATGTAGATTCAGCAATCATTGTGCCGATAGTCGTATCTGCCAATGGCCTTATAGCCAAAAGCCTCGACCAACACCTGAGTAGGCTAACGTTAGATGGTTGGATCAAGAGCCTGATGCAGAAGGCAGTACTTCTGGACACGGCGCGTATTGTCCGGAATTTCTAAAAATTCCTCTCTATTGAGCCCTGACCGCCGATAGCTTGGATTTATCCCGTTACTGGTGGGCTACTGCTTTTTATATTTTTAAATGTTTTTTTTTTTTTTTAATTTAATATTTAAAAATGTAACAACCAAGTAAAAGAAATAAATGAATGATCGAAAATATTATTATTATTAGTATAGATAACTTTTCATCATGAGTTAACAAAAACTAATATTATATTTAAATTGTTTATTTGTTATTGGAAACTTGGAATTATTCAAATCGGACCAGTAGTTCCGGAGATTAGTGCGTTCAAACAAACAAACAAACTCTTCAGCTTTATAATATTAGTATAGATAACTTTTCATCATGGCTTAACAAAAACTAATATTATATTTCAATTGTTTATTTGTTATTGGAAACTCGACAGCTTATTATTAATGTGACATTTGAAGTGAATTTTCACCCCACTATCAATGACCAGCGCAATGCAGTTGACAACAATATAACTATTCTAAATTCTTACGTTTACACTGAACATCGAATAGCAAGCTGAGGACAATAATCTCTTAAGCTAATAACAAAGTTACACGGAATTTATAAAGCTAGGTTAAATAAATCGGAGTTGCGGACTACCTAGCGGTTTTACCGGGGCTCCGGCTCGAAAAGCAGGAGTAGGAATGGGATGGTTTTTAGTCAGTAAGAGTCTGACACTCCCTCTCGCCTCGTCCAAGGTGGGAGAAGTCATTGGATGATTTTCCCCCTCAAAAAAAAGGTTAAATAAATAATTATAGTACCCATTTTGACTAGTTAAATAATACCGCCATACACAGACAGCTTGAGCAGTTACCCAGTGACTCACGTACACCGACCGCTCTTGCAGTTAGAGCCAAGCTACTATTGATAACTCATAACATTGATACTCGTCCGTGTGTGTAACAGAGAGTCAAGTTCCCTAAGAAAGAGAATCCTCCAACCAGGGGGCCTACTCTAAATTAACGAACGAACAAAAAAACTTCGCAGATTGCATCCTACAATTCTATCTATTGCGAACTTTCGTGGACAAAAATGAACGAATGAAATGAAGATAAATATACCTAATAGGTTTTGATGTGAAATTAAAAATAAAACGTTATTTTAAGTAATACTATTAGTAATTCAATAAAACCTACGGCCGAATTAAACGAAGCTTCGCATTCGAGAACCAGAGTATGAGAGTGCAGGTTCAGTTAGGTTAATCCCTCGTTGGGATTTTCTGCCATGTTTAGTCACATGTAAACTTCATATGTGCGATGATTTATGAAGTCTTCCGTTGATTTATTTGTCGATCGTCTCAGCGACTTCTCTAATCTGTCACTTGTCATGTCATGTATCGCCACAGTACGAACAAGTCACTATCAAAGTGTATAATTAGTATTGCAGTCACAGCTTAAAGCTCCAGATCCTGATTGCTTTAAGCAGTCCGTGTTTAGCGACCCTAATACTAGAAATGTTTATTTATACTGCACTGCACACAGCCTTGCAGTAGATTAAGAGACACAAAACATTGAAAGTGATTGAAATATACAGAAAGAACTATACCCATGTCACTCGATAACTTTTATCAACTTTTTGTAAAATAATACGAATTAGATAAATCGATACAATTTATTTATTTATTTTTAAACACGAACAGGATAAAATTAAACTTTAATCAAAGGAGATGGCTAAATGTCTGACCCAGGCATAATAACAAGAATACGAATTTCACGCTAACCCGTATCATTTAAATATTCACTTATGAATTATTTTGTGTTTAACTAATTCTTATAACTTGGTGAACAAAAATTAACAAAAAATAAGTTTCATAATTGATTTTTTTCTGTTGTGGTTTGACATGACAACACGGAAGTAGGTACTGCAAGCTATTATTAGGACATTAGTTTCCCCGAAAATCAAATCGAAATAATTAAACGAACATCAATTTTTAATAACGGTAATATAATGACTTTTTTCTGAAACCAAATAATTGTAAATGTTTTGATCGACACAAAATAAATATTTTGTATAAGATTGCACAATCTTACTATATATTTTGTGTCTGTCCTTGGTTACTTTGTGTTCATTATCTAGTATAAGCAGAATTGTTTACCTATCTACCTCATATATAAATAACTTTCGGCTCTGGTTCATCAAAACGCCTTGGTAAAAGTTCAGAGCAATGTTATATTTTGAAGTTTTTGTAACGTTGTTTGACGTAGGAGCGCTACTTTATTTTCAGGATTGCGCAGATATGCCAAGTTTCTGGACCTTCTTAACTACAAAATATCAATCTTTAATTATGCGGCTTTATTTATTGCTAGGTACCATATTTATACAATATTTATTTGTACGGGTTACGACGTCCATACTTTGGTTTAGCCATGTCCTTTACATCGGCATACATTATCCTTATTTTCATATTGCTACGTAAATCTTGTTTCATAATCCGTTCATACACCCAACATAATAGCTGCTAGCTGGTGTTACTATGTGTGTGTATGTCTTATACACGAATGTTGGTGTATTCGTTTAGTTAGTCGGCACAAACGGGACACTCTTCCTCTCCTGTTGCTATCAAATATCTGAAATCAAAAAATAATATGTCATTGTATTACAACCAGTAGGTAGTAAATCCATGGGCCTTAGTCTGCTATTACAATCGTATCGGCCCCAGTCCGGTACGATTTGAGATGCTATTCTTGAAAATATCGCACTACATTGTCAGGTCCTAAGCTCTCAAGTGGGTTACACACTTTAATTTGTTTGTGAACACATATGTGATGGTCTGAACCGTGGATATTAGATAGATGTTAAACTATAACAAAAAATAACAACAATTAAAATCAAACAAATTATAAAGGTACTCACTTTTTACATGGAACACATTGTGAAAAAACGTAAACGTAATCTTCTGGACAATAACATTTGCTTTTTCCTATAAAATGTTGCCTCTTGACCCTTATGTGTGAAGGATCTGGGTAGTCGATGCCGAGATCTTCAACTGGCTGTGCAGCACACACAGCGACAGTCAGCACCACAAGCACGAACAAGCACAGGAGCTTCATGACTATTGACTGTTGACACGTCTGTACTTCTCGTTCACAGGATGTCTAATGTCAGTACAATGAGATTGTTCTCATTTTATACCCTTCTAAATGTATTGTTATGAGTCAATCCCAATTGACGTACATACAACACCATTAAAATATTATAAAACGAATCCACTTTCCCCGTTTAACGGTTTTTACTAACTTGTAAATAATACTACGCATAAATATTTTGATGTTAAAATATTTTTATGATGTATGTACCTACGTGTATGTGTGTATCTTCTAAAACAGGAAAACCGCAAGTTACAATAGACAGATTTGTTTCTACAATATGACGTTATAGCACGTTAGAATTCAATCTGTTGCTTATCGATCCGAGGCAAAGTTAATGGTATTCAGATTTTTTCGCAGTAAAATACACCTAAGTATATAGTTGCCCTAAAAATAATATCCAGATACGCACCACTGTATACAAAAACATCAATATGATTGCGATGTGATATACAACAATATCAAATCAGCATACATATACATAGTATACATCTCGGTAAATATTGGGGATCCCAATGAGATTGACCGTGACCTCTCTTCGAATACTGTAAACATAATCTTCTGGCATCAACCGCCCTCCATCGGATGTGGGTGACCAGATCCAACAGGGCTACCGAGTCTATTCCTAATTTACGATTATAAAGGGGTTTTACATAACATAAAAGCATACCGTTTATTCTTGAAAGTGGTAGGTGTAAAAGTTTTTTCTTGGGACAAGCCCGCCACAACCTCCCAAAACCGTTGCAACTCCTGTAAGCCAGGATCTCCAGTAGATACAGCCATGAAAACACCGGAACGCTGAAGTCTCAAGGACATGAATAACTGCCTTGGATCCCACAACGAAATAAATCAGTACCCTTAGTACAAGTTTGCTTTATGTTTAAAGTGGCTGGCTTGAATAAACCAACCAATCAGAGTGCCGAACGCACTCTCGTTTCGATTACTTTGAACGTAAAGCAAACTCTCACTAAGGGTAGGTACTAAAGATATTACTAAAGGAGAAGAAAAAGAATTCGCTACCCAACAGTTGTTATTTGGGATTTTCTATCCATGTTTATGCGCATGTAAATGCGCTTTCATGACGTCATCCATTGATTTGCTTGTCGACTGTCTATGTGCGACTTCTGTCATCTGTCACTTGTCATGTGTCGTTGCCATTTCAAAAGCCCAAACTCAGTATGAATTACCCCTAATCTATCTCCTTACCTATTAAACATTCCGGGCAGTTGTTATATAGTTGTTTATTCCGAAACTTCCTTTGACTAATAACCGCAAGAAATATTGTTTGTTTGTTTATATAGTCCGATCATAATCTTCAATTGTTTACAAAGTTACAAAAGGGTAAGTATACAAGGTACAGATAGTGATGGTCGCTTATGTGTTCTTGATAAAGGAAATGGTGTTGATAAAGGTCGCACCGCCACGAATCTATTTGATAATGATGTTTCTATATGATTCTCATTAGTACAACAACAATAGGGTCTATTCTAATTTCAAGCAATTGGAGACATAACAGCCTAATAATGTCTGCTACAATTATTATGCAAACTTAGGTCTAACACTTCAGGGAATAAAAGTCAATAAGTCTGTTTTTTAAACAAGAATATCTAGAATAAGTGTCTCCTAGACTACCAAGGCAGTCTGCGAAACTCCAAATTATATAAATCAAATAAAAAATTTGTCGCGAGCAAAGATTTTTCCGTAATTGAATCCGTATTGTTATACACAGATCAATTTGTTGGGACTTTAATTTAATTTAGCTCACAAAGGAGCTTATAAATTGGCGTTGGGTTTCACACGAAAGAAGTTTGTATTATTTTTCTAAAGAGAAAACCTTCGATTAGGTGCTCATGTAACAAAACTCGTGACTCACACAAGAAATAGTACAAAAGGGGTGCAGACAGGTTATAAAAAGGAAATATGGTGTTTTGTACCCATAAGGGACGCTATGCGATATTTAGAATGATGTGGTGTCGGTAAGTTTTCAACGATCTCCGGCCACCGTAAGTGCGGGCCAGCGGACGACGAGCAAGGGTAGCTCACCGCGCGAACAGAACCAGACCCGTGCGTGCAGCGCGTCGCGTTCCGCACGCGCCTCAAAGAGCTATCAGTCCACCACAGATGGGGCCCAGTAGGGCTGATGCCTGATCCGGAGCTGCGGACTACCTAAAAAAGTTTTCCATTCCAGAATCAATATAACATATATTAAGAAGGACATACTATACATGCATACATACTACAAGAAATAAAATTTTAACCATCACAATTTTAAATGAGCTTGAAGAGAATCTATGTATCTCAAAGCAACGCGGATGAACCCGCTGTCAGAAGCTGGAAATAAAATATACCAACATCAACGAACCACTGTAATCCTTTGCAAAGGCTTGCTTGATTACGATGGCTGATGACCCTTGGAGGAAGGGTTTTGTGTTCATCTTTTATTTAAAGCCTCTAATTAAAGCATTCATATTTATAATCCTCTACAAAGTAATGCCCAAAGCCTTGGTCTTAACCAACAAAAGGCGAGAGACAACGCGGCAGACCAGGGCTTTTATACGTTTAATCAAAAGGTTTTTAGATTACAAGCTTAAAGTGGACTTGTGCTATCAACAGATGGGAGAGGAAACAATATATTTTTAACACACTCACTTTTAGTCAGTTACTCGTGTATACTGTAAATGGCAAAGTGTATCAAATTGCGTCTTTTATTTGAGAAAAACATCACAGTATTGGATTTGAAACTTCACAATAACAAGACATTACTTCTCTTTCGAATAAAATAAACGGTCTGTATAAAACCATTATACTTATATTTTTTGATATATGTATATTTTTAAGAATTTTGTGACTGATCAGTCTTTTGTTTCTATAGCATTTTTGGAATTATTCAGTAAAACAGAAAGCTAAATCCCATTTAGGATAGATAGTAAGGAGTCATAACAAAACCAGCTAAATCGGACGATTCATTTAATATGTACACTTTTGCGTCACCTGAGGATAAATCGGGGCAATAAGTTGTTATAAATATATTGTATCCAATCGGCCATATTGTTTCGTGCAATCCCAGCCGAAAGTTGTTTACCATCAAGATTTTCCTGTTATTGCCTAGTGTCTCTGTAAAACTTTCTTTTATTGACACATAGAAGTAAATATGTACTACGACGGCTGAGACGGTTGTTTTGTCACCAAACTGTACAAATAACTATTTATGGCTGTTGTTTTTGTGAGCATTGTCTACATTAATTTGAAGTCGGTAGTATATATAATATAATATTTAACAATTTGGGGCAATTGAAAAGTTTTAAGCCTTAGTAGTAACGCCTCTGGTATTTCGGGTGTCGATGGGCGACGGCGATTGCTTACCATCAGGTGATCTGTCTGCTTGTTTACCGGCTATAATATAAAAAGGTAACCTTTATTTTTTAACTTTGCTTTGTCTCATAATATTAAACAATAACTAAACGCCATATTTAAACAGTAAATTCTCTACAAAACCAACAATAAATTCTATTGTATCAAATACTTAACCTTGTTCCCGAACATCGAACCCAAAGTCTCAAGTTCGTTACTTATAAATAGCTAACTGGCTGATCATTGAGCTGGTGTCAAGTATCCTAAACTACCACTATTAGTGGTTAATGGTTCCTTGAACCTGCTCTATTGGCATTAGATACATGATCCTTGGCCATTCATTGAATTACCTACTATTATTGTTGTAACCTCTATTTTGATTTATTATACCCTTACCCTTGTGTTGCGAAGATATTCTTAGTTGTAAAGACTATTTGAGCTGAAAGTTCAGGGTTGAGTTCTGGTAAAGTGTGGCAATTTTTTACGGGGGAAATCATCCAAAAGCATCTCCCGCCTTAGGCGAGAAGGAGTGTCAGACTCTTACTGACTAAAAACTACGCCATCGCTACTCCTGCTTTTCAAACCCTGGCCTAGGTAACCCACTAGACAGTCCGCTGCTCCGGGTCGGCATTAAATTGTTAATAGGGAACTTTCGTAGTGTGTTCGATCGCATTCTCGTCCGTCATTGGCCGAGATTATTCCTACAAACAATGACAGCAGATCTCGATCGAAATCACTTCAATTTTTCAAATTGGATCGGCCTTCCGGTAGACCAGGTGTGAATAAAGTCTAAGGTAAAACTACCTATTAACGAATCAGTATTAAAGAAATGTGTTACGTAGCAACTGCGAGGATGTTATAGCCAAGTTGTCAAACTCTATGACCAATTCCACTGATACTAAGCTATGTAGCGGTGCGAGTAAGATGTGCCGGACGATACGCAGCCCGAGTATGCGATATATCGATAGTAGGAAAACCATCCATAACACGCTTCCGTAGCACGTATCAATAGCACGCATCTTTCGCTAAGCTGCTGGCAGAAGCTAGTTTTATAATATATACTAAACATCTTAACGAGCCACTCAGAAATGAATGTTTATCCAGCGTAATTACCCGCACCACACGTCGGGAAATGTTATTAAAATTTCATTTCTTCATTAACGTTGTTAATTATATTTTCATAAATGTTCAGCTTTCGCACGAGAAGACTGCTTAATTGAATAGCACTGTAATTAAAATTACCGTTGTTTTCTAGTGGTACAGCTATTTTAAGGTTCCTGTGTAAGCTTATTTAGTTAGTTAATTACTCTTTATATAAACATAACCATACAATATTAATTTATAAGCAAAGATCTTGTACATTTTTATATGCACTGAGCAAGTTACAATGCTACGAACAATAGCTACGCGGCTACGAGCGACAGCTACGCGTCGACGTTGCTACGAACGATTGCTACGCGGTAGTAGTTGCTACAATACACGTTTTGTCACTAGTTCTGCGTCTTAATTTAATACAACTTTTCACAGTACGTATATAATTATTATCTCAAACTAATAAAAATTCTTCGAATATTTTTCATACTTCCTAAATAAATTGCATGTATGTATAGTATTGCAATAATACAACCCTCGAGTATTAATTAAAATTTTAACATTACATATTCATTATTTTCAATTATGCTCAGCCTGCCTGTTGCAGACGTAATTATCGCATTCAGTACCGATTTATTTTAATATACTACTGACGGTCGCTGCTGTTACTAATTATCTTCAAAACATGAGAGAAAAGTTAATTCTCTTAATTTTATAATAAGTCCTCTCCAAGCAGAGACAAATGCAATTAATTTAAGAAGTGGTACTTACTTTTTGTTTTATTTTTTATTATCTAGTCTAGACTAATAAATAAAATTGAAGTGTCTGTTTGTAATATTGAAATAACAACCTTTTACTACACGCATATGAATAAAATAAAACCTGCACCAAAATAATACTTTTAAAATTTTTATCCGTCTTTTTGTTCTCGCTAATCTCTGAAATAACTGAACCGATTTTGTCAGTACTTTTATTGGCAGGAAGTTTATGTACTAAGCAGTAATTTAGACTACTTACATTAGTCGCAGAGTCCGTAATCCACGCAAGTGAAGCCGTTGGCATCAGCTAGTATTAAAATAAAATATTTTTTACCTTTCGGTACTGTCGCTATGAACAGTCCGTCCTATCTATACTCAAGAATCACTCATCATTAAAATGAAATAAAATTATTATCTTCAATCAATTGCTAACATGTATTAGGAACTAGCTTTTGCCAGAGGCTTCCCCCGCGTCAAAGTATTGTGTGTTTTTCCAGACCACAATCTACCCCCGTTACAGATTTAATCTCGATCCTTTCAGCCGTTTTGACGTAAAAGATTAACAAACATACATACAAACTTTTGCATTTATAATTTTAGTAGAAATAATATATTCATTCCAAATGAATTCTAAATAACCATTTCCATGTGTTATTTATCGATACATGACAATGAAACCTAATAATAAACCGGATCTATCGATTTTAGGTTTACCGATAGCCAAGCTATTTAAAAATTCATAGATTTATGACTAGCGGTCAGTGCTGTGAGGTCACTGATAGTAACTTGATTTATTATGTGTGCTGTGAATATCGTGTTTTGATGTAAATTTCCTAGTTATTATTTGTAAAGAGATACGTTTTTGTTGAAGGTATATATCAGGTGTTCCAAAATTATTTGTCTCGGCTTTAATGGGAGGTAGAGTTGTGCTTGTATTACATACCCCGGACCGGTTAATTCAATTTGAGAACATAAAGAAGGTAAATAAACATTGACTACACTGCATAAAGTGGTTCACAAAAAAACAAAATGACGATTGATTTTTAAATCTATATGTAGATATTGTTGTATAAAAAAGTACTCCCAATCAATAATTTACATTTACTATTATTATCTTCAAAGTTTCAAACACAACACTACCTCCCATTAAAGCCGTGGCAGATAATTTTACATTATATAATAAACCTTATATAATGTAACCACAAAGATGTCAGACAACGTGATGATACAGAAAAATCAAATCAAATCACATTTTTGCACAGTGTCATTCCCTTTTCCAATCTACATTTACAGATTAAACGAGAAACACGCTTATATTCAAAAATAACTGTAAAGATAAAATATTTCTAAAGAAAAGAGAAAATAAATGTTATTCCCAATGATACCTTTGACGTATAACCATTATAGAACAACGCCATCTTCGTGGCAAAAGCAATCTTATATTTATTAGCGGACGTCACACTTTCGTATGAAGGTGGATTGTGTTGCGATTAGGAAAAAAAATGAGAGGATTGGGAAAGCAATACCCGTGACAATACTGTCACAAATGAAGGTTTAAATTCATTTTTGTAACGCAGTTTTTGTGTTTTTATGTCGGAGCATAAAATAAACAATAGTATATTGATATACTCTACGTATAACTTGATTGTAAAAAAAAATGTGTGTCTAATGTTTTAAAATAATCTACCAGACAGACAGACATTCAAATAAAAATTGGATCTATTACAAACTTAATTCTGAAGTTTTCTTAGAACTGTTAGGCAATTTTAGCACTAATACTGAGAGTATCAGGATCGAAAATCCTAAGCTTTCTAGGAAAAGTTCTCAGACAATGTTTACGCATTGGATTAGTTATACCAATTTGGAAAGAAAAATCACGCGTGACCGTCTAGAAGGGCATTTAAGGTCCCAAATTCATGGACCTTAAAACCCGAAGGCTTAATACTTACATACATACATAGATATCGTCACGCCTTTAACCCCCGAAGGGGTAGGCAGAAATGCACATTGTGGCATGTAATGCCACTGTACAATGTACACCCGCATTTCACAATGTATGTTATTAGTCCCATGTAATAGGTGGTGAGCCTATTGCCATGGGGTACATTTCCAGACTCCGTGCTACTACTGACAAATTTTCGAATAACCGAAAAAAGCCCAGTAATACTTCGCCCGACCTGGGAATCGAACCCGAAACCCCAGTCTGGCAGTCGAACTTGCAACCACTCGGCCAACGAGGCTTAATATTAAGAAGCTAAACCATATGACCTTGAGAAGTTTCAGGTCAGCAAGATCATTCCGATTACATCCCTACAGCGTCTGAAAGCCTTCAAATCCAATTAATTCAGCTGTCAAACCTTTCAGGAACTGAAGCGGATGATTGGCTGATTTCAGATAACTCATTTACAGTTGAAATGTAATTTGCATGATAACGACTAAGACTGAAATAAATCGCTCTGAGTTTGAACATTCTTATTCTTCTGCCGAAAAGTACAAAAGTTTTTGATCGATGGATGTTTGTTGCTTATTTAATAAGTTTTGAAGTGTAACATGTTTCTTTTTTGTTACAAAAAGGTATGTATTCTTAAATTGGTAGATACTTTTTTAAACTCCAAAGAGGTGGTGAGACTGCAAGATTTGCACATTTATAGGAACGTAGGTACATTACTTTATGAGTTTTAAGTGAGAATATTTTTTTATTAGATATATTTTTAAAATTAACCTGAAATTAATCCTAAAATTAATCCTGTAACTGTAAATCCTTTTTTTTATTAATCACGCTATGACCAATAAAAGCCAAGCAGAGCGGGTGAAACCCAATAAAAAAATACCCATTCCAAAGGCCTTGTAGTCGAAATAAACTAAATACTTTGTTCATTTTACGTTACCAAGAAAAAAAACACTGAAACCATACAATAATAACAACATAACTGGTAAAAACTTATAATAATACTCTGTAAAGGGGTTGGGGTAGAAAACAGTCGATACTGTTTACTGGCCATTGTTTAGAACCATACATCAAGTATTGTTATGAAGACCTATTGTTTAGTTCGTACACAAACCGCACGTCATGCTATACAAACCAGTGTATCACGGTCCCGCTTGTATGAGCTCGCGGAACATTTAACGGCCAAGTTATACTGGTTTGTATAACTTGATGTATAATCGATTGTAGACAACGGGGTAGTCGTAATCACGAAGCCTTCGGAAGGTCAGAATCGGATGACGTCAGAGATCAAGGGTATTGAGTCAATTAATCTCGGGTCGGTAGTTTATACGTTACTGTGTCGTTGAAAACTTAATGATAGCTTCTCAGCGATAGGAAAGACGTTTTTCATATACACATAGGTACTAGTTTTTCCCTGTCATTTCGTTCGCAGATTATGCTATTCGCATGAAATCCTTTCTTTCTTTCTTTCTTTCTTTCTTTCTTTCTTCTTTCTTTCTTTCTTTATTTCTTTCTTTCTTTCTTTCTTTCTTTCTTTCTTTCATCCCTCCTCCTTCTACTAATGCTGTCCTAATAACCTTAGTACTAGGGACATATTATCTCGGTGACTAGAACTATTCTGATTTACTTAGGGCCTGCCTCACCACACTCATATACCTTATAAGTACCCGATAAAATGTGGCAGATATGTAGTTCATACAAATTAAATATTATGTAATTGCGACTCACGTTAGGGGTACACATTACGGCACTTAATACCATTACTTAGTACACCAACTTTTTACCAATAGATGCCAGTTATAGATATAGCATACATCTTGCCATATTAAAATCATGGCTTAGCTGAATCAGTTTCTACCAGTGCTAAGCTATGTGTACCAATGAATATGATTGGTGGAAGCCAAACGCATTCACAGCAAAGTAGCATAACACATCTCTGGTGGAAAAGCAACCCACAGTTCTATATTTAAGTGTGGGAGAGCCATGCTTCGCCACGAATGGGCTGGCTCGACCGGAGTGATACCACGGCCTCACAGAAAACCGACTTGAAACAACGCTTGCGTTGTATTTCGTTGTGTGAGTGAGGTTACCGGAGGCCCAATTCCCCCTTCCTAATCTTCCCAATCCCCATTCCCGAACAACAACCCTTAAATTCCTTACTCCCAAAAAGCCGGTAACGCACTTGTAAAGCCTCTGATATTTCAAGTGTCCATGGGCGGCGGCGATTGCTTACCATCAGGTAATACGTCAGCTCGATAACCGGTATGTCTCTTAAAAAAATCACTTGTTTACTAACTTACAAGAGGGTAAGTATACAAGGTACAGATAGTGGTGGTCGCTTATGTGTTCTTGATTATGGTTATCTGCTCAGCCATCTATAACGATCAAGGATTTCTCTCATTAAAAAAGGACAAAGAGATCCACTCTAGCAACGTCACGCCTTTTATCCCCGAAGGGGTAGGCAGAGCTGCACATTACGGCCGTAATGCCGCTATACAATGTACACCCAATTTTCACCATTTGTGTTATAAGTCCCATGTAATAGGGGGTGAGCCTATTGGATATACTGGGCACAATTCACAGACTCCGTGCTACTACTGAGAAATTTTCCGAGAAAACCCCAAAATGCTATCTATAGAAACAATCAAGGCTTTTTTCTACCAAAAACAGGACAAAGAATGATCCAATCACCGGGATTAGAATATATTTTTTGTACAAAATAATAAGAAAATTTCAATGCTCCTACTAATGGAACAGTATTGGATCTTCAAAGAATACTTTGATCTGTACGATGAGCTTCTTTGATCGTTAACGTTTAATTTATCTGTAATATTAGAAAAAGAGAGTAATTTTATATATTGATAAAGCAGCCAAATTAAATTAATTACGTTATTAAAAAAGTACTTACTTCATAATTTAATCCTCTTTCCAAGAAAACATCAACAATTGTGATAAGTGATTTGTAAATTCAATAGCAATTTTACTTCCCATGTGACCAGGTCAAGACTACAAGTTTAAAATGAAGTATGTAATAGGATATATCTATATGTTTAACATTACGTTGTAATTTCATTATAACTTTCGTGGGACATACTAAATTAATTATTACGTTATCGGCTTACCCAGTAGCAGCGCGACATCGCCGCGTCGTGCGTCGCGGAATGCTGATGAATATGAGCAGGACTTGAAACTAGTCGAGTTTCTCGTCAAACAGTTACGTGAGTAAGCCGATAACACAATAACATTATGTTGGTATAATATTAGTGCATCACTGATGAGCCTAGCCAAGAGTCAAGACGCAATAATTTCATTCAGAGTTTTTGATAACTTTGCTTAGAAGTTCCTCTTTACTTAGCGGCAGACACAACACACGAACAATAATACCTAAGGCTAATATTCCATAAACACACAATTATACTTAAACTTAACCTTTTAACTAACTGTAGCTAAACTTGAAACGAAATATCTAATCTAATCTAGCTACCACTTTGAAAGCACTTACGAAATTTCAACTTTACCATACCCTAGACTAGATAGGCTACAAATACCACTTTCTACCACAACCACCACTTATCACTACTATCACCACTTACACCAATAAGTGGTTCGCGTGTACCACTTCAGTTAGCAATAACCACTCCATTTCGTTGCCTGTGTAACCGAATACCAGGAATGCAATTGTCCGGAAATTCGCGGTAGTTACAGAAACAAATATCCGATATGCTGAAATTGAATATTGAATTTCAGTTTTTATGGTAAAAGAAATAGGTTCTGAATTTGTTTATTACTGTCTTCAATATAAAGTAAATAACGGCTTTCAAGTACAGCCTCTAAGGTTTGATTTCCGATAACAGAAAATGGCTTTTCGATTCCTGAATAATCGCATATTCAGATACCATGAATGCTATTCCCTGAAGACCCCTTTGGAGAATAAATAAACAGGCAAAGGTGAATGTACCATTTACACTTCGTCTATTATGTTATAATCTATGTCACTACTTTTGTGTGTGGGAGAGCCATTCTTCGGCACGAATGCGTCAGCTCGACCGGAGTGATACCACGGCCTCACAGAAAACCGACGTGAAACAACGCTTGTGTTGTTTCGTTGTTTAAGTGAGTTAACAGAGGAAGCCCTATTACCCCTATTCCCAATCCCGGATTCCACAACAACCCTTTAATTTCTAACCCCCAAAACGGTAAAGACACAACCGGTATCGCACTTGTAACGCGTCTGGTGTTTCGGGTATCCATGGGCGGCGGCGATTGTTTACCATCAGGTGATCCGTCTGCTCGTTTACCGGCTTATACCATAAAAAAGCACTTTAATACTTAAGTTATTTAGTACCTATTAAGACGAACCTATTGCCATGCACTAAGCACTGTAATTAAAAGGTAACTGTAATATAAATGATCATACATTTTCTACCATTTTGAATCGAAATTATATTTTAAGAGTACATGTTTTAGTATCACATATCGAAACCATTAGCTCTTTTCATCTGAACTGAGTAACACAAACCAAAGGAATCATTTTTCATTACACAATACACAAGAATAAAACTTTATTCCCAATACACTTCCTTTCAGTTTCAGTATATTTGTGTATCGGAATAAAGTTTCGGTATATCCGAGCTATAAATAGGTGACCCCCTTCTGGGAGTGAAAGGTGAGGTCACGGTACCAGCCTGTGCAGCGAACTTAAGTAATTACTAACTTAAAGAAAATTTTAATGTCTTTTCAATCTAGCCTCGTGTTACTTGCAAATGCAATAAGCTTAGCTAATATGTCATGTATTGTAAACATGATCTGTATGTCACACTAATATTAAAAATGTGAAAGTTTGTTTGTTTGTTAGGATGTGTGTCCGTCAATCACGCTGAAACTACTGAACGGATATTGATGATATTTGCTAAATGAACATTGGACAGGGTATTCTAATCCAACAAATGATTTATTCGCAGATGGATGGAAGGAGATTTTGTCGGAATGCATGAAGTACTGCGAGGGGAACTTATGAATGCTGTTAATTCCTGTTTAATTATGGTTGTCTACCGTTGTTAATTTTAAATTAAATAAATAAATTAATGAGGTGACTTGGGTGATAGGATACGTTTTATCCCACGGGAACGCGGGCGAAGCCGTTGGCAAAAGCTAGTATTTTAGAATCGTAACGTTAGCTAGCTAGTGTTTTACATTAAATATGTTTACCTTTACCCAACCCTTCGACGAAATAAAGGTGTAATGTTATATTATACAAGTCAGTTGCCATTAAAACAAACAACACACATTCTAGACTTATACAAAAGTATAATAAACCAATTAAAATATTTTAAAGTCCATCGTTAATCCGCAATTTGTGGCAAATAATTCCACAAGCCAGACTCGAATAGTTGTTCGAAGTCGGTTTACTTTAGTACTGCTTTACTATTAAACTTCAGTGCAGAGAACATAGAACTATCCAGAAACACCAGCTACAAACATTTTTGTGATCTAAGTTTATGGGGCATAAAACACAAATTGCATTGTTAGAAAATAAAAATGACAGTGTAACGGGCTGATATTTTTTTTTAAATATACTTTCGATTTAAAGTTTAGGAGAGTGGGATTTCGTTATAATACATTATGGAATGTGACGTCATGGTATATTTCAAAGAAACACAGTCGTACAGATTTGGACTCAGTAAAAAAGAAAATAATGTGTCAAAACTTATTAATCAAACTACCAGACGAACTTTAAAGAAACGTTTTCTCGTCACCCACAGAAGCATAGTACTTACAACTAAATACTTCAACAAAAACCGAAAATTTTAAATAGATATTTTTCAACAATCAAATTAATCAAGTATTGAATTCTGTATGAACAGCGCCATGTTCCTTGATCACAGAAGAGATGTAATATTGTGGGTTGTCAAGGAATGTTATGGACATGTGGCGCGGCAGTTGCAATGCAGTATTTGTAAAGAGTGTTCAAATAATTTCAAAGAGTATAATGCACTTTTTGGCTTAACTACTGGACCTATCTCGCTCATCTTTTTATATCGTCAGCCAAGATGATAACAAATATTGGTTTAAATTAAGTCATAAAAGGTTTTTTCGAAACAATGTAACCAAGAATTGTATTATAAATCTGATTGAAAAAGAGTAACCTATGGAGTTTCTTGCTCGTTCTTCTCCATAGGAATCTACACTTTGGAACGAGCAAATAGCTTCACTAGAGGACTGACCGACAGACAGACGTTATTAATATTATTATATTTGCTTTGACGTTCAAAAGTACCTTCCTGGTCTATTTGAAATAAATGATTTTGACTTTGACTTTGACTACTTATTTCATTTATACTACGAGCCACAGACAGAGAAATACCATAGAAATCGCATACCACTTGTAGTAGTATCGGAACCAGCGTGCCAAGCACAGAAAAGACAAATACCATTCTCTGATCTGTGGTACGAGCAGCTAGTCAGTATAATTTCTAAGATTTAGAATTATAAACTTTAATAGCATACAGCAACGTGCACTTTCGATTGGCATCAATATTTTTCACAAGAGTTAAACTTTTTGCTATAGAATAATCCACTTTGAAATAAGAGATATAAAGGAGGTTCTTGTGTGAAAGGCGTGTTCTAGCTTGGATGTAGGCTGTGAGCGTGTGCGTGCATGCTAATGCGGATATCTTGTTTTATTATGTGCCTTTTATTATATTATTGGCCGTTCAATTTCAAAATTCTCACGTAGCATGAAGGCTTCACACTCAATATTTGGCAATTCCTACCCTTTTTTCCCAGGACAGAAGTAATTCTGAAAAAATATTCCTAAATGACGGGTACTTTTCCACCACAGATGTGCTATGCTACGTTGCTGTGGACGCATTTGGCTTCCACCAATCATATTCATTGGTACATTGTACACATAGCTTAGCACTGGTGGAAATGGACGCACCTAAGCATTTTTTTATATTGAAAAGATGGTGCTATGGCTTCCCTACTATCGATACATTTCATACTCGAGTTGTACATCTTACTCGCACAGCTACATAGCTCTGTTTCAGTGAAAACGGTCACATAGTTTCACAGCTTAGCTATTACATCTTCGTAGCATAGCACATCTCTGGTGGAAAGGCACACTAAGGCTTACATCCAATGACTTCTCCCACCCGGGTGAGACGTATCAGCCTCTTAATGAATAAAAATCAAACCGTTCTTACTCCTGCTTTTCGAGCCTGAGCCCCGAACTCGTTAAGCTATCTCGGTAATTGTAATAAAATGCTGATTAAAAGTTAACTTATTTATTTCTGAACTAAAAATGCACTCTTAAAACTCAAATAAGCCTTTGACATCCTAATAGCATCGCGACAAATGCCGCGTCGTGTGTCGCGGAATGCTGCTCATGAATATGAGCCTTTAGCATGGCTTGAAACAAGTCAAGTTCCTCGTCAAACAGTTACGTGAGTAAGCCGATAACATTTAATAACACGTGATATTATATTATATCGAATACGTAAAGTTTAATGGTTCCAGTGGTAATTACGTTTATAACGCACGGAACGTTGCCTGCACCTGCCGTCGCGTCGTAGTTCTAACTGCTGTGCACACAATATACCGCAATACTAACGACACTACGTATTGTAAAACTAATGTTTAGTTATACGCGCAGATTTGCTTGCATTTAAAACTAAAATATTGTTTTCAATGTTCTAACATATTTTCTTTGTTTGTATAAGCCGGTAAACGAGCTGACGGATGGTAAGCATCGCCGCCACGTATGGACACGAGAAACACCAGAGGCGTTTTTCGTGCAAGTACAAGTGCGTTGCCGGCCTTTTGGGGGTTAGGAATTTAAGGGTTGTTGGGTAATCAGGGATTGGGACTGGGAAGGGGAGTAATTAGACAAACATTTATCAAAATCAGTTTAACGGGTACGACTTTGATTAAGTTTCTCTTAATTCTTAATTAGCGGACAATTTGAGATATTTTCCATGTTACCAGAATCGGTATATCTGATCTGGATTCATCTGAATTCAAAATAATCTTGCAAAAATCTAACTGTACTGAAGCCTGTGTCGCATATATGCGACATATATTTCCGTGTGCCTACCGCTTTTTTTTTTTTTTTTTTTTTTTTTTTTTTTTTTTTTTTTTTTTTTTTTTTTTTTTTTTTTTTGAGGGGGAAAATCATCCAATGACTTCTCCCGCCTTGGGCAAGGCGAAAGGGAGTGTCAGAATCTTACTGACTAAAAACCACCCCGTTCCTTCTCCTGCTTTTCGACCCGAAGCCCCTGTAAACCCGCTAGGTAGTCCGCAGCTCCGCCTGATCCTGTGGTTCCTGTGGTGTGTGGTGGCTGATACTGTGGTGGTCTGATGGCTCTTTGAGGCGCGCGCGGAACGCGACGCGCCGCACGCACGGGTCTGGATCTGGTCGGGCGGCGAGCTACCCTTGCTCGCCGTCCGCAGGCCCGCACTTACGGTGGCCGGAGATCGTCTCGCGATCCCCTACGCCCGGAGTGTCTCTCGCGACGGCTGGGGCGTGAAGAGGTTTGTTCTCTCACGCGCCCCGCCTCCTCCTTAGCTAGCATGACTGCTTCGCAGAAGGAGGAGACGGCATCCCAGTCCCTCTCGCTCCGCACCATGGCCTGAACCAGTGCCGGGCGCGAGAGGTCGCCGTCGCCGACCACATCCCTGAGGACTTGGCGGTGCTCAGCCCACGCAGGGCACACCGCCACCGTATGTTTTACCGTGTTCTCCGGGCGGTCCTCACAGTGATGACACCCGGGCGTTTCCTCCCGCCCAATAAGGAACAGGAACCTACCGAAACTCCCATGTCCGGTAAGCACCTGCGTCAGGCGGTAGGTGAGGACGCCGTGGCGCCTCTCTAGCCACTCCTCAAAGAGGGGACTTACCGCTGCAATGATAGCGAGCCCAGCCCTCGGTTGCGACAGTCGTTGCTGCCATTCCGCCATGAGATCGCGCCGGAGCTCGTCCCGCCACGCACTGATCTGGCGCGGCAGTGGAGTTTCGCCCCGGCGACACGCGTCGGCGCGCAAACTGAAGACGCGCGCGAGCACCTTCGCCTCCAAATCCCACGGCGGTAATCCGGCAAGGAGGTTCGCCGCCTCTCCGGAGATCGTGCGATATCCTCGGATCACCCGGATGGCCATGACCCTCTGAGAAGTGAGCAGCGCCCGAGCTGGTCGCCGCATCAGGTTCGGCGCCCACACAGGGGCGCCGTAGAGGGCCATGGACCGCACGATCCCCGCGTACAACCTCCGAGGTTTGGCAGGAGCCGCTTAAGCGCAGCCCCCGTCCGTTCCAACTTAGGAGCCAAACGTCGAAAGTGTTCCACGAAGTTCCATCGACTGTCGAGGACGAGTCCTAGATACTTCATCGTAGTCTCGACGCCGATGGAAACCCCTCCCGCCGTTATTTGGGACCCACCCGGAGGTGTGTGCCTACCGCTGGAGTCATATTACTGCGACAAAGAACATGCATGATTTTTTTGTTCTATTCACACGATAGGTATTTGTATTTAACTGGGCGCTTAAAAGGTTAAATGTAAAAATTGAGTTGTTTAGTTTTCTTATATCGACAAAAGGCTCGAAAATAAAAATGTGGGTCTCTAGCGAGTAACCAAAAGTTTGTTCTCAATCCCACAGAGATATACTTTTGTAAGTTTGGAAATAATACTTTTTTTCCTAAATGTTTCCAAAAGGTTAATGCTAGAACCCTTTCAAAAATTGCCTCCGTATATCACTGTCGTGATTATGCCGTTTCCCCTCGGTTTCCTTTTCATTTTCAAATGTTTCAACGGTTTCATGAATGAAGTAGCTCGGTGTTTAAGAAAAATATAAATTATTTTGAAAGTAACATGGAATTTGGCTGAACGCCAGATGTTTTATACACCTGCCTGTGCGTATTTTTAGAAAAGTTAGGCCTGAAGTCTAGGCTTTTATTTAAGCAAATCTATACTAATACATATATAAAGCTGAAAAAGTTTATTTGTTTGTTTGTTTGAACGTGCTAATCTCCGGAGCTACTGGTCTGATTTGAATAATTCTGTGTTGTGTTGGATAGTCCATTTATTGAGGATGTTTATAGACCACGTTGATATATAACGTTATTGATATAGAGCCTCCTCTTGTAAATAGATCAACTCTGGAACTCTAGTGGCCTTTATAGGCATAGATGGTAATCACAAGGATTGGAGTAAGATAGGAATTCCACACTTCTTAGTTTTGCTACTACATGAAGGTTTCTCTTCGTCGATAAAAAAAATAAGACATTTTATAAAAACAGACTCCTTTTGCCAAGGTCATTAGTCCTAAAATTTTGAAATATGAAGAAATAAACTCGGTAGGCAATTTCGGTCGTGTCATAAGTTGATTACATCATTTGTTTATATTCCCGGGGGGAGGCGGGGATGGACGCGAGCGAACGTTTTGGTGATATTCTCTGTGTAAATGGGTCCACTGGCCAACAGTGAATTGTCCACAGTTCACGAAATGTTATGTTATGATGATAGGTAGATATTTCTTTTTAGGTTGTTAGGCTTGTATATCATATACCTACGTATATTTTTTCGTACTAGCTTCTGCCAGCGGTTTCACCCGCGTTCCTGTAGGATAAAAATACCATCACCGAAAGCATCAAGCTCATACCCTGTCTGTACACCAAACATCAAAATCCGTTTAGTAGTTTTAGAGTAATTGACGGACAGACATCGAAACAAACAAACTTTCACATTTATAATATTAAGTGTGATTGTAAATATTCTGATTACTTCAAACAATTATAAAGCTTAGTTGAAGGAATCTATTACATCCCTTATTAGGTAGACAACTCTAACAAAAATCGGTATTTAAACAGGTACAGTGGAAAAACTAATACACACCCCTATCCAGACTAAAGCTAGGTACCTAATAAATAATTTCAATAACCATCCAAACCACAATTCATCAATCATCGTCACGTAAAATTAGACTCTACACCCCTAACTAATCAATGACATGAGTTCGAACATTCACTTCCAACTTCCTTGTCATCGTGTACGCTGTTGTTATGGGTCAAAGTTGATTGACACTGTTAGAGTCTACCCTCACGGTGTATTTACATTCTTACTGACGACATATAACTTGTAGTGATGACAAAGCTATGAACAGTGACGTAGGTTGACTTACGTTGAAAGGGGGGACGGGAAAGTCAACTGGAGACGCGTTTTTTTTTAATGTTCCGATGTAACTATACATACAAATAATGTATATCGGTGAGGCCGGACGGCGAGTGTGTTTTATTCGGCTGGTGACTTAAAATGGATGTTGGACTTTAGGGAGCATTGAAATAAATTCGCTGTAACGTTTATCGAACTGCCATTTAATTACAAAAATACTTATAGAAGTAAGAATGTTAGGTTAAAATGTGTTCAGTTCGCTAATAAAAAGAGCATCCCCCGACGAGGCAAGGTGTACTTACATGCCTGGCGGGCTTTCTGCCTGACTGTTGTTCGTTGGGATTTCCTATCCATGTTTATTCGCATGTAAACTTCATATTATGCGCGAGGTAGGATTTTTGACGTCATTCGTTGATCGTCTATGTGCGACTTCTGTCATCTGTCACTTGTCATGTGTACAACGTGTTTATTAATAATTTTCAAGAGTTAAACGGTTATGGCTATACTCTACGCGACAACCGACCTCCTGGGCCGTCACTTCGCCTTATTCTTATTATAATTAGTCCATTGAAATGTTACAATTTGAGGGCCGAATTATGCATTTTTTAGAGGACGCAATTTTATTTTTTGATCATGTAGGGGGGTCAATAGAAGCTTAACTTGAAGTTTGTGGGGTCGCCACCCTTGTCCCTCGGCCGCCATCTTGGAAAAAGGGATGGAAACACTTTTTTTGCTATATCTCGGAAACTATGCATCGTAATAAAATTTTTAAAATCATAATTTGTAGAAAATTATTTTGCCTACAAATATGTTTAATAACTTTTTGCCCTAAATTAACAATTAAAGAAGTTATAAGTAAAAAAGTGAAATTTTGTTAATAAAATTTTCTCTTTTGCTCTATAACTTTTTTTTACATTTTATAAATAAATGGCTTCAGACCAATCTTGTAGAATATTTTTCGAGAAATTTTTTTCCCTACAACTGTTTTCAATTTCATTCATTAGAAACTCAGTTACAGCGCTCCGAAGTTAACCGGGTTCGTCAAATTAGTCCAGTCAAATAAGCTTAAATTAGGTAAGAATCTCGGAACGCGAGATTACCAGCTGTAATTTTGTAAATACTTGTATATTGACACCCTAAAACTTGTCTCAAAACCATGGTATATATGGTAGGGTGTAAGCAACTCTTAAAATTCAGGATCAAAGGTCCCAAAAATCGTTCTTTTGCGGTTTTTTGAAAATAACTCATTTCCTATGGGTTTTTGGTATTTGTATTCATTATCAATATTGTAGAATACAAAATTCTCTACAACATTTGTCTAATTTTTTTTTTACATGGTGAACCGTTGTCGAGTTAGCGGGCGGAGAACGAACGGTCAATTTTCCACTTTGAAAGCGTCTATCTTTCAAACAATTGAATTTGACGAAAAATAGTTTTAGAAACCATAACGTCTTTTTTAATGTCCTATCCATAACCAACCATCACGGATAGGTTAGCTGAAAAAAAAATGTCTGATGTGATGCAGTGACCGTGCGTTCTCCGCCCTCTAACTCGACAACGGTTCACTATGTAAAAAAAAAATTAGACAAAAGTTGTAGAGAATTTTGTATTCTACAATATTGATAATGAATACAAATACCAAAAACCCATAGGAAATGAGTTATTTTCAAAAAACCGCAAAAGAACGATTTTTGGGACCTTTGACCCTGAATTTTAAGAGTTGCTTACACCCTACCATATATACCATGGTTTTGAGACAAGTTTTAGGGTGTCAATATACAAGTATTTACAAAATTACAGCTGGTAATCTCGCGTTCCGAGATTCTTACCTAATTTAAGCTTATTTGACTGGACTAATTTGACGAACCCGGTTAACTTCGGAGCGCTGTAACTGAGTTTCTAATGAATGAAATTGAAAACAGTTGTAGGGAAAAAAATTTCTCGAAAAATATTCTACAAGATTGGTCTGAAGCCATTTATTTATAAAATGTAAAAAAAAAGTTATAGAGCAAAAGAGAAAATTTTATTAACAAAATTTCACTTTTTTACTTATAACTTCTTTAATTGTTAATTTAGGGCAAAAAGTTATTAAACATATTTGTAGGCAAAATAATTTTCTACAAATTATGATTTTAAAAATTTTATTACGATGCATAGTTTCCGAGATATAGCAAAAAAAGTGTTTCCATCCCTTTTTCCAAGATGGCGGCCGAGGGACAAGGGTGGCGACCCCACAAACTTCAAGTTAAGCTTCTATTGACCCCCCTACATGATCAAAAAATAAAATTGCGTCCTCTAAAAAATGTAAAGCTCATGTAACATTTCAATGGACTAAATAATCTTTGCCTATACTTATTATACTCTATGTCAGCTTGACAAACGACACCCGTAATCTGATCTAGCTCTTCAAAATAAGGTTGCAACACATAGCACTATAGAATAAACCTTCTTAAACAGAATTCCTTAATTCTCTATCTCCCTTTATGTATGTATTTATGTGTTTTGTTGACACAACATCATAACAACGTGTTTTTTAATCCCGAACAAGAATGATATATTAAAAGTAGAATCCAATGTTGTGTTTACTGTATTAGGCTTAGTTCAAATGAACGTGCAAAACCGTTTGCCTTGCATCGGGCGGTGACACTTTCCGCGTATCTGAACTTAGCCTTATTTTTATGAGTTAATCAGTACAACTTTTATATCTAACCTATTGATATATACTTAATAAGTTTGTTTACTCATTGTAGACAAACAATAATAATAAAGATCTTTATTCGACAAAAGATTCTATTTCCACTATACATAAAGAGTTATTTCCAATAGCTGTACAAACCATACAATAATTAAGTTACCAAGAACCTTTGAATGAGTTTGGAAAATTGGGAAAAAGGTACATTCCTTTACGCTATGGTCCCCTTGAAAATTCCACAGAAGTAGTGAATGTTTTATTACGGTGTTTTGCTCGGGGACGGCCGTAACGCCATGAATTTGGGCCAAATGAACTTATTTTTTCAACGTTTTGCGGTTGAATGAAACATTTCGTTGTTTGTTGTGAACAGATAGTTCTATAGATAGACTAGAGTTGAGTAATGTTTGTGTCTTATTGTGTCTAACCGCCGTACTCAGAGTCATTTAATGTTTACTGTCCCTGTCCTTAGCAATTTTTGGATACAAAATCGTTACTAAGGAATGCTATAAGCAATCATTAAATGTCTCCGAGTGCGGCAGTAAGTTGCATATCAGATAAATAATAACTAACATACCTGTACGATCCTCTATCCATTTAAACAAGTTTCGCATCAGCTTCAAGTTCTTCCATTATCAACTTTTTAATGACACCAACTTTCATTTTAAAGTCTTAAACGAAGAACAAATCACTTTGAAACTTCAATGCGAAAAAACACGGATTTAAATTATTTAAACGTCTATACAACCGATACATTATAACGCACACCATAGTCTTTTCCCAAACACACGCCGGTACATATTAGGCCATAAATATCTAAAAGTACATTCAAAACATTGCCTCGTACATAAGTAATAAGCGACGCGATGTAGACACGCGGTGACACGAGCGCCTGCCACAAAACCCCGAGCAATACTGAATGAACGTTGAATTGCAAAATCTACACAGGCGCTGTACGTACCAACTTGTGATCGCTACCCGCTCAGACTTAAGACATTACGTTGATATAATAAAAGAAGAAATATAAAGGCAATCATTCCATTATCTTATAACCTTTTGATAAAAGATTCAAGTAACATTTCGAAAATGTCTCCTAGTTTAGTAAAGTGCTTATCTCATGTTTAGTATTAACATAAAAGATATAAGTAGAAACATTTACTCACACATTTACTAAAAGAACAAAGCCTACTGCATACATTGATCGCTGTTCTAGTGAATTCATTTTCATTTAGTGTGACATTTTGCTAAAATTAAGTCGGCAGGCGTTCTCGTGGGAACGTTTGCAACTGTATGTACATTTTGCAAAATACAAAATCGTTAAGTGATCGAAGTACTTATTAAGCCATTTTGTACTAGCTATATATACATGTATACATTGCATATATTGAACTGTGTGTTGATTAGAGTAGAGTACGATTATCATACATACATAACTTGTCGCCTGCCTTCCATGAGCGTAGGCAGACGCAATGGAACGCCAATGACTACTATTATTACTTCGATTCTCGCTACTGTTTTTTTTACCTATACTTGTACTCTTCACGAGCTGACTAAGGAAGAACATATAAGCAGGGGTCGGGCAGCCCCATTCTCTAATAAATTTTATCTCTAACCCACCTGTCGAGCGTGAAGATTATAGTAAACCCCTCTTATGTCATCACCATCATCATCATTAACAGCCTATAAGTGGCCACTGCTTACCAAAGGTCTCTTCCATTGGAGAAGGTTTGAGCATAAATCTTGCTCAATGCGGGTTGACGATTTCAAACTTATAATTCAAAATAAAATTATAAGCCCAGGTTTCCTCACGATCTTTTACTTCACCGTATGTCAGTATCTAAATAATCTTAGAAAGTAGGTACATATAACTCGGAAAAGTCACATTGGTACTTGCGGTTGGTAGGTTTTGATCCCGCACTCTCATGCGTGAGAAGTGGGTGTCTTAAGGGTGCTGTTCCACCAGAGATGAGTTATGCTACGTTGCTGTGGATGCGTTTGGCTTCCACCAATCATATTCATTGGTACACATAGCTAAGCACTGGTGGATATGAACTCAGCTAAGCTATGTTTTTTTTATATGAAAAGATGCGTGTTATGGATGGCTTTCCTACTATCGATACATCGCATACTCGAGCTGCGCATCTTCCTCACACAGCTACATAACTTAGTATCAGTGGTAACGGTCACATAGTTTCACATCTTAGCTATTACATCTTCGTAGCATACGAGTAGCTACATAGCATATATCTGGTGGAAAAGCGCCCATACCTCCGGGCCACCATCCCTCTTATATACAATGATATAAGACCTCTTATGTACCTACTGTATCACGAGCTGTTGATTTTGATTCGTAAGCAAGTATATTAATCTGTGTTGTTGTTTTGCTCTCTGACGTCACCACAACTATTAATCTTCATACAATACGTTCTCGGGTCAATTACAAAGAAAATCTAGACGAAAATAGACCACTAACTCACTTTAACGATGCGAGAAATTTCTATACCTACACACACAAAATTGAAACTGTATCGTAGTAACTTTTTCTTCAGGTTTGTTAGCATCTGTTTAAGTACTTCAAAGTCAAAGTCAAAGCATTTATTTCAATTAATCCTAAATAAGGCACTTTTGAAACGTCAAATTGAATTGTCCGTCAGTCTGTCTGTCAGTGAAGCTAGGCGCTCGTTCCAAAGTGTTGCTTCGAATGGAGAAGAACGAGCAAGAAACTCCATCGTTACTCTTTTTAAAAAACGTTTTTTACAATATCTCTTCATCTAAATATTATTGGTTTCAACATTTCTACAGACATCTTCATTTAGTCACGTTTATGTTCCGTGTTAAGGACAATAACGTGAGGAAATCTGGACTAATAACTTTCTAACTACCTACATATAAGTTTGATAGGATAGCCATCCCCTCTTGAGCAAGCGTGGTGATTGATGCTCAAGCCGTCTCCGTTTGAGTGGAGGCATTTGCTCAGTAATAGAAACTTCAGGCTGTTGATGTGATGTGAAGTCCCTATTTTTCTACGGGGAAATTCATCCAATGACTTCTTTCACCTTGGGCGAGGCGGAAGGGAGTGTCTCTTACTTTCTAAAAACCACCCGGTTTCTGCTACTGCCGCCGGAGCCCCGGTAACCAGCTAGCCAGTCCGCAGCTCCAGGACATGTAAAGTTCCTAGGACAATTTTATTCATTGTCTTTGATTTTTTTTTTTTTTGTAATGTTGAAATTGTTCTAGAGTATCAGTAATTGAAAATAAGCGATGTACGAGATCCACAGTCCATTTAAGAGTAAGCCACTAGCCTAGTTTAGACATGTCATTTATAATTTATCTCTCAATCTAGGTACTTGACAGCGCAGCCCTAAAATAGGTCATAAATTATGCCTGTATAATCAGGCTAAGGGTAACTGTCCACATTGCGTCATTACAAATGCAAGCATTCTTTATGAATAATAGGCGGCCTACAAATGACAAGTGCTTGCATCTTGCTTAGAAACAATCAAAACTGGTCACGAAACAGCAACTATAAATCCACTAGTTTATCGTTTTTGACAAATGCATACATTCGTGAAATGACGCAACATGGGCAGTAGACCTAATACCAATGCCGATACCTCTAATAAAGGTAAAAAGTAATAAACATTTATAGTAGAATGAAACCTATTGGAAATGGAAGAGAATATGCTAAAAATAGAAAAAAAAAAACAAAAATTCCGCTCCATCCGAGTTCGGGAAGTGGGGAGGGGGGAGGGTTTAAGAGAAAAAATCGGTTCATCACAATATTCGGTGAAACTACAAGTCCTATGGAAAAAAGATAAATGGGAAAGTTGTAAAACTTAAATAACTTCTAACGCCCTATATGTATACATAACAATCAACTGATACATAAATTATGAATAGAACGACCCAATTATCATATCAGTAATGAATACTAAGACACTGTATATCATAATACGAATTACTAGGTAATCAAGAAATCATATTAACTGTATGAAATTCTATCTTAATAAGCTGGTGTCGTATAACGCTTACGTCACTTAAATGGGTATGGAACGCGCCGTCGCCCGATGAGTCCAGCCACTTTTTCTTGAATAAAAACTTTGTGCTAACAATATTGAACACAAACAAAGATAATTATCTAATTCAGTGCAGTCGTTCGGGAGATATGAGCATGCATAGACTTTTATGTGATTATTTTATATTAATAGAACACATAGATAAATAGGTTTAGATTATATTTTCTTTGACCTGAAGAAAACCTTACAGGTATATTTCATCTATCTACCAAGGACTGAAAGGTTAGTGCAGTGACTGCCACGCAACGTGTGACGAGTTCAATTCTCGCACGGAACAACTCTTTGTGTAATCCATAAATTGTTGTTTTGGTTCTGGATGGCATGTGAACTTGTTGACACAGTAGAAAATAAAAGAGATGGGCAATGTTTATTTGTTTTCTAAAAAATACAGGTCACTGACCCCGTTCTGTGATAAAAACAGAAACTTTTGACATTAGAGTGATTATGATCAGGAAAAATGTATTCTTGTGAGTTCCGCGTGTTTGTTTTATCTCTTAGAAAAAGGGAGGAAAATGTTTGGACAAGTGATATGATATTTATGTCGTTTACGTTAGGTAGAAAAAAGAAATGGTGACATGTAGCCAGTGACAGACTCCCACGTGTTGAAAGGAGGTTGTTCCTTCCAAAAGTAAATCAATATGATAAAATATAACCTGGGTATTTTCAAGGCTCGAGTGAATAGGTTGTTTATTTAGGCGTGTTCCATTGTAGGCTATATCATCGCTTACCAGCAGGCGAGATAATAGCCAAACTCCAGGCTATTGCCAATAAAAATATAAAAAATACATACTAGCATCAATGCGACTAGTTTTCAGTACTTATTCTGCGATAAGTATGTTATTACTAGGTTGCAGTGATCGTTTAGGTACTTATATGACCCTTTTTAACGCAAACTATTTGCCAACGCTTCAATATTTTACTCAATTCAGGCTATGTTAGTTTTGTTATTACAAAGACAAATGTGTTAGGGTCGGTTCATACCTGACGTAAAATACGTCGAGCGTATCATCGGTCGTACTGACGTATCATCGGTTGAGTGTGAACGGTCAAGTGTGTTTCTATACATTTGTCTGTCCTGGCGTTACGCGACGCATGTTCCGTCAGATATGAACCAATCCTTAAGCTTGTAATATCAACTGACTTAATGCTTATTGTGTCACTATATATGTTGTTGTGCCCTAACTGGGTTTCACGTTAAAACTAACCTGTAATGTACCACCTTCATCTGAATGCGAATAAATGATTTGATTTGATTACAAAAACTCTTTCACTATCTAACCACAGTCCACACAAAAATATCCAGTGTCCACACAACACATAAATCTGATATATCGAACGTTGAACAAACAAAGTCTACCTCAATGAAATGACGTCATAGCAGCGAGCTTAATATTCGGTATTGTACTCGGTTGCCCGGGTATCGATTGGACGAGCCTGTTGCTCTTATCCGGAACCCGGGTACAACTGATGTTAACTATTCAAAGGTTCACTGTAATGGAATTAGTCGTGGAGTCCTATGTAGGTAAATATTTTTGTTGTTCCATTTTTTTGCTTTGTTTATACGCTGATGTTGTGAACATTACAATAATAGGGATGATGATGGGGTATGAAAATTAAATGTCTATTTAGTCCGTCAGTTAGGTAATGATAAAATATAAGACACGTATTTTTTTTATTTTGTCTTATAAGATGATAACAATACTTGGATAAAACGATAAAAAGTGAGAGCAAATACATCATTTCTACGGATAAAATTATCTACAAGTGACATCATGCGATATTTGAAATCGAAAAATCTTCAAAAGTACCGTATTTGTTTTCGTAAGAAAATATAAAATACGTGTCTAATATTTAACCTATTATGTTAAAGAATAGCAGACTCCGCAAACGTTGTTTTTACTTTGGAAATTTTCCTGCACATCTTTGTTTTTTTTTTAACAATAACAAACCCAACAATTACCAGGAAATTACGAAATCGGTTCAGCTGTTCCCGAGATTTGTGCTTAGCGAAATATTTAGAGATTCATTTTTATATCATAGAAGCTATTTCATTATTTTATAAGCACTTAAGGTTTATACCTGATCAGTTTTTACTACATTTTCTGAAGTTTCAACTAGACGAGTGTTCATAATTAACGTTTGGCCTTTGAATCAGAATGAAAGGTTCAAAAAGAAGGACAGGTTATTCAGGAAACTACGACAATAGCACTCTTGCCATCACAATAATAAACTGTTTTTCTATAAGAATAAAATAACTCTTTGCCATAAAAATGTTTATGGCAAAGAGGTATCTCTCCCCTTTATATCACTGCCCTAACACGCATAAATCTCGCTAGACGCGAAGGAATCATACAGCGTGGCACGTTCTGCGCGCCTCAAAAAGCCATCAGACCGCCACAGATGGGTCTCAGTAAGGATAATACCTGACCCGGAGCCAAGGCTCGGATACCGGTTAAATTTTCAAACCGTTATTATGTACTTGTACGCAAAACCTTTACATTGGGTTTCGTTCGCGAAACCGGTTTTTTTAAACCGGTATTTGGAACAGTATTTTCATAAAGGTTTTTTCGGATTAACCGGTTTAGAGCAATAAAAACCGGTTAATACGACGCACATCAAAGAAACGCCGCGCGCTGTTCAGCTTATTTCAATAATAATATTTCAACGCGTGTACCGACATGCCGCTCGTCGAATAAACCGGTTAATTTAGGTTAAAATAAAGTTCTTTAATGTTCACGTTCTTAAGAAAAGTTCGGAGGAAAACCGATATAAACCGGTATTAACCGGTATTTTTTAAACCGGTTCCGAGCCTTGCCCGGAGCTGCGGACTACCTAGCAGGATACCGGGGCTCGGGCTCGAAAAGCAGGAGTAGGAACAGGGTGGTTTTTAGTCAGTAAGAGTTTGTCACTCCATTTCGCCTCACCCAAGGCGAGAGAGGTCAATGGATGATTTATCGCACTCAAAATAAAAGACGCGTTGGAATAACAAACATAAATTCACATTTTAACTCTTACTATGACTTAGCAATAGTTTTATGACGCGTATGTGACTGTTATATTAGTCTAATACGATGTTCTAAAACTGTTTAAATCGAGCTATTTGACCATCGAGCTGGATATTACTGAATATTACCAACATCTGTGGCTAGACTTTAACTGTCTAATATCTCATACGATTTTGATAGCTTCTCGTCTTTATGTTAAGGTTAATGTGGGTGGATAACCTGAGATAGTGAAAATTTAAAGTCTAAACTCTTAATAGATAAAATTAAAATTGAGATGCTGCCGTCATCTATTATAACTCATTCTTCTTCTCATACGTTCTCTTCATTGCTGAAGGTCGTGTCTTTTTTTTTTGAGGGGGTATATCATCCAATGACTTCTCCCGCCTTGGGCGAGGCGAGAGGGAGTGTCAGACTCTTACTGACTAAAAACCACCCCGTTCCTTCTCCTGCTTTTCGAGCCGGAGCCCCGGTAAACCCGCTAGGTAGTCCGCAGCTTCGGATCAGGCATCAGCCCTACTGGGCCCCATCTGTGGTACTAGTCTGGTGCATGCGTCACTTGATGCACGACCCTCCTCCAAGCGCCCCTGTCCTCGGCGTTCTTTATAGCTTGTGGAAATGCCAGACAGGGTGAGGCTTTTTATAGCATCCAGCCAACGGGTTGGTGAACAACGGGTTGGTAGACAACCGTGTGGTCTTTTCCCGGTAACTTAACCAACAACCACCAGGGGCCTTAGTCTGCTATTACAATTGTGTCAGAATGGTCGATCACAGATCAGTGCAAGAGGGACGGAGCTATACAACCTACACAGCTCCGTCCCTTTCCCCAGATTGTTGCGGTTTCTACGCAAAATGTGGTCAGTATTCGTTGCAGGCATGGTTATTGTTCGTTGGGTATGGTGAACAGCCTCGTGGCATATCTTTTTATATATAATTCTTCTGTAAGTGTGTATGTCACTGAACTTCTCTTAAACGACTGGACCGATTTTGATGATTTTTTTGTATCTGTTCAAGGGAATCTGAGAATAGTTTAGATTCACAATTTTGTCCGCTGGACAATGTTTGTGTAGTTGTTGATTTTGGAATGTTTTACATTGGATCCGACATATTTTCAAATTAAAGACGTGTAGACAGGACAACGTCTGTCGGGTCCGCTAGTAAAGTATAAAATGCTTATAGTTATCAGATCTTCTGGGTAGAAGCTATTTGTATCCAATAGTTCCTTGGGACCCATATCACACTGATCTGAAAGTCATTCTTTAGAGGGTTTTGTTTATCTGCTTGCGTCTTGTGATTCAAATTCTAGTTTATTTATTGTTTGTCACAGATCAACACAAGATTCAGTCCTTAATTATAGTCAAAATATTTGTCACTTAACAATACATTCATAATAATCACAATTTCAGTGATGAATTATGTTAATGGCAATAAATGTTGTACCAGAAATGTCTACATCGTAAAACTTGATAAAATATTTCTCTCCATCTCGCAGTAGTCACGGCTGGCAACCTCAGATACAACCACTCGAGCAACGAGTAAGTTAATCTACTTACAGAAGTTAATATCATTAGCAATTTAGCCCGACCCCAATTAAAGTAATATAAAGCCAGCTTCAGGCCCTTTTTTTCAACTAAAAACAGAATTTTACCTTATTCAATAAGTTATTTTAGACTTTCTGAAATACAATACCTACACTTAAAATTAATAAGGCTTTAAAACCTAAAGTGGTCTTATTATTTTGTACTTTATAAACAACTGCCTATAACAAGGCCACACAAAATTGGGAATATAAAAATTCTGTTTTCGTAGCGATTTCGTAGCAATGCGTAGTACACACGTAGCCGCGTAGTAGGCTCGTAGCGTTTGCTGTGTAGATATTTTGGCACCCAATTTCGTATGTAAACCTTACCTTTCCGTTTTCTGGTTTATGTAGGATTTGCGGAAAGGACACAGGTTTCTTTTTATGCTAGGTAATGTGTGTAGAGGTATGTATAAGAATACAGAATAAGGTAAACGGATATATTATATTGGTAAAGTTTGTAGTGAAACTAGTGAAACTAAAAAGATTTTTGAAAATGTCACTGATATTTGTGTGTGTATCGTCACTTCTTTTGTCCCCAAAAAGGTAGGCAGAGGTTCACATTACGGCACTTAATGCCGTAAAATGTACACTAATTTTTCACCACTTGTGTTATAAGTCCCATGTAATAGGAGGTAAGTCTATTGCCATATATACTGTGCACATTCCCAGACTCCGTGGTACTACTGAGAAATTTTAGAAAAACTGAAAAACGCGCAGTAATACTTTGCATGAAACCTATGAATACTTAGTTCATCAGATATCATCCAGTTGTTGTAGTAATGGTACCTAAAAATCATGCTACTACCATGTTTTTTATAGAAAAAATAAGTTAAAATAAATGCTTTGACTTTAACATTCACAAACTAGTTCACCGACCTGCGTTCGCAATACGACCTATGTACGCAAAAAATCAAAACTAAACCTACATAATATAAAACCAGTACATCAATTTTTATCTTATAGCCTACGAACGGCAAAAGCTTCTATATTTCACCGACATCACGAAAGGGAGGTGCGTATTTACATTCACTCTCAGTGACGAAGATAGATGACCGGATTCTAATATTCTGAGCCTACTGGGTCAAGGTCAGGGTGTTCGATTCTTGTGTTGCGTCAGCGTCAGGTATTTTTGGGTAGACTAGATATTTACGATTTTGTCTAGTTTATATTTAGACTATCTAAAATCGATAAAACAGATAAGTATTCTACTAGTATTGATAGTTTAGATACGTTTTACTAGTAGTACTCGTTTTTAAGGGATGAAATGAATGACTTCTCCCGTCTTGGGCGAGGCAAGAAGGAGTGTGAGACTCTTACTGATTAAAAACTACCCCGTTCCTACTCCTGGTTTTCGAGCCTATGTGCCCCGGTAAACTCGTAATTAGTCCGTTTTATTGTATGTATAATTCACTTTAAAGGTACAAGTGTTACGAATGCCTGAGTTTGAGCGAACTTTTATTCTTTATATTTTTAAATTAACCTCTCTGTATTAACGTAACGTCACACATTATAGTCCATATTTAACATTTTTTCTATAAACTACCTAATCAAAAACGATACTAATATTTTACAAACCTATTTCTTGCCGTCTAGCAGTTTTCATCGAATTAGCATTGTAGGTACGTACTTTAAAATATGTGGGACGACTAATAAATTAAAAAATGCTATCACATCGACGCTCAAAGAAAACGCCCACTTCAAAGAGAAATACTGGCAGCAGCTTTGCTTAAGTTAAAATAAATATTTCATCAATAGCGACTAGCGTAGTGCTACGACTTTGTCTAAGTTATACATAGCAATATTCCTTTCTAATTTTCTCAGCACTACCACATGATGGACTGAATGAAATTGCCTTTTTTAAGGGAAAATCATCCAATGACTTCTCTCACCTTGGGGAGGCGAGAGGGAGTGTCAGACTCTTACTGACTAAAAACTACACCATTCCTACTCCTGCTCTTTGAGCCGGAGCCCCTGTAAACCCACTAGGCAGTCCGCAGCTCCAGGTCGGATATTAGCCTTATTGGGCCCCATCTGTGGTGTGATGGCTCTTTGAGACGGGCGTGGAACGCGAAGTGCGGTAACCTTGGATGTTGATAATGCCTTAAGGTAAGGTCTTGCACAATTTACAGAGTGAGGACTTATTAAGTCTTCGTGTTTAAGTTTAAATAAATCAAAGCACAAAAATGGGGCAAAATCGATCACCAGCAGCAGACGGGAGAAGCCACAAGCAAAACTTAATTACTTACATAGCTACTACGATTAATTTAATAAATACTTCAATTAACTTATAACTTTACAGATCAAAGCAATATTACTTAAACAGCTACCTGTAAACCAACCAAGGCCACACATATAAGTTTAAGATCCCCCCAATTTACTTGAAATAATGAAAACCCCGTCGTAAACGATTATTGTTTTAAAGTTTAATATATAAACCTCTACTAAGTGGTACTAGTTATAATTACTTACAAGTAGTAGTTAAGTTAATTAACTGGTGTAGTTAAGTGCGGTAATAAACTTGTATTTAGTTATGTTCAAAGTTATACATTTATATTGTTTAATCTAAGGTAAATGTTTGAGGGATTTGACTGCCTCGTTGGTCGAATGGTCGCAAGTGCTACTGCTGGACAAGGGGTCTCGGATTCGATTCAAGGTTCGGGAAAAATATTACTGGTGTAGCGGTTAAGGTTTTATTACGTATACTGGCAGGCTAGGCGTCGTTACACGTACTGGCAGGCTACGATATGAGACATTTGGAATGTGACGGTTTGAATGATAGCTTCAAATCAAATCAAATCACTTTAATGCATCCATAGTGTACAATGTGGTCTACAATTTTACAGTAATATGTTCCAACTATGGGCCCTATTGGGCACCGCAAAAGTACTTAATCTACTTACATATTAATTGGTAACATTGTTTAAATAATATCAAAATCGTAATTGCTTCGTGTAAACAGCACAAGCTAAACTGGGTTTTATTGTAACTTTCGTGAGACATACTAAATCTATACATATAATAAAATCGTAGAAAAGTGCTGTCTGTACATTGAAAATAAAAAAAATAGCAGGGGTTATTGTTATGTCGATGTCGAACCCAAAAATGTAATTAACTTTTTTTTGTCTGTTTGTCTGTTTGTCTGTTTGTCTGTTTGTCTGTTTGTCTGTTTGTCTGTTTGTCTGTTTGTCTGTTTGTCTGTTTGTCTGTTTGTCTGTTTGTCTGTTTGTCTGTTTGTCTGTTTGTCTGTTTGTCTGTTTGTCTGTTTGTCTGTTTGTCTGTTTGTCTGTTTGTCTGTTTGTCTGTTTGTCTGTTTGTCTGTTTGTCTGTTTGTCTGTTCGTCTGTGCGCGCTAATCTCAGAAACGGCTGATCCGAGTTGGATGCGGTTTTCACGAATATATTGTGGGATGCTTAAATTTACATTTAGTGTTTGTTTCATGTCAATCGGTTCATAAATAAAAAAGTTATGTCAAATTAAAGAATCACGTCGAACATTCTATGCTTATACCATTAATCTCCGCAACTATTTGACGGATTTGGTTGAAATTTGGTACAAATATAGTTTAGAACCTTAGAAAGGACATAGATATATTTTTATTTCAAAAATCAAAAAATAAAATAAAAATAAGAAATAAATTATTTATAAATAATTCTATGTCGATCGTTACACGACTTCGGTTCATGTTATTGTTTTAATTTATCGAAAAAAAGTAAATAAATAGTAAAAAGGTATGAAAAAAATAATATCAATATAATAAAACATTTAGTACAAAGAAAATGCTCTAACGGAGTATAGATAATTCTATGTCGATCGTTACACGACTTCGGTTCATGTTATTGTTTTAATTCATCGAAAAAAGTAAATAAATAGTAAAAAGGTATGAAAAAAATAATATCAATAATCAATTAAACTTTTAGTACAAAGAAAATGCCCGAACGGAGTATAAATAAATAATCCAAGTTGTCTTTATCCTCGATAGATGGCGTTGGGATCGAAATAGATCGCGCTATGGTTTCGTTACATTCATTTGGTTGGGTATCGGCCGAGCGCTTCGGTACTATCGTAGAAAAAGTGTATTATCAGTCGTATGATTATTTGTCTGTAGTGGTCCTGCTGTTTCGTATATTCTAAATTGGTTTCGTTGTATTTGTCAATTAATAAGTTTATTTGTTGGGTTTTCCTGGTTTTTTGGTTAAACTATTTAACGTAGGTTTAGTTTGATATCGATTATTAGTAGTTACTGTAGTTAGTTTTTTTAAAAAAATTGTAAGTCTAATTTTTTTTTAATTAGATTAGATTTAAGTCGTTTCTTTTAAATTATTTAGTTTAAGCTTGGTTATTATAGCATAGAGGATAGGTTGTAATATAGTTTCTTTTTTAATTGTTATAAATTCGTAATTCGTAGCTTTCTTTAGTTTTAAGTTAGTTTAAGTCCGTTTTTAAACTATTTTTTCAATGCCCTAAGTGAGTATACATCTATTAAATTCAAACGCAGAGCTCATTATGTTGATTTTTGAAGAGTTCCCTGGAATATCTTCCACATCTCATTTTTGAAGAGATCCCGCGAGATCGGGAACTATGTGGTTAAAACCAAAAATTTGCCGGAAGTCACTATTCCACGCGAACGAAGTCGCGGGCAAAAGCTATTAATTATTATGTTATCGGCTTACTCACGTAATGTTTTGACGACGACACGACACACGACGCGGCGATTGTCGCGGAATGCTGCTCATGAATATGAGCCTCTAGCATGGCTTGAAACTAGTCGAGTTGCTCGTCAAAACATTACGTGAGTAAGCCGATAACATAATAACTAAACTGGGTTTTTTTTCGGTTTGTCGAAAATTTCTCAGTATTAGCGCGGACTCTGGAAATATACCCAGTATATAGCAATAGATAGGCTCACGTCCTATCACATGGAACTTATAACACAAATGGTGAAAAGTGGGTGTACATTGCCCAGTGGTATAATGCCACTTAATGGGATGTAACGTGCCGTAATGTGCAGGTACCCCACTGCCTACTCATTCGGGGATAAAAGGCGTGACGTTGCATATACTTATAAATGGTTGATGGAGTTTAAAAGTTTTGTAAGTTAATCAGATAATCAGCTTTAATATCTTTAATAATGTAATGTTAAAGTTAGCACTTTTTAAACTCTCACGGGTAAAGCGTCGAAACAATTTTGATTTATTATACAATTTGCAAAACGACTCCGATGAGGATTATTTATCGACGCTTTAAGTTAGTTTTTATTTATTTTTAGGTATTTTAAGTTGTAAATATTTTATTTAGGGATAGTTATTATTAGTAAAGATTAAAATTACTTGGAAAATACACGTGTATTTTGTAACATCTGTTTAATTGTCTAGTCTAGTTAATAAGTATAGGTCATTGAAGAAATCTAGAGATATGTAGTTACATAACTTTACATTATCTGCAAGAAGTTGTAAAACAGACTCATCTTACATTTTATTTCAAACAAAAAAGAAGCAAAATGAAAACAAAACACATTCACGTTTTATTTTAAACTTAAGTCGTTTTATAAACGAATTTACAAACAAACAAACAAACAGACAAACAAACCATACTTTACAGCATTCACTTTATTGAATTGGAGCCGAGAGTAAAGTGGCACTTAAAGTTTAGAACACATTTGTTACATAACGCTCAGAATTTGGTAAATATACGAGAGCACGAAAAATGTTGTTTGCTAGTAAATAATACCTGATAGTAATTACGTACCTTCTTTCAGTAATTTATGTAAAACTTTTTTTAATAATAAAAAGGATATTTTTTTACCACCTCCACTTTAAAGTCAAGTTATATCATTAAAACCTTCTCCTAAGTTTGAAAAATACCATGCTAATAACGGCATCAAAATCGGTACATCGAAACGCGAGATAATTGCGCACAAACATACATACAGGTCAAACAGAGAACCTGTTTTTTTAAGTAGGTTAAAAACTGAATTGGTTTTTTAATAAAAAATCTTTAATAAACTATTTTAATTCTATTACACTTCTATTGAGCATCTTAATGACACCTACATAGATTTCGTATTTTTTCAGGCTATTTATTTTACAGGAATAAGTAAAGAATTATTTTTTATTACCTTGAAATTGATGATTGAAAAAGTTTTCGGTTTCGGCAAACTAAAATTGAGTTTTGTTTTCCGAAATTTTCAGTACTAGCCGAGAGTTACTCCACTTATGTACATCAAGTACCTAAGTTTTTTTTTTTGATGACGATAAACCTTCAAATACCGCTAGCTTTTGGGGACAAAAGATCAGGGAGTGTGGGATTTTTACCTCACTAAAACCACCCGGGTGGCCACCCCCGTTAGAGTACTACTTACAGGTGCACCTGTAAGTAGTACTCTAACTGCCACACTCAGAGTCATTTAATGGTTACTTAACCCAGTCCTTAGGAATTGTTTTCGATACAAAATCGTTACTAAGGAATAGTTTATGTAATCATTAAATGTCTCTGAGTGCGGCAGTAAGAGCCTACCGAGTCCTGTAAGTAGACCTACTCCGAAGCCCCCAAAGTACATCAAGTCTAATATAATTCAGCCAAGAAGCGCATTCCATTCAATTTTAAAGCTTATCATACATATACTTAAGTATGTTCTTGTCCGTACATATAAATTTAATCTACAGTACTTCGGTACAATCTCGTTTGTCATCTGAGTCGGGTTAAGTGTAATTTTTCAAAGAGAATTTTCTGTTGTCAGTTAAATGGAGCTTGGATTGAAACTTGTTATGTTTGTTTCTTTGTTTTATATTTGAAAACATTATGTAATCTAGACTAATCAATAAAATTGGAGTGTCTGTTTGTAATATTGAAATAACTGCTTTTTACTACATTCATATGAATATACATATAAATACATTTTTTTCAGAATAAGACCTAGCGGGTTACCGGAGTTCCAGCTCGAAAAGTAGGAGTAGTAACTCGCTCACCTCGCTCAAGGCGAAAGAAGTTATTGAATGGCTTCCCTCTAAAAAAGAACTACAGTTTCAATTTGAATTCTCTTATTTATTTTGTTTTGGACAATTCACTTATCGGGGAAGACTATAAGCCTAGTAATAGCGCTGTGATCTATACGAGCCGAGCAGCGGGTAAAACCGCTTGGAACTAGCTAGTAAACATATAACTACACTCCGATACTTACCTTTTGAAATAGTAACATACCTAACTAATATAACGTTACATACGAGTACTACAGGAGTGAAACTCCGCTCGGAAAGTGAGTAAATTAACTGTTTACTTAGGGAGTCCTCGGAGTAATTCAGTCGCAATAATATTAAAAACCAACAAAACCTTTCCCGCTGGATATACCTTCCCTGTTGGGTTACACCTGTAAAATAAATTTCAACAAACTTTTCGGATCGTTCCGGATTTCCAAATAGAGGATCTGATTTATCGTGAATTTTTTGGCTTATAAATACGTTTTATAAATTTAATTTTCCGTGAATTTAATTTTTTAGTAAAACTTGGAACTACTAAAGTAGGTTTAGAGCAAAAGATAGCAACACAAAGGTGCACAGTATGAAAATGTACACTAACATTTTTAGACAAAAAAGAAACTCTAAAAATGATCATCTATACTAATATTATAAAGCTGAAGAGTTCGTTTGTTTGATTGTTTGTTTGTTTGAACGCGCTAATCTCAGGAACTACTGGTCCGAATTGAATAATTATTTTTGTATTGGATTGTGCATTTATCGAGGAAGGCTATAGGCTATAAAACATCACGCTATGACCAATAGGAGCCAAGCAGAGCGGTGTGGAACCGCGCGGTAGTAGCTAGTTGCATAATATAGGCCATACCAGTCAAGGCGGGAGAAGTCATTGGATGATTTTCCGCCCTCAAAAAGGCCATACCAGTACCGTAAAAAAAAACTGCGTACCAGGCGAGCTAATTTCATACTCTTATACACAATAATACTAATCCACACTCATATACATAAGAAAAAACTGAAAATGAAAAGTCATACATCATTTCACGTTGTAACCCAAAACATGTTTATGTATTTTCTTAAATGGAGATTAGGCCGACCGACCGCCAATCTATGCTGTCCCAGCGAAGGAGTGACCTTTGTAAATTATGTAAATTGACAATAATATGGCACTCATTTATCACGGGTCTGCTGTAAATTCAAAGATACTATGCCCTGCGGTCCGGGCAAGGGATCGATAGCAAACCGCTTTTTATAATATTGTTATACTCCATCTGGGTCCGAAGTGAAATGTTTACTTTATTTGAATGAACGAGCACCAAATCTGCATGTATAAAAGTACTACGGACAAACTGACTTTATAAACTTTTTTATAGACTTTGATTTTTTTTATGCGATCAGACGTATTATCTGTTGGTAAGCAATCTCCGCCGCCCATTGGCACTTGAAACACCAGAGGCGTTACACTTGTACCGCCTAAACGCCGGCAAGGCAAGTGCCTTGGCGGCGTTTTGGAGAAAAGGAATCTAAGGGTTGTTGGGGATTGGGAAGATTGGGAGTGATAATTAGGCCTCCGGTAACCTCACTCACACAACGAAACACAACGCGAGCGTTGTTTCACGTCGGTTTTCGGTGAGGCCATAGTATCACTCCGGTCGAGCCGGCCCATTCGTGCCGAAGCATGGCTATGGGAGCATACTTAATTTTTTTTATTATGCAACAAAATATCCAATAAATTATCTGTCTTTCCAGCCGTGAAATATATAAAATATACATATTATAGTTTTTAAATTGCACAAATCCTGATGTGGTAGCATTAGGATTTAGGATTTTCTCCTGTGTTGTTGGTGCGTTTACAAATATACAAGTTCTGTCGGACACATGACACCCAGACCTGAAACAACAATTTGAGGATCACACAAAGAGTTGCTCCGTGCGGGAATAGAAGTCGCTACAATGTATCTAACCTTTTAGAACAAATAACTTTTTGCATATAATAATATCTACATCTACTCGATGGACAGTATGACAGATTAAAGTATTTTTCTACATTGATATTTTCTGAGTTTGGTACAAGATCATGTTATAGTACTCATATATAAAAAAGATATACATAAGTAAAAAACCGAACGGAAATAAACAAGGTCAAGTGTCAGTTAGCATAGGTATTAATTTTATTGAGCAACAGCAAATAGGTAACATAAGTACTAAGTATTATACTTTTCGAATTGATTTTAATGAAAATGTGAATATTTTTGAATACATATTATGTAAATAGGTATTGCAACATTGAAAGGATATTAAATATCAACAACTCCCAGACGACATCAACAGCCTGTAAGTAGCCACTGCTGATCAAAGGTCTCTTCTCGCACGGAGAAGGTTTGAGCATTAGGATGCTTTTCCACCTAAGATGTGCTATGCTACGTTGCTGTGGATGTGTTTGGCTTCTACCAATCATATTCATTGATACACGTAGCTTAGCCCTGTTGGAAAAAGACTCTTTGATGAAGCTATGTTTTTTATATGGAAAGATGTGCTATGGATGGCTTCCCTACTATCGATACATTGCATACTCGAGCTGCGCATCTTCCTCGCACAGCTACTTTGCGGCGGCGCATCTTCATGGCACATCTTACTCGCACAGCTACATAGCTTAGTATTAGTAGAAACGGTCACATAGTTTCACAGCTCAGCTATTACATCTTCGTAGCATAGCTACATAACAGATCTCTGATGGAAAAGCTCGTATATGTAGGTATATAAGATACAATAGAAAACACATTATGTCTTGTATGGATCTGCGTTCTGGCATACCAAGGGTTTAACGCTCCAATAAGAAACAGCGGGAATTTTAAACGTGTACTTATGTGATTTTATTGTAACTTTCGTGAGACATACTAAATTAATTATTATGTTATCCGCTTACTCACGTAATGTGAGTAGCAGCGCGACAATCGCCGCGTCGTGTATCGCGGAATGCTGCTCATGAATATGAGCCTCTAGCATGACTTGAAACTAGTCGAGTTCCTCGTCAAAACATTACGTGAGTAAGCCGATAACATTATAATTAATTAGTGTACTTATGTTAAGACTCACATGGTTATCCAAAACCACTTGTGACAAAACCACTTTTGGATCACACGCTGTCCCAAAACCTCATGAAGGGTTAATCACCACACTTGTTCAATGCGGGTTGAGTAAGCGTTGAAGAAACATTGTTTACCAATAACTTGGGAATACAGACGACCTCTAAAAACAATACGAAGAAAAATCAATACGGAACGTCTGAAGTTTGTAACTATCTCACCAGTTCGAACTATTTGTCGCATAAATCTATGAAACTTACGCGGTTTTCAACAACACATTCTATATAGTACTTTACGACATTAACATAAAGTCGACTTCTGTTTGCAGTGTGAATTTGTAGCATTAATTCGTCATCAGCTAGCAACTAGTAAACAAGAAGTTTTCTATCTATAAATTAAAAAATAAACAATTAGATAATACATTCAAAAATAGTAAGACTTTATTTATTCAAGGCTTTTTTATTTATACTTTAGATACACGTGTCTACTTATTACCTATTATTAAATAATATAAGCGAAGTAAATATTACGCAATTTCTTATTTTTATATCTATGATAATACATGGTAGAACATAACATAAATGGTCGAAAAAACAGCAGGCTTTCCAGTGTTTTTTCACTACAGTGGTAGTGCCCAAAGATAAGTGAACAGTTTTCAAAACACCGAATAACACCCTTTGCCCGATCTCAAAAATAAACCCGAGGCTCAGCAAATAAAATACTCGAAGTTTAATGAACTCTTCATATTTCCATAAGTAATTCAAATTTACTTATTTTAAGAAAACACGGGCCGAATCTCCTAAGAAGGCAACGTGATCCGCTTTGTAAAACTGTGTTGTCGTTAAAAAAGTCAAAGTAAACAAAATTTATTTTACATTCAAATTGTTTTCGTAATTCGAATTGAAAGTTCTAAACCGTTGGCTGTTTGAAGTTCGAAGATTTATCAAAAACTTCGGGAATTCATTTTTTATTTTCCTTTTTTTTTAATAGTTACTGGCAGGTTGCTGTAAATCAGAGATTCTCCTCAATCCGGAGCTGCGGACTACCTAGCGGGTTTACCAGGGCTTCGGCTCGAAAAGCAGGAGTAGGAACAGGGTGGTTTTTAGTCAGTAAGAGTCTGACACCCCCTCTCGCCTCGGCCAAGGCGGGAGAAGTCATTGGATGATTTTCCCCCCTCAAAAAAAGGGGCGACAAGATTTACGTAATGGTGGCTTATGTGAGAATGTTTGATTAATGTTTTCACACCTGGTTATGATAAAAACTGTTCCTTGTCGCATAGTTGATGAAAATTAGTGTTAGAGTAGACAATTACAACAATGTCCCAGCGATGTCGTCCGACATCGCCCGACCTCATCCGACATCGCCCGATATCTGCAAGGACACAGTCGCTCGACAAATGTTCCTAATGGGGACAAGGCTTTAAGGTAAAAATAAAAATTGTCCAAAATTACTCGTAACATTGAATCCATTTGCGACAAGCAACAATCACACCCATCACATTAATTATTACAAAGACATTTCTTTTGGTACCGTACTTTATGTGTTACCTTTTATTTCAATATAAACCTTATTTCCTTCAACGTTCAAATTTATCCTTTTCTTAGTAAAGGGGTCCGCTGTCACTTACAAATTTTAACAGAGGTTCGTGGAGCCGAAAGTTTGACAAACCCTGCTGTATAGGAACTTGTTTTCATCCAAACTGATTGTTTCTTTAAATTGAGTTTTTTTTACAAACGTGACTTTTTAAAAATGTGAATTTTTAATATAGGATAGGTCGGCAAACGAGCAGACAGATCACCTGATGATAAGAATTAGCATACAAATAGGTCGTCTTATATACCTAGCTACGTTTTATACACGTCTTATATATCTGAATACATACTTATGTGGTACAAAATACATAATTATTATTTTGACAAATTAAGAAAACTAAACTTGGTTCATAGACGTCTCAAATCAAACTTTACCAAATACTCAATCACTTATGCTTTTTTTTTTTTTTTTGGGACAAGCCCGCCACAACCTCCCATACCGCTGCAACTCCTGTAAGCCAGGATCTACAGTAGATACAAACATGAAAACACCGGAACACTGAAGTCCGGCGCGTCCCAGGGAAATGAATGACTGTCTTGGATCCCGCAACGAAACAAATCAGAAGATGTTATTAGAGGAGAAGAAAACAAAACGATAGTTTCCACTTCCCTCGGTGAATTTAATGCAGGAGACAGGATGACTTAAGCCTTAAGGCACAAAAGAGACTGCACAACTGGGAGAAGCCCAGTCGCCAAGCACCACGGAAATTTTACTTAAAACTAAAATATTAAATGCTAATACTAAATGGGTCCTATGCGTGAGCTGTTATACTTGCTTCCAATAATAGGTATGGCAAAAACGCCTAAACGCACGGAAATTTGCTCGAGACTCCACAAGGTCCGTGTAATAAACTACACCTGATGAAACAATTAAATTATCCAGCATAGTGTTACGCTCAGATTGCCAGAGACCACACTCCCAGAGTATGTGATGGGCGGATTGCTCATGTTGCAACTCCGCTGTCGAACATTGGCACCATGGTGAATCAACGAGTTTAAATGAGAACAATTTGCTTTTAAAGTTGCCATGGCCAGTAAGAAATTATGCTTATATGAATTCCTTGTAATTAGGATGTTGTGTTTTTATTATTCTATTTCATTTTATTTGTACACTAGCTACTTCCACGTGGTTTCATTCCTATTGGTCATAAGATAATGTTTTATTGCCTATAACGTTCCTCGAAAAGTAGACTATCCAACACAATAATATTTAATTACTCAAATCGCACCAGTAGTTTTGGAGATTACCGCGTTCAAACTCTTCAGCTTTATATAATTAATATTAGTGTAGATAGTCAATTTATTTGTACATAGGTACGGTACTGTATCAATACCAAAAAAGTGAGGAAAGATAATTATGAAGAGGAATTAAGTGGATGCCATTACCATCATTTTTGTGCCAAGACAAAATAATATTCCCAAAATAAATATCTCATTAAATACAGATTATACTAGTATTCCACTTTACTCAGAAACATAATTATTTGATGACATTCGTACTCAGAACATCAAAAAGGACACGAGACGCAATTTAATCAAAAATGTTTCATAAACATTTGGAAATAGAATACAAAATTACTTGCGCGTTAACAATTGCCACCAATTAATTTTAGAAATTCATACGGTTTCTGTGTATCTTGAATCCTTTACTCGAATAGATCGAACCATCTACTAAAAGTCATTGTTCGGTATCCATTGCCGTCTCACTTCATTCTCACTCACCAGCCTTTAATACTAAACCAGCAATATAAATGTGACATGGTCAAAGTATGAAGTTGAAAATGTGTATGTAATGTAACTAGCTGTTCTCAAGTGTTGCCATTTAAAACGTGACTGGTACTCTAACGATGATTTGAACAAAGGCTGCTTGTAAATTTACTTGAGGCGTTAAGAAATGAAATTTACTTCACAATGGAATTCTAGTACGCCTTAAAAGACCTAAGTATCTAGATGATATTGGTTACTGGAAGCTACTGATGTTGTTAGGAAAATATATTTGCTATCCTACTAATACTATATACCGGGTACCACGCAAAGTGTAGCGAATTCGATTTCCGCACGGAGCAATTCTTTGTGTGATCCACAAATTATTGTTTCGGGTTTGGTTACGTGTAGGTGAAAATGTATTTTTATTAACACCCCTACAAGAGAATAGAGAATATCCTAGTATGGGGCAATGTAAAAAAATATAAATACGACGTTTGTATGTCTGACAGCTACAAATATCAAGATGAAATTTGAAACAGAGGTAGATTATGATCTGGAACATAGACCACATTTTTATCCCACGGAAACGCGAGCAAAGCCGCTGGTAAAATCTAGGACCCAATAATTTCTGCTAAGCTGTCTCGTTAGCAACCAGACAACAGCCTTGGCCTGTCCACACAAAAAAGAATTGCTTCCGGATCGCCTTGAACTCTCTGATAGTTTGCAAACTGAACAATAACAATTTATTAAAACTAAAACACTACACGTGTTGTTCGAAACAAACTTAACGAAAACACGTTTAAATACTTTTTTATGGAATAAGCCGGTAAACGAGCTGACGGATCACCTGATGGTAAGCAATCGCCGCCGTCCATGGACACTTGAAACACCAGAAGCGTTACAAGTGCGTTGTCGGCCTTTTAGGAATTTAAGGGTTGTTGGGGAATTGAGGATTGGAAAGATTGGAAAAGCGAGTAATTAGGCCTCCAGTAACCATACTCACACAACGCAAGCATTGTTTCACGTCGGTTTTCTGTGAGGCCGTGGTATCACTCCGGTCGAGCCCACTCGTGCTGAAGCTCTCCCACACTTATAGATGAATTAGATACATGATTATTCCGACCATACCTAACTAATTAATAAATTACCTCGATTTTCCGGTTTGATTGAAACCAAATTCTATCATTATGTATGCCTTCGCAACCACAATATTGATATACAGAATATCTGGTAACGAGCGACCCAATTAGTAAACCAGTACAAAATTATATGGAGAATTTATATGGAGATAAATAACTAACACATTTCTGAGACTGCCTCGTTGGTTGAGTGGTCTCAAGTGCAACTGCCGGGCAAGGTATCTCGCGTTCGATTCCCGAACTGGGCAAAGTATTAGGTAGGTACTGGGCTTTTTTCGGTGTTTCGAAAATTTCTCAGTTGTAACACGGAATCTAGATTTGTGCCCAGTTTATGGCAATAAGCTCACCCCCTATTACATGGGACTTATACAAATGGTGAAATGTGAATGGAACTACATTGTGCATTGTCATTACGTGTCGTAATGTGCACGTCTTCCTACCCCTTCAGGGATAATAAAAAGCGTGACGATATGATACGGATGTCCGTGCCCTTCGAAGGAATCGCAGCGAAAGTTCATTCGGGGCTCTAATTGGCCGGCTCGAATAAACTAACCAATCAGAGTGCTAGTATCGATTACTTTAAACGTAAATCAAACTCATACTAAGGGAACCGATATTACTTGAGATGGTAAATGTGATACTGTGAGTGTGTTGACGGCAAAATAATGGACTACATACTTGACAGCGACCAGCAAGCACGGCAAAGTCAAAATTAAGTATTTCAAATAGACCAGGATAGCACTTTTGAACGTCAGAGCAAATATTACAATAGGTATAAAAAATATGTCTATCTGTCGGTCAGTCCTCTAGTGAAGCTATTTACTCGTTCCAAAATGTAGATTCCTATGGAGAAGAACGAGCAAGAAACTCCATAGGTTATTCTCTTTTTTTACATTTTGACAAACTTAACCTTTTTAAAATGCGATGTCCAACACTTCATCCAAGTGTGAATATTGTGGCTCAATCTCATATGCAAAGCATATTATTATGCTGGCAAACATAACTCATAATTTCATAAATTATAATTTATAATTATATTCATTTATTTTTGTTTGTTTGCTCTTTCTCTTAACATAACATAAAATGTTACTACCGTCCGTGCGTCACTGCAAAGGTGTCTACAGAAAATCAATGCTGGGTGACTTGTGGGCCTAGCTTATAATGAGTGCGTAACCTGTTTAGTGTAGACACGTTGCTAGCATTTTTTTATTGGACAAGCCCGCCACTTCCACTACACTGCTGCAACTCCTGTAAGCCAGGATTTAGTTGATACAACCATGAAAACACCGGAACATTGAAGTCCGGCGCGTCCCAGGGACATAAATGACTGTCTTGGATCCCGCAACGAAATAAATCAGAAGATATTATTAGAGGAGAAGAAAAGAAAACGTTGCTAGTATGTTTTTTACTTTTTGTTTATGCTAAATTTAATTTGTGTTTATGCCTCTGTCTGAACGCGACGCGCCGCACGCACGGGTCTGGTTCTGTTCGGGCGGTGAGCTACCCTTGCTCGCCGTCCGCAGGCCCGCACTTACGGTGGCCGGAGATCGTCTCGGGCCGGAGATCGTTGTGTTTATGCTGCATCGTGATTAGTGCTAGGGTAAGGTTGCGACCATTGGACCGGTACTTTCTTTGCACCACATTGGCTTTTCGAAATGTCTCAAGAAATAATAAAGAATTAAATATGTAGTATATTTTGTAGTATAGTAAATTCCTAGTATACCGTGAATGGACCAGTAGAGAAAAAATCCTAAGCCCAATGATAGCAAATAACTGGTCAAATCGAAGAAACATTGGTCCAAACAAAGCAACCATTGGTAGTCAGAAAATGTTGAACGTCGCATATACGTTCTTATATTTATATTTGTAAGGTTTATTCAAATGATAAATCACATTTTTCCTAACTGTCATATTTCAATTGTTACGTCAATACGAAGGTAAGTGGTCCAATAATGGCAAATGACTTTTCTTTTCTTTTAAGCCGATAGTATAACAACAGACTTTCACGAGCTGTTGATAATGTTGACAAATTGATATAACCGATCAAGAGTAAAATATGAAACAACCAATCACAGCGTCGCGAGACACAACCGGTCACGCACAATAGGTGTCTGTGGGCGCCCTTAATGACAATATTATTATCTGTGCACCGCCAAGTCTCACTGATTGTATACATTAAACATTAGGAATTCAGTACCGCGCCGGCGATCTGCGTTGGCGCACGCATGTCAGTGGCGCCATATTGTTCTATTTTCAAAATAATGTCGTTAAAGTTATTTCTGTTTTTGACGGTCGTGGGTTTGGTGGCTGCTCAGGGCCCTAATCCTACGCTCCGAGTGGCTCATGGGCTTCTGCAGGGAGCATGGAAGGTGTCCACTAAAGGCCGGTCCTATGCCAGCTTCCAAGGCGTTCCATATGCTAGGCCACCGATTGGAAAATATCGATTTAGGGTAAGTTTGTTTTATTTAAAAGCTTTATTACACTATTTCTAAGGCACAAACATGTTTTGTGAACGGACTATAGTCTTATAGCAATCCTAGATATTATATTTGTACTAAATTAAACTTGTTTTGCTCGCCACCGGCCGGCATTCACATAGCAACGTGACTCTGTGACAAAAATACAAATGTTTACTTTTAACTTCTATCGAGTGGCTGATTCTAATGCTTTATCTATGTTATCTCTAAATGAAGCGGTTATTTCGCTTTTGTTTATATAATTTAACTCGGTATTACGATAGTAGATTTTTCATAATTTGAGGGTGCAACAAAACTAGCTCTTATGCCTTATATATATATAGACTATAAATACATATAATATGTACTAGAAATAAATTATAAAAATTATTGTACTTTTTTGTCAAGTAGGTAATTACATAATGTGAAGAATTTTATATCACTTTAACTGTATAATGTATTTTTACGTTAATAAGTCTGCGTTTGGCCACCGACCCTTACTGTCTTATTAATATTACTACCCGCTTATTGACTTAAGCTGTAAAATTAAACATGATTTTTCTACTAATAAATAAATCGACACCAGCAATTTATACTACGCTAACTCAAAAAAACGTACTTTACAGTAGAGGCGTTTAAAGGGAAAAACGTGATAACTTTTACATTAATTAAGATACTTTTTTGAAATTTGGTATGCTTAATATTTAATTTATTGATTGTAATATCTCATATTTATATTTCCTTAATTATTTCTATTTTTTGATTTATCGCAATTTAGCCGTATATAAACGTAATTAATAAAAAAAATTTTACATCTTATACACGTCTAACTTATGTTAGCGTAGTGTAGTACGGGAGGTCGTAGTGCATGATCAATCATCTGATGCATATTTCAATATTTTATAAAGAACATGTACTTACTTACAAAAAGAATAGTCAACGTACCATTAATAAACTAATTAATACGTTAACACATAAGTATTTACTATGTAAAATTCGCTAAGTCGTTCATTTTACAAACGAACAAGTATACACACGAACGCACTAAACTACGCTAACTATGAGTTAGTGCAGTGTTGCACGGACTTTGACCAAAGTGATCCTCGCGCACACTCCGCTATTAATAGTTGGCGTAATATAAATCGAGTGATTTCAAAAAGTACCTTTACTTAGCGTTTTATAAGATTTGTAACTTTCTTATTTTTGCATATTTCTTCTCAATTTTTTTATGACGTATGTAAACACACATTTTAAGCAACTTGGCATAAAAAAACGTTTTTTCCATATTTCGAGTTAGCGTACTATAAATTGCTGGTGTCGAAATAGTAGTCAAATGTGGTAATCGATTTAAAAGGCAACTAACATTACCTATGTTTATTCTAACATAGTTTATTAGCTCATAGCTATGTCATAGATAACCGGCCATGCTGATATCAAGGTTAAACCACGTGCTCAGGTCGGCCCTTCTATAACAATTCTATGTTTAGTATAAAACCAAATCTGTGGGGCTACTCCGGTTCTCGAATGAAGTTTCGTTTAATCTACGGCCGTAGGTTTTATTGATTTACTTATGAAATTACTTAAAATAACGTTTCATTTTTAATATCACATCAAAACCTTTTTATTTATCTTCATTTCATTCGTACATTTTTGTTCACGAAAGTTTGCAATAAATGGAATTGTAGTACGAAAGTTGCGAAGTTTCGGACGAAACTTCGTTTTTCGTTGAATTATTAGAGTATGGTCAGACAAATGACTACAACAAAGATCTCAATTCTTAATTTGAAATTGCAAACACAGAAGCAATCACGTCATTTTAATTTTTTTTTTTTAATTACCGACTGTCCCATTTACCCGCTTTAATTAAAAATATAGGCTTAACTTTTTGGTAATAGGGTAGATGACTAATTTTTATTTTAATGTCCGTCTTGTAAATTATATTAAAATATTAGACGCGTTCTTTTTCTTTTCTTACGGTAACAAATACTTTCGAAAATACGCGAGATTTAAAATCAATATTCTCGCGTGACGTATCTGCTCCCATTCCTAAACTGATTCGTTTTATCTAAATTTTTTCATTACCCAACTAACCTAACCAAAATTTATAATTTTCATACCCTACCCTACTAAATCCTTTTTCACTATTTTTTTCATCATCCCTATTAAATCTTTTTTCACTATTGAAATCGTGAATAATTAATACTAAACTGTCAGATCTTTATTTTCTATATTCTTATATTATATCTTATATTATTATCTTATATCTTATATTCTTTATTTTCTATTTATATTCTATATCTAAAATTACGCCTGTCTCCATAGGAGGTAGGCAGAGTAAAGGAACGCCAAACTTATTTATCTATTTTAATATTCTTTTCCTATTTTAATATTACTGGTTGAAAAAAATCACTTTTTTAACAAACATATTTTGTATTAGTGTTTATTACGTAAACACCAGTAAAGTATTTTCAAATAACATTCAAACGTATGTACTTGGGTAAAGAACAATGGGTTGAGGATACTTTGTTGGTTCCATTTGCTTCAAACAACAATCGTACTTATGTAATAATACATATAGGTGTTATATTTCATTGGCTGACTTGGTTGAACAGTAACACGTGTTTATCAACTGAACTACAAATGAGATCTAAAAATATGGTATACCCGCTACACGACAATTGATCTTCGCTTATTACAGTTTAAGACTCAAATCAATAATGTTTTCACTAGTAATCGAAACCTCGATAAGTATACAATTCCTTTTTGGAAAGACTTCGAAAATAAGGTTTATAATAATTGTTATACCAATTATGATATGAGACCCGTTTCATAGGTTTCTTATGATATAACCCGGTAAACGAGCAGACGGATCACTTGATGGTAAGCAATCGCCGCCGCCTATGAACACCCGAAACTCTAGAGGCGTTACAGGTGCATTGCCAATCTTTTGGCGGTTAGAAACAAAGAGTTGTTGGGGAATCGAGAATTTGGGAAGATTGGGATGGAGGGTAATTAGGCCTCCGGTAACCGCACTCACACAACGAAAACCAACGCAATCGTTGTTTCACGTCGGTTTTCTGTGAGGCCGTGGTATCACTCCGGTCGAGCCGGCCCATTCGTGCCGAAGCATGGCTCTTCCACACTTATGGTATCAAATTATGACGTGTTGCATTACAATTTTTCCGTTCGAATAAATAACAACTTGACTACGTAAGTGACCTAACTGGTTTAATATATAATATGTATAATTACTATGTACTATAATTTAATTGTATGCAAAATTAGCACAGCTACTTAATGAGCAGGTAAGAAAATAAAGGATTAACTTTGTACAGAATCAGTAGTTATTAATTCGAAACTAAAGGGACTCTTACATTATTTCGAATTACCGCATGTTCGAAATATCCTTTACTAACTTACTTACTAATTAGGTACTGAGCTCTTTAGATAGCACTCATCCATAGCACGCATCTTTCCATATAAAAATATATCTTAATTGAACGCGTTGCCACCAGTACTAAGCTATGTGTACCAATGAATATGACTAGTGGATGCCAAACGCATCCACAACAACGTAGCATAGCACATCTTTGGTGGAAAATCACCCAAACAAAGTTTAATTTAAATATTTTTCAAAACAAAAACAACGTCGTAGATTCTCATAGAGCAGCCAGAAAGACGTCGAGTTGGCTGCTCTACTTACAATTTATATCAATAATGAGTCTCGGAATACTGAAGTAGAGTGCAGTTACGTTGTACCCATAATAGATCGCTCTCCCGGGAATTTTATTCCGTTGTTAAGGAAAAAAGATTAAAAAATAACACATTTTCACGACGACATTTTCTTCACGGGACAAGTAATGGTTTATTCGCATTTCTTGTTAAAGTTTTGTGAAATGAAAAGAAATGATTTTATTTTTTTGTAAGTACACTACAAAAGAGGACTTTTACACGTCAAATATTATTAAGAAAATAAAATCTAGATGAGTTAAGCTGTAAATTGCAATATTTGATAAAACGAATACGACAGCATTAGAAATTACCTATTTATGGTTTAATTAAAAACCATAAGTAAGTAGGTACTTTTCAAGTGTCAACAAATAAACTTGACTTTGACTTAATTTTGACCTGAAAGTTTAACCGCCGTACTCAGAGTAATTTAATGATTACATTACCCAGTCCTTAGCAATTGTTTTCGATACAAAATCGTTACTAAGGAATAGTTTGAGTAATCATTAAATGTCTTTGAGTGCGGCAGTAAGGTTCCCTGGCCCCTGTCAAGTCAATCTCGTGAAACAGACTTAAAAACAAATTAAGCACCAACCTACCTACTCGTACTACCTAAAATTCTTAGAAGTAATCTCTGTCAACATTTCAAAGCTAACCAATTTAATCTGTTTCTCATCTACTTACTTATGAACAGTTAAAGAAGCCATTTTGTCCGTAATATATTTTCATTTGATTGCCTAAATATGGCGCCCACTTGAATATAATATTATACTTTCATAAAACGTTTCGTTATTTTCGGAAACCCTTTAATCTTTTGTCTTTAGGGGTATTTAATAAAATAATTGGTTTCGAGGATAATCCCTTGTTCTTGTTTCATATAACTTTATGTTGTAAGCAGCCGTGTAGGGGTTACGATCCAAATTAATAACCAATTTCGGTACAAATTCTGTGGATAAAGATCAAAAGAAGGTATACCAATGTAATAGAAACATTTACTTTACAGTATTCGTATATTTATCTCTGACCAATTAACGATTACATAATATCATGCATAGGTACAGTGAAGGGCAAATCCGCCTGATCATTTTAATTTTTTATAGCTTGAACCCACTAAAATATTAATTGAAATAATAGTTTTAAGTAATTAAAATTATTGTGATTTTTTGTCAAATAGGTGATTACATAAAGTGAAGTATTTTATATCATTTTAACTGTATAATGTATCGGCTTAAGCTGTAAAATTATGCATGTTTTTATCTGCTAATAAATAAATAATACTTAGACAACATAAATGTCTCGTCTAATAAAAAAATCGATAACGTCGTAGATTAGTGACGCAACACTAATCCCTTAATCAGTGGTGCGTTTAATGTTGTTCTGCTATCTGCGCTGGCGCCCAACCCTGCCCGGAAAACAGAGATCCAGTGATGAGATCATCAGGTGCAAGCAAATATTAACTTACTCGCGCACTCAGAGTCATTTAACGGTTACTTAACCCAATCCTTAGCAATTGTTTTTCATACAAAATCGTTACTAAGGAATAGTTTAAGTAAGCATTAAATCACTCTGAGTGAGGCAGTTAGTGGTGGTCAGACGCATGTGACCACCATTGTACCTACGTAATATTTATTTATTTGAACAAACATATCGGTATGTTATCAGGGGTGACCCCTGTTTATATTATAAACAAACAAATGTAATTATAATCGAAAATGATAACCTAATTCGCCGACATTTGTAATCCGCAAAACCGATTCATTTCATAAAACTCTCATTATGAATTGGTTTAATTTATGTTTAAGAGATCAACACTGTCATTAATGGAGGTAAAGCCTATCTGCATTATGCAATTTGAATATATTGGCTCCACCTGGGAAAAGGCACGGCTTTTACGCGAATACTACATTTCATCTGCGAAGTGGTACCTGGAACTCTGTTTCTCCCTCTCTCTCTCTCTCTTTCATACACACACGCACACACACACACCTCCCCCTCTCTCGGAAACAATGCACACCAACCGCACTAACCGCACAGTCCATAATTTCAAAGTCAAATGTTTCGAGTGAAAGAGTCAAAGTTCACAATGTACCAGTTAAAAAAACAAGGTTTATCTATTACTTAATTGATTTGACCTCAATGACTCAAAACATAATTAATCTGGTTTAAGTATATCAGGTTATAGGTTCATATTTGTCTGTAGGTATACAGAAGAGTCGTGTAGGTCTCGTAATGCTTAATTTACTGATAACATAATTGTATTAAGCCAACGACTACTTTCTTTTATTTTTGTAATGTTCTGAAAAACTAAATTAGTAAATGTTAACCAAAATCTATTGAATAGCATTTAATGTAATTTCACAACTTCTTAGACACCATTGATTAATTGTCCTTTTTCTCCATAAAATGGTTTACTATAATCTCCGCTGGGTTAGGGTGATTTTCCACTTTATAAAAAACATAGTTTAGTTGAATCCGTTTCCACCAGTGCTAAGCTATGCGTACCAATGAATATGTTTGGTGGAAGCCAAGCGCATCCACAGCAACGTAGCATAGCACATCTATAGTGGAAAGGCCTAATTTATCAACCATAGCAAAGAGCCCAAAGTTTTTTTATGTAAAGTAATATTGGCCAGACATCAACTTGGAGACAAAAATCCTCAACCGTCCACATTTCAGGCCCAAACGTCTCGAAGTACAAAGAGCAAATGTTTACTTAATTTTCCGCTTGACCCACTATGTTTACTTGGTAACAGAGTCTTTTAAGTTAAACTTCATCATAGTGTTGTTTGACGAACTATTAAGTTTAGTTTCACAAATAATAGTCTTAGACAAATGACCTTATGTCTGTTACTATCTCAACTCTTCATTACTTAGGGTTAGTTCACACCAAAGGATTATATAGAAATATGGATGGTTTCGAAGTGTCAAACTGTTTACTGTCCTATGTACGGAATCTTCCGGAGCTGCGAACTAGATTTTTAGTCAGTAAGAGTCTGACACTCCTTTTCGCCTCGTCTAAGGCAGGAGATGACTTTTGGGGATATTCCCCCTCAAAAAAAATGTACGGAATCAACATAAAATTATGCTTAGTGCTTATCAATCCTACTAATATAATAAATTGCGAAAGTTTGTATGTTTGTTACTCCTTCACGTCAAAACGGCTAGGATAAAAGGATTGAGATGTTTGGAACAGGGATAAATTATGGTCTAGAATAACACATAGGCTTTTTATCCCACAATAACGCGAGCAAAGCCGTTAGCAGAAACTACTTGACACATATTTCATTACAATTGTACACTGGGACTATAAGAATAACAAAAAACAGGTAATTTTACACACTGGCAAGATAAAATGTATGACGAAACTCCCCCATATCTAGACTGGAACATTCACGTACATCGTACATGCTCCCTCTCAACTCTCTAGGTTATCATACTCATTAATAACTCTGGTTCCAATCCAGTGAACATTGAATATATTAGGATGGAATACTAATGTCGTGTGACTGACCCTTCAACTAGGAATAATAAAGATCTTTCTAGAAATCTAGATTTCTAAAGTAATGGTTTCACATAGTGCGGGTCTGCGGGCGGCGAGCAAGAGTATATAAGAAACATACAAATATTAGGAAAATAAATAAAAAGTAACTTAAAGCGTAACATAACGATCTGAACAAAATAATTTGATCAAAAACATTTTAATGCACGATTGAACATAGACGAGACCAAATGTCCTTGTAGATATAGGTCTATTCATTAGGTAAAAATAAAATAAGATACATACCTAGTCTGTGTATCATCCAATGTAGTCTGTGTAACATCCGAGAATTTCTGTAATTGAAATTCATGTTATTTTTGTATAGTAGATAGCTTTAAGTTTGCTCCCATTATTATTGCTACTTACATATGTCTGTGTGTGTGACAACGTCGTGAGTAGTGTATTTGTTGAATCTTTTTTTTTATTTCTTCATGTATGTGTTGTTTAATATATCAACTGCTGTTTGTCGTCTTTATAAAATAAAATAAAATAAAAATTATCTACATATCATATACAGCCAATTTTCTTACTCAACAAACTCTTCACTAATTCTACATTAGGTATGCTACAATTCAATGTACTCATACAAAATTGAAACGATGCATTCCTCAATAAAATTCTCCATATAAAAAGCGCAATCATAAGGCACCTTATTTCAAATTCAAAAGTCTACACCTGGAACTATTTATTCCAAACCTTTTCACGTTGATGTTAAAGTTAAAATTCCATTAAAAAAATCGAAGGTATAGCTTGACGTGCTGTTGCGTCTATACATGACAGAATGCCAATTACTTACGGGTCACGCGTCCATTGATTGGTCTGTTTGTTTGTTCGTCCGTGCGCCATGCAGCTGTGTCCTCTAATTGGCTGACTTTTCTCGAATACGCATTTTGTTATTAGTTATTGTTCTACACCATGAGATCAATAGCAAAATATACACGGTGTAACAAAAACGGGGTATACATATCAAGTGCACGGTTTCTGGACACGAACATAACAAATGATACGGGTTTTTTTTAAACTCATGTTTTCATGGAACGAAGTTATGATTGTTTTTTCGAATCAAAATTAGGTAAATTGGCGAATAACCCCCTGTAGTATTGTGACACGTTTGTATGATTTAAAATCAAGAACCATGCGATACCAAGTATTTGGTACCAATTTTTTTTGAAACGTATTTTAAGCTGAAGCTTTGTGTAGAGATTCTATTCAACCTATATTCTTCAGTGCTTCTTGATGTATATGGGTATTTTGTTACACGCTGTATAATTGTATATGTACAATATTATATGAAGGTAAGGCTACAGTATACAGTTGTGTAAATGACAGCGGGATACGAGGGTTCGAGCCTTAGGACAGGCAAAAAGTTATAATATGTTTTTCTATAAATAAATTACCACATAGATGCGGAATTGCTTATTTTACCCATATCAGAAACCCTTTGTTTCTGTAGCGATGTGTTTATTTTTTCTTTAGTGAGAAGATCATCTAATGAGTTCTCTCGCCTTGGGCACGGCGAGAGGGAGTTTCAGATTTTTACTAACTAGAAACCACCCCGTCCCTACTCCTGCTTTTCGAGCCGGAGCCCCGGTAAACCCGCTAGGTAGTCCGCAGCTCCGAAGTAGCAATGTGTCAGAAAATCTTTTATTTTTAAGCATTAGCCTTTGATAATATGATCCACATGTATTATAATTTAATTACTAGCAAACCCAGCGAACTCCGTTTCGCCACCAATGATATTCCCTGTTTTCCTGCTTTTCTTTTGAAATATTTTCTGTATTTTCTTTGCTATAAACCACACGGAGCCCGAGACCTTTCAAGGAAGGCGTCAGGAAGGACAACCCAACTTATTTTTATATTAATTATAATATACAGTATATTATAGTATGATAAAATTGAGTTTTAAGATCATTTTTCTATTGTTATCAGGAACCACAACAGCTGAAGCCATGGCTTGGAGTGTGGGACGCGTCCAGGCCACTGCCCGGGTGTCTGCAGTACGATCCCTTCGTCAAGAAGATTACAGGTAAACAACATTTTATTTATTTTATTAGATTTTCTGATGGTGGCTTATCCTCTCCTATATCTCTATTTATAATCAGGGACAAGCAAGATGATTTCTGAGCGCTATAAAAAATGCAAACATAAAATCTAACCTTGAAGATGTAATACTATCTAAGAATCTCTCGGGTCTCGGGTTCGATTCCCGTGTCGGGCAACGGATTGCAGTTTTTTTTTTCGGTTTTTCGAAATTTTCTCAATGGTAGCACGGAGTCTGGAATTGTGCCATAGACTCACCCCCTCTTACATGGGACTTAAAACACAAATGGTGAAAAGGATACAATGTACACCACATTGTATAGTGGAATTGCGAGTACCATGAAAGGCGTGACGTTGTTTTTTTTAAATTAATTAGTTTACAATTTTCAGAAATGCTGATCCCAGTTATTTCATTGTTCGCACATATGACAAAAAAAGGTCAATGTACAGCGTAGCTCTAACAAATACTTTTTAAGACACAGTACTATTTCCATACAAATATACAAAAACCTTTGGCAATATTCGTTCCATTCGTTGTAATTAGCGAATGCTACCCCGAAATTAAGAGATACCGTTGTCTCAGCACTCCGGACAATTGGATACCAAACAATTTACTTGAAGACGACCATAAAAATAAACTCCACTTAGTCTACAGGCCTAAGGTGACTTAAGGTCACTAGCATACATTCATACCTTTTATTTAGTATAGGGTAGGGTTTATATAGACACACGTAGGTACCTAACACAATAGATTATTTAAAATATTAGACACGTATTTTTTATTTTCTTACGGAAACAAATTACTTGCGAAGATATATTGATTTGGAATATTTTGTTTTACACAACAAAATAATCTCAATTAAATGGCCTTTCATACAACATACGTTACCAATTAATAAAATACTTGTATCAGAAAATATTTATCAAGAAATCAAAAAGAAAACACGCTAATGGCTCCGTTTCTCTGTTCTCAAGTGTATATGATACAATATCTCATTCGATTTGCAGATAGCATATTAGTCGCAAAGCCTTAAATGTCACTGATAATGTATGACTCCAAGCTACGTATATTGCAAGCCTGAATCAGCAAGCTATCCGCTTTGATTTACAGCCGAATAAACGATGTTTCGGGTCTACTGAAACCGGTTTCAGTGGTATCCGTATACGTATATTACATACGGAAACCTGTAATTCATCAATTGTGTTCACATAAATATTACTTAATTTGAAAATTAGTTCGTATGTTTTGCCAATAGATGGCGTTGTTAGTTGAGCGCCGATTTGTGAATGGCGATGTTAAGATTCTCTGGTGTTTAACGAGGTCAAAATTGTAAAAGTTTTTTGTGTGTACAGCAAGTTCTGTGATTAATTATTATACGCGCTTAAAATATAGTCAAGTCCTTCATTAGCCACCCTCCCAAGTCGACCTTCGTTCAAATTGTAGAATACAATGAATCATTGGGGGATATGGCTGTGTGATCCGCAAATTGTTGTTCCAAGTCTGGGTGTCATATGTGAACTTGTATGTTTGTCCTTAGTAAGTTTAATTACGACTCCCTCGTTATGAGTAGGTATAGATGTATCATTCATCTCTGTAATAATGGAAGCCAACAATTCTTTATCCATACAACTCGTAATATAAATTAATAATACTTAATTAAGTAATACTTAGTTGGTTTACCGCAGCTGCAACTGTTTACCGCGATAAACACACTGCACTGTAATCGCAAAATAACTGTAATCCATACCTATCAAATTCCTGCTGAGTTAATGCAAAAAATCATTTTTAATTCATGCATTTGTGTTATAGGTATAGGTAATTTTGAGCTGAATAAAAGTTACAATGGCGCCAAGTTCCAAATCTTAGTCCGTTCAGAGTTATTCTTTATTAAACATGGTAGTTTTATCAGTACACTAAGATTTCTTCTCTGTCATGGGTGCATTTACAACTTACAAATTCACACATACACATGACACCCAAACATGAAACAATAATTTGTGGATCACCATGAACAGTTGATTTTTGCGGGAATCGAACCCCCTACATGCTGCGTGGCAGCCGGTAACCCAGCCATCGCGCCAACCGTGCAGTCAACATTTTAACATATCTACTTCCTCCACCAGGTAGCGAGAACTGCTTGTACGTGAACGTGTATACTCCGAAGATGAACCCTGGCGCCAACCTGCCAGTCGTGGTCTTCATCCACGGCGGAGCCTTCATGTACGGTGAAGGGGGAATATACAACCCCAGCAACCTTATGGACTGGGATATGGTGGTGGTGACCCTGAACTACCGACTTGGACCTCTAGGTAGGTTAAATGATTTTAACACTATTACACATCAATCTCTATAATGACTTGATGAGGCTAGTTATAATATATAATATACAGGATGTAAACGGATCACTCCCGCAAAACGCTATAATTATTGAATTTTTTGTTTTTATTACTTTAATCGTTTTCGTGTTATTCATAGAACACCAGCCTTGATCAGTTTATTACAACTATCCTTATATAAAATAAACATCGTATTCTCTAATTTTTTGAAAATAAACCTCGTCGTTTACACTTTCCTGTTTGCGGCGTTTGGGAGCGTTCCTTGTACAACCTGTATATTGTATATATAAGAATTTTGATCACTTTTGGAATCCACTGTTCGAAAAATATGTTAAAAATATTAAATAGAGGACGTGACCTGGCTCTATTCTATATTGTATTTTATTTAGTCAAAAGATTAAGTGGCGATAAAGTGAAAGAAATTAGCACTAATCGGACTAATTTTTGTCTGTATTTAACACGTACCCGTATGTAAAACAGACAAAAAATAAACTTTCATTAACCTATTATCCTTAGAAAATAGATCCTTTCAGTTTACAAACAAACTGACTACATAGTAGGTGTTTTTCTAAAAATATCCATGAACATATGTGTTACAGAGGATACAATCTATTAAGAATACGAGTGTTATTCGCAATCTGAAGGCTGGCGTTTATTTATTGAGTAGACATTGAATATTATACGGGGCAACGTGTTTGTGGGCGATACCGACACTGGCAGATGAAAGGAATATACAGTAACATTTATATGATTAATACTAGCTGATGTATGCGGTTCCGCTTGCATGGATTAAGGCCTTTTTGACTAATCAAAGTGGCCTAAGTTTATTTCTTAATATCATCAGCTACCTCTCATTAAAAGACCCGTCAAAATCGGTCCAGCCATTCCAGAGATTGTACAAAAATTATGCAGAGATGTAGTTAGCTTTCGATTGGCTATAATCTAAGTATAATAATAATACTTTGGCCGACCTAATAAGAGCTAAAATGAGTAATTAAATGAATAACTTTGACATAATCTTAACTTCAAAATTGCTTGAATCACATTTTGATACCGTATACTACATATTAATTACTAGCTTCTGTCAGAAGCCTCACCCGTGTCCCCGTAAAATAAAATGTATCCCAAATCAGCTTATACCCTGTCTGTATACCAAATTTCATCGAAATCCTTTCAGTAGTTTCAGCTTGATTGACGGACAAACATCCAAACAACTATGTGTGATACCACTATTTCATTTTACTGACATTTTAGTGACTAGAGAGGTATTTAGAAATTCCATGAAACGCTCTCTAGCAAAAAGGAATTTCCAAATCAACCCGACAGTTCTAGAAAACGAACCCTTTATTTTAATAGTACAGTGTAATTCTGAGAAGCTAACATAGGCTTTAGTTCTTCCGGGCGTCGGGGATCGCGCGACGATCTCCGGCCACCGTAAGTGCGGGTCTGCGGACGGTGAGCAAGGGTAGCTCGCCGCCCGACCAGAACCAGACCCGTGCGTGCGGCGCGTCGCGTTCTGCGCGCGCCTCAAAGAGCCATCAGACCACCACAGATGGGGCCCAGTAGGGCTGATGCCTAATCCGGAGCTGCGGACTACCTAGCGGGTTTACCGGGGCTCCGGCTCGACGGGCAGGAGTAGGAACGGGGTGGTTTTTAGTCAGTAAGAGTCTGACACTCCCTCTCGCCTCGCCCAAGGCGGGAGAAGTCATTGGATGATTTTCCACCCTCAAAAAAAAAAAAAAAAAAAAAGGCTTTAGTTCTAGGAAAAGCATATCAATTTAGTTCTTACATATCTAGGGCAAAACTGTTAAGCCTCGTCCCCACTAGGGGACTACTACACTAACATTTGTTGAGCGACATGTATCCCGGGTGACAACAGGCGATGTCGGGCGACGTCAGACGATCATTCTCACTTTTTTCTCTTCTCTTTTTAGTTCTTGATGCATTCATCATTATACAACGTGTAACAAAATACCCATATACATCAAGAAGCCCTGATGAATACAGGTTGAATAGAATCTCTACACAAAGTTTCAGCTTAAAATACGTTTAAAAAAAATTACTACCAAATACTTGGTATCGCATAGTTATTGGTTTCAAATCATACAAACGTGTCACAACACTACAGAGATCACTCGCTAATATTACGAAACATTTGTTCTGTCAATCTGATCGCCTAGTACCTACCTAATTTTGATTGGCGCGGCGGCGCGATTGGAAAATTCATAACTTGGTACCATGAAAACATGAGTTTAAAAAACCCTTCCCGTATTGTTTGTTATGTTATCTAGAAACCGTGCACTTGATATGTATACCCCCTTTTTGTTACACGTTGTATAAACCGCACTATTCAACACTACCTCTTCCGGAGACATAATAGGTTTGACTGAAAGGGCTACTCCGGTTCTCGAATACGAAGTTTCGTTTAATCTTCGGCCGTAGGTTTTATTGATTTACTAATAAAATTACTTAAATTAACGTTTTATTTTAAATTTCATATCAAAACCTATTTAATTTTATTTATCTTCATTTCATTCGTTCATTTTTGTTCACAAAGGTTCGCAATAAATGGAATTGTAGTACGAAATGCGAAGTTTCAAACAAAAATTAGTTTTTCGTTGAATTAGAGTAGACCTCCTGATGTGGACGGAGACAAGACATGGGGCGACGTGTGGCGATGTAGGGCGACATCGCCCGATGTCTCTCGACACATGTCGCTCGACAAATGTTCCTAGCACGGATGAGGCTTTAGCTATAATATGAAATTAAAGTTTGGAAAATGAAATTGACCTAAAGCGCTTGGGGGCCATATTGGAGATCGTTGATACAGAATTTGAAACAAACATTTACTTAAGCTGTGTTTACAAAGACGAGGTTTGTCTTAGTAACTCAATATTCCAAGGTGTTTGATAGTTGTAGTGTAAACTGTAAAACGGGGGCTTAACTTGATAGTTAACATCTTGTTGATAATAGAGAGGTCAGGCACGAGATAATACATACATAGCGCGAGAGTAAACAATTATGTAGGTAAGTATAGGATTTATACCTAGACCTACGTAAGAATGTCCTTTATGTAGGTCTAGGTATAGTCGTGTTGGCCCGGAGGATTAAGACTAGGTATAAATCGCCACTGCTAACCAGAGGCCTCTTCTCGCACGGACAAGGTTTGAGCTTTAATCATCACACTTGCTCAACGGCAGCAGCGGCTCATTCATACGGGTTAGCGAATTTCAAACTTATAATAATAGAAATTATAAGACCAGTATACCTCACCGTTTGTCAGTGGTGTCTAAATAATCTTAGAAAGTACATATCACTCGGAAATCGTCACATTGTTACTTGTCATTGGTAGGTTTCGAACTCGCACTCTCATACATGAGAAGCGGACGTCTTAAACCTCCGAGCCACCACGACAACTAATTGGGAAACTTACTATAAAGTGTACAAATGTCCGTTTCTTAAACCATCTTCAACAAAATACTCCGAAGAAAGGGTTCCCTCTATCTGTCAGAATTTTGATGCTCCGAAATTTATTTGGCATAACACACTTGGCATAATTTTCTTTAAACGAATATGTATATGGCATAAAAATCATTTTATACAATCATTGCTTGGCCGGATGTTTATATGGCCGAATTTACCAAGGCATACTTTGGGCAGTTTTGGCAAAGCTTAATTCACATAACGTTTCTTTCAAGCGACGATTATTTGGAATAATTTTATGACATAAAAAAATCTGCTATAAAAGGTAGACCTTCGAAGAAAGCAGTCACAATATTCCAAACAAACACAAAAGGAAACCTCTCAGGTAACCACACTCTTCAACATACGAACAAAACAATATTCATACACGTTTATATAATAGAAAAACAGAACTTATCTCGCTCCAAGGTCGCCTGAATGACAAAGGTGGTCGAAAACCAATTACATAAGGAACAAACACTCGACACAACAGGAAACCTTCCAAACATAATGCTACTGTACGTCTTTTGTTAGCATTTAATCATAATTATTGGTTTCCTTTGCAAAACATATATATTAACATTTATATTATAACATTCGTGAGACATACTACACTCATTACCGCGACACACGACACGATGCTGACTCATAAATATGAGCCTCTAGCATGACTTGAAACTAGTCGAGTTCCTTATCAAATAATTATGTGAGTAAACCAAAAAACATAATGATTAAAATATACATATATAATGTTAGGATCTGATTTTTTTATAGGACCCCATTTTGTATCAATCTTTCATAGATTTTGATTATGAGTGTGTGTCAGAGGGCGCTCTGATTGGCTGCTCGAATGAATCGACCAATTAGTGCGCCGAACGTGATCTGTTTTCGATTTCGTTAAACGTAAAGCAAACTCATACTGGGACTGGTTACTTGTGGTACTCGTAGGGTACTGGTTACTTTCCGATTACATGCTTATAGATAAGCCTCTTGATAACTGTATGACATTTATTAAAATCCAGCATACAAAATCCTATCCGTAAATAGATGACATAAGCTCCATACAAATAGGGCTAAAATTCAATTTTCAATAAATGAAAAAAGTTAGGAAAGAGAAAGCAATTTTCATTGTATGTGGGATTAAATTCCAACCAGGAAATTGGGATTTCTACGAATTCACACATACGGAATGTATTTTGGGATGTGTCAAATATTTCAAAAGGTCAAGCAAAGAAAATAGGTGACCATTTTATTGTACACCATATTTTTTCACTTTCAATTCTTCCAAAATTTCCTTCTTGTATATACCTAGGCCTCGAATAATTCTGGAGTCCAGAAATTCTATCTTACCAATATAAAAAAAAATACTATTCCTCATTCCTTTTTCAGTTCCACTGAAATCCGTTCAGGTTTCGGGAAATCTAGGTAGATGAACTATGACGAAGAGATATTTCATAACTATAGTCTCAAATAACACAGAGGTAATGTACCTTCCCGTTTTTTTTAAATATTTTTAAATAGTAAAACATTCAATAATTTCTCCCACTTTGGGCGAGATAAGAGAGTGTCAGACTCTTACTGACTAAAAACCACCCCGTTCCTACTCCTGCCTTTAGACCGGAGCCCCACCAAACTCACCTGGTAGTCCGCAATCTACCTCCCTTGCGTTTACGTCCCCGTAAAATAATTTATCTTCAGCAAAATTGCTGATTACTTGTCACAAAGCGTTCTACGTCTATACTATTTTACATAAAAGAACTTAGACAAGATCAAACTAAAAACCTTTTGTTCAATTGAAACTCGATTAGTCGAATTTAGTGACAAGACAGACGACACGAAAATAGAAAGTAGGTACCTAACCTACTTATTTCTTCACATTTGAGAAAGCTTATTTTCAACACCCACGTTTTACCACGAACCACATTTAAAGGGCTCAAAATAATTCCCTTTGATAAATCAGATATTTTATTCACAAAATGGCAAAAACAAGGTTCTAAGATACTATTTGCTCCGATTATTTGGAGAGTTACGTTTTCTATAATTAGCTAGCGACAAACTTTTGTTCTTAATAGAAAAAAAACTTTAGTGTAATTACAGTATGGTTGCTTTTTGCATGGTACTTCCGTGTTAGGCTCTAACAGTGAACGCCTTCATTGCCATTATAATATGTGCCTAGTTAAGTTCCATAGACAAAAAAATATCAAGGTGGAATAGTTTTTTTTTTCTTTGATAACGAACATAAAATCAGACAGTTGAATATACCTAGATAACGAAATGTGGAAATGTGTGAGTCGTCGCTAGGCCTTTATTTACATCTTTATATATATAATTCTTCTGTAAGTGTGTATGTCACTGAACTTCTCTTAAACGAGTGGACCGATTTTGATGAACTTTTTTGTGTGTGTTCAAGGGGTTCTGAGAATGGTTTAGATTCACAATTTTGTCCGCTGGACAATGTTTTTTTAATTAGTTTTTAATTTATTAGTAGTTGTTGATTTTGGAATGTTTTACATTGGATCCGACAGACGGCGCTACCATCGCAGTGTCAAATATTAATGACGTTAGATATTGTCATAACATTTGAATAACAATTTTCATCAAAAAGGTCCAGAATGTTTTAGCTTAGTAAAAAAAGTTTAAAATTTTCAAATTAAAGACGTGTAGACAGGACAACGTCTGTCGGGTCCGCTAGTACCTACATATAATTGACATAATGTATCGTATAGTAATAGTAAGAATCTATCTTTCGAAAATTCAGTAAGTAAGAGGTAACCACGTTACTCTAATTGAGTAATACAATGTTTAAAAACGATATTAAAACAGTTGTAATCTAACTATTACACAAAAGAATGTGTTGAAATTCAGATGAAAATAAAAATAAAAAAAAGAGATCTCCTTCAATTTTCTTTACCGCCTCCGTTTTTTAAGTCAGATAATATCCCACAAACCATATCCTAAGTCTAAAGAATACGAAGCTGAAAACCGCATCAAAATCACTTCAGGCAAACGCGAGATAATCGCGCACAAACACATACATACGCGTCAAACTAAAAACCTCCTTTTTGAAATCAACTTAAAACTTGACAGTAAAGTAAAGTACATAGTTTACTATGCAAGCGTCTCCTTGCAGCTATAAAGGGTTATATACTTATAACCCCTTATAGCTGCAAAAAAGTCGATTAACACTATTATTAAATCACCATTCCATTTCTCCCCAGGTTTCTTGAGCACAGGCGATGAGTTCGCACCAGGCAACATGGGTCTGAAGGACCAGTCGTACGCTCTGCACTGGATCAAGAACAACATCCTCATGTTTGGAGGCAACCCTGACAGCATCACCCTCACCGGCTGCTCAGCTGGGGGCGCCAGTGTGCACTACCATTACCTGTCACCTTTGTCCAGAGGTAAGAACGTATTTTTTAAAGTAAGATTTGCCTACCAGAGGTAGAATTTTGATATAAGCTCCATACAAAATGTGTCAAAATTCTACCTCTGGTAGGCAAATCTACCGATAGGTAGATTACTGGAATGCGTCGTAAGTGTGGGACACCCATGCTTCGCCACGAATGGGCCGGCTTGACCAGAGGGATGCCACGGCCTCACCGAAAACCGACGTGAAACAACGCTTGCGTTGTGTGGGTGAGGTTGCCGAAAGCCCAATTACCTCCCTTCCTAATCCCTGATTCTCCAACAACCCTTAAATTCCTAACCCCCAAAAGGCCGGCAACGCACTTGAAACGCCTCTGGTGTTTCAAATGTCCATGGGCGGCGGCGATTGCTTATCATCAGGTGGGCCGTCTGCTCGTTTACTGACTTATTCCATACAAAAAAAAAAGAATTTAAGTACAATAACAATAGAATTTTAGGTCCTCATCACCATCATGAACAATCTGTGACTCACCAATGGACTGGTGGACTATGGCCCACCTTTACATAAAATACTATATATCATAACCTCCACATTCGCCAGGCGGACTGGAGATCGTCCGCAATAGAGTAGATGACTAATTTTTATTTAATGTCCGTCTTGTAGATTATTTAAAAATATTAGACATTCGTATTTTTTTCGAACAAATACTTTCGAACATAATTATATTATTATCGATTTGAATTTGAAATATCACATGGCGTCTCTTCTAAGTACATTTTATATGTAGAAATGACGTAGGTATTTACTCCCACTCCTAAACTCAATTACTAAGAACCAGTTATCAAAATCCAATAACTTATAACAGTTCACTAAACGTTACCAGAAATACACCGTATAAGAGCTACTCTCACGTAATTTCTGGAGAAACTATGGCTATTATAATTGTAACTTTATAACAGTTAATAATAGGATAAACGGGATTAGACAGACAAGACTTAATCTCATCACTTGAAGTAGTTGAATGAACTATTCCAACTCCAATACAGTTTCGACTCGGTAACTTTAATCTTGAACATCGATTCTAAGATAACTAGATGGAGATGACTCGAGGAGACTCCATCTTGTACTTTTAGTTATAGAAGTAGTAACTTTAATGGTATTTTTAGATTGGTCTCCATGTTTATATTTATTTTTATTATAACATCACGCCTTTTATCCTCGAAAGGGTAGGCAGAGGTGCACATTATGGCACGTAATGCCACTGTACAATGTACGTTATGTTGTAAGTCCCATGGAATAGGTGGTGAACCTATTGCCATATACCAGGCACATTTCCAGACTCCGTGCTACTGAGAAATTTTGGAAAAGCCGAAAAAATTCCAGTTGTACTTCGCACGACCCGGGAATCGAACCCGAGACCCCTTGCCCGGCAGTCGCACTTGCAACCACTCGGCCAACGAGGCGTCTTTGTTTATATTTATTTGTATATATTGTATCTTTTCTTTTGTGGGCGGCAAATTGTTTAATAACTTCTCCCGCCTTGGGTGAAGCGAGAGGGAGTGTCAGATTGTTACTGACTTAATATCCCCGTTTCTACTCTTGTTTTTCGAGCCGGAGCCCCGGTAAACCCGCTAGATATTCCGCGGTTCTGGCGCTAGGTAGGGTAGTCCTCAATTACTTAGAGTCGATTTATGATACCCGCTAGAAGAGTGAAGGTGGTGATAAATAGTTAAAATTTTTGGGCAAAGTAGACAAAAGTGAAGAACAGTGGAAATTGAATGTCATTTACTTGAAACGAATTATAACCTAATAATATGTTGTTTTAAATGCAGACAAGTCAGACTGCAAAATTAAAACAAAAATCCGTAACCCAATAGAGAAAAATAAAAATATATCTCTAAACCATTCTACATTCAAACGCACGCTCGTTGTACAAAAGCTAGAAAAACAGACGTTATTTATGTCAAACTTTTGCCAAAAATTCTTTTGAAAATGGAATTGGACGAGCATAGAGCAAAACTATTTGAATCATAACCTTTTTATTACGCTTAACCTTTACGTAAAGGTGCTCGTGTCTATGGTTAGTGAGTTACTGTATTGTCCATGGAACATTCCAGATTACACCCACCTTTGTCTATTACCAAGAAACCTTTACGAAACAAATCCCTTTTAACCTCTCGACATTCATAATTGAACTGAAAATAAACATAATTTATCTGAGAGATTATCTTAAACTAGACAAATTTTGGATAACTCTTTGATCTTTGAACTAGGTATAAGGTTAAGAATAACAGATTACAAAATTAGAATTTTTGATAAGTTTACTGAGCTATAAGTTTTTAAACTGACATGGTCACAAACACTATTATTAGAACTTATGACGGGATATTTACCATGTTTATTAATTATTATTTACTGAGCTGTTTATAGTAAGTGATCTACTGAAAGGTCTTTAATCTCTATGACAAAAAAGGATGTTTTTGCATAAACTGGCTGGCTTAGCCGTTTCGCTAATGAATCCGTGCCTTATCAATAAAAAATCAACTTTACGGCACGTACTGCTAAAAGAGTAAGTAACGATTATATTTTGTGTGTTTTTTGAGTTATGAAATTGTTATTACCTTTGTACACATGGCTAAACAAAAGGAAAAATATTTTTGGTTACTTTCATTAAATATCCTAGGAATATTGGGAGTTCTCTTTGTAAAAAAAAATATCTAATACTTTCAACCAAATTCGTGGAGTTCAGTACAAATAATCAATTGTTCTTAAATTATTCGTACGAGTAACACCGACCTTTTATGACAAGTAAGTCAAAGTCGAAACCATTTCTTTCAATTAAACCATTATCAGGTACTTAATTTTGAAACGTCAACAAATAAATGTCAGTGAAGCTATGTGCTCATTCCGAATTGCAGCTTCGAAAAGAAAAGAACGATCAAGAAACTCCAGCCGTCGCAATCCTTTTCTTCCCACACTGAGATCAAAATACCTATGCACACGATGAAAAACCCTATTAGCTGGAGATAAGCTAAAAATGCAAACAAGAGCCTTACAAATTAGATAAGCAGCCTCCGTGAACATCATTAGTATGCTTGTTACAAGAAAAACATTGCAACAGCCACAACTACTAAAAACACAATTAACTTGCGCAAGTATTTCCACTTAGACGCCTTAACAAGTTTAAGAAAACATTTACAATGCAAATAAATGCAAGCTTTTACTACACATAAATATCTCTCTCTTTGGTACCGTACATTGACTTAACACATAGTTGTATGCGTCAAGAAAGATAGAAGAAAGATAATATAATTATTATATTTGCTTTCACGTTCAAAAGTGCCTTCCTGGTCTATTTGAAATAGTTAAATGATTTTGACTTTGACTTTGATGGGGCCCAGTAGAGCTGATGCCTGTAGAGCTACTCCGGTTCTCGAATGCGAAGTTTCGTGTAATCTTTGGCCGTAGGTTTTATTGATTTACTAAGGAAATTACTTAAAATAACGTTTTTTAATTTAAAATCAAAACCTATTTATATTTATCTTTATTTCATTCGTTAAATTTTTTTCACGCAAGGGTGCAATAAATGGAATTGTAGTACGTTGCGAAGTTTTGGACGAAACTTTGCTTTTCGTTGAATTAGAGTAGGCCTCCTGATCCGGAGCTGCGGTTTACCTAGTGGTCCGGCTCGAAGGGCAGAAGTAGAAACGGGGTAGTTTTTAGTCACTAAGAGTCTGACAATCCCACTCCCCAAGGCGGGAGAAGTCATAATATGATTTACCCCCTTAAAAAAAAATGCATCATTAAACATTTTGCAACCAAAGGTAAATAGAAATTGCAAATGTACAGACGTATGTAGTTTTATTAACATTTCTACATAGGAGTATGTTTATAAAGCAAACTTCGCTATCTGTTGGAATAAGGAGAGTTAGTTTCGCAAGAAGCATAAATAGTTTGTTTGCCAAGATAATAGTGGCTCATCTTAGTTAATTGCTTTGCAATGCAACATGTGCTTTGTGATTTTAATGTAAGTTGGTGCATTCAACTTTTGTTAGTGGTTTACTATATAGTTGTTATTTTTCTACTAGTTTCTACCAGCAGCTTCGCTCGTGTTCCAAATCAATTTATATTATTTGTACAATATTATCAAAATTTTTAATGAAAAATCAGTACAAAAATCTATTCACATAAAAATGTTATTGAAGAATCCTTTTTAATAAGTTTTGATTCAAATCCGATCTTTTGTTTACCAAGTTCGGTAGGTAACAGCGGGTAAACTGCCAAAAATACTCCCTTATTTTTGTGTTTTGAACATAAATCATATCTTTCACCTGAAAAATTGGCACGTGTAACTTCAGTTACTCGCACTTTTATTTCATACTAGCTTTTGCCCACGACTTCGTCCGCGTGGAATAATAATTTCTGGCAGCACTTGGATTTTGACTGATGGCTTTCTCTAAATTCTGTGTTAAACATCAGCATCGATTCAGTAGGTTCTTAATTTTTTTTCGTGAGTCAAAACAGATAGATTTACATAACAGGGTAGATGACTAATATTTATTTTAAAGTCCGACTTACACCGAGATACGTAAAAGAATGGCTTGATTATTATCTATCGTCGTCGCGACTTTGCGAGGAGACATTCGATAAAAACTGTCCGTCATAGACGCTATGCTGCATCCGTGTGACGCAGATATGACTGTGTTGTGAGTGCAATAGATTATTTTAAAAAATTAGACACATATTTTGGTTTGTCATATAAATAAATAATACTTAGGTAAAACGGAGTTAAGATTTTTAATTTTCATACCCTATTGGAACTTGGTTTAAATCATAGGACTTTCGAAAAAAAGAAACAAAATGGAAATGGAAATTATCAACGTCAACGCTAGCATAGCCAGTCGCAAAAACAAAGAAACAAAAAAGCTACCTTCACAGTTGCAACAAAAGCACGAAGTTCCCAACACAAAAAGACAACATATTCCAACTAACCTCAACCCAAAAGACTTTTCCAACGAACCAATGAATTCGGGGAACGAAAAAAAAAACCGTAGATTTGAAACGGTCAACCTTTTTGGTCCGTTCGACAAATCCGCACAAATCTGGCGCGTGTGAGCACTTTACCAATTATCTTTGTGTCAGTCCCCACGGCGCAGACATTAATCCCGATGACCATTTCCACAGGAACTGAAGGAACCAATTAGAACTGTTATTGAGGTGTTGCCTTTATAATTAACTCTTCAAATTAAGATTACGTCATGAAGGCATTAATAGATGTATAATATTGCCAAAATGTAAGTGTGGGAGAGCCATGCTTCGGTACGAATGGGCCGGCTCGACCGGAGTGATACCACAAACCGACGTGAAACAACGCTTGCGTTGTGTTTCGTTGTGTGAGTGAGGTTACCGGAGACCCAATTCCCCCCTTCCCAATCTTCCCAATCCCCGATTCCTGAACAACAACCCTTAAATTCCTAACCCCCAAAAAGCCGGCAACGCACTTGTAACGCCTCTGGTGTTTCAAGTGTCCATGGGCGGCGGTGATTGCTTACTATCACGTGATACGTCTGCTCGTTTAATAAAAAAATTGTACAGCTACGCTTCATTCCTTATAATTATTAGACCGTCTTAAGTTTTACACTTTGACGAACAAAAATGTTGACCAATAGTTTCCGGATAGAAACAGGAATGATAGAAAAATAAGATTTACAGTGCTGATTCATTGTAATAAATGATTTGAGTTTCAGTTTTGGTAATATCCCTCTTTCAGGAACATTTAACCGAGGCATAGCGTTCAGTGGATCTGCCCTCTCGGAGTGGACCCACTCCATCAAGCCTGCTGAGAAAGCCAAGGCCTTGTCTTCGATCGTGGGCTGCCCTACCAACAATAACAAGGAAATGATGGACTGCCTCAAGTATAGACCCGCTGAAGCCATCGTCAACGCACAGATTGATATGTTTGTAAGTAGAAAAACTATTAAGTTATATAGTAGTTATAGTATATCGACGGTTAAAAGGAAATAGGTCATAAGCGACATTTTGGTCAAAAATGAGTTTAATCCTAATACCCTTAAAATTGTTTTGTGCTTATCCGGTATCTATTCCCCCCATCCCCCTAAATGGGGTAGCACAACCCTAATTCTTTTAATTTTCCGCTGACGAAGTCGCGTGTAGAAGCTAGTAGTATATAATACTTATATTTTATACTAGCTGCCCCGGCGAACTTCCTTCCGCCTCCCTTGACTTAATAATTCAAGACCAAAGTTTGCCAAATCGGTCGAGCCGTTCTCGAGTTTTAGCGAAACTAACGAATAGCCATTGATTTTTATATATAGAGATAAATATCAGCAAGCTGTTACGTTCCTTAACATAGAGTACCTCAATCAGATGCAGTATGCTTGTGATATTGGCAGGCAGCCAGGATGCTGTTCTGTGGCGCAGCATAAGTTAATTACGATCTGCCAATACCAGTTACATCAATAAAACAAAACTTCCATATTGACATCCAAACACTAGTTATGACTGGCTATTTATTATTATTTGATTTACACACACCATTCCCATTCATAATCACAAGATATGATAATTGAACCTGAAAATGAAATAGGGTAGATGACAAATTTATATTTCAATGTCCGTCTCGTAGATTATTTTAAAATATTAGACATGTATTTTTTTATTTTCTTACGGAAACAAATACTTTCGAAGATATTATATCGATTTGAAATATCGCGTGATGTCACTTCTAGGTAAATTTTATACGCAGAAATGACGTACATATTTGCTCCCACTCCTAAACTTTGATTCGTTTTATCTGAGTATTGTTATCTTATAAAAATAAAAAAAATAAGTGTCTAATATTTTTTCATTACCTAACTGACGGTCTAATTAGATTTTTAATTTTCATACACCGTCATCATCCGTATTAAGCCTACCTAATATACTTTTGGAACCCACCCTTTTCGAAGACCATAGATACTCCAAAATAATATTCTTCTTTTATTAAATGAAATTAAAATGCATTTATTTCAGTCAACAGGAGTCCATATTGTTAGTATTACAATAACTTATATCTAGTGTTAGTAGCATAAGTAGAAAAGAGCAAATAAAAATAAACAAAGTAGGTAATGCATGAGGACGACCAGGCAGGAAAAGGATTTCTATCTATCCTATTTCTCACTTCGACCATTTCGACCAATAGCCTTCAAAAAAAGTCAAAGCATTTATTTCAATTAATCCTAAATTAGGCACTTTTGAAACGTCAAATTGAATTGTCCGTCAGTCCGTCCGTCAGTGAAACTAGGCGCTCGTTCCAAAGTGTTGCTTCGAATGGAGAAGGACGAAAAACTCCATCGTTACTCTTTTAAAAAAAGATTTTTACAACATATCTATTGTATAAGTACATATTATAATAAAGCCTAAAAATAATCCTGAAATACCATATATTCCAGGAATGGAAGGTGCACATGTTCACGCCGTTCACTCCAGTGGTGGAGCCCCGAGGAGTGCGGGAGCCGTTCCTGCAGCAGTATCCGTACCACGCAACTAGAGGCGGCCAAATGATGAACGTGCCACTCATTGCTAGTGTCACTTCCGAGGAGGGATTGTACCCAGGTGCCGGTGAGTGTCAGAACTTTATGAGTCTCCAAATGTTTCTTCTGTCTTCTAACATCTTACCAGATTATGGTTTTAAAAATGGATATTTAGTAATACGAGCACATTGTTATCATCTGACCATCAATAAAAATCCATATTAAATTCAAACGAGAATGTTATCTAGTTTCCAATTCTTCTCACATTTAGCAGAAACTATAGAACACCAAAGTCAAAGTCAGTATTATTTATTTCAAATAGATCGGGAAGGCACTTTTGAACGTCAAAGTAAATATTGCAATATTAAAAATAAAATCTGTCTGTCGATCAGTACCTACTCTAGTGAACCTGTTTACTTGTTCCAAAATGTAGATTCCTATGGAAAAGAACGAGCAAGAAACTCCATAGGTAACTCTTTTCCAATCAGGTACACAATACAATTCTTGGTTACATTGTTTCGTTGGTTCAATTATGTGAGAACTGAAATACTCTTTCAAGAGCACTCGTTCATCTTTTTACATCTCTGTCAAAAATATCAACATCATCATCATCATCATCAGCCGAGACACGTCCACTGCTGAACAAAGCCCTCCCCTTGGTCCTCCAAAAATATAAAACAAATTAATTATTATGTTATCGGCTTACTCACGTATTGTTTTGACGAGGAACTCGACTAGTTTCAAGCCATGCTAGAGGCTCATATTCATGAGCAGCATTCCGCGACACACGACGCGGCGATTGTCGAAACAATACGTGAGTAAGCCGATAACATAATAATTAATTTGATTTATATTTTTGACAGAGATGTAAAAAGTTGTTAGTATGTCTCACGAAAGTTACAATAAAATTATAAATCAAATTACTATCTTCCACTTTCCATCTCCTCTTCCAGTTTACCAACAGTCACCAGACCTACTGCCGGACCTCGAAGCCCACTGGAACCAGCTGGCTGCCAACATCTTCGAGTACAACGACACCCTGCCTCTCAACCGTCGTGACGAGGTTGCTCAGAAGATCAAGCAGCACTACCTGGGAGGCAAGCCCGTTAGCCAGGAGACATTCCCACAATTGATCCAGGTAATGAGCCATAAGCCTCTTCTGTGAGTTATTCATCAGGTTAAATAAAATTCAGTTCTTTGGCGAATGTAAGACCATTGAGAAAGAATATCCTTAAATCCCCATGGAAACATACATGTTAAGTTCCAACTTCCTGGGTCCAGTAATATGTATTGGACCTTTTTTTGAGAGGGGGAAATCCTCCAAACTCCTCCCGCCTTGGGTGAGAGGGAGTGTCAGACTCTTACTGACTAAAAACCACCCCGTTCCTTCTCCTGCTTTGAGTTGGAGCCCCGGTAACCTGTTACGTTGTCCGCAGAATCTATTAGTGTACATTTTCTATCAATCATCAGTCAATTCAGTCACTCCGTGAAGAAAGAATTTTATATGCCATATTAACATTCTTTTCTATCTCAGCCTTGAATTTCTGTTTAGTCATGGACCAATAATAGTAAATTAGTCGATAGTGTACCTTAGTTAAACCTGATTGATTGTATTGCCGACGAACACGCGACGGAGCTTGCGACATAATCCCGTGAACTTCTAATTAATTACCTGCCGATATACAACCCATTATGTTATTAACTAATTAATCATAGTACATAGAATAAGTTGGTATATATTTATTGATTGATTTCTGGTCTACTCTGGGTGACATGAGACACGTTTAAAAAAAATACGAAAGTCCTTACTACTTACTACCTTAGGACTAAACTGATGACACGAATTATTATGAATAATTAAAAAAAACGGGGGGAACCGCCTTAACTTTCTTGAACGCCTCCTTTTTTTTAAGTCAGGACATATTTCTTAAACATGCTCCTAAGTCTGAAAAATACTATGCTGAAAACCGCATCCATCATCACTGCATCAATCAATCGGTTCAGCCAAACGCGAGATAATCGCGTACAAACATACATATACATACAGGTCAAATGAGAACCTCCTATTTTTTTTTAAGTCTGTTAAAAATAATAATATAATATGAGATTTCGACGTAATATACCTAGTTAATCCTTTTTATTGTCTGTTGGCAACGTATTGACAAGTAAACCCATTAGACTCTGATTAAAATCTGAATTAAATTTAAATCTGACTGCACGGTTGGTGCGGTGGCTGGGCTGGGCTGGATTCCCGCACGGAGCAACTCTTTGTGTGATCCACAAATTGTTGTTTCGGGTCTGGGTGTCATGTGTATGTGAACTTGTATGTTTGTAAACGCACTCACGACACAGGAGAAAATCCTAATGTGGGGCAACGATTTTTAAAAAACAAAGATTAAAAAAAATATTTAAAATGAAATTCATCCTTCCTTCCCAGGCTCTAAGCGACCGTCTCTTCATGGTGGACGTTGGCAAGATGGCGCAGATCCACGCTGCCAAGTCTGGACAACCGACCTACGTGTATCGATACGCTTTCCGTGGAACCTCCAGTCTGTCCAACTTGATGGCACATAACGAAGAAAATTACGGTAAGATTCTACACCAAAATAGAGTAGATTACTAATTTTTATTTCAATGTCCGTCTTGTAGATTATTTTAAAACATTAGACACGTGTATTTTGTTTTGGTATGGAAACAATTTTTTTCAAAGATAAATTATTGATTTGAAATTTCGCTTGACGTTGTTTCTAGGTACGTTTTATACATAGAAATTACGTATCAGCTCCCTATCCTAAACTTTGATGCGTTTTATCTAAGCATTGTTATCTTATATGACAAAATATGTCTAATATTTTTTAATTACCTAACTGACGGAGTAAATAGATTTTTAATTTTCATACCTCATCATCATCCCTATTCTCTTCATGATGATAGTAGAGCTGAATAAATTATTATGATTAACTACAAGGTTAAATAGACTCCTACGTTACGTTATACAGGTGTGAGCCATGGAGACGACGTGCTGAGCATCTTCAGCTACCCTGGAATGGTCCTCGATGAGAAGGATGCAGCCATGATTGAGGGTCTCATCAACATGATTTACAGCTACTCAACCACCGGGTAAGCAATTAGAGCCAGTCTCAATAAAATATCTTCACAGTCTATATATAGCTTTAGTAGAACCGAAGATAGCAATATTGTTATTGCCAAGTTCTCATATTTGAAAGCCGGGCAAGAGAAACATTAAAAACTAAATATTTAATACATTTGCAAGATGTACAGCTTGTGCTTGCAATTGCAAGTAGTCTAGGACTGAAACAATAACCTAAACATAGGTAACTGACATGAATTGTCTGGAAAGGAAAGTTGGAATGCTAGGAATAGAAGTGAAGAAAAAAGGACAGCCCTCAGTGATACCTAGCGGCTGCTGATTGGTATCAATGAGCTGCTGATTACCTAGCGGGTTACCAGTATTCCGGCAAGAAAAAGCTATCGGACCATCACACATGGGGCTCAATAGAACTGATACCGACCCGGAGCTGCTCTAAAGGCAGGAGTAGGAACGGGGTGGGTTTTAATCAGTAAGAGTCTGAGACTCTCACTTCCCCTAGTCGGGAGAAGTTATCGGATGATTTTCATCCCTCAAATAATCCAGTAAATAAATTATTGACAAATCACTGAAATCTGGTAATCACTCAGTTCAGTTGTGACCCCAATTATTAGTAAAACATATTAATAATCTATCTCTATTTTTTCAGAACTCCCAAATTAACCAACAGTGCACCTGTATGGGAACCAGTGAAGCCTAACTCCCCTGAACTGAACTATTTGGATATCCTGTCTCCTACTCATATGGAAATGAAGGCCTCATCAGATTTTGGACAGAAGGCCTTCTGGGACAGCCTAGGTTTGAACGAAAATGAGAACTACCGCGAGTATCTTAGGGACGAACTTTAAAAACTGTTTTGATAATGTAAAAAGTTCGTACTTTTTAGGTTGTGTATATTTCGAAGATTATTGTTCGTTTTTTCTACTAATTCAGATGATGAATTTTGTTTTATTGTGTTCAAGAAGGAAAAATAAAAGACTTTTAAAATTATATATTGTTTTGTTTCCCTTTTCCCCCCTTCATCCATTTTACAAAATTATGTTTATGTTCAACATTCCAAGTGAACCTTTTACAACAACTGAAAGTAATATGCAATCAATTAGTACACAAGTAATAGTCAATCATCCTATTATCATCATATCAGCCACAACGTGTGCACTGCTGAACGGAACATAGGCCTCCCCCAATGAAAAATACCTAAAACCTATAAACTGTCAATGCCACATAAACATGTTTTTAAACTAAAATAACATTGGACTGAGGAAAACACGCATACATCCTCATACAGCCTTGACACAGCGAACAATAAATATCATTTCACATTGGATTATTGGAATAAAAGCTAGATATAAACACTTCACAATGCTTTTTGAAATGTTCGATAACATCTATCGACAGTTCCTGCAAAGTTTTGTAGCAAATACCGATATGATTTTTGAAAATCTATGTAGGTATAAGTTTTTAAACTGACATGGTCACTGGTAATATCATTAGAACTTAAAACGGGATACTTTCGCGTGACGATCTCCGGCCACCGTAAGTGCGGATCTGCGGACGGCGAGCAAGGGCGTCGCATTCTGCGCGCGCCTCAAAAAGCCAGACCACCACAGATGGGGCCCAGTAGGGCTGATGCCCGATCCAGAGCTGCGGACAACGTAAAAGGTTACCGGGGCTCCGGCTCAAAGCAGGAGAAGGAACAGGGTGGTTTTTAGTCAGTAAGAGTCTGACACTCCGTCCCTCCTCGCCAAAGGCGGAGGAAATCATTGGATGATTCCCCCCTCAAAAAAAAAACGGGATATTTTTATTTTATTATTAGTTTTTATGAGTTTCCGATATTTTGGCACTGTTGCAAGCGCCATCCGTGATCATGACTCAATGAACTGAGTTCATGCCTGATCTTGGCACCATTATACCCAATGATTATAGGCATGATTACACCCAATATGCTCGATTGGTGCAGTGACTAGGCAACCAACTGGTTATGAAAATAAGAAAATGATTAATTTCACAAGAAAATTTAATATTGTTGAACTCATGACGTGTCAAAACTCTCGTGTAACAAAAGATAAACTAGTCTATGTTAGGTACATTAGGCACATTCTAAGAATAGGGATGATGAAATGAGTATGAAAATTATTAACAATCTATTTAGTCCGTCGGTTAGGTAATGAAAAAATAATACAGACCTAATTTTTTTGTCATATAAGATACATACTATAAGATATATGAGATATATACTTATAAAAAATCAAATTAAATAAAAATTCAAGAGTGGGAGCAAATACGTCATTTTTACGTTTAAAACATACCTAGAAGTTACGTCACGCGATATTCAAAATCAATAAATATATCTACGAATGTATTTGTTTCCGTAAGAAAATAAAAATGACGTGTCTAATGTTTTAAAATAATGTACAAGATGGACAATAAAATATGAATTAGTCCTTTACCCTATTGTAATATTTTACTACTAGCCACATACATTCTGTGTGCACCTCTACCTACTCCTTCACTTAAATTAATATAGGCTATATATAGACTTAAATTATATTATGCCGTAGATAACAAACATAATTAATAGATCCAGGTACCAAAAATAAACATTTGAAGTTGATACTACACCTACAAAGTTAGTTTTGATCCTGAATTTGAAGCTTCAGCCTTCAGGGTTGAAATATCAAAGATATATTAATTACGTCTATAATTAAACGGAGATAATTACGCTACACCCTCGTCAGTGAAGTTTTAATTTAATTTAGACATTCTAGTAATTGGTCTGTCTAACTATTTTAATATTAATTTGAAAACGATGTATTTGATGTTCTGTAATTGTTTTATGATTGACTCCCACTGCTCTGCTCTATCGACCCTGTTCCTTCTCCTGTTAAGTCCGTTAACCCGTTTAATTCTTCCACGGCTTCGTATCGGTACTCCTTATCACTCATCACCCTGGGAGACATATACGCTGAAAAGTGGGTATCTATACCAATATTATACTGAAGAGTTTGTTTGAACGCGCTTATCTCAGGAACTACTGGTCCGATTTGAATAATTCTTTTTTTGTTGGATAGCGCCTTTATCGAGGAAGGTTATAAGCATAAATCATCACGCTACGATCAATAGGAACCGAGAACAGCGGGTGAAACCTCGCGGAAGTAGCTAGTTAGGTATACCTTGAATATGTATACCTCTGCTAACCTCTTCGGGAATAAATACTCATGACGTTTGACGTGCATATTTCAAGAATTATTGAATTAAAGTTATAACCTTCGAACTTTGGACTCGACGACTGTTTACAAATAAAAGGTCAATGGTCCATTCGTTACCGATTAGCTAATGATTAATGGATTCGATTAGATATCGATATTTAGAACAAATATAAATAACTCTATCGGTTGAATTGATAAATTAGGGAGAGAATAGGAGAATGTGATGGAAGCTAACGAATAATGATGTATGGAAGGATTGTAATTAGTATTAACACTATTCTAAATAGATTACTACTTGGCATGCTCTTTACACTCACTGATTATATTCTCTGTACCATCCAAGGTTGGTACCACACGCAGAAAATGCCAACAGCATTATGTCCAACCATGAATTTATGTGCATAAACCTGTTAAATAAATAAATATTAGGTAACTAACTAGGAGACGCTCTGTGGTTGCTGTCCACAAACACGTGTTTCATGTACTTACATTTTTTACCCAAAAAAAAATATGCTCATAGAGCTCCCTAGTCCGGGAAAACGAAGGAGATTGTCAGACTCTTACAGACTAAAAACCAACCCTATGTCTTATCTCATGAGCTGCGGACTACCTAGCGGGTTTACCCGAGCTTCGGCTCAAAACGCAGGAGTAGGAACGGGGTGGTTTTAAGTCAGTAATAGGTTAGAAGTCATTAGATGATATTCCCCCGTTAAAAGAATGTCCTATCTCATGTGTAAGAGAAAGAGAGAAAGACAAATTACCGCAAACTCCTGGTAGCGCGTTTTTCGTTGATTTATATTATTTTTCATACTTTACGTTCCTACCTAGGTAAGTAGCGATAGTAGATATATCTACTGTTATATCTAGGTTCAATGCTCGGTGAACGGTACCTACCTATGCATAGCAACATACGTTCATAATTTTACTAAATACTTATGTTATTCTAAATACCTATTCTACTAAATATCTATGTTATATTCTAATAATAGACGTCCTGATAAATAATTTGAGTTTGAGTTTGAGTTTGAGTCTGATTAGATTTGTACAAAGTCTAAGAAAATGTTAATCTTAATCGCGTAAATTGAATAGACACCTAGGTCCAGTTGTACCTAGACTGCTGCCTACCCAATTGTCTGGACTGGTGTTTAGTAACCAACTCCTAGTAGGACTACTACACGACTCGCATATTAAACACAAAGGTAGAAGAACGTGTGACATCACATACCTAACATTACACTACATTACATCATGTCTTTTATTCCCCGAAGGAGTGGGCAGATTCGCAAGTTTATTTGGGTAGGGGCAGTTAGAGGGTAGAGGGTAGTCGATTTGATCAAGATTAATTTAAAAATTTACTTAATCTACTAACACTCAAACGACAGAGACCTGTAGCTGTGTTAAGTACTTATTATGTAGATTTTTGAAGACTGGCAACGCACCTCTTGTTTTTGCAAGTGTCCCTAGGCGGCGTTGGTCGCTTACCATCAGGTGATCTGTCTGCTCGTTTGCACATAAGTAATCTATAAAATATACATATACCAAATATGATTTGAGGCTTATGTAGGATTGACGACCTTAGTTTGACATAAAAACCGCAAATATTCCACACAAAAAAATCTATTCTTAGATAATTATTCAGTCATAATCTTCGTAATACATAGCTAAACGATAACGTGTTCAGAAAATAAATGATTCGACTATCCATACTCATACTCATACTTATGCATCGTAAGACTAAAGTCCGACTATTATCAAAAACCCACGTACACCTTCCGAGTATGATTTCACAATGCAACAACTAACAAACTATTTCATCATGCATGTAAATGATTATTTATTTATATCATGACATGATCCACTATGAATCATAATGTAGTTGTGTCTAAAAATAGAATTGACGTTTTGGCAGACACACAAGCCAGACCAGACGCAATTTTAACTGATACGGTGTCTGACCGTCTGTGTCTGTCCATAACAATCGGTCAGATCTTAACTCTGATTTAAATTTAAACTCAGACGTTGACTGAGCGTGCTTAATTATAATACCTTTCGGGATTGGCAGATAGACGCGTTGTTTTTATATTTAAAATATTTATAGTAACGGTAAAACGGAGTAAATAGACACATAAAAGGGGTGAATAGATGCTAGAACATTTCCCCAACATCTATTCACCTCTCGAATTCTATTCATCCTGTTTTACGGTATTTCTTCGCCAGTTATGTTAAACTCAAGGTAGGTAAGATAGAAATATCAATAAAACATTAAGATAAAAATACAAATTTATTTCGAAGCAACACTGAAAATAGTATAAGAGTACAAATCACAAACAAACCCTCTTGCTAGACTACCCATAACAACCCGACCGAAATTATTTATAGCTATACAAATTGTAAAAAAAGTTTAGTTTAGTACATTTACCACAAACACAGAATGAAAAAAAATGCACATGCGTTTTTCTAATAAACGACCTTCACCCATATAGGGTAAAAAAAATAAACCGTTAGGCTAGTATTATGTCAAAAGGTCATTGAACCAGTGTCCGCCATTGCAAGTAGGTATTTATTTTTCACCTCTGCTTTCTATTTATTCAAATGTGCATTACTCTACCTTAATGCTCTATGTCTGTGATAAATTAAAAGGTTGAACATTCCACAAACATTAGAAATTAACATAAAATAGGTAATATTATATTGAGAAAAATTCTAAGCAAAATGCCTATAAGTCAAAAGCCGCGAAATTATTTCGTCATTGTAGTATAAATTTTCTGTGCGATCTAACGAAGTAAGCCTTGGAATTCTTGAATGACGAAATATGCTAAACATATGTTCAAAATAGGCAATGTGAGATGACTCATCATTTATTTAGTTAAACCGGTAATTATGTACTTTGAACTTTGGTTCTTAATGTTCAAGGCAACCAAAGACAATCTAGTTAAAGCAATAATCATATTACATAACAAACATTCACAAAAGGTATGTTTAGGGTAGATTTAAAAAGAAAACAAAAATTTTATGATTTCATCGACATTGCAAACTGGTTTATATTACAATAAATTATGCATTGCTTGTCTTTTTAATAAAAAATAAAACAAATAAATTAACAATTCAGACTTTTTGCTATACAAATCAACTTACATAGTACCTACTTATCATTTTTATGTTATACAAAAATACCTGAGAAGTAACATGTGCACAAAAAGTGCTTTAGAAAGCATTGAATATTCATTCCACTTTCATACAACAAGAATTATATAAATATCATTGATCAACCATCTGTTTAGCACATGGCATTACATTTATAATGGAATCTAATAATTGATTAACAGTGTTACCATAATTGTATAGAAGCTATTATTTTACGTTTTAAATGTTTTGGTGTAACAAAAATAAATGCAAAACATTACTCTCAATAATGCCATTAGTATCTAATTAGTTGTAACAATAATTATGTGGACATTAGATTATTATCAGATTAGTTATTAGGTATGTAAACATTCTCCGATGACCAAATTTTATAGACCTTACAACAAAAATTAAGGCAACCTATTCATAGATCTAGTATAACTGGAATCACAATTACATCATTGCTTATTTTGAATAGAATGATGTCAAGTATGTTCCCAAGTTGTTCATTTAGCATTAAACAGTGATGTGAAGACTTGGTAATTAGAATTGGACTTTAAACATCACTAACTTATCAGACCATGACTTAACAACGGACAAATCTATTCATCCTTCTTGGAGTCACCTCCACTGGCTACTGTCAGCTTCTTCTGTAGTTTGCTGTGCTCCTCAGCAAGTCTGTCATACTCCTTGTTGAGGCTCTCAGCCTGGGATTTCACAGCTTCCTTGTCCTTCTTCTCTTTGTTCAATTCCTTCTCCAGCAATGTGATTTTGCTCTTCAGTTCATCTAGCTCTTTCTTATTCTGCTCGTCACCGGCGCCAGCCTTTTCCAGAAGGTCCCTGGCAGTAACTGTAGCGCTCTGCGCTTGACGGAAGTTAGCCTCGGACTGTGCCAAAAGAGTCGCCAACTGCGAAATCAGTTGGACCAACCGGCGAATGACTACCAGCAAGAATAACGCAAACCCAGAAATGTAGAAGTTTCTCTGAGCACGGAACAGCCTCATGTTACCTTGCATCTCCGCGTCCAAGTGCTGGTGGTCGGTAGACTCGATGTTCGAGTACTTCTGCATCTCGCGGATGGCATCGAGAAGGCATAGTACTAGCACTCCAATAAGAATTAAAAAGTAAATAGACGCTTGACCACTTATGTAAGCGAGGAATTTTGACTTGAAAAATCTCTGCCATTTTGATGGACTTGCGATCGGCAATGTCAAGAGGAGCACGATTGCGATTTCGGCGTACAAGAACGTCGCGATGATGGTCCACTGTAAACTCATTGTGGCACTTTGTAAATTCTACTCTTACAACAAAAAAATCAACAGCTACAATACTAGCAGCAGCACAACACGGTAAAGAATCAACTAAAACAAAACTCAATGCGGTTTAAATATTAAATTATCGGTGACTAATGAAAATGACTTTTAATGACGTATTGTTGAAAGAAATAATAAATGACGTGTCTCAAACTTATAAAGCAGCCCACTCACCTTTCCAATACATAGACTAAAATAAAGATGAGAAGAATTTACCGCAATTTATTAATATATTTTAGTACGTATTAGTAAAAGTTTATATGTAAAAACTTCATTAAATACTAATATGGAAACGTTAAACGCTAAATTAAAATGTTAAAGAGTTATCATCTGTTTTTATCACTCTAATTAAGAACTTGCTTTGGCGACAAGTATTACAAAAGTAGGGAATCTAATGAATGGGTAGACTTATTTTTTTAAATTTGTTACATTTCTGAACGAAAACACGTTCCTTTACGCATCTATACAAGTCAGCGATTTTACAAAAAGTTAAATCCTATCAAAAACTGAAAATAGTATTATTTTCAAAGAAAAAAATAATTAGTAAAGTATATTTCGATTATAAAAAATAGCCTGAAACATTATTCAGTTGAAATACAATACAATAATTTACATTCTTTTTTATTCTATGTTTAATACGTGTAACCAAACGTGTCTGTCAAAAATGACTGCTAATCCAGTTGTCGAGTGACGTCATTTTATGTAAAAAAAATTGTAAATTCTAATAAATTGTCCTATTGATTATAAAATAAATATAATAATTCATAATTGTAACCATGGCTGATCCTAAATATGAAAATCTCCCGGGCATAGTGAGTACAAAACGTCAAATCAGAAGAACATTATTGATTTTGCTTTGTGGTGCTCAATATTTTATTTTTCTCAGGCTTACGACCAACCTGATGTTTATGAGACCGGTGATTTACCGGAGGCCGACCAGCCTGACCCTACTGAGGAAGAAGAAAATGAATGTATTGAGCAATTGCATTTATCTGTGAAAGATTCTTTCAACAAGTTTAAAGGGAGGTTTTTAACTGGTGCTGTTGACTTTTCCGATAGACTGAGCCGAAAATCTCGAATTGGATATAGGTAAGAAAGAAGAACATTTCATTTTTATAGCCAATCACTAAAGCAAGGGCACAAAGCCATTCAGCCTAATCTGTCATATATTTTTATATACAATGTGATAGGGGCGAGACTTCTAACCCGTTAAGGCTGAATTCTACATCTAATTTTATCGACAAAAGTCCTGGGTCGAAGGGGTCGAATCCTCTCCCCCTAAAAATTATGGCTATTTTAATATTTTTATTACTTTTTTTGATATCAAAGGTTGTATGCGTCGTAGAAACAAAAAAAAGACGACAACCGGTAGCTAATAACCTTGGCTAACTAATTCATTACTTTTTTCATATGTTTGATAATGTTTTGGTGAGAAAAAAGATCATTTGTGAATTATTCTTACCGAAAAAATCACTATTTTTCAATATTTTCAATTAGGGGTTCAACCCCCATATTATTTTTTTGACCATAAAATTGAATGTAGTACTCAGCCTTAACGGGTTAGAAGTCCCACCCCTATCACATTGTATATAAATTTGGAATGCTTTAGGGCTGGAGAATGGGAATTGGCAGCTGAAGGAGAGCCAGAGACTATCCTAGAGCGGTACAACAGGCTCCGTTGTGAGTTCTCAGAGTTACTTGAACAAGTGGCAGAGCAGCAGAACAAAGCTACTGAGAGTGAAAAGGTAAGAACAAAGAAAGAAAGATTATAAACTTTAAATGTCATACACACAAATCAAGAGACGAAGCATGTATGTGACTATGTGGAGTTTAGATAGATGTCCCTAGGTTTGTGGGCACCATTTCAGCAAGGGCAAGCTGGGTTTCCAATAGTACATAGTTCCTAGACCTTATTCAGAGCTCTTTTTGTGTTGTAGAGAAAAGAAATTGAAGCATTTGTTAACTAAAGACTGAACAAATTCAGTGCTTCTTTCTGGTCTCTCTCTGTCTCTTTGAGTATTAGTATTTTCTTTCCTTTTCTCTGGCAATAATATAGTTACAAATTAATTTTAATAATTACTTTCAGGACGAGTACACGAAGCTAGCAGTTCAAATCAACTCAACAAAGAAATTACTAGAAGAATTAAAATTGGAAGAGGGAGAACAAATTGATCCCAAAGCAGAGAAGTTAAAGTAAGATATTTTTGATTATAAGTATTTGTATAAAGCAGTACATGGTCCTTGATAAACATGAACCTTGCAAACTGTATGTTCCTTTTTTACGTATTTATGACAAGGGAATGGACGAAGAGTCTGTGGAGAAGTAATACAAATAGAATATAAAATAACTGTATTTTCCAACTTGACTTTTGTATGGAGATTATAAATCATACCAGATTTTGATACAACTCCTATTATTATGGCAAAAGTTTAGAAAATAAACCATACTTTTTTACAGTGCTGTTTTTACCAAGTAATTATCAATATGTAATTAATATAATAAATGTTTCTTAATTTTTTCTACAGGGAATACTTATCAAGTTCCAATAAGAAGACAAAGCAGGGAGAGGTGGCGACTGCCCACCTGAAGCTGAAACCTGAAGTCAACCTGGCATACACCACTCGGATAGCGCAGCTTGAACATAGGTATGGAAATAAACTAACTTCGCACCTAGCTTCACTGACAGACAGACTGATGGACAATCCAAGTATAAGTTTCAAAAGTGCCTAATTGTGCATAATTGAAATAACTTTCTGACTGACTTTGAACATATATTACACTGTTTTACACTGCCTTATTTGCCACCCTTCATGCAGCTCATAAATATGATTCCATTTCCCTTTGTGGCTTAAAACTAATAATGCTTATATTGAAGAATTCTTGTGAGTTAATTATTATCTTTCTTTGTATTTAATTCCTAGGTTACACAAGTTGGAGCAGGCAGCGGGAGTAAGAGATGAAGAGGCATTTAGGAGACTGCAGGCAGCTACGGGACAGGTTTGTGAAATGAGTGTTTCATATAAATAAATGATTAGGTAGAACTCTTGCATGACTGATGACAGAGAGACAAAGGGTTAGCTAACCACTGGCTGTAAAAGAAAAAGTATATTGTTTCCTTCATTATAACGTAAAGGAACACTTAGATAGAATTCCCAGCCCAGCCAGTGACTCGAGCCATCATGCTCAGGTGACGGCATTTGAGCTGCCCTTTTGCGCTGTGTCGATTATTTATTTATTTTATAAATAACTTTCTTGTTTGGTCTGCAATATCTTGTAATGGTGCAAATAAAGGAGGATGCAAATCCTGGTCCCACGTTTCACATGTAGTGTGGATACTACCAGATTTCACAGAAACTCTGGTATCATCCCTTATTACTGGAAATACATTCACTGTTTCACTATGCACTGTGGAGAAAAATGACAATTCACTATAACTAATTTTTAGGCAAAAATTCAAGTTTAAAACTTATTTAATGTGTATTTCCAGGCGACACTATGCGGCGCGGCGGCGTCGCTGGCCGCCCAGACGTCCCTGCTGCGGCCGGCCGAGCTCGCGGCCGCGGAGGCGCGCGTCACGTCGCTGCTGTCCAACGTCGACGCTCTGAAGGCAGCCGTCAAACCTGCCGACCCTGAACTGGATGCTAAGGTACTTATTGTTTGTATAAAACGTGAAATTACATCACGCCATTTATTTTCCAATTTCAGTCAAAGTCGAATAATTTATTCCGATTAAACCATAAAAAGATACTTTTGAAATGTCAACAAATAAAGAAATAAATAATAGTCTCTCAGTCTGTCCGTCAGTGAAGCCAAAGCTAAGTTGTTCCAAAGTGTAGCTTCGAATGGAGAAGAATGAACAAGAAACTCCATTCGTTACTCTAAGCTTATACACAATTTCAAAATCAATGAGTATTAGGAAACAAAATCCACTTTCCCAAAGCAAGTTTGGTCTTTCCTATTAAAGTACTATTGTTGAGATGTATGTTATTTATAATTAATTGTTTAAAATTGTAGGTGAACGAGCTGTACAAACTACTGAAGCAGATAGATGGTATATCACATTCCGAGATCTTGGAACGCATGGAGGCACTGGAAGCCTTGCACAACCAGGGTGAGTACAATGCAAACATACACGTTATTGTTTTATTCATTTATACTATACAACATTCAAATACCTACCAACAGGTGATCTGATTTGATATTGTAATGTAATGGCAAGGTAACTACCTCCTGAAACAAGCATTGCCTAATTTAGGAGACAGAGCTTAATGTAATTTGGATGTTGGCGTAGAAATAAAGAATTATTATTGATCATGAACACACCATCAAGTACCTGTAAATCTTCAAGAAAAATTAAAAAATCCATTTTAATAAGCTGGCAACGCACTTTAGTGTTGCCAATGTCCATAATCACTGATTGCTAATCATCAAATAGTTTACTTGTTCGACCTTTTTCCATAAAAAAAAAAATGTTTTATAAATTAATGTTCAACGTGTTTATTTTTATGTTTTCTTCACAGCGAGTAACTTCGGTAAATCACTGACGGAGTTGGAAACCCTGCAGACTACGATAGCGAGTGGGGTGCAGAACAACAAGGAGCTACTACAGGGTGTTCAAGAAGTGTTCGCACACAACGTGGACAGTGTCAACAAAGAGATCAAGAAGCTAGACGAACGGATCTCGAAGCTGGCCGCGGCGTGATGAGCGAGTCTCGTGTTGATACTAAATCGAGAAGCTTGTCGATGAAATTAGTCGATTGTAGTGGTGCACCTCTATTCTACCGTTCTTATCGATTTACTTGAATCGATTGCTGAATGTACTCAAATCGATTTTGTTTCTTTAGTTTATTTTGAAAGAATATACCATGACAATATTTTCTTTTTTAACTATTTGAATATCTATTATTTTTTTGCATTTTTTCGCAATAATTTAGTCGACAAACTTATCGATTTGAAACAACACTCGGTTTATTGAATGCTCTCGAATGATTACAATGTTATAAAACAATTATTTGAGAATAACTTTATCACCATTTTGTATGATTTGCTCATAAATACGTGCTATACAATTGTTACCGCTATTTCTTGTAAATAACGCGAAAATAACTTACTCTTTACCGTACAAATCTGGTATTTTATTCAGCAACTAGGAACAAACTAGTAAATTGTTTAAATTCAACTCTAAGGTCATTGAAGTAGAGCTCAAATTCTAATCTTGGCTTACATACCATTAAAAAAAGCGATTTGCAGTGTGCAATATTTGTTTGAGCTTATGAATAAATAAAATAGTATTGTTGATAGTCTAATGCAGAGTTTCTACATCTAAAGCTCTTTGCACTGAAGTAACTATTCCCAGTTTTGGGAATATGGCTTGTAGCCCAATTAGGTTAAATAAATGTTTATTTTTATATTCCAACTGATTTGTGACATAATTTCTTAATAGTCAAAGGTCAATCCTACGCACGTTCGTAGGAATTTCAACTTAATTTCATTCACCAGTGCGTTTATTTTGCGGTTACATAAATAATACGTACGGCATTTTATACTGTGTATTATTATTTCAATTATTAAAATGTTCACTAATTAATTAACTTCTTGTACGTTATCTATAAGAATAGACTGCTTAAGAGAATATAATTTATTTAAATAAATCGATTATGTAGCTATGTTTCTTGGTTTCATTTTTTACCCACAAAACTTCAAATCAAATTAATAACAGCAAGACAACGGTCTCCTTTAATCTGCAGTAGCCGGAACGCCGAAGACACAAAGTGTTTTCTATTTGTCTCATATATTGGCAGACAAGAGGTTAAGGAGGCCGCTGTCATGGTTTGGCTTATCTAGGCTGCTAATAGCAGCCATGCTTAAGTTACTTGCTAAATCATCAACCTATAAGTGGCCATTACTGACCAAAGGCCTCTTCTCACATGGAGATTTGAGTACCACGATTGCTGAATCCTGACTGGCGATATCAATTGCCTCACACTGGTTTTCCCCTGTATCGTGGGTGCGTTTAGGAACAACATACAAGTTCAAATACAAATGACAATCAGAACCGAAACAACAATTTATAGAACACACATAGAGTTGCTCCGTGCGGGAATCGAACCCGCTACACGTTGCGTGAGGTTGCCCAGCTATCGTGCCAACCGTGCAGTCGCAATTTACATATAATTAGAATAGGTTAATTAATTAGACTGGGTTTCCTTACCGTTTGTCAGTTGATCCAAATGGATCTTAGAAAGTATATAACTCGGAGTCACATAGGTACTTAGTTTCATCTCTTACCATGCATAGCATTACAATGGACGCACAATACGCATATTGCGAATCCACGCTACGAAAGAAACATAATGGGGTCCTCCCAGAAATTAGTGGACCCAAGCTGAAGCAACTCCTGCCCTTAATAATCTCTCAACTGATTTGACACAATATTTGCAGTACTGTAAGATTTTATGGTTAGATAGTAGTACTGAGTGCACAGCTTGATGTCACACTCAGGGATATTACTAATAGATGATTTCTAATAGTCAAAATCTTTCTCTTTCACTAATAACAACATCTAAATAAAGAAGTATAACAGAACTGTTGTATTACTTGGTAAAATAATCTAAAAAATCACCCTTATGTACATTATACTAATAAATTGAAGCAAAACTTGCACAGCGGATTGCAATGCAACCTCATGCCTTTATCCCAAAAGGGGTAGGCAGAGGTGCACAATATGTCACGTAGTACCACTATACAATGTACACCCGCTTTTCACCATTTGTGTTTCAAGTCCCATGTAATAGATACACATCAGGTTATAAAATCAAGATGGTCTTATACCATCGGAGTCAACATCCAATGCTAATTCAAACAATCCTACTCTAAACTAGACAAAAATGAAACAACTATATCATTACGAATGTAATGTTTTATTTTTTAAAATTACTTAGAACCTAAGCTTCTGGAAGAACCACTTGTTCTTTCCGCTCTTGTATCTCTCTTCGAAGCGCACTCTTGTGTTGAAACGGAGCTTCTTGCGCTTGGCGGGGTCTTTCAGGTCCTTTGCGCTGAACTTGTCGAAGCTGAAGTCAACTGAGTAGCGAGTGGGCATCAAGTGATTGTAGTTGACAACCTGAAACAATTACAGAACTATGTTAGTATCATTGGAAATATGAACAAAACTTGGGCATGTTGCCTAACTCTATTATAAACCTTATCAAAAAGGTTTATTGTCTTTAATTCATAATAATAGTTTTGTAGAATTAGTTATTTCCGTATACTAGCTTACAACTATTTGATTTTTACTTTTATGGTTGATGAACCATATATTATTACACTACTGACTTAATAAATTATGGTTTATAAAGTCTAAATACCTAGATCTGGTAAGTCATATTACACTACTGACAATGTGCAAACTTTGCTATAAATTGCTTTGTCACTCTCTCTCGTCTCTAAACTAAGCTACTATACTGTTGATCATAATCTAGGATTAGAAAGAAACATTACAAGATTATAATTTAGTAAAAGTATATTCAGCTAATTAAGTTTATGAGTAATATTTCAAGAACTCTGCAAATAGTGTTAAATTAAATCATTAAGTATCTGTTTAGCAAAGAACAGTGTACATATTCAATCTATATTATGAATTATCTACAAAACAAATTGTAACCAGTTCAATAGGGGTTAGTGTATCCAACATTGGCACTAAAATTCTATTGAACTTCTGTCCAAGTTGGTAATATAGTAAACATAAACACAAAGCACATGGGATGTATTCAAGTTGCCATAAATACAGGCAAGATAATGCACATAACGTATCCTCACATTTATAGGTTAGGATGTAGATCAATATGCCTGAATCAGCTAGGTACATTGCTACACTATTATCAACTGATGTTTTATCAAAGTATCACTTCAATAACAAAGTTTTTAAAGTGTAATAAACAGAGTACTCACCTTGACGAAAGGCTTTACTTTGGATCGCTTGTGGATTTTGTTTTTGCCCATCCTCTTGTGCACTTTACGGGGATACCTGTCGATGCCGGCGACGAAAGCGTGTCCGTAAGGCTTGTCTGAGGTGCCTTCGTCGTAGTTTTTGACCACGATCGCCTTGCGGCCCGCGTACCGGCCACTGAGGACCAGCACCACTTTTCCTGGTTTCATAATCTTACCCATTTTGGGTGGATCTGGAAACAACAAAAACTAACCTTCAAAACTTGTGTTTCTGTATATTATTATATGATACAAGCCGCGAATCCCTATCAATTATCAAGTGTGTATCAATTAACACTCATTACAAACTAGCAGAGTGTGTATTCACCAAGTAATAAGCACAAATAACTCGACAACCACCACAAACTCTGTGTACAACACGAACTTAGAAGTTACAGTATTTATGATAATTTTAAAGGGATTTCAAAAAATATGGGCACTATTCTATCAAGGGGTTCACAATTATGATATACGTGTAGGTTTTTATTCAATTTCTTCCCCAAAATCACAGATTTTTATGGATATTTTTATAAAAGTTTCTAACACTCACATTCCCTTTACCCGTCGACTGAAAAAGAAACTGTGTTGCTAGAGGAAAAAAGATCTCTCTTTGACAGTGACATTTCCTGACCGCGTTATGATTATTGTCAAAACGCGTAGGATAGCGAAAAAATAATATTACTAAAAATAAAAAAATGTTCATATAATAATATTTTAATCTAAAAAATATTCGTTATAAATTTATTTTAGGAAAAGATCATTTAAAAATTTTGAAATTTCGGGTAGGAAAGATAATTTTTTTTAGTCGATTTTTGTTTCAATACCGGTTTTTAGAATTCATAAGAGCTGCATTAATTTTGAGATCTTCACTGCTTCTTCACGGATTGCTAAATAGGTGGGGTCGGCAGAATATCTACTTATATTCCCACCATCATAATTTCACAAATTTTTTGTCCAGTTTTGTTTAGTTTCTTATCGACCACCGAAAACTTTTCTGGCTGGCATACCAAGAAATTAGGAGTGGTGAATGTAGGTAGGTCCTTTTTAGGCGTTTGTTGTAGCCTAATAAGTTTATTCAATATCGACCTTATTTATCAGTTCCTTGTATTTAGAAATTCTCAATAATTGTAGCAAGGCTGTATATGTACTCCGTTGAAACCAATTCCAAACTACAGTAAACATATTAATTGGCGTGCATCTGGATTTCTGCATGTATGCGTAGTGATGGACGTGGAAGCATTTTAAGACAAAGTGTTATATTTTACTTAGATTGTTTAGTGACACAATTTAGAACAAAGCAAAGTTGCCAGTAAGAAAAATTGAAGAAGAAAATAAAACATAAGTTGATTAATTGAGTTTAATATCAATAAAATAAGAAAATTATTTACACAAATTTTATCAAAATACAAAAATAAAACACTGTCACATACATAATTAGGTAATAACGTTTGAGGAGGTACTATTATAATTACACATTAGTCTTAGGTATGTTGCAGCGCAGCTGTATTTCAAACCTATTACATCCTCAAATTACACATTTTCGGATTTAGGGAAAAGTCGAGAAAAAAAAACAAACATTTTGTACATTTGTACACTCACATCGTATGATATTTGGGTCTAAAAGCATTATAAAAAATCAATACTTAGTTTCATTTGTTACACACTAGTTCCAAATCGATTGCTTAATTTACAAGAAACCGCAACACGAATCAATTTATTTGTTACTCTATACCATATTTACTTTCCAATATATTACATTTTACTCTGTGTACCATAAAAATAACTTTCGAGACAAACACTTTGTTATAAAATAGCCGTCCATTTTATGGGGCTATTGTACATAAAAAACCAACAAATCTACAATGCCTTTTCGTATAAAATCCAGCGCAACGTTACGTTAAGTTGTCCTACAAAAATGAATCGTGTTGTGGTCACATTAACGTTAAATATTACTTAAAAACAATAAGCTTTTACTCCAAAATACCATACAAGTTTATTTCAAATAATTACGTCTAACTATAATAGTCTTTCTAACATATTTATGGACATTAACATGGACTTTAGTCAGGTTTCAATCAACAACAACTTCTATAATGTGTGCATTGTCATCTCAACAGTGTTCCATAAAGCACTAATTGTGAAAATTTAAGTACGCACAGTCAAACAAATGTGCCAAAATAAACTACATTAAAATAAATATGAGAAACGGAATGTGCATTGGTGAGAGGCAGGCGAATGGATGAAGAGTACTGAAACACTTGTATTGTATTGTAGGCCGTTCAACAAAACCTTTGCTACGTATAAAGGAGAATACGCTGCTGATATGTTTGTATGTAGATTAAAAAAATATTGTATTTACTGGCACCGAACCTAAACCGTTGTTATTACATACGCAGTTGTAACATTCATAACAAATACTAGTACACAAGTTCTATACAAAATTGTCCTTAGTTATTCCTTTTACATTTCTCGTGAATATTTACATACTTAACCCTTAATAAATAGAAGACTGTTTATTGTAATTTATATATATCTATACAATCTTGTTAAAACGTATCACTGCCGAACGTTTTGGTAAAATGCGTTCGTCGACTAAACATTTTGTATCAAAAACTAGTGATACGTTCCATTTATAATATATACCTTGATATTAATTTATAATATTAAATATATACTTTATTTATTTATGTACATAAGGTAATCTCAACTGACTCACTTCTATTTCAATGTGTTCAGTACATCTTTTGTAATTTAGAATAATATATTCTTTTTATTACATTATAGACAATATAAGTACAGTTTCTCCAGGTCAAAATAGGAATTCGGAAAGTTGAGATCCGTTTTACATTGCAAACAACCCCGCGAAATGCAAACATTACTTTCGCTCATTGAAAAATACTTTATTTTATAATAATTAGACCTAAGACTACAGGTAAATCTAATGTAGATTAAGATACAACAAAAACAACATGATCAACTAAATAATTTAAATAAATCGTATAAAATTATTTAGCACATAACCATATTATAACGAATGCTGAAGACGACTAAAACCGATTTTTACCGAAAAACCGTATTTAGTAACATATCAGTCACCAATCTCTATTTAGTCTCCCTCTATCTACAAAAGTCAGATCAGAGGGAGATTGGACTACTCAATCACTACAGAATGAATTATTTACGCACCATTAACAAAATCTAATTAAATTTGCCTGTAGTTTAGATTTAATTATCGAAAAAATGGAAAATAACTATAAATAGTGGGCTTTTACGATTCACTCATTAGGTAGATCTGCGGTGTAATAAATCACAATCTTTATAAACTCAAGCAACTGAATGTTTAGGGACTTTACATGGAACTAAAATTGTATTTAATCTTTATTAATTCCATTATAGACCCTTTTGGTGGTATTACGGATTTATAAACTCGATTGAAATTGAATTAAGTTGAAAAATCAATCGTATGCCAGAAGTAATAAAGTTCAAATCGAGTTTTACAATCCGCTATGTCAAATTTTAAGTCAATTTTGTCATATTTTTCAAAGCTGCCATGATCCCGCGATTATTACGTCTAAGTCATAGTTGCTTGAGATTCCTACGCATACATTATTTTATATTAATCATAAGTTTAAATTACGGTGCAATCACAACGATATTCACACTTGCGCACACGCAGATATGATATTGACGTGATTTATTTAATAATTACACGCGCAGTTCACACATAAGAATGTATCACCATCTCCCTTCCTCAGGCACTAAGCCGCATCACCCCATTAAACATCCCACCGTACTACTTAAACTTTTGTCACTTATCGTAAAATAGGAAAGTATTGTTATCACTAGATTACAAGAATGAATAAAACACGAATCAAGTGGAAATAGCGCAAGTGATACAATGATTTAGCGATTGTTTAACAATAGTGTCTTATCACAACAAAATTCAGGAAAGTTCCGTAACGTCCAAGATCAGAATGAAATAACAAGACGCGTGCTCTAAGCTACCGGTGACTACACAATATTTGGCACATTATTATGTCACACGTCGTGCATTTTTTACTCAGGAAACAAGTCGTCATTACTGTCGTTACACCACTTAGTTTGCTACGGCAACTGCGTCCAAATGTACCAAGCTAATACTTTATATAAATAGTCAAGTAAAAAACGCACGCTGCGACATTTTGTAAACCTCGCTGCGCCCGCCCGTTTCAACTAAAAAAATTGAGGCAGATTAACGAATCAGTCAATTCCGTAACCTCCGACTACCTGACACATCGATTTAAACCTAAAGGAAAAACATACAACAGCTCCTTGAAAAACAATTTTTATAAATATATTTTTTACACAATAATTGAGTCACTCGGGTGCTGATACATTTACTCTTTTAACCTCTATATAATTATTATGTCATCTCGGAATCACAACACTGGGGACTATGTACACTCTCTCAACAAATTCACAATTAAATATACGTCAACATTACAGATACTCACAAATATACATAGATATAAAAGTGCGATCACACGTCACGAGAGTGCCGAGAGTCAGTCGCTGCCCGCGGCCCGGGCGGGTCGGTCGGCTCACACGGAGATCTCGTAGTTGCAGTCGTACACCGACGCGCGGTCCGGCGGCTCCGGCGGCGGCGCGCGCGACTCCAGCGCGTCCTGCACCTCCAGCGCGCGCACGAACGACAGCGGCCGCGTCGGGGGACCCCGCCCGCCCCGCCCCGCCGCCGCGCCAGCGGGGACGCCGCCGCCACGCCGCCCGGGCCCGCCACGCCGGGCGGGAACACGGCCACGCCGCCGCGCGGCACGCCGTGCGCGAGGTGCGCGGCGTGCGGGGGGTGCGGGGCGTGCGCGGGGTGCGCGTGCGCGGCGGGGTGCGGCGGGCGCTCGGCCCAGAGGTAGTTCCCGCGCTGCGGGGACGCGGCCAGCTCGCGGATGTCGTCGGCCGTGGGCCGGTGCGGCGCGGCCGGCTCGGGCCGCAGCAGCTCGCCCTCGGACAGGAAGCGGCGCTGCGGCGAGGCGCGCCCGCCGACGCCGATGAAGTCGGGGCGGCGCGGCTGCGTCGGCGTGCCCGGGTTGGACCTGTCAGGCGCGGCGCTCACGTCAGGGGTTTAATCGCGCGAGCTCGTCCGAGCCCTCGCTATCGTTATCGTACGGCCTACGGACAGAAGGAGAAGGGAGCTGCGGGGCGAAGCGTTTGCACGTGCGATCGCGCGACCGAAGCCGCCGCCCTCGGACTGTGCACGTTCAGAACGTCGATACGCACGCACCCGGCGGTGGTCGACCGTGTCGTCGACTACAACCAAAAAGTGTACAACCCACCGGGAGACGTGCGTTTTCTAACGTATCGGTCGGATTTTCAATTGAAATATGAATACATCAACATGACAAGACCGTACCGCAATCCCGACTACGTTCCAAATGTCACAATTATAAATAAAACTAAGCTACGTATAACCATGAGCATGTAACACGTGATTGGGATCAAAGTATAGTCATCGTTAGAACAGAGAGATGACCGGGTTCTGAACGCGTAGAACTTTGGGTCCGTAGGCGGCGACTCCGCCTGCTACGGTTGCGGGGAGCATGCCAACGCCACATGCCACAACTATGTTACACTATCATATCATACACACTACTGCACTACATGTCTACTACTGCATGCTTATCCTGGTGAAACTACCGATGTCACTAAGTAACAAATGTTTATAGCAGAAGTTTAACATTTCAAATAGATATCTGAATAAAGTTGACTTAATAAAAATGATTACATTAGTTGAATAAAAAATATATGTTCATACATATTACATAAAAATAATCGAATAGTGCTTCAAAGAGAATGCAGTGCTAATTTCATCAGGATAATACAACAGACGGGCAAGCGACGACACGACATATACAATGGCTTTGTACATTGTGAGAACATAGATATACTTGTATCTTTAAAGTGTACTCAAAATCAGGCTTACATTTCTGAAAACGAAGAATTCATAAACGTTTCCGTAAAAATTGGGGAAAAAATAGCGTAAAATTAATTGGAAAAAAGGTAAAATACTAGCTTATGACGTAAGAGCGGCGTAAAAATATTTGAAAAAAGTTTAAAGTGTACGTTGACTAGCAGTAGTTCGTTTACCATAGAGTATGACGTGTCTATGATCATAAGTCGACCATGGACAGTCGTTGGTAGCTGTTATCAGCCATTGTATAGTGTGTTGTGCTACGCCTGCGCCCCGTGTCACAACAGCTTGCAAATAAAAAAATATCTATATATATTACATGTTCTATATTTGTGAATTCTGTCTACACTTGAAGTCCTAAGGTCTTTAAGGTCCTTAAATAAGACAGTATTTTTATGACAGACAAAATTCACACAATAACATCATTACACCATTTTTTAAAGTAATCCAGAGCTTTGGTAAATTGCAAAGGTTATTTGGTCCCCTTCCCCAGATACATAAAAATAGTAGAATTACAAATATGCTACCTAATTAGGTACTGATTCTACCCCATTTCTCGCAAAAAAAAGTAGAACTAAAGAAAAGTTAACGTTAAAAACATGCAAATCCTTTAAATTACGGTGTAACTGGTTATTGAATTAAAATAAAAAATCTATTTTAGAAAATATATACAAATAAAAACATGCCAAAAAAATATTTTCTGTGCTTAGAATCAATATTATGCAAGGCATAACTAACATACTTTTAAACTTTGTATAATCTATAGACAATCTGTGCATTTTTACAATTCAAGATTAACATAGTAAATAAATAATTCAATTCAAACATTTGAGAACAACGCCATCTTGCGGCCAAACCAAACCCCTATCAATTATATAAAAAAATAAATTAATAGCAAAAACAAAACCAAAGTGCAGAGCCAGTCAAAATTATATACAAAAGTATTATAAAGAAAATCGGTGGATATTTTCAAAATAGTTTTAATTTAAATATTATACAAAACTTACTGTTACATATCTGGAATTTTAAAAACGATTAACAATACTGTATACCTTTTCTTTACTAACGGCCAATTTGAAAAGCCTATAGATAGATCCACGAGTGTAGACGAATTGAGTCTCAAAGAAGTTATATTTTTGGTTTAGATCATTTTAATATTGGTTTTTTTAATAGTATTTTGGCATCTCCATTATCACCCGAGGCTAGATCTCTGTTTCATTTGACCATTTATTTTTTAAGTTTAAGGGCAAGCTAAACATGGTTTAGCTGCTGTCTATGTATATATTTTGTAGCATATAATGGGGCTGTCATGTTCCGATTAGGAAAAAAGCCCTAATAAAAATTTAGATTAAAAAAAAAAAAAATATAGATAGATCCGCTTACTAAAGAATGTCGACAGAATTAGTATAGACCTTAGCGACCGAATTAAATGATCGATCTTAATTGGCCCATTAGGGCTGATGCTTGATCCGGAGCTGCGGACTACCTAGCGGGTTTACCAGGGCTCCGACTCGGAAAGCAGGATTAGGAACGGGGTGGTTTTTAGTCAGTAAGAGTCTGACACTCCCTCTCGCCTTACTGACTAAAAACCAACCCGTTCCTACTTCTGCCCTTCGAGCCGGAGACCCGGTAAACCCACTATAGTCCGCAGCTAGATCGATCTCTGTTCTAGACAGAAACTCCATACAGTTAATGTTTCTATTGTGTCTCATATACCATATAGACAAGAGGTTATTCCATAGATTTGCATTGATATTATTAATTACGGGCGCAAATCAAAATTTCATCTCTAGTAAACAAATCTATCTATATATAGGTTATACATATAAGATTGGCCATAAGAAGAATATCAAAAAGTCTATAATTTTTACCAAAGAGGCTACAACACATGTAGGCTATTTTAATCATATCCACAGATTAAAAAAAGAAATGTCAAACACACAAACACACACAAGAGCAAACGACATTACGAATTACCGTTGACACGTCGGCTCTATGCGTTAGGTCCACCTGCCGCGGTAAGCGGTAAATCACAAAGTTTTATATTTCGTGTCGTATCAGCTGTGAGACCACAAATATTTTTATTTTACAATAAAACTACATTTTATTGAAAGTTGATGTTTTCGATCTATGGACTGGTTAAAGAAAAATGGGCGTTACATAATGTATCATCTCCCTCACCTCTGTTTACCCCTTTGAAGATTGAAAGACGTGAGACATTTTGTAGTTCTAATAAAGCATTGAAATACAATCTTTAACTGAAATTAAAATGGCATTATCTCAATAAAGTTCTCGTGTATTTCAGCAACCTTTTAGGGTATTTCTCTAGACCCCTATAATGTATAAGCTCTTCCTTGAAAAAATTAGTTGTCGGGCGTTGTAGTGCTTTTCAAACAACATTTTTCATTTTTAATGGACTAAAATTAATTAATTTTAGTAGTACAACATACTTATGTCTGTCATCATGCAGTGCTAAATAGATATCAAGTAAAATGTAGCACTGTACTTGTTTAAAAATATCTATAGGAACTGGGATAGTTGAATAGGGTATATAATTTCATATTCGTTCATATTCGTGGTCTCACTGCATATAATTCGTCCATTTGTACTCATTATATACAATTTTTACAGTCCCAGTTAACACGTAATACAAGGACAAATAAATATCCAATTATATTTTGTTACATTTTGAGGCTAGTCTGAGATTCAACCTGTAATTATGGAATCTGTAATTAAGAATTATTCTGTAATTGAGATTTATTCTGTAATTGTGTATTCTACTTTTATTGTGATTAAATAAAAGGTGCATTTGTGTAGAATGAGTGAATAATTGTATATTGAAACTACATTTTTAAGTATTTTTTTTATCTCAGACTATCCACATTTAAATATTATATTAGTAAGCGACCCTCACATCTTACGAAGCTAAATATACACCAATGACAATAAATATCGACATAAATTAGTGTTCCCGAACTCATTAACCTCTAGTACGTGAATGCAAAACATTTTACATGCAAATAAACACTGAATAAAATAAAAACGTATAAGCACAATACAGACTACACACAGTAGTATAACTTTGTTCAAGTCTTTAGAGAAGAGCTAAGATTTATCATTTATTAAGAATTTATTTTAGTTCAAAGTTATACTTCTGTCGTTGATCTGTACCGTGGTTTAAGCGATGCATTCCCGGTTTTAGGTAGAAGGGGATCAAACCATTTCTGTTAATGATAGGAACAGGCCATGATACAATGGGAAATAATATAAATACCTATTTAATTATGGGAACATTTTCTCCTCTCAAAATCAGCCAATTAATCCTTTATCGAAATTTTGATCTAGTAACATTTCAAGTAATGTAATATAGTGAAGTTTAATACATTTTAGACTTTATTAGGGTAGTCCGTAGATTCCTTTTGTAAACAACTATTATGAGACATACTCAATTTAAACAATATTTACGGTTTACTTACTCAACTAATCGAGGGCGCTCGATAAATTTCGAACCACACCGGGGCCCATAATCACTTAACAGGCATCATCGAAAAGTTACGTTAGTAAACCATAAATATTATACCGATTGCCTCAATTAAAATCATGCGGAAACTGAAAGTGTAATTTAGAAAACCAGCACCAATATGTTCGTGGGTATCTTTCAGTCTCCGTGGCTTGTGTTTGAGATTGAGGTTGTTACCTTCTGACAGGACTGCTGACTGCTAGCGGCGTGGGGACGCCGAGCGCCTTGATCCTCTGCTGCATGGTGGGCGACGGCCGGGCTCCTCCGTTAGAGCCCGCGTCGTATCTCACCGGCTCCATCACCACCCGGTAGCCTGATGTCGTTGTGCCACCGTGGCTGGAATTATTACAAAACACGTTAGCATAGCATTGAAGAAGTAATGTATATCGCCCTTCCCATTGACTTTAGTCCTTTACTCTATAACTAGGGGCTTATAAACAATGACATAATCTAAGTGGTGCAAATATTTACACTTGTATTTGTTAAGAACCCTATGAGATTAGAACCATTCTAAGATTGTATCTCACACTGGGGATGTAAAGGTGAAAAATGATTACCGCACTGCATACCTAACTGAAAGTGGATAAATCTTTCATAAGTTCATAAAATATTTAATCAGATTTACCTGGTATTTCTGGAGAGCGGGCTGAGTCGTGGATAATGGTGCGGCCGTGGCGGCAAGTGATGATGTGCGTCGGGGGGGAAGAGGTTGGCTGCGGAACCCCTCCGTTGTAGGGGGGGCGGCGTGGGCTCGCAGTCCGCGGACTGGGAGGCGCCGGGCCCGTCCAGCTCGGCCTCCGTCTCCTCGCGGCCAGGAGACAGCTGCGAGGGCGCCGCCCACACCAACTTTACACTCTAGCTCTTACTCACTCACCGTGGGAGGGGGTATGGGGGACCACCCGGCACCCCTCTCATAAAGGGGGTGACGCCCAAAAATAATAATCCATTCATATTGAATCTATCCAATTTCCGTAATTACAATTGGCTTTTAGTATAATTATTTAATTGGGATATAATCAACGCAATCAATTTCCTTATCAGAGCCATTTATATACAAATTGGATAATTATGATGGGTTATTAAAGTTGGGCGTTATTTTATTACGTAATTGTTTTTTTTTCTACTAAATAATGTTATGAATATTATCTTCATTTAGATTCAATACAGATAAGATCTAGAATTTGTACTAGTTTGTAGCTATAGCTGTTATTTTCTCCTTTAATATATTTATTATTTATTTTTCTCTTATGAATGTTAGTAAACATTTAATAAAAAGAAAGAAAGTAGGAATAGAGACTGAACATCAAACATTCATTCCACAGAATTAATTATTATATTATTTAATTTTATATTTAGTTCAGTTTAAAGAAGCAAGTGCGTGAAACATTGACTGTTATGATATTAGAATTAGAATATTATAAGTAAAGACACATAAAGCTACAAGATATACATATACTGGATAAAATACATAAATATTTTAGTATTTAAATTAGACATAGTGCTACAAATATTACATGAGAATTTGTGTAAATATTAGGATGAAGTCGGAATTATTTTAATGGAAAAATAATTTTGGATCACATACAAGTTAAAACATACTATATTCTTATATTTTCAAGGTTATAAATGTCTAAATGCTCATAAAATATCTTCAACGTAAGTCAAAATACTCAAAATGAAAGGGAAAACTGCGTATCGTCTTACTGCCGTACTCAGAGACATTTAAAAATTACTTAAACTATTCCTTAGTAACGATTTTCTTCCGAAAACAATTGCTAAGGACTGGGTTAAGTAATCATTAAATGACTGAGTGTGGCAGTTATTATTCCGACTTCAACCAAAATAAATATTTACTTTCACAGTGCACAAAAGTTAAAAGAAAAATATTATAATTATCATTTAAAACTTAATTAAACTCAGTGCAAAAGAAAACAAATTGTGCATTATGAAAATCAGATCTAAATCACATGAACCCATCCAAACCCATCTCGTTTTTCCAACCTTACAATAATACTAATAAGGTTGAAAATCGATTACAGGAATTTAGACAGGTTGATGTGCTGTTGTCCAAAAGACAGTTACGTTAAAGTAAAAGTAACTTGTTCCACCATTCGTAGTACCATCACCAAGAGAAAACTCATAGGCCCATATTATGGAACGATGCTCAAGCGAGATTCTGCTCAAGCATAGTTAGAAAGGGATGCACATATCTGGTGAATGTATTTGCATCCCTTTCTAACCGTACTTGAGAAGTTATCTTGACTTGAGTATAGTTCATAATACGGGCCACAGTAACCACTATCGAGTATAAGTCGAGAGCCAGACATATCATGTCTTCAATTCACGTAAAGTTGAAAAACTTTAACCAAAATAGTGCAAGTGCTATTATCGACCTTATGTCTGTGAATTGAAGGTATGTAATTCGCTCTACAAGCATGATAACTAGATGATGCTACTGCTTTACTTGGATGAAACAAGCTTTTCTTGTTTTTCTAGTGATTTTGTACAGAATGTTAAATGAAAATGAAATATTAGGTATATATTATATGTTTAACTGAAAATGTATCTTAAATGTGTTTAGTTAGGGTTTAAAATTGTTTGTAGTGTAAATCTAAATATAAATGAGATGCAATGATATATAATATTACATAATTAAATAAATGATCACAACACAAAGGAAAAATCATGCCACCCAGATTGAAAACAGACATTTTGAAGTTTGTATAAATGCCTACCCTATTTATTGGGTTTTATTTAATTTTCATACTCATTGATTTATAAACTTGGGTCCGTAGAATGCGCCTAAGTTAAATTAATGTAGGTAATAATAATTGCAATTTAGATAACTGTAATTATCGTATGTTTTAGGAAACCTTTTGATTGTTAACATGTACCCTATGGTTCATCCAGATCTAACGATATGTGGAGACACCATTGAAGAGTTTATACAAATCCCCACCTTATAACAATGAACACAATGGTAATTTTTACATGTATTGGAAAACTTTTAATACATCCCCTACCACCACAACTTGACCCCTTTCAGAGCTGTCTATACACGGGAACTTGAACCTTATTAACAACAATTTATAGCTTATTAGCTTAGCAATGGGAGCAAAGCGTCTGGCTCTCACCTTGTTATAATGCGCGTGCGGTCCAGCGGGGCGGTGCGCCGTGCCGTTGTCCGCCGTGTACGTCTTTACCTGATGCTGCGTGTCGGTAGCTATCGTCGATATAGCTGAGGCAGAGTGCCCGCCTCCCGGCATCGCTTCTCTTCGCTTCTTACCACCTTTGTATATGTATTTCGATGGTCGGACTAGACTGTAAATAATATATTAAATATGTCATCAAATGGAAATTTTCTATTGAATAAAGGACTTTAATGGAGGAAGAGTTACAGTTCCTACGTTTAGCGGCGACTATGGAAAATGAGTTAAAAAACAAGTAATTGTCTTTCTATTTTAATTGCTTTTATTGGTTGAATTTGAAAGTTTTTTCTGACGGCAAAATCCCTTGCCATGCGGCGGACTGGTAACGAGCTATACAACATGGTAGGTATAAAAATCGTAGAGGACTCACTTAGTTACATTCTGAATAAACTATATTCGGGTTTCGCATAAACAAGAACTAAGGTTGTATGCTAATAATATAGCTCTACATTCTACGAAAAATGAGTTCACTGGTTTAGATGAAAACAAATACATAAAATACATGGACATATTTAAGCATAAAGCCGTAGTTTGTCGAGAAATAGATCTAAGTAAGACACAATGCATTTTCTATTGTGTCAATAGTTTAATGGTTTTAAATGATTCCTAATCTATCAAAATATGAGTTCCCTACCTAAACGGAGCAACAAAGCAGGATTTGCATCTTGAATGATTTCGAGCCTGGTTTAGTGCTAGTGGATAGTAGGCTCGCATTAATTCGTTCGTTAGTATTTGAATCTTTTGGTATTTTGAATCTGCAAATATGTCGTATGTTTCAGTAGAGCTGAATAAAACCTTTTACGTAGATGTAAGTGATGGAAAATATTGATTTGAAGCTAAATGAGACTATAATGCCATAATAATAAAGTAGCTTTTCTAAAAAGATGATGTTTGGTACGTATGGGTCGTGACGCTGGCTCCGAGGCAACCAAATTGACACAGAACTATTCAGCTCCATAACTTAATGTTATAGTAATAATAACTTTTTATTGTGATAAAAATAAAACTAATGAATATACAATAAAAGTTACTTTAGGAAAGTTGTTTGTAATCATGAATACAATCACGTGTTTAAATATCGTTCACTAATTACCAGTCACCCTATATATCACTGATATTGAATATCCCCGAACCCTGATATAAGATTATAAAATATACCAACTTACCTAGGATACTGAGGTCCAAACTGCGTATAGCAGCAGTTGTACCAGCATCCTTTGGAGAAGGGGTTGTACCCCCCGGTGAACTTGCCCGTCACCTGCTCGTTGGTCGTGCGCCCCCGGGACACTAGCACCATATGGAACCCCGTCAAACCAAATATTGGTATCGCTAATAGTGCTATAATGCCCATTATTACCATTCTGTTGTTAATTGTTAAGGATTTCTGTTCTAAAAATTGACATGATTGAACTAACAATATTATTAGAACTTATGACGGGATATTTACCATGTTTATTCACTTCGATGAGTTTCTGATATTATGTGAACCAACAATGTAACCAAAAATTGTATTGTGAATCTGATTGGAAAAGAGTAACCTATGGAGTTTCTCGCTCGTTCAATCTACAGTTTAGAACAAGCAGAGGTTTGACCAACTGACTTTTAACTTTTAGTTTGACTTTCGAATGTCCCTTTGTATCTTGGTCTAATTGAAATAAATTAGGTATTTTGACTTTGGTGGCTTTGATTTATGATTCTGTCACCATATTTATTGTACACATGGGCTTCATATCGGACTATACTAAACCAGCTTATCATGGTCTTGCTTTGTATGATCTTTCCGGACATTCAATGGTTAGTTTATGCTGGTTCTAATGTGTGATAGCGTTTATTTTTTCTCCACCAAAATGAAAAATTGTACAAATTAAATAACAATTAGTATATTGATGTTTTGATTCTCAACTACTCTGATACAGTTAGTATCACAATAACAGGTACGATTTTGTTCCACATTTACCTGCTTCTATTTATATTTGTTATAATATTGCTACACATTACATACGATAACCTAAATAAATCTAACTATTTTAAATTTATTTATATTATCGAATATTTTCACTAATATTGAATAATAAATTTTATTGCCAATGTCATTAAGCCAAAATTTATATTCACATTTCAATGCAACGGCTAATCTAGAAACAATCTTTAACACTGAGACAATAAGATTCATTATCCAATATCACAAATACCCTAACATTGAACAGATATTTCAGCAAGGAACAACCAGAAACAACCTTTAACACACAGACAATAAGATTCACAATCAACAAAACCATCTTAAAACTAGTATAATTTGAAAAGGATACGACACAATAGGCTCGACTTGCGTCAACGTTTTGTTATTGTTCATGATGTAGTATAAACTAAGTCCGAATATACTCAGCATATGTATAGAGAGTGATATTAGGAAGAAAAAAAAGAATCTGTAGTTACGCCGTCCGATGCAGTTGTTCACCCACGGACAGTGGTGGTCAAATGTCTGGGGACAAACGAATAACTCATTACAAATCAAGTAAAATGTACGGCGTGAATATGGATCCCGGTGTAAACTGAAACTAGTAGAGCATTTTTCGAATAATTTCACATGAGGAAGACGTAAGAATTATACAGGCACATCATATCCCGATTTATTAATAGATATTCAACCTTGACTGCCAATATTTGTAGACTGGTAGTGTACTTGACTGAAACTTGGAAAAGTGACTACCGTCCAGGGCTATCGAGTTTGATTCGGTCGCGTGTCGGGCAAAGCATTATTGGCGGTTTTCGATCAATTCGGAAAAGGAAAAATATTACTGATGGTGTTCAGGTTTTGAAAATTTCTCAGTACAATCACGGAGTCTAGAATTATGCAAATGTGTGGGCAAAAGGTTTACTATTACATGAGCCTCACAACTTGTATAGAGTGGGTGTTACATATACATACCCCCTAGGGCAGAGCTTCCCAAACTATAGGTCGCAATCCATTGGTAGGTCGCAGCCGAATTTCTAGTGGGCTTTGCCTGTAGAAAGATACATTAAAGAAACATTCTGTATTAATTTTTTTATATAAACGGTAGCGGTTTATTTCTCTGAAATAGGTCCTAAAGTTGGGAACTTGATTTAGATAGGTTGTAGTCCAGATAACTTTGGGAATCACTGCCCTGGGGGATAAACTAATAATATTATGCGTACTCACTTCTATGCAATGATTGCAGACGGAACAGTGCGAGCAGCGCGGCGGCCGGTAGAACTTGCAGGTGACGCACCATTTCATCCGCACCGTGATACCGTTGATCTCCACGCTGCGGTACAGGGGCGCTCGGAAGTCGTCCTCCCGATCCTCGTCAGGTGGAGCTGCGCACAAAAGAGTAATACCATTAATATGTGTTAAAAAATATCTAGAAATAGTTTTTCCAAACTGCTAATCTAAAAACAATCTTTAACACCGAGACAATAAGATTCATTATCCAATACCACTAATACCTACCCTAACATTGAAAAGATATTTTAGCAAAGGGGCAACTTGCAATGGAGCTGCACACAAAAGAGTAATGTCATTAATATGTGTTAAAATCTATCCAGAAATTGTTTTTCCACCTCAATCGGAGTGATCCCAGGTCTCACAGAAAACCGACATGCAACAACGCTTGCTTTGTGTGAGTGAGGTCACTGGAGGCTCAATAACCCCCCCCCCCCGTACCAATCCTCCATTCCCCAACAACCCTTAAATTTCTAACCTCTAAAAGGCTGACAACGCACTTGTAAAGCATCTGGTGTTTAGGGTGTCCATGGTCAGCGGTGATTGCTTACCGTCAGGTGATCTGTCGGTGCGTTTACCGGCTTTTACCATAAAAAAATCGGTTCCTATTCACCCAAAACATAGTCAAATCGTTTAAATCAAACGTCTTATTACATTACAATTAGGACGAAGATCAGGCGACAATATATTAAAAACTTAAATAAATCACTAAGGATATTAAAATGCCATCAATAAGTGATTACTGAGTCATGAGTGTAAATCATGTTTTTATTATGAAGATATTTTATTTTAAATATGTAGCAACATTTACTTTATTCTGTTAAATTACTGGTACACAATAAGATGAATCGATGTTTTCAATAGCAGTGCCATAGTGTTATTGTTCGATTACTATTGAATAACAATAAGAATTAGACTGATTAATCTTTGACTTTAAAATCCAACATAGTTAGTTTAGTTTTAGGTGCCTGGTGTAGGGATTACCCTACCAACTAAGGTTTTTTTGAGGAGGGCTAATTATCCAGTGACTTCTCCCGCCTTGGGCGAGGCGAGAGGGAGTGTCAGACTCTTACTGACTAAAAACCACCTCGTTCTTACTCCTGCTTTTCAAGCTAGGCAGTCCGCAAATCCAGGTCGATCAATTGGTCATTACAGAAAGAACCTAATAGGTACAATGAACACTTTAATTTAGCCAACCCGGGATTCAAAGTTGGGTCTGTATAATAAAAAAACGTATTCACGACAACTCGGACGAAATAATTTACGAATAACGTTAAAGTTAAACGTTTATGTAGTCTAAGATCTAGATGAACTAGATTTGCCCACCACGCCAGTGGGATGTAATAGGCGTAATTTTGTCATTTTCTTCAATGTTATATCGATCAATGTAACCAGTAGATAAACGCTAATACCGAACAACTACACATTTTAATCAACGAAAAAATAACAATATCAACAAAATACGTCCGCCACATTCTCAGAAACTACTGAACAAATCATGATGTTATCGCTTATTGGCAATTTAATGACCGTAGCGAAAATCCCTAAAACGACTGTAACCGTGTGTTTTCACAAGGGCATTCACATTGTAGATAAGATAGTGTTTCAGTACGAACAAATCGGCACAGACAAACACACGAGTCTATAAAAAAACCTCATTAGGCCTGGTAAGAAACGCCTCGGTTCGCGTTTCGCTTGTGTGAGGTAAACAATTTCCTAGTTAGTCTAATATTTGTTTGCGGCTTAGTAGCTGTAATTTATTTGGACGGCAATTTTCGTTAGGGAAACAGGCAGCTAGATATCTACACAATAAAATTATTAGTTCGTATAATAGATAGATAAGTGTAATGAAACTTTAATCTCTAAAGGTACGAACTGTATCCTTAGTACGAGTTTGCTTTACATTTAACGACATCGCGTTCGGCGCTCTAATTGGCCGGCTAGAATAAACCAACCAATCAGAGCGCCGAACGCAACCATGTTTCGATTAATTTAAATTAAAAACAAAGTCATACTAAGGTTACAGAGGTATAATTTGTAGTTCATACGACAATATTTTATTAATCTACTGCACGGTTGGCATGGCAACCGGCTGCCAAGTACCGTGTAGCGGGTTCGATTTCCGCACGGAGCAACTCTTTGTGTGTTCTACAAATTGTTGTTTTGGGTCTGGGTGTTATGTGTATGTGAACTTGTATGTTTGTAAACGCATCCACGACACAGCAGGAAATCCTAGCGTGGGGCAAAGTTGAAAAAAACATTTTTAGACAACATTATAACTTGAACCGGCTATAATCTATTAAAGAAAGAAAAGCATTTGTCCTTGTAGGTTCAATAATAATTTACTTTTTGTCTGGTTTTGATGTCAATGTAATAAATCAAGTTTATCATCATACAACAATTATACCAATCACTAGCATATCCCATTACTATAAAAATAAAGTTGAAATCACAAAAGAGGGTTGGTCACCGTTATCGAATTACTCATTGCACTGAAATCGAATTATCTGATAAACTCGATTCACGGTACCTACACTAATGAATTACATAAATGAAGATAGCGTAGAAATATACTTAAAAATAATACAATAAGGTATTGTGACACCATTAGTGAGAAATTGAACAATGAACTCACGTGTGGTGGGTAAATAAAGGTAATGGGTAGTTTTCCGTTGCCATGGTTACCAGGGGGAGTAAACATGTATGTTTACACGGCTGTATAGCTTAGTACGTAGGGAGAAAATTAGGTCATAATACCAAGGACATATGGTATAAGTTCTAATGTTTCCTTGTGAATAACTTATTACAAAGATGCTTTTTGGGTCGTCTGTCAGATTACGGCACTTAAAAACTTCTAAATAGATATTTATGCTGTTATTACGAATGGATAGAAAGATTTCTAATGAAGATTTATGTCACATTTCGTAATGGTGCGAGTATCGGGCCTGAAAAGTTAGTTATCGTAATTAATTTTACAAGTAGATAAAGCGAATACATACCTTTTGGTATAACTCCCGGGTCCATGAAAGTGGCCAGGGTAAAATTGGCCAAAACAAAAAACGTTATGAAGCCTTGGCACGCGGGAACCCATGGGTGCTTGTGAAGGTAGTATTGACACCTGGAATAGACAAAATAAAGACTGTTATTATTACAATATAATTTAAAATCTTTTTTTTTTCAAAGTCAATGCATTTATATCCATTAAAAAATCCTAAATTAGGCACTGTTGAAACGTCAAATTGAATTGTCCGTTAGTCTGTCTGTTAGATGCTAGGTGTTCGTTTAAACTGGATATAAAGATACATAATGCTAGATTGATTGTAGAGTTGACATTTTTATTGTAGTTTTAAGGCCTTAGCTTTTCTCCAGTGTCCGAAAATACGAGCTATATGTAATTTGGACACACCAGATGGCGCTTCTAGCGAATAAGAGCCTATTAGACCAATACTAACACTAAAAGCGTGATAGTGTTCGCCCAGACTGAACTATCGATCTTTTTACAACTAACTTTGTAATGATGGCTCGCCAGATTAACTCCACGTAACACTTAAGCCCTAAAGATTAAGGACGATTTTGGGCACAGCCATTAATTTCACGCACTCTGTAAGGTTGAACCAATATGAAGATCCAGACTAACAGCCGTCTCCGGAGCTGCGGACTACCTAGCGGGTTTGCCGGGGCTCCGGCTCGAAAAGCAGGAGAAGGAACGGGGTGGTTTTTAGTCAGTAAGAGTCTGACACTCCCTCTCGCCTCGCCCAAGGCGGAAGAAGTAATTGGATGATTTACCCCATCAAAAAAAAAAAAAAAAACAGCCGTACTCAGAATCTAAATAACTTAACCCAGTCCCCAGCAATAGTTTTCGATACAAAATCGTTACTAAGGAATAGTTTAAGTAATCATTAAATTACTCTGAGTGTGGCAGTTAGATCTATTCTTAAAGCAGAAAGCTATTATGTAATTAATTAGGTACCTATTACATCCAGAGTAAATCTGACATTTACGAGTTATAGGTCACGGTATCTATAAATAGATCAACATATATTGTAGATTATAATTTAATTTATAATGTCAAGTTATAAGGTTAACACATTCAGTGCCACCAACACGCCCAGAGAGTCCACGTAAATTTAATTCCAGAACCATAGAGTCGCACCCTCTATGCAATTCTTAGGTTAGGGTATCTTTAGTCTTCAGTATTATTTTAAGCAGAAAATACACCATGCATTTTGGAAAGAAAGAGCAAAAACATTGAACTCGCTGGGCGAGTCGACGGCACTGGAATAAAATTTACATGGACTCTCCGGGCGAGTCGGTGGCACTGAATGTGTTAAGTTACAAGCTATGGGTATATACAAGATTTGAAATAGATTTATGTAGTAATTAGGTTGGAAGTACCTACATAGTTGCTTTGTTTACATGGTTTTAAAGCGTTTGACGCCCAAATTGATGGCAAGGCTTTTGGGTCTTAACCCGTAGTATGCCGGGAGCACAGATCTACGCAAGACACAATGAGTTATTGTGTCTCATATACCAACACACAAGAGGTTTAAAAAAGTTTATTAAGATCCGAAAGACATATTCCTTGCCACAAGGATTATGGCCATTATATGCCAAAAAGGATCACACAGTAGAAAACTACGCCTTTAAGAAATCACACGATAGCATTAAAAAATCTTTGCACCTGCATTATTAGAACATTAACCTACACACACATGGTTGTACCTGGAAAAACTATCTAAAATATAGTGTTATACAAATATTTGTTTGATGAATCAGCATCTGAACAACGCAGTGTATCCAATCGCAATCGGTAACTAAATGGATTAGATATGGGATAAGAAAATAAGCCGAATGGTAACGCAAGAGTTAAAACCGACTTAGAGACCAACATTTCACAGAGACCAAGCAGCAGCGCTCTCTGATAAACCGGAGCCTTTTAGAGTTCTTTTCCCCAAAGATATTTCTTTCTATGTACGTATGCTACGAAGATCTAATAGCTAAGCTGTAAAACTATGTGACCGTTTGCACCGATACTAACATACACATCGGCCACATCTTCGCTTCACCGTCCTGGCTGTAAGGGGGTCGGTGGCCGAACGCAGATTTATCACCGTTAAAAAAATATTAAGCTATGTAAAGAAGATGCGCAGCTCGAGTTTGCGACATATCGATGATAGCACGCAATTTTCGACGTTCCGTTTCCACCAGTGGTAAGCTACGTGTACCAATGAATATGATTGGTGAAAGCCAAACGCATCAACAACAACGTAGTATAGCACATCTGTTGGAAAAGCACCCCTAAACTGCGATCTTCAACCCGTTTGCTAATTCCTCTTATGTAGAGTAGTTAGTTCAGTAATCTGACGCAAACAGCGAGACAAGACGTAATAAATATCAAGTAATAATACCTCCTTAAAGTTATCTAACAATCTCAAGATACTTTTCACATACGACTGCTTATTTAAGAGATTAGCGTGTCCAAACAAATAAACTCTTGAGCTATAACATATTAAGTAAAGATAAAAGTATGTAAGCAACATAATCGTCTGTAGTACGCGCGTGGCATATTGTATCGGGTTATAAGATTTCCCTCTTCAGACGGATAAAGAAAGTTGAGATACTGATGAAGTGATGTGATGATAGATAGATTCTGATCTGATTTTTAACCGGTTTTTAGCTTGACCTGTTTCTTAGTTTGGGTCGAATTTAGTCATTGGCATTTAACTCCCTTCCTGACGTCCGATCGATCTGATATTTGGTACACACTCTTACTGCCACACTCAGAGTCATTTAATGATTACTTAAAGTAATCCTTAGTATCGATTTTGTATCGAAAACGATTGCTAAGGACTGGGTTAAGTTACCATTAAATGACTCTGAGTACGGCGGTTAATCCTGACTACTATACAATATGCGCTCATTAAAACCGTTTAACAAAAAATATTGCGTAATTATTACTCGTCTCTCGTCAATATCAACAGATTTTGGAAATACATTAAGTACTCTATTTTTCTCAACTGTATACACTATTTCTCTTCCATTAATAATGTTCTACTTATGTAATAAACGCTGTGTGTGTTTATACTGAAATTAATCAAAGTCACTTCAATAGTTTCGGAGTTAAAGCGAATAAATTATTTACACTTTTTAGTTAACGGGATATTAGACTTTCGTTTGTCGGTTTGTGGATACGTAAATATTTTTTTAAAATCTAGGAAAACTTACGGGACTTTTTTATTGCGGGGTGCATATCATCCAATGACTTCTCCCGTCTTGGGTGAGGGAGTGTCAGATTCTTACTAACTAAAAACCATCCTGTTCCTATTCTTGCTCTTCGAGCCGGAGCCCCGGTAACGGGCTAGGCAATCCGCAGCTCCGGGTCGGATCTTACTGGACTTTCAATTTAATCCGGTCAAAATTTTATCGTTTTAATCTGGATGTATCTAGGTTTTTAACTGAAATCATAGGATTTCAGTTAAGAACCTAGATAGAATCAGTATCTAAATTTCTATTGTTATCAAAATATTTTAGATAGAAGCTATTGATCGACCAAGCCAAGCCAGTCGTTCCGAAACAAATCTACATAATTGTTTAGACAAAATGTTTCACACAGTTTTCAAATACCAAATTCAAAACAGATTCCCATGAGGAAAGGAATCGTAATAACATTCAGTTGATTGTCAATGAACATTATAGTTGTACACTTATTATTCATACATTTAGCGACAACATATCAATTTTCAACTAATTAATAGCAGGATATATTATGTTAAAATTGCATATTCATTACGCAATCTATTGATGGAATAAGAACCTTGTTGCCATAACTTTAAGACTGTTTTAAGAGTAATTTTAATACGTAGTTATTACGTTTTTTATGTACTTAATGTATAAATTATTTCTACTTGACTTGGCTTCTGAACATAGGTGTGTCTAAATTACCATAATATTACTTGTACTTAAACTACTTTACAAGACTTAAACAATAACTAGGTCTTTTGAATAACTATGGCGCGTTTTTGTCTTGTTAAGGAAAATGTAATCAGAGGGGCTTTTTATTTCGTGTTTAGAGGAACGGAGCTATTGTCTGAAACTAAGATTTAGTATTTTTGCGAGAGTATTTATTAATATTATTAATCATTTAATAGGATCTTTTTTGTGAGAGGGGAATTACATTTAATGTCTTCTCCTGCTTTGGCTGAGACGAGAGGAAGTGTCAGACTCTTACTGACTAAAAACCACCCCGTTCCTACTCCTGCTCTTCGAGCCGGAGCCTCGGTAACCCGCTAGTTAGTCCGACTCGGCCTGTATCCGGCCTCGCTTGGTGGTAAGCAATGATTTGATGTGGGAATTAATTGCTATAATAATGTTTTGCCTATATGGAAGTCGAAGGCGGATATTTCTGCTAAGCAGACGCCTTTCATCAAATCTAAAGAGAGAGTCGAGTATCTTTTAATGCTCTCTAAGTAATAACGTAAAGGTACAAGGCCGCTATAACGATTTACCATTATGACTTAGTTATTACATTATTTATAGTTGACTATAAAATGGAATTAGATAGTAACTGAAAGGAAATATTAATGAAACTATTGATTAGTAACAAAATATGAGTACCTATTAGATTTTAAATACAATACATACAAAAATGAGAATATTGGAGGAGGTCTTTGCAGCCTGGCAAACTGGCATGCAGAAATGGAGGAAGAATGCAATGATAGTTTAAGATACATTTTGTTGTGTCCGAATAAAAAGGCTATAAATAAAAAATAATTTATACTAATTTATACTAATATATACTAATATTATAAAGCTGAAGAGTTTGTTTGTTTGCTTGAACGCGCTAATCTCCGGAACTACTGGCCTGATTTAAATAATTATTTTTGTGTTGAATAGTGCATTTATCGAGGAAGGCTATAAAACATCACGCTATGACCTATAGCAGCTAAGCATAGCGGGTGAAACCGCGCGGAAGTAGCTAGTAATAAATAAGATACAAAAGTAAAGTAGGTAAGTAGAAAACAAACAATGATTTTGTGCATTAATTTTCAAGAGGAATGAGTGAAAGAAACCAACCTGAATTAGGAATCAAATTCACAAATTTCTAAATACATCCCAGGCCATTGGACACAAAGACGATTAAATTAGAGATAGCAAAGCAACCACTATAACTCCATACATAGAAATATTAAGTTAAGTGGAACTACAAGCTGTGTGAAAGTTATTAGACCATGTCTGAAATCTCACCATTTGTACTGAGTATCTGTATGTTAACTATTAATGCTTCGGCCTACTCATTTGATACTTCAATAAATAAATAACATATTTTGAAACATATAACATTAACGTCACACCTATTATATTTCGAAAGGGAAGACAGTTTTACATTCTGAATAAAGCACCAATTTTTTTTATATTAGCTATTTGCAATACAGTGTGTTGTATAAAAATTGGGTCAATTACAACTTAAAAGATCTGCATAGTCTTTTAAGGTTCTAATTGGACTGGGGCCCATTTGACAACAAAGTATTAAATACAGTTATAGGGAAGTGTTTGCTATCGGAAGTAGAATGAAAATCTACAAATGCAATGAAGTGCAAAATATAGGTTAAAACATTAGAATTCTACACACATTGCAGCATTTGTAGTGGCTAAGATAATGTATTTAAAGAAGTAATTATCAGTTAAGTTGGTTATTTATTATGTCACGATTTATTTAGTAGGTCAAAATAAAGGTAGATTTTTAGTTTCAAAATACCAAATCTGAATAATGCGATGAAATATGCAAATGTCGTTGGGATCTAGCTCATTTTAACAGTTAAATAACTTTAGCGGTTTGAGCCCTATTACATACTAGCATTTAGTGCCAAAAACAATGTACAAAATTAAATCTAGTACTTCTACCATCCTCCGAGTAAAACAGGTTAATATTACAACAGTCTTTGAGTAATTAATGAAGCATCAAACAGTTACTATCACTGGTTAATGAATTCACTGTGTTGCACGGTATTTAGTGTAAACTTAACCCAGTTTTTTACAGTTACGTAAAGAAATCAAGTCACGGACAGTGCAAATTAATAAATTACAGGTATTACCAGTTTTATGCATAGGTCAGTCATATGACATAAAGTTCAATGACGTAATTGTGAATTAAATGTTTTGTTTTGTGCTTTTTTAACAACATGGGAGTCATTAAATAAAATGAAATTACTGTAATTTGCTGTCTAAAAGCGTAATTTGTAGGAAAAGTACTGAAATATGTACAAAAGTATAAGGTTTATGAAATCTACATGATATACAATTGAGTGTAATGAACTATTTCATATTATTTAATAGTTACAATTGACTGGAAAGCTGTCTAATAAGACACTTTCTAATAAGAAAAAATAGAATGTAGCTAGTACTGGAATTAATGAATGAACAATACAGTAAAGTAACAAATAATTATTACACAGCTATAAGAGACATGGCAAGAGCAAAAATCATCCACAAAAGCAAATTTAATCCTTGTTTCCGAAAGAATAAACTTCAAAATGGTATTGAAAGAGTATGATACACATTGATATTAATTAACATTGGCTATAATTAGCTCACACTATTAGGTATCTGGTTTTTAACTGTGCCAACCACACCACAGATATGTTTAGTTCACTTTGCTTTAAATTGTGTCAGTTCACATGCCAGATGGAAATGTTTACAAATAAATCTAATTGATAAGCTCTTTTTCATTCAATTTTAAATAACTAGAAGTTGATTCTTATTGGAAAATTAATTGGCTTTTGAATTGTTTTTCAAACTTTTTGTTCAGTGATTCTATTGAACTGGAAACGGCTGTAGAATTATAATAGAGGAAAATTCAATATCTTATTATATAGAAAAAAAAAAACATCTGTAAGGTCACAGAATATTACTAAAGAAACAGAATAAAAGTTACTTTTAAGTTTAAATTCTGAATTAACCAAAACTCTAACAAGTAATAAACTAAACACTGAGCACTAGAGAGTTGACATTAATTTATTAATGTAATCATCATCTAATATTTACAGAGAGATAACACCTGCACAACTTGTTAGAACATGTCTCATATAGATGTGTTATAATTTAAATATCTATGTAAACAACACACAAACATTTAGAGGATAACTTGTAACAAATAAATAGGCTGTAACACAGTACTGTAAGGTTGACTGACTCATTCCCAACACACCATGAGACATCTTTTGTTTATACAGATTTGGAAACCACACAGGAAGTACCTGTCCATTGACACGACTACACACCGATGCCTACTCACTTCAAGAAACACACTAATTAATACATTAATACACTGTTCATGTAAATATGACATACAATTACTTGGAACATGGCTCCTACACCAACTCCAAGGATCTCATCAAAATGCTCTTACCGTCAGCGCCACAGGCATATCAAAGGTATAATCCACACACAGTCACACAGGGCAAGTCCACAGCCCCAAGATATTAATAGAAACAATTCAACAATCTCATGTGAAAGTTGTCAAACCGAAAATGAGAATTTACAGACGATCGACGACATTGTATACTTACGGGAAATAAAAAAACAGGGATGTTGTGCCCAACAATAGAGTCCACGCGAACGTCGCTGGGATGTATCTCGTTTTGAGGTCGCATTTGGGCATATTGTGTCAATTTTATTTCCCTAAAAGAAAATTAACTCAGTTTTATTCACTACAGATCAACATGGCCGCACCTATTAATCTGACAGAAACCAGAAACAGTGTGGCAGCAGTGAATTTCAGGGACGTAATTAAAAGATAAACAAATAACCGGTACTAAATATAAAACCGGTTTCTCTTGTGGATCTTACTAATATCAAAAATTTGAAATACGAAAGTTTGTAAATTTCAGACTTTGCATGTAACATACATGCATGTAAATACAATCTTTCTTATCTACTTTAAACTATTTCTCACTCATCTCAGGCAGGTAATACGGTTGAAGGGATCGGCAATTGGAACAGGAGTAGACATATCTAAGCTACCATTTTTTACGAGAACGCGAAAGCAACTGATAGTTTTAGAGGGAAATGGATAAATGCCCAGAATTAATTAGGGTGTTTTTCCATTAGAGATGTGTTATGTAGCTATGATGCGAGGATGTGAAACTATGTGACAGTTTCCATTGATACTAAGCTATGTAGCTGTACGAGGAAGATGCGCAACTCGAGTATGCGACGTATCAATAGTAGAGAAACCATCCTTAGCACATACCCTTAGCATGCATCCATAACACACATCCATAGCATGCATGACGCATTTTTCCATGTAAAAAACATATTCTATCTTAGTTGACCTTGTTTTCACCAGGTCTAAGTTATGTGTATCAATAAATATGATTGGTGGAAACCAAACGCATCAACAGCAACGTAGCAAAGCACACTTCTGTTGGAAAAGCACCCTTATTTAGTATTTATCCATACTCCTTTTTAAAAGGCCGGCAACGCACCTGTCACTCCTCTGGTGTTGCGGGTGTCCATGGGCGGCGCTGATTGCTTACCATCAGGTGACTCGTTTGCTCGTTTGCCACCTATTCCATAAAAAAACTATGACTGATAAATCATTTTTTATTTCTCTTTACTTTATTAATTTATTTTATAATTATCTTTATTTTTTAACTGTACGGAACGCCAATTGCTACGATTAATTACGATGAAAGAGGTATGTATGACACCTCGTTCGCTTCGTTCGCTTAAAAAAAAACAACATATAAAGTACACCTCAAAACTAAATAAAATAAAAAAGGAGGGAAATATATTAAAAAATATAAATAACTTAGAAACAAAACTTTCACAAGTTAACTTTTTTAGTCTCTAGATTTTTTTATAAGTAGCGTATCCATATAAATTTTTCGTTGTTACATAAATAAAAATAAATAGTAAAACCGTATTTTCACTAGAATATATATTTTTTACTATAGCCACATTTTTTTCTTATTGTTCGATAACGTCATTAAAAATTCGAAAGTAGTGCCATTAGTTAAAATTATCCGAACGCTGCTGTAATTGGTTAATAAATATTTTGACAGCTTATGACATTTCATTCCATTGGCCTGTTTTATTTCATTCTCAGTCTGGCAGTCTCGCGGATAAAAATGGCCGTAGTGTTGTCTTCTTGTCGTGCTTCTGTGGTTTGATAATTTTTTCGTAAATCTTTATTACGTTTTTATCAAAGAACTTGAAAGTTTTTTTTCTGAAAAGTGCTGACTAACTGATTGATTAAGTGTGACAATGTCTAATGGTACAAGTCCGAGTGTGTTGAGTTTTTTGAGACAATACAGGTTCCAGAGGAAACCAAACGGTCCTGGTGAACCTAGCAGCCCAGTAACGGTTACCTCATCTCCTTCTGGTTCTCGTAAGTACTTGTAAAAAGGGTTTAACTATACTAAAGACAAGGTCACGGTTAAAATGGCACGTGCGTGTACCTTCACCACGAGGAATTAAAATCACCACGTTCACTGATCCGTGTTTTTTAAGTTTAATTTAATTTACCGGTCATATGGTGTTAATAACCATGTAATAAAGTACTAATAAAAAAAGCTGCTGTGATATTCAGTGCATAATGTACTAGAGCTTCTATTTATTTACAATATTTTGTTATTCCCAATATAATGCTAAGTTCTATATTTTTTTTCAAGTGGTGAAAAATACTTTACTCCACAATAAATGCTACTATTATTCTGTGGTATTTATTCAAAGAATTTAGTCCTGAAACTAAGCTTTTACATCAAATGGGGAATGAGTAACTAACAACCTTCATTTTGATTATCAACTACAAAAAACTTACAAATTCATTATCAAAACAAATTAAATTATTTATCAACTATTCTCACTACCATTTCTACTGCTAGAAACCCAGAAATAAACCTGTAAATGTAATTGACTAACCATTGGATTGGATGCCATATTTTTACCCACAGTCCATATTTGTGTGATTAAAAAATACATAGACAAACATTTTCATACTTATTTAGTTTCTTTATTTGAATTCCAAAATCACCTTAATGTAATTGCAATCAATGATTTCGAGTTTTACTATGTAAGCTTATAATAACACATGAAACACATCATAGGTTCTTGTTCTTCTCTTAACCTTAATTTCAATAGTTCAGAAACTACAGTTGAAGTTTATGGTATTTTATCTTATAGTGTATCATCAAATTGTGATGTATGTGGTGTAATAGATGATGTTGTTCATGGCCTGATTGTGTGTGGAATGAAAGTGTTAGAGTGGGTGTTTTTGGTTACAGTCAGCTCTTATGATATTGGAGTTGTGAACAGCATTCTTGCTTACCCAATTTGTGATACAAATTTAAGTTTAGACAATATTGTTTAGTCCATTAACAATATAATTTCTTTTATAAATTATTATGTTTGTCATGGCACTGGGCAATGTTGCCTTTAAGAGACCAAGTCCTTTAACAAATCATATACTGTTGTTATTTGGTTATTATCATCAAGGTGGTGAATCTATAAATTTTTCATATTTATTGTGATATATTGTTATGCAATATAGTTATGTGATATTATAATTCTTGCATTTGCTATTTGGAATACAAGGATATGTGTTTGATAGGTTATGAATATGTATGTAGGTACTTTTATACTATAAAAGAGCTCCTTTCCTTAATAGAGAAAAAGTATGACCAAAGAAAAGATGGAAAGATTATGTATTAAGATAGGAAGGAAAATTATGTTAGGGAAAGTAGAGAATGGTTGGCCCACTATGTCATCTATGTATTGGGCTGGCTTCAAGTAACTTGTAAGAACAGTGGAAAGAATATATTTTTAGTGTATTAAAATAAATAGATGTAGTAGCAAAAGTGATGTAATCTGTATCTGAATGTAATATATATTAGGACTTCTTTGTTTATCAAAGATTTTTGTTTAGATACTAATTGTTATGATAGATGAATTATTAAGATTACCAAGAAATAAGTAAGCTACATTCAACTTGAATTGTAAGCCTAAGATGACTGGTAAATATCATGACAGTGTTCATGTCTATAGAGACAAAGTTTAATGAGCTATGAATTCATATTAAAAACTTTCTTCTATCATCATCCAACTTTCCATTACAGACTAAGCAGAATAGAAAACAATTAAGTGATTACTACCATCATCCCCCATTTAGCAGTAAGTGTAGAACAAGTTGTCACAATAAAACATGAGCTTTGTTATTGTGGGAGTATTCGTAATTTAGGAAACTTCTCACTATTTGAGTTGAATTCTCTCACAGTTGCAAGACTTATGATTTATTGTGAGGACAATGGTTGAAACAACTGGTGTAAACAATGAATTTGTAACCTACTTCTAGTACCAAATGGTATACTAGCTTCTGCCAGCGGCTTTGGCCGCATTCCCGTGATAAAAAGTATCCTATCACCTAAGTCAGCTCATACCCTGTCTGTATACCAAATTTCATCAAAATCCGTTCAGTAGTTTCAGCATTATTGATAGACAAATATCCAAACAAACAAACTTTCAGATTTATAATATTTGTGTGATATTTAAAGAACTAGGTTGAAGGCATAGTTTTATTCATTGCTTACAAAACTTGTTACAACTTGCAAGATAAGCGAAATTGATACATTCTGTGTTGTAATACCTCATTCAACATGAAAAGTGTTGTTTTTATACTATAGAAAAATGTTCTGTGTGCAGTTTATAATAAAGTGGGTTTTTCTTTACAGAAATGATGCACAACAATAAAATTAGGATGGCTGCGCCAAATACAGTGGTAGTTAGGAATGTACCAGTGGTTTACAAGCGGATACGGCTGCAAGACTCGGACTCCGATGATGCAGCGAGTCCCGCTAAGAAGCCCACTGTTACTGTGGAACTCACAACTGCAGTCAAAGAGAGAAGATTTAGAAATATGCTGGAAATGTTTCCTGATATATCTCCAATAGTAAGTAATGTTTTATATTCATATACTTTTCTTGGTATTTTGTGTAATAACCTTCAATATTGTACACAAAAAAACTCTTTGCTTAACACAAAATTAATATACATTTGGCCCTTTCTCATTGCTTATAACATTTTTACAGTTCGTCAAAAACACACTAATAAAACATGGCTGGAGTGAGGAGCGAGCCAGGGACGAGCTGCTGATGCATGACCCTGAGAGTAACGACAGAGGATCCACATCCACATACTTCGGTTCCAAGCCGGGTGTGTCTGGACAGAGTGCCCCAAGAACTTACACTAACATGGGGATAGTCAGAGTGACTAGTGGACCTAAGATGAATGTGGTGGTGAGGAAACCCTTGGCGACCAAGGGAGGAAGGGAAAGGGGGGGTAGTAGTGGTAGTGAAGACGACGATTATGGCGTCAAAAAAGGAAAAGATGATAGAGTTTATGACAGGTATGTAGAACTCGTTGTTTGAGTCATTTTAATGTTATGTTATGTTAGTTGTAGTTTTGATAGGAAGTTTCCTTAATGTTGCAGTCACTTGTAATTTGTTATGTCTATAGACAATGTATTAGATATGAACACGAAAACTTATAAGAGTTCTAGTTTTCGGATTAGAAAAAGTGTTGCTAGGAAATCATAATTATTTATTTTGACTGCATGATTGGTGTGGTGGCTAGGCAACTGACTGCCGTGCAACGTCTAGAGGGTTCGATTCCCGCATGGAACAACATTTTATGTGATCCAGAAATTGAAGTTTCGGATCTTGTGTCATGTGCATGTGAACTTGTATGTTTGTAAACGCATCCAGGACCCAGGAGAAAATCCTAAAGTGGGGCAACATTCTAAGAAAAAAGAGCTGTGTAGTAAATTAAAATTCTATAATAGCATCCTACTAAAATCAATTTGATCTGAATGTACAATAACCTGTTCCAACTTTGTTTCACAGTGAGGATTCTGACAATGAGGTCACAGATGATCTTATAGGCGACAAGAAGAAAGTGTTCGAGTTCCTCAACAATAGTAATATGAATGAGCTGTCCTTGCTCAGTGGATGCTCACAGAAGAAAGCTGAAGCCATCATGTCTTTGAGACCTTTCAAGGGCTGGGTTGATATGGTAAGCATCTTTTTCACTTACCTATAAAATATCGTTATTTTTCTCATAATAAATTGTGGTAAAGTTATAAGAAATTGCTAACTTTCTATGAATGTAAAGTGTGTTTGTGGGTTGTGGTTGTCTGGTAGAGAATACAGTCATAAAAGATTGATTCATGTACTCTTGAAGATACCTGCGAGAAGGAGTATCAGACTCTTACTGACAAAAGACCACCCCGTCCCTTCCTCCTGCTTTGACCCGGAGTTACTCTTGAAGATACCTATCACCTACATAAAAGGCAAACTAATAACAACTCCAGTATTTTCCCAGTCCAGTTCGACATAGTTATTAAAAATGTAACTATAATTTTCCAGGTAGAAAAGTTTAACAGCAATAAGACGTTGAGTACGGAGCTTCTGAACTCCACGCAAGAGCTGTTGACGACGAGGAACAACATCCAGCGGCTGATGAAGAAGTGCGTCGTCCTCGCCCAGCAGTTGGAGTCCGCGGTGGCGGCGGGCGCGGGCCGGCTCAAACAACCCGCCATTTTGCATGAAAGGTATAAAACAAAGTCGCTATTTTTGTGTTTGTCTGTGTGCTTAAATCTTTAAAATTACGCAACGGATTTTGATGCGGTTTTTTGTAATAGGTAGAGTGATTCAAGAGGAAGGTTTATATGCATAATATATCACCATTGCACCCATGCGAAGCTGGGACGGGTCGCTAGTCTATTTCTTCTATTCTGTCTATTCCTGATTTCACAGTTTTGCATTTGTTGGAAAGGTCTCGAGCTCTATGAGGTTTATAGCTAAGGAAATTCAAATAATTCAAAAGCCCAAATTCTGCCACAAGACATTATTTTACGCGGACTAAGTCACGGGTGCTATCTAATACTATCTAAAAATCCACATAGCTTAGGTTAAACTATGTTAGTAATGTAATGTATTGTGAGTAGAGAGTAATGATAAAGTTTGCTGCTCGTTTTTCTCCATAAGAATCTATACTTTAAAATGATCATCTAACAACATTGTATAAATGTAGTAACATGTTTGACAAATTCTAATTTAAGCATGACCCAAATTCTACTAATATTGTTCCTGACCTGACATTGAACTAAAGACTTTTTGTCATACAATTGATAAATAGAAATACTCTATACTAATACTTGACTGCCTCGTTGGTCGAGTGGTCGCAAGTGCGACTGCCGCACAAGGTGTCTCGGTATTCCCGGGTCGGGCAAAGTATTACTGAGCTTTTTTCGGATTTTCGAAAAATTTCTCAGTAGTAGCACGGAGTCTGGAATTGTGTTCAGTATATGGCAATAGACTCACCCCCTATTACATGGGACTTATAACCCAAATGGTGAAAAGTGGTTGTACATTGTATAGCGGCATTACGTGCCGTAATGTGCACTTCTGCCTACCCCTTCGGAGATAAAAGGCGTGACGTTGTTTATTTTATTTTTATTTTCTCTATACTAATATTACTTAAAAATCTTACAGCTTGAAACTCGCACCATACCAGTTGGTAGGCCTGAACTGGCTTGCAGTGCTGCATAAGCAGGGAGTCTCGGGTATCCTGGCCGATGAGATGGGGCTGGGCAAAACTGTCCAGGTGATAGCGTTCCTGGCACATCTGAAGGAAACCGGCCAGGCGAGGGGAACACATTTGATTGTTGTACCTGCTTCTACACTTGGTAAGTGAGATATAGTTTTCATTGTCTGTGTTCTTATATGAAATTAGTTTCTCGCTAGCGGATACTCGGAAAAGTAGCCTTTACATTATACTATCAGTCTGTACCAAATGCTATTTAGATGTGTTCAGTGTTTTTGTGTGTAACACTCACAACTTTTTACAGTAAAAATAATGTTGTAGTGTTAGAAAAAATACTTCTCTTTCATTTCATTTCTTTTTCAGCCATAGTCGTCCCACTGCAGGGCAAAGGCACAAGACTTCTCTTTAAAACATTTTTACTCAAATTGTTTTGCTTGCAACATGACCAAAGGTAACTAAGGTACATGTGATGGTTGTAGACAACTGGAGCAGTGAGCTAGCGCGGTGGTGCCCGGCGCTGCGCGTGAGCAAGTACTACGGACATCCCGAGGAGAGGCGACAACTGCGCATACAGTACGCCAGGGGACTCGATGACGTTGATATCGTACTTACCACGTGAGTTCTTTATTATTATTTATGATAAAACATAGTTGAATAGTTATTACATCTGTATTCTTGATATTACATTTGTTATAGAATGTTTCTTGACTCAAACTCAAATATTTGTTTTGAAAAATGCATGTTCTTTCACATAACGCTTAAGAATTGATTTTAGTGACGTATATGATAATGTCTACTTTATTGTGAGGATTTATTTATTTCGTTGTACGGTTTTCTCGCACAACTGTATGACGAGGTGATTCGAATACTTTTGAACCACGACAGGAGCTCATAATCATAAGCAGCGTGAAATCTGACGCGTATAACGTCTCTTATTACAACATTCAACCAGTTTAATGACTTATTTAACTGTACCAATAAATGTATTTCCCAGGTACACAATGGTGAACAGTTGCCCGGAGGAGCGCAAGATGTTCCGCATCACGGCGATGCACTACGTCATCTACGACGAGGCACATATGCTCAAGAACATGTCCACGCAGCGATACGACAATCTGCTTAAAATTAAGGCAAGTTTATTTACTTTTATATTCTGACAGAGTAGAATACATTATCACCACTCTTAATCTTCCCATGGGTAATAGAGACCATTCCCGTTTCCCCAACAACCCTTAAATTCCTACCTAATTATGGCCAGCAACGCACTTGTAACGCCACTGGTGTTTCAAGTGTCCATCAGCGGCGGCGATTGCTTACAGTCAGGTTATCCGTCTGCTCGTTTACCGGTTTATTCCATAAAAAACGTTCGCTCTGATAAAGTAGACCCTTTTAATCAGTCTCCAACTCGCTTGCTCGCTTCTATTTGCATTATGAACATTATAGAGTAAATAACAAAGTGTAATTTCCATTACAGTCGAAGCACCGCCTCCTGCTGACTGGCACTCCGCTGCAGAACAACCTGTTGGAGCTGATGTCCCTGCTGTGCTTCGTCATGCCTCACATGTTCTCCGGGAAGACTGATGACCTTAAGAGTTTGTTCCAGAAGACTGCTGTAAGTTTTACTTTGAAAATTTCTTTGAAACCAACAGTCCTTAATTACCATTACGTATATACACGACTTCTTGACCCATGAGGCAATCCATATGTTGTTGTAAGATGTATGTATATCTGTTGATTGTTACTCAGTACACTTGCCCCACACTAGGATTTTCTCTGTTTACAAACATACATCACACCCATACACATCACATCCAAACCCGAAATAACAATTTGTGTTGAGTTACTCAATCCCATTACAGGATACACATTACACTACAGGATCATTCGTAGCATTCGACTTCATCTCACATTACACATCTTTAACTTCAAATTTCAGAAATCTAAAACAACGAAAAAGGCAGAAGGCAAGCAAGAAGATGACGAGCTGCCCTTCGAGCAGAGTCAGATTACTCAGGCCAAGCGCATCATGAAGCCGTTCGTGCTCCGTCGGCTGAAGAGAGACGTGCTGCAGGACCTGCCCAAGAAGACCAACCACAGGGAGCTCTGCCCCATGTCGGAGAGACAGGGGATCCTGTATAAGAACCTTATTGCTAGTTTCTCTGCTAAGGATGGTTCGGTGAGTGTTTTTTTATTTTTGTTTTGTAGAAATAAGAGTAGTCTTAGCTTGTTAAAATTAATTATAATTTCTGGTTATGTTATAGTTCTTTATATTTATTTTGTTATTTATATGTATAGTCTCGTATTTTAAATCAAAGTATTGTCGGAAGTACCAAAATATCTACCAAAAATGCTTGAAACATGCACTTAATAGAACAAAAATATACACTATACATATTTTCGAAAACTAAACTTAATGATTCTGACGCTATTTCCAGAGAAACATGTTTAATATGAGTTATTTATGTGCTTTTGGAATCATCAAATACGATTTTCTCTTTAATAGTAAATGTGTAATATCAAAAATGAGTGTTATTACACCCTTGAATATTTCTTTAACTTTAAACGGAACATCAAAATGAGTTATAACTCCCCCCGTTCCCCCCAGATCCACGCCACAACAGAGCAGAGCGGCATGTCGATGATGATGGACATGCGCAAGTTGGCCAACCACCCTTTGCTGCTGCGGTACCACTACGCGGACAGCGCGCTGCGCGGGGCCGCGGCGCGCCTGGCCCGGGACCCCGCCTACAAGGAGAACAACGAGCAGTACGCCTGGGAGGACCTGCTCTGCATGTCCGACTTCCAGATACACCAGCTCACGCTGCAGTATAGCGTAAGATGTTGCATTAATTAGCTCTAGTTGCTATTCAAATAGTGTATGAAAATTGATGATTTTTGTTGTCAAATTGTAAATTCATTCACCCGTAACCATCATCTAATGATTGATGGTGATGAAAAGTGTTGCTGATAGGCAATGAATGTGAAAACTATTTATTTATTTCTATCCAGAGTACAGACTACAGTCTATAGCAGCTCTATAGCTTTAAACTTTGTGTTAATTTGTGCGATGTTTTACTCATGTGAAGACATGATGCAAGAGTAAAACATCACACAAATTCAAATTTTTATATTCTCTTCATCTTATTGATTAGTATTCACGGTCATCGACCCTATTTACTTCCTAATTTTCTTTACAAAACACCTACTTCGCTCTACAAACTCAATACTAATACATTTCTCTCTCTATTCCAGTGTATATCATCATACTCCCTACCCGAGCACCTAATCCTGGACTCGGGCAAGTTCCAGAAGTTGGACGAGATGTTGCCGCGACTGAAGGCGGGCGGGCACCGCGTGCTGATATTCAGCCAGTTCACCATGATGCTGGACATCCTCGAGCCCTACCTCACTATACGCAGGCACCGGTATCTGCGGCTAGATGGCAGCACTGCCGTCCCTGATAGGTAGGTTATACTTGTCTTTTGGTATTACTACACGTACATTATGTGACTTATTATGTGGATCTTTTTCAAATCTATTTATAAACTGTGATAAGTAGAGTATACAATATTACTAATAAGATGTGAGAATGTTCTAAACCACTGTTTTTGTTTAGTACTCAAGACTCACGAACATAACTCTTAAAAAATCTTTACGACATTGATATGCATCTCCTAACCAACCCTACACATAAGTGACATTACGTAATGATATTTTAATTTCGTAATTGCAGACAAGACTTAATAGACCAGTACAACAACGAGGATATCTTCGTGTTCCTGCTGTCGACGAAGGCGGGCGGGCTGGGCATCAACCTCACTGCCGCAGACACCGTCATCATACACGATATAGACTTCAACCCTTACAATGATAAGCAAGCTGAGGACAGGTCAGTGTTATTATTAATACATTATCTATTAACACATTGCACGCCGTGGTGATCACCGGTGACCGACGTTAGCGGAGGATTTGCCTTCAACAGTTTTCTATTGGCAGTCAAAGACTTAATCATTATTAACATTAAATTGAAACTATTTGTCTCTCGTGTCGTAAGTGCTTTTACAGAAAATAATGTTTGATATTCACATTGTAACAAGACCTGGAACCATAATTTGTGGATCACAAAAATACTATAGTTTCGTGTGTGAATCGAGCCAATATCAGCATGTATGGGTAGGTTCGTCTGGAGTGATATCAGGGCCTCACTTAAAAGACTTGCGTGGTACAACGCTTATGTTGTATTTCTCCGGTCTTCAAACTACTTAACCGACCGAGTGATTGCTTACCATCAGGTGATCTGTCTGCTCATACCAACTTATTTCTAACCTAAGGAATAATGACAATATGTTTGGTGTTTCCAGATGTCACAGGATGGGCCAGACGCGTCCAGTGACGATATACCGCCTGCTGAGCTGCGGCACCATCGAGGAAGGAATCTACCAGGTCGCGCAGGAGAAACTCAATCTCGAGAAACATGTCACTGGTGATGATGGTATGTATTGTAGTCTTTTATGAAGTACACTTATTTTGATATTTATGATAGTAACTGATAGGTATGTTGTATTGTGCTTTCATTCTTAAATAATGAAACAATTTTGATAAAGTTAGATGAATGTAGAGATTGCCGCTGTTTGTTATGTTGTTCCTGTTTATTAGACAAGATACCTTCTTTCGTGTCTAATTCTATTCTATTCGTATATAAGACAATAATAGAAAATACATTGTGTCTCGCATGGATCTCCGTTCCGCACACGACTGGCTAAGCTAATGTAGCGTATTTATGATTAGGTTTCGCATTTATAATGCAAACGCGATAAATCCAGGATCCTTTAATGCTTTACGGAACCTTATTTTAAATTATTTCTTGGTAGATACATACTTATAAAAAATCAGAAGACTCATTGCAATAATGTATTGTAATCTTTCAGAAAACGACAAGACGGAGCAGAAGAACGTGGTGCGGTTATTATCAGCGGCCCTTGGTCTCACGTCCCCCTCCAAATGATCACTGAACAGTGACATCAGCCCCGAGTGACCGACCAATCACAAACTTGTGAACCAATATTTGTGCAAACATTTGTTACAAAGTGAAAGAAGTGCGCGCTGTGAATATAATAGTGTATATTGTATTTAATATATGATCAGTTTACTCGTGAATTTAAGTGATGAAGCTTTTGGACGCAAATTCGTTAATTTTCTCAGTGTGTAAAGATAATGTTCATGTGATTTGCCATCCACTGCCTTATACAAATGTTAATAGAGTTCTAAATAAACGTGGTTATCCTACTCAATATCAAGCTCGCGATTTTTAATGATAGATGTGCTATATCAGTCGAATAGTATGTGGTATTAGACCTTATCTCAAGGTGCTTGGGATGAAATTACTACTACAAACGTGTAAGTCACGTTTTATCAAATAATTGTTAAAGATAATTCTTTTAGTGGTTACTTAAAGTTTCTTGTTGATAAAATAAAAATACTGTCAGAGAGAATATGGTGCAAAACATCTGCCAAAACAATCGCGAGTATCAATTAATAATTTAATATTTATACTGGAAAGCTGGACTTTTATAGGAGTATTAGGAGTAAAAGACTTTTCTGGGATTACTACTCATTAAAAGATATGTTTATTTTAATTTCTCATAAATAACTAGATTTTACAAGTGTATGCAAATAGAATTGAGGCGCCTATTTTATTTTATTTATTTCTACACCTACATTAGTAAATTCTAGTGTATATTTACACATATTTATTTTAGTTTCAATTGTTTAAAAGTCTTTATTTATTTACTTTCTATGAAGTTGTAAAAAATGTATATGTAGTGGATTTAAAACAAATAAATACATTTGGCAAAGAACAAAACACTGTGAAATCACTCTGTATACAGACCACACTGAAGTTAGTTGTGTGTGAGCGAGATGCAAGTATACACGAACTGTAATTTCGAGTGAGACAGCGATACGATTGCAGCACATTTCAGAGGGCTTAGTAAGAGTTTGTTTTACGTTTAACGATATCGATACGTTACCGCTTTCGGCGCTCTGATTGGCCGGCTACAATGAACCAACCAATCAGAGGGCTAAACGTGGTTACGGTGCAATCTCGTTTAACGTAAAGAAACTCATACTAGACCCTCAGACTGGTAATTTTTTGTACTCTACTTGATGAAAGTGTGAAAATAAAAATGTATGTGACCTTGTAGAACGTATTATTTATTTGTAAAGCGCCTTCCGCGTGTTTCAGTATTTAATAAGCTGATCTGATGATTTATATTGAAATACTGACAAAATGGCTGACTGCTAACTTCAAGTAAATGACTGATGCCCTCAATGACATAGAAGTTTGTATAACTTCTAAGATTTGATGAGCTTTTCCTATGGAACAGGGATCGTGGACGATTCTGAACTCTTTTCCTTACGCAGGAAGGATGAATTTGCAACAAACAACTTATCTCTATCGAGGTAGTTATGAAGTTTTGTCAAAGATTAGTTACGCTCTGTAATAAGAGCGTATATCACACGACTGTACATACGAATTTAAATCTTTTGTACTAGCGTTTAGAGGCGATTATAAAATAAACCTTCTGAAATTAGATTATAGTAGTTAAAGTGTCAGGATATCAATATAAATGGTTATAGAAAATGAAAATAATGATTTATCGAAGCGCCCACAGACTAGTGTTAATTTATTTTACTGAATAAAATGTGACTTATTGCTGTTTACTACTGAGGTATAAATACTTAGAATAAATAGATTAAGTACGTAATTAAAAATAAATTATAAATCTGGGTCCAATGTCTGTGTATCATTTATTTGGTTATTTTTGTTTAGTTTCGTTTTACAGACAATTTCCTTATTATTAATAAATAATATAAGAATTAAAAAAAAAACATCCCGTAAACTTTTCGAGAATGCTCGACTGATTTCAAACCATTTCGGGATTCATAACCGTCTGCGCCCGACAGTGTCAAACAAAAGGTTACACTCATTTTTATGATCTACATGTTTAATTAATTATAGTTATTTTAATTTAATTTTATTATACATTGAACATATTTTTTTTTATTTACAATATGATTAGTTAATTACCAGTGCTGCACTTGAGTTGTCCAGATCAAAAGTAACTCAAGTCGTTAATCTTTTAATTTACGAAACAGCATCGAAATAAGTTCAGCCGTTTTGTAAACTAGTACAAACATGATACACAAACATTGGGAACAAACAAAAAATTGTAAAAAAAACGTATACGCGGTTTATAAATTGTACCTATTAGTGTAATAAATTCATTAAGGCCAGTTTTAGATCTTCCTGATCGTCACTTTGTACCAGATATATGGAATTACAGACTCTCAATCTATCTTCAACTGTATACATCTAGTAATAAGGTTGAAAATCGATTAACTGTAGGTTGATGTGCTTTAGCTGTCAATTTAGGGAAGGTTTATAATATCTGACGGAATAAGCGTCGCGTAATATTGGTAATGCCAGGACAGAAAAATGTATAGAAAAACACTTGACTGCTCATACTCAACCGATGATACGTTAGTGCGATCGATGATACGTTCGACGTATTATATTAACCTTCTCTAAGTACATTAGAGGCCTACTACGAGTATGTTTTACGTTTAAACGAGATTGAAACGAGAGCGCGTTCGCCGCTCTGGTTGGCCGGTGCGAATGGACCAACCAATCAGAACACCGAACCCGCTGCCGTTTCGATATAGTTAAACGTTAAGCAAACTCGTACTAAGGGTACAGGGAGTTCTGAAACTGGTCCTAGGTGTAGTAAATAATTCATCATTACTTACTATGAACGTGTAAGATATTTGGTTATTAGTAAATACGGTTAAATACTTTTTAAATTGGTTTAATTAGTCTATTTTTCATATTAGAGATTCTGTTTTGGCTAAAACTTCTTTCCGATGAGGTGTTCAAAAATAGTGTTTTGGACTTATCAAATTAATTTAAAAGCTGGGGTTTGAAATTACTAAAAAAATGCGTTACTCTTCACCACATCTGAAATAACCAAAAGTTTACTACTGTGATTAGTCTTTTCCTTGAAGCAAATACAAAGAGTTCAATAATTGGATTTTCCTTTTTGTTTACGGGGAGCGCGAGACGTTACAAACCACGCCCCTCTCTAGCGGTCCCTTACTACAAATACATTGCTAATTGTCTTCATTTTAATATGCCACTCTCTGAGGGCTTATAACCTTTCTACACCTACTTATAATATCATTGGGCTGGGCCGATTTGTTTTGTCACAGTCTAAAACTGGTCACATTATGGCATCTCCTCTTTGTATTTGCTTAGTGGCCTTACTTTATTTATTTCCATTTTCTGTGCACAAAATACCTTTAATCTTGTCGTGATATGCTATAAAAGCTTAAAAAAGTTAAATTATAACAAACATTGAGATAAAAAGTTTTCGTTACACAAAAATTTTACATTAAAGTGAGGACTTTTCGTTTTTGCAATCTGTAGGTGGCGCCACTAGCGAGTTAGGTCCGTAACATGTTTCATGGTGTGAATAGGTGACCTTAATAGGCAATCGGGTATTGGTTTAAAATCATGAGTTCCTAGGAAGCCTAGAAGACAGTAAGAACAGCATAGTCCTCAGTAAATTGAAAAAGAACAAGAAAATATTATTTTTTATTATAATGACTCTATTTTTATGGCGCTCAAGTTTCCTAAGGCCAAAGTATACCTTTACTCATTCAAACTATTTGATTGAATAATGTTTATGTTATAATTCGTCATCTTGCCATTTTATTATAAAATTATTCTATGATTTTATACAATTTTTTATGTTTATAAGTAACCACTGTGTTTAAATTTAAACCTTAGTTCAAGTGTATTATGTCTTAACTTTCTTTGAACAGGTGATTTCTTGGAATGTAAACATTATTCAACATAACGATTACATGAGTTGTGTATTTTAATTAGTAATTTATTATATTTTTAGTTCAATTTTTCGTTTATAAGTAGTAAGTTTTTAGTTTAATTTTAGTGTAGAACATTCCTTAGTAAAATAAATTAGTTGATTTTATTTTTTTGCTTTTTTATTTCTCTTATTTTGCACGGCTTTCCTTTACTTTACCTATGCTTCTTGACTTGTAGATTACGATTTAAAAATATAAGTATTGCTATATTGAGACTACGGGCACATATACCTACATATATAAGTCTTGTTTACGAATAATTGTAGATATTGATTAGCTACTAAGCCCATTGTAAGTATCCCCTGTAACTTTTTATTAGTAACCTGTACCCTTAGGGTCAGTTTATACTGGCACAGAGTCGAAGCGCATCGAAGCGTCTTTCCAAAACTGAACATAACAAATTCAAGCTTAACTCCACAGAACAACAACTCCAGGCGTATTCAGACGCGAAAATGCTGAAGACTGCCTTTTTTATAATCTCAGAAGTAATGTGTACGTTACGCTGTGGAGTTAAGGTTGAAGCTTCTTTCCAAAACTGAACATAACAAAATCAACCTTAACTCCACAGCGTAACGCACACATTAATTCTGAGATTTTAAAAATAGGCGTACTCACGCGCAGACGCGCTAATTCCGAAGAATGCGCGCGCGTTTCAAATGGTATTTTAGTGATAGTCTACCGAGAGAATAGAAAATTTGTCCCTTCTTTAATCATATGCATATATGAGCGTAGTTAGCGGCAGCTTTGGTTTCAACACTTTACTACAACAAGCAGTCAAAGACTTAAATTGGCTATCCAACAGGCATAGCCAGGTTGCAGCGTATGGGGGGGGTTCAAGAAAGTATAACCGATCAAAACTACATCAGTACTAACTAGTTTAATTTTATCTAAACTTTTCGGAGGAGAGGGGGTGTTAAATCATCAAATGACTCCCCCTCCCATCCTGTGCATTAAATGAGGGGTGAGGCGTGAGGAAGCGTCACTTTTACTGACTAAAAACCACCCCGTTCCAACACCTGCATGTGTTTTCCATTCTCTCATTCGACTATCACTTAAATACTTTTTGGCACATAGCTCTGTAGAGACTAGGTACATTACACATATAAAATATAAATGGTATATTAAAATAATGTATTATATTGAATTAAATAACGCACAAATACGTTGATCATAAATTGGATTGTAATGTTATAAAATGGAAATTATAGTAAGTATAGGTATACTTCAAATAAGAAGTATTGTCTGTAGTATAAAAGGTGTATTGTAAAATGTAATATTTGTATAAAAAGGTTTGCCTATCCCATTGTCTTACTGAAAGTTAAAAACCACATTTTATATGCATCTAAAACTATAATTTAATTGGATATTTATTTGTTAATAATGTTATAATTATAGAAAATAAAACAAGGACATCACAGTTTCTAAATCGTTGTTCTTCAATATCATCTTGATTTTGTAAATTAAAAGCCTAAAACGACACAAGCGCCCTCTAGTGGTAAATTCAAGCGAAAATCTGCTCATCATAGATTGTCTTCTATGGATGATTCCTAGGTACTTAACTGCATAAATATAACATTCTAAGGAGTATGTTTAAAGTGTGGGGCACAAGAACAAGTCTCTTATTCTCTTTAGATGTGTATTTAAAAACATAATAATATGTAAATTATTAAGACAATGGGATTGGCAATCTAAGTTGCTGATGTATCCAATATATTTATTTTCTTATGGTAAATGAGAACACGGGTTGAGTGAGATTCTTGCGTTTTATTGAGACACCCAATTTTTTACAGGGTTAGGCATGATAACACTTTATTCCTTATGAGGCACTTTTTACTGTTTGTCCTGTTGAAATATGTAGTAGTTGATGACCATGATTAATGTTGAAAATTAAATAAACTTTATACACACTAGGTTATAAGGTGGAAAATCTATTACTAGAATTTTGATAATTTAGGGTAGCTTGATGTGCCAGAGAGCCGTGTTTAGGCACTCTTCAGGTATAACACAAATCTTAATATCTTCTTCTTAATTTATATCTCAATAACAGGTACCTATATCTTTCATCAACATCATCAAGTCTTTTTATATCTAATGTTACTAGGTGTATATTACAAAGCAATAGGTTGGTGTTGGTTTGTCACAAATAGTCTGTATTCTCTCTGTTGTTCAGATTGCAATTGCATATAACGGTTCATGATCACCAGACACAAGGTGTGGTAAGTAGCCTAAACTTTTTTAGGAGCTTCTCAATTCGTGAGTCTTTCAGGTAGGTGAGGTAGAAGCCTTTCACTTCGTGACATTGTCATTTGGTGTGGGTGGCAGCTGGAGTGGTGTGCTGTTGTTAAGTTAGGTAATGGCTTAATGAGTGTGGGTGCTGCTTGTGCATCTAATCTCAAGTGATTGGAATTTGGTTAGGTCGATGCAGTTGTAGGTCTGTGTAGTTTTGTTGAGTTTTTGTGGATTTGGAGAAGACTGTTGTGATGTGTTAAGGTGTTGGTAGAGTAGGTGCGAAAGGCTTCAGATAAAGCGTGAATGATGGTGGTCAAAGTAGCCAATGTTTAGAATGAACTAAATACCAACTGAAAAATAATCTATTTCTAAACAGACTTTAACTTCAGTGCCTAGAGTTCCAGTGTCTGTACCTATAGTCTAGATATTGTTACAGTATTTTACATAATGTTTTATTACCGACATCTCCGAGGCGGACAATACAAAGCAGTTACCAAGTAACAGTCGATGTAGAGCAGCCAAACATCGCATCGGTTCACTAATTCAATGGTTGAATAGTTCGCGAATCGTGCGCAGCGCGTATTCCAACAATACACGCGCGGGACTTTGTGCTACATTCTTACTTGTAAATAACAACACAGATGTGAAGTAGTGCCAGTGTAGAGTGCGAGAGAGTGGCGCATGGTGCAGTAGTGTGGCTTCCCTATGAACACGGAGGAGATGGTCAAAAAGGGCTGAGCACGAGCCGCTAATCGTGGCTGACGGACGCAGCACGGTGCGTACTGGCAGCACTGTGTGTCGCGACACACGCACACACAGAGGAAACGCGAGCGCGCGACCGGCGCGCCAGTCGGCACACCGCCCGGGCGGGCGCCACACGACCGGGATCTGCGCGAGCGACGAGCGGCGACGCGAACCAAAATAATATCAGTGAAATAAACACGTATCCGCCAAACGCTGTAACGTGCGAGCGCAAGATTCTGGTGAGTACTTACTCCTACTAGCTCCCCTAGTCTACACTGTCACAAACTGTAACTAATCTCAGTAGTAAAGGCATTTCCTACGTCTAAATATAGTTGCGCCTTATTTTGGGACGCTGCATTGACGAGGGAGTTTCACGCTGCGCTTTACGCGGTTTCCTCCGTCTACGTGTGTTTCCCGCGTGAAAATTAACTTTGTGAAACATAGTAGGTACAACAATTGACCCACGTTAACCCGTGCGTCAGACCCAGACTTCAGTGCTGCGCAGTACCAAAATTAAATAGGTGGCTACTGGTACTGGCTACGGGCTAGTGAAACCGTCGACTTATATTAATCGAATAAGTAAAATGAAAGTGTCGGCCGCACATGGTTCTCACCGACTGACGCGAAAATATCGTTTCCACTCGGATAATTAGTTTGGAGCAAGATAAAAAATAGATTTTCTTGTGTGTGCTTGTGTTCTCAATAAGACGAGACTGCGCTCTGGCCTAAATACCTACCGACACACTCCAACTAAAGATCAATGTCTCAGCTTGGACTGGAGGCGTCAATGAGTGGATCACTTTACCTGCGTCGACTTTGTAAACAAACGTGGACATAATTAGCTTCCTACTCGGAGATTAATTCCGAAACGAGCGTTTACTTCAACTGGAATTTTATTCAGCGCGATGTTGCACGGTTAAGAAAACTTCAAACATGACTAATGACCGTCAGAGTAGACGCGTCATCTTCAAGATTTGTCAGGAAGCAAAAAATAGGCATTACCTAAGTTATCTACCTAATTGTGCTGGGATTGGAAAATATATTTTTAGTTCTTTACATTATTATTTGACCGACAAGATCAAATCAAACATGCGAACGATTATTCATTTTAAATCGACAATTCCGAATAAAAAGTGAAGTCATTAAAACTGAAGGCAAAGGCATATAGCCGTTACGTCCTATGATCACGCGATGGAAGACAAGAAGAAGAAATAAAAAACAATGTACATAATAACTTATTACTGTGCTATAATATCATATTTCAAATATTTTTACAGTTAATTATAAGGTAAAATTCGAGTTTTAGTACGGCAGCGCCTGAGCACCGGAGTTAGGTAACAAAAAATATAGCGAATGGAGTCGAACGATTGATTCAGGTCGTTTACCCCTGAAACTGAGACCGACCAGCGGAGTTACTGTAATCGTTTGCTTGCTGCATTTTTAACATTATTCAGACTTGATAAGGCTGAAGTGAAAACTAATTTAGCTTCAGATTTAATTTCAAGATGCGATAGAAAGTTTGAAAAAAAGATTTAATCGTACTTTACTAATTAGGTAGTAAATGCATCAAGTGAGAATGTTTCATAATTAAAAGAAGATTGTAAATAATATGTGTGAGAAAGTCGACACTTTTCAGCAAAGTAAACCAATAAAAATGATTTAGTATAAATGAGCTCCAGCTATTTTATATTCGTGTTGTATACTTGTATCAAAGAAAGCTGACAATATTATCAGGAAGTACGAATAGTTAAGAGAGATAGCACTTTCAATAAAGACCAGCTATAAACTTTATTACATACGATATTTCAATGAGTGAAGGAAAGGGATGGATATGGATAGACAACATAACTTCCTACCTAATGTGAAAGTAATCGTAGAAACAGAAGACAAAGAAGGAACGTATAAATTAACACAGCAAATATTCATTTTTCCCAAATACTTAGGCAGTCCCATTTAGGATCATTGAAAACCTGAAAGCTATTTTTTTAAAACGTTGCCCTACAATGTTGTCTTCAGTGTCGTGGGTGCGTTTACAAACATACAAGTTCACATACACACGACACCCAGACCCGAAACAACAATTTGTGGATCACACAAAGAGTGGCTCCGTGTGGGAATCGAACGTGCCAACCGTGCCGTCAATTGATATGATAACATCTGTAGAAGCACTAGGTAAGAACTATAATGCGCTAATACTATTTGTATTAGTTTTTGGGATATCCCTGGTTCAAATTATAAAAGAACCGATTGTGAGATTCCATTTCTATAAGAAAGACCAATATACGAGTAGTGTATCAACGAATATATCGAAAGAAAGAACTAACCTAGGTTACTATGCTTCTCAGTCGACTAGAAACCCTAGAAGTCTGCATGATAAATCCATAGCACGAATGTAGATCATTGTCACTGGTGCAGAGAGTTCAAGGATCCAAATGAATCCCGTTTGAAACGAGGTGCAGGTTGGATGATGGTCGACAACCGAGACCGTAATAACACATTTCCCGGACTTTTGCAACTTCTGCAGTATTGGTTACATCCACAATGCTTGCCTTATTATTCGCTTGTCCAATTAAATTTCGTGCCTTCTGTTTATTCAGAATAAAAATGATTTTAGTAGTAATCTTATAGTGTGATCTTCGAATATTCTTTGAAATACTCAATCCCACATCTTATTAATATGCGCGTGATGAGTTTTCAAAATGTTTGTCATTTTCTATAGAAAGAACTTCTACAAAGTTTGCTTGACTAAAGTTTTTATAGATTAGGGCGGTAAACATACCACATGATGGTAAGCAAACGGTGCGGCCACGAATGGACACCCGCAACACCAGATTACTGGTATCTTCAAAGAACCAGACCACCACAGATGGGGCCCAGTAGGGTTGATGCCCGATGCCCGAGCCCCGGTAACCTGTTACCGGGCCTCTGGCTCAAAGCAGAAGTAGGAACGGGGTGGTTTTTAGTAAGTAAGAGTTTAAGACTGCCTCTCGCCTCACCCAAGGCGGGAGAAGACATTGAATGATTTTCACCTTCAAAAAAGGTGTCGGTATCTGTCTTCTAAAATGTATATCTTATTCACAAAAGCGCCAAGGTACTTATTTAGGTTTTCCTGCTGCATTATGAATATAATCTAGCTTTCTCTTTGTTCCAACCTTTCCTCACCTAAGATCATTAAGTCTAGCTAGACTTCCATTGATCATACTTTCACACGTTCGTGCATAATAACACAAATACTGCAGAGTTTATAGAAATTGTTTATTTTGCTTCAAGCATGTGGTTTTAATGTTAAGATAAACTTTTGCCGACACTAGAAGCTAAAGAGTTTATGATTTGTTAGGTACAAAATGCAAGGTGAATGACCTATCACTGCATAGGATGTGTGCTAGTCAAATATGTGTGATAAGATTAGAATCTTGCAAAGCCTGGGTTGTAAAGACTTATAATACTTGGGTAATCAGCTAGGTACAGTACATACGTTGTTTTAAAGGGGCTTTGGAATAGACTGTGTCTGCGGCCTCACGCCAATCGGGTAGCATTATTGACAGGGGCTGCAGACGACCTTGTGTGTTATTAGGAGCAGAAGGAACGGAGTGGCTTTTAGTCAGTAAGAGTTTGACTGATACTTTCGCCTCACCCACAAGGCGGGACAATTTATTTGATGAAATTCCCCTCTTAAAAATAGTACCCTCGCTACGTAAGAGTGTGACAGTCTTTTTACATCTTTTGGTAAAAAAGTTTCAAACATTACAATCAGCTCTTATAGTCCCAGGCGCCATTTAAAGTCACAGCCAAAATATTTATTTCAATTAATTTTTAATTTAGGCATGTTTGAATTGTCATAATTTACTTGTCAGTAAAATTAGATGCTCGTTCCAAATCAGAACTTATTGCTCTATTTAAATCAATAAGTAATTAAAAGAACAGCAATGCAACTCAAAAATATCGAACTCAGTGGACCATGCAAGGACTATTACCATGTTACGTGATACGTATGTATAAATACTGTACCTATGTACATGATATCCTGCCAACTTTGCGGCCTTGAGGAACAGTCTACTGTAGTAACTACGATCATTGCTACACTGCTAGATAGCTATCGATGAACATGTTTTTCTATAAATAAAATAATGGTGACGATTAGGACGTCATGGATGCTTTGGAAAAATGCTATTGTGTTGCTATGCTTGATCTAACCGCCGTACTTATAGTAATTTGGATACTTAAGCCAGTCCTTAGCAAGTGTTTTCGGAACACAATCGTTACTAAGGAATACAATAAGTAATCATTCTCTGTGTGCGGCAGTAAGACTGAAACTGTCAAGTATTCGCCGCCACACATGGACACCCGAAACACCAGAGGCGTTACAAGTGCGTTGCCGGCCTTTTGGGGGATTGGTAAAGGACCTCCGGTAACCTCTGACACAACGAAACACAACGCAAGCGTTGTTTCACGTCGGTTTTCTGTGAGGCCGTGGTATCCCATGACTTCTGTAGATGCTTCTTCGGCTATCTTTAGAATCTACATCTTCTAATATAAATGTTTCACAAACATTTAATTTAGTGTATACAGATCTCTTCGTGCTCAAAGCATTTGCATTAGGAATAATGTAAGCATAACGTAAGATGCGAATACGCATGCGTAGCTTTGTTAACATAACCGCGATCGCCTAGACGGCCAATTAGCGAGGTTTCTGCTAACCGACGCCATCTTTGTTTGGTGTTGAATGCACTATGTATTCTAGGCATATGTAGAAATTGGTGGATACATTTACGAGTACATACGTTTTTGGATATAAATAAGGGTGCCTTTTCTGGTCACAGAAGAATCATCAAAAACTAGCTAATTATTGTGTAGAACGACTGTAGAGTATGGGATTATTAACTCACTAAAACGACCATTCTAAAGGCTACAATCAGTATTTAAAAACTACCTTTCATGGTAGTCACTATCAGAGCCCCAAAAGCAGACATATCGGATGCTTTAAATAGACTACCTCTTTCATTGTAATGCCTGTTACGGCACATCCCTAAGAACACTGACTCAGACTCCAGCTATTTCCTTAGCCATCCATTACCCAGCCCAGCTGTAGCAAATATACTCTTCAACTCTTCACCAGTTTTTTCAACTATACGCATTGGCACTAAATGAAAAGTTCAGGAAATACCGATATCTCTCGTCAACACAGAGTAATATTGCATTAGCCTGCATTTTCCATAACCGCCCATTACAAAATCGCCCAGACAAATAACTCACAATTCATATCGAAAGACAAAATCCATTTAAATTGACAGGTAAACGTAAATCAATACATGACGATGAATACAACAGCATACATTTAAACTTGTTCCTCATTCATGAACACTTGTATTGTACAGTTGACACGGTAAATAAGTAGCTTGCAGTTGATATGCGCATGGGCAACCGTAGGCAGTGTATGTAGGCGGCGCGGCATTGGACGCGCACCTGTGTGTAGGACCATATTAGCATGACTTAGTAAGAGGTCTGTATTGACAATACATGTAGTCACATCAGGCTATACAAAACCAGTTTATAATGGTCTCGCTTTGTATGATCTTTCTGCACATTCAGCGGTCAGTTTATACTGGTTTGTGTAGCTTGAAGTTTTGCCGTGTGTACGAGTTATAGAATGAGATTTGCAACGCTTGGAATTTCTAAGGATTTCTTCGAATGATTAGGTTTTGCATCGCACTTGGCTGTGCAAATAAGAGCATTTGTTGATACTCTACTCATGTTTCTGCTGTACCTACATACTGCAGAAAGGGATAAGTGGTTGCTTAGTAGTGGTTTTTCACACGGTACCTTGTGCTGGGCTCTTATTGAGTTGTCAAGAGATAATATTTAATTTCACTTAATTAACAGAATCATTTCACTCCTTTTTTAAAAGTGAGGAAAATCATTCAAGTTTCCCTGCCTTGGGTGAAGCAAGAGGAAGTGTCAGACTCTTATTGACTAAAAACCACTCCGTTCCTACTCTTGCTTCAAGCCCGGTAATCCCATTGTTCAGTCGGACGGAGTTTGTAACTCCTCTGGTGTTGTAAGTCCCTCACCATTAGATGATCCATATCCAACCACTCATTTGCCTTCATCTTTCTTCAAATTAAAGTTTAGTTTAAATAGTTATTTCAGCGGTTATATGCAAGAAGAGTGATTAATTTCAGTTCTTAAAAGAACTGTACCGTCCTTATCTCGGCAATCTACAAATATGTTGTTTTCGACTGTTATCACTGTTCAAATTGACGTCCGTTGGACAATTTCCTCAATGCATGGTGGACGCATTCAGAATTTCAGATGGAAGATTAATCTTTGCTTAAAATTGATAAACATATTGAAGATTTTTAGGTAGTATTTTTGCTGTTACATAGATAAAAATAGCTAGAAATACCATAAGACTAGTATTCTGAATTCATTAACTTCCGTTTCGTATGGGCCCTGGCGTTTTCCCACGTAGAGAACAAACAAAGTTTAGTTTGCTATACGCAAATACATAATACCAAAACCAAAGTCCACATTTCCGCACTATGTTTCATCAAAACTGCACTTAGAATTCTAATAACCTACACTTGAACAAAATAAAGAAGATAGTAGTAAACAAATCTAATGGAAGACGACGGTTTTAAATTTAAACTAAGAGATTCTTACATTACAAGAATTCGTGGTACTGCTTGTGTGGCAGTAAAAACTCATTTACTCGACAATGAGTGACCATTAGATGTAAGAAATGGCTTCCATCTTGTTTTTGCCGGCAGTAGCCAAAGGCTTGGCGAAGAGGTTTTTATGTCGACTGCCCATGAGTCATACGGCTTCCGATGTACCTACCCATCGTCCGCGGCGCAAACTTATTAATTTATTACTCTTATAAATAGACATTCCTTGAGCTATGTTTATATTGACTGGTTAAGCAGTTAGATTTTTTTTTGTAGCACGTGGTAGGCTTAACTATCATTGAGAATTTGAGGTCGAATCCACAAGCTGAGCTGATGATAAAAGCGCGATGCTTTCATCATTAAATAGAGTCATCCCCAACACTCAATAAATAGTCTTCAAAAGACCCTTCAAAGGTGTCAATAAAGCTCCATTCATCTGCATGACGAATCATTTACAACCTATCTCTATCTGTGATCACAAAATATCCTTTCCCAAGCCAATAAATATCACTATCAAGTTTAAATTGCGTTGCAAGTGGTGTAGGCAGCGACCAATGAGCTGACTCCCACGGTGACACTCACACTATTCAGGGTACAATCTATGTCCATACTTCTTAAGTAGTTTAATATCAACGTGGTACTGTTCATCAAACACAACGCAAGCGTTGTTTCACGTCGGTTTTCTGTGAGGCCGTGGTATCACTCCGGTCGAGCCGGCCCATTCGTGCCTAAGCATAGGTCTCCCACATTGGAGCTTAATTTCAAAAGCCCTGTCCTTATTACCATTACATAAGACAAAAAAATGTAATTAGCTTAAAATTCTTTACAATACATAACACTATTTTTTATGACTACATAGCTAAATGTTACTATAGATGATGTATATGTATGTAAGCCCCAGGACCGGTTTGGTACCGCCGAGTGACTCACGCGTCTGATTGTAAACAATGGTCGATTTATATCTCGATCGCTTATTTCACGCAGTTTCACACGTTCGCGGCTAATTCCCAACACTAACTGCTGTTTATTGACAATTTCCTAGGGCAATTTGGTTTGTAATTGGATTGAGACAGAACTGTAAACAAAAGGCCGGTTGAGTATAGCCTCCCTCGATAAGTGGTATATCAACACAAACATATTTTAGAACAGTAGGGTCCGATTTGAAAATATATTTTTGTGTGGTCCGGTGAATAGCGAAAAAATATATTTTCATCTCGGGAAAAAATCTGTCTGGTAAACTTTCGTGAGACCTGGTTAAATTTAGTGTATTATCGGTTATCGGAATTTAGTCAGGTAAACCGAAATGTGTATTAATTTTAACTATACAAATGTTTCAGTTTTCTCTGATAAAGGAGGGTTTTATGTAAAAGTTTTTAAATTTTAAATAGGGATGACAGCGTTGCAAGAGTGGATTTTAGTAGGACTCTTTGCAATCAAATAGGTAAGCGTTTTTGTAGAATAAGTATTGCACATAAAGTGCTAAATATTTTTTGGTATTATGCACACAATCAACGGATTGGCTCGGCCGCGCCTCTATTATGCAAATGCCAGCATCGTCAGTATGTTTATTTTTCGTAATATTCTTAAGTAAATATAATCGCAGTAGTCCTTTCGGCGATAGGTCAACACTGCATAAGATTCTAGAACTCACAGCTTCAACCTCTGTTCGTTGTCTCTATCCAAACATTTTCTTGATTACCTAATGACCCGTGGTGGATCCCAATAAGTCGTACAGACTTATACAATACATATTTTGAAAAGTAATTATTTGATTGTTTGTCTTTGTTTGCATCATAAAATGCTTGCTCTGTAACCGATTTGAAAATTAAGGAGTTACCCAGTCCAGAACATATGGGGCCCAGTAGGGCTGATGCCCGAGCCGGAGCTGCGGACAACGTAACAGGTTACCGGGGCTCCGGTTCAAAACAGGATAAGGAACGGGGTGGTTTTCCGTTAGTAGGAGTCTGACACTCCCTCTCACCTCTCCCAAGGCGGGAGAAGGCATTGGATGATTTTCCCCCCTCAAAAAAAAAATCCCTTTAGGATGTAACTAAGACATTTTATCCCGAATCCCGATATTCCTGCAGAATCGTAATCTGTTACTTCGTGATCCACTCGATAGAAATCTCCTCAATTCCATGTGGGTGAAGCTACAGGTGCAGAGCTAGACTTCAATAAAAGTATTGAGTGCCATCACTATCAAATAGCTATTACGACATTCTGGGTCAGTCTTCTATTACAGTACTTACTTAATTTTATAACATCGTTCTGTTTTTTATTTCTTTGTCTTTGTATTGTCGGATAGACAATGGCGGACCTTAAAGTAGGGTTATGATTTTGGTTGGTAATTAAATGGATGAAACAGGATTTTTGGGATAGTCTGACTTCAAATTTAACTAAGAATGTCGATATCTTTTTTAATGAGCTCTGGGAAGGATTCTGCTGAAATATATGGACTACCAACTGTTTAGGAAAAGGCTTTTTTTATAGGGGGACTCTTATCCGATCAGGAAAAATCAGGAAGATTAGGAAAAGGCTAAGAAGAAGATTGTATTTTATTTCTAAGCGTTTATTGGTATTTTACATGCACGTACTCGTACCTAAATAGAATCAGTGTTTCTGTATTGTCTATCAATGTAACTAAAATAGGTGCCTAAATTATTGTTATCCGCGTTTCTATTTTGGTATCGGAAGTATTGTTGCTTTGACCAGGTGCTTACATGTACACTAAGCATTGTCTATATTTTTTAATAAACTATCATCAGTCAAACATCTCTGTACCTACATTACGTTTTTAAAAAATAAGGATATTTTTGGTACTGCTAATATTAAGTACAAGAAATAGAATCAAAAGAATCGTGAACAACAACTTCTTTATTCATGAACACAGACTTTTTGTCATGATGGAAAATCTAATCAAAGGCACGCGAAAATTTTTGTTTCGTTCTAAACACAGAACCAAAAAAATCGAGCAAAACAACAATTTTTAATAACCACAGACAACACAAGGACGATGTACAAACGAGATCATTGTATTCAAACTCGATTAACTCCATCGATCAATGAATCGATACCGACGAAACAAAAGCAGCTCGTGCCCACTGACCCAAAACCTTTGCAGACTTCGTGATGTCTACACTCCTGCCATCTGCTCATCCTGCCGTAACTCGCAAACCAACCACAAAGGATAAACAACTGTAACTCATGAAGCTAGAGTTGCAATTCGATTGGTGGTTGTGGTGAGATAATGTCTTTGTGTGAGTTACAGAAGCATGTGTGCGTCTGTAGCTGTGTACATGAGTAAACACGATGATGTCATTTCGCTCCGCCTACATTTATTCTTTACACTTTTTATGTTGGAATTTTGATATGACGTCTTTATTTTAAAGTAGGGAACCTTATCTTGTCTCTCAAATTGTGGTTCTATTTTTAATTAAGTCTATTTTCTTTTATTATTTTCATCACGTCTCCTGCTCTGAACATTAGCTGACATTCTTTGAATGCAAACGGATATAAGGAAACAAAAAGTCCTTCACAAACATTTTTCGTTCATTACTAATCCGCCATTCACTCTAAGCAACTTCTGTTAGCCAAAATCGACGGTAGCGACATCTACAAATAAGGAAACAGTAGCTCTATGTATAAATAAGTTTCATTAACGTATTAACGTCAGGCCTTTTTATCCTCAAAGGGGTAGGCAGAGGTGCACATTACGCTATACAATGTACACCCACTTTTCACCATTTGTGTTATAAGTCCCATGTAATAGGGGATGAGCCTATTGCCATATACTGGGCACTTTTCCAGACACCGTGCTACTACTGAGAAATTTTTGAAAACCCGAAAAGAGCCCAGTAGTACTTTGCCCGACCCGGGAATCGAACCTTGCGACCACTCGACCAACGAGGCAATAAGTTTTTAACTTCACAAATATTGAAGAAATACACAAAATAATATTGAAACTGTTGAATTTAACAATCACATGTCCTTAATTTGATTAATGCAAGTTTGTGTCGATGACATCAGACGGATGGCAAGGTGCATCATTACCACTCGACTCTAAGAGAAGCTGTTTATTTATTTATGTATATATATAGGTACATAACTGAGTAAACATTACATGCAAGTTACAAGGCTAGCCTTTGCATAAGTAGTTGCTAAGTTTAGAGTGCAAATCTACTAGAATATTAAACGTAATTATTTGTTTAGTGACATAACATAGGTTTCTTACTTATAAATTCAAATTTAAATATTTTATTTCACATAAATAATTTGGTATAATTAAGCCTAATATCAGTATAAAACTTACACAACCAAATGAATTGTTACACCAGTTCCATGTTTCGTTAAGAGGGACAAGTGTCTCTGGACACTTATCCATCTTTGTAAGAGAAGAGAATTTCATCTTTCTGAAAACACATTCAGTATGCCATTGGGGGAGGAGCGCAGATGGAACAGCATGGAAGCATACAGCTTCCGCATGATGGAAACCGTCAACACGTGCGTCCGCGAACATAATAAGGAACTCCATAATATCCAAAGGAACTTTTTAAAAACTCAATGTCGACAAGAGATCGCATTAGGCTAGGTTAGAACTTAGGAAAAGACTAGGTGAAGGTGAATGATTATTATTTCTATTTTACATTTAGTTAGTTAATGAGAAACATAGTGTCTACGAAATACGTACCTATCTATTGTACCAGCAATTTAGGATTTGCATTAGTTATAACACCTATAAAAGAAGTTCAAGCAACAATCAACTCTATTGCGCAAGTAATTGATGACATTCTTGCACAAAGTAGGTGTGTCTGTGTATGTGTACCTACTTATGTGTCATTTTTAAAATATTCCTTACCAGGCTAAGTAAACTGCGTCATCTCTATTATCTACTGTGAATATGCTAAATAGGCACACTGTAATTGACACTATGCGGTTAAATTGTGTGTATTTTTTGGGAGATTATGAGAATGCGATTCTATTTGAGCGAGTGTAGCGGAATAGAGACGGCATGAGTCCAATAGTCTTTTATTTCCAAATAGATAAGGTCATAGTCAGTGCTTTTATATACCCATATTTTGCAAGTCTTTTTCTATCTTCTTTGTATATAAAAATCAATTGCTGTTTTCTCGTTAAAACTTGAAAACGGCTGGACCGATATAGGAAATGTTAGTTATGAATTATTTGTATAAGACCAGGGAAGATTTAAAAGATGAGGAAAAAAGTTTGAGGCGGTACGAAGTTTACCGGGTCAGCTAGTCCTTCAATAAAATTTTGGTGAATCGGGAAATGCAGTTTACAGTCTAACTATGTTTTCCACTTGTTTAAAATACCTTCTTCTCCTCCATACCTCATTGGAACTATGTGCCATAACCATTAACTAAGAAACGTTGTAAATTGTTATTTTTTGTCACATTACTATAATAACAATAACTATGATTACATAGCATGTCTTACTTCCTGCGGAATTTAGTCATCTTTGTAAGATCGGTGTTGTTGCTATACAGAGATAATTTGATAATACCATTGTAATCATAGACTCTGATATTTTTGAACTTCTGGAAAGGCAGAAATGACCTCATGACTTCATTGAATCACAATTATGTTATAAGTCCAATTATAATAAGAGACACGTCTATAGCCATATAGGTACCGGACCTTTTTGCTCCACTTTTGACTCCGTGAATATTTGTGATTAAGAATTTCGAAATCAAAGATCCCAAAACTTAGGTTAGCCCAAACAGAATTCAGAATATCCCTTACTGACGAGTCATACACACTAATAGTTTGTTTGCCAACTAGACCAATAACGCGACAATTTCATCATTAAGTATCAAAAAACTTCAGACTGAAACATTAAACTATTATGAAATCATAAATAAAAGATTAATAAAATAAACTTTCACGTTTGTTGCAGTGAATTTATTACGAGTACGTGAACGAGTCTCAGTGCAGAGGACGAAACGACAGACCGCAGTCTGTACGAGAGAGCGGTGAGTCATACAAACTGCATTGTCTGGTACATCATGCATGGAACACCACTACTCACTAATATTGTAGCGTAAACAATTAAACGTAACCTCACTATCTATTTGGCCAGTAGTACACACCGGAGTAGAACAGACTGATTTTTTTTTGAGGGGGACCTTGTTTGCGGCCAGACGGAGTGTCAGACTCTTACTGACTAAAAACCACCCCGTTTCTACTCCTGCTTCTAGGCTGTGTTGCTTTTAAGAAACGATATTAGGCCATTTCCCCCTTTTAGAGGCGAAAAAATCTGTGTAGATCTTTTTATAGCCTAGGTATAGATAGAGAGTGGTGTACCTACAAAGAAACGAATATATTTTTTTGTGTATAGTGACTTCTCCCACCTTGGGTGAGGCGAAGGGAGTGTCAGACTCTTACTGACTAAAACCCCGTTCCAGACTCTTTCTGACTAAAACCCCGTTCCAGACTCTTTCTGCTAAAACCACGTTCCTTCTCCTGCTTAGAGCTAAGTAACCCGTTGTTGTCTTATAATTAAGAATCGATGTCATTTTCTCATGAATACTGTTTCTTGCAACAATTAAGTATAAAAACTGCATAAAAACTACAATTATGTTTTAGATAGTTGCCTGGAAAAAACCGTACAAACCTCGGATTAGAGTTACAGTGAATGAATTAATATGATCTCTTATTGTTTTTTAAGAGTCATGCCCACTAATAGTTTGCTTGCCAACTAGACCAAAAACGCGACAATTTCATCATTAAGTATCTTAATAAAACTTCAGACTGAAACATTAAACTATTATGAAATCATAAATAAAAGATTAATAAAATAAACTTTCACGTTTGTTGCAGTGAATTTATTACGAGTACGTGAACGAGTCTCAGTGCAGAGGACGAAACGACAGACCGCAGTCTGTACGAGAGAGCGGTGAGTCATACAAACTGCATCGTCTGGTACATGGAACACCACTACTCATTAATATTGTAGCGTAAACAATTAAACGTAACTACCTGACAGCCACTCTTCGAACCAGTAAACATCGACACCGGTTAAGTAGACGTTTCGTCTGAAGTTTAAATAATAAAACGCTCTCCGATGGGGACATTCTTGATCTTGCGATTGAGAGGTACTAGTATCTTGATACTAGTACCCTCTTGATACTGCGGACTAAAAACAGATGAGCAGCAACGTCTTCTACTGACCTTAGTCCTTGTTCCTGTAGAGCAACGACTGTTCTTCTGGTGTCGTATCCAAAATTTTTGGAAATAAAATGAAGCGTTTTTGCGGAATGTGTACGATCAACTTTCGATAAGCCATAGATCCTTAATGTGGAGGTTTTATAGGGGTAGTTTGTGTTATAACATGTTGGAGTCGTAGTGAGCAAATACTCTAGTCCGCTGAATTAAGTTAAATATTTTAAAAAGTACTGATACAATTTTTATAATAATGGTACCATATAAAGCTGAAGTTTAAGCTTTCTAATGGTATTTCGGTTTTTAAAAACAATTCAGATTTTTTTAAGAAAACATCTTCGAATGCGCATGTAGGTTGAGTCGATTTGGTTGCTCGCGAGTGTATAAAGTGTATCATGTTTACTGCAGCGGAAATAGTTGTTCCAATACTTCACCTACAGATAGATGAAGTAGAAGAAAATGTTATGTAGAACAATGTAATATTTAAATAAACAGATTTTGTACAAATATTTTTTTCTTTACATCATAATTAATTACCGTATTTTTTTAAATGTCACAATAGAGTGCGTTTCATTTATAATTAAACTGGCCAAGAAGTTCCATTGTAATAGCAGCTGTCGCTCCGCTCTCCCCTCCACGTTTTTCTACCTGTCGAGATACTGCTATTTTTATACACAGGTATCTTTGAAAAATGTCAATGTCTAAGGTAAGATTTAACATATAAATAAAAAAAAATACTGTTTAAATGAAAATATATGGTCAAACATTAATTTTTTATAATAATTTGTTTAAACAATAAAAAAATGGAGTGCACAAAAAATTTTTGGGTAAACATTGTTTATAGTTTAAAAAACAATATCCCACATCGATCATATTAATTCATTCACAGTAACTCTAATCCGAGGTGAAAACCCCCAGGCACTCCATTAAGAGCGTCACATTCACATCATTATGTCAGTTTTTAATTAAGTTAGGTAAATACGTTACAAAAACGCAAAAATATTTCGCTGTTTTTTAAATTAGAAATCGTATAAAATGTTTGTGAAATGTATATTGAAGTTAACATAGCATATCACTTGCATTTTTCAAAGGAGTAGACCGTGGTCAGATGGGCCCAGTAGGACTGATGCCTGATTCGGAGCTGCGGACTACCCTAGCGGGTTCACCGGGTTCCGGCTCGAAAAGCAGAAGTAGGGATTTGTTTTAATCAGTACAAGTCTAACACTTCTTCTCGTCTCGCCCAAGGCGGGAGAAGCCATTGGATGATTTTCCCTCTCAAAAAAAGACCGTGGTTATATGTTATATGTTAAACTTCAAATTGTCATATCCCTAGACCTCTCCATTTTTGCCGGGTATCATAAGAGCAGATTAAGATGTATGAATGTACAAATGTACTGCACATTAGACAAGGACCGGGTAGCAGCGCTTTCTGATAACACTGAACCTTGCAAATTGCTATCTTCAACTCGCCAGCTAAGCATTAAGATTATGGCAAATATTTTTATGTAGAGATGGCCCCTAACCCGGCAGTACATTACCACAGACTGTTGACGTTGATGCCGTTCATTTTACAAATGCACTATATGCCAAAACATTTCAGGTGAAACCAAAGCTATTTCTCAGTCGTGCCGGCTCGATGCGCGTACGCACAGTTCAACGCACTCCGCAGTTTCAATTTATTTCCATTGGCTTTACTGTCACATACCTGACACTTGCATCACGAGATGATTTATGAAGCTTAAAAAAACAGTCGTTCATGTGTTTATGCATGATTTTCTTTTCTAGATGTCGTTGGTTAAAAAAAGCTTGAATTTTAATAATGATAGTGCAACCGGTGTTTGATAATAGTCTCGCCACCTATTACATGAGAAATAAATTTTTTTTTAGTGGGGAAAATCATCAAATGACTTCTTCCGCCTTGGGTGAGGCGGGAGGGAGTGTCAGATTCTTACTGACTAAAAACCACCCAGTTCCTTCTCTTGCTTTGAGCTGGAGCCCCGGTTATCAGTTACTACCTACCTTGATACATTTTTGCATGAAATGAAAATCATTACACTGTTTATAATATCGTTAGAATCTTTTAGTTCCGTAGAAGCACTGACTCTCACATTGTACGAGGAAACTCACTTAATAATTACTTCATTTAGTTTTAGTACATCGCTTCTTGTTTTCGAAGAGTAGAGGGCGTGGCGGAGGCGTGATCGCATTTATTATGGCTTCAATAAAAATAGTAACGCTTTACATTTGCGTAACGTTAAGGAGTAAACATAATAAAAAGTTTATTTATCTGCACGGCAGCGTTAAACCGAATGGGAGAGCATTTGAGAAATTGGGATGAACTAAATATTTTTACGCTATAGACGTTACGAAATTTCTTCTACGGCGAAAGCTATTAACCGAGTAAGCTGTAACGATCACTTCGTTTTTAATATGATTCCAATTTTTAATCTCAGACAATTTCAGACAAAAGAGTCGTATAACCTACAGTCACATGCATAAATATGGTACCAGACTCATATCATATGTCTTTTTAATGGTATTAGCAGGTAAACGAGTAAACGGCTCACCTGATGGTAAGCAATCACATCCGAAACACCAGTGTCGTTTCGAGTGCGTTGCCGGCCTTTTGAGGGTTAGGAATTTAAGGGTTGTTAGGGAATCGGGGATTGGGAAGATTGGAAAGGGGGATAATTAGGCCTCCGGTAACCTCACTTCTACAACGAAACACAAGCAAGCGTTTTTTCACGTCGACTTTCTGTGAGGCCGTGGTATCACTCCGGTAAAGTCGTCCCATTCTTGCCAAAGCATGACTCTCCCACTCATAGTAACAAACAAAAATACTGCCAAAAAATAGTTCCAACCAACAAAATGTATGCAATAACCCCTGTTCGTTAATGAGCCTATGCCGCAATAAAAATGGCGCCGAATTAAACCTAGTACTAAACTAACACAGAAGGCGAACGTAATAGTTACTCGTAATTGGTGGTTTCCTTTATTTCCAACTGGCTGTAATGAACTAACCGGTTACTAGGAAACTGAAAGATAGCCAGTATTACTAGATATTCAGCTATTATCAGGAAATAACGTAATACGGACGTTGATTTATACGAAACACTACAATTTTAGCGTTTTCGTTTTTAAATTAAGTTAATAATATTATGTTTCCCTTCTTATCAATACCTATTTTGCTGCCAAAACGCTGTTTCACACTAGGATTGCTTGTGCATGAAAGAACTCTTTGTGTGTTCCACGAATTATTTTATGAACGTAATTTTTTTTAATGATTAATTTATTTCCATGATAACAATTATAAATTAAGAGTGTCTTAAACAATATTAGCTAAATAATAGATAATAATAATGTAACATATTGTGAATTTGTAGGTATCTTTATAAATGCATTAATTGATACAGATAAAAAATCGCAGTGTAGGGATTTTAACCGACTTCCCAAAAAGAGGTGGTTCTTTGGTCGGTATGTTTTCTAAGAAAAGCGTCAGTAGCGGCAGTAAGTAGAATGACTTAGGTTTCTGAAACATAGATATAAAAATATTTGTATGATTAAAGGATAAAGGTGTGTCATTATGTAGCTAATCCACTGACTCATTTAATCCGCCCAATCCAGTATCATGCGTTGAGTTGCCAGTGTGGCAAATGGTGGCACCATTTTGGGAAACTGGGCTTAACCTTGTTGAATCGTCTCACGAAGATGAAATGTTGAAAAAACTGGTTTTTATTTAATACGGTATTAAGAATATTGATATCGACTGAATTTCTTTTAGAATTAAGAATTGAATAGTATAAAAACTGGGAAATACCTGAGTAGGTTTGGTAATTTCACTACTTCTCGACTACCGAGTTTTTGTTCATGTCAAGCTTTTTCAGAGATCTATTTCAAAAGTTATTTTTCCTTGTTTCAGATTAGGGTTCACCGAACCCCCACGACGAAACGATTCGAGATCGGAGCCGCAGAAGTGCCTTCTCGGCCCCTCGAAAAATTGTAAAAATCGCTCGGTGACTGTCAGGCACTAAACCAAACCTGCACTATTTCTTGTATTATAGCCGTACTAAAAACGAAAAAATCTCGACAGAACGCCCTCTATCAGTGGCCACGACAGAGGGTTTTTAATTTATGTACATTTTATATATGCATATATAAAAAAAGAGAAAAATAGTGATCTCTAACGTGACGTCACAATATTATAGAAATTGTGATTATTTAAAATAATTAATTCATTATTATAATCGCTTTGCTGTTTTCAAATCGCATTTTTAACGCGTATTGCCCGTTGTATTGTTAGTTGTTTATTTTTAAATTGTAAATATTAAAAAAATATACTTAATCATAATAGGTGTGACATTGCGTAAAGTAACTATTATACTAGTCATTGATCTAGTGTATTTATTTTGATAATATTCAATTTATAATCGATAGAGGATAAACTAATTTTATTAGAGGTTTCTGACTACGTATTTAAAATATCTACTAAAAAATTAAACTGAGCCTGAGTGCGTCAATAACCAAAGAAGAAAAATATAGCAGTGAACTTTTTAAAAAGTAAAAGCCAGTACGTCAAAGAAGGCGGGAATCCGTGGGCTGTACCACAGACTACGAACAGAGAATAGTGCTTGACTCTGTTGTATCGATTACCACAATCGGCAAGATGCAGACCCAAATCGGTGTTGGTAACGAGCTGCAGAGAAGCTACAGGATGCAGGATTTCGCATCTCCTGGCGTCATCATGCGGGAGCGGAGCTTCATCCGCCCTCAATCCCATCACAATATGCATCATAACCAGGTATGTGTTGTTTTTTTAATTGGAGCACCGACTTTCTAATCCAACCTTGACATATTGTGTCACAAGTCATTAATGTGGGCTCATTAGGCTCAGATCAGGGATATCTCTTGTAAAAGTTAAATTGTCAAGATATGGCTGTTTCAGTCCATCTTTAACATCAGCACATTTGATTATTCGATTGAAAAATATTTTATAACGCAAGCACCGATTGCGTTTTTTATTATTTAATTAAATTATAACAAGGCCTTGGTACCTATATGCTAAGGATTTCTAGTACGATTGCAGTTTATGCGTAGGTAGGGAGGTAGGTCGCGATACGCTGTTCCGACGCCTACGTCCTGTCTGCATAACTCAATAGCCTTTGTAGTTATTTTGTAATCGATTAATCTTAACTCGATAAAACTATTTTATCATACAATTATATTATGTACTTTTAATTTGTGCAGTTAATAAACTTTTTGGTTTGGGTTTGGTTTTGGTAACAGTAAAAGCATTGAAATGACTTTATTATTTCAGTTCAACAATGCAAAACGACGGAGCATGATTCTGACCAACGCTAAAGGGAAACCTACGCTGGAAATTTACAGACCCCCTGGTACGTAAAATTAAAAATCTGATTACAAATTAATAAGCACTTACTTACGAAAAAAATGTGGTCGCTGATACTTGACCAATTTTATTGCAGAGAATTTTATATTTAAATTAAAAAAAAACCTTCTAGAAAGGTTTACCGATCGACCATAATTTCCAATAAAATAATCGTAGCAATTATTTTTTACTTTCACGTGCAGTCATAATAAGTATTAAATGCATTTAGTTACTCTTCACAATAATAACTATCATTCAATTATTTATGTAACTCAAATGTAATCGATTTTAATGTGTTGCATACCGATTCTCGATTTGTCACAGGCTGAATGTAATACTTGGCTAGCTAGCGTCTCTACGTAAAATTGGCGCCAAAATTAAAAATAAACAAATTTCATATTTGGAACAGGTCGACAGTCGAATGTTTGTTGCGACGGGACGCGTTTGTCAGACGAATGTTTGTTTGTGATTTTATGTGTTGTGATATAAGTGAGATATTATTATGTCTCGGTGTATCGTGAAACAGTCGTTGTCTCAGCCGGTGGCGGTCGCGCCGGTCGCCGCCGTGGCTCAGGTGTCGCCGGTATCTGTTTCCCCCGTGTCCGTGACTCCGGTATCGGTGTCTGTGACCGTGACTGCTGCACAACCAGTTTCTGAAGCCCCAGGTTTGTTTATACATTCAGGAACGGGCAGCGGTAGTTGTAGTAAATCGCCAAATTATTTACATTGAGCTGTAACAGCACGGACCGTATGGCGGTCGTGAGATTGTTTGAAATCTTTCCGTAATGTCAACATTGAGTCTTGGCGGCAGATATGTTATTTCCGTCACAAAACATGAGTATTTTGGCGACGCTATACAATGGAAATTAATTGTAATGTAAATAAAAAAATGGATATTATTCTTGGCAGTCGAGTTTTGACTTTTGAAAGATGAGCATGTGATTTTGTGGAATAGACGAAGCTGTCGTAAAGTCTACGTTTTTGAATCGTGTGACATTTTGTCGTTTGTTCTAAATGTGATGTTTAAAGATGTCAGACTCGCATTTTCACAAATTAACTGAATAGTTTTCAATTTTGTGAGGCAAGAAGTGTCGGTAGATACTGTCTCTATTACGAACATACTTACATAACCTCACGCCTTTCTCTCGTGGGGGTAGGCAGAGACAACAGAACGCCAATTGCTGCGATTCTTACACACCTCTTTCGCTTCATCAACCGTCATCAGTCTTTTCGTGCAGTTTTTAAATTTTCATATCTCTCTATTATTTTAGTTATTTGCAGACTGTAGAACAATGGCAAAATGTTCGATTACCGACTCTACAATAGTGAATTTGAACCCTCTTGAAAATGGAATTGATCACTTGGACCCCATTGCATTTTCGTGATCCAATCACTTTCTGATGTTTTTGCTCTCGGCACGTTCATGATTGAATTCAAAACTCCTTAGAAAATGTTGTCAAACTTTGTATCAAAATTATCTTTGTCTATGAAAAGGAAAGTGTCGCTACTGTCGCTAGTCGCTTCAATATCTAATTTGAAATCCACTTATTCCCTGTCGAAATATGAGTTTCAGCGAATACTGTAAAATAAATTGCCAGTAAATCTTGGATGAAAGTTTCGCTTTTGTTCAGTTGAGCGGGACCGGCTCGCGTGTGGCGCGCGATGATCTAGGTTACCCAATTAGATGTACACGCTTACTACATTCGTGATGATTTTATATAGTTGCTATATGGCTGTAGTTTTTAGTTTTGGATTTAGAATAAATACCGTTTTGTGCCGTTTATTTATTTTATAAAATAAGCAATTCTTTTTATGGTTTTGCGGTACTAAAGGTTTTGTTAAGTTTTCCATGAAATTCATGATGCTGGTATGTTTAGTGTCTAATGTGACCACGAGACTTGGTTTCTTCAAGATTTCAAAAATATTTTTGTCGTCACAATTTGTATTGTTGATTATACCTGGGACAAAATATTTCCCTAACTTAAAAGTTTTGCTGTTTTATGTTACTGTGTAAAATGCCCATAACGTTATGAATCGTAATCAACATGATTTTCCATTTCCATCTTTGTGAGACCATTTTCTTTGTTAAGTATAAATAAGAAAATAAAATGCACTCGCATTATATCCAACCGTGAGTAAAATAATAATTGACGTGTCTAATTGAAGACCCGCATACCAGACCAAGCTAGCGGCCCACCGGACATCAATCAATGTAACTGTACCTTTACTATGCATGCACGTATTGACCAATGCAGTAAACTGGTACATATTGTACACCATTATAATACTACCTCATAAAAATATGAACCTCATTTGTGCAGGAGGCTTTTACTTAACAATGAAATGTTATATGATTTTAATGATGACATAATGCGGCCCAAAAGCTTTAGCCGTATTTCGTTGAAAAGTTGCGTCGCTATCCGAAAATAAATTATATAGTAACTCTGCTAAACATTATGACTATTTGTGACGCAGTTCCTCCGTAGGATGGTTTATGATTTGAATATGACTCAAAACGTCTTGATGATGTAGAGAAGCAAGAAGCATTAACTCATACTAGATTGGTTTAATTTGGAAAATTATTCAGATTGACTGTATTACTCAAAAGATTGTGAAAAACGGTTGCTTAACTAACCTTTTTCTTGCCAAGAGATAAGTAATAGACGGTACTTAGTAGTATCTTTTCCTATATCCTTTTTCTCTATCCTATCAAATCCTAGTACCTAATAACCATAAGATCATTCGTGAACTCTGATCACACACCTGCTTCCTAGTCCTTCAGTGCCTTTTAGGCTGTTGAATTGTTGACCATCTGTCTCATTTGTAAATGTGAATCAGTAACAACATTGATTTTATACATGGTTTTGTTTAGGTGTTGCATATTTTGATTTGATTCTCATGTCAAACATTGTGTATTGTGTTCCTTGCTACTAGTTTATTCTATCGCTTCATGTGCTTTGTTAAACATGGTTGAGTCACTTGTTTTATTCGTATGTTTTGTAAAATTATTTGCGAATTTTGGGTGAAGTGTCGCTGAGACATAGCTTGGCTTTATTTGAATTCAGTATGTCAGTATTGTTTACTTCAGTGCGTTCAACGTAGGACAGTTTTGGCAAAGTGACGAAGGAAGAGGGTGAAACATTCAAACTATTAATCGTTGCTTCTCGTATGAATAATCTCGTATCATCATATCTTTTAATAGGAACGACGACGAAGAAAATCTTAAGTATTATGGAGACCTTAAAACTAATGTAATTTCAATATCTGCACCATTATGTCTACAGCCAATAGGTTAATAGATCTATTATTTAAGTATATTACTGAGTTTCAGGCTTCTTGTTGATCTATATTTTCTTAGTGTGTCACGGTGTTTTGGCCAAGTTCCATCTGTTCATTCATACGTAAATGTTAGCCATATTCCTTCCGGATAGGAGGGATATGGTGCTGTTATTGTTTATTACACTTCTTTCAACTACAACGTTCAGAACTCTTCACTTCTTTATCACGATCACGCCCTGATGACACCGCTATGTAAGAACGTTCCACAACTATAGTCAAGTGGAACGTGCTTTGTACATCTTACTGTCTTCCATTAATAACCTAGTACACGACATCTGTCCTATCTCCCTCTTCTCTTGACTACCACCGTTGACCACCAGGTGTCCGCACAGACGGCGTGGCGACCACAGCTGCCACCTCGGGAACGACGACCTCGACCACAGCGGCCACTGCATCCACACCCGCCTCCACCAACAAGCTCAATGTTCACGCTAAGGAGTTCACCATGGCCAAGCCTGCCGACCTGCAAAATAGGTGAGTTCTGTCTGATTAATTGTATTAAGAACACGTTTTCGATTTAAAATTGAAAGTACATTTATCGAATTAAATTTTTTTACTCCATCTTTATGATAAGAGAATTGTTTTATTAAATATTACCAATAACTTAATTTTGGTAATATTTAAGGGTAAAGGTACATCATCACGTTTAAAAAATGTAATCATGATTCAAGAACTAACAATGACCAATCAAGATAGTCCTTGACTGCTATTTATAGTGAATCCATTTCACCAAACCGTTGCTGCCATGCGTTTACCAAGCATGTATTTTGCTTCCACTGTTGTGATAAAATCATGTCGACAAGTTTAGCCTCAGACTCGTCATAGCCATCTAATTGCATTCGCATGATGCGAAGTGATTGTGAAACCTTGACTTTGCATACGATGAACCTGTCCATTGTACAAATGTGCTAAATGTCAAATTATCGATTCAGTGCCTATTTATTTCAGCGCACTTATTTAGATTCGAATTTACATACATAGGTATTTTGGTTTCCAGTTGAAGTCACTTCATGTACCTATCTTTTATAAGAATTCAAATAAAATTTTACGTCGTCCACACGGTTTTTGACCTTGCTCTGGTTGGTGTTGAGTAGTTTGTTTCTCATCAACGGTAGTAACGTGACTGGAAGCGATGGTCGATGCTGGCATGGCGCCAACAGAGACAAAACAAAAATCTATGAAATAATGTGCGAAACTGTGATGTTCACGACGCGTATGTAGGCACGTACTCGTAGTATCAATTGTAGAGTTTTTGTTATCACTTTGTTCTTGGCTACGGTGACGCGAACACGCCCGCGCGCGCCAAAACGGGCTGAACAGCGTGCCGCCCCGCGCAGTCCGCGCACGCGCCGGGAGAAGCGCGGAGTTCCCGACACGACCGCGACCAAACAACGACCAAATTATAACGCGAATCGCGAACGCTTCCGAACGAACTTGACTCGTACACTCCGTATTTTTGAGTACAAATCTCAACAGTGCCGTCTGAGTGATTCGCCGACAAATCGCCCACTTTACGTGAAGTGTATGCACCGCGCACTGGAAAGTGTAAGCTGTGGATAGGATATGCGCGGATACTGGATTCTATTAATAAAGTTGTGGTGTTAAGAGGGAAATGAGACGTAATTTGTCGGCAGTATTGCCAAGTTTGCATTGAGATTTGCATTTGAAGATAGTGATAAATTTTATTGTAGCTCGCGTAAACATCAAGATTTAAATAAATAGTGCGATGATGAGCGTGATATAGTTGGTGTGTATTCTAGTCTAATTAAACGAAGACTGTTGTGAAAATGGTTCGTGGAAGATATTCAACGTCAGACGTGTGAGTACCAAAATTTTCCAAAACAACATGTTAGTCAGGCTGCAGCGTTTGTGTAATTCCAGAATTGTTCGAGCTACTTAACTCAAGACTTTACCCAATTGACGGTATGGCCGTCTTCTACGTTGTTTTATTGTCCTTTGTTGATGCTGGTATATGCGCAGGCGCAGGCGCCAGTGGATCGTTGATAGACCACCGCAAGCGCACAGCTTTGCGTTTGTTTTCATCCGTTGTCGCACTTAGCATGGCTGTTTGCCGCCTCGATGTGAACAAACTATAGTATTAATTTAGAAAATTGATAACATACTGAATTGGGCTATGAGTTGTTCATGTAAGTAAATAATGATGAGCAAACATGAGGTGTTCTTATCAAAAACATCTGTTGATGCCTTGGAGCACGATAAGTTTCATTTACAAAGACAATTTAATTTAACATGCAAGAACAATTATTTACTTATGGCTACGTGTTATCGTTTAGGTGTGTTTTGTGCTATTTTATTTGGTCAGTGGGTAGTGTACAAGTATTTAAAATCATTATTCTCTTTTCATGTGTTGAAGGCCAATGCTTAATGCTGCACCATCGAAAACATACTAAAATCCAAAAATTTACTCTTATATTCAGATAATAAATGTATTCAAGTAGACAAATAAAAAAAACTTGTTTCAATAAACGATAAACGAACACGAACACGTGAATATTTTTTGGCATCGTAGAAACAGCGTGGGTTATAAAATTACGTAGCCACTTCCCAAACACATCGGCAACTTTTGCTATTCATTTTCATTACTCACCACGACACTCTGATCTTCCTTAATTTGTATTGATTGCTCTTTAATTTAGTTCTTGTGTCAATAAGTCGTCTCGCTCAAACACTAGTTAGTTCCCAGACGAAACAGATTCCTTTCAATAGAGCGACAGTGCGGTGCGTCATTTTCATCATCTTTAGACATCATTCTAATGTTTGTCGACTTGTCGTTACACGATCTCAAGGTCAAAGTACCGCGTTGCTCTCTGTTTATAAATATGACTTCATCCGCTTAGGTTTTAACCATTTTCACTAATTGTTCACGTTTTTCCACTGACTTCTCTGGCAATCGTTAAATGTTATGCAAATTCTGTCAACACAAGTGGCGTGGCCTGCATGAGTGTCGACAGGCCCCTCCTACTCAGCTGAAATTGTTTCTAAACATCCTTTTCAATAAAATTGCAACTGTATTGTAACTTTCCCAAATACAATTTGGATCATTAATAACAATATTATTTGTGAAGACATCGTGGAAAAATTGCACTAGTGCCGGTGGCGTGCAATTTTATTGGTTGTGAGTCACGGCATGCTGGCTGCAATATGAGCGGCCGTGTTGGATGTCTTGTTTATACGTAATTGCTTCAGTTGTCCCACACTGACCGCATGTATCAGTATCAACTATCTGTTATGACCCTTTACGCAATGTTTGATCGATTGTTTGGACCATGTCTGCAATGTCCCACAGCTTCTGTGTCATCTGTTTTGTCACAATTATGACCTAGTTTGTATATATATATATATTCGCAAATCAACCTTGAGGGGCATATAATATGGTTATGAATATAATTTGATGTATTTGGGCAACATTGGCAGGTTACGTTAAGGAGCTGCCAGTTTCCAAAAGTCTATGTAGATATTGTTTCCAATTTTCCTGAAGGTTTTCCTCCTACCTTCCACGATCACACAATTCATTTTGAATCACTCTTAAGAGATCATATTATACGTTGTGATTAGATATTTGCCACTTAGCTTAGAGAACGAGAATTTATTTTCATAGAACCTTGCAACCATCACCTACCTATTTATTTATACAATTTTTCAACATAGTTCCTCACTTTCATCTTGGACTACTCGAGCATTTAATTTTAGATTCACATTGAGTGAATTAAATGTGTCGAAACTGCTAATAAAATGGATAAGCATTTGAATTTTCTTTGGCAGAGGTTTAAATATTTTAATGTATCCATGATGGGCAGTAAACTTATTTCAGCGCGCTTTAAAGTTTCGTGTCGTCTTGTGGTTAAATAAGTGTCAATTGTGGCTGAGTAATATTTATCGGTGACATAAGTTGTAGCACTTTCTCCTGTAGGAAACAATGCATCAAACTTTACATTACCTTGTTCATTTAACTAAACGTGTTGATTGAATATAAATCGCGCAGAGTGACATTAAAAAGTATTGAACGGTTTTAAGTGTCTGATAAGTTAATATTTACGAGTATGTTGTGTTTAGAATAAAAATTCCTTACTAGACGCCAATTAATTATTATGATGCACTGGTCTTATAGAAAGTGAGGTAATTAGAGGAAAAACTGTTGACAAAGTAAAATTGTAATTAAGTAATGAATTTTACAATTTATAAGTTTAAGTATTAGCAGCACTGAACTTTCTATAAGACTCCTTAGTTTAGTTCGCAGTCTTTCTAACAGAATAAGCAATTCTTTAAAGAGCATTTAACACGCCAAAGTTGTCTTTATTTCACAAAAACTCGGGGCATTCAACTCCACTTGTTGAGATACATCACGTGCTGCCAGTTTGAGGAACAAATTAGATAAATACGTGGTTGTGAAGCGACAATAGAGTGCAGTGTGGACAGGACACGCCACTTGTCCCCATTTTGTGACGCGTCATCACTGACACCGGTTATGAAACACTGGCTCTCTACTCTCTAGACACGTTCTCTGTGTCACGAGGGGAAATAGATGGACCTTCAACTTACTGGAAATAGAATATAGGTCAAAGAATATCCTGGGGATAGTTTTAAATTAAGCTTATTCTGCATACATGGAAATTAAAAGCCTTTTGTGCATCAAATGTCTCTTTCCAATTTCAGACGTTTCAGAATTATTCCGATAGTTACGAGATCTATCTAGTTTTGTAGAGATGCTTCATTATTAATTTCATGCTCCATATCAAATTCAAGTTCATTGACTCTGTTGTTTAAATTGTCATAAAATAAAATGTTCTATTCAACTATTAGATTCGAACAAGTGTTAAAAAAATCAGGATGTAAGTACCTAGTTAGTCAAAATTTTGTATCTCATTATAAAAATATCCACGGTATTAGTAACGTATGGTGTAGAATGTTTATGTATAACCACAATGGGTTCGTCATTAATCCTCGCCATCATTTCCTATCATAATGATAATTTGCGTGGCATTGCGCAGGAGTGGAGCACCATAACGGGCTAGTGCGCGGCATCACGACAATGATCACTTATTATTTATGAGGTTTATGTCCATTGCCCGTGGCTATAAGGCACGCGCCACTGCTTGCCATTGTCCACCATGAATAACAATCGCTATAGCACCACCATTCGGCTCTGTTATGTTGATTAATATATTAGTTTTAACGAGACGTTTCAACGGCTAAAACTCATTAAAGTGGGTGGCTTTTTCCTCATCATCATCATTCAACAGTACACTGTTGTAAGGGAGATGTGCGAAACAATGTAGATGGTCCAGTAATGGCACACGGCATTTGAATATGAAAGAACACAATACGTCAAAGTTGACATCACCTGGTTCATTTACGTGTAGTTTATATGCACTGGTGCGACTTGTTCTGCATATATTAAAACAAACATGCATTATAAAAACATTATATTATACTCTGTTTAATTTTAATCATAAAAGGATAGAGATTGCAATCACAAACAGAAATATACCCGACGGAAATCATACCTCTTACGTTGCAGCTAACGCTTTGAACGTTCAGCCAGAGATTTATTTAGTTTATAGGGAATAAACTTTCCTTACTACATTTAGCCATAAATTACAAGTGTCCATAAATTGAGATAGAAATAGTTTGCTATGAATCAGAGTATTTACAGTAGATACTGTTTGAAACACGCTGCTATTTCATCAGATCGAGATTTTCCTACAATCATGGAAGCTTTCGTGAAAGATGCATGGAGATAATTGTAAATTGGTGATGGTGATCATAACGTTTTCATCATTGTCTCGACTAATTAACAGATTTGGCCTCAAAATGCTTATCTAAACATTTTAGTTACTACTATTTATGATCTACGCGTACTGCGAGTGAGCGAGTTCATTTGGGTTTGTCTAGTAAGAGTCCCACATTGAATGTAATTTACTTCAATACCACTGTTGATTTTTCGCGATGCTGTTAATAATCTCGTGTGATATGTACCGTACTTAAATAACATTAACGAGCGCGGCTGGCATTGTACTAGATAAACGATTCTGTCGTATTGTCCCATTATAAACATGACATATATTACTCGTACATAATTATCTTTTACAAACATTACATAAAATACACATTTTCCTACGCTGAATCGCGGACGCGCGGAAATTAACCGTCTTGTCTGCTGCGGCTGATCGTTGATGGTCTTTGATTTTACTTTGAACTTTTATAGCTTAGGTCAATGAAAAGAAAAACCTGAAAAAGTGACTTTCATTTACTATTTCTATCATTGTACTATAATCCAGTTCAATTTTGCTTCTCTTCTTGAGCTCAAATGAAATCCTTACTTGACAATGTCTAGTTGCACAGTAGATAAACCACTATGCACAGTATGCACGTCCACGCCCTAGTTCGGTCGCGCATATTATTAACATATGCAATGTACAGTCACAAAACTTATGGTGGAACCTGTGAATCATTGGCTCTAAGTGTTATTATTTCATTGGAACACCTTATTTGAACGTCTTATATCACGCTGTATGCAATACAATAAATTAAGTCTATCATTAGAACTTATGACGGGATATTTACCATGTTTATTCACTTCGATGAGTTGCACTGTTGCAAGCGCCATGATTACGGATGAACTGTCATCCGTGATCATGGCGCTTGCAACAGTCCCGTCATAAGTTCTAATGATAGTGTTAGTGACCATGTCAGTTTAAAAATAAATAAGGTATTAAAATATGTAAGAATAAGAATAAATTTATTAATGAACTTCACAATCATCATGGTCTTATACTATATCACAATAATTTGTTTAATTTTGGTGTTGTCATCAAGTGTATCGGTAGCCCCCAAACTAGGATAATCCTGTATCTTGGGGACTTGAGTTGAGACATCTTGAGTACATTATTAGGTAGGACTATTGAGTGAATCTAAATTACAGCGAAAATGATAGATATTAAAATATGTAAGGTGTATCGTGTAACGTTGCAGGCCGGCGATGGGCATCGGGTACGCGACGGTGGGGCTGCAGCACTCGCGCTCGGCGGTGCTGCACGCGCACGTGCCGCCGCACTACCGGCCCGTCATGCCGCCGCACGCACTCCTCAACAGCGCCTCCAGCGGGAACGTGCCGCATGCACAGGTACTACTCTCTTTATACCCAACTTTTGTAAGTCATAAGAGGAAAATGATTAGACGTATTACCTGGGGCCTTAGTCTTAGGACGGAGCTATACAACCTACATAGCTCCGTCTCTCTTGCACTGCTCAATGATCGACCATTCTGACAAAATTGTAATAGCAGACTAAGGCCCCTGATGGTAAGCGTCAGCCAATGGACACCCACAACACCAGAGGAGACAAGTGCGTTGCCGGTCTATTTAGAAAGAGAACGCTCTTTTGTTTTCCGCTGCACAATTTACAAGAAAATAATGATTGACTCTCAAATGGCACGCCGTAAGCATTATTAAGCCGGACGGTGATTATGAGATGCAAACGTGTCTACAATGTAATCTCTCGCATCTTACCCAGCATCTAGTCAACAGATCAGCTGCTAATTATAAAAATGTCTGATGTGCCGTGTTCCCATAGTTTTCATTGTTGACAGGTTATCTAACTACACTCGCGGGTTACTAAACGATTGTTAGCTCTTGAGAACTGAAACACTATTCACAAGGGGTCATAAAATTATTAAAATATTGAAATCCAATTAGCTACAGACTACGTGTCTATGTGGACATAGATTGATGTTTTCAAAACCTTATAAAATATTTCAGATTCCAGATCATAGCTTTGTTTTGATATCTTCGTACTCATTGGTTCAACATTTATGGCTGTTGTAATTGTTGTTTTTGATAGACCAATTATGTGTAAAGTTTAACGCTAAAGTTGTTATGGTTGATGTCAGAAGACCAATAATATCATTAAAGGGTTCCAAGAAGGTAATTACCCTTAGCGGATTACTAATCACTCTGTGTGAAATGCTAAAGTTCAGCTATATCTGGCCTTCCTCACCTCAAATGAGAGAAGTAAAGATAAAAATTGATCGGAAATTGTGATGGTCGACTACCAAGAAGCTAAGTTTATCACATTATTTCACGTACCATTACAGGTGGGACCTCGTGTCCACTTCAAGCTGCAGCCACAGCAAGCGATCATTCCGGAGAAGAAGAAGTCGCCGCCGTCGTCCCTGACGAACGGCAACGGCAAGAGCATCCGGCCACAGTCGTTCACGCCGGGCCTCAAGCGCTCCAAGTCGCTCACGTCGGCTGACGCGCTGGCCAGCGGCATGGCGGCCTTGGGACTCGCGGCCGATGCAGGGGACCTCGGCAACTTCCCGCCCGAAATACAGGAGTGCATCGATAAGGCTCTCGAAGGTAAGTGTTTTGTGAAGTTGATGCCATTTCGAATACTTAGGTCTTTTTCGATGATATTCAGATTTTTAGGGGGGTTGTAGGAACTCATAGATGTCGAGTTCGTCCCGCCATCTCCTTTTGGGCCTGCCGCGACGTCTGTGGACGTTGAGCGGGTTTCACTCAGTTGTAAGCAAAAAGCAAAAAACTCTAAACAGAGAGGAGTGGAAGGAGGGTAGGGAGGCCTTTGCCCAGTAGTGGAACGATCGTGGCTGAAATCTGAAATCTTGTAGGAACTCAGGTCGATATCTCGATCGAAAGCTTTACTTGAGGACTCTATGCGTTCTATTAAGTTTATAACCACAGTTTCGTGATGCATATTAATATGTCTGGTGGTGATTACTTCAGACCCGAACGCAGTATCAGCGCGCACGCTGATGGACGCGGTGGGGCACCTGGTGTCGCGCGCGGTGGAGTCCCCGCGGTACGCGCTGCCGGCCGCGCGCCGCTGCATCGCCGTCGTCGAGCGGGAGAGCACCGAGACCTTCCTCGAGTCGCTGCTCAACACGTGCCAGCAGTGGTACCACGACCGGGACAAGGTAACAACCATACATGCTTTTTATGGGATAAACGGACAAACGAGACATTTACACCCTACTCAGTCCGCGAAACACAGCGTAAGCGTTGTTTCGCGCCAGTTTTTTTGATGCCGTGGCAGCGCTTTGGTCTAGTCGACCCATTCGTACCGAACTATGGTTCTCTAATGTAAAAAAAGTTTATTTTAAATAACTAATAAGTATTCTCGACAGGTCTTTTATGGTCTTTTCATCACTTTAGCTCCAATTTATTCTTATGAATTGAATGACTAATGTTTGTCCTTGGTATCAGTTGCTGGGCTCGACGGTGGGCGGCGGGCGTCCCCGGCTGATGGCGTTCCTGTCGTTCCTGCTGGAGATGTACTGCCAGCTGCGGCGGCGCGCCATCCAGCGCCGCGGCGCCTCCGCGCAGCCCGGGCAGGTGCTGCTCACGCTCATCTGCAAGTGCTGCGAGGACTGCATCCGCCAGCCCGTGCCCTCCGCTAGCGACGTGAGTACACCAGCTTATACACTGTTTGACTAGCTTTTTTGGGCTTCAATGCCGGCATAAGGGCCAATGATACCCCAGCGAAAATATTGTGGCGCCCACTTGAGGAAAGCAAAATCAAGTGTTAGTTTTTTACGGATTCCATCGGCGGTGGCATCGGCGCCCCCCAGAATTTGTCGCCCTGGGCCATAACCCCATCGCCCCCACCTAACGCCGGCCCTGTTGGGTCTTTTGTGATTAGAAGAATATTTGAAGTGGAAGAGGTTTTTTCTGGAGAGTATCTAAAATGTTTGATTTGTTAAGATAGTGTTGTGTAAACTGACGAGTGGTGCACGTTGGCAGACGGAGAACCTGTTCTTCGTGCTGACGTACATCGGGCGCGACCTGGAGTCGCAGCTGCCGGGCGAGCTGGAGCGGCTGCTGACGGCGGTGCGCGACGCCTTCCTCACGGCGGGCGCCGCGCCCTCCATCCGCCGCACGCTGCTGCAGCTCATCGAGCTGCACGCCTCGCGCTGGCAGCTGCCGGGCTGCGCCGTGCTCTACTACTACCCCTCCTCCAAGTGACCTCTACTCGGCACCGCGACCTCATCCAACTAAATTATTCGCTTAACTTTGCCCTCTGCACTAAAGATACCCGGTGATACCTGCGTACCGCGGAACTGCCACGTTGTATCTCCATAAGGTGGACAGTCCCCCAATGTACCGTAGAGTATACCGTATCTTAGTTAGCGAGTACTGCTTGATGAGATTTAGTTAGTGGCGACTACTCTCGGTGGTGGTATATATTCGGTTTCTCGTAAATTGCTCGGAGTATTATTTCATGCGGCGACAGCCTTAGACAGAGCGCCGGGCCCCGAGCCGCGCTCCGGAGGGGTACGATATTATTCTGTAGGGAGTAATTATGTTAGATTAGTATACAAAGGTTACAAGCATTTCTTGTAGTGTTTGATTTGTTTCTACTGACCTCCTTAGCGTTGCGTTAGTTGTACAGGAGGTCTCCTTTTGTTGTCCCTTATACGTATCGTAGGCATGATGCTGCCATAAGCTCATTTATTGTGCCTTTAAAGATTTTAGTAGTGATAGACACGTTCTCCGCGCTCTCGAGACATAAAAATTATTTTGTAATATTTATCGGACGTAAGACGCACTCGGGAGCGCGGAACGTAGCAATTAAAATGTAAGGTGTAGTTTAGCTTAAGGTGGATTTAGTAAACGCAAGATATGCCTTGAAAGTATTAAAAAGTACGTGTAACATAAGTAGTAGGACAAAACGACGATGTACATTACTGTACGTTCTTCGCATAGTATTTGGTGCATTGTACCCTTTGTCGGTTGTGTCTAACTGTAGTGTCGCAGTGTCGCCATCTGTACTAGCGCTTGTAGCAGTAGCCTGTAGCACGGCCTCGCTTCACGGCCCGCACTATACGTTATGCACTCTGCTCCTAGTTTATTTCCCGTAGCGTAGATGTCCCAATTATGAAATGATCATTCTATTAAATTATAGATGAACCTTATCAGCTTTCTTACACGACGATCATATGAATGTATGACTGAACTTCCTAAGTATGAAGTGTTTCAATTTATTATGCTTGTGATATTATAAATTTAAGTTATGTAATCTCTGATAATATCTCTTCTGTCCTAACCAAAGACTGTACTGACGGTGTGGAGATTCATGATATGATTAACAAAGTGTAAACTGATGTTGTTGAAGCTGGACCAAATTATGTTCGTGTCGCCGCCGGCTCTGTCGCGGCCGCACTCACTTCAGTGACTATTGTAAGTTCATTTAGTTGTAGACTCGTACTCCTACGTCTGATCACCATTATCAAACTAATGATTTTTTTAATATTAGTTAATTACATTATTATGGAAAAAGTTAAAAGACCATAAACTTTTCGTTATTACTATGCATTCGTAGCAATATAAGGTAATGGTATGTTTGTAGAAAAGTTGAAAAAATATAAAAAAAATGGTGCTAACAAAAATATTGGTGTATTGTATATTATTTTAATAGAATACGGGCAATAACATTGTTCTCGTTACCGCTATAATTTTGTACGAATAAAACATAAAAATGATATATAACCAATAAATTATATAAATAAAATGTGGTGTTTTTATTTGAATCCTGCCATCATTTACCTACATAGCAAATGTGGAAACTTTTAAAGGCATTAAATGCATGAGTGTTTGTTAGGATGTCCGGTCCCTGAGTTCACTATATAGCACCAGCGTAAAATCGCACTCTCAGAATGTGATAGGACCTTATCAAGAAAAGGGCAAATGAGAAATTTGAGCCCTAATGTAAAGTTCTATTGGTCGAGATTACACTAAAGCCATTGGACCTCGCACAGACATATGTAGATAGGTCATTTGATGAACATAAAAACATTATTTCGCAATCGCTAGACAAGCCCTAAGGCCGCGTTTCCATTGACGTCACGTCGAATCACTATGCTCGAAATCTCCGCACCGCTTCAATGGAAACAGCACGAGCGGGGCGGAGCAGAGCTGAGCAGATATTCACATCTGGAACTAATGATCTAATCCTAAAATTTTTTCACTGATAGAAAGCTACATTATTCCTGAGTGTGATAGCCTATAAATTATTTTTTATAACATGTATATTAACCGAGCAATCACAACTTTTGTCTAGCAAGTCGGACAGAAATAGCTCATAAAATAGAATAACATGCATAGGTACGCTGCCTAAACAGTTGCTTAAAATTGAAAACAGTGTATGGCAATCTGGTTTGTCTTAATGATTTCTACAAAAAAGTCCGTGACACCATATTTCTATCGTTTATATATGGGGGCACGGGAGTGCCCCCGCCAAGACGAGCCAAGCGAAACGCAAGGGCACTACCTACCTTTTCTCGAAACGGTTCGTCGTATTTTTGAACCTTCATAACTTGACTTTGAGTTATACCAGATAAACAAAATTTTTGGGATGTGATGTCAGTAGTAGACTTAATAAACCTCTAAAGTTTCAATTGCATAGCTCTTATACTTTAGATTTTATTGATATCTAAAATACCCCGATTTCGTCACTCACTCACTCACTCACTGCAACAAAATTCTTAAGGTACTTCCTGAAGTCCTAGAAAACTGAAATTTGGTATGTACCAAAAAAATCCTAAAACTTGGAACTTTTACCCCCCAACCCCTTAAACTAGGGGGTGAAAGTTTGTTTCAGACTTCCGCAAATTTTGACAGTAGAGGTCTGAATGCGGCGGCGGAGAGGTAAATCTTTTGATAGCGTCGTAGTTATAACAAGTGCTGCAGTCTATACGAAAAAATCCGAAACCCCCCTTTCCCTCCCTCACCCCTGTATCTCACAAATAACAGCACGTTGAAGAATTCTGTTTATAACGGGATCATGTTGAGTTGATTCTACTTTTTTTAGCCCTCGTTTTTTCTTTCTATCATAAGCAACCTACAAAAAGAAATGAAATCCCACAAAAACATTTCATGTTAAATGTTGCCAAGACGAGACCATATAGCTCGCACTGTCAAAAAGTAATCAGATCTAGTGTGGAGCCAAGTTTGTAACACTACATGCCCAGCCCTAAATCGATAAGTCCTAATTTTACACTCAAGTTACGGGGAAATACTACAGCCATAGCGCGTACTGCGAGTTCGTAGTGCGTAGCAGAGATTTCCCGCTATAATCTCGTAGGCGTGCAAACCGTGGACGTAAATAGCGAGTCGGCCGCACGGAAAGAGTTTAAAAGATTGAATAGACTTTTAGGCTCAAGCCCATACATATTATGATGAATAGCAAAAAGTCCGTGCGGCCGACTCGCCAGTTATATCACAAGGACATCATACAGATAAGATTTGCCATTTACAGTATGTCAATAGGTCATACAACAACACGCTTTGTGCGGATGTTTTATCTATTCACCCATAGATGGCGATCGGCGGCTTTATCCCGCACAGGTATTGTCCCGCACTGGCATTGTCCCGCACAGGCTTTGTCCCGCACAGGGATTGTCCCGCACAGGCCTTGTCCCGCACAGGCATTGTCCCGCACAGGCATTGTCCCGCACAGGGATCGTCCCGCACAAGATTTATCCCGCACTGGGATAGTCCCGCAAATGGATAGTCCCGCACAGGCATAGCCCGCACATGTATAGTCCCGCACGGGTATTATCCCGCACAGCGATTGTCCCGCACAGGGATTGTCCCGCACAGGCCTTGTCCCGCACAGGCATTGTCCCGCACAGACATTGTCCCGCACAAGATTTATCCCGCACAGGCTTCGTCCCGCACAGGCCTTGTCCCGCACAGGGATGGTCCCGCACAAGCTTAGTCCCGCACAGGGATAGTCCCGCACAGGCATTGTCCCGCACAAGTATTGTCCCGCACAGGCCTTGTCCCGCACAGGGATAGTCCCGCACAAGAGTTATCCCGCACAGGGTTCGTCCCGCACAAGATTTATCCCACACGGGGATAGTCCCGCACGGGTGTCATCCCGCACAGGGATAGTCCCGCACAGGTATAGTCCCGCACAGGGATTGTCCCGCACAAGCATTGTCCCGCACAGGCCTTGTCCCGCACAAGATTTATCCCGCACAAGCTTCGTCCCGCACAGGGATAGTCCCGCACGGGTATTATCTCGCACAAGTTTCGTCCCGCACAGGCTTTGTCCCGCACAGTCTTCGTCCCGCACAGGCCTTGCCCCGAACAGGGATAGTCCCGCACAGGGATAGTCCCGCACGGATATTATCCCGCACGTAGATACACATAGGGGTGGTCCCGCACAGCCTTTGTCCCGCACAGGCGTTGTCCCGCACAGGTATTGTCCCGCACAGGCATTGTTTCGCATAGGCATTGTCCCGCACAACCTTTGTCCCGCACAGCCTTTGTCCCGCACAGATATTGTCCCGCACAGGCATTGTCCCTCACAGGCATTGTCCCGCACTGGCATTGTCCCGCACAGGCATTGTCCCGCACCGGTATTGTCCCGCACCGGCATCGTCCCACACCGGCATCGTCCCGCACCGGCATTGTCCCGCACACACACATATTATTAGCCATTTTCCTATTTGTGCAATTCAGTGATCTTTGCACGTAAGGGTCACTTGTCGAGATCGAGATGTAGAATGACGGCGGTCACGAGCCTCGTGGCGGTACTGATGAGAGCTTTCCTCGGAGTCGCCATGTTCCCGACGGTGGTTCCGTCGTTATTTACGGCGCGACCTACATTCCGTTTCACTGCTAGTACAATAAAAAAAGATAATTTAAAAAACCCGTTACTACGAAACAAATTACTTATCAAACAAAAATATATTAATTTTCAATGTTATATTGATGTTTTAAATTTTCTTAAACAGTCGGTACTCAAATAGTCGTTAATGAAAATTGATATTCAAGTAAATCATAACTTTCAATTGAGAAAATACTTTCTTTTAGTTTTATTTTCATGTCGACATATCGTTAATAATGACAAAATTTATTATATTTGTAAATCTTATTTTGTTTAATATATCATATAAAAAAAAAAAAACAATAAACTCTAAATAAAAATATCGATTGCGATATTTGATCGATAAAGGGTCTATTGTATTTAGACATGGTCAATCTCTCAATATGATTCCAAAAGTATGCTCCACTCCGCTTCACTCCACTCCGCTCCGCTGACCATTTTTCATCGCTCCTTTCCGCCCAGCTCCGCGTCAGAGGAAACACTGACCACTTTTCACCGCTCTTCATAGCTCCTCTCCGCCCCGCTCTGCGTCAATGGAAACGCGGCCTCAGTTGAGTATCCAATGGACATTAGGAATTAGTTCGGCATTATTCTGGTTAAAAAAGAAAAATTCCTCCAAGGTCAACCAAAACTAAATAGGTACCTAGGTATGGAGTTTCTTCTGGATTTCATTATAGCAGATAAAACTTAGGTATTTGCTAGGCTCAGAATTTCTTAAGAGACGTGTTGGCGAGGTGATTAAAAGTTATTTAGTTACCTTATAGTTTACCTACAACTGTCGTCAGTTGTTGATCGCAAATCTCCTTTTTAGAAATTACCTCCCTCTCATTCTCGGCGTTTGACAACCTGCTACTTTACTTATTATTCTGTGCTGCTACCATATTATTCTGTGCTGCTACTCCCCTCGCAGAATAACAGGCGGGGTGTTGCGTTTTGTTGCCACTTATAAATAATATTGAGACTTATAATATAACTTAAACGTTTCACGTTAAATAACTACGACTATATTTATGTAAGTGTCTATTTCTTACTAAAATTAAATAAACATACTAGAAGTTGCATGAACTTTTAAATTATTTTATATCGGCTCGAGTAACTTCTTGAAACTAAAAGCTTATTGTTTTTTTTAATCTAAATTAACTAAAAGCTTAGTACTTGAAACTTGGCGGTGTAATTAAAAAACAGAAACGTCAGCTGGTTTTTTGACAGCGATAAGAACACCCAGAAATTACAAAATATTTTTTTTTTTTGTACAAACAACAATGCGTTGAAATTATTATTTTTGATTTATTATGTACGTTGTATGTAGTAAATTCGTTACAAAATATTTGAATGTAGTTTAATAGATATTGTACTACTCAAAATAATGGATAAAAAATCTTATTGTCGATGCATGGATGTGTCGTTTCTGAACGTAGAATGTTTCTGATTGGACGCGCTTATCAGTCGCTTCTTGCTAACTTCACGTTACTGACAGTTCATACTTCATACGTTTGGCTCGGCCTTCGCCCTTCGCTCGAGTTTGCTTTGTTGTTGCCTGCAGTTGCCGACGAACTAGTTTTGCGCCTCGCCGCGACCGTGTGATGTGACCTGTTGATTTATTACTCATCGTGTTTTGTGCTTTTGTCTGTGATAAAAATGACATGATGCTGTTTAAAAATGTTTTAAGTGGTGCGCGTTAAGTGTTTGTGTTCAGTGTAAAATGGGTTTGATAACTTCAAGGGAGCAGACAATGTTGGACGGTCCGGTGGCGTCGGCGAAGAGCCACCATGTACGGCAGCCTTCGACTAGGAACCGGACGAAACCCCCGATGCCGGACCGGGATGAGTTGGAAAACCGTTTCGTCAAAGTTTTGGTAAGTGTTGGCACCGAATTTGCCGGCATTATGTTTACAAACATAACATTGTTTACCGTGTGAATGGCAGACGTTACTTTTATTACGCGACTTCGGCACTCGCGTCAATATTTAAACAATTCGTTGTAAACAAAGTTCTAAAGGTAGTAAATATTCGTCGCTAGTAATATGTAGCGATGTTATAGTTCGGAGGGAACGTGCGGTGTTACTAATAATAATAGTCACATGTGGTGCAAGGGTGGGTCTGGTCTGTAGTGCATAAAATTCAAAGGGATTCTTATTTGTTTTTGTGAATGTAACGATTTTACGTTGAAAGGGAACAGTTGCCAACATTTGAGTGTGATTCTCAGTAGTAGTTAAAGTTATAAATCGTAAAAGTGGGCAGTCTGTCAGTGTAAACTGTGCAGTTTCCTGCCTTTGTTGTATTTTCCTGCAGCATTGATAATATGGCTATGGAGCCTGCTCATGACTATGGCATCTATATTTAATTGTTAGAACATGTAGTGTAGGTACTAAACTAATGCATCATTAATTATAATATGGCTACAGTAGGTAGAGGTACCTATATTTAAATATTTATAAACTTGATTCATTGACAGTGTAATGTCTGTAGGTATGTTCATTCAGATTTAATTTAAAAATGAAATTTTGTCCTATTAGAAGAACTATAAATGTATGTAGTCATCTAAAATTGCTCTACTTTTCATTTTTATCTCCATCTCTCTCTTCTGATTCAGTTTTGATTGAAGCCAAATACTGGTGTAATGTCCTATCACCATAATTATCATCTACAAGTAAATAAAAATAATTTAAATAGTGGCATTTAAAATATTTCAATTCAATATCAATTACATATAACATCAATTTAAAAATGAATTATCTACCTATCTTACTTTATAAAAATAGTATAACTTCCAGCATACCACAGATAAAAAAAATCACTGTACCATAGCCATGATAAAGTTGCTCTTCAAAAAGTTTTAACTAAACAATTGTATTGTTTGTTGACTCCGTTATCATTCCTATTTCAAAACATATCACCCATTTCTATCTTAAAGTTCCTGACACAAGTAACATTGTGATAAGACAAAATGAAATGTTTCATATCCTGTTTTATCAAGCATTTGTCATGTTTCTTGGTTTTATTTGTTGTTTGTTGATTTGTTACTTCCTGGTACTTGAAACAAGTAATAACTATTGACTATTGACACATTTGCGATATTATCAGTAAAGATAAAGTAAAGACACTAAAACTTTGATTTACTGTCCTGTATCATAAAATTGCTCTTATTACAGAGCCATTAAAATTCAAGTTAGAAATTAACCTGCAATAAAATGCAGTACTAAAATTGATCCAGTTATTTTTAAATTAGAAATCTACTAAACAAGTTACAATTTGATTGGCCGTAATAAATTAAGCTATAGACAAGCTGTGATTGTCATCTTTTATTACCCAATTTTAAGTAATGGCTGTAAATACTTAATTACACACGAAAACTAGTTTCAGTTGAGGTAGTTGCTATTTTTATTAATTGAAAATCGAAAGCGAAAGCAACTAATTATGATTAAAAACAATAACTAAAATCGGAGATACCAATGATTTACCAATTAAAAACAATAAATGAAATCGGTAAAAAAGTCCAACTAGACTAAGCATCTCAATGGGTCAGTGGTCAATCTGTTCACCCCCTGTTAACTACATTGAAGTCATGATACAACTAGGAATAAAAAGCACTTACTTATGCTATTTAAATCACAAATAAGTATTACCTAATTTAAAAAAGTAACAAATGCATTTGCAATTATTTTTAATTACACTCGGATGGAACAGATAAGCTCTCACTGCATTTTAATTAGTGTTACAAAGTTTATAAATATTGTATAAACTGTGTGTTATGTTTTTTATTTTTAGTTCAATGTTATGACCTTCGAAAACACCATTTCCTGTTACAAAAGATAAGAGTTGCAGATAGCCAAAACAGAACCACACAATAAAAAAAAGCATTCTGAGTACCGCAGATTGTGGTAGAAGTTGCTGATATAACTAACTACTCGTACTTAGTTCAAGTTTTGAAATCCTTACTAAAAAGCAAGTTGCTTTTACTAAGGAAATGTGCATGTTATAAAATATGACTAGGTATATTTTATATTGGCGTAGAGTAAGTGTATCCTAATACCTCACACCTTATTTTAAGACAAACTTCAAATTAAATATTAATGAATTGATTTCCATTAAACTATTGTTACTCTCACACAAATAACGTGCGTACGAGTGTCGGTCGATTGATGCTGCGGTCGGGGGCTGCGCAGGCGCCGTTATCGCGCACAGAGCCCCATTGATGGCTGGCTATTTCTGTGCTATCAACACGAGGATATCGTGCCCACCGCGTGTATCTACAAGCATGTAGTTTGTACAACAATTATAGTTACTTTTACGTTCCGAAAAATTACATTCCAACTTTCGTACTATGTGTAACTTTCGTGAGACATATTGAACTAATTATACATATTTGTGACGGAATATTGCTTATGATTATGAACACCCAGCAGGGCGTGAAATTAGTCGACTTCGTCAAACATAAGGCAAACTTAACTAGTTAAAGCTAACTAGTTTTCGAGACGCAGAAATTGTCAAATAACTAACTATCGTTGCTTTTTTGTTGGTTCAGCTGTGACCTTCCAGGGTATGTCATTCTACAAGCGCATATTAGTCATAATTGTAACGCCGAATTAGTTTCATGTGCTACACGCACACGCCTTGTCTAATGAATGAAGTACCTACCTATATGAATCATATTGTGTCTGGCATCGTTCTAGGACTTCAAATTGAATGTACAAAAATAGTTGTTTAGTAACCAAGTAACTAATGGAAAATAGGGTTGAGTAATAAATGCTGGAATAATTATGAGGTTAAGGACTCGTGGAAATTCCGTTTATTATAGTAACTAGTTATTTGTCTCTCATTAACTAGTCCATGGGTCCTTGTTTTGCCAGTTTCAGGTAAATAAAAGCAATTTAAACAGCATGCATCCAGAAACGTGAAACGACAAATGATTGTATCATTCTATTTTTACGAAAACGATCAAATAACAAAAGGGTCGTCACAAATCGACCCACACAGCTCGTAAATATTCAAGCTGTAAGGGAACTGACCCCGATGACCTCAACAATTTCGTTTATCAATCCGACTTTGGATAACTCAAGTTAAATGAGCAAGAGTAAACAAAGGTTGGCGATTACTTCTGCTTCGAATAAAAACAGGAACTCTTCATTACGGCAAGGTCATTCGGGCGAGTTTTTAACAAGTAAATGACAACGAGTGAGTCACTGGAGCTGGTCGTTTTGAAATAGGGTCACACCAAGGCCTTGGGAGGAGCAATCAACATGTCATTAACTCATCGGGGTGATGGGTGCCAGACCGTGTAGCTGATAGGCGTTGATTATCATTTATTTGAATATAAAAATACACTTTTATTCAGATCGACAGCCTTGATAGTGTGATTTTATCAGATGTTTTGTAATTTTTATGGTTTCAATGCACCTTGTAAGAATCTTTCGTCCATATTAAACAAGTCTTTGTTGGTTTGATTTAACTTTGGTTTGCAGGCAAAATTTCCATTACAAAATACCTTCCTTACCTTTGTAGTAAGTTCTAAAGAAAAATGATCTTGTCTTTAGCTAATATAAATTTTATGTTGCATTAAAAGTCATTTATAGTTAAACCAGTACCCTATCATTCCATAACACAACACATGCATATTACTTTGTAGATGTTATCGATTACTTTCACCAAGTAACTGACATCGTAAATTGTGCGCATGAGTTGATTGAATCGGATTTTTATTAGCACTTACAAAGTTTTAATTAAATAGCCGAACATTGCGTACGAGTATCGAGACGTTTGAGGAGATGAAAAGTATCTATTGATGGAGTAATTTATTGCTTTGTCAAACTTGTAGCATTATTTACGTGTCCTAATTTCTTGAATTTATTGAATCAACTTCTGTTGAGCTAGTTAGTGTGTTTATTCATCTAGCGACTGCACTAAGTACCTATACCTAGGTTTTTTAGAGGGGAGAAAATCACCCAATGACAGATTCTTACTGACTAAAAATCACCGTTCCTACTCCTGCTTTTCGAGCCAGAGACCCGGTAAACCAGACCTTTAATTACGTAGGTAATATTCACTAGCTTCAACATTGAATTTAAAACTACCTATCTATACGTACTTCTATTTCTGATCTATAACAAATTCATATTTAAATTTTATTTAGCTAGTTATGCGTTTGCGTATTACCCGCATAGCTATTAAACTTATTGTTAATGAATATTCAATCGGTTCCTTTAGTCAGCCATCGTACCTCTGTCATTTCAAGTCATCATTATATTATCGCAAATCATAAACCACATTAATTATTATTACATCTGGCGCCTTTGTCAAGCGTTTGATTGGTTTATAAACGATATTATTATGCGTTCATTGTATTGCCACTATCCTTAATTAAATACGCATCTTGTTAGTTAGATTAACTAACTATTTAGTTGGTTTGTTTAGTATCTTAGCCTATTTCTGAAAATTATGTCATAGTTTCTTCTTTTTACCTGCTGCCCTAGTTATTCCCAAAAAGTTAGTGTGGAACCTAGTCTTATCCAGATGATACATAGATGTTGCCTACCATGACCCAAAAATACGCCTTCTGAAATAAATAAAAGGAACTTTTAGCCTTAAGTCCTAGTTAGTCTATTCACGAAGGCTAGTTATAGGGTCATTCGCCAGTCTTTTTACCCGACTGCCAAGGAAGGGTTATGTTTTTCGCGCGTATCTTGTATGTATGAGCCTAATCTATATATTAATACGTGATGCAAAAACTTTGGACCACATTTTACGAAAATTGCGCGGACGTAGGAGCATAAAATTTGGTATACTTATAGTTTATGTGTAGGAGAAGTGCATAGCGCCAATATTTTTCAAAAATAATGCTTATAAAGTACATTAAATCAATAAATAAAACATTACACACACATGCATAGTATCTGATCGTATTTGACAAAACGTCAAAATCAATAGACATTGCGATGATATTCTCACGTCTCATATGAAAAGAGTTTTATAAAAGAGTTTGAATTAAATAAAAATTATCCTTCAACGTACGTTAAGTGGTATTGTAAATTAAATCGTATATGGTTGAATTTCAACCACTAGGCGACCACTAGTATTCTTTATTACCTCATTTCTTCGAAACGGCTTGATGGATTTCGACAATCAGGGTATCGTTAGATTCGTCTTAATTACCCAAGTGTTCTTAGATATGTGACGTAAAACAAAAACCAACATGGCGGCCGTGAGGCGCCCTAGATAGAAGTAAAAAAAAAATAAAAAAAAATTATTTGCTACAATATGGGTATCAAATTAAAGAGCTCATCATGAGGATTCCAAAATGGTATATCACTGACATATAGAAAAAAAAAACTATGTGCAATTAGGTTCTTTATTATCCAAACTAAATACTCGTATAGGTACTACGCGACGCGATTGACTAGCGGTTTCTGAACTGTCGTTTCGTGTCGCGGGTGAAATCTTGAGAAACACATAGCCGTATTATAACTAACTAAAAAGTGTTAAATAAAAATAAATAAATTAAAAAAATTAAAAAACCCGACTGCATAAAAAACTTTAAATAAATACTGAAAAGTAAAAAACAAGCTTAGTCTAAAAGTGTATTTCATAATCAGTACACAAAAAATAATAATCTTATGCGAAACATAATTGAGTGTAACAGTCGGGACCCATTAAATAAACTAGACTAAAATCATTCAATATGGGTCCCGACTGTTGCACTCAATTATGTTTCGCATAAGATTATTATTTTTTGTGTATTGATTATGAATTACACTTTTAGACTAAGCTTGTTTTTTACTTTTCAGTATTTATTTAAAGTGTTTTTTATGCAGTCGGGTTTTTTAATTTTTTAATTTATTTATTTTTCCATAATCCTTCATTCTATTGGTAATTTTAACTGTCATGAAACATACTGTAATAACTAAGTATCAAATTAAACCTTGTCTATTGGATAACCGGAACAATAATTCAAAGATAATAATTCTTTTATTCAACGCTTTCTTTGGCTTGACCTCTGATGCCCATCTTACGGCCGGACCTTACGGTTCAAAGCGCCACAAATTGATTCGTTTTGAATATGAAACGATTTATTATAGTTTTATTGTGATTTCTGGTATGGATTTCAAGGTAATAATTACCTATATGATCGGTGTTAATAAGCGAATATTCCACGTTAGAAACTGCAGTTGATATAAAATGGAACTTGCTGCAAGAAGTAGTAAAACAAAAAGCATGTCTTTTCTTTTTCGAAAACCTTTTGGTCGAAAATATGTGAAGTCCAATAGTGTCCATGTGAATAGGGCATGCAAAAATATCCATTGGTATTGATTGCCCTAGTTAGTTATATACGATTAAGAATAGAACTGACACTGGACTGGATTCAAATTAAGACTTCTAATTTTTAATTCACTGCGGTTGATGCAGAATCTTCTTCATTCTCATAGACTTCTACCATTGATTCTGGATTCCTCTGGAGCAATTACGTCACTTACACGATAAGAGGGGTATTTGAAAAAGCGTGGTAAGTTGCGTATCCCGTCTTATAGCTTGTCATACAGGTTTTCTATTAATCATTCGTGCGACGCATGAGTCGGCTGCATTCCTACGACTATGGGGTGCCTCGGTGCCTCCAGCACGGAGTCCGTACAAATAACAGCTATTAGATGGTATCAGGATTAGATAATGGCGATAGTTGATGATGTTGCAACATTTTAAAGTAGGTACTTAGAATGCAGAAATTTTTAATTTGCATGCGGATTGGTTAGTTACTAGTTAAACAGACTGAGTAGTAGTTCGGTTTGCAAGTTCTTTCTTTAAGATAAGTTCAGCAGTTCAATGAAGATTAGGTACTTATTGTAGGTTCAGATTAAAACAGCTTATGTTGTGATGTTGACAGCGCGAGCGATGCGAGCGAGCGAAAATGTAACTTTAGGGATAGTAAATAGGTAGGTAATATTAATGTAGGCACCTATAAATTTCAATTAACTACCTAAATATTAGTTTAGTCTTAATCAACTGAGCTGTTGTTTATTCAATGTGTTTAATTACTAACTATTAGAGCTTAGGGATAAAAGTTAATTGGACGAATCAGGAGTCATACGTAAAACCACAAAATGTATGACGATCGGTTGTTAGTTAATACCAAACTATAGTTATTTACAGGAAAATATATACAAGTGATCAACTTGAATTTGAAGCATGTGAGTTGTGCAATTTTGATCTCTACGTGCTAGGGAATTAGTGCTTTTGAAAGCGTAAATTGCACTGTGACTGTTGTTAAAGTAGCGTTGTGTTCGCGCAGAAATAATAATTGAGTTCAGTTATAAACACTGGCTAAAAATAAAGCATTGCCAAGGTTAAATGGTTAACAATGTGCATTTAGTTATTCGGGGTTTTAATATACTTCCTTATGGATTTCAGAACAAGTTATATTTTAATTTTGTTTAACTAGGAAACTACCTATTTCCTAATAACATGCTCGTACAACATCACAATATGCATCTGGTTTTTATATCGTTAGTTCAATATTTAAACACACGTCTAGGCTGAAATCAAGCAGGTGTTGAAGGTTGAAGAGTTCCTGTAGCCTAATTTTATGACCAACATTTTCATTTGCGGTTTAACTACTTAAATTACTCAGGTTCTTAAATTAACTTCCGTAATAAAGGTACTTAGGAAGCTAACCATAAACTAACCATCAGTCCAGATTCCATGCTTTTACTCAGTATATCGAAAGACTCGATAGCTAAAGCTGCCCTAAATGAAATGAGTAAATGGTTTAAATGACCTCAAAACATTTTTATACTAATGTTGATCATCACGCCGTGGGGACACCCCACATTAATGGATAATACCACCGTCATCATGACGTAGCAGTCTCCTCGTCACCCGCAGGGTAAAATACAGAATCTCCAGTTTATTAATTTAAGGGTAAAACATTATGACGAACATTATTATTCAACATTTCATCAAAGGGAATTACAATGACGATCGATCGGTGACAAATGCATTGTCCTTCCCTTGAAATCGTCATAGGATAAGTCATGAGGTAATTACCTGATATATATTTTCCCTAAAAACTATGCCAACGATGAAACAGGTAGATGGAATAACTAATAGTTATGACACATTCTGTGGTCACTTATTTTATTAATCCAATTTAGGGAAACCAGTGCCTTACGTAGGGATGTTCCCTTTGTTTAAGCAAGCAAGCAAGCGCTTTTATCCACTCAGCAGAATCCAAAGTAATGGAAAAAATGCAATGCGGGCTTTATAATCCAGTCTAAGTAGTAGTTTGTCGAGTTCATTTAAATAAATGAGACCTATAATATGCATAAACTGACTCAGTCATGAATAAATATAGAGTTGCAGCAACAAAGCTATTACAGGTAAAAGTATGTGTTGTACGCGATGACGCGTTTTAATATATCAAAAAAAAGTTTTGAAAATCCGTCGACAATTGACGGAGTATTCGATGAACAAACATACAAAAAAAAAACATACAAACAACCGAACATAGTACCTCCTCCTTTTTGTGAAGTCGGTAAAAACGCTACAATCGAATGCGACGTGGCGCAGGCGCAACTGTCACTAGCAATCGGTACACACCGACAAATCGATGCAGCAAGACATCGAGAACACGTTTTTACTGCTTACTTTGTGATCTCACGTTTATAGCTGTCAGTACCCACAATTAATGTTTCAATAAATCTTCCGAAGCATTTGTTATGATTTAGTAGCACCGGTCCTGTTCCACGTTACGACTTTTTAACGGTTGTACAGATATTGACAGGCAAATTGCTCGGTAATTGTACGCCTTAGTACTGGAAATGGTTTTTGCGCGCTGATGTCGATGAAAAACTCCCATTTCCGAGGAGTTAGGGCTCGAGGCTGATTGACGAGAATTATGAAATTGTCTCTAACTTTGGAATCGTGTGTTGGTGCCATTACCATGGCCACACATGTGTAAAGTCACACGTATCTGTGTAATATCCGAGATATTATGGGTTTAGTAATAACTTTGAGATTTATGGTGTTAATATGTTTTTGGGTGTGCCGCAATAAACGATTCTCGTTCTCCTTATGAATAGCTGTATTTAATATTCCTTCATAGAATTTATGACTTCGTTTGTTAGTTTGGAATTAATAATGACTTAATTTTTCCTTGCCACAACATTTTCCCATTATTGTATTTCCCAGGGATTCCTCGTTATTACGTTTGAGGTAATTTTTATCCACTAGGCATGATGCACACATTACAGTCATGCTTACATTGAGCTATAATGATATTGTCATAATTATGAAAATATCAAAAACATTCTTATTATAATGTAAATGGCAGAAATTGGAAATGGTGACTGCTAAATAACTTGGTAATATTCAAAATCAAGATTGTCCACAGTGGGCGGCACAGCTGGATCGGATGCTCATAATCATAATCTTCCACAAATTAAACGCTAAGCACTTATTTTTCGCTGTGACTCTTGTAATAAACAAATCAGTGGGAAGAAAGTATAATAATATTATGTTGGTACACACAAAGCGTGTAAACGATCATGATAAATATAAGAAAGCTGACGACCTCGTCAGAAAGAATGAGTTTGCAAATATTGCGAAGTTAATATTAAGGGTGAATGCTGCTGTTCATAAGTCCTGTCTGAGTATTTGATATTATTTTATTTTTGCTACCTTTCTCTAGGAGATTATGTTTTGTTATTCATTAACCTTCAGGAGTCCTTTTAACTGGGTGATGCTTTAGACGTTTCGAACGTTCCTAAATGTTTAAGGTAGATACTAAATTAAGTTTTAGGTACAATAAATATCTAGTGTCTAAAAAATTGTAATACCTATACCTACTTTTATTTTGTAAATACCTAATATCGTGTGCAAAAATTGTGGTACCAGTCTATAACTAGGTTTTGTGGGGCTTAGTATATCATAATGTAATTTATGGAAAAGGAATAAATAAATAAATAATAATAATAGGTGCTTTTATTTGCCTCATTATGGCACATTATATTCTGTAACGTTATCAAATAAATAACCACAATAACGCAGTCGTTTACAACCTACCGAACACAGGAACTTCCTTTACCATTAAACATGTAACCCATAACACCAAAACCAATACCTTTAATAGCCAAATAGCCATAACCAAGCATTGAAAATAATTTCGTAATAAATTAACTAAACATTTGGTCCTTCCGCTCTTAAACGTCCGTTGCATTGGAAGGATGCGCACACGCCGGTCGGAACTAACGATAGCCATTTAATGTTCTAAATGAGGTCACATAATGTAATTTACAAGTGGTCCTTTGTGCTGGTCTTTCGATGTCCTTTCCTAAGGACTATTGCGTGTTAATTGTGATTTTATAATGAACAAAGGCAAGTTATAAATAAAATAATACCTACATACTTAGATAGTTTGCAATGAAAATAGACAACAATTAAATTGAATAATTACCTTTAATTATTTAATAATAATTGCACTGAGTTTATCTGCGTTATCCTGATTTATGTATCGTCTATCTGTAATGTACTAACTACATGTATCTGAATTGGCTAATTTCATTCAAGTCTATTCAGTACTTTTTAATATGTGACTTCTCGACAAACTCCTTCATCTTCAATGATTTATTGTCTTGTGCTGTTTATGGTAAACTCTACATAACTGGTTAACTTTTAGTCATTAAAAAACGAATAAATTTTAATATTTTGTTTCATTTCCCACCCACCCACAACTATATGCAGTTATCAAACCAACTGCGCAGTTTCACGACCATGGTACGATACTGGGTTGTTCGTCATTAGATCCGATAACTGTCAACAACACCATGTATCATGTTGCAAGGTAAGTGAACACCGACACACCGACAATGGTGGCGTGTGGCCAACTGTGTCGTGACGTCACCAACTCTCAGATGATCATAATTAAACACCTTCATAATTGAGCAAACTTAACTACAAGTTTTTGCTTTCAACCTCTTTGCTGTCATCGCGTTTGTCCTTGGCTGCATTGATTTGATTATTAAGAAAAACGTACGATAAATTCTAATTTCGAACAGTCATTGTCATTTGTCATTTTAAAATCTGGTCCTTTTGTCAGTCAGGTATTTTAATAGAACAGAGAAAAACAAAAGCATTCAGATACTGACTGATCATCTACTTTAAACATAAGAATAACATGCTACCAATTTGAGACCACCTGGCCACTTAGTAAATTCCAGATGTGACGTTCCGTATTTGGACAAAAAAGTCTGAATGACATGGCACAAGCCAGAGCGTTCAGATTTATTCATGTTCCACTTAGAGGGCAAAAAGTATGGGTTATTAATTGCGAGGTCCAAGCAAGGTCGGCTAATGAGTCACCAGAACGGAAAACTGGCGAGTAATAATGCGGCATGCGCGACATAAGTACAAGCCAGTTGACATTGATTAAGTTGATTAGTATAAGATAATTATGAAATTTTAAAAATGCTTCGTGGAACTGCGTTAAAGATGATTCTGCAAAAAGTTTATGGTTTGGCTTGTAATCACAGCTCATGGGTTGTGATTTTTTTAAAAAGGTTAAGTACAGTTTTATTAATGCTGTAGAAGTATGTTCGTCTCATATTCGTCTTAATTTTCATAGTCTTCTGTAAAATCAATAATTTTAAGTAAGCATTTTTCGTACCTCGCTTTATAGAATTGTCTTTTTGGTCCTTCCTAGTGTTTCTTGGCTTCTTTGAAATCATGTATAATAAATAATCAGTGTAATTTAGTTATGTGGGACGTGTAGGCGATAACACAAACTAGATTCCACCTCAATGTTAGTAAATAGTCAAGCGCTGGAATTATAAAAATATCGTATTGTTGTGGTTTCCATTCAATGCTAATTATAAGTCACTGAGAATTAATAAATATTCATGTTGAATGTGCTGTGTCTAATAATATTGAAGTTCGATTAAATGCTGAGCAATAATAGTCTTTATGTTGAAACATGCAGCGTATCATTCTTGACGAAAACTCTACTAATGAACTCTGCATTAAAAAAGATGTACGGTAGTAAGTTAGATTATCATTAGAAGTCGAAACGGGATATTTACCATGTTTATAGTTTCTACGAGTTTCCAATATTTCGGCAGTGTTGCAAGCGCCATGATCACGGACGAACTCAATTAAGTACGTTAGATTGCATACTTTTCAAAGACCAGAAATACACGTGAGCGTCGCAGGTGCATTACAAATGTCCACATTCCACGTGCATCTATTGTGTATAATTACTTGATAAAATTCCCACAGTGCATCCAGTGTGGACAGTTATACTCGACATGCGCTAGCGCCGCCGTCGCGGCCTAGACCCGCAGAAGGTCGTTTTACACACCGTTGTAATGTAATAACATTTAGTTTATTAAGTATGATGTACGTATTATACAAGAATAACAATACAGTTTTCAAGGTCGAAAAGAGCAAAAGTTGTTCTAGTTCCCAGAAGCTGTAAAAGTGTAATAAAATGACTCTGAAGTCGTTAAGCATATAATTTATTGTAGAAAAAAGTTTTTGTTGTAAGATTTCTTGCACTTTATTTGTTGTTCTTGAGAGGAATCATACAATTAAATTTACGCTTTTTATAATAACTATTCCAAATCTGCCAACCATAATATTACTTTAAGTAGCTTTGTCCTTAAATATAGAACTTGGTCCTTCGAAGCGCAATGTTGCTAGAAAGTGTATCACACAGAAACATCAACACATACCCCTGGCTTACACATCCTGATATGACTAACGACAGCCACATTTCACCTTCATTGTCGTGAAAACAATGGATCGCTCTAGTAAACAGAATCATGCGAACTGCATAAACTATTACGTGTCTAAAGCCATTGTGGTCATCCACCGTGAAATTACGAGTGTCCACGAAATACTACGGCCTGTTAGAATCAACGGAACGTAGTAAAAACCTTTCGTAAGAAACCTTGGTTTGTGATTTGGTGATGTAAGAATTTAAAGCCCTTTTCTGGGTGCTGTTTTGTAAGGGTCTACGTCTTTCGAGTGTCAGTTTGTGTTCGTGTCGTGATTAATTTTGATTGGTTTCTCCACCACTGGTCTTTGATGTAATAGAATTAGCTACCTCTGTAGTTCGTATCTATACTTTTGCTTGTTTACTTCTATAATATTTAAATTAACTACTTATATGGAATTATATACACTTTGATGGATGGTAATTGTAGTTATTGCTTTGCATATTGTTTGTAATAAATACTTATTAGTTATTGCTAATTTAACATAATGCGTTTAACTGTTGCGCAGTTATTGTCGTTAACATTTTTGTATAAAAACAGATTTATTTTTTCATGGCAAATTAATGTAAAGTAGGTAGTGTGTCTACGACTTTGTGAAATATCGTAATAATCAAATAATGTCCTGATTAATAAACATCAATTAATACGAATAGTAATATGGTTTCTATTGGCTCTGCCATTGTCGTCTTTTCATATACTTTTTTATTTACAGTCTTTAACTATTACACGTATTCCAATGAGATTATGATTTCATCCGTCATGACATGACGTTATGTGTTTCGTGACTAGAATCTTATATAACATCTAAACTATTATTTCCCGAAGGAATCCAGATAGGCAGGTGGGCTATCAAATTGTAGGTATGAAATGTGAATTAGAGTCTAATTTATAGTCAGTCATCGTAGTTAGAGCTGTTGCTAATAGCTCTAGTGGTCAATGTTATGACAGAATTTGGTTTTATACCTTAACAATGTTCGAATCTAGTTAGCTAGATACATTACGGAAATATACAGGACCAATGCTGTATATTTTCAGATATAAAGATCAGAAATGATTAGCACATTATGTGAAATTGGTATCCATTTTTTCGAAGGTAGAAATTGCGTTCACAAATAATTGCACTGAAAGGTTTTAAAGGCCTACCAGACAAAGAACAGCAGCAGCCATAAATTAAGTGTTTTGAAACCTAACAATTTTATACAAAAAAGTTTGCAAAGGCGTCAGTCTTTTATTGGAATGAAGGGCGTAATCCTGTGGCGAACTCACGACATATCGCGTGCCTTACCCTGTTACGACCATTTGTGCATTTGAGCTTAGGGTGAACATCCATATGATTGGGACCACTTAGATTTACTTGACTGATATGATGTGGTATGTGGATGAAGGGATTCCAGATTCTCTTGAAGACTGTCTTTTGTTCTTACCTTTTTTTCTGATTTTTGAGATCAAGACGAGTACTATACAATGAATTGCGCAGGTTAAAATATAAGTATCAATAAGTACTGACTAAGTTCTAACACTATTTAATACTAGAAATACGTAATTAACTGACAGTAATGAATGACAATAGCAAACAATATATCCTTATCACCCTAGACATTAGGATAGATGACGTCACGAGACACGAAACTCTAAGATAGCGGTCCTACCATACTGAACTACGGTCGGGTCGATGACCTCAGCGTCATTAACAAAAAACGCACTCTATCTACGCATCTTTTGATTGAGAGCTCGATGTGGGTTGAAGGAACATTGTATGTGAAATTAATTATTTTATATACCTACTCTTTTTGTTATTTATTATTGATACGACGATCGGAAATGTAATGAGTAATAAACAGTGCTTTGACCTTCAAAATACAGACCGAACAGAAGGACCAAATTGTACGCGGAAGAAAGGACCAATTATTTTTAGATTGATGGATAGCAGGAATCTTTATTTTTTTTAATAAATAAATAACTATTGTTAGGTGTCATCCTTATCCCTCTTCTACGACCAGTCTTTAAAATATTCAGCTGATTTTCTGTACTAGTTATAAGAAATAACTCTTGCTGAAACGAAGTCTATATGGAATCTAGGAGATACATTCCAATCTGAAGTCTCACAATAGACCCTTATCAACGAATCTACGTACATAATATAGTCACGAGAAGTCCCGACGGTATCGTATGGATTCAAAGTTTAATTGAAAAACTTTGCAATTCTCCAACATCTCCTCATAGGTATTTCTAATTAAAGGAAATTGGTTATAGTATTTCACATGTGAAGGATTAGTTTAGCATGGCAATGCGAATTAGTGAAGCAATGCTTTAATGTGAAACATTAAAGTCACACATTACATTCAACCTTTATAAAATTACTAAGCTGTTAGATAAGAATGTGCTAAATGTATTTTGTCATACACATTACCGTCTATGTGCTAATAAGTCATTTCTAAATTGAAAGTATATTTCTGTTGTCCGATATAGATACCTAAGAGCCCATATATGCAGCTTGGAGTAATTTTTATGGAGTTTCCATGGAAATTGATGCATTATTATTTTGAAAAGCAACTGGTGTTCTAAGTGATTTATCTTGTCTTACACTTATGTCAATAACTAGTAAACCAAATATAATAAAGGTCTGCTCTGTTTACCCATTAAGGATAAGATGCCTGAGCGATCACCATTAACCTATTTCTTCGTCATAACATTTTTATGGGAAAATGAACATTTTCGTGGACCGTCCAAATGTCAAGCGGGGACTTACATGGAAAAAATCCCATAAAAACTTTGGCAGCGACCAACGACATTTCTTGTATGTTAGGGAAATGTCAGTTTAAGTAGATAGGTCTACTTTTAAAAGGAAAAGTCGTAATGTTGAGGACATTAAAAAGATTTCAAGAAAAACTAAGTTTTGTATTCCACAAAGTTTCCATGAGTTTTACATCCAATGTCTGTGCGAAGCAGACAACTCTTAATTGAATTTTCAATTCATGTAATGGCTAACAGATATTATCGTATAAAATACACTTTCTATATAACAAAGCCGCCCACAAGTTGACTAGTTAACTACAAATGCGTTTCTTATCTCCAATCTTAACTGCAACAAATCTTAAGAGATAACAATCATACATGCGGGCTAGCTGCACTAAACGATGACTTCAGTTCAAAGTTAGCGCATCGGAACTTCAAACGTTGCACTCGCCAGCTGACTGGCATGGCGGCCATTGAGTGACGTCATCACATGTGGCACCCAGCCCGCGACCTTTTCGTTTTGTTTCCTGCCTCTCTTTGTTGCTGCCCGATGGTTTATTTTCTCGTGGTCCTTTATTTTGGAATACAGATTGTACAAAGGAATATTAAGTTTAAACTTTTCTTTAAGTAATTTTGTATGTCTAGATATCTTTTTATCACTTCTTAGAAACTGTTTTCCGACACTCTAATTTTATTTATACTTGTTTAAGTTCATTGATTGAATCAAACAAAAATATTTTTTTCTAAAAGATTTTTGCTCGGTGAAGACTTCTATTTTAGGCACAAGAAGTTCAATCTTTCTCCTCTACCTAATCCTTTCTGTGTACCTGATTGATGACTAGCCATTTAGGATACCCCGGGTAGAAATCTAAAATCTACTACCCGAGAATTCCAAAAAAGTTTTCTCTTTCCCTATCCATCACAGGATAGTTTAACAGACTTATTCATGATTGTTAATCTGACTATTGGAATATTTTTTATCAAGTAATTTTATATCTATGAATATCCTTTTCATTATGTAGAATTCTCTTATCGATAGTTCAGATAGCAGCATCAGTCAATGCACTGTAGCGAATTCTTGGCATTCGACGTCTCGCGTTGTGCCAGTGTCTTTGACATGAGTAACAAGCTCAATAAATAGTATTGTTTACCTATGACCTTTTCTTGCGACCCGTTAAGGAGTTATGAGTCATCCAATAATGTTACTGACTCATCTTTGGACTTGCAGAAGGTAGTTATCAACCAACCTTGAAAGGATTTTTATTATTTCGTACCCAAGGACCAGGTACAGAGCATTCAAATACACAAATGCTGATCCAAAGTCCGAACCTCGTGTTCAGTAGTCACGTTTATAACCGTTTAAGTTTTGTAACTTAAATACGTACCAATCTTTTGGACTTTTAAAACTTATATCTTGTTATGATGTTGATATTCCTCACGCGGATTCCTCAAACCACAAATATTATTAAACATTTCCATATTTACATTCATGTGGACAATAACCAGGACATAGGTTCCCACGTTGACATCATCCCACGATGTTTTTAGATTCTCTAGCATCTTACTGAGATCATCGTCATCAAGTAATGGCACTCGTAAAATGGTTTGAAACTCAATTTACATGGATAATATGGTATTAGCATCAATTAGGAGTCTGCGTGGTCCTGGGATACGTTTATGACCGGTATCTTGGTGTATATTGTGCATTTTAAAAAGGTTCGAATTTATTGCCGCCTAGAAAGTAGATAAAAATAAAATTGTAGGATCTAGTTATGGTAAAGTTGGTATTTTAATTGACTGTGAAGAAGCTTCATTTTGCTTGTCTATTACAGAATTTCTATTTAAAATTCTAAAGGTGGCTAAACTTTCGTCATATACAGTTTTGGCTACTTACGGTGCCCAGTTTTGGTTCGATGTCCGCCCGGAACAAATATTTGTATGCCCTACTATTACTGGTTTCGTGTAGGTAGTGTTTGTGCATGGGAGATTTGTTTGCTGATGTAACCATGATATAAGAGATATTCACAGTTGTAGGCTACCTTTTGACGGAACATAATATTGTTTGAAATAATTTTGCTAAAGTCTGCTCTGCTTTCAACATTAGCTGTTTGAAGTTCTTGATCTTGCAATCGTTCTTTTGAAGTCTCTAGATGATGAAAATCCTAATATTTTGATTTGTTTTTTTTTAAATACGGATGTATGATAAACTTTTCCCATATTTCGATTTGCAACATTTAAGAAAGCACTCTTCGAACCATCTCAGAAGCTTTTCTTTATCTGTGGAATTTATACCTTCGAATTAAAAAGGCGAGTTTCTAGTTCGTATAGAACTGTAGAACAGATATATAAAGTGTATGTATCGTAATATCGTGCAATACACTCAACGAAATTGAAAGTCTGAACCAGACAGGCCCTAACAAATTGTCCTGTCGGTCGGTTGAACTCGCATTCCCTTTTTTTTTCGTTTTGCCAACTTGTAACAATTGTACTCAAATAGAAAAACATCCATTTGGAATCATTTTTCATTCCGTTTGCTAAAATGTCAAAGAATAAGCTTCTGATGGAAGTTTTGTCGCTGTGATTGATATTCTTGCGAGGATTTGGTGATGGATTTATTAAGTAAGTAAAATCTTACTACAGGAATTGTATTTTGAAGAATAACGCCATTTGTTATCATTGATGTGTTTTTGTAACTAAATAGAGAAAAATGCACTTTTAGCAAAAAATTCATTCGTGGTCCTTTAAGTCATCAAAATTACATTACTGGTCCTTTCTAAAATTTCCTGACCTAACTCTACCAAGTCTCATTATATAATTCCACACAAGTACCTATCCCTGAAATTCGCGTCGGTTGAAGTAGACGACCGCCATTTCCTTGCTATTATTAGCGGGGAGTCAACAATAAGTCGTATTAGCAGGAGCAATCTTCCTAAATGCTATTGTATTTGTCCTTCCCTCGCAATATCCTGCTACAGTCGTTGATCATGCTATTTTTGGAAGTCTTATAAATGACCTCAGCACCCCTGTTATGTTTCACTCGGTTGTTGCTCCATACCTACCGGTATTATGCTGTGATATGGTGTCGGGAACACTGCGTAGTTTAGGCTATGAAGATAGATATTGTTTTAGTTAGTAGAAGTCTCTTGGTGATTGAGTCTCTATTAAGTCATTGAAGGGTTATATTCTGATGCCACTTGATTTGTTATGGCATTGTAATTTACGATGTTAAGTTCTATAAAACATTTTTGTCATCTCATCAGTACAGCACGCAATTTTTGTTCTTCTTTCGTAAGATATTATGTAGGCTACATTTGTTTTTGTTGCGAAACTCCCACAATATATTACACATTACATATTAATCCGTACCATATTTCTTTTGTGTTGTAATAAATTATTTGCCGGCTTCCTCTTTTTGACTTGCGCAATATTTTCGCTTTCCATGTAGCAATTTTGTCGTAAACAATAGTCTGGCATGACGAATATCGCTCATCATGTGGCTTAGTACATCGGATGGTGTATTATTTTGCAACTGTGTACGTGTATGAATGTAACCATTTTGTCACGCTACGGGTGATGCTGCTTCCACACACTGCAGTGTCGTTTGTAATTTTGTCAGACAGAAAATTAAATTGGAACGCTCAATGGTTACTCTTCATTAATCAGTCTGCTGTGTGCTAAAGATGATCCCTATTTACGATTATCAGTTGTGGAAAATGGCCATAGCTATAAACCTTACCTCCTCAAACCGAATCAGCGTAGAAAACCACACGAACCGACCCAGATTCATTACAAAATCACAAACGCGGACGTTTGCAGTCTCAACGAGTGATTGGTCTAAGCAGGATGTCGCTATACTTCTACTCAGATAAGGTTCCAACTTGTGGAGTGACGTTGCGTGTTGGAACCCTGTCGCATTAAAGAGTATGAAATAGGTTGCAGTGGACTTCCTTATTCTGATAGCTCTCGGATATTACTGAACTGCGGTCGAGCCATACGATGGTTTGATTTAGCTTACTTTGTTGTGGGGACCACTGAAGCCGTTGTCTGGGGTTGAGGGTGAATTTTAGTCTTGGAAATACAACGCACGGTGTTATTCCATCATCTGTGTTTAATCTCTGGATATAAAAATAAACTACTGTAAATGTTGAAATGATGTGTTTGTCGAAAGTGCTACTATTCTTAATCCAAGTATAGGAATTAGATAGCCTACCAAATTATTCCCAATTCTCTACAAGCCACGTCAAACCTAGCTTTATTCTTACTTAGTTTAGCCATTGTCTTGTATCTAGCCATTTCGGACCAAGGTTCACCGATCACCAAAGCCAGGTAAAAGGGCATAAACGGTGCACGCATGATGACGAAATTCGAACTTTGATAATTCCTTAGTAAGGTCGTGTTGTGAATCACATGCTACGTGTATCGCTTGTATTGCCAAATGCTTACCTTGTACTGAAGCGTTGTTTTTATGTACTGTTACACAATTTTTGGTAATTGATATGGTCATTGTGCTGGCAATTGGAATTGAATCACGACCTTCTTCTTAATTATCGTTTGAAAGGATTTTAATGATCTTTAATATTGGGGTTTGTTGTTTTTAGGCCTAGTTTTCTGTGAATAAATCGTGTCTGTGTTAGTTATTAGCGTGATAGTAATATGAATATGAAAACTACTGAAAATGTTGTCTTTCCTATTCTCTATGCGGAAAACTATACGTAGTTTTATACTTGTACACGCTAAATGCTGCTTCTAAATAAATAGTTTAAATAAACCAATTTGCACTCTCCTTTCAAGTACGCCGCCTGAACTTACAAAAATGACTGACTCAAAATAAGGCCATTCCTAACACGTTTCCAATATCAAAGCTCTCAGACAGATATATGACAATTTGATTGCAATATTACGCAATACAATTACAAGAAATAATGTCACGGACACACAGACCATCCAATCATAATAAAATCATATCATATCGGGACTTTGTGTGGCCATAAAAGAAACTGTATTGGCGCTAGATCTAATTTCCATTGATTATTAGGAATCGGTCAGTATTGACGTAACTGTCCAACATATGGCTCGTTCAATGAATAACTCATTGATGCTTTGATGCCGAGCCACGAGCTTTTTATAGCCACACTGTCAAAGTTCACGATTATCGAATGATTCGATTTTAATCGAGTAAGATTTTGTTGTCGTAAAATGTAATGCGTGAGAATAACGATGATTGGATTTTTAATGGTATTACTATGTGTGAATATTTTCACATTGTTTTTGAAGTATAGAAATAGTGTTAGGCGAATTTCTTTAATTTATTTTAGCTTTTGGACCTTAGATCCGCAGTTCATTGATGGAACCTATTTACCTGGTTATTTCAAAGAAACTATTGAAATGTGTGTCTCGTTTAATTGTATGCTATTCAATATGACCAATAACTCGTCTGCTCTGCTCACCACCTGTTCAATAACTAACAAGTAATAGTTTTTGTTGATAAACATCTATCATAAAGTTTACTGTTTTTCATAACATAAATACTAAAACTAGCTATAGTAGATGTGCGGTTTGCATAGCACGCTAGCTAGACTTGATCGTTCAATAAAAATGCTGCAATATTCAATCGTAAACAATATTGATTTAATATAAACTGTCTACTTGCAGTTCTTGTATTATATGAGTGTGCTACTTTATATTCTAATTCTAGCTGCATAAGTCTTTTATTCGAAATACTGACGTCATTATGAGGTCAGTTCTCTTTGCAAAACCCTGATAATCGTTCTTAATATACTGTAAGGGCACACATATAACCATTTCCAAGTATTTATTGAGACAGTACTTATATTTTGTGGGACAATATCCGTTCGAAACTTCATATACGAAGAGTCCAGAACTTCCTTTATATGAAGTAGGTATCTTTAATGAAAATCTTTTGAAGTTCTTAATAGGCCTTGAAGATGGCGCAAACTTTAGCTGTAAGTGTATCTAACAAAGACTTTTACACAATACAATGATATACAGTACCCGGCTATAAATATTGCACATCGGTCTTTGGTCCTTATTTTATCGAGGTATTCCATTCGTTTGAGATAACATTTGCTTTCCTAATAAAAGGTTTTAGTTAGACGTTTGCCATTATATTAAACTGAAATCCCATTAAGTATTTTTTCGATGTGCAGTATTTATTGCCTGGTACTGTACTACCAAAGTCTAATGCCCTTTAATATCTTTAGCGGTGTATAGACACGTCGGAACACCTTTTGTCTGCTCAATTCCGTACCAATACATTACAATGAGTCAGCTGTTGCGAAACATGCGTCTTATATATGTATACCTATATATCTTGTTTATGTACTATCTATTATATTTTGCAATGTTTGCCATTTTTATTAACCGATTAACAGAGTGATTGCAATCTCTTGAGTGGGTTTTGAAATATTTATTGGATTTTAAACAGTAGTATTGATTAGGGTTCTCTATTTTTCAGTTGTGAGGCTCCGTATTGGATCAAAATAATTTAATATCGATACTAAAAACTATGGAGTTTAAAAAAAAATGTGTTTAATTTCAAGGTAAACTTTGTCTAAGGCAACATCCTCGGTTCTTCACAGTAGGTCTGTGAACAAATAAAAGAGAAACAAATAAACAATGCTTGGCTACGTCACGTTCGACATGCAAACAAGCTCCCTAGGCTAATTTCCCTCTATTCCCATAAGCAAAACAATTAATTTCCAATAAGTTTCTCTACGTAACTTTTGGTCTGTGCAAACAACAGTTCCCAGAAGGCGGGAAGGAAACGCACCGCGTGATGCGCATGCGCAATGCAACTTGAATGCAGCCGCCATTAGTGCGTTATGGAAGCGACAGTTGCTTGTATCGACTTTTTTGTGTGTTTTTTTTATTGTATGTTGGAATGGCTGCACGGTTGGTGCGGTTTCTGGGCAACTGGCTGCCGCGCAACGGGTAGCGGGTGCGACAAATCCACAAATTGTTGTTTCGGGTCTGGGTGGCATGCGCATGTGACACTTGTATGTTTGTAAACGCACCCACGACACAGGAGAAAATCCTAATGTAGGCCAACGTTTTTTTTTAAAAAAAGAATGATATACTGTCACGAGTAAAAAAAACATTGGATCATGGCTATAGGTATTTTACAAGTAGATAACTACAGTATAAGATAAAGAAAAAAAAAACAATTGACACATTTTTAATGATAAAAATATTTCAATAAAAAAATGTCTATATTTATTAATTGATAGTGAGCTATTTCCACAATTCGTTCCATTTATATCACCAAGTTGTGGAACATTGACGTCATCGGCGCCTGCGCTTGTTATTTTAAAGTAAATACACTTGGTACCGTATGAACAGCTATCAATGGACATGTAACTAGTTATAGTGTTTTGTTTCTCACGATCTTCGTGGGGGCTATAGGATATCTGAAATTAAGCTTTTGAGCATTCAATTTAAAGTTAATATTTCTATGTGATTTTTGGAAACTGTTGAGTAGAGATTGAAGTAGTTATATCTAAAAGCAAAGCTTTTACCGTTTGTTTTAAAAATGTATTTTAAACTTACGACAACTTTTTTTTAGTTACAATATGACTAAAAGTACAAAGTATTTATTTAGTCATATAGTTAACTGTATAAGTGTACAGAGAATTTACTCTTATAATATTTTACTTTTATAAATGGTAATGAAAACTCATTGAGCTCATCTTTGTTTGAAGTCGGTTAATATAGAAAAAGATCAATGTTTATGTTTACTCTCTTACTCATTCTGATCAATCCAACCACATTGACCTCTTAAGTAGTTTTACTATTCCTTGTAAGTTTTTTATTTTTTTTATGACTCTTTTACGCCATATTTAAGTATTATTGTAGACGATATTTGTATAATACTGCGGTTTTCTTTATTCATTATTGCCAACTGCTACTTATGGCACATTTTATTGATATAGAAACTCCTTTGTTTGCATGTGGATCCTTATGTGGCCAGTATTTGTTATTCATAAATAAAAATATTTTTTTATGTTTATGTTATTGAGTTAGTGGAATTTTTTAGTTAATAACTGATATTTTTGTCGTGTAACTATGTGAAATGTGGGTAAATAATAAAATTGACGTGTATGTAGTGTACCAAAATGAAATATTAGGTAGTTTATTTAATTAAATTAACAAAAATATTTGTATTAAACATTTGATTTTATTTACAACTGTATTGTATGTTGTTATAATACTGTATCTGATATAATTCTTATATGAGGCGTACTCCCCGAGTGCCTGTGGGTATAAGAAAATCGATAGTGGGTGCATAAATAATGTTGAGTTAAGCCAAGAACCACTTGTAAGCAATAATCGTTTTTCCCTTCCGTAACCCGCTGAAATTATAAAATATGAGATTTTCCGACCATTCTCTTGGGAAATTAACATTTTCACATAACGAAAAATCGTTAAACAATATACATTATATTGTTTTTCTGTGAATATATGTGAATATACATTATATTGTTTAAAATCCTCTTACCTCACAATGTATCTAAATATTCGCATTGAAAATACTGTCTGTCTTCTCATAACCATTAAAATAATGCTTGAAGATTTACATGTATTGCAAAAATACCAAAGACTTCCTTAAAAAAAACTGTTAGAAAATAAAATGTGTAATATATATAGAGTAATTAACTCGACATCACTTTACTATAGGAAAATAAAATGTATAAAATATAACTATATAGAGTAGTTAACTCGATATCAACACGTTTAGTTCGCATGCAAACTGCATTTTTTGCATTTCCCTGGTCTTACTTAAGCACGCCTTCCCTCTTAGTGTGATCGTGTGAGGACTTGAAGGAATAAGGAGGAAAATCGACTCCTTTTTTTGCTGTGGCACGTACTTACCCTGTTGGCATTTAATCGGTTAGAAACTTGCAATGTGAATGGAGCATTTTAAAAAAACTTCTACAAACTGCTTTTTTAAAGTTGAAATTAATTTGGATTTATTTTACGCATTGCGGTAAACTTAAATTGGGACAAATATCTTCTAATTTACAAGGAACTGTAAATAGTTAAGCCTTTTTTTGATACATTTTCATTTATATTGATATCTATCCATTAAAATTTCATTTCACTAAACAACAGTAGCATCACGCTTACTTTAATTGACAATGTATAAAACAAACAATAGGAAAAGCTATAGACTTTGTAATTGAAAACAACTAACCCAAATTCACTTTTCGGTGGCCCATAACATTTTCCAGAACAGTAGCTAATGATAATATCACAAGAAAATTAACGAGCCATCATAAAGCACACAGCCCCGTGTCACACCCGGAACTGACCCAGCCCTTTAAACTGCCATATCACTAATACAAACACAACATAAATGAAAAAAGGCTGGTTCACGTGACACCGTCCATAAAAACACTTCATAAAATATAATGGACGTCCCTAAACTCAATTAATTTTCCCTTACACGGTAAGACATACCGGTTTAGTTATATGTTTTTATGGCGTTTTTCGGATTTTTGGAAAAAGTCTTCGCAGTAGCACGGAGTTTGGAATTGTGCCCTGTATATAGCAATACACTTAACCCCCTATTACATAGGACTTTATAACACAAATGGTGAAAAGTGGGTGTACATTGAACAGTAGCATTAAGTGCCGTAATGTGCAAGTGCTCCTCTGCCTACCCCTTCGGGATAAAACACGTGACGTTACGTTACTATACCGATAAAATTGCATTTTCGAATGTTTTAGTACTTTTAGTGCCATAAAACCTACGTCTTTGGGTCACTGTTGATTCATTATGCATATTGTAAGCAGTAAAACGGAGTTTCGTTTGGTGCAGACGTGTTGCGAAATTAAGACCCTCATAATGAGGTCCAAGGGTCTTTTGATATGAGGCGTAAATGTTATTGTGGTTGACGTGGACCGTTCCCTTATTAATGCTTATGGCTGTCGTAAAATGTAGCCTTTGTGTTTAGTGAAAATAGAGGTCAAAACTAAAAAGCATTTAAACCTTTACGAGAAAATAAAACCTATGGACATTGGGCAGATATCGTTTAGAACAGTCAACACTATTGGTAATGTTTCATAGTTTTCCTTTGCGGAAAGCATATAAAAATTATCACCTACACCAAGAATGCGTAATAAACTGGGTTAATTGAATGTGGAAATGTATAGATAACTCGTTAAACACGAACGTGCCGTATCATAGAGTTTCGCACTCCCAGTCCGTGTCTATGAATTCGTATAGTTTACGACGTGACAATCTGCCTTCCCGCGACTCCTGATAGGGTGGTTGCCCAAGCTTCCAAGTTGTTTTGAGACCCGATGGTCCGAGGTATTTCGAAACATCCTGTCCTGGGTCAAAACTATTTGTTTTATGTACCGGTATTTCTGGTCCTTAAGGTTTAGGTTAAGCTGTTCGTGTAATATTGCTGTTTGGAATTTTATATTGAGAAAGAGGATTTAATAAATGCTGTGCATGCCATTTGTGGATATTATTGTTACTGTATGGTCATACAGTCTGTGAAAGAGAGTATTAGGTAAAGCAGTTGTGTCTCCTGCTGCTAGCTATGAATTTGTTAAGTTTACGATGCTTGCGAAGTTCCTACAAACCAGTTGGTGATACAAGTTTTAAGAATTCGCTTATATACGCTTGCTAGAAGATATCCTATCTTCTTGGTACGATATGCATATTGGAGATGGTGAAAATATTAGCAAACAGAAATGCTATTAGTTATTCGAAGTTTAAAAGTGCCATTCAGGTTTAATTGCAATTAATTGTTTCTGAAGCTGTAGTAGCTCGGAATCTGTAGTCAAGCGTAATTGTTTGTCATTATAATGGGACTAACATGACTGATAAAAATTAGCTTTAAGGTAAAATTTTATTCAAAGTAAGTAAGCATATCTTTATACACTGGGTTTAATAAACCTCTTAGTATTAAACTAGCCAGTAATAATTATATGCGCATATTTAAGGGTATAAACACCACACGCATATGGTCTGCGTCGATGATAAACAAACCTTATTTATATATGAAGGAAATAGAAATATAATTAAACATATGTATAAAATAAACATTCCAATGTTTCATTATAATTTGCTAAAGTACTAACTACGACTAGTATTGGATTCATTACTGATCCCTAAGGACTGAAAAGATTATGAATTCGTGCGAAAACCTCATAAACTAACGTCATTATGATTAACTTGTTTTGTGTGTAACATTTGGAGTAATCTGATATTTGTTTATTTATTTATTTAAAAAAAGAAATGTCCGATTGCATTAGAAATATGAAGCATGCCAAGGATAAGGATAATATCTTAGGTTGTATACGAAACTTCTGACACAATCGAAATTGAGCGAAAAGTAGATATAAGTTATTGAATCTCCACCTACTCTAGTTTACTCCCTTGTGAGTATAAAAAGGCCATAAAATATAAACATCGAACATATTGTGACAAAAACAATCTTCCCCCAAATCTTTCAAGCAATATTTCACATTTACTTCATATCTTTTTATCCCCTAACTCATCAAATTGGAAATGTTTTGCTGAAACATTTTCCTTATAGTTATCTCAATTGCCTCCGTATCCTCTCCACATTGGAGTACGACCCTTGGCAGCTGAAGTGGCTGATGTTAAGGCGGTTCCAAATCAAGTGACATTACGAATGGGATCACTGCTCGTCCCATGTGTAGCGTTGATGAGGGTGGAACTGTTTCATGCATGTTTAATAGGGAAATGGTGTGTGTGTGTGTATGGGAATCTTTGTCCCTTTGTGTTTAAGGGGAGAGGGGTGCTTTTATATGGTAAATAGTTGTGTGTAGTAAGGATTGATTAAAGTGTTTCACAACCATAGATAACACCGCATTATGTGCAACAATCACTTGGCTAGTTTTGTGACGGAACTTTTAATGAGAAGTGTGAAGCGAACTATTCTGTTGAAAATATTAGAAAAGGAATATACACCCTATTAAAATCAGATCGATAACTGACTTAACCAAATTATCGCTACTTTGACTATTTAACTACGAATCTATATGAAAATCTTAACCATAAATTGAACTGAACAGTAGCTGTCAAATGAGCGACAGCTGTAAAACAGTCGTGTTTCAGTAATGTTGCTGCGTCACGCTGAAAGTTTCAGCCGTGCCCACTACATAGGGCGACGACCTGAAGGGTTGACTCCGTTGTGTGGTGCGTGTTCCAGACTGTAGCGAGTTTCATGAAAGTGAAAAAAGGATAGTATTTTTATAAAGTAAAAAAAGATTCAGTATTCTTAGAGGCTCGGTGCGAGTTATTGGGTGATGTATCTTTGAATCGACGATTGTAATGTTCAGTTCAAAGAATGACATCGTAATATTATGTAAAATATTTATCTACTTTTATTTGAACAGTTATGTAAGAGTATGTTTATTGTACGACGAGTTATTTACGATATGGTAATCACACTACGATGAATTAGTTATTAGTAATTGCGGATTGAACATCTCTGATATTATCATTAGCTGCGTTGTCTTTACAGTGACCACACACCAAAGACAGACTAAATTAACTATTATAAAGAATACTTAAGTCTCTTCCCTTATAAAGTAGAACTCTTATGGTCCTTTCAGGTAAAAACAGTTGCTTAGAAGTTTTATTGTAACCATGGTTACGCACTAAACAATTAACAAATAACACTAGAAATCGCTTATAGCTTATCCCTTGTATCATCTGAACTGCCACAGACGGACGGACTTGACGAATCAATTGTTTCTACACCACTCACTGTACTATGGGCTATGGGCTGCGGGTATTTAGGGAGTGAACTTCCATCGCTTTTTAAGTGCAACCAGTGTTCTGTAAATGGCTGGTTTTAGGGCTTAAATAGTTGGGGAGTTTCTGTATAGTTAGGCGGAGTTTTTGGTCAATAGTTTTAGTGGTTATTGGCTCGTTTTGTTTATTGAGTGTGTGAAAGTGAGCTTAAGGGTCTCCTAAGCTTAAAATTGGGGTGAATGAGTAAGATGCTTACTGCCACACTCAGAGATATTATAATGGTCATTAGTCAAACTATTCCTTAGTAACGTCTAAATTTGACTGCGCGGTGGCTGGGCAACAATGCTGCTAAGAACGTGTAGGTTTGATTACCATGAAATGACTCTGAGTACTGGGTGGTTACTGTGTATGTGAACTTAGAATGTTTGTAATGGCACCCACGATTCAGGATTAATTAAGAGCGTGGGGCTACGTGCTCTTAACTATTTTTAAATGGGCTTAGTAATGTTAACTCGTTAAGTACTAGGTTTTCAATTACATATCCTGGCACAATTGCTTAACAAAATTGAACAAGATAACAAGCGAAAAGTGAATGTAGCTACCTAATTTTATCGTCTTTATATCCTCTGCCCACACTGGTTCTTCGAAGAATACGTGCAATGCAAGGATTCCGAGTATATCGTATTAAACTTGTGTACATTATGTACAGGTACAAGACTAAACATTTCAAAATACGGCTTTCTGTAGCAATGTTTTCTTATTATTTTCATGAACTGTCTACCTGTATTCTGTTATAAACACAACTTTGATGGAAGACTTATTCCGTATGCCTGATATTCAATATTTTAACACGTCAATTCTCCTCAAATGTAAACATGTCATGGTAAGCACCTATCCATCATCAGACATGCGGTTATGCATTCTTATTCTCACAAAGATATTGTTTTTGTACAATATTCTTATTATGAAAATATAAGGACATTGCATCATCGTGTCATGTCTTTTTATACTCTAAAGGTGAAGACAGAGATCCGCATACTATATACACACAACAAAACTTATGATTTTATGAGACCCGGTGTGACTTGAAATTAATCGAGCTTTCTCGAACAGTTAACGTGAGAGAACCGCACATTACAATCAACAGCTAGATAGTTATTAATCCAACGTAGTAAAAGACTATTGACCAAACACCGGGCACATGTCCAAACTGCATGATATTACTGTGAAACAAGACAGTTGACCTCTCAACCACTAACGAGGCAGTACATTCGCACCTTTTATTGATATAACATTAACGTGTAGAGACTAAATTCAAAGAAACGACGGCCATAAGGTCTTAGTCATGCCGTGCATCGTGTGGTTTGTTGTCCAAAATGGTGGCACAGTTTAGGTATCCCTAAAAGTCGATGTTGGTTTTCAAAACAATAACTGACCAATGGGTACTCTGCTGACGCATCGGTCATGTTGTCAACGGTAGTAGTAGTTACTAGAAAGCTATTTTAATAATAATTATAGGTATCCTAGTTAAATATTTGACTTTTTGCCTGTTTTTGCGAAGTTGTTGACCAAACAAATAACCGCATCATTGGACAAACCTTTGTAGAAATGCCGCAAAATTTCTTTGAAGCAGTTTAGTATGAAAAGTATAAATTAGACTATCGACAAGTGTGTACGGCTTAAACAGCCATTAGACCACCATAGATGGGGCCCAGTAGGGCTGATGCCTGATCCGGAGCTGCGGACTACCTAGCGGGTTTACAGGGGCTCCGGCTCGAAAAGCAGGAGTAGGAACGGGGTGGTTTTTAGTCAGTAAGAGTCTGACACTCCATCTCGCTTCGCCCAAGGCGGGAGAAGTCATTGGACGATTTTCCCCTTTAAAAAAAGACTCGACAAATCAGGTGAAATACAGTTCAAAGAATAACATCATGGCACACTACATTATCTAAATTAACCTTAACCAAAACATTCTTTCGAACACATTGATAAACCTATTTCTCCATTCTATACACATTATCAAATAGTTCACGGAATTAAAAACATTTCTATCATTGACTGCGCATGCGTCACTTCATTAGTATTTACTTCGATATTCATAATAATGATTTGTCACGTAATATGGGTCCATACCATAACTTTGAACCTAATATTCCTTATCTTCATAGCTTTAAGAATTATTTTCGCCTATCAAATATTGAGTATGATGTGCCATCCCTGACATCATCGCTTCCCGTGTCTAGAGTTTCTAGGAATGTAGGTTGAGTTATCGCCTAGATTAATACCTACTTAGTCGTAATTGTGGTCTAGTCTAGCAGCTGCTCTTTTTCGACATGTTAACAACTGCTTCTTGTCAGGTCATTCCTGGACTTCATCCCCTTGAAGATGAGTGAAGAAGAGTGACGATGTTTAAGTTCGTAGCATGATATATCCTAAGTAGACAGTATTGCTTCCATCTTTTTCCTCTAATCAATTTCATTTTACGACTTGATATTAATATAAGGCAGACACCTTATACTAGTAACATATCGTAATGACAGATTAAGGTTTCAAGTTATTCTAGTAATTATTAGGTTCTTTTTGCTTTAGTAACGTTTGAAGAAACATCGATTACTACCAGGCTCCATAGTGGACAAATATCGATGTCAACGAGTTAGGAGTGTCAAGCTTTTTAATAAAAAGAGAACAGGTTTGCACCTGGCACCTTGTTTCATTTCACACATAATGTAATGTGACGTTATTTGTAAACAAACATCGAAAGTTTTATGTCAGACAATGCCAGGCAAATGACGTTGATTGACATAACTTGTATACATACTACATAATGTATCTCGCGTCTCCATGATATAATTATTATACGTCCTATATTGCTAATTGGCGACCCAAATGAGACATGTTTAGGCAATTAACGTGGTGTACTGGTAACTGAATCTATTCTAGTCAGATAGGATGTAATTGGTAGTCAGGTTTTTCAAGCTACATGTGCAAAATAGGTGGTAAATCTATTTATGGGTTTATTTTTGGTTGCGTTAATTACTTTGTTGATAATTACAACATTTATTTTTAAATTTAGTCATTCTTTGAATCTGATCCAGAGTTGTGGACTATTTAGCGGGTTTACTGGGGCTCTGGCTTGAAAAGTAGAAGTAGGAACGAGGTGGTTTTAGTTAGTAAAAGTCTGACACTCTCCTCTCGTCTCGCCGAGATGAGAGCAGGCAATGGATGCAGTCGCAACTTCACCCAACACGTTTCTTACCAAAATTAGTTCTTCATGTAAATGTTTTAAATTAATTTCAAATTCTCTTTTTTTCCAGGTAAGGAACTCAACCGCATCAAATCAGCATGGGTCTGGGTGTACCAAAATATGTAATGATCGTACATTTTTCAATCAGCGTTTCAACGAATCCGTAGCAATATTATAAAATGCTTACTTATGGCAATTTTATGCATAACATCCAAAAATAAAATGTTCACCATACTCAGGTAAGTGTACCTTTTCGGTGATCCGATGTCATTGCCAAATCATTCAGGTTATTTTATCCTTAAGAATTCCTGTTAGTATTCTGAACTTGTCAACATTTGGTGACTAACCTTCTGCTTACCTAAACCGCGGTTTTGTCCGCATCGACCTTAGGAATGTGTTGGGTAACCCAGATTTAAGTCGGTCGATATATTTCGACCTTTACCTGACTGATTATGAGGTAACCACAGCGATTCCAACTTTAGGAGGTTTTTTTTATTGAGGAATACAGTTCTGAACTTCAAAAAATATGCCTTAAACTTAGCTTATAACTTTAGCCCATCTCAGGGAAAGTATGGAATATAATCCCTCCTGAAAATGACCCTCGAAGGACCAAAGTTTACAACCTCTGGCTATTATTTCAACCTGTTCCAAATATATGAGATCAATCGCTTACCTAGAACTCTGTTAATAATATATTAACGACGTCTAAGGCACCAAGGTGGGCGGCTAACGGGCGGCGACAATCGCTCCATTATGTCCGTACTCGGGCATCGAACCCGCACCCACATGCTTGTCATTACTGCTGCATATCGGCGGGTGTAGGCCACACTGCACACCCTAATTAGATCTGGAATAGTAGCTTCTGTGTAGAAATAAATACTTTCCATTTTAAAATTCTGAGTAATAGTACCTGTGGTGTTTGAATCTGTGTCCAAGTTTTCTTTAGGTTGGTTGGTTTACCATCCATGAAAACAAACAAAAGTATCTAGTAATTTTTTTTAATTCAGAGTAAAGCAAGCGTCAATTTGATGGCAACAATGTGTATCTGGTAGATGAGATGGGTAGAATACTAATAATAATCTATTATTCTTATTTGATGAACAAATCAACGGTAATATAAAAGAAATTGAGAAAGACAAAAACACGAGTAAAAATACCGTTCTGCATGTCACAGTTGTCACGTAACATACAACCGTTTCTGTCACTCATATAGTTTGACAACGTCTATGAAACAATGAGATTAGTCACATCTGCATCACATGCGAACAATCGAAGCATTAAGTTTTTGTGGGCGGGCATCGAACTGGCACACAGGCCAGTATGCCCCCATGTCTCCCCTGCTTCCGGCGCTGTTCGTTAATAGATACAAGCAGCTTTACTTTACTAATCGTTTAATGGCTAAAGTTTTGCCTAAGGGATTCACCAATTCGGTACAGTTTTGTATTTGAAATTATCTGGTCCTTTTCTGTCTCTAAGGACCACTAATCTAGAAGTAATTTATTTTGGACAAGAAGACTCGAAGAAGAAGAAGTAATCAGTGTTTGCTTATTACATCAGCTATTCAGCTACATTTCTGAACTGAGGAGTTAAAGTCAAAGAAATAAAAAGATTAAGAAGCACATAATCTGTAACGTTCAATTAAGGTATCAGCGAAAGAGCGAAATAACAAATCAATACTTAATGAAGGCAAAATAATGAATGCTGCCGAAATGATAAAGAGTTAAAAGCACTTTGGAACGAGCTTTATAAAGCAAAGTACGTTATTAATGGTTATTTGTAAGACACTTAAAAGGGAACAAAACAACATCTTCCTTCCTTAAATTAAGCCTTGAATCTTAGAAATTACTTATCAGTCTGTCTCTCTCTCTTTCTTATTTATTCCAGAACGCCCCACATATTATTGTTAGAATATGAGGTGAAATTATCACCTAAATATTTTCAACTTCGATTTTTTCCATCAGCGTTAGAAACCTGACCTAAAACAATAAACCTAGAGAATCTATTATCCTTCACGCTTTCGACTTTTGATACCACTATACCAGTAATATGGAACTCCATTGAATGGTTAGCAGCTCGGTTCGTTGGCTCTGCACCGGAATCGTGGCTATTTGCATTTTTAGGCCTTCACAGTGTCAATAGATCAACGCAAATATGTGCCAACGGGCTGTTGGCTTTTGCGTAATTTTTGTCTACTGTTTACTATATTGGGTTCACTAGCACTAGCTTTTTTATACATGATGAGTTTTGTTACGTTGTTGGTTATTCTGTTTGGGAGATTTTACTTTAGTTTTCAGGAGTTTAGGTGCTTTTATTAACTAATTTGATTTGGTGATCTGGTTTTAACTAACGAGAACTGTACCATTTTCAATAATGATGGCTTTGCGAATATGTTATCGTCCAAAATTCAGTTACCAATAGCTTTCCTAATGTAGCTTCTGGTCGAAAAAAATATTCATATTTGCATTAGCAACATTATACATTTGGCGTAGTACCGCAGTGTGACGTCATAATAGCCCTGTGCCTAAAGCCCATTGTTACCCGCCAATGATTGATTTCTTACAAATTACTGTTTGGCAATAGAGGGCACCCCTCATGAACTGTTATATGGAAATGTTTATTTAGTATTAGTTACAAATGACTGGTCCAAATAATTTTTATATGACAGTATTCCCGTTGCATACATCAGATAGCGATAGGGACAACATAAATGATATTTAGGGAAAATACTAGAATAGGGTATAATTTAAGACAGGACAAGAGGCCAATATTAAAGTATGTACATTTAAAGTTGTTGCGGAGATTAAAAGTAAACAAAATTTAAAAAAAAATACAAGATACCTAAGTTCGTTAAGCAACGAAGACGCGACTGCTACTGACAAAATAATTACAACCGCCATAATACCCGTACAGAAACTCGTAACAAACTTTTCCAGAGTTTTTACGAGTTCAACGACAGAGCAAACAGTTACTGAACCGTTTTTTTTCTTTTTCTCCCAATTCTATATAATGAGTTTTTTGAGAACTTTCATATTGAACTTATGAAGAAGTCAGATCGAGAGAGTCTATTAGAGCAGAGAGCCGTCCTTGACCCCACCAATTTACAAGAGTTCACCAATAATTGAGAATTTTCATGGAAGTCAATCAATTAAATCCTATCTACGTTCCTTCAAATTCCTCCACAAACCGATGATCGGACTTATTGAAAAAAATTGGCTTTCCGTAAGCTTTCGATGTCAGATTAAAGCAAATTCAGTGAATCAATGGAAAAGTCTTGTTTATTATTCATTGCTTCGATAATCTCTGCGATAAACATTGGATGAATGTTCAAATGTTCATTTAAATTCCTCGTGCTCTGTTCTCATGCCCATCGCTTCTAAATATGGCTACCTCATTTGACGGTTGGGTAATTTTGTTTAATCCAAAATGGTTGACGGCTACACAAATAAATTGAATTCTGATGTCGTTTCTGAAATTAGTCGTATTTGTTTGGGTAGCTTTTATTGGGTAATAGAATAGCATTAGTTGACTGTTGTGATTGATCGTAGAAATAAACGCGTAGAAATATTTCATTGCTTTGATGATGAAATATTTGCTTCTTAAAAATTATCATGATTTTGTGTTGCTTTCGTTTTATTTCGTTCTTCTCAGTCTGGTTTACGAGTAGTAAATAGAGTAGCGTACGTCGTGCCAGAATTAAGCAAATAAACTGAATCAATAGTGAGTAATGCAAGTGAATGGTCGCCAATCAAAGCTCAGACTCCCGGGGTGCCGAGGTTCATGTTTGACTTGACTAATGTATCTGTATCTACTCGGCTAGACTTATAGCTATCTCTGTGACTTTATACAGCTGTTGTCGCTTTTGTTTTCGTGTTGTGCTGTATTTTAGTTTCGGGACATTCAGGCCTTTCGAATTTTGCGCTGTGATTATGTTGTCACTAGGAGTGAACAATACACATTACATGGTTTACGCCATTCAATACAATACAATTCAGCCCTATGTAATAATAGTCTGTCGTCTATTTTATGTGCATGAATCTGAAATCGAAATTCAACAGCTTACATAATCCATCTATCATTTTACAAAATTAATTACGAAGCAAGGAACGCTGATATATTTCATAGCGAGGCGATTGTTCGTGTGCCAACACAAATAAGGCTGAAGACAGTATAAGGACAGGAATGTCACCTATGAACCGGCTGGGATCACGAGATGTTAAGGTAAAACACCAGAGGCGTTACAAGTGCGTTGCCGCCCTTTAGGGGATTAGCAATTTAAGGGTTGTGGTGCTTAGCTAAAAAAAGGCGTTACCGGCCGGGCAAAAAAATATTTTGGCACCGATAGGGTTTTTAAATAAGATAAACTTTCTGTGATGTTCTTTAGTAAGGAAGATAATTCTCTTCGTTCTTTTGGTATTGCACATTTCGATCAACATACTCCGAAAAATAAAAAGAATCCAAGAATAAAGTTGTTTATCGCTGTTTATACGACCATCAAGTCTTGGAATTGGTTATGCTGCATGCAATATTTACGTTCAGGTGTCAATACACGAATAAATCTTTGAACTATACAAGACCACCCTTGGAACTAATAAAAGCTGAACTAGCTGAACAGGGTATCGTTTACCATAAAGATGCCAACATCACAAGTGAAAAAAAACAACTTACAAATACTCTTGTTTTTGAACATGCTAGTTCGTATTGTCTCCTTAAGCTCATTCAGGAAGTACAGGAATAATTTCAAAAGGTATTTGGGCACAGGAATGTTACTTCTGTACTTCGAACGGTCACAAAGGTATCGTTTACAGAGCTATGGAAAATTGGAAGCCCATAAACTGAGACTAGCCTCTGGACTAGACATCTAAAATATATTTATGCGTTTACTGAACTGCGGTGCGAGTTTGCCTTTAGTATTATTGGAAATTTCGTCCAGTTTAACTGTCGTACAGCTATGGGACGTGCAGGACCATCATCTAATATGCCTGTGCTTATAAAAATTAAACAATATTTGAGAATCTTCTTTATCTGGGTCCAGCAAACATCAAAACAGGACTCAAAAATGCTCATACCTTATTTAGTGCAGAAAACACGACTCAAAAATTCTCCTATCCTCGGAATTAGTGCAGCCGTTTCTGAGTATAATAGGTACACATAAACGCATTCCAAATTTCAACATATTTACTAATAAAAATACTTAAACATAGTTTTTACTTGCGCTTTCAACGTTTCCATTTTGAATATTACATGACATGGATGAGCATTTGTTCTAGGCCTTATAAAGGTTATGTTAAGCAGTACCCATCGTGTGACCAGTCTAACTGACTGAATACTAATCTAAACTGTACAGCTAACAGGAAATTGGAAATATTATTTGGTATAAATAAACGGTTTTGTGTAATAACATTTAATTATAGTTTTTAGACGCGTGCGTTCAATTATCCAAATAACCGTATATATTATGTTACTCGATTTGTCCTGGTATATTTCCTTACTCTGTACTTTCCACTTTACGTATCCATTCAATAATAATATTGCCTATTTTCCACAAGGTACTATACAATACAACTTCCATGGTATTGAATATGCAAACCAGATACATTAACAGACTTGATGCTATATTAAAATTAAAAAAGAGTAGTCCTTTGCCCATCCAGAGACCTTCGAGACTCAAGAACGACTTGCAACCATTCAACTCTTTCTTAAACCAAGAAGGAAGATGTAAAATAACTTCTGAATGATCAGGATTCCGTGAGTTCCAGCATGAACAATTCTCTAGAGGCTCGGTATGCCCACCCGTGGTGTCATGCGACAAAGGTATGCAGAATGGCAGGCATGCAGAACCATGAGCTGACATTGTTGCTAATGCCTCGTTTATATTAGACACCATTCAGGCATCGATTGTGATTCTCGAAACTGATCTGCTTAATGAGTATTATGTCCTGTAGCTTCCTCTGTTTAATATTTATCATTTTCATTTCACAGCTTCTTGTTAGTCAACAAGATTTAAAAAATAGTGGTAGCTGATACATTATTTCCCTGAAGTAGAAAAGGAAATTGGTTTGGTATCATAAAATCACACATTTTCTAACGTTTGAAGTTTTGCTAAAAAGTGTCCAACTATCAATCAGCTTCCTCAATATACCGTCCACTTCATATGAATGAAGTTATTTTAATCCATATGACTTCCGACTGTATAGCGAGAAACTACGAGTATAAGACGGATTTAGATTTATAGTTACTTAAAAACTACATTTGTTGGATGGCGGCGTACAATTGAAAGATTAGGGTTAGGGGCAGGGCTAAAACTGTTTTGGCGGCTATTTTTGGATGCTCACTGACTCATATGTACTCCTCATTCGTTACAAGCGCCGTGTGAAACTCCACTCGTTTCTTTTCCTCACATTCTTTGGATTTTAATGAAGCGACTCCTCAGCTTTTGTTTTCGTTTTGTAAGAGTACTGGAGTATAATGCTTTTGTTTACTTTATTTGGTTCGTAAACTGTCAGCTTTTACTAATTGCTGCGGTGTAATGACGCTGTCTTAATTCTTTTTTTATAAATTATTTTTGATGGGTGGGTTGTAATTTACATTAAAAGGTTCAGAGGACATGACCTTGATCGTCAGAAATACACTAAAATGGTATCCCATCACATCGCGTGTATCAAAGTTCGTGTCAATATATTATAATTACACAAAATTACTCGACGAAACACAAACAAATTTCACTGGCCACGCAAAATGGATAGAAAGTGAAAATCTAGCTCATCGATCAAAATTGTAGCTTCTGAGACGGTAGCGAGTTAGCGACCAAGAATCGGATGATCTCTCGCCACTACCGTCACGCAACCGTTGTACGATCGACGTGGCTCGCATAGTTGCACGCGAAATATCGATTTGTGTTAGCCGAACGAATGAATTGAAAATCGATTACTCAGGGTGAATTATTTGTCACTTGATTGATTGTTTTATTCGATTTTTAAGTATTTGGTCCTTTTATTCGTTTTGTTGTTTGTTATTCAAATATTATTATGTTTTTCTTCTTGTTTATAGTTTAGTGAATTTAAATCAAGCATCCCTACCCTTCTGTAGACTGCAGGTGCTTCATTGCAAGATAAAGGCCACAAATATTTCCATTCAGTCATCCGTTTACTCTGTCTACTACTTCATCCAACTCTATATTTTATCTATCAGTAGCTTTTCTTCAGTTATTCTATTGCCCATAACTTTAACATCGACACCCAAAGTACTGCATAAAACGCAAATAATCATAATATTTGCATAGAGATAGTTATTTCAAATTGCGCAGGAAACTCGTCATTATTATCAGGAAGTGACAACTCTTGATTGTCCAATGCTCACTCCAATGTGTTATTATCTCGTCCAAATAGGCCATTTGTGTGCAATATTGTTGGAAAGTCCGTTTGTCTTGCGATTATCTCTGTAACGACTGGGCAGGTTTGTATACGTTTAGTTATAGTCACTTTATGTGTTTGTTGTGTATCTGTGTTAGTATCATCTTTGTAATCATTTCTCTTCATTACTGGATCTACAATAGTATGCTAATTGCTTTTGTCACTTACCTTTTTAGTCCGTTTAATTGTCCGTTTAATTTAAGACACTTCTTTACCCAAAACTGAAGTAAACTCAGTATCCCGTACATATGAATAACGCTCAGAACCTTGATTCAGTTTTCCTTTTTCTATTAACAAGTGTTTAAAGTAATTCAGGTGCAGTTCTTAACTGGTAACTCCTTAATTTGCACCAAAAATGGTTCATGTATGTGCCTACAAGTCCACCGCTCCGTAAAACAGACTTTTGGTCCAGTTTACCAAAACGAGTTGAAACAATTTATGTCAGGGGTATAATTTAATGTCGTTTTATTCAGTCTCCCTTTCGTTAAGTACCTATTTAGTGATTGACTCATTCGAAGGTCGCTGTCTATATTCGTTCGAAGTTTATTTTTTCTACCACTGAATCACGAGCCACGGGTTAGAGCTGCGCGCTCGTTATCGATAAATTATCGACAACTCGCCAAATGTTTCGATGCTCGATGCGATTCTTTGAAATGTTCAATACTTTTCTAATGCACATAATTATATTGTTTTCTTTTATTATTTTTTGTTTATTGTGTGTTAGTTAGAAATAAGTGAGTCGATTATCGATTGTAAGTTCAATTATATTAATTTTCAATTGTTAGCCTCGTTAAAAAAGAGTTAGTATTAAATCCACTTAGTAACTGTTTGTTTTTACAAGAAATATTTATAAGAACCATTAATCCAATATCAACAAATCTTCATCAATGTCTTTTTTTAATGTAAACAGTACGATATTTTAGCTATTTCTTCCTAGATCATCAACTGTATGTTGTAAATATGAATACATCTTCCCGAATTGCTCCATCTCTGTAGGTAACGTAAATGGTGATCATTATGTCAACGGCATGTTCATATCGTATCCACGTTTGGTAAGAAAATTGCTGCAATCACCACGAATGGGAAAGAGATTTATGGTTTTATGTAAGTTACAATTACTTCGATGGACGAATGCCATGTGGCGTGCCAATCAAAATATTATTGTACTATAATAAACTGGTAATAGATATTCTAATCTCGTAACCGCCCTTTATAAGACCCTTTTAAGCAATTTAGTAGTAACATTTAAATACCAATACGAATATTAAATTTCTAATACAGTTACGTCAATCTATTATATTATGCTCGTTATAACTCAAGTCACGAGTTTCCTCATTGTCTCAAACAGTGATTCATGGCAATATCATTAGAAAAATACGTAAATACGACTGTTTATTACCGTATTTATAGAATGTTGAATCATCAAATTCAATGAAACTGATGGTGATGTCAATAAACATTGTTTGTCTAGTGGAAGAAGATATTTATAAAATTATTTTGCTTTAGTCTATGTAGGATTGCTCTTCTGGTTCTGAAATTGTTCTGGAACTTTCAATGTTAATATTATACGTTCAAACTTTGTTTACACCATAACATTTTATAAGAATAAATCACATACAATCTCAATATATCCATAAATAAACTAAATTCAAATAAAATTGAATTATCGCTTAACAATCGGATAATAACAATAAATTAACGATTTATTTCACCAATAACAAGCTCTATCGACTTCAGTAAATCTCGATTAATTTATCGATACCTAGATAAATTGTCGATAAATCATAGGTTTACGTTTACCTCGTTCCCGTCTCTAGTGAGCTAAATATAGTATTTTAGGTGTACACAGCCGTTTCATTCACTAAATATGGTTCTCGAAATAAAATTTCGTCCGTGACTTTGTGGAAATAGGGAATATTAAGTTTAAATTGGTATTGTTCTACCATTTAGTGGTTTGTTACATTGTTTGGAGTACGCACTTCGTTTTAGGCACGCCCATTGCTATTGTTAGCCTCAATTTGATATAGGTACATGATATTGTGTGATTTTGAGGTTGGTTTTGTAATTTCCGGTACATATTAGATGATGTATTAAAAAAAGACCAAATTAAAACCTTTAACCAACGAGCATGTATGAAAAGACTGATGACTGTTGATGAAGCGAAAGAAGTGTGTAAGAACCGTGGCAATTGGCGTTCCATTGCCTACCCCCATGGGAGACAGGGTTATGATAAATGATAAATGATATGATAAATGATATTTATTTCTGTAAATAGGTCATAAAATAACACTTTTACACGTCAATATTTCAAATAGCTAGATGAGGCCGGCATGTATGTATGTATGTATGTATGTATGTATGTATGTATGTATGTATGTATGTATGTATGTATTAGATGATAATATTTTTGGAGCGTTGTGGAAAACATAATAAAACGATACTAAATTCATTGTAGTAACAGCTATTTTAAGTAGACGAAAATTCTCCGAAGTATATGACTCGAGGCTTTATCTTAAACATTGTTTTGAAACAATTGACGTTTAAAAACAGGCGCGTTTACACCAGAGGCCACAAAACAACACGGACTTCTTGAAACTGTCTTTACGATCCTCTCAGCAGTTTACGAGGGTCGTTACGTGTGATTGGAGTGCTGGAGGAAGGTGTATTACGGAATTACAACAAGCAACATTTTCATGTTTAAAAAGAAATAAAACTGAGATTGTAGCTTCCTCGTTTAAGAGACATGGTGATGCATAGCTTTTTAAGAAAGAGAGAGAGATACAGACAATCCAACCGATTAATTTATTATTTGGGCGTTTTCAGTTGTAAATGGTCAGTGGGTTATGAATAATTATTTGAGTGTGCAGCAACTGAATTTGGGGACAGTAAATTGATTATAGTCAATGCTAAGCGGGTAGTAAAGCGTTTTGGTCCCTGGCCAAGGCGGTTGAATCGAACTTCTGCCGCCCTTCACTCCCACCTCTCCTGGGGCCTAACGGGACACTGGCACACACCGCGGTAGAGAAAGCGAACCTGTTTGCTTCTCTATTTGCGGAATCTTCACGTCTTGATACTGGTGGCGCTTTGCCTCCTTCTCTCCATAGAGTTTGCGAGACGAATATGTCAAAAATTCGCATACGACAGAAGGAGGTATATAAGACGTTGCGTAATCTTGACGTGAACAAGGCCGGTGGCCCCGACGGAATCCCAGCCGTGGTTTTAAAAATCTGTGCGCCTGAGTTGTCTCCAATCCTGACACGCCTGTTTCGACTTTCTTTGGAGACTGGTCAAGTGCCGGTTGCATGGAAGCTAGCCAACGTGCAGCCTGTGCCCAAAAAAGGTAGTCGTGCCGACCCTAATAATTACCGGCCAATCTCGGTCACGTCCATACTCTGCAAGAGTATGGAACGTGTACTTAACAACAGGCTCCTGGCATACCTTGAAGGTAACGACCTCCTCAGTGATCAGCAGTATGGGTTTCGCCGCAACCGATCCACTGGGGACCTTCTTGCGTATGCCACCCACATTTGGAGCGAGGCCATCGAGAAGCACGGGGAGGCAATAGCGGTCTCTCTCGATATATCGAAGGCCTTTGACAGGGTTTGGCACGACAGCCTTATCGGCAAGCTTCCTGCATATGGACTTCCCGCTGATCTGTGCAGATGGATTGCAGACTTCCTGAGGGATCGGTCAATTCGAGTAGTCATTGATGGCTGCTCGTCTGACCAATTTGGCATCAACGCCGGAGTCCCTCAGGGGTCAGTACTTTCAGCAACGCTCTTTTTGCTGCACATCAACGACCTGCTTAAGCCCGGTATCTTTGGGTATGCAGATGACAGCACAGTTGTTGAAAGGTATGTGTCCGATGCGCGGAGTAGCGGAACACAGATCCGGTCTCTAAGAGAATCCATGGTCGAACGGTTGAACTCGTCCTTGAAGGCGGTTTCCGATTGGGGTGACGCCAACTTGGTCAAGTTCAACGCTACCAAAACCCAGGCGTGTCTATTCTCTGCCAAACGGAGTCAATTTCCGCTGGCTCCGACTTTCCGAAATGTGTCCGTTCCGGTAGCGGATCGTCTTGAGCTTCTGGGCGTAACTCTATCGCCAACGCTTAACTTCGGCTCTTATATAGAGTCGAAGGCGCATCTGGCTGGTAGGAAGTTGGGTATCCTCTCGAAGGTGAGACGGTACTTCACACCGAAACAACTGCTGAGCCTGTACCAAGCGCAGGTTCGGTCATGTATGGAGTACTGTTCTCACCTTTGGGACGGCTCGGCCAAATACCAGCTGGATGCGCTCGAACACATTGAAAGGCGTGCCAAGAGGCTCATCAATGACGATGCGCTTGTGGAGGCCCGGCTTCAAAGCCTTGAACACAGGCGCAAGGTCGCAAGCCTTTCCGTTTTTTACCGGATACATTTCGGAGAGTGTGCGGGGGAATTGCACAACTTGATTCCCCCTAGTCCTTTTCATCATCGAACCACAAGACAATCGGCGAGGCGTCACCGCTTCATGGTAGATATCCCACCCACTCGCACGAAGCGCTTCGCTTCAAGCTTCCTTGTGCGAACTGCTAGGGAGTGGAACTCCTTGCCGGAGTCTGTGTTTCCTGATGGGTATAACTTGGGTGTCTTCAAGGCCCGAGTGAATAGGTTGCTTATGGGCAGACGTGCTCCACCGTAGGCCGTATCATCACTTACCATCAGGTGAGATAGCGGCCAAACGTCGACCCATTAAATGTAAAAAAAAAAAAAAAAAAATAAAGAGGGTCTAGGTTATCTGAAGAAATACACTTTAAAATAAAAGTAGACTCCGCCCGTTGCTCATTATGAAGAATCTCTTTGTGACTCGAAACTATTAGAGCTTTTCTCCAATATGTGATTTTCTAGTTAATTCCTAGTGCATATGAATTAATTTAGCCCACCTTTACAATTCTAAACGAAATATATTTTGGACATCGCCAATAAAATATTACTCTAGCAATAACAACACTAACAACTCTTAAACACATTAAAAGCTTAATGGTACAGGAAAAGTTAACAACATTATTATGTATTGGCAATTTGTCAGCTATTACCTTTCCACTAACTAGTACCGGTACTTTCGCTTCATCATCCTTTGTGTCGTTAAAGAGTTTACTGTTTTTTATTTACGTAACAATAATTTGATCAATTGTACATTTTCTGATGACGAGTCCATACCAATTAATTTAACAGCCTTCCGAGGCGCATAATTCACGAAAAGTTTCCTTGGTCAGACAGCAGGAACAGTCCACCAAAGACCCAAACAAGAACATAAAACAAAATAGACCCATTAACAATTTACCCACCTGCAATAAAGAGATATGCGAGCCATTTAAGGGTAAAGCCCGTGCACTTTCATGGTTTGATTGCAAGCATGTGCGTCTAATGAGGCGGGAAGCGCCGGCGCCACGCCGAGTGGCTAATTAGAAAGTAGAAAATCTAATTATTTCGCCGCTGCCTGTCTTGACGCATATCTCTAGCAAGCAACCATGGGTCAGATGAAATCAGTGAGGAATTTCAGGAAGATATCGTTAATACTGTCTGTGAAACTATAGTTGGGGTTTAAAACTTCTATTCTTGCTAATGAATAGAATCTTTTGTTTATAAAAGTAAGAAAAATAAGTACTGACACAAATACAACACATCCTAAAACCTAATAAACATATGACAGGTTTTTAAACCAATTTTTTGTGAGACCGTACATACAAGTGGTAAACTGAACCCATTGCCCTAAATCAGACTTGCCTAAATTCCTTTTATTGCCCAAAATGTCTGATTTATTTTTGTAAAGCCAGATCTGGAAAATAGCGTAGATATAAACATGGAGTTCACATCGTGTACATAAAAATCAACACATATTCCCTCAACACCCGAAGTTTTTGTACTAAACACTAAATTATCGATGTTAGCTCTTGTACATCGATAAATTCTCGATCTAGATTCCATCCATCACTCAGTCAACATCGTGGTCGTCACGCATTTGCATCGAATTCGATACGCGCTACTGAATCGATTCGAAAACACATGCGTGACGCTATGGCGGCATATTGTCTTGTGTTCCTAGGAATTTATGGTTTGGTAGAATCGTAGGGAATATCAGCTTAGAGTACCAGTAAAATGAATTTTTCAATGAAGAAGAAGACGTAGAGATTTGACACGAAGAGATAATAAATATTCACATAAAAGAATGTTAAACAATGCCACTTTACCTGAAGACGGGGTTCATAATGTATCAGGGGCATAAGGAAGGTAAATGGCAGTGGGTAACAATCATGTTGACGTACCTAAATACGTACTTAGTATAGACAGTGTACGAATACAAAAGGTTATTCATTATGAAAGAAAATATGATTGTTATTCAATATAACACTCAAAACATTCAATTGTACTACTAACACGGCTTATAAAGAATACAGTCCCCAAACCAACCCATAGTTAAGCTAAATAGTAGCAAAAAAGCTTACTAAACACGACAGGAAAATGAAATAGCATTATGTTATTCATTCCATTTAATGAATGTTCACTTAAGTGGAGGAAAAAGAGTTTCTTTTTAGAACTTAATTAAAATTAATAACGTTTACAGCGGATCATTAATATCACATTTATAATACGCAAACGCTTTTAGCCTTTTATCAGAAACAACAGAAAAGACTGAAATGGTCGTTTTCATTTTCCTACTTTTTATCTATTGTAGTTGTAAAAGTTAGGAGTGGTAGATGTTTGTAAGTAAAGACACTACACTATTAGAATGATTTTTTTTAAGGGGAAAATCATCCAATGACTTTTCTCGCCTTGGGCGAGGCGAGAGGGAGTGTCAGACTCTTACTGACTAAAAACCACCCCGTTCCTACTCCTGCTTTTCGAACCGGAGCCCCGGTAAACCCGCTAGGTACTCCGCTATTAGAATAATACGATAAGTATTTTACAAAAAATTACAATAGATAAGATCAAGTACGCAAGATTTTCTGATTTATACTCGTCAAAACTTCGACTCAATAGAAATTTAGAGTAAAAACTAGCAATATTAAATCAATTATCTCAAAAGTCATTATTTTAGTAATAAACTAAATAAATCTGGCTGTGTAACTAAACTTGCTTTAACAGGTACAATACACCCGACGACTGCTACAATGACAAATGTACCAGGAGTGCAGTTTATAGAAGGAACCATTAATAATAGAGAAAGCGGCTATAATGCAGGATTTAATCATTTATCTGGTCTTAATGTTTTGAAATGTTTTATGAAATCCTGTGTCTATAAGTTTATTCTAATGGCCATTGTCTACTTCTTACTAAATTAATATAACACAGTAAAAAAAATTAAGGGCATCTTGAAAAAAGTTTCAAAGAATCCTCGTCATTATTCCCCAATAATTAGGATTACCCCGGGGCCTTGTTCCTCTCCGTGACTTCATCTATTTTACTGAGAAAATCCAAAAATGAAAAATGAGCACAATATTTTTCCATCGTAGGCCTGTATAACTACTCCAGTGTGACTAACGGCACTTCAATACTGCTGAGTCGTCAAGGGCTTATGTTGACTCAGTTTCTGAATAGTTCAAGATCGGGAAAAACTCGAGAAGAGTCGATATTTCAAGTTGATTGATAGGCATCATTCAGTCTTTTTGGTTCTCAAAAAGGGCTTTTGTGCACTAAAACATTTTCGTTCAATTTCCCTGCTATTTTATTAGTCGTATTAGCTAGACAAACTGTTTCTAGACTTCGGCTAACAAGAATGAGCAAAACAGGATTACTTGAAACAGTAATACCGTATTTAGCGGTTACGCTTGCAACTATGGCGACAGATGACAGAAGATGCCCATGTCCATGTGCTCGTCGAGCAAATCGACGTCATAAATCCTACATCGCACATATGAAGTTTCCATGCGAATAAACATGGATAGAAACTCCCAACGAAGAACACTTGTGCAGAAAGCCCACCAGGCACGATCACCTCGCCCGGTTGGAGGATCCTCCTTTTTTAGAGATCTTTACTTTCTGTTCTCTAAACAACAACTGCAAGACAATACTTTCAATAAAGTTTCATCTTTATCCATTTCGTTTTCCTGTTCTCTTTTAAAACGATTACCATTCAATTTCAGTAATAATTATTCTACCTATTTGTCAGTAGCCATCATTCACTACTCTTTCTTATTAGACATGTAGAGATGTGTAGGCAATACTTACAAAGCACAAACAAATGGTCATTCACCCGCATGATCAGCAGTTTTTTGTTACTCCGCAATTACGTTAAGTAAAATGCGTTTGTTGATTGAAAAATTAGATCTTGTATTATTTTCTACTGATAAATTGATTATATATTCCCGATTCCGTCTCTTAAATTATACTTCGTTCCTCTGTGCTGTTGTATTAATTTGGTCTATCGTAATTGATTGATTTCTTTATTAAACTTGTAGACCCGACCAATATAAATCAACTATCTCTATCATCCAATATTCAATTACAGTGTGCGCAATTTCAAAAGCGATATTCGCTACCTACAAATTTAAGTTTAGGACCACACCTAAGATATAAACGCGTGGGATCACGCCCATAGCATCATAATTGAGAACACACTGTCTATGCTAATACGAGCAACTGAGTACAAACATAAACGTTCAGAGCAGCCATGTCAAAACAACCGCTAAGGCTTTGGAATAAGGTGTTTATGGAAGACGTTGAGAATTTTGCTCGAGTTGAAGTAGTGAATCATGGGAGATGAGTCTCATTCACCGTGATAGGCAATGTTGCAGTAATGAAACGGGTAATAGAGACTGTTTGCGATATACATGGGCGTTTCATAAATGCTATCAGCTCTATTAATGTAGTCGTTTATAATTATTGGGATTCCACAAATTATGGCTTTGTATCAAGTGGTTTTATTGAAGGACCACACATGATATCGATGTTAGCTATCTATCGATTAATTTGTTACACGTTGCTACCTGTGTGGTTAGTTAGATGGGGAATCGATTGATCGATATATATGCCTTTATTTTTTTAAGTTAGATTGCTTTGACATTTAAAATAGACCTGATATTTGACGACCACACCGAAGCATCTAAAACAAACACATCAAATGACAAAACATCAATAAAGAAAACAATTCGGCTCAAAAGACCACACACGTTCCAAAGTCCTAATCAAGAAGCATCAACAAATGCCATTTAAAAACCAACTCAGTATTCTTTACTCACTTCAAGAGTTAGATGTAAGATAAGATGCTTAAACTTTCTGATCAGGTGTGGGTCAAGTCTTCTTGGCACGTGCTAAGGCTTTCGATAGAGATGGACTATTTATGAACCAACTGACGTAATGTTGCTATACCTCAGATCTCAGTAAGGTGATTTAGTATGTACTAGCTATTGGATTTGGTCTTCTCTTTAAATTGAGTGGGATCTAATTGGGTAGGATCTGCTGTATTCATGAGTCATTGTTCGAAATAAATGTTGACATTTTGATTAAGAATTTTATTTAGTTGTTTTTATTGGTTTTTATGTGTGTGGGAGTTAAGCTAATCGTATTCTTTGGAATAACTTCATTTTGTATGTGTTATTTGTTATTATTGATAAATTATAATATATGTCGGAGATAGGATAGGAGGAGATATCTCACTTTCGATATTTTGGTGTAAGGAGAATCTCACTTCTGATGACTTAAACAAATGCGGTAGCTCTACAAGAAATCCATTTTTTTTCTGTTCTGAGAAAGCCGCCATCTTGTAAATGTTTCCTTGTCCCTAAATACTAAGTAATCAGTCTCTCTACCACAAACACGTCCATAAAACATAACAATACTCTCCAAAATAACAGAATTACAGTTTTGCAACTTTAGAACTGTAAACGAGCTAACTTCGCACCATCTGGTAGGTAAATCATGCAGACTAGAGCAGCCCAATTTAGTCGAGTTTAGTTTGGCCATTACCAATTAGTACCTACATTAGACCCACTTAAGCAGTTTGTCCTTTACCCGAGTACTGATTACACTTTAGCTTTAGGCATATAGGGTTACCTCAAAAAAGGATCATGGTTTGTTTTTGTAGTGAAATAGAAGTACGTATATGTGTTCCTTTTTTGTGGTATCATAAACTTACAAAGATTCATTGATTAGAAATGTTAAGAGAATTTTTATTTTATTTTAAGAGAAAAATACTTAATATTAAACGATCCAATAATAATTTCGCTTGGAGCTTGAGTGGGTCTTCAAAATTTTTAATTCACTATCATCATTACATCAGCCAAAAGACGTCCACTGCTGAACATAGGCCTCCCCCAATGACTTCCAGATAGGCCAGTTGGAAGGACCCTCTGCATCCATTAATTCACTTTATCAAAGTAATTTCCATACTCTGCTGTACGTCTGTGAAGTTTATTATTGCAACATGGAGTTCATATTGCATCCTTGCTTGCAGACTACCAGGAGCGTTAGTTTGACTTTAGAATCCTCTTAAAAAAGCGAAAACAACAGACGGTCTGTATGATAATGAGTTTTCCTCTCAGACCATTTATGAAGAAGCTTAGGAACTTTTATAATATTATTTTGATATAGAAGCTTATCAAATTCGCCCCCGCCAGGGCTTTCACATTACATATTTTCTCTATATTTCGCTTTGAAGTAACAATGGCCCTCTTACGTAAATTTTGTCAATAAGGATATACCTGCTTTCGTGAATAAAAGTACTATCTTTTCGGTTTTATTAAAATAATAAAAGGGTTATTTATAGAGCAGCATTTCTGCAGATTTATGAGTGTGCTACGCAGCGTTGATCGTAAGTTCGCGAACTCATTGCTAGGAAACATTGGTTGTAAATAATATCCCACCCAAAACATAAATGTGAAAGGCTGCCAAGTTCGATAATATTGGAATGCTTCGCCTACAAAAGAAGTGAGATCTAAATAAGTACCAAGTTCCATACACAGACCTCAGTTAAAAATGATATAACAAGTTGGCAAGTTTTCACACACTTTGTTATAAACCTACTAAACGCAATGAGTCAAGTATATAATTTTCTATTAAAACTTGCCAAGTTATATCATTTTTAACTGAGGTCTGTGTATGGAACTTGGTACTTATTTAGATCTCACTTCTTTTATAGGCGAAGCATTCCAATATTATCGAACTTGGCAGCCTTTCACATTTATGTTTTGGGTGGGATTTCATTTATTTTTGTAAGGTTTATTTTCTTTTTTTCTTATTTTACTTTACTTTGACTAAATACAAACCTTCGTAACGAATTTTAGGTCGGTACGACCATTGGAAGATATAGATATTTTTTTTGTTTTAGTTCCTTAGGGGTATGAATTTACACCTTCATTATTTTTAAAACCGACTCACACTTGGCCATTTTCAGATTTTTTCCTTTACCTTGACCTAAAGACCTACCTCCATGCCAAATTTCAAGTCAATACGACCATTGGAAGTGGTCTAGGTTTTTGATGAGTGAGTGAGTCAGTCAGTCAGTGAGTGTATAGTAAAAATAGCGATTTTCTGACGTCAATATCTCAAGACCTACAATAGGTACATTAATGAAATTTTGTATTTTAGATAAGTAAGTAGATCTCGACAGATACTAGAAATTTCATATGCGTAGATAAAATAGATTTTGAGTTATAGGTGGGTCGAACTTGGCCCGAAATGGTTCGTGTAATATAACCCACGGCCGGTGTGTCGGTTTTTTGCTCGAACTTGGCGGACACACTGCCGTGTGTCTAGATCAGCATAAATGTCGGAGTCCAATGAGATTGTTCTCAGATAATGGTATAGCGAATATAGACAAACAGTAAATCAATGCTATTATTCTGAAACATCATCAAATCTACTCATTAGATGCAGATTATTAAACGAGTGCAGATTTTTGACAAGTCTCTTCTAAAATTGCGATTAAAAAAGCTGGTTTACGAAATCACTTAGTACTGAAGCACACTTATCACATTTAAGTACCTCTAATAGTCCTCGACAAGTATTGAGCTCACTTCAAAGAGAAGGAATGTCTTTATCAGATCAGATGGGACCGACAGATTATATCGGATCAGGTGTATAACCAGCTGTAAATTGATATATTGGTATTTGGTGTTCGAAATTAGCTGTAGGTTTGTCCTTGTATTTATAGTCTTGTATTTAAGAAGATAGAACATTTAATTGTTGGGAGAATTTTTGTATGCTTTGAGACCAGTGTAGTGGACCCTTAGAGATCAAGTACATACTATGTTCAATAAAGAAGATGTAAATTATAAAGAGGTATCGATATACAGCCAAAATTAATGTCAGAAATCTTTGGAACTAACGAAGTTTTTGACAGAAACTCCATAAAACTAACATGAGAACTTAAGACGGAATATTTACCATGTTTATTAATGTCTATAAGTTTCCGATATTAAAACATTTATAAACATGGTAAATATCCCGTCTTAAGTTCTCATGTTAGTGTTAGTGACCATGTCAGTTTAAAAACTTATATCCATAAAACTAATGTAAAATATTGGTCTTAATCCGAAGATTTTGATTTAAGTCGGCTACTAATGTCGGTCGATACCGAGATTAAACTGTAAGACTATGTACTCTGATCTCCCTTTTAGGTATTACATGCGTTAGATGCCATAAAATATAATTTATTAGTACAGTATCAGCCCTGTTACTGCGTATACCGTTACAGACGTATAAGCCAATATCTTGGAAACTGGTTCATTGCTAGCCGATCCTTGTTGGGATACAGAATCCATCACGATTGAATACAATGTGCTGTTATAACATAGGCGTAATGTATACGCCAATGGATATTTTTATTGGAATTTGCGATATTGGGAATAGATAGGCTGCCTTTTATGCCCCTATGGTAGTACGGCTGACTATAAATGTGCTGATTTGGGACTGAAACATCTTTCGAGGCTATGAATACAGAAGCATATTCTAGAAAAAGATATTTAACTGTTCAAACTTGCATATAACTATCGTAATGTCGTTTTATTAAAGTCAATTTATCTTTTGTTCCAGGCGTCTATGGACCTTCCCCCGGACAAAGCGAAACTGCTACGCAACTATGACCTGGAGAAGAAATGGGAGATCATCTGCGACCAGGACATGGTGCAGGCGAAGGACTCGCCGGCGCACTACCTCAACAAGCTCAGAACGTACCTCGACCCCAAAGCTTCCAGGAGTCACAGGGTACGTAACATAGAATAAATATCAGAATAGTAGGATGTTATCTTTTGCTGTTTCTTAATTAAAGTGACGTCAGTGAAAGAGCTTAAACATGTTTTATGTTAACTTCTTCTAGTTGGTTTACTTTAGGGTGTGTAAAGAAGTTTTATAGAAGAAAGTACTTTTGGAATTATACGCTACATTTAGGAAGTCCCATAGCGACAAGGCACTTTTGATGAAGGTGTACTTAGGCTAAAGTTACCGCTTTTCCCGCGGGCCGCAAGCTATGTTACTAAATAAAAAAAAAAGTTATGATTCGTTGTGACAGCTACGACAAGCGAGTAGACGATAATGTTGCAAAAACACAACATTGTTCCTTTTTAGCTTTCGCCGTCAAAGGATACTATAGAAATGTTAACAAAGTTGCGCCAAGCTCCGTATTGGGCGATACCGTTACACATTGTAAACAATGAGCGGGCATTAGTGGACGATAGTGATCTGTGGCCGCCGGCAATTTGTGGGTACGACACCATTGTGCACTGGAACAACAACGGAAAGGACTTTGTTTTCTTGTAACAACACTGTTAAAACCTCTTTTGTCAGAGAGTGAGTCATCATTCACTGATAGGAGACCTGTTCACCTTCGATCTCTGTGATAGCTCGATGGCAGAGCTTTTGTGCTTGATGCTCTCGGTCACAGTTCTTGTTGTTTTCTAACCTCAGTCTATAATCCTAGAGAGAACTAGAACCTTGCATAGGCAGTATTGTGAGGATGGCACTGATTACAAAATTCTAATAAGTGATTTGTGCCAATAGAGATAAGCTGATTAGAAGCACACATAGATAGTACACAGCTATGTTAGTTACACTTAACTAAGCTTGTTACATAAAAACATCATGCTCTGTACAACACAAACATAGAAAAGCCCTCCAGCTCCCAGTCCCGTTATGTCGCACACAATGACCAATACATCACGTTTTATCGATAGGGATCGCTGGCCAGCCTCAATTTGTGGGCAATCCCAGGCTTCTGTACAACTAGTCGTTACAAGTAATGTGTTAAAGCCTTTTAGGTTTCTTTAATGGAATTGCCTGGGAATCTTAGAAAAAGTCTACTTGTTCCTATTAAGAATTCTGTTCACAACTTTATTGGCTTTTAAGTCACGAGTTATTGATGTCGCGTAAGGATGCAGGCTGAACGCCATTTAGCTGTTTGATTCACTTATTGATGTCTGTGCAATCAAAATTGGAAACGAGAGTTGGGGTGGCTCTGGTTCGTATATACTTTGGTAAACTTTTTTAATATCATCAAATCTGTTGCTCACTTGGATAAGAATATAAGAGTGATTATGAACATTATTAATCTTAATGCTTCTGGAACCACGGACTACCTACGGAAACCCGCTAGGTTTACCGGCGCTCCGGCTCGAAACAGGAGTAGAAACGTGGTGATTTTTAGTCAGTAAGAGTCTGACAGTTCCACTCACGTGTGATTTTCCACCTTAAAAAAAAAAAACTTTATACTAAAATATCTTAAATAGATTCAACTGGGAAAACCCGTCCATCGTATGAAGAGAGCGACTTGATGTTTTCAATATAACAATTGTTATAATGATTCACGTTACATTTGACCTAGTAAAGCTCTCGATTAAACTTGAACTCTCACCAGCTAGACAGCTACTATATGACCTCCAGATTTGGCGCAAACAAACAAACTCGTCTACTGGGGTAATGTAATAGCGTTGTAGATTTTATGGGCACGCCTTCATTATCATGTTTAGAGTTTTGTTTGTGAATAGCGGATAATATTGTTTGTTTTGCTGCGAACGAAAATATTCTTCAGAACTGAGGAGCATTTCCATTCTGTTTGTCTCTTTCCTAATGTGAATAGATGATGAATGTGCAATTTGGTAGAATCTTAGACTATGACGTTTTACAGGCCAAGTTTTATTCAATTTTGGTCTTCTTTCACTAAATGAATTCTTCTTCGTTGACGACATTTCCGAACCGACTTGACCTTCAAACCTACAAGAAAATAGGGTATTCCTTTTTAGAACGCCGGCAACATACCTGTGACTCCTCTGGTGTTGCAGGTGCTCATGGACGGCGCTGATCGCTTATCATCAGGTTATCAGGCTGGTAGTCTGCGCCATATTCCAAACAAAAAATCGATGTTGTTTTGAACAGCTTCTAAAATCTGTCTCATGTTTAGTGTTCTAGTTTATCATCGTGAGTAAATCTATGTACCAAGGCACCTCAGTAAATAATTTAGAAATCGTTAAGCATATAGTTCAAACGTTTTACAATAATTGAATGACCCACCTGTTCATTGATACTTTGTTTTTTACCTGGTCATTACCCGCTGGTTAACTTACCATGATAAATAAACATTCAGCTCAAGGCTCGCGAATGCAATGGCGCAAATAATTATAAGTAAGCTGTATGCCCACGATAATCGTTCTTTTCCTAACGATTATCTTAGAATGTAGTTGTACTATCGCGCCAGAATTTTCTATAGGGGTGGGATATTAATACAGCAGGGGGTCCTAGTGGAAACCAAGTCCCGTTGTCCAATAGATAATCTGCTAGTATCAAAATAGCGGACAACGTAAAAGGAGGTCAATTTTTGACAGCTACACTTTGACTGCCTTGGTCGTAAGTACAACTAGGGGTCTCGGTTTCAATTACCGGGTCGGGCAAAGTAGGTAATACTGGGCTTTTCTCAGTCTTTAGAAAATTTCTCAATAGTAGCACGGAGTCTGGAACTGTGAACCCAGTATATGGCAACACAATATAGCGGCATTACGTGCCGTAATGTGCAACTCTGCCTAACCCTTTCGGGGATAAAAGCATCACGTTGCATACACTGTGGGTGCAAACAGGGTCAAAAATATAATCCACATTCCTTAATAATATTTAGGCATCAAAATTCTCAGTAGTAGTACAAAGTAAAGTCCATTGATAGTTTGCTTTGCCAGATAGTAAAACCTTTTGGGTTCGTGTCGCTCATGCAAACCAGCCATGTTTTATTATACCAAGAATCCTATGTTGATTATATCACGCGTTTCATTGCGCTTAGCCTATAAAACAATTATGAACACAATACAATTGTATGAAACTTAACAATCTAGTGTAGTTTAAAATCTTCATTGCTGTTTTATGAGATGTGCTAATGTTTCTATTACCGACTACATAATTTGTTGAATGCTGCCAAGCAAAGAGTCTAGAGTTCAATGCTATTTTAGGGAAAGTATTGTCCTTTTTTTGTGTTAACCCACATAAGGATTTACTCCTGTGTCGTGAAGTTCACATACACATAACACCCAGACCCGAAACAACAATTTGTGAATCACACAAAGATATGGTCCGTGCGGGAATAGAACCAGCCAGTTGCCCAGCTACTAAGCCAACCGTGCAGTCAAGAATCTTACTGAGATAATATTAGTATAGAGTCAAAAACGGGTCCGATGTACGATAATTCGCTTATCCCCTATTACATATTATGACATATAAATGCCAAAAAACATAATGCACTTCTGCGTACTACATTTTTATCTTCAAAAATATGTTTCAAGAGCGTTATTTTTAGTGTATCGACATCGGCATGTAATATGTGGGTAAAACTCAGTGTAAACACCTGTGTTGTGGTTTGGCAGCTTTTACGTAAACGTGGAGTCGCACGCGCAGGTGCTGGGGGAGATTGTATGTAGATACGATGTATGGATCCACTGACGAACTATGTACGGTTGTTGTAGGAATATTAAGCGAATATTGTGTTTATTTTGTAAATATTCATATGGTTAATGTAAAAAATACAAGTATAAAAGAGATTTCTATGTGATGTACAATTTAGCACGTGACCAATCTCAATTTATTTAAACAAAGATATAGATTTTATACAATTCTAAGTCCTGACATTAGAACTTACCAATAAACGATTCAAAAGTATGTTTTTCGTGGGTAAAGTATGTTTAATGAACTTGGATGTCGCCATTCCTAAATTTGACTTCCCTGTGATTAGAACAAAATAAATCAGACTAATCTGTCCCGGAGTGACACATATACCTAAAGATATGGTTAATTTAGCTTAGAGGCTATCCTCCTAATACCATGTAACGTCCATTACAACGCATTAAATCTACACACTACTCCCATTTTCCTTATGGCGATATAAAAGCAACAGGCGCCTGACAGACGCTCATGTATTTGCCCAAAACCTCACACTTGGTTGTTTTCGACATTTCTTTGTACTTAGCAAATATTGTTATGTGATTTTAGTACAGTTTTTGGGGCATTAGTCATATTGTTTGTTTGTTTGTAAAGACGTAGCAGATTGTAATGTTTTGCTAAATTGATTTATTTTAAGGGAGGAAAATCATCCAATGAATTCTTGCACCTTGGACGAGGCGAGAGTGAGTGTCAGATTCTTATCGACTAATAACCACCCTGTTCTTACTCTTGTTTTTAGAACCGGAGCCCCGGTAAACCCGCTAGGTAGTCCGCAGCTCTAGATCTTGCTGAATTAGTAATCCCAATATTGTTTAACTGTGTCTGTCCTTTACATAAGAGGATTGTCCATAATGTCCACAATTGTCAGGCTGGTTTAAAGTCGTTAGAAATCGTAGTTTGTTGTCATACAACAATAATAAACTTAAAGCACTTAAAGTTATCGATGACTATGTGGGAATCGCTTTGGCATACATATAAAATATCTGTATGTAAAGTGATACTCGTGATGCGAGTTCAACGGTGTCGTTGTGAAGTACTGACGGAGATGTATAAGTGAACCAGGGCGGGCCCTTGTAGGCATGTGGCGCCAAATGTTGCAATCGGAAGAGGTCTTTGGTCATATGTCGCGAGATGGTGAGAGAAACACATACGGTGCCTAACGATTTATATTCATATGTAAGAAGAAAATAGTCACCCAATCTACCCAAGTTCTTACATAACATGGACACAGAAATAATTTAGTATGGAAACCTCATTCATCACGAAAATAATATAATAGGAAATATCTTATTACTTTTACCAACAATACATCCAAAAGAACCTTATTCAATTATTAATATACGGAAACTCTTCAACATACCAAAAACTACTTTCATTCTTAGTAAAGTAATAATGGTACACCAAGAATATTACTAGGACTTCCTCACTTAGCAAATGGCTCCCAATAGAGACATTAATCCAGAACAAGCGCCACAAATTCTCAACAAGAGCTAACTGGCAATTAACCTAGCGTAGAACAAACAGGGGTAACAGTAAATCCCGATGAGAAGATAGATGAGACAAAAGACAGACTAGTCCCCCACAAGACGAGACGCCATTTGACCCCGACACAAGATCACGGCACAAACACATGTTAGGTTATCATGTCAACTAAGGAACTGACGGTTTCCTGGACGCTAATGCAGTTGTGCAAGGTTGAAGTGGTTATCCGTTTTGGATGTACGGAACTTTGTATGTGATGTACTTAATGTGAATAGTTAATTAGAAATGATCACCTATTTTTTTGAGCGGGGTAAATCATCCAATGACTTTTCCTGCCTTGGGCGAGGCGAGAGGGAGTATCAGGCTATTACTGACTAAAAACCACCCCATTCCTACTCCTGCTTTTCGAGCCGGAGCCCCGGTAAACCCACTAGGTAGTCCGCAGCTCCGGAAATGATTACCTATGGGATGCTAAAATAACGGTTTCCGAGATGTCACTGTTAAAAATAATCCTTTAGAGAATTTAAGAAATCTTGAGTGTCAGAAGCTCCAATAAAATACAGGATAATTTATAGCAGAATTATTTCTGCTATAAAATCCAAAGCACACTTTTGTCAATTTTTCCACAGACATAACTCAGTAATTTGGATCACTAGAGCGATGTGATAATCCCTGACCTTTCTTTAATTTTAATTATTGAGGTCGTACGACAGTCGTGTCGCATTGCCCAAAAACGTCGTCTCGCAAATAGTAATCATGTGTGAGTTGTGTGACTCACGTACAAGTACTTGTCGTACGTTTCTGATCGTCCGTTGGTACATGGCATAAGCATGTAAACATTTTAGGCAACACAGATGAATATTAAAAAAATGGTTCAAAAAATCAAGAAATACACAAGGAAGCTCTCCAAAATACCTTTTTAACTTAAACTATTTAGATGACTGAAAAGCCATTTCATTTTATAATTAGAAAAACTAGTCACTCATAGTTCATAGTTAAGTTAAGTTCAATTATAGAAATTGGTAGCTGGACAACGACTATCTTCTTTACTACTTACACAAACCAATTGTAATACATTTAAAACCGCTGCCACTCTTTCATTGTACCGTACCATGAATAGTCATACATGCATCTACAATCGAGATGAATACCAGCACAACTTATATGGACTTAAATTGTCTTATCTATCCGAGGTATAACCTGAACTTTCGCCAGATATGTAGCAGTTGTGTTGGCGGTCGTAAGGTCACTTGATCAGGTCGGGGTAGACCAATTAGGGATGGAGTTTCTTAGTTCCATGTATCATAAGACACGATTAGATACACTCATCTCTAATTCTCTACAGATAGATAGATCATATTTTATGTAAGTTTGTTTTAAGAATCAATAAGAAAATTTTTAAGCTTTTCCTTAGTTAGTCGTTTCAATGCCAATCGCGTAATTCTTTAAACTTTATTTATCTTCGGTTCATCAACAACTTCACTGACTCGCAAAAGCCGACAATAACTCAATATCGCCGAAGCAATAACACATCCATGCCTACAGCTGTTGTCACAATTTCTGTCGTTTTCTCGTAAAGTCCACAATAAATGTTTGTTCTGCGAGCGATGGTTTCCTAAATAAGAATTTAAATAGCTCCCAACGTATGTCTGATGCCTGACCTTTGGTTGATCCACATCATGTAGTCGTAGCTCGTGCAGTCGTGATCGCCACATACAAACATATCTCCCAGTCAGGTCTCGAAGGGTGCACGGGGAGGAGCTACTTTCTCCTCCGTTTACCATTGTAAACTTCGTGATTAGCTGGCGGCATTATCTGCTAATTCTATTTGAGCTTCGTTTATTAAATCCTATCTACTAATGCGCACTCGATTCTTGTTCTAGAAACCGATTTAATACTACCTATTGGGCTATTGATCCAATCTATTAGTACATTGTGTCGAGTACAAGTGAAAATGCTAATGTATGCACTTTGTTTTTTCAGAAACGAAAAATGGTCGGCGACTCAACTTCGACGCAAGTCCTCAGGGACTTGGAGATTTCGTTACGAACAAACCATATAGAGTGAGTATAATGTCATTATTGTAATCATTTTTTAAATAAACTATTATTATGAAGGAATGCGCAATCGTATTACATCATGGAAGACAACTTATGTTTAGCAGAGGATCTAAATAAGATGTACTATCAGGATGATGAGCATGAGTAGTAAAAACAAACATCAAACATCTTGCTTTATGAAGTTATCCCCATGGAAATGGAGTATTGTAACAAGTATAATACTACAAACCAGTAGTGCACAGCACTCGGAGCTTCTGGCACAAAATATCAACTTTATGTTGTCCCATAACTGTTTGGACGGGTGCCAGAAAATTATGTACCGTTTAAGGATAGCTCGCGTATTTCTTCCTGACAGCCGGGTGAAATGTAACACACTGCTATCGTAAATATTGTTCACTATTTATGTTTTGTCCAATGACTTCGAGTCGTTCAAGCTAGATTTGTAATGGATATCAAGTCGTGCCAAAGAAGACTCTTTTACATTTCATACCTATCTTTATCTCATTTACTAGACATTGTTTTATGTCTTGCTTTTGGAAAACACAAGAAAAATCTATCCCACTACCGTTTCTGAATAAAAAAAGAATACTATACCATGATATTTATTTATCCCTAGTACATTCAGTTCGATTCAACAACTACACATTAAACTGACGCATTTGTGACATAGGTAACAAGATCTATTTTTCACTTTCCAGATGGGTGCGCGAATTCCTAAACGAACAAAACCAGGGTCTGGACGTGCTGATCGACTACCTGAGCTTCAGGCTCAGCATGATGCGGCATGAGCAGAGGATCGCACTCGCTAGGAGTCAGTCCAGCGATGGGATCAACCAAGGTACGGTGGACATTACCTATGATCATAGTGGAAGATTAAATCTAGCATACTAGTAACGTCTCTGGTGTTTCGAGTGGTGGGCGGCGACGATTGCTTACCATCAGGTGATCCGTCTGCTAGTTTACCGGCTTATACCAGAAAAAAAAAACTTTTAAATGGATGTAGAACACCTTGGTTCATAAAGTGATACCTAAGTCATTATATGTAAAGCTGACTGTAGAATAGAGTACGTATTTTCGTAAACTTCGATTATTGTAGTTAGTGGTTACTAGTAGTATTTACTTTAGAACATAACGAGTTGAATAAATGAATCCACATGAATAACACCACTTCACCTGCTCTTATACCTATTTAGTCACTAGAATTTACTCTAGTAAACGCACGTCCCTTACATTAACCCCTCTTCATCACCATCCCCAGTAAACACAACAACATCAGAATGCAGTGGTCCAACAGAAACAGGGTCCACAATGTCGGCTTCGTGGCGGCGGAGGGCGCGCAGTGCAGAGGCCGAGTGTGAGGGTGCAGCGAGCCCCGCCGTTGCTAGGCGACGGACGAGGCACGCCGCCCGGCTGAACATGGGCGCCTCCACCGATGATATACACGTCTGCATCATGTGCATGCGGGCTATCATGAATAATAAGGTGGGTGTTAGGATTTTGGATTTTATTACGTTAGTGGTAGGGTTAAAAGTCACTTAATATTATATCTTGACTGCACGGTTGGTGCGGTGGTTGGGCAACTGGCTGCCGTGCAACGGGTAGCGGGTTCGATTCCCGCACGGAGCAACTCTTTGTGTGATCCACAAATTGTTGTTTCGGGTCTGGGTGTCATGTGTATGTGAACTTGTATGTTTGTAAACGCACCCACAACACAGGAGAAAATCCTAGTGTGGGGCAACGTTTTTTTAAAAAAATAAAATGTAAAAAGAATATGAAGTAAACTTCCTTTTTGAATGACAGCAAGGCACTGATAACTCCTCTGGGGTTACGAGTGTCCATGGGCAGCGCTGATCGTTTACCATCAGGTGATCAGTCTGATCGTTTGCCCTCACAGAAGTAATAAAGAGTAAACTAGTAATTTCTAAAGTCCTATACTGAACTAGATATTTTTTAAAGTACTTTTTTAACACTGTCATTTAAAAACTAAAATTGGTTAACTCTTAATAAATATCTTAATCTATTTTTTTCCTTTCAGTATGGCTTCAACATGGTGATCCAGCATCGTGAAGCGATCAACAGTATAGCTCTCTCCCTGGTCCACCACTCGCTGCGGACCAAAGCCCTGGTGCTGGAACTGCTGGCTGCCATCTGCCTGGTCAAGGGCGGCCACCAGATCATACTCTCTGCCTTCGATAACTTTAAAGAGGTCGTTGGAGAGCCCCGGCGGTTTCACACGCTCATGGAGTACTTTATGAATTATGATAATTTTCATATTGAGTTTATGGTGAGTAAACTAAAATATTTTTTGGTAAATTAAGTTATTAAAGTATGAGTCGTAGCGCAAGACCTAGGAACCTGTACCAAAAGCACTCATAATATCACGTGTAGCTGTTTGTGGAGGGCAGATGTAAAATATTGACAATCACTACCTTTAGTAAGGCGTTCTGATTGGCTGTTGTTTCGATTACTTTAAACGTAAAGCAAACTCATACTAATCGGGTACTGATTTGGTTCATCTAATAAAGATTCAGAGTTAAGGTCCCAATTCAGTTGTTCACAGGCTAAAAACGGTCATTGCGCAATTCAATATATTCTTTGTACGAACTGCTAGGGAGTGGAACTCCTTGCCGGAGTCTGTGTTTCCTGATGGGTACAACCTGGGTGTCTTCAAAGCCCGAGTGAATAGGTTGCTTATGGGCAGACGTGCTCCACCGTAGGCCGCATCATCACTTACCATCAGGCGAGATAGCGGCCAAACGTCGGCCCATTCAATTCAAAATAAAAAAAAAATATTTTGCGCAATTTAATGCGATGTTGCGCAAAGATGCGCAACCGACATTACAAACTTTATAATCTTCCTTTATTTTTATCATGTACTTAATATTACGTGCTCTTCTCCAGGTGGCGTGCATGCAGTTTGTGAATATAATAGTGCATTCTGTGGAGGACATGAACTTCAGAGTGCATCTACAGTATGAGTTCACTGCGCTAAAGCTGGACGACTATCTCGAGAGGCTACGGTTGTGTGAGAGCGATGACTTACAGGTGAGAGAAAATAGTAGAGTATTGGCAATGTCCTGTCATCAAATTCACAATATTTCAAAGATTGACAAAATCCATTTCAGCATTAGATTTTTAATTTTACTGTTTTGTGTTAAAGTTCAAAATTAAATTGACAATGTCTAGGAATATGTAAAAACTGCATTACAACATTGTCTTGTTGCTCGTTTGCTCTATCTATTATTTGTATGTATAATTTACATAAATGTGTATGTAATCAGGTGCAAATCTCAGCGTACTTGGACAACGTGTTCGACGTGGCCGCGTTGATGGAGGACAGCGAGACCAAGACTGCAGCTCTCGAGAAGGTCAACGAACTCGAAGATGAATTAGGACATGTGAGTTATCTGACTAATAATTGAATAGCAGAAATGCGTAATGAATTTTATAACACAAAATCAACTTGAGATGGGATATTTACCATGTTTATTTATGTCTATGAATATCCGATATTTCGGCCTTTTGCAAGCGCCATGATCACGGATGAACTGGAGTATGCGGGTGGATTTGTCTGCTCATAATCATCTCAAGTTCTAATTGTAGTGTTAGTGACCATGTCAGTTTAAAAACTTATATTCTAAAATCAATTTTTAGCGATACCATCCAATATTTCTCAAAAAAATCTACAATAAAATGTATTTAAACATTTTCAGGCACACGAAAGAATGGCGGCACTAGAGAGAGAAGCTATAGCGAAGCTGGCGACCCTGGAGTCGGAGCTGGCGGCTGTTAGAGCCGAGAGAGACCAGCTCGCTGAGGCCAGGAGACAGGTCGTGGAGGAGGTAAGCAATCACATTTAATTTATTTATTATTTATTTAATTCAAAAGTTACAACGGTAGACAACCAATTAAAGCAACTTACATACATAACGTAAAACGCCTTGCAGTACTTCAGGCATTCCGACAAAATCTCCTTCCATCCATCCACGAACAGGTCATTGGTCTCTCATTAATGATGAGATGACTTATAACGCGGGTAAGACTTCTTAATTAGGTTGCATGGGTCCTTCCAACCGGCCTATCTGGAAGTCATGGTGAACGTAATATATCTCTTTCTCTTTTACTCTTTTTACAAAAAACGTTGCCCCACACTAGGATTTTCCCCTGTGTCGTGGGTGCGTTTACAAACATACAAGTTCATATACACATGACGCCCAGACCCGAAAAACACACAAAGAGTTGCTCCGTGCGGGAATCGAACCCGCTACACGTCGCATGGCAGCCAGTTGCCCAGCCACCGCGCCAACCGTGCAGTCGAAGCTCTACAGGAAGAAGATCTACAAGCCACAATTTAACATAAAATAATCGTATTATTGTCCTCCAGGTATCGACGCTACGTCGCGCGCAGCAGGACTCGCGCAACCGGCAGTCGATGTTGGAGTCCAAGGTCCAGGAACTTGAATCTCTCACCAAATCCCTGCCCAGGGGAGCTTCCAGTAAGTACACGACTTTATTTTGTTAGCAGTAAGAGTGATTTTCATTTGTCAGCAGTTTCTTTATTATGAAATATAATAACACCCGTATTCACAAACGATACTCTGCGGTCTCTTAGTGCGCGCGAGCGCACAGGGCCCCTTAATCTAATTCATAAACACTACTTGAGTGACAGCTGGTACTATGCGTCCTTCAAAATGAACGCACAGCTAAAGTAGCCTGCCAGCTGTTTTAAGCAACGCATAGCCATTGTCAATGGCAATAGATGTCACAAGGTTTATTTCTTGTTAGAGAAATATAAGTATTTTTCGGACAGACAGACAGTTGTGTTTAGGGATCCCGATTTTGTTATTGTATCCATATTTGTGAATATAAAACCAACACAAATATTAACAAAATTGTTCTTGGATACCGGTAACTGTTTATGTTTTGACGTTGTTGTATGACAACTCAAAATTGTTCTTGGTTACCGGTAACTGTTTATGTTTTGACGTTGTTGTATGACAACTGATATGAACGTCAAGCAGCGACGTGAAATACGCAACATACGAGAACCAATCACAGAGCTCTATTCAACGCTACGGGTTTGCTTAGACAAGGGTCGCTTGAGTATCGTTTATGAATTGAAAGGCTTGCCAGATGATACGCAGTGAGAAATGCCTTACTTCGCAGAGCGTTGCTACTTCACTGAGGAAAGTATCGTTTGTGAATACGGGTGTAAATCTTCTTACTTCCAGTGGGTGCTATATCCTCACACGCGTTATGCAACGGCACTACAAATGGTCACGGCGGTTCCTCTCCTCCCCTTCCAAACGGTGATACGCCGACATCAAAGTGTCCCCCTCCCCCTCCGCCACCCGCGCCGGCCCCGCCCGCACCACCCGCACCCCCTCCAGCAGCCCCATGTCCCCCACCCCCTCCTCCACCACCGCTGCTAGCTCCCGCACCCCCTCCCCCCGCACCCCCTGCACCCGGCCTCATGGCACCCCCCATGCACACAGACGCCATGACCATCAAGAGGAAGGTGGATACTAAGTATAAGCTGCCCACGCTCAACTGGATCGCGCTCAAACCTAATCAAGTAAGTGGAAATGTGTTTTATTTGTTATACTTTGAATGAAATTGCGTTTAAAAAAACATTTTGTGTGTAATTGCGATTGAAATAAGTTTAATGTTAAGATTATATTTTATTTCAATTAAAATTCAATGATTTCAAATATAAAAATACCGTATAAGTTTTTAAACTGACATGGTCACTAACACTAGTATTAGAACTTGAAACGGGATATTTACGGCGCTTGCAACAGTGCCGAAATATCAGAAACTCATAGAAATAGAAAAACATGGTAAAAAAATACCTTTTTTAGATTGAATACCATCTCTAAACAAGTTTAACTAATCACACCCCCTCCCCCCTGCAGGTACGCGGCACAATATTCAACGAACTAGACGAGGAGCGCCCCCGCCGCCGGATCAACTTCGCGGAGTTCGAGGAGAAGTTCCGGCTGGGGGGCGCGGTGGGCGCCGCCCCCGACCCCGACAGCGACACCCTCGCCTCCTTCCCCAGCAAGAGGTTCAGGAAACCAGACACCGTGTCGTTGCTGGAGCATACAAGGCTTAGGAATATAGGTATGGTATTTGTTAATGTGGTGAAACTTTTTGCTAAACAGAAATACAATATAATGTTGGTGTTTTTCGTACGATTGTTACTGGGCTTTAAAATAGGGAAATGATTTGAAGATGGATCCTTAAATTTAAAACGTAGTACACACTCTAGACGCCAGATCCCGAGAACAGTATCTATAAATCTGTATGCAAACCTATTGTTTTGTAAACATGCATTATGACAAAAATTACTGCAATTCTATCTACTCCTTACTGTTTAAGCAAGTAAAATATTAAATATGATCTATTCATGTTCATATCTCCTAGTGAAACCAAAAATCTATAATCTAACTTACTATTGTCTATTACAGCAATATCAAGAAGAAAGCTCGACACACCCGTAGAAAAGGTGATCGCAGCCGTCAACAGTTTAGACCTCAAACAGCTACCACTAGAAAGCGTAGAGATCCTTCAGCGTATGGTGCCGACAGAGGCAGAACAGAAAGCATACAAAGAATATGTCGCTGAGAAGAAACCAATAAACCAACTAACGGAGGAAGACAAATTCCTAATGCAACTGACCAAAGTAGAACGCATATCGGCGAAGCTCTCCATCATGAGCTATATGGGAAATTTCTTCGACAACATTCACCTGATCACGCCGCAAATACATGCCATCATTTCTGGCTCCTCCTCAGTCAAATCGTCCACAAAACTACGCAATGTACTGGAAATTATTCTAGCATTTGGTAATTATTTGAATAGTAGTAAGCGGGGGCCGGCGTACGGTTTCAAACTGCAGTCTTTGGATACGCTGATGGATACCAAGTCGACGGATAAGAGAATATCTCTCCTGCACTACATCGTGGCCACCATTAGACAGAACTTCCCCGAGCTGATGAACTTCGATACCGAGCTGCTGTACATCGATAAGGCGGCTCAAGGTGAGTTATGTTTTGTGCATTGTATCTACGTTTGTATGTAGGATTGTCGCTATCATTTAGTCAACCAACGATTTGGTTTCAATTGCAAGATATTTTTGTTTTGGCCCTACTAGATGGTGCTGTTGTACTATAAAGTCTTGTTAGTGATCGATTAATGATTAAAAAATATCAAATATTAATTAACTTATGCGATATTACCAACGATGCGCGTTAATTGTTGTTATGTTGATGGAAAATCGAGTCCTAGAAACATACTTCTTGAAGTTTCGTTTCATATTTAAATGATTTAAAACTTTGCCTTGTTTAATTCTATCTATGTTATATAAGCTCTATTCGTGTTGTATAAGTAAATTATAATGATTGTATGGCGCAGTGTCCCTGGAGAACGTGGCGGGCGACGTGTCGGAGTTGGAGCGCGGCATGGAGCTGGTCCGGCGCGAGGCGGAGGCCCGCGACTGCCTGCGGGCCGCGCCCCACGTGCTGCGGGACTTCCTCGCCAACGCCAGCGACAAGCTGCGCCGGCTCCGGGGGGAGACCAAACATGCACAGGTAACAAAGAGGGTGTCCCTATGACCCCTACTTGTGGGGATGGGGGATGAGGGAAATGTTGATACCACTAAACGTTTACTGAAAAATTATGTAATATTTCTTGTGTTATCTTTGTCTTTACCTAATAAAACATACTTCTAAACAAAAACTTAATCTGCTATGCTGATTGACAGTCCTAAAGAAATTCCCATTGTCCCAGATTTTTACTTCTCAATGAAAGTTTTCTTATTATTATTAACACTAAATAAGGAAAACAGGCTTAGTACTATCTCTTATTTTATACAAATATGAAATGAAATGTATATATGTACATTTCTGCAGGACTCGTTCGCGTCCTGTGTGGAGTACTTCGGTGAGGCGCCGCGAGGCTGCGACGCCAATGCTTTCTTCTCGCTGCTCGTCCGGTTCACGAGAGCGTTCAAGGTAAAGTCTTCTGTTCTTAACAATAAGGTTTATATTCGCTTGAATTAATTTTTAATTTTTACATCTTTAAAACGAGTAGATATAAAATGGTTGATAAAATGCCAACGGATATATAACACTTGTTTCACGTAGTCTTTTCATTATTAATATTAGAACTTAAGACGATATATTTCCCATGTTTATATAATATGCCTATAAGTTTCCGATATTTCGGCACTGTTGCAAGCACCATGATAACGGATAAACTGAATATCTCGTCTTAAGTTCTAATATTAGTGTTAGTGACCATGTCAGTTTAAAGTATTTTGATTACCTACTTTAAACTTTTTTCATTGATTAACATTACTAAAGTCCCCGTTGTACGGTTCCAGCAAGCAGACGCGGAGAACGAGCAGCGCCGGCGGCTGGAGCAGGCCGCGCAGCACGCCGACCACGTCGACCCCAACAAGGCCAAGCTCGCGCAGAAGAAGCAACAGGTACGCCATACTCGCCCCTACACACCTACACGTACAGACCATATTACCGTGACCAGATACAAAGGGAGTTGAGTTTTGTTTAGAAGATATATTAACTACAATTATACATTTCCCATTGGTAAAAGTTTACGGTAACTGTCAATTTTATTCTGCCTAGATGGCGCCACTTTCGAATTAGGTCTTGTTTGACAACAGTTTTGAAGCAAAATGGTTTCATGTATACAAAGACGATCAAAATTTTATTTCATGAGATCAAAATATTTCAAATATCGTCCAAATATAATAAAATATAAATATTCATCTCCTTATAATGTTATTTTTCCTATAATAAATATTCTAAACCCAGCTTAACTCCATAATAAATCGATGTTGCATAAACTGTTAGACTCGCTTCGATGGCTCTACATAACGCTTCCAAGGTGAATGGACAGTAATTTGATGTAGAGTTTTGAGTGCACACTTTGATTACACAAAAGTAAAAAAAAATATTTGAAGGAAACTTTTCATGCACAGAGCGCGTTCGGCGCTCTGATTGGCCGGCTCGAATGAACCAACCAATAAGAGCGCCAGACGTGCTCTCGTTTCGATTTCGTTAAACGTAAAACAAACTCGTATTAAGACCTCTGAGCCCCGAACGTGCTCTCGTTTCGATAACTTCAAACGTCAAGCAAACTTATACTAAGGGTACTGATGTTAAAAGGGTATCATTAATAAAAAAAATGCTCGTTGTAAATATTCGACTCCATCTTCATTATACCATTTTATTCAGATTTTGCATTTGGTTTACATACATTTGGTTGATCATTGTGGTACATCGGCGAATCAAAGTGTGCTACTTGTTGATGCATTCTGTCTACTGTAGCCAGTGACTCGACTTTCTAAATAATGTACTCATATTTTCCACTAATTTTGTTTTTTTTTTACATAATTTTTAATCACCTTTATTTGTGCTTTAATTGTCATTAATGTTAATTGCTTTTATTTAAACATTTTTTTATTATTTTCTATTAATTGTTAAAGGTGATTAAGAAGTCAGGTTTGATTTTGATTTCACTTGCAGTCTGTACATAAAGATGTGTGAGTGATGTGCATTAATACTGTGATTGGAGGTGACAGGTAGACAACATTACATACAACACATGATGTAACATGCTATTTAGTGGTGGCGGTGTATTACAGCTAACGGTGGATATCGCAACACTCAAAAATACACAGGTAATGAAAAACTACCAAATTTTGACAAAGTGTTGCCATATCAACCAGTACAAAAACTACCAAATACAAGTAGTAGGTGATGGTAACACCATAAACTTTCTCACAGAGGTTTAACTACGCGGCCGTCAGCGCAGGCCTATTGCAGCAACACTTGTCACAGTTGAGGCACAGTCTAGAGCCCGTGTAGGCCTGCCCGGCCTCAGGCCAAGGCCTAACTTATAGGAGTAAGTCCAGTTGACACTGACGGGGAACCACTTGAGTGTGCGTGTGTACTAACCACTTTTGGGTGGGATCGGACGGTGGGTAATGGGTGTGGCTGGTTTATACATGGGGTCTAATTTTTATCATACTTTAAAAATAAGTTTAAATCCATCCATTCATCCATTTAAATCAATCCACAGTGATATTCTTGAATTCCTTTGTGTATTAATCCGAATTAATTGCGATTTATTTAATACCTCAATTACAGCAACAATTCAGGTTTAATGTTTTTCTCATTAGTAAACTTTTCCATCACGATTACATACACAGATTCATAAGTAATTTAATTTTATTGCAAAAGCCATGATACAGAAATGTTTTTTTTTTTAGTTATGGCAAAAGACACCATGTTAGTTCACCCCGATTTTCTATCCCCCAAAATGACCCTAAACCGGCTATACCTATTACACACCAATATTCAGGCCTCGGAGTGACTAATAGACCTTGAGAAAGATGCAGCATGCTTTTGGGGACTCGAAGTCTGGACTGGTTGATAACCCACTCGCCTAGCATGCACACGACCATAGTAACTCGCACCACGGTTCAAGGGGGACGGGGGAGTGATGTCTTTAAGCTATAGGGGGATCTTAGATATTATATGGTGGTTTCTTTAGAGGACTTGCTCTTGATTTTAAATGATTGTTTTTGGGTCAATATGAAAGTTAATGTATTGCAAATGTGGGTTGTAAAGAATACCAGAGATATTTAGTTGACTTCTGTGTTTGATATTATTTGTAAATAATTCAGTTTGTCTCTTTATGTATTAACAGCCCATAACATGCAAGTATTGGACTGTAGGTTCGAGATCAGGGTTGTTGCGGATGCTGATTTTTTCACATCCGCGGATGAGGATGCGGATGCGGATTCCAGGGGGCAAACATCCGCGGATGCGGATGCGGAAGCGGATCTTTAGAAAAATCTTAAGTTTTGGGAGAAAAATTTAAAAGACAAGCCAAATAATCAGTAAAATTATAAAAAAGCAAGTCAAGTACTATTAAGTACTAATTATACATTTTAGTAATTAAAATAATTGATTTCTTATTGGTCAATTAGCACGAGGGCGCGACACGCGCCACTCGCCGGACCCGCCCCTTTCTTTCTTGTACTAACCTGCAACACATTCGCATCCGCATCAGCTCCGCATCGATTTTTGCGGATGCGGATGCGGATGCGGATGCCTAAATCAATGCGGATGTTTCGCATATGCGGATGCGGATGTAGATATTCGCAACATCCCTATTCGAGATATAAGAGGGTTTACGATCACTACATGTTTCAAATTTTATAATAATACTGTAGTTAAAATATATCTTAATCTCATGCTGGAGAAAATAACATTTGTTTTTTGTCAAATGAAAATTATCTGTAAACACATTAATTTAAAGTGGATTTTACTTTAACACTTATTCTGAAACTTGACTTTCATTTGATCCGAAAACGATTCAAAGAACAAGAGCAGGTGTATAGAAATTGTGATTTTATGTAAGGTGTTGGTTCTTAAAACGTGGTTTGTTGGAGGGTAGCAAGGTATTAACATATTGCACAAACACACAGTAACTTTACATCTACAGTATAATTGGTCATCTCAGTGCATGAATCCATTTCCGACACACGCCAAAAATATTTCACTTCTATATAGGTACAAACGGCCAAAGTTTGTGGTCGCTCCAAAGTAAACAGTTTTGCATAACGTGCGTCCCTGTATGCACGCAAAATGGGCTCCTAAGGAAGACCTTTTTTAAAACAAAAATTTTAAGGTTTGTTCACTGTGCTTGGAGCTTCCACTAATTTTGGCTGTAATTCTATCAATAGGTAATACTTCTTTGATATGAAGCATGGTGTATGGGCATTGTCGAAATAGAGTCCTGTCGCTATAGATCCAAGGTTGTCTTTCCATTGAATGAAACCAATACCCCTTACTCCACGTGTTACACCTCTTAGAGTGTGTACTGCCGTACTTAGAGACATTTAATGGTTACTTAAACTATTCCTTAGTAACGATTTTGTTCCGAAAACAATTGCTAAGGACAGGGTTAAGTAACCATTAAGTGACTCTGAGTACGGCGGTAAGTGAGACGAAGATAGATTAATAATGATCTCTTCACGGATCAGGATTAAGAACATTATTTTCTTTTTTAGTTTTCCATCATTGAGTTATCATGACATTATGTTTATATTTTCCCAAAATTACTACGCCAGACGAAAGGTATTTGTAAATTATTTAAATTACACGTGTAATGTAATTAATTGGTAAAACAAATATTTTCGTCTGGCAACATTTTGTTCTGTCAAAATATTGGTGTTTACACACGAAACTTATTTATATATTTATGAGATGTATGATATGAAATGTAAATATATATTTTGTCTTAATGCTGCACTTGCAACTTGCATGGATCTAACAGGGAATGTGTTTACTTACTAAGCTAATTTATATTAATTTGTAACTATGTAGTGTTGTGACTCTTGTTATAATAGCTAGATACGGTATTTTTATTATAATTTTAGTGCTGCAAAATTTTTGAAACGATTATCCGCTCTTTGTCAATTACTTCTGCATTATTTTTGTTTTTGGATATGTTTTGTTTTGTTACTGTGAAATATTGTTATTCAATGTAGCTAAAATTCCAATCTTAATTCCAATGTTATATGGCCTTTTTTCCTTTAGCTATTGTGCGTAGAATAGGTTTTTACTTCAACTTGATAGATAGCTCTTAGCATGCGTATACCCATAGCATTTAAATTACCTTCTATAGCAAAATAATTATTTAAATTCAATATTAATTCAAATTAATGTCAACAGGAGGCTGTAATCAACGAATTAAAAACGAAATCTCAGGCCGTCGGCGAAAAGAAACTGCTTCACCAAGACGAGGTATACAACGGAGCGCTGGAGGACATCTTGCATGGCTTAAGGAGCGAGCCCTACCGCCGCGCTGACGCCGTCCGGCGCTCGCACCGCCGCCGCATCAACTCCCACCGACTGTCCAAGGGACTCGAGGAACTGGATGTATGATACGAGCTCGACTCCAGTGACGCACTGGAATCCCCCGTACAAAACGCAGTCAACTCCATCAACGCTAGGTGCAACACGGACAAAAAGAAACGGCGCAAGGACCTCGAGATGGTCCACAAAAAACAATCGATAGCTATCTACAACATAGAGGACAATGTGACTGAGTTCCCCCCCAGCGAGCCCCGGAAGAGGTCCACGTACCGCGTGGCCCCCGCGCCCATGGACTGCGAGGTCGAGGAGCGCTGCGAGCTCATCAAGTCTACTTACGAAGTCATTTCGAAGTACACGAGAGCCATGTTTGATAAACAAAACGAAACCGTCGTATGAACGATGTGCCTATTTTATATTTCGCGTGTATTGCACTCATTTACTTAGTCTTAAATATATATTCAACGTTATTGGCTTGTAGTTAAATTGGCCTAAAAGGTACGGAGTTATAAACGTCCAATTACAGACAATTCGATTTTTGAAACCGTTAAGTGTTGCCATTTAAAAATAATTACCCTGAAAGCCGGGTGCAATATATGTAAGAGTATACTAACTTTGATACGCCTACGATTCATTCCATTCCACACGCGACAGCGATATCCAGTATTTTGCTACGATACCATTTACACGAGTGTTTTTAATTTTCTATACGAAAGCTTAGCTTTTAGTATTTTTGTATGTGCCCATAGCTAATTCAGACACTCAATAAAATACTTTTTAATGGAACTGAGTCACGAATCTCAAGCACAAAATTAAAAAGAATAGGACCAAATTCGAATATAGAATTCAATAGAGAAATCTCGTGAAGCTATGGGCAGTTAGTCCCGCTAGATCAAAAATGGCCTTTGAAATTAGACGCACAGGTTTTGTACCGCGATTTTTTCGAATTTTAACATAGGAAATAGGTATAAATGTAACAGTGTCCTTATATATGTACACATATACACGAATATGAACCAATAAACGATTTTTAGTAATATATAATTGATAAATATAGTATGTAACATACGCATTTATGATAATAGCATTTTTACCTACTTGTGATAGTTCAAATTTCTTTTGTAAACGATATAATGTTTATTGGCTCCCTTGTTTTCCTTTTAAAATACAGTAATTATTTTATCATGCATAGTTTAAGTGTAAGTGTTCTTGTTCATCTATTGTGAACTTTATTTCCTTTGAGTAAAGTTGAAAGCCAGTTGATTCATCAGTATGTTACTTTCAAAATAAAAACAAGGGTGTCTGCATGTATCTGATATTAGTCCTTACATGACACTGTAGCTGTAATTATATTATTTATACGATTCTATTCCAACTAGATTAAGTTTTGTATACAAACCTTCTCCCCTATAAAATTTATAATTTTTTGATCTGGCAATAATCTGATTTGAAATTCGAATAAGTTAATTTAATTATTGTAAATATGTGTTCGTTTTTCACCCTGTGAAAGTTCCAATTTCAGAACTATACACGTTTAAATAGAAAAATGTAAATATTGTATTTTTTATATTATTATCTATTCACTCAAGTTACTTGAGCATTTAAGCGGGCAATATAATTTTTAATGTACCTATGTATTTAATAATATGCCTGAAATCGGTACTTTTACATTATAATTATCGAATGAATAAGTTTTAATTAATTTAATTGATCCAGTGGATGATATAATTTAATATATTGTATGTATGATGCTTCAGCACTTACCTGGGCGCGTAACGTTTGTAATACAATAAAATAATTCAATTATTTAAGAATACAAACAAGAACTCCCTTGTTTTCTATTCAAAATGGCGCAATATGGTCCGCACAAAACATAATTTGATTTATTTAATTAATTGGGAAGTAATCAATCAGTTTTTTTATGATTATTTTGTATGTATTTACATCAATGGCTACGCTCTCAGGTTTCGTTATAAAATAGAGGTGCTTTACCGCACAGTAGCTTCTAATTACGTTTGCTAAGTCATGACAAAATGATGAAAATGAATATTCGTTCGGGAGTTGTATAAGATATACAGGGTTACGTTAAACAAAATGTTTGCACAAATTTTAATTGATTTTAGACAATTTTATGGTTGTTTCGTAATTTGGGATGGAGACAAGTAATACTAAATTAATATTAAATTGGATAATGTCGTTCTAAAACCATAATTTCTTCTGAAATAGCGAAATATTGTTTGTTGGGTTGTAAAATAAAGGCGACAAGATATCAAATTACATGACTTTTTCTCACTTATTTTTACCGCACAAATGCTAGAAATTGCGAAATGACCATAAAATTGATTAAAATAATTTTATATCGAGTCTTATTATTGCGTTGTGTATTATTATTGTCGATACAGTTTCTCAAGTTATACGTTTTTCGATATTATTATTATTATTTCCCGAATACACATGATAGTGCCTTCTCTATCATTAACAATCGTACCCACCATTTTACCCCACCATAGAGGTAAAATTACCCAGATTTCTTCAATGTTGCCAAGAGATAAAATCGTGTAATTTTTTCATGTTAATAAATCAGTTTATGGAGTTACGGTTTAATATTAATTTATTATAGTTGAGCGTTTTGTTTATAATTTGTATTTTATTTCTTGGCGATATTTTAGTAGTCTGACTGTATTTTATTATTGTATTATTCTACCCGCTACGTACCTATAATAAGATGTATTTTTAAATAGTATTTCAAATAAGTGTAATGTAACAGTATGTGCCTATCCAATTTTTTATTCATCTAGCAATAACTTGCTTTAAATATTACATAGTACCAAATAATTTTAAACTCTTTATACCTATGTAACATGTAACCATTTTTATATAAGACTATATACCCAACTTGTTCCTTTTAAAAGTATTTCTTAAAATTAAATATACATTTTAAAACCTTTCATTTGTATTCGGGAACTATTTAAGTTTAGTAGAAATTTATAGAAACGTTTTGTGTATAGTTATGTATTCGATTTCTGAGTTTTTGTTAGTATCGCATGTACGCTAGCATAGTAACAGTATTCGGATGCAATAAAATAAATAAAACATACATCTAATTAACAGTGATTTTATTTAACCTTGTATATATTTTATGTGTCATGTAGCACCTTATATCTATAGTTATATTGAGACAAAGTTTCGTGGTCATTTTTGCGCTTCATAGATGGCGCCACTTGCGAGTTAGATCCTATCAAGTCTAATGAGTAGTAATGAACACTTCAGTGAATATATGAAAGTCTACACTAGTGCCATTAGCAGAAAATTTGCTGTATGAAGAAAGTGAGAATATAATTATATAAAATCATCGAATTATGTAGTCAAAACATCACTCTTAATTTTATTATAATACAGTAGAAGCTCCTTATTCGCGCTTCCGTCATTCGCGTTTTCACTATTCGCGGATTGAAAAATTGCGACCCAATTCCGAATCGAAATATCGGTGCGTAACCTAAAAAAATACATTCGCTATCCTTTGTCAACGCATCAGTAGAAGGATAAAAAAATAAAATACATACATACACTCGAAAAACATAACCCTCCTTCTGGCGCAGTCGGGTAAATAGATCTTATTACAGCTACATCTAGATTGTGACTTCTGCCTAAACCTAGTGTGACCTAAACCTGATGATAATAATATTATCATCAGGCAATCTGTATGATCAGAAAGTTCAATTAAACATTTTTTTTATCTACTATTTGCTTCTTAATTTCGTCATCTAGGAACGTATCCCCTATAACCCCATACAAATTACCAATCCATATTCACGGTTTCTGTATTCGCGGCATATTTACGGAACGCATACCCCGCGAATAAAGAGCTTCTACTGTATTAATAATTATAGAACTTCCAGTGAATTTTATTACATAGGACTTGTGACTTTGTGACAATTGTATTCGAAATACAATACATTAAACTATCAAAACAAGAAAGTAAATAATATTATTTGATAAGTATTAAAAAAGTTATAAAATAAACTATAACTATGAAAACAATTCTTTGGTCCTAATTACTTAAACATTTAGAAACTCCAATTATAACCTAGTACTAGAAAAAATATTATTTAAATAGATAATCTATACCCAATTATAATAAATTTTGGAATAAGTGCAGGTACTTAGTCTAATTTGTAGATTTCATAATCCTACATGAAAGTGAGATCTGAGTATATCTGTGAATCATTTTACATAAGTACCAATTAAGTCTAAATATAAAAGAAAATAATAATTATACAAAATGGAATATTAGTTTGAGAAGCATTAACTAAAGCAGATTATTTGATCGTAAGTACTGTAAATATTATTTAAAAAATTAATGTCTTAAAAAAAGGTTTATTAAACCTTCAACCTCTATGTACCCTTACATTTTGTTTAACCCTAAATGAGCCCATTCAAAAAAGGAAAAAGATCAAGTACTTGTAAAGGTAAGCGTCCACATCATATGCATTGCACACATTCCGTATGACGTCATCAGTATGCATCGAATGTAGGCATTGCCGATGATGCGGACCAGTGGACGCAGTTGTTTGAGATACATACTAAAGAAGACAAACTAAAATCTGTTGTGTACGATGCGGACCTGTGGACGCTTACCATAAACCACCACAGTATGAGATTAATCAAATTTAACATTGAATTTCACATCAGCCACACTTATGATTTTCTTCACAATGGTATCTACTTCAGCCATTGCACCGATGCCTGTGTCTCCGCACATCAGAGTCTTACTGATTGGTGGAATCTCCTGATGACCCCATTCCTTCAGCAATTTTATTTGCTGAGCAGTGACGGGGTGCTCCCACATCCTTGTGTTCATTGCCGGACAGAAGATCAAAGGTTTGGACATGTCCCATGCTCTGGTTGTGCAGGTTAGTAAATTATCACAAAGACCCTGAAATTTCAATGATTATAAATTACCTACATTTAATTCAGGCCATGATGTGTTTTCACATATCAATCTCAAAAACTACATTAAATTTGTTGAGATTAAAAATCATATTGTGAGAGTGCCACACCAGCACTCAAAAGTCAAACATACAAATGTATGAGTGCTGGATGCCAAAACAATTCGAACATTCTTTACAAATATTTTGTTTACAAACACTTTTATCTTGAACATGTTTACAAAAATCAATGTCTCACTTACTTGAGCCATCTTAGCCAGAGTATTAGCATCTAGGGGAGCTATCACCATAATGTCAGCCAGCTTGCCAAGCTCTATGTGCAATACAGGGTCACCTCTTTGCTTCCAAGCTTGCCACTCCAAACTGTCATCGTACACCTTCACGTCAGTAGGCAAATCCGACATTTTGAAGAAATGCTTCGCATGTTCCGTCACTACTAAGTGCACCTACGAATAAAACTTCAATTAAAAACCTATTTTTCTACTTATTAAATTTCTAATTCCATCTATACTTTGTAAACATAACCTCAAAATCATAAGTCATTTGCTCCGGAGGTATTTCTAATAGAGCTTTTATTAGATTTGGTATTTTTAAGGCAGCTACGCTACCTGTAGCTGCCAACAATAATTTACAAGATCTTCTTGTATCCATTTTATTTCAATTTAAAACAACAAATACATAAATATTTACAGTACTAGTGACATTACGTGACATGAATGACTTTAGTTTAATTCGTTCAGAATTCAGAGAACTAGGCATACTTTATTTTATTTATCATTTGTTTAATTGTATATTCAATTGATTGGTTTTTAAAAATACGACGTATATGAAGTTATAATCAATAAATCTCTTGTTCAATTAAATATAATATCGAATTTTTTGACGTGAAGGGTAATTTAGAATTTTTATACTGATAACACTGATCTGAAACGTCATCTATTATCAACAAAATAACCATAATAAAATTACGTCAGTCGATTTTAATACGCGGAAGGAGTGGGTGTACAAATTAGCGCGTGAAAACTGTTTTTATATTTACGTTAATGAAAATAATGTTAGTGTATTACAACAGTTGTTAAAACTTTAGGAGTGTTCAGTGTTTATTTGTGATTTGGTTAAGTGTAAATATAAATATGTGAGTGATGTGTTGATTAAAAATTGTTTACGATGGATGGCAAAGTGAAATATTACGAAGGTTGTGGACAGGAAGGGCCGATTCGTTGTATATTTTTGTGTGAATTCCATCCGACCGCTGGGCCGAAGATAACATGCCAAGTGCCAGAAAATTATATATCAAAAGATATTTTTGATACAGTCAGTCATTATATCATACCGAAAGTACAACTTCAGAGATGCACATTGACAGTGTAAGTATTGTAGGGTAGTTGGACAATGTTTACAAATTATGACAGAAATGTCAATATTTTGTAAACAATATCGGTGATACTTGTTGAAAGCTTTGCCATTATACTGAAATGTTCGTGTCGGAATGAAAGAAAAGCGGTGTTTTACATTATCTGCTTATTTTCATGTGCATATTTCGTCTTACGTTAACACTTTCGGAATTCCACTGGTGCTATTGAAAGAGCGTAGAAAATTGTTTTTCTGCACGATTTCTTATACTTGTTAACTACTGCTAGTCTGTACATATGGATTTTCAACTATTAACTATACATAATAATACTATAGAGACACTGTTACCTACCTTTATTTTTAAACAACTATCCATTTTTGCTATGTTGGTTAACCAATTATATTGTCATAGAAAGATTAATTATTCGAAAATAAAAGACAACGTAAATGCCTAATTCCTCAGATTGATACATTGATCACTATTAAAGACCATTGTACAAAGTAATTTTGTAAAATATAACATATCGTAAGCTCACATCTGCTAATCTCCGCAGAGGTGGGAAGGCAGATATCTTAAACAATACACATACCTACCTACAATGGAACACCTAGGCACTTTTCGCCAGTTATGTCATGAACTTCCGTACCGTAGTGTAGGTGGTAACCTTATTATTGTGCTACAATCATACTTACTTTGCCCGACCCAGGCATGGGACCCTCCTCGACCGTCGCATTTGTGACCATTAGACCAACAAAGGAGTCAGTTGTAGTAGCTTATAGTACATAGTTTGAAAAACGGTAATTAATTTATGCACCGTAGTTACCGTTCCGGTCAGGTTCGCCGGCTTCCGTGCACTTGTATAGAAAAATTATCAAGATATCACATGATTAAGATCACTGTCTCGTTCCTTGAACTTTAAACACCTGATAAACAAAAGTAAAATTAACACCTAGAGAGGTTAATGAACACATCAATTTTAAACATTAAATTTGAAAAAATAAGATCTGAAAAGACGATGGTAAAGTAAATAATCTCGTGAGCATCTTTTTTCAGTGAACAGCTGTTATTTTTATATGATTGATGGTCATCATAATGTTTACTTCCGCATGTTAAACGTTCTATCTTCAACGTTTGCATAACGTAAATAATATTATATTTAACACTTCATCCTTGAGTTTTTATACATAATTGTATATGTAAAACATATCGTATAAATAATTAACAGTTAATATTTCCTTAGAGAAAACCCAGTTAGCAATTAAGTTCTTATAATGTCCATAGCAACAGCTACTTGTGCATGCGTTTCGTCACACTCCAGGGAGATTGTTCAGTGTCCAAGTTTCCTCGTATCTTCGCCCACTTTTCACCACTTATCGATGTCGTGTGATATGGGGCGAGTCTGTTGCCATACTCACTTTAAGCTCCTCCAACATAAATATTGTGCTCTGCAGCTGCCTTTGCGAAAACAATGTAATATTATAATGATGTTCTAATTTCAATTTAATTTCTCGCAGTACTCTACTCGGGTCGAAGATCCTGGGCTTCCCAGTGAGGATAGACAACAAGAAGTACGCCCGCAATGCCTACTACTTCAACCTTTGCTTCGTTTGCGACGCGTGGGCCAGGACTGTGCATCTCGAACCACTTGTCAAGAAACTCACAGAATATCTGGTTAGTAAAACTTCTTTAATTTAGCAAGATACAGTTCCTTACAAATTCGGTAACACTATTAAGGTAATACTGATTCCATAGAAATCATCAGAATAAATATGATAATAGAACATAGTGATATTATTCCATTCCATCTCTCAAAGGTACATTAAACCAAATTGACTCCGCTTACATCTCTCCGTGATAAAATCCTATTACCTATCGGATATACACTCACGTTACACATCTAAGTAAAAGGTTCAGCTCATTAATATTAATGGCATTGGACAACTCTCAGTAAACAGCTCCATATAGCGACACCATACTCGAAGAGATGTAACGGATTTTCCTTAAAAACAAATTAATTCTCTACTAGACCTTTTAAAGACAACACGAATCAATATGCCCATTATTCATCTATTTTAATCTATTCTATTCTAACTTTAACACAATCCGATTTCCAATTTAGTCGAGGAAAGTAGAAATGGGAACAGAATATGAATAAATTGAAAGGCTAAACAAACTAATTCAGCTTCAAGATTTCGAAACATATTCGTAGAAGTTTGGTTTAATATCCAAAAATGGATGTATTTTAATGGATTCCTGCTTTCCATTTCCAAGATTATGTTCCGTAAAGTCAAAATAAATTGAGTTAATCAACATCGTTTACAGATACTTCTAAAGTTCCAAAGTTAATTAGAAGGTGAAATTGATAGCATTATTCGAGATTAAACTTAACGGTTTTCATTATGCTTCTCTAGTTGTCGATGGAGTTGGAGACTGAATGGCTGTCGAAGCAGTCTATTTCTGGCGAAGCTAAAGCACTTGGTGGCCTGATGCGGCAGGTGATGCAGGATATCAACAGTCGAAGAATGTGTACACTCACCGGTGAGTATTTACTTTAAATTACATTCTAATGATCAATTCTGACTGCTCAGTAAATATAAATGATAGATAGTTATTTTTAGATTTATCATGCTTGCAACTGTAGAAAAAATGCAAATTGTAAATTATAAACCAGAGCAGTAATTTTCTATGGCCTTAGATGAAAGAAAAGTCGACTAAGCCATTTTCCCAGTTCTTAAATCTTTGAAGCGTAAAGCTATAGTTTGATGTTTATTGGTACCTATTACTGCGCCAATATAAAATTTATCGGGTGTACGAACGTCATTCACCCAAATAACTTGTTTTCCTTCGATTTTAGCAAGTTGCCCGAACTTTGATTCTGATGCTAATTTTTGAAGATAATATTGACACTTTGACAGACGTTATAAGAAAACTGAGAAAAAAAAGATTGTTACCTACATGCAAAATCAATTAGCATTCTTAAAAAAAAAATACGATATATTATTCTCTGCAACTATTAGCCATTTTTCTCCAAAATTTGAGAAAACTAACCGCTTAAAAATTGTTTGGTTTAAAAATATTATTTCTTTGTTTTACTGTATCAACCTCATAAAACGGCGTAGCTTTGAAACAAACTAGGTATACATTAAGAAACCAGTTTCAGTATAATAACTATAACAGTTATAGTTATCGCTTTGAATATTATTTACTTGCAAATGTGTCCTTAGATACCTACACAAGTTGTATTTTATTACATTAGTATAATGATAATATTAAAAAACTGGTAACCAATTTTTTTTATACATATATAATTTTTACAAAATAATGGGTATTATGCAAATTATATAAAAACTGCTCGACTAATACCGAAGTGTCAGATTTCTGTAATAAAAGACTGTTTTGTTATCAAATTATTCCTAATGTTGCCATTTCTATAAATTACCCCATTTTAGTGCAAATTTTTACAAAATTGATTTGATAAAAGTCTTTAGCCATTTCTTTGTGATTTCTGTAGACTAGTTGTTTCTTGGTAAACAACGATATTATTAATGTATTTGCAATTTAATTTTGTAATGAACATTCAGTAGGTATGTAAGTAGTAGGTACCCACTATGACATAAATCAAAATAGTCGCTTTAGAAATTAACGTATAAACAATTGAATACATAACATATTCAAACAAGAAATGATCACGGTCCGCGGTTCTTGACGCTGTTGCCATGCGAATAGCCAATTTCTATTTTAAAATGCTCCGTGTTATTCAAAACTCGCCTGTTTATCTATAAGAATAGAAGCCGTGCGACAGCTCTACGCAAATTGGACAATAAACAATAGTGTCATAAATGTCAGCTGGTACATTACATACCTATTCTAATCAAGCGTGTAAAGCTAAAATACAAATTGTGAATTACAATTGTTTGGAAAATTTTGACAGAAGAACCAAAATATTCCCGCCACTAGAAAAATAATTAAAGAAATTGTCTATAGTATGACGTATGACTGCGTTCAAAAATAAGTTTAAGTATTCTTTTTTTTATGCGTTATAGAACTGGGATCAAAATAAAGTGTAGTAGGATTAATATTTAATTGTTTATTTAAAAATCAATTAGCACGTAAATAGGGCTAAATGTATCTAGGCAGTTACTAATTCAAAGACTAGCTATTGATAACTAATACATACAAAGTTATCTGTTGGACATTCAGCCTGTCACATAATCACACCAATTAACCTTTTCTAGAACTTGTCTGTCTTTATGTAGATAACGTTATATTAGTAGAATATATATGAACAACGAAGTATTGTATTCAGTGGGGGAAAGGAATGATATTTATTTATACGATCGACTAAATTATACGGAGGACGACTAAAGCATTTTCATGTTCCTTACAGCATTAATTACGTTTGAAAAGTCACTTTGACACATTTACATCGAAGTAAATAATGTAAGGAAGCACTCATTCCTAAACAATATTTCGCTTTTTGTAGATTTTTCTTATTTCGACAAATCTACACTAATATGATGAAGCTGAGAAGTTTGTTTATTTGTTTGAACGCGCTAATCTCCGGAACTACTGGTCCGAATTGAATAATTCTTGTTGTGTTGGATAGTCTATTTATCGAGGAAGGCTATAGGCTATATATCATCAGGCTACAATCAATAGGAGCCGAGCGGAAGTAGCTAGTCGAAAATACATGTCTAGTAAGTTTTCTGCACTGTCATAATTCGTAATCGTATTAAGTATAATTTTAGTTTTGATCTAACTAAAATCCTTCGGTCTTGGAAACTAGAGTATCCCTGTACACAGACTATATTATCCTTGAGCCCTTGTCACTTGCCTGTCAAGGAGCATTAATGTTGTACACAGATTCAAATATTAGCTTACCTTACATGAGAATCAGGGTCTTTTGTTGGTTCACAGTATCTACCAGTATATTCAGTTTCTAATTAATAATTGAGTCTGTTTAATGACGGTTGCAATAATTAATTAATACAATTTGCAAATTAGTTAACATTATTGTTTTGATGTTATTATCTACTGTGTATGTGATTGCCTCGTTGGTCGAGTGGTCGCAAGTGCGGGTCTCGGGTTCCATTTCCGTGTCTGGCAACGAATTTGGAGGTACCTTGTAACAACTCCAAAGTGGGTTGCGCTCATCGACGTATTAAAGACGCAAATGTTGGTGCTGATCGCACTTTTTATTCTTTTTTTCGCAATGATTTTTTTAAGGAGTGATTATCACCCAATAACTTCTGTCGCCTTGGGCGAGACGACAGGGAGTGTCAGACTCTTACTGACTAAAAACCACCCTGTTCCTACTCCTGCTTTTCGAGCCAGAGTAGTATTCTGTGGCCGGAGCCCTGGTAAATCCGCTAGGTAATCCGCAGCTCCGAATTTTTTTGCAATGATACAATGCAGTCTTGTTCACGTAGCAAGGCTTATGTACTCCAAAGTGCTAATATTTCGTAGTTAGTGCCGACACATATTTCGAAACGCGCCTTCTATAGATCTTCTTCTATTTGTGATTTCTATTAACTGTGATTAACATATACAGTACGAACACCAGCAGATGAACATAGACCTTATAACAAAACTGTAAAGTTGAAAATCTATTAAAGTGAATTGGTGTAGGTTGATGTGCTTGTGTTATTGTAAGATCGTGGATATTAGCGCTTCGCCAAGGAAATCTTGAATTTATTGAAGCTTTAATACGTTTAGCAATTTTTGCAAGTCTTTATTTAACTTGATACGTACGTCATGCAGGTATTTATTAAGGAAATAAATACTTGAAAGTCAAGGCTCATCTCGTTACACACGACCCAATGCATATAGCATACAGCTACTGAAATTATAATTTACACAATTTAAAAGATACTTCCCACGGGTTTTCTTGCAATACATTTGCAAATTACATCATAATATTTTTTAAAGGACTCTTATCATAACTGATTTTAACGATGGATCTAGGTGGTTTAGGGTGCGTAAATAGATATGGCTGATAAGTTAGACAGAGAATAATATCATGCTCTTCATAGTCGGTAGTCCTATGCTGGATTTTAGGCTTCCTCTGTATGAGAATGTCTGCCACAATCTCCGAGTTGGTGATCAGAATTTAAAAGGTTCCTGATAATATAGGGTGCTGCTGCCGCCCATGTCAAACGACTCTTGGTTGACTCTTATTATATTTCACAAACTATTATAAAATTAGAGTTAACCGCCGATTCTTGTTGAGAACAAAATATGCACAAGTTCTTAATAACTACCGGCATTCAGTAACTCATACATTATAACCGTTTATTAGCCATTAATAGTAAACTGTTCCGTGTCCAATCGTGACCACGATTGTCGAGTGTCGAGTATACAGCACAATTTTATCGTTTATCCTCATTTTATTTAATGTTCATTGTATTTACTCTAGGTACATATAGTAACAACTAATGATACAATGTATTAACAAATAGCGTCATTATGAAAAGATCAATATAAATTACCATACTTGGTTGTAGCACTCATAACAAAAGAGATTCATTCATTCAGAAAAGTACATAAAGATTAATTAAGTCATATACCTAATTATAAAAGGATACATATACATACATAACCTCATGCCTGTCCCCCGTAGGGGAAGGCAGAGCCAATGGAACGCCAATTGCTACGAATCTTACACACCTCTTTCGCTTCATCAACAGTCAGCTGTCTTTTCATGTATGTGCGTTTGTTAAGGGTGCTTTTAATTTGGCCCTTCTTTAATATCACCCATCTAGCCCCATTATAAAATGATAATATAGAAATATATGAAAGTGCAATGAAAACAGTTATTTATTTGCATTTGTGAATGTCACGACAAATTACCTATTACAAAAATAAATACTAAACAAAATTTTCCTATCGGTACTTGATGCGTCAATACAAAAACCACTGAATTAAACATTAATCGTAACTTACGTTGCCTTCTGGTTTTATTGATATACATTTTTATATGTGTAGGTATGTATTAGCCATCGTTTCTATGCAAATTAACCACGATTCACTTTGAGAAGCAATTATTGAATATTTTAATAGACAAGATGTTTATCTATCTCGTCTGAGAAGATAATATCTGGTTATTTTTATATAATATTTAATATCTTATCAAAATTGCAATAACACACTCGATAACGAATACAAAAATTGCAATAATATGTAGTTTTAAAACATTTCACTGTTTTATCAAACATTTCAATGTTATGAATTTATCTTCTTAGATTTTACTAAAGCGTTTGACTAAGTTACCAAGCAGATTTAGTACTATAGTGACAGATTAAGAATACTATACCTATCTACTATCTAAATCTTCTTAATTGTAATGGACAAGTTAATAATTAAGTTCTCGTTTTCCTCTTAACTAGCGACGCCAGTAATTACTTTCCAACATAATGGGTGTTCCCAAGGGAGCAACTTGGGTCCGATGTTATTTAGACCAAATAAATGAAAACAAATTCAATTTGTTAATACAAATAGCTATTGTGTAAGTACTTTAGAACAATGAAAATGTATTGTCAATCATGCATATAAATTAATTCATAGACGCCATCTATATTTGCATAAACTAGTAGGAACACACAGCCGTGTGTACAAAACCAGTTTATTATGGTCTCGCTTCGTATGATGTTTCCGCATATTCAATGGTCAATTTATACTGGTTTTCATAGCTCGATTTGTACACGATATTAAGGTGTACGGTATATGCAAGTGTCTTCACAAGTTACGTCATCTAGTCAGGCGGGAATACTTCTGTTTACCGACGAGACACGGACGTTGAAGTAGTTAGCATTAAATAATCATTGTAGGTGCAAGTAATGTATTTATTTTATTTTAAATATTGTGTGATATGTATACTAATGTAGCGAGATACAGTTTTATAAAAGAATAATAACTCTTGGAAGGGATAGTCAGCTGTTAGACGCGTAATACATGGCCAGTAGTGAAAATCAGCGCCTAGACTCAAGCCGCCGTACTCGGGCTACGGCATTTCAGCTGAGCACTGGCTTTTTTGCGCCGTGTTGCTTATTTGTCTACTTTTAAATTATTTTCTTTTTGCCTGCAATGTTATAACGGTGCAAATAAACTGTTTTTATTTCTTATACATATAGTCAATGTAACACCTACTGTTATTTTGTCAGTCTCCATGATGTGGACCTATTCCCAAACACTGGACACTTTCATTCTCCATGAAATTATTGCTGATTATTTTTGAAAATCTCACAAAGCCTTGCATACATCTTGAGGCCACTGTATCTAAACATACGTCATTCACAAGCAAACTAAAATTTAAAAGAAAAAAATCGGGAAGTCAATCAAAATTGTTTTAACAAACAGAAGATAAAGCAAAATCTTTGAGAGTTAATTAAGTACTAAGGAAACATTGTAATCAGTGTAATGATAACCTGTAATCTGACACGAGATAACGCTATTTTTATTAAGTTGTTGGCAATCATAATATGTACATGTATATTGCAATATCTAATACTATATGCAATACCTTGATAACGTATTGAAGCACACGTGCAAATATTTAATTTAAAATCTTAAACGTTTTTCATTAAGTACACCTAATACTACTGGTATAAACACAACAAGCGCTTTTATAAAGACCAAAGTGCACATCGTTAGTGAATAAATAACCCATTGTTCCTTTTATAGTTATCCTAGAAAATGAGAACGAGAATTTGTCACCACTCTGGAGAAAATCTGATGTCCACATGTGGTCCACAGGGACCACAAGAAAAAAGTAATAGTAATAGTGGTCTCTTGGCCTACCAATAATGTAATAAAATGTTTCTTGACCAAGAAAAGGTTGAGAAGCCCCGTACTAAAGGGTGAAGTCTTTTTTGAAGGGGGAAAATCATCCAAGGACTTCTCTCGCCTTGGGTAAAGCAAGAGGGAATGTCAGACTCAGAAACCACCCCATTCCTATTTCTGCTTTGAGCCGGAGCCCCGGTAATTTGTTACGTTATCCGCAGTAAAGGGTGAAGTCTACTGCCATATTTTACCGGCCAAACTCCATTAATACCATTTTTTCACACATCCTTTTATACAACCTTTTTTTTTTCATTAAACCCGCTACAAGTATTTATAAATATGTAATCTTCATGTTATCATGAGGCGGAGATAACTAAAGTTGTTCATTATGTGATTACACCACGTAATCATCATTCGTCTGCCAGTCTATCTGACTGCTATCTAAGGGCATAGTGTGAGTTTTTTTCACGTTAATGCAATCAAAATATAAACGCTCTGATTGGTTGGTTTATTTATTCACTTAAGGGTCTCCAACAAGGAATACACATTGAAAACACGAATAACAATACCATCAATATTAAAACTATGTGCTTCCTCAATTATAGGAGGCCACATCATGCAAAAAAAAAAATATATACATAAAAACATACACAATATCGAAAACTAAAAAAATACAACATAGAATAGTACTTTCATAGAACAATTAATAATGTGAAATATGGCACATCAAAAAAAAAAAACATAATCGGACAAATGCAATCACAGTCAAAATAATATCAGAAAATCAACTTAAACAAATAACAATGTCTGAAATCAAATTAAATTAAATTAAATTAAATTAAATTAAATCACATTAAATTATACAATAATAATATAATGATCCAAAAAATAACCAAATAAATAATCAAACACATATAAGCAAATAATCAATTAAAAATAATCAATAATTAAAAACAATCACACCCGATGCACATTAACGGTTACATATTTGTAATAATTTTCGATGCGTCAACATTCAGGAATCCAAACTACGTGCAATTATTTTTCTAAACTTTCGGAGAGAGTTGTGGAAGATATCGATATCATCACACGATTCTGACATTCTGGTTAATTTGAAATGGCCAATGAGAGCGCCGAACCTCATAAACTTTTCGTAATGTAAAACAAACTTGCACTAGGCCCTCAGATACTGTTTCAAAAAAGTAAATACGAATCAATCTTCAATGGATTATAGTGTTTTTGACAGTTGACTAATGCTAGGTATGAACCTTGAAAGTTATCAGTACTTAATGCTTAAGTATATTTTTACAATACACATTTTGATGATAATATTAAATGCAACTTGTTATCTTGTCATCGTAAGTTTGTTTCGTTCTTCCTAGCATTTGTTTTATTAAAATAGCGTAAGAGACGGTTGCCGTCGGGATTTGGTCTTTTCAAAATCAATCTCTGTTTCGAAATTATAACAACTGCGATATTTAACTCGTCTGCCAAGTACCTACCTATAGGGCAAGTGACCCGGTTGTGGCCATCGACCCCTTTGTGGCCATTTGAGCCTTCAAATATTTATAACTAAGGCATGGACAAATAAATTACTCTGTGATGTACAGTATTTAAAATATTGAATATTGTAGACACTGATACCGTTGGCAGCTTTAATGTGTCAAACTTCACTTCGATGCAACAGGGTGAAATTGTTAAGATCTTAACAAAAAGGCTAAGGTGAGCGGGTGAGGATTTGGTTTTTATTTTTTAAATCTTTGCTTATTGTTTGGATGTTTATGTTAATACTACATGAAGAATATATTGTCTAAGTGGAACTAAAGTTATTTTGTCGCCATATGTTTCTGAAGTGAGGTTATTAGAAGGTGGCCACTAATGGAGACAAAATTATGAATTTCTCCATCTTTGGCCACATGGCTGGCTAAAACTTTTGTACATAGACGCCCCACTTCTAGTCATTTATCGTAATTTATTTATTATTTTTCCTTGGCTTTACATATCAACAAATACATATTTTTCATTTTCAGAGATGCAATAAATTGCCTTCACACAAAGGGGAGGTCAGTTTACTTTGCAGCTTTTACCAACGTCATATAAATGTCGATCTCTTTATTTGTAAGTCAAATTCAAGTGAAGTAATAATATTCTATACTAGCTGTGCCCGCGACTTCGTCCGCGTGGAATAGTTATTTTAGGCATTATATTTATTTTTGCAAACAACTTTCTCAGCTTCATAAATTATAGCTGTTACCCACGGTTAATTTGTGCAATGAAAATTCGTGATAGCACTGGATTATGATTATAAGGAACACTCATTTCTATACTATATGTGTTTCCACTGTTATCCGGATACCTGCGCCTATAGGTTGGGTAACCGCCACCCCGGATTGTGTTTCAGAAATAAAATTCCTAGGGTACTTTATAGATGGGCTCGCTACATACGCGTTATAGCAGTGGTAAGTCCCCTCTTTGAAGAGTGGCTTAAGAGGCGTCACGGCGTCCTCACCTACCGCCTGACGCAGGTACTTACCGTACACGGAAGTTTCGGTTGGTACCTGTTTCGAATTCGGCGGGAGGAAACACCCGGGCGTTTCGTCTGGGTGTCGTCATTGCGAGGACCGCCCGGAAGATATGGTGGAGCATACAGTGGCGGTGTGCATTGCATGTGCTGAGCATCGCCATGTCCTTAGGGATGTGAATGGCGACGGTAACCTCTCACGTCCGGCTCTAGTTCAGGCCAAGGTGCGGAGCGAGGGGGAAAGGGACGCCGTCTCCCCCTTCTGCGAAGCAGTCATGCTAGCTAAGGAGGAGGCGGAGCGCGTGAGGGAACGATCCTCATCACGCCCCAGCCGTCGCAGAAGACACTCCGGGCGTCGAGGATCGCGTGACGATCCCCGGCCACCGTAAGCGCGGGTCTGCGGACGGCGAGTAAGAGTAGCTCGTCGCCCGATCAAAACCAGACCCGTGCGTACCGTGCGTCGCGTTCTGTGCGCGCCTCAAAGAGCCAGACTACTACAGATGGGACCCAATAGGGTTGATGCCCGATCCGGTGCTGCAGACAACGTAAAAGATTACCGGGGCCCCGGCTCAAATCAGAACGGGGTGATTTTTACACTCCTTCTCGCTTCACCCAAGGCAGGAGTAGCCAACGGATGATTTTCCCCCCTCAAAAAAAAAAGAGTACTTTCTAGAACAAATGTTTTATTTCATACATGGTGACGCAAGGTTATGATATCCTTAAGGACCATATTTTTATACCCTATCATATTTTTATGACAATAAATTGAAGAATTGGTTTTTTTTGTTTGTCAAATGTTTCAGCCGATATTATTGCACTATACGTAGAATCTGGTTGTACTTTATTAGACAGCCACAATAAAATGTGGGCGTATGGTAAACCGCTTTTTTGCCATTCTACGCTCTAAACAAACGCTTTCGATGGTCAATGATCAAAAAATGTTTTACTTCGTTAGTAAGACTATAATTTTTTTGAGTATAGTTACACCAGGCTCCGCGTCGTTCGCAAACAATGCCTCTCCTCCTGGCAGCGTCGTGTTTCGCACATCATGCGGCGCGGGTGAATTTTATATCGGAGTTATTTTAAAATTGTAATATCTTCTAAGATGTTTATTAAAGTTTAGTGATGTCAAAGACAATTTTGTTCACAATTAAATACTCTTAATGAACAACACATTTATTTCGATAAAGATTAATATTTTTCGTTAATACAACTCTTAACAAATAATGCATTAATTTCGACCCATTTTGATTACCATAAAAACGATTCTAGTAAGTTAATCCTAAAAGATAGACATATACTGTCGCTGACTTTTTTTTAGATCATTTTAAGAGGAATAATTCTTTCATACATATAATTTTCGTATCTTGAACCATTTTCGCAGCGCACGCAACGGAAGCCCTCAAGAATTAATAATTTCTCCCGTTTTGTCCACATTTTCCTTTATTTCTTCGCTCCTAATAGTTATAGCGTGATGTTTTATAGCCTATAACCTTCCTCGATAAATGGACTATCCAACACAAAAAGAATTATTCAAATCGGACCAGTAGTTCCGGAGATTAGCGCGTTCAAACAAACAAACAAACAATCAAACAATCAAACAAACTCTTCAGCTTTATAATATTAGTATAGATTTTCCAAACTAAATGAAAACCATTGTTTCTAAAATGTCAAATTTAATTAATAAGTAAATTTTGATTACTTTTATTGTATTTTTTGATGGCCAGAACTGGCACACGACTGTGGCCAGAAATGGCACGAATCTGGCCAAAAATGGCACAAACTCCCTTTTTTTCTTTTTTATACAGTTATTTTTCTATTGGACATTCTTTAAAAAAAGGGTTTTCTTATGCAAGGTAAATACATGTTAAATGGCTTTTTACAAGAAATATGTTCGTGATAACAAAAACTATAAGTTAAGAAAGCCTCAAAGTCGACAAAATTCTTAAAGTGGCCACAACCGGGTCACTTACGATATATTGTGACAAGCCCGCTTATTAACTAAAAATCACGGTTTACTCACGTAAATTAATGGGGAAAAGCTCTACTAGTTTCGAGTCACAGAGGGATTCTTCATCATAAGCAGCGTGCGCAGACGCGGCGACGTCTCGCACCCTACTAGAAGAGGCTGTAGACCGCGATTTTTAGCTAATTTAGTATGTCTCACGATAGTTATTAAAAAAAAAGCTCTATGTAGCTTGTTTAGGCTCAAGTAATGCCATAGTGTAGCCGGTAAAACAGTGACACTAGTTGTTGTTAATAATGACAATCAACTATCTACTTATTTTAATGAATAACTTGTATTATGTATACTTACTAATATTATTAAGCTGAAGAGTTTGTTTGTTTCTTTGAACGCGCTAATCTCCGGAACTACTGGTCCGATTTGAATAATTCTTTTTGTGTTGAATAGTGTATTTGTCGAGGAAGGCTATAGGCTAAAACATCACTCTATGACCAATAGCAGCCAAGCAGAGCGGGTGAAACCTCGTGGAAGTAGCTAGTGTATCTATAAAATAACTTAACAAAAATATCAGTACGGTAACGGTAATCAAAGACTTGTTAATTGCAACACTAACACCGCTGATTAAACAGCACTATCTCATGACCTTGTTAAAAAATAATAATAGACACGTTTTTGATAGTACACACTTAAATAATAATACATAACACCTATATACTTATGTACTTGAAATAAAACACACCATGTTCTTATGTACACACTCGAGATAAGTGAGTGTCATATACATTTATATATAGGTATATAAAGGTATAGGTATAAACTTATGCACTTAGTCTTTATATAGTACTTTTTAATAAACATTTACTGACTCGTTGTCAACGAGTCGCACTTGTGAGAGAGAGGTCACAAGTGCTACTACCAGGCAAGGGATCTCGGGATCCATTCCCGGGTCGTGCAAAGTACTGCTGGGCTTTTTCCGACTTTTCGCAGTTTGTAGACTTAGAGTGGCATTACGTGACGTAATGTACACCTCTGTCTACCCCTTTGGGGATAAAAGGCGTGACGATACGAAGACGACAAACATTTACTGTGTAATACTGACAATAAGCAGTGGACATTTTGTGGCTGATATGATGACTGACGATAACAATTCACTTTGACATGAGATGAGCAAACACAGCGGGTGTTTATTTATGAAGTTCTACGAGTTTTGTATGAAAATACTGACTCGTGACGTCACGAGTTGTTTAGTTGTCAGTTGCACATTCATTTTTTTTTACAGCGTCTTTCTTTATTCAAATTCTGTATTTGTTGCATGTTGCCAAAATATTTGTATACATGGTAGATGGCGCTTGTGAAGCTTATAGTCGCTTGTGAATTGTGAAGCATATTATGTCTCAAGAATATGGGATTATAGTAATATATTATGTATACTCTTTAATACAAAATTCATTGGTTTCACTTTACTAGCAGCTTCAGATGAAGTAGAACCATAATATTTTATTTTATCAATTAATTGTTGGGTTACTAGTAGTCTAGTATTTTTATGGTAGTTAAACTAAATTAAACCTATATAGTACATGTAATCACTGCAACTTATACCCCTTCTGTAGAAAGTACCACCAAGATTTTATGTTTCTGCTTTCATATTTCATTACAGATTTGCTTAAAATACACACAACATAGTTCAACTCGACCGGTTTGTATCTCGTTCATTAAATACACTTCGTCTACAAATTACAGTGATTACGATTACGTTATCATTTTCAATGGGTATCATTAACTGGTGAGCGTATCAGCTTCCTCGTGTTACTAGCTCACACTTTAAACTGGGCCACTTATTATGTTTCTATACTGAGAGATGTATAAAGTACCTAGATGTTATTGAAAAATATGCATAGATTTTTAAGTGGTTAATTTTTATCAAAAAATATTAAAAATGTTTATAAAATGACGTACCTAACGTAAGAGTTGCACATTACGGCGCGTATTGCCACTGTACAATGTACACCGATTTTTTACCATTTATGTTATTTTAAGTCCCATGTAATACGTGGTGAGCCTATTGCCATATACTGGGTACATTTTCGGACTCCGTGTTACTATTACTGAGATATTTTTCGAAATGCCAAAAAAAGCTCAACAGTACTTTGCCCGATCCGCGAATCGAACCCGAAACCTCTTGCCCGACAGTCGCTCTTGCAGTGATTTTAAAATCATAACAATAAAATCGACCTAAATACATCAAGTGTCAAATATTCCGGACAAGGACAACGATAACGTTCTGCTCTGAAAAAAAAAATATTACTTATCTGTGACATGTCACTGTCACTGAGCTTTGCGCGGGAAATTAGGTGATGTAGGCTGTGTAGGCTACCGTAATCTGCCCGCATATTTATTCCACAAAAGATAATATTTAAATTAAGCATTATAAATTGTGGTAAATGTATCTACGTTGATAAAAATTAAGTAAGCCGCACTTTATCGCCCACTTAAATACGGCCAACCATTTACTTTCTAGACTTTTTTATTTACTTTATCATAAGCCAAATAGGCGGAGTTTATATAAGCATAAAACGTGTAAAAGCTTTTTACCAGTTAAACTTAATATAAACTCTAGGATGTTTTTGTTGCGAAATAGTCCAAACGATTAATCATATTTCTTTTGTCATCTTAAAAGTGATTTAGGTACCTACCTACACATTTAAGATCTTAAGCATGACCATTTTTTATAAAGTGATAAAATTATATACCAAGATAACTGATATGTATAATGTCCCGTAGTCCCTCATAAGTATAATTTATGATCATGGCATTTTCGGATTATGTGGTATTACTAGTATGGCTATCTAAATCCGTAGGTACCCATAAGTTCTACTCAGCTTGAATAATGGCAACACTAGTTTTTAAATTGCGTCATCGACATAATATGGACATTTTTGGCTACTTTTCTATGTAACTATTTTAAAACTTTAAAATAACAGAAAACACACACACAACGTCACGCCCCTTATCCCCGAAAGGGTAGGCAGAGGTGTGTATTACTGTGTGTGTACGCAATGTACACAGAAAATAATAAACAGAAAACTTATTTATATTATATCCTATATATACAGGATTACAGAGGTAGGTAGATTTAAATAATTTTCTTTGTGACTGCACAAAAGTTTCCTTACGACTTGATAAAAATAAATTTAGTTCCTTGATAGAAATTGTAGATCATTATGTAGATTGATCTCCACCCACAGTCCACAGCAGACAGTCGACTACTCAATATTCATTAAAAAGTAGCGTCACCCTCGCTAGAAGTCTATCAGTCTATAAATAAACTTGTATTGCAAACAATAGCCCATTTGATCGCAGTGAGAAAGCGAGTAAAATCGTCTGGTCTAGACGCATCTTTGTAATTACATTTCAAACAAGAAAGAATTTCTCATTAAGTCTCAATTCTCAATACACTTGTACTGTTAGTCGATAGTTCTTTTCGCGCGGTAGCTGTAGGCGGGAACTTTAATGTCTAGTGATGGGAACGTGTTACTAAATTATTAGGTACCATAGATTTTAGTAATTTTTATACTTTTTCCGATATAAATAATAATTATGCGATAAATGATATTTACTAAATTAACTAGAACGTTTCTCCATTAATATACGTACTAGTACAACCATGATTTTTAGTTAATTTTTATATTTTATTTTAATAATTTTTTTTGTGTTTCCTTTTGCTATTTTTTTTGATTAATATATAGTTCATTTTTAAAAACAGCTTAAAATATTATATTTTATAACTTATTATATTACGTACTTTAATATTTATACAAATGAAAGAAATCACATTCATGGCTTTCCATTCTCTTCGGCTCGTTGTTATCGCAGTAACCTTCATTTTATTGCTTTGAATTTTATGGCTGTTAGGCTAGGTTAGGTTCTATATTCGTTTCGTTACACAGCTATACACACAAGTACTTATTTTGATAAGAAAAATATATACATGACAGATTTATGGTTATGATATATTCTCAGCAAATTTTGTGTGAAAAAATTGATAGCTATAAGTATCATGTATCTGTGTGTACATGATGAGGAAATATATCAAGGACAATGTGATATCTAACCCTAATTCATATTCTGTCCACAGTATAACCTTCACCCTTTTAAGAGATTATTCTCTTCTCATCTGAGCTGACCCCAATAGATAACAAGAGTGTGCTGTCAGTGATTTGAGAAGAGATTTTTATCGAATCGATATTCGATCCAGACAAGGATAACTATGAATTAGTCAAGTAATTCAAGTAATTTGTACCTACATCATAAACGGAAGGTAGATTTATTACATAGAGATTTGATGTCAGCCATTATAAATCTAAAAGGTCACTCGATATTATATATGTAGATTAATTCATAAGAGTAAGTAGGTGAAGTCACTATAGTTATTATAAATTATACCAATTGCAGCAAACTTCTGTTATTAAAATAATAATCTTTAATGACGTATTGTTTGTCGAATGGCGTTAATAGGACTGCAGCTGTGATCACAATACAGTACAAATAAGACAGTAGTAAAACTAACCTAGATTTTGTTAAACATGTAGCATTAATACCATTAAATTAAAAACTGTATTCTTAAATAGATGATCAATGATATTTATTTTTGTCGAATAGCGTTATAATGTAGTTCTATCACATGTCAATCTTTCAAATAATTAGATGAGGCAAAACTAACCTCCTTCTGTAAAACATTCTGATTAAAAAGACAAAGACTTTCTTGACTTTCTTGAAAAAAGCTAATATTTCATGCACATAAATGGTCCAATTATAATAAACGTATTAAAAATATTCTTATCTAGTTTATAGTTTGAATCTAATTAATTATATCGCACATTCTCTTCACTGCTTGCAACTTACGTATTTTTTATGCAGCTTGTGCACTTAGCAACGCGCCAGATGAAATTTTTTACTTACCACATTGTTCTCTAATGCGCACACGCAACCATTATTCGATTATAGTGTTACTTTTAATTTAATAAAATGATAAATAGCAAAATAATCTTATTTTGAATGAGACGTTTTCATTTAATTTTTTGGTTGGTTCGTTCAATCTACTTGATCGTTGAAGTATTTAAATTATTTTTTTATCACAGTAACGAGAATCGCTAAAGACTTGTTGTGCACTTTGTTACTGAATATGAAATATCTAATTTATTTTTTAAATTAGTTCTCGAGAAAATCCAAAAAACAATCGATTAAATTGGAACAAAAAATACTGCTGTAATCGATTTATTTTTTATCGATTTCTAATGCTGCAATTAATGCACTTAGCAACAGTAATAGCAAATGTTTTGTACATTAGGTACGCTAGTTTTTATTCTACCATTGTTCCGTACTTCACGCATGCTTGCAGTTTGCAGTACTACTTGAAAGCAAAATGTTTTATATTGAATAAGTATATAGAGACAGCGAAAAATCCATAATCCCATATAATCCAAAAAAAACTTTTCTTCAATTTTATTAACTTAGTAAGTACTTAATTTGATAATCTTCCCACTCCTGCTCTCATAATAAATGAAAAAGTTTTGAAATATGGGCAAAAAAAATATTGAGAACTTAATGAAAATACTGTCAACAATCTGCGGGCTTGGGAATACAGACTTGTGATTTTAAAACAAAAATTATAACGATAGACGTATGTTCACCATTTCAATTCCGGTTGATAAATCATACAAGGCCATTTAATTTTAACATTACATCTGTCGACCTGTATTCCTTTGAATACCGCAATTTGTTACTACTGCTGTTGTTATTACAAAACTGGACATTGTGATCTTCCCCTTTCTAATAAAACGCCTCTTTGTCCACAGTCGGCACAACCACGACTCACTTGACGGTGGTCAGGGTGAACAGTGACCCTACTCCAGTCAAAGACCATCAGGTTCCCGTGTTCCTCTACAGCAGGCATTCCTTCGTCGCTGATCAATGGGACCTAACTACTAACCAGGTAAGATTAGTTTTTAAACTCTCAATCTAGTCTTAAAACTGATGTTTTAAATAAATAAATAAATGTCTGACTGATCTTAATCTGAGAAAGCTGAAATTATACTAAACGATTTTATGTGCAGATAACTCGACTCAAATCGGATGTGAGATACTAATCGACTAAATACAATTTATTGGTTTACGTCAACCCTAACAGTTGTGTCAACTTATTCGATGATACGTAACGAGGGAAAGCTAAATAGTTACCAAGCTACCCTTAATTGAGGAAAAACGATGATTATGTCAGCCTGTGGCTCATTAGGGACTGTCATAACATGTGGTTTTTACCTTGACAACTGACAATTATCTCCATTGAACAGGCAAAACTTTATTAACAACTTTTTAATTTAAACATATTATTCTTGCGTTCTTTTTTGGTACAATAGCAAAAGAGCAAACAAAAATCATGTAGGCGTTAGTTATTTATACGCGATACGTGGGAGATAATTATTTTTACCAACATCCAATCAATGAACTGAATAATTTGCGGCTTAATAAAGGTTAGTATGGCGTCATACAATTATTTTATAGGTTAGTAATTGATGTAGGTTAGTTTAGTAATGAAAAAACCAACTACGTACGCCAATACGGTTAGTTGAACACTTTATTCAATTGATGGCTATTAAATACGCAATTAGGTTTTTGTCTAGTAATAGGTTTAACTAACTACAATTTCAAACGTTTCACTCACTTGTAAAGCCTTGTCCATGGTAGCTAGTAACAAAACGAAATTGTTTTTGTGAAACAAATCTTATAATATCGGATTACTAATCTTATTTGTAAGTACTTAGTTGCTGCCTCTTTTGTTTCACTGAATCTGAAGATACTTACGTAAACCAAATGAGTTTTAGGATAATATGCTTGAGGCATTTATTCATTTTGAAAAATTAATTGTGCTTTTGCTTTACATAACTATTTTGTCTTTGAAAAAGTACGCAAGGAAGGAAAATTAACATATTTTCGATTCGATTTTTTGGAATTAAAGTTAATTTGAAATGTACTTTAATTCTTTACCTAATACATTTACTGCTAAATACTTTTGCGCAAGTTTTAGTCGATTATGGAGAACGAGTTATTTTGGACAGCGCCTGCAAGGTAACTGGAACTGTCAACATTTGCATACCATTGAAATTCTTTGGTGTGGTAGACTAGACAACTTCGACGGTTTTGACGTACTTTATGGCCTATACACATGATGAATGTATTATTACGAGTCTGTTTAGGCTAACATTACTAATGAATAATTATGTTGTGTTGTTTAAATTTGTATAAAATCGACTAACAATAGATACGTACCTGTTCATGTCCCAACACTAACATGCGTTAAAAATTCAAATTTTAGAATGCACTATGTTAAAAAAACAATACAATATTTGAAATAATAATAAACGAGTTTTTAGTGCGTAAAAAGAAGCGTTCATTATTAAACTAAAACGCTAAACATTTCTAAATTCAAAATCCCTATTTTTTCTTTTTTTCCGTCAGCTACTTATGATTTTTAATGCCCATACATTGAATATTGATTCGATGCAATATTAAATGGAATCAGACAAGCATAACTCGTACATTAGTACCAGTTACTCATTAATTATTGATATTTCCATAATGCAATTAGCTTTACGTACATATGGCGGGTGCAACGACCTCGCCCACTATTGGCACAAGTGCTAGTCAGAGTGACATAACACATTATAACATTGCATTGTTCCACGATACTAAAATTAAACGTAACTACAACGCTGTTAAAATACCGCGAGAAATATTAATTTTAATTATCTTAATGTAATGTGAACAAAACAAATGGGAGACATCTGTTTTCGTTAAAAACATTCCGCGATTGTGTCGAAATAAAAACAGATATTTGGTTTCGTAGATAACATTGTTTTAAATTTTGAGTAATGGCAACTGCCATGTAGTAGATACTGATGTTCGTTCTAGTTAAATTTATAAAAAAAATACAGCATTAACAAAAAGATTAGTGGTAGCAATGCAATGAAGACTGTGGACTTCAATTTATTTTTGAAGGTAGACTCTATAGAAAAAAGATCCCACCCAAAACATAAATGTGAAAGGATGCCAAGTTCGATAATATTGGAATGCTTCGCCTATAAAAGAAGTGAGATCTAAATAAGTACCAAGTTCCATACACAGACCTCAGTTAAAAATGATATAACAAGTTGGCAAGTTTTCACACACTTTGTTATAAACCTACTAAACGCAATGAGTCAAGTATATAATTTTCTATTAAAACTTGCCAAGTTATATCATTTTTAACTGAGGTCTGTGTATGGAACTTGGTACTTATTTAGATCTCACTTCTTTTATAGGCGAAGCATTCCAATATTATCGAACTTGGCATCCTTTCACATTTATGTTTTGGGTGGGATTTCATTTATTTTTGTAAGGTTTATTTTCTTTTTTTCTTATTTTACTTTACTTTGACTAAATACAAACCTTCGTAACGAATTTTAGGTCGGTACGACCATTGGAAGATATAGATAATTTTTTTGTTTTAGTTCCTTAGGGGTATGAATTTACACCTTCATTATTTTTAAAACCGACTCACACTTGGCCATTTTCAGATTTTTTCCTTTACCTTGACCTAAAGACCTACCTCCATGCCAAATTTCAAGTCAATACGACTATTGGAAGTGGTCTAGGTTTTTGATGAGTGAGTGAGTGAGTCAGTCAGTGAGTGTATAGTAAAAATAGCGATTTTCTGACGTCAATATCTCAAGATCTACAATAGGTACATTAATGAAATTTTGTATTTTAGATAAGTAAGTAGATCTCGATAGATACTAGAAATTTCATATGCGTAGATAAAATAGATTTTGAGTTATAGGTGGGTCGAACTTGGCCCGAAATGGTTCGTGTAATATAACCCACGGCCGGTGTGTCGGTTTTTTTGCTCGAACTTGGCGGACACACTGCCGTGTGTCTAGATATATTTTGACTGACTATGTTGTATTTTACATTATAAAACCTTCACTGCTGAAGAGCAACGCCATTTTTCATACGATATGTTTTATTCGGTAAATAAAATAAATATTGCTATGCTGTTATTTTGAATAAATCATAAATGAGTCACGACTGCCCCGTTGATCGAGTGGTCGCAAGTGCGGCTGCCGAACTCTCGGGTTCGATTCCCGGGTCCGACAAAGTACTACTAGGGTGTTTTTGGTTTTTCTAAATTTCTCAGTAGTAGCACGGAGTCTGGAATTGTGTCCAGTATATGGCAATAGGCTCACCCCTGGGACACATGGGACTTATAACACAAATGGTGAAAAGTGGGTGTACCTATAGCGGCATTGCGTGTCGTAATGAGCACCTCTGCCTACCCCTTCGGGGATATGAGGCGTGACGTTGCATAATAATAAATGAGTCACGACTTGCATTTTTTCTTGTAGTTCATATTGTATCTTCTCAGAAATCTGAAACAGCAAGCCACCGAGACCATAAATTGGACGCGAGCAATAAATGTTTTTCATTCAATGGCACATGACACGCCGCAGCCGGTTTGCATTTCTTTTTGGCTCTGGCAACATTTTGCAAGTACAGATTCCGTTATAATGAGATTTAAATCGATACATAAATTTAAATTATCGAATGAGTTGGTTTTACACTGTCCGAGATATCAAAGCGAATTCCGCCATTGCAAACATTGAAAAAATACATTCGTCAAAAACTACTCACGTAACTGTTTGACGACGAACTTGACTAATTTCAAGGCATGCCGAGGCTCATATTCATGAGTAGCATTCCTCGACACACAACGCGGTGATTGTCGCGTCTAACATGACTTGAAACTAATGCTTCTAGCATGTCATGGCGTCAAACAGTTACCTGAATAAGCCCATAACATTAGTACTAGAACTTGAAACGGGATATTTATCATGTTATTCTATTTCTATGAGTTTATGAAATAGTGTTAGTGACCACGTCAGTTTAAAAACTTAGCCCATAACATAATAATTAATTTAGTATGTCTCACGAAAGTTATAATAGAAGGAAATTTTAAACGCAAGACACAATCCGTCTAAGTTTATTATCGGCGCATTCCAATAAACTACGGATCGGTAGATGTGCCTACGAGCCGTAGATTTTTGACACATTTTGTATGGAGCTTATGTCAAAATTCTACGGCTCGTAAGCAAATTTACCGATCGGTAGTTTATTGGAATGCGCCGTATATGTACATAATATATGAAAGTTAGATATTTAAATGCGTATTTTAAATACAAACTGTCACTTCACATAACAACAAAACTCAATAATTATGTATATTAATTAATATGTATGTTAATGTTGGTTCGGGTTATATCAGTGGAGCGCACAATACGTCGGGTTCAATAACCATTCGATGTGATAATGTGTACTGACAGGAAATATTTGCAGCATATGTTTCATTATTATTGAGGACTATGAATTATTTATTCCAGTAATTATACATTTAAATACTGGCGAATTGAGGGGGAGAGTAGAGAAAGATGGATTATACAAAGATTATTATACGATAGTCAAAGATTACCTGACTGCTCGGTTGACGCGAGTATAACAGGTAGCGGGTTCGGTTCCTGCACGGAACAACTCGTTGTGGGATCCCTATGTACGTGAAATTGTTAGGAGAAAAGACAACACAGAGGATCCTAGTGTGGGGCAACGTAAAAAAAATTGCTGACGTAAAACTACTTATAAAAAATAGTTTATATAATTTTTGTATTCTGTAATAAAACACAATTTTATTCACTTCATTCTAGCTCTGAATTGTTTGAACAAACATAAAAATAAATAATTAGTAGTAAAGAATTAATAAATAAACTCTATAAAGCTGAAAGTCTGAAACTCTTAGAAAACTCGAAAAAAGTAAATGTCCAACTGCAACGCGTGGTGTTTTTTTTTTTTTTTTTTTTTTTTTTTTTTTTGAGGGGGGAAAATCATCCAATGACTTTTCTCGCCTTGGGCGAGGCGAGAGGGAGTGTCAGACTCTTACTGACTAAAAACCACCCCGTTCCTTCTCCTGCTTTTCGAGCCGGAGCCCCGGTAAACCCGCTAGGTAGTCCGCAGCTCCGGATCAGGCATCAGCCCTGTTGGGCCCCATCTGTGGTGGTCTGATGGCTCTTTAAGGCGCGCGCGGAACGCGACGCGCCGCACGCACGGGTCTGGTTCTGATCGGGCGGTGAGCTACCCTTGCTCGCCGTCCGCAGGCCCGCACTTACGGTGGCCGGAGATCGTCTCGGGATCCCCTACGCCCGGAGTGTCTTTCGCGACGGCTGGGGCGTGAGGAGGTTTGTTCTCTCACGCGCCCCGCCTCCTCCTTAGCTAGCATGACTGCTTCGCAGAAGGAGGAGACGGCATCCCAGTCCCTCTCGCTCCGCACCATGGCCTGAACCAGTGCCGGGCGCGAGAGGTCGCCGTCGCCGACCACATCCCTGAGGACTTGGCGGTGCTCAGCCCACGCAGGGCACACCGCCACCGTATGTTCTACCGTGTCCTCCGGGCGGTCCTCACAGTGATGACACCCGGGCGTTTCCTCCCGCCCAATAAGGAACAGGAACCTACCGAAACTCCCATGTCCGGTAAGCACCTGCGTTAGGCGGTAGGTGAGGACGCCGTGGCGCCTCTCAAGCCACTCCTCAAAGAGGGGACTTACCGCTGCGATGACAGCGAGCCCAAACGCGTGCCGTGGAGTCTGTTGCTGTCATCACAGCGCCGCTGTAGGTAGACCAATGTAACAGAATAATCTAATTTTATAACTGGGATAATGTCATAAACTCCTCGTAGGTATATGTGGCGTGAAGATAAAGAGGGCGTTGACCCCGGCTGATATTGTATACAGAAATATTTTCGGCGTTCCGAACGCGTGCCGACCGCCTAGGGCTGCCAAAGTTGTCTATTTGAGTAGTTTGGTCTAGCTAACACGTGTATGTGACGATGTGGGATCGTAAATAGAAACATTTAGATGTCTAGAATCTAGATATAGAAACTCATAAAATTCTAATTAAGTATATAATTTGATAATTTCTTTAATGAAATTATGTCATAGCTTGGGAGAGCCAAGCTTATGGACAAATGTGACGGTTTTTTTCGGAGTGATACCACGACTTCGCAGAAATATCTATAGCTTCCTATCTCTTAACTTAATTTGAAAATTGATATATTCACACTAATTCTATAGTATTATAGGTCATTAAAATAAAATGTTAAAATATAAAATAATAGAAATGGAACCACATCATCATTGTCAGGGACAACCCTAGCACAGCACATTAAGAACACAAAAAAGGAGTTGTCAATCTGTGCGTTTTATTTTGAGAAAGAGTTTCGAAATATACATAGTTAACTGGTTTTATCCGAATGTGTAGAGAAACTGTTAATTTACTACGTTTATTATGCTAATATACAAACATACATAATGCTGATATACGACCAATTAGGTAAAACAACAAGCAGAGTTGTTCCAACGATGTATTTTATAGCATTTAATGTTGCCAGCCTACTAAATGGGAAAAGTTGGCTGAATGAGGATTATTTTGGTGGTTTTATTATAGTTTAAAGTTTTGTAAATTTATAGTTATTACAGAATTTATTTAATAATATTGCTACTATAGGAGAACACAAGGTAAATAGGGTAACACAAAACAAATTAATATTAATTTGTATCTACGGACTAGCTGGACAGGTTTTATAATTGCATTCACATTATAACTGACATGTTTATTGTTTACCAGTTTTTGCTCACGGCTTTAGTCATATGGACAAAGGAAAAAAAGCAGCTTATATCACTCTCCAGCTTCCTAATTTGGTCTAGGTATATAAGATATTTTGCCACAGTGCCGGATAAAGCCGACGCGGAGTCCGTACCTAAAGCGAACATGGGGCCCTTTAGTTACATTGCCTATTGTAGGATGTAAATAATCCAAAACAGGTTTTCTGTGACGACAGGCGCGGGGCATTTGCTGGCTCCTCCTAAATAGCTAATCCGGCACTGCAGGCTGCAGGGACAACGTGTACTCGTTTTTTATTAATTAAATCTAATGCAATGAAATCGTAGCTCTGTTTTTTTCTTACTAAAGAAGCGATCATAATCAAAACTAGCAACGCACCTGTAACTCCTCTGATGTTGCGGGTGTCCATGGGCGACACTGATCGCTTACCGTCAGGTCATTCGTCCGCTCGTTTGCCATGAATTCCATAAAAAAAGGTTAATAGGTAGTTATTTTTTGTCATTAGTAGATTTTTAGTTTATGGTTTTTGAAGTCGGTTTTCTGTTGATTTGGGCTCAGGCGCAGGGCCCTTATATGGCACAGGGACCTTAGCATTTGCTGTCTCCTGCTACATGGCTAATCCGACACTGCAGGGAAAATGTGTACTCGTTTTTTATTAATTCAATCTAATGCAGTTAATTAAATCGTAGCTCTGCTTTTTTTTCTTACTAAAGAAGCGATCATAATCAAAACTAATAATCATTAATCATTTTTAAATATCAATATCGTCAAGGAACCTGTCATGTATTCAAAGTACACTATCATCATATAATTGTTTATATTCCTAATATTAAATGAAGTAGGCAATCATAAACTGAGTTACCATTTGTAGCTCGAGGCCATATCTTGTCAAATTAATGGCCCAGTACCAGTATCGAGGTCAATAGGCGCCGGCGCATAATACACAACTAATTTTAGTATTCTCGACTACAAGGTGGTTCTTCTCGTTATGGTAATACGACTGTCGATGTATCGAGTGGTATCGATGTTAACCAAGAATCGACTAAACTAAGGTTTTCACATCACTAGTGCTATTTGGTTCGTGCGTTCGTGATTCGGCTGCACCTTTAAATTTATAATTAAAACCGTTTTTGTAATTTGTAGGTAATAATCATATTTTAATTTATTTGTTTTGTAAACACTTTCGATTTTTTGCGATTTATTCAAAACATTTTTGAGTTTAATAAAACTAAAATGTTGTTGAATTCAAAAATGGTAATCAGCTAACTATCCAACTCAGAATAGTGGGTGTCTTATTATGTTTGTTATTTTTCTCCGATAAATATATCTACATTTTTTTTGTCTACATTACGTAACATCATAAAATTAATACGTTAATGCAAATTTTATACAATCTTGTCATGAGACGAGATCCGCGGATGACGGCCGAGCTTATTTTTATCTCCCACGTCGAGATCAATATGGATAAAAAGAAAAACAAAACAGTATAAAACTCCTTTTATCAAAACAATCGTGATTTTATTATTTTTTATGTTTTCATGCCGTTATATGGCCTGCTTTGTAAATTGTAATTGATTGCCAATTCCGTATTAAGTTTCGAGAGTGTATTTTCATGTCTCTTTAAATCATTTAAGTACTTTAAAGTGTAGGTAAATTATTCAATCAATCAGTTATTCAGTTGTGAATAGAGATGAACACATTTCTACAATGTTTCTCTTATAATGTGGATGATGATTGATGAAGTAAAAATTGAGGGAATTAGTGCTCCTACTTTTTTCTGTATAACTACTATTTATGTCTCACATAAAAAGGTAAGATGTAAAAACGCAGTTCTATCACGAAATAGAAAATAGCATATAAATATCTACAAATGTAGAAAAAAACGATACGTAAACAAAATACTGAACATATGGCATACGAATTGAAAACATAAAACGTCTATACTACACTCGGCCGGTTTACGATGCGAGATATATAAAAAAGATAATTTGTATGTCGAACGTGTCGCCTAAGATAGATATGACTGTTGCTATGTGTCGTAATGAGCCGTTGCTTGTGCTTAACCTAAATTTGGAATTACTTGTTTGTAGACGAGCAACTCAGAGACAACAAAAAAGTTGCTCTTGCAGTCGGTTCAATAACTTTCTGAGATGTTTGTTGACATAAAATCCATATAAAATTATTCAAAATTCTGTACCTCGTTGTCTTGTAAAATGTTAAAATAGAGATAGGAACATAAATACAGTGTTCATTTTTACATTTACGTTTATTTACATGTTTTGGAAATCAACCTGAATGTATGCAACCTTCATGCATAAAACAAAAGTGTGGCCTTCATATCACACTGAGATAATATTTGCAGTCTAGACTAAATTGTTATCGGCTATCTTATCATTGTTTCCTGCAACAATATTTAACATATGTTTATTTTGATATAAAGTGTTGAATTATTTAAATATATTCCCTCTACCTGATTAAACTTGATGATTTTATCTTCGAGTGGAAATTCTAAGAAACTGTTCTATATTTGGCATATAAAGCAGTCTTTTTAATTGTGTATATAATTCTATTCATTTCAGCAAGGCATATTTAGATTTTACATTATACATATGGCTTTTGGGCTTAAAATTAAAACCTTTAATTTAACAAGCCAACGATTTTACCACACACGTTAGCCAAATAATACACTCTAACTATAAACAAACATTAGTTTCATTCTCATTAAAGGCTTGTAGTACCAATTTAGTTGCACCTACTATTTTCTGTATTCAAAATATATATATATCTACAGTCTACTACATCCTATCGGCAGCGTAACAGTTGCTTCCGAAGTTGCCCGTCTGCATCTTATTAGCGTTTTAGGAAGCAATGTTCTCGTCTTTAAAGTGACATCATTATACGTGTTTATTAGGAGCTGGTTTGCTGATAGCATCCACTTAATGGATAAGGCTAAAAGTAATTTATATCTAGACCGTTTTAAGACTTGGTCTAGTTTTGTTTGTACCCACACATCTTAGCAAACGGGTTTTGTGAATGAATGTAATATAAAATATGACTTGGCTGGATAATCTTGATGGTTTTATTCTTTTGTAAATATGAATTACTGATTGATGGTATCGTTAGAAGAGGCTGTTGAGTTTAGATTCTTAAGTATAAGAATTGTTTTGTTAAAATTGTACTCTGCGCTCTACGGAAGAGTCGTATCACAATAAGTAGAAGCACAAACAGTCAATTGCTAAAAGCAATAAAATTAATTATAACGATTCGCCAGCTATCCGTGATCGTTAAAAACAACTGGTGTGTCACAGAAACTTTCATAAAATACTACGCATGTGTCGTAAAGATTGGGAATCTGTGGTGACTGAGTCTTAAACAATAAATCATTATGAAATGACTATTTTCACGTTTTCAGTGTCAAGTTTTATTATGTTATGTTTGTACATTTTAATGAATCTAAACATAGACTTGTTTTTTTCTATCTTCATTTAAATACTGCGTGATAACCAATTTTTATTCGCTTTTTTTTTTAATAAATCTGTGCATAGACTAAAATAATGCGTGATATTCTAAAAAACAACTTTAATGGTTTTCGTAGATCAACTTGATAAACCAGGAATAACAAAAATCGAATCCGATTAACACAATTTTATTACATGTTTACTAAAGTTCGGTCAATAATAGTTATTCGCGTTTTCAAGGCTGGCTTTACGCTTTATCGTTGAAAATAATTGAAACACCTGTAAATGTAAGTAAATACATTGATACTGTGGATAGTAAATAAACATTTCGTACAAAACAATGAGCTTATGAGATCATCGGCCGCGAAAAATACTTCAGCGGCATAAACAGGTTAAAAATAACGATGCCTATTAGCTATAAACAAAATAATGTTATGCTGATTGCTGGCTGGTAATAGAGAAAAAACAAATACAACCGCCAAAATCGTGAACGTCTTCGATTTTTAAATATTTATATTATAATAATTATTTTTTTCTCTTTGTTGTTCTAGCTAGTTCGCTAACAAAACACTTCCTAAGTACGATTAGTTTTAGTGGTCGTCGTCGTTTCATCATCGTAAACAACATAATATTTAGTGGAGACGCTTTTGGGGGAGGGGGGAATCATCCAATGACTTCTCCCGCCTTGGGCGAGGCGAGAGGGAGTGTCAGACTCTCACTGATTAAAAACCACCCCGTTCCTACTCCTGCTTTTCGAGCTGGAACCCCGGTAAACCCGCTAGGTAGTCCGCAGTTTCAGATTAAGAGGAGACGCTAGTTTTAAAGTCCTATTAGGGCATTAAATATTACAGATTTCTCGACATTCCGTGCAACACACAAATTTTAAGACCTTCAAACATTAATTTCACGCTTTATAAATATGTGTCGGTTCGTATTCTTAATCAAAAGGAAATAAAAAAACATAAATAATTGCAATTATCATACAACCTGTTATTAAAGTTCATTATTTTAAATTGATCTATAAATAGTCGACTAATAAACGGTAGCGAGTAATTTAGTCGATTATGTAAATGATGCATCCGCATCACTATGGCGCCGGGTGTTGTATTTTTATTATTTTTCTTATTGTTAATTCAATTAACATTATTTAAAACATTCGTCACCGTGTTTTTAGAATCATATTGGTGGAGATTGTAGAAAACATTTTTTTAAACACTACGTTACTAACAAAAATTTTAAAATATTTGTGGTTATAAAAAGAATTGCCGTCCCTACATTATTTTCGCGCCCTTTTCATGACTAGTAAATTGCTAGAGTAAAAAAATCTATAGTTTTATTTAACTCGCAACACGACAACGATAGTTTTATGCTCTTCCCTAATTTTATTTTATTTTTATGACTTCATTCAGAGGCGGTTGGTGGATCGTAGCGTGAAAATGTTTATAGGGTCATTAAATGCCTACAACAATGTCCAAACCACACGGAGCCCACGGGCCAGCTTACTAACAACTAACAATAGGCTGATCGTTAGATAAAATTGTTTACTTTAAAATGAATTAAGAAGATTTACTAACTAAACATGCTAGCACTAAATAAATTAATGTGTCTTTAAAGATGTCCAGAGTAGACTTCTTTTATTAACTGCTTGGTGGAAACTCAACAGCTGCGGCTGCAACTGCTCATGTATTTATTTCAATCAAATATAGTTATTACATAGGTTAAATAGCATTTAAGTGTAGGAGAGCCATGCTTCGGCACGAATGGGCCGGCTCGACCGGAGTAATACCACGGCCTCATAGAAAATCGACGTGAAACAACGCTTGCGTTGTGTGAGTGAGGTTATCGGAGGCCCAATTAACCCCCTTCCCAATCTTCCCAATCCCCGATTCCCCAACAACCCTTAAATTCCTAACCCCCAAAAGGCAGGCAACGCACTTGTAACGCTGCTGGTGTTTCAAGTGTCCATGGGCAGCGGCGATTGCTTACCATCAGGTGATCCGTCTGCTCGTTTACCGGCTTATTCCATAAAAAAGCACAGAATATCATAGGTAGGTATGTCTTCTTCATCCTGAAAAGTTATTCCGTTTTCGATGATCAGAAAATAGTAGGAGAAAGTTCGATGCAAGCTGATACAGCTGAACAACAAATAGTTTCAATTTGAATAGGAATTCTGAAACAAATAATCGAATAACGAAATATCTCGCGTAGATGCGGTCCCTTCGTCAATGATACGTGCGCCAGTCCCTTTCCAAGGCCGAAGGGGCCGGGGACCCTAACACCAGTCGGTTGAAGGCCGATCTGTTCCAACCGTTTTGTTAGAAGTATCTTTAATTGTAGAACTGTTTCATGTGACGTCATTTGTTTTGGTTTTAAACTACACGCGATTCGAAATGATAATTGTTTTTATTACCGGATTTCGCTCGTGCGATGCGTATCTTATGTTTTCATTGTTTAATATTCATTATTTTCGGAAAAAGGTGAGTCTGAGATATGTTACATTGCTGTGGTTGCGTTTGACTACCACCAATCATATTCATTGATGTACATAAAATAGCATTAGTGGAAACGGACTCAGCTAAACTATGTTTTTATATGTAGAGATGCCTGCTATGGATGACTTCCCTTCTATCGATACATTGCATACTCGAGCAGCGCATCTTCCTCGCACAGCTACATAGCTTAGTATCAGTGAAAACGGTAACATAATTTCGCGCGAATCTCTGTTTTGAAAAAAACGGTTTTGCTATTTTATTTACATCTTGAATATATGTATTTTATTATTATTTAACATGTAACTGTGACGTGAGATATCTATAGGAAGAGCGCTTGCGGATAATATTGTTAGATTTACTCGTGCGTGTGATGTGTATGTGTGCGTTATTTTGATTTGTTGATCTTGGCAGTTACCGGGGTAAACTCGCGAATCAAAGTGTTACAAAATAAATGATAGATCAAGAATGTTATGTGATGTTTTATATACTTATTTACCTACGTACGGTATTTGAATACATAGCACGAGTTAGTAGAGTGATCGTATGTGCTGGATTGGTCGTATATGTCAAACAAGAGGATTGCTATTTCTAGTATTAAGTATGCGGAAAGTTCCCAATGCCACGAAGCTACGAATTTCTTGTCATTTGACTTACTCACCAAAAAAATGTTCATTTTTTGCTCACCAAAAAATCCGTAGCGCTTATTTATGAAACTTTCTGCCTCGCACAGCAAAACTGTAGAATGAGCTGTCGTCGGCGATATTTTCGATCCGATACGACCTTCAAAAAAGAGCCTATTCCTGTTAAATGGACGATATCATACCTGTGACTCCACTGGTGTTGCGGGTGTCCATGGGCGGCACTGAACGCTTACCAGCAAGGTAAAAAAAATAGGAACAGTCTTGAATAATTGATTGAAGTATAAATCAACGTGATAGTTCAATATTAAATGCACACATAAGCTCAATATAGGTTAAATGTACATAGATTGTTAGCTTCTTAAATAAAATGGCACTCTAACGATTTCCACATAGCAACATTTCATTAATGTCTAAATATTTGGAAATTTAATTAATATCAATTGTCAAAAGGTCATTCACTTCTAAACCCGTAACCAAGGAAGATAACTAGGTACATCTATTTATTTAGCACAAAACCTTTATCTTTTCAGCCTTCTTAGATTAGATACAAGGTGAATATGTAGCAATTTGGTCACTCAAGTATTTTGATAAGTGCTATCTACGATTACATATTTATACATTTCTTTCTACATGTCTATCTGTATCGCCAAACAGTCTGGTGGATTTTTCCAAGAATTTGACATGCTTTCAGCTGTGTTTTTGTTATTTTATGTATGTAGTATGTAAGTCAACGCGGTATTGTTTTCTTTGAAAATTTTTCGTAAAGCATTCTTAAAATTTTTTCAATAGTATAATAAAATTGCATGCTGTAAAATATGTATAAGATAATTTCAGGGAGTTAGATGGTTTGACTGTTCATTCTAAAGATGTTTTTGAGGGATACTTAGATAGGGGCAAACGATACGTGACTGCTCCACCTAAGGTTGCCAGATGGCCGGGATTTCCGGGATTTTACCCGAATGTTGGTGCTGTGCCGTGTCCAGTAATTTTAGTTCAGTTCGAGGCCCTAGAAATGTCCAGGAAATTACCAGTCTGGATCTGACAATCCTAGCTTCACCCCTATTCCTGTCCGAAACACTAGAGGACTCACAATGATTACTTACTGTTTTGTTTCTATATGGGCTCCTAGTACCTAGTCCTACATGCATGTATAATAATGTATATTCAACGGTACATAACCTGTTATTCGCCGAAAGGGTGTACCAAAACTATATTTGCACAGCCAAGAGTCGACAGTAATGCCATAAATCCCGATATAATAGAAGGCGAGCCTGTTGTACAAACAACGGCGCACGATTTCTATGAGTACCGTATTCCACATCGATTCGTACCGATTACCGATTCTATTGACAAATATATCGGTAATGTAGCTATAACCTTGGTATCTAACACTACGCATTCATTAAAGTAGTTTTTTTCGTCTACACAAACACTATTCGGGTCAAATCGTACCTACTCTACTCGTATTTACAAACATACCTACTCGAGAATTCGACCAGACTGTACGATAGTGGCTCCTATCAAAACATGCCTGTTGCTAACCGTATGATATAACTCCGCTAAATCAAAGAGTACGCCCTAAATTAAAATGGTCGTATAAATCAGTAGTGTTTTTTATTAAGTCGTATAATCTTCAGTTGACGACAGTGTATTTGCGAAGGCAGAGGTGCTCAACCTTTGCGATAGAATCATTGTTTCGTTGCTTGTTAGTTGTTTTATCGGTATCTTCCTGTCGTTAATATTATTTTTGTAGGCGTTATTGTTTTGTGTTTATATGTATATTGGAATAATTATATGAGGTGCGGGAATTTTCCGTAATGTGTAGGCATAGTTGGGCATGTATGATAATATCCCACCCAAAACATAAATGTGAAAGGCTGCCAAGTTCGATAATATTGGAATGCTTCGCCTATAAAAGAAGTGAGATCGAAATAAGTACCAAGTTCCATACACAGACCTCATTTAAAAATGATATAACAAGTTGGCAAGTTTTCACACACTTTGTTATAAACCTACTAAACGCAATGAGTCAAGTATATAATTTTCTATTAAAACTTGCCAAGTTATATCATTTTTAAATGAGGTCTGTGTATGGAACTTGGTACTTATTTAGATCTCACTTCTTTTATAGGCGAAGCATTCCAATATTATCGAACTTGGCAGCCTTTCACTATTTATGTTTTGGGTGGGATTTCATTTATTTTTGTAAGGTTTATTTTCTTTTTTTCTTATTTTACTTTACTTTGACTAAATACAAACCTTCGTAACGAATTTTAGGTCGGTACGACCATTGGAAGATATAGATAAATTTTTTGTTTTAGTTCCTTAGGGGTATGAATTTACACCTTCATTATTTTTAAAACCGACTCACACTTGGCCATTTTCAGATTTTTTCCTTTACCTTGACCCAAAGACCTACCTCCATGCCAAATTTCAAGTCAATACGACCATTGGAAGTGGTCTAGGTTTTTGATGAGTGAGTGAGTGAGTGAGTCAGTCAGTGAGTGTATAGTAAAAATAGCGATTTTCTGACGTCAATATCTCAAGACCTACAATAGGTACATTAATGAAATTTTGTATTTTAGATAAGTAAGTAGACTCTCGACAGATACTAGAAATTTCATATGCGTAGATAAAATAGATTTTGAGTTATAGGTGGGTCGAACTTGGCCCGAAATGGTTCGTGTAATATAACCCACGGCCGGTGTGTCGGTTTTTTTGCTCGAACTTGGCGGACACACTGCCGTGTGTCTAGATAGGTAAGGTTATTTAATTATTTTGCCAACGTGAAATGTCAGGTTGGTAAAATAATACTTGTATTTTGTAAATGAAAATATTTGCTGTAATTAGGTATGTTTTAAATATAACTTCGAAGTTATTTCTATTTTTAGCTGTCTGTTAATTTAAAAGTAAAGTAGTGGTATACCTTGCAGCATGTTTACTGCTCTATTCAAGGTTATCGAATATTTTTACTTAAGCATATGGCCGACATATCTGCTTGCAATAAAATATACTTTAAGTCACTGCCACTGAAGGCAAATCCTCCGCTAACGTCTGTCACCGGTTACCACTACGGCGCTCAATGTTTTAAAAGATCTTATTGAATCCGATAGAGTACAGTAGTTGATAAAACTAAAATTAATCAATTTATTACTCTATAAAATGAATAAAAATAATTTTTTGGTTTGTCTTAATATAGCACTTAATGGATATTTCATATAAAACTACCTGCTACAGACACACAAACAACAATAAAATAATAATGAATGGTTTCGTACCGGAAAATTATCTCATAATACCGAAATATTGTATGTAATTATAACAGACTCGTGACCACTCCATAATATGTGTAATCACTTCCTGGTACCTACAGCCATCACACTTTTTGTATTACCCCGAGTTGGTAAACATATCATATTGTTAACACGTAGCATTATTTTTTTGTTAACGACCACAGAATGCGGCCACTTTGTTACTGACCTAGACAATTTGTTTGCATTGGATTTATAATGACTAATGACATGACATTTATTATGTTTTGTTATGTTATCGTGGATTTTTGCTAATGCCCGGTTTACATTATTCCAGTCCAGCGATCCAGTCCAGTACTGGATTGCTTACTGGAAAAATGTAAACCGGTACTGGAATGAACTGAATCCAGTAAGCATTCCAGTCCAGTAACTGGATTCGCGGTCTACTTTTCGGTCCAGTGCGATCAATAACTGGAATAATGTAGACGGCCAATCCAGTGCCATTCCAGTGCTGACGAAGTAGGTACACACGTGTTGGTTGTTTTTGCGGACTTTTTTTGCGAAGAAAAAAGATTTAACAATGGTGAAGAAGTTATCTGAAGACGAAACTATAAAGTTTGTCTCTATATACAGAGATAATCCGTGTTTATGGGACATAACATCAGAAAATTATAAAAACAAAGCTATGCGCCAAACTGCTTTGCAAAATCTGTGCATTGGTATGGAAATTGAAGGATTCACAGTGGAAGATGTGAAAAACAAAATAAAAAGTATACGTTCGACATACTACCTTGAACTAGACAAGATTAAAAAGTCATCCACATCTGGTGCTAGTGGCAATGTTTACCAACCCAAAGTGAAATGGTTCGCCGAATTCAATTCATTTATTAAAAATGTGATGGTGAAGCGTAAAACACACGTATGTATTTTAAGATTTTTATTTATTTTTATTTTGGGACAGCCTGTAATTATATATTTTTTGTTCAAAAGTTAAATTAGCCCCAGGATATGGTTTCATTAAGTATGTTTTAGTGGAAATGCTGCATCAGCCACAATCACTTCATTTTCTGGAATAAAACTGCCATTTTCTAATTCAGTAAAAATGGAACAGTTTTTGAAAATACCCACCATCCGAAGCGCTTCCATTTGCGCCCACATTGATATACGTAAAACAGTAATCATGGTCAACAAGAGCCATCAATACTATGCTGTTTTCTTTTTTATAATTAAAGTTCGTACTTCCATATTCATAGGAGCCAGTAATTTTTATATGTTTTCCGTCTAACGCTCCGTAGCACAAAGGAAAGTTCCACTTATTCCGAAAGCCTTCCTCGACTTGTTTCCATTGTTCCGCAGTGGGTATCTGCAAAATTAAAGAAAAAATATTTTATTTCCAGGAAAATACTGATGATGCTCAAAATGAAGAAAATACTGACAATACTCAACCTAGTGACCCAGAACCAAGTCTATCAGAACCGCGAAAGAAAAGAAGTAAAATTTCACAGCTGTCTACAATAGTCAGTAGCATGAAAGATATGCAATACGATTTATCCAAATCAGAAACAGTGGAAGATGAATTCGACATCTTCGGGAAACACATTGCGAAGCAATTAAGAACCCTTTCTACAGAACAGGCTATCCTAGGCCAAGAAGAAATTCAGAGTGTGATAACAAAATGTCGACTACACGATTTGAAATACGGAAATATGACAGCGAATAATCCTAAATATTTTGCAAACACACATGCCATACTGGACTGGATCGCTGGACTGGAATAATGTAAACCGGGCATTATACACACCTCCAAATTTCGAATAATTTTAACCATGGTTTTGACATCGACTCGGATAAAAAGAGAAGTGACGACTTTAAAAATATATAAAAAAAAAAAACACTTTTTAAGAAAAACCGAACACTAGCGTTACTTCAACCTAAATTGTAAATATATTTTTTTAACATACTTATATGTTAACTTTAACTGTACTGCAGACAAAACTTATTTCCGCGTTACAAAAAGATTAAGATAGCCTCCACTCTTCCAAAAACAAAACATACTAATTATGTGTTTAATTTTCCAGTATCTATTTAAATGTAACGCGACATTAATTTCGGTAGTCATATGATGATTACCCGTCTGTAGCAAAGTTTATTACATATTAATTACAATAACTAAAGTGTAATTTCTTCAGATAAAATAAAAACTTAATATTAGTGAGTATAATTTTATTGTAACTTTCGTGAGACATACTAATTTAATTATTATGTTATCGGCTTACTCACGTAACGGTTTGACGGTTAGTAGCAGCGCGACAATCGCCGCGTCGTGTGACGCAGAATGCTGCTCATGAATATGAGCTTCTGCATGGCTTGAAACTAGTCGAGTTCCTCGTCAAACCGGTACGTGAGTAAGCCGTTAATAATTAAAAGTGAGTTTGTGTTGTTGATATGTTATACAAGGTGTGTATTAGTGAAGCACTATTCTGTAGAACGTAAGCACAAATAAAGATTTGTAACAACAAGAGTCAAAAGACTGGCACAGGGTGTACTTTTTCGTGGATACATAGGAAACCTGTAATTTGAAGTATACGACATAGAGTACTTTTATATTTTTTCTGATAACTGTTTAACCCGCCATTGGTGACGTGTATTTGTCTTACTGAGATAAAATCGCATAGAAAGGACATAAAAATAAAACGCTCGCATTGCTGTTGCGGGCACTCGAAATCGCAACCTAATTCGATAAACAGTTTAAAAAATATTCTTAGTTTTTAAATTACCCGGTCTCATAGACATATAGGTCACCAATGGCGGGTTAAACTCTACCGATCACTTGGTGCTACTTGGACGTTGACTTCAGAAACACCTGTATAACTAGTAAAAAAAGTGTGTGAAGTCATAATTAAATACCATTGTAATAAGAGCCTTACCTAGTGGGTATCACCAAGCGACATTATTAGAAAAATATCCTTAATTAAGGAAATCCGTACAAAAGAAAATAGAAAATGTATTATTTCTTTACTTGTTTTGTTCTACTTTTATTAATTTTTCTTTTTGATGTTTTCAAAGCGTTTTATTATTGTTCATAGTCTTTTGATTTCTATTTTGTTTTCCTTTAAACAAACTAAGTATGGAACAATAGTGGTTGTGGTCTTTGTTCGAATAAAACCTTTTGTTTCATATATCTAACCTACATAAATACAAAAATATATTGTAGCTACCTATTTGTGATTGGAAAATAAAGGTAGACCGTAATGATATTTATTCTACTATCATAACACGAACACTTGTGTAAAGTAAAAAAAAAATCAAAGAAAATATTTAATGCGGCATTATGTGCACCAATGTATTAATGTGCAGCTTTTTAATTAAAAAAAAGCAATTGTATAAGTAAAACCTACGTCACTAATTACAACTTTAAACAATACTTTAAAATATCACATTGCACATACAATATTTTAAAAAACACTATGAAAAAAATCAGATAATAAAAAAAGTACCCTAATAATTGAACCAAAACTAATTATACAATTGAAATGACCAAAAAAAAAAACATTTCAACAACACTTTTGACACCTGACATCCTGGATACTTAAAACACCGTAACTCATGATAAAGCTGACTGCCCACTGCCACCATTATGTTTTCATGGCTGGCGACCGCCGCCTCAACTCGTTAGTTAATTAAAAAAATAACGTGTTCAACTGTCCACTCCACTGACCTGTAAATTAGGTCAATCCTTTTGAGTATTTCTACATTGTAAACAAACCCTACTTTTATTTAATTCTGGACTTAATTTGCATATTAACGGGTTTTGTAATGAATGGTTTAATTTTGTGTTCTTGTCACTAGAATAGGCTACTTTTCTAAGAGTCAAATTCAATACTTTTTTACAATTATGACGTCATAAGATTTTTACGTCAAATAGCACACTTATTTTTAGAAAAACAGTCATCAGTCTTTTCAGACATACTTGTCGGTTAAGGGTACGTTTTATTTGGCCCTTCTGTAATATATGTCCGTTCTAGGGCGTCTTGTTTATGCCTTTCGTGAATCTGCTTTCTGCATTTTAATATAGGCAGAAGATGCTCTTAATTTTTGGTAATTATACAAAAAGTTCGTGACATTTCATTATGAGCCTTCCTTATAATATGCGCTGTAAAGTTAAATAAAAAAAAAATATTAAAAAAAAGCGACATACATCTCTCCGAGAATGTTGAGCGCCCCAGCTCTTTGACATTCTGTCATGGATCTAATAAACAATGAATATGCATAATTACGATTACGTCGCTGATTGAAGGTCGACTTACTAACTCATTTCACTGTTATAATAAAAATACTACTCGATAAGGAATTCGATTCAATCGATTTTACTCATTAACTTATCGATTAATCGGTATTCAAATAATCTTTAAAATTAAGAACAGAGAATAATTTATGTTTCAATTTTTTAAGTTTAACTGGGATACTCAGTGAACTTACTTATTTTTTCTTTTTTTTTTATTATATTAGACAAGGTCCACAGTCCAGCAGTGGACCGATACGAGCCATTGATTTTGATGGTGCTAGTTACTCAATCTATTCCCAGTTGATTAAACTTCTTTCTAAATGTTCATTTTCTCACCGATGCGCTTACGCATGACAGGAAGTCACGATCCTACTAACGATGATAGAAGGTCAATTTCACGCTCAAGTGACCTTCAAAAGGATATCTTACAAGTATTACCGTCAAGGTCTATCAAGTTTATCGACGGAAAAAACAAAGGTTTAAAAATAGAAAACTGCATTACTGCAACGGCTCGATCCGATGGTAAAGTGTGGGAGAGCCATGCTTCGGTACGATAGGGCCGGCTCGACCAGAGTGATACCACGGCCTCACTGAAAACCGCTGTGAGGTTACCGGAGGCCCAATTCCTCCCTTTCCAATCTTCCCAATCCCGATTCCCCAACAACCCTTAAATTCCTCACCCCTAAAAGGCCGGCAACGCACTTGTAACACCTCTGGTGTTTCAAGTGTCCATGGGCGGCGTCGATTGCTTACCATAAAAAAAGAAAATGGAATTGAAACCACTGGAGTGGGGAACAGAAATGTATTATCCCTTAGACAGACTAGGCAAATGTCGAGGACGCCAGGTTATATAGGTAGAAGACTGGGCGCTGCAGCACCGCGAGATAAGCGTACCTACGGAATGACAGCGGCGCCAAAAAAGATTGGGGCGCTTATGAGATGCTTGACTAGGGCGCTCTCTAGGACATTACCTAGAGATGGCGGATTTTAATCCTTTAATTGCCTGTGTCGCTTATATGCGACACATATTTCCGTGTCTCTGCTGTCATGTCGTATTGCTGGGACAGAGAGCATGCATGATTTTTTCGTTCTATTCACACGATTACTCCTCCTTATTTAGTGTAGATATATTTTTTACAATTTGCAGCCGCGCGCTAGGTTCACGGTAATTGATATTTAACTGGATTTAAAGGGTTAATCCGCCTCTGGTTTAACACATTGAACGCCGTGATGGTCACCGGTGACCGACGCGACGTTAGCGGAGAATTTGCCTTCAACAGTTTTCTATTGGCAGTCAAAGACTTAATGTAGGTAAATGTAATCATTTGCAGAGGATTTCAAAGATCCTTTACTTACGTCACCCGCTTTCATACTAAGCAAGGGTTCACTTTGTCCAAATTGGATTGGAAAGAGGAAAGCTGGCTGATTCCTTGTTTACATACAAACTGGTTGAGCCGGCTGTACCGGCCGGTTTGACTCTCTGAATGTCACGCTTTAAATGTATGCCAATTTCCTTTATGCACCTTCTTATTGATTTTCATATGATTCTTCGGAAATTAATTATGGTTTTGAGTTCCAAAATAAGCGGAATCCAAAATGGGGGATAATAATCGGTCCCTGTGGGATAATAATTTTCGTCCTATCACAACAACCATAATTAAGAAATTGGATTATGCACGAAAACATGAATATTTACATATCTTTATTTATTATGTATATGTATATCTTATTCAGTAAGGCCCTTTACCCAATATTATGTATGTAGATTAAGTACTTTGCTCATTGCTAGGCCCAATGCTGAGACATATTACTGTATTGAAATTGTAGACCACACTGTACATTATGGATGCATAAAAGTGATTTGATTTGATTAAGGCAATCCAGATCAAAAATAAGGTAAAAGCTAAAGTTACCTTTACCCACCTAATCTCATTTTTTTCCATACAGTAAAAGTAAACAATATTTTTATCAATTATCTTTAACAAAGAAGTTGAAATTCGAATCCACCTCCCACGCTAACCGCCTACAGTGTTGCCAGTCCCCATATAATCTACGGACGCGTTACAGACGGTTAAAAATCAGGGTCATGGTGTTGCCACTATGGCGGCAGGACGTAGTGTGTTGGAATTAATGGCTCGGCAACGTGACGAGATAGGAAACTGGCGTTTGGAATAGAATAGATAAATTAATAGAGTATATAGTTCAACTGATATTAGTTTTGAGTTTAGTCGTTTACTGTTGATAAGATTGAAAGGTCGCATTAAGATTAAGACATTAAGAGGTCTCGATTTAGATAGTGGGCTTGATTTCTTTTTCGGCTTTCAACAGATGGAATAAAGCATACTTAACACAACCAGGAAATGAGAAAGTAATTCAATGTGCTCGAGATATCCTTAAATATATCACATCCACGCTGTGTAGGATGAACAAAAATAATGATAAATCCTGTTGCCAACCGGTTCCTTTGGGACTTTGACTTATTCCCAGAAAAATTGTCTAAGAAGAGACATGTTTTTTCAAGCCAAGTCCAGTAATGTGCTCAAGCACCTTTAGGTTAATCAGTTCAGACAGAAAATGTAAAAATGGACGTTTACTTAATCGCAAAAATCGCACTGATGTGTCGGTTTCCATGGGTGACGCTGATCACTTATTACTATCAGGTAGTTGGTTCATACGATGCTCACAAGAAGGGTAAAAGTTCGTGAGTTGGTGACTGATTTTCATAGTATAGTTATGGTATAAACTGGTAAACGAGCAGTCGTATCACCTGATAAGCAATCGCCGCCGCCCATAGACATCCGAAACACCAGAAGCGTTACAGGTAATTTAAAAGTTGTAGCAAAATCAGGGTTTGGACGAAACGAAACATAACTACTCTGTCATCTGGTGGCTTAGTCACTCATCATCACTATGTAATTATTTATTCAATATGCAAATCTTCTCACTAAGTAAATGACAGCAGACTCGTTACATACCAACGAGTGCATTACACAGATGCAGTGTTTTACACGAGTTACACGTGTACCTGCAAGGCCAGTGAAATATAATACGATTATTGTTTTTCCACCAACAATACAATGTAAATGTTGGCTATACTGCAGCATACATTGCTGTGTTTTACCTAAGATGTCTGTTTTTTGTGCTAAGTTTAGCGTCAATGGATATTGTAATGTGTTGTCGATATTGGTAGCCAATGTTTGATCGGTTGGAATTTTGTTTGGATTTTTATTTCTTGTTAAATTAAATATTTTATCAGCGGCTCTTGTTAGTGAGTCATTTCATTTGATTCCTGAGACCTGAGTCTATCAAATTGTTTGTTCGAGTAGGTATAGTAAAATTGGTTTTCATATTGAATAAATTTATTTTTCTTAGAGAAATCAATGGGAATTCATATATGTAATAGATATTTGCTATCTGATAAGGCTGATTGCAATTAAAAAGACTTCACAAGTGTGATATAAAGTGGTATAAAGATAATTTAAAAGAAAAAACCCACATGGAAGTATGGTGCAAAGTCAATGGTGAAAAGTGTAACATATCCTGTAAAGTTATTGTAAACATACTCAAAAGAGTATCTTACTTAGGTACATGAACGCATACATCCAATTCACCCAAAAATATCCATTTGGAAAGTAAAATATGGTGTGGTACTAGACGTTTACAAGTAAACGGTGCAGAGTAACAATAAAAAACATTTAAACAAAATTAATTAACTGTAAAATGAACATAACCTAGAATAGAAAATAAAACGATTACAGTCGTAAGTGCAGTATAATATAAATATTAATTTAAAATCGTATTCTAACTATGCTTCCAATTAAACATCTTTTTAAAAAAAATGATAAAAATACGTTTTTAAATGAGACGGAAATTAAATATCTCACCCGCTTTCATCACTTAATTTCATCATTCAATGAATGGTTTATCCATCAGCTACACACCGTGAGAGACACCGATACCTACTAATGTAAATAAGATAACAATACGATAAACAAACAAAGCCGTTAATTGCATTCGACGCACGCGCAACTTGTTCCTCACTCCACGTGTATGCCGCGTGGTGTGAGGTGTAAGCGGTAGCGGGTGGAGTGTAGATGTAGCGTTTTAATTTAAAAGCTGTTTATGTGGTCAAAAATGTGATCTTCTAGGTCTTTATGGAGCAAGAAATTCTTATTAGGGAAAAGATTAAAGGTTTCCATTCGAATCTACATTTTGAAACGAACACCTAACTTCAGTGACGGACAGAATGACTGACTATAATAATATTTCTTTATTTATTTATGGTTAATGGTTAAATTTAAATAAATGCTTTGACTTTGACTTTGAAAAATAATAGAAATGGCAATAACATTACCTTCATCTGTCAACAGTTCTTTGAGAAAATAAAAGAGAAGGAGATGCAAGACTTTTGTTCTTTGAGTTAAAGAGATTTCTACCAAAGACCATAGTCCTAGAATATTGTAAACTGAAAACTGGTTTTTATTTTATGTTTATTATTTGACCTCAGAATTTTCAAGACCTTTAATTCATCATTTTACATCTATTCTATTAGCTGTATCCATACAAGTGAGTCTATTAATAGATTTTGGACATAAAACACGGGTTCTGTTACGTAATTGTATCAAAACAGCCTAATTTATTTCGTCGAGGTTACGACGCATGTGTTTATTTGTCTGCAATACATCTGCGCTTTTTATGCACAACTCCCGACTGCGGGAGTGACGTGTATAAACATAAAGCTTAGCAGTTGAAAATCTTTGGAATATTTTTTTGGTTATCAATATCAGGGCTACAAACTTAAGGCCACCCGGATAAACTGGTCGTTACGGTCCCTTTATCATGCCTAATGACTTTATGCTTACCAGCCCTTGTGGTAGTTGTGGTCAATAAATCAACGACACCGCGTGACAGTAAGAATAAAACAGATTTCATTTGTGTTTGTATCAATTAATGGATGAAAAGCAATAAAATTAGTTTAACTAAAAAAAACACGGTTTATTCACGTACATTAATGGAGAAGAGCTCAACTAGTTTCGAGTCACAGAGAATCTCTTCATGATTACACTCAAAACTAGTAGAGCTTTCTGAGTAAACCGTTACCTAGTTATTATAAAAATAAAATCAGTTGGTTATTGATACCCATTCCTACAATTTTTACATCAATAGGTTCCCAGTTTCCACTAATGCCTAAACACATCACCATTAAATCGAATGTTAGTAATTATTTTATCGATATCCCATCGCAATACGGATATTACAACGGTCAAAAAATATCTATTGGCTCGTTTATCTGATAACACATAGATAGATAGTCAAACGCTGATATTTTCATTCATCGTTTTTTCACATAGAACTAGGTATAACTATATAAAAAGTTGGTATAACTACTTTTTGGTTTTTGTTATAAATATGAATGTCATTTGAGGTCATTGCAACATAACAAACTATTACGTAACTATTCATTCATATAAATAAAACTGACATATTATTTTTTATTACATTATTATTGTCCGCATCAAATTTATTGGTCATCTTTTCACACGCAGTCGAAACTATGCATACCTAACTGTAATTGGCGAATCTGCCATTTTTCAGTTTCAAGTTTCTTATTTCTAATTACAGTGACCAATTCTATTTTGACTTAAACACATTATCTATATTTCATATTTTAATATGCTTAGGTCAAAATATAAATGGCCACGGTAATTAGAAACGTCAAAACAAAACATGTTAAACCGTAGAATGGCCGGTAATTAGAGGTCTAAAAATATTTAAAAATAAAACTGCTACCTGGTGTCTCTTCACTCTGAACATTGCTTACTATCCATGAAATAAATTATCATAATTACTGTCAATTACTCGTAGAAACGGACACAGAGTGCCTTATTTAATGAAATTAGGCCTTTTTAAGGGGGGAAAATCATCCAATGACTTCTCCCGCCTTGGGCCTGGCGAGCGGGAGTGTCAGACTCTTACAGACTAAAAACCACCCCGTTCCTACTCCTGCTTTTCGACCCGGAGCCCCGGTAAACCCGCTAGGCAGTCCGCAGTTCCGGGTGAAATTAGGTGTAAGTTTAGATTAGCGTTTTTCTCTTGGACCACTCTTAACTCTCAAGTAGCTAAGCATGTCATTCTTTATCTATATCATATTTAGATGACGCTACCTTCCTACCGATCATGTTAAGCACTAATAAATAGATCAGCTACTTATGGCTTCCGTGTAATTAAGCTTTTGTTTGATATTGAAAAATAAAACAAATTCAGCTGATATCTTGTTTGATTAGCCGCCTGCGCTGTTTCTTTTTCTTCTCCTTTAATAATATCTTCTGATTTATTTCGTTGCGGGATCCAAGACTGTCATTTATGTCCCTGGGACGCGCCGGACTTCAATGTTCCGGTGTTTTCATAGTTGTATCTACTATAGATCTTGGCTTACAGGAGTTGCAGCGGTTTGGGAGGTTGTGGTGGGCTTGTCCCAATAAAAAAAGCCGCCTCCTCTGTAATAAAATGTTTGCCATCATCTACACGCCTGGTAGTTAGAAATCATAGTTTGAAAGGTCTTTTTTTACATAGAGCGCTGCTTGCTAGTCTCTGTCAAAATGTGTGTGGGTTCGCTGGGTCTTCTGACACTCATCTGTGAAGTAGGAGGGGTGATCCTCAAGACGTGCTCTTATCACTAATGTGTCTTTTAATTATAAAGTAAATCTATCATGAATGAATTCCATACATAAAAAATACGTAAATACAAGTGCCCAACAGGGTCAGCCCATTGTCTGTAAACCTATTCGAACACTGGAGTCGGCAATAGGTTGCTAAAGTCAAGGCCGTTGCCTATTTTATATGTGTTTGGTAAACATACACATGCCTTGTTCATTTACATAGTATTATTTGGACAAAAATAAGGAAAATAACTATTTATTTAAGTAATAATTACAATGTAAATTATATTATTACCTACATATATGTAGAAACCGCAAAGCCTAGGTACATATTGTTGAGTCTAAATATGGTAGCTTCATTAATAAATATTTTAATTATTTGCTATTTTTCATTGTCGCTTAAACCTTACGTTGTTATTAAAAACATTACCAGTGGGAACTTATTGTATTAAATGTCTAATACGCTTCTCTGGTCATTCCTTCGGAGAACAAAAAGTGCGGTTATTTTTTTTTAATGTGTAAGCCGGTAAACGAGCAAACGTATCACCTGCTGGTAAGCAGTCGCCGTCGCCCATGGACCAAAGGCGTTACAAGTGCGTTACCGGCCTTTTAAGGTTAATAATTTAAGGATTGTTGGAGAATCGGGACTTGGGAAGGGGGAAATTGGGCCTCCGGTAACCTCACTCACACAACGCAAGCGTTGTTTCACGTCAGTTTTCTGTGAAACCGTTGAGCTGGCCCATTCATGTCGAAGCATGGCTCTACCACACTTAATGTGTAGTTTTAGTTGTTATTTACTTACAAAGTGTTCAACCCACTTCTTTGTAAGTTTCACAACAATTACGATAGATCAATTTTCAATTTGTCGGCGCGCTTCAAAATCTGCCTTTGGCATCAGAGAAATCAAAGAAAGGTTATTCAATATTGTCGTAGTCAAATTATGTCTAAAAGGACTACTACTCAAAGTTAATGGCTGCGGATAAACAAAATTGTTGTCTTCGCTCTGTGTACTCAAGGCGTGGGTTGAATTTGATCCAATATCTCTGAAGTGATCGATTTCATTTCCAATCACTTAAGTCCACTGCCTTGGAGGATATTTTCAAGTATCTAGGGACTTGCTAAACTATATTATAAAAGGTTAAGTTTAGGTATAGGTACCTATGTATGTATGTATGGTATGTAATGAGTAATGAAGTACGGTAGTGGATTGTTCGCGATGTTTTTTGCAAAGTACCTATTCGTTGATTTTTGAGGGAGCTCCCAAACTCATCTCATTCCCTTCCAGGGCATTCCAGACTTACTGCCGCACTTAGAGACATTTAATGATTACTTAAACTATTCCTTGGTAACGATTTTGTTCCGAAAACAATTGTTTGTAACTTAGCTTTTCTTATGTTATGATATGAACTTACATTTAAAATCGCTTCATCACAGAATGGTTGCAGAAACTCACTGGCTTATCCACAATACTTAAACGTTCACTAATTCCTATTTGTATTGAAACCTTAAACTGTAATCGGAATTAACTGTTCCATGAAACTAAAGCGATACACGTGTAGGTTATTCGAGTCGATGGTCAAGTATTTGCAATTATGGCTGCTAAACTGTCCATACCTGGCTATGTTTTGCCCATCTACTGATAGACTTCGAGCCCCTTTAATTACAAACAGTTAAGACTAATGTCACCAATCAATCCATGTCCAGATGTTGGATTGATTTCAGCAGTAACAGAATTTCAAACTGTTCATATCTTCTTTTATTCCTGATAGAAATTAGGTTGTTGACTGCAAGCCTACAGTTATTCAAAGAGCCAAACTATCGCAGATGGTATCTAGTAGGGTTGATGCCCGATCCGGGGTTTGCGAACAACGTAACAGGTTACCGGGGCTCCGGCCCAGGAGAAGGAACGGGGTGGTTTTTTTGTCAATAAGAGTCTGACACTCCCCTAGCTTCACCCAAGGCAGAAGAAGACATTGGATGATATTCCACCTTCAAAAAAGCCTTCAGTTATCTGCTTATTGAAGGCAAGACATTTAAAAGATATTTAATGGCATTAACATCATAACAACATAAAAAACTAAATTTAAAACATTTGATAAAAACTCGGCAATCCTAAGAAGATATATTGTACAAAATTGATTTGAACAAAACCAAACACGAAATCGAATCTGTTACTATTTGTACGAGTTATCAAAACAAACATGGCGTATCAATGTTCCAGTGTAAACACTCGTGTTCAACTGACAGTTGTTAGTCGCTGCTAATGCGTGTACGCAGTTGCTATGCAAGTAGTAGATAATAGATTGATACAACGTTGAAACGTCGGCGCATCTTAGTTGGTGCATCATTAAAATTAATGACAACTGTAAATCGTATGTTCTTTTTTAATGAATTGTGTATTTTCAAAGAGTAGACTGATTGATTAGGTTTAGTAAATTAATCATCGATTTGAAAAATAAATAGGCTTGTTTGGTTTTAGACTTGAGTAAATTTTGTTTTTAGGACATCGAAAAGTGTTTTTGTAGAGTTCCTTTCTAGCATTTTGAAATTTTGTTTAATATAATTATGTGTAAATAAACTGTTTTTCTTTCTAAGTTTGTTTTCACTGAGTCAGCAGATTTTCAAAGCATTTTTAATCAACCACAATCACCAATTTTATATAGAAACCATTTCACAATCCTGATCCATATTACATCACTATCTACAATGTAATTTACTCCAAACTTTCCATGAATGCCCGTAAACTGTATACAATCTGTTCTGTCTTCGCCTTAGATTGCGCGCACGCCAGTCGGCTGCACAGTGCACGCATGCGCACTGTTGCTATGCTGAAACTGGAACGAATAATTATCAGACGCTGCATTAATCTCGTTGCTTATGCAGTTGTTAACTGTTATTGTTAATAACGTGATGTGGATGTAACTAGAGTTCGTTTGTGACTTCTCGTAACCAAGCAGAATTTGTTAATTTTTACTTTCATTAGTTTTCTCCAGCTTTTTTTACAAAAAACGATAATAGATTAGTTCGTTCAATGGATATTATAAATGTGAAATGTTTTTTCTTTTCTGTACCATACCATAATTTATATTCTTATTCTTTTAATCAGGTCATAGCTATGGTGAGACATTCTAAATTAACTAAAAATCACGTTGTACTCACTTAAATTAATGGAAAAAAACTCTACTAGTTTCAAGTAGCCGAGAGAAATTTGAAAAGAAATGTATTTAAGTAGGTACTTGAGTAAAACATGATTTTAGTTTATTCAACTTCAGTCATTTGCTTTTATGTAGATATATCTCGAAATAGAGATGTCAAGAGCAAATTTTGGTTTATGTACAAATAGAAATTGTAGAGAGATAAATGTTCATATCTTCACAGAAAAAATGTACCTATATTGATGCTAATTTAAAACCTTTGTATTAAAACAATACTATGCACATTCCTATATTAACATAACATGGTCCCATTTTACCACTAGTTCTACAAAAACGCTCCTAACATATTTATGCTCAATCGGGTTAAACCAACATACCTACTGCTATTATTATGGAAACTTCCTAGCTGGACCCTCGCCAAGTGGAAGGAATCTCATAAACAGATTAAATAGATCCAACATCATTCCTTTTATTCTACTTCTACAAAGAAATAGATAGTTAATAATAATGTACCTTGTATCCAGTTTTAGACTAAATTAACATTGAAAGTATTCATCAACTATTATGCCTAGTTTAGCTACTTCATTGTAGTATTCAGTTGCACTAAACCTAAATTTAAACAACACATTATTAAATGTATTAACATTTGTAAAAGCAATTTGGACATCGACTCAGAAAATATGTACACAATTTCTAGTTAAAAAGGGAAACCTATTATTAGCCTAAATCTCTGTAATTGACATGAAGAAATGTAAATGCTGGTTTTCTAAATAAATAAAATATGTATTGTACTCCTTTGATGGGGCTGACGTTTTTCCATTAGGAAAAAAAGCCCCACTTATAGAATAAAGATTAAAAATGACTACATATTATGCTTAACAAAATTATGCTAAATGAAAATATGTCAAGTGATCGTTAGATATCTTGTTATTATGACAACCTTTTAAACATCCTTGCCAAACTCCGAGCACAAATATAAACTAAGAATTTCTAAATGGAAAAATAAATAGTAAACTGTCCAATACAGCGCCCAAATTGATTGGCAAGACAAATATTATTTCTGACAAGACAATAATGGATTCAGAAGGTCAAGTTCATAGTTGTTTTTCTTTAGATTATACACAAAATGCTTAGAAATACAAGTGACTCATAATTTATTATGACAGCCAACTAAATTGGTATGGGAATGGGCGATCTTCTTGTCAACAAGTTGCTTTAGTGCCCTATCTCACATAGTTGATGCAATCGAAACAAACCAAGAAAAAGAGTAACCTATGGAGTTTCTTGCTCGTTCTTCAACCTAGGAATCACGTTGGAACGAGCAAATAGCTTCAATAGAAGACTGAACGACAGACAGACGTTATTAATATTATTATATTTGCTTTGACGTTCCAAGTGCCTGGTCTATTTGAAATAAATAATTTTGAATTTTGACTTTGACTTTATTCCATTGGGAGATCGTACGACTAGTTGCAGTATCGTAGTGGCCACAGATACCTACACATTTAGAACCAACATTAGTCAAATTAATGCCTTGAGTATTCTCTTAAGAGAAAAGTCTGATAACTGTTGATGAAGCGAAAGATGTATGTAAGATTCGTAACAATTGGCGTTCCATTGTCTCTGTCTACCCCCATGGGAGACTGGCGTGAGGTTATGTAATTTCTACCAATGACCATTTGGTTGGATGATACAATGAGGAGTCCGTGCGTATTTTACGCCTGCCAATCACCTGCTTCCTATTCTTTCATGTCATTCCTATTTCTTCAAACATCATTTTCAATCTATGTAGGAATATCAAAGCACACGTATCTGTCTGCTACCGAAATTAACAGATATTTTTCTCAAAATACATATTTCTCTTATTTATATTAACACCAAAGAGCTCTTTGAAGTTCAACATAAATATTACCTACGGTAGCTACCTGTAGGTAATTTAAGTGGCCCATTTTGTAGATTTATGTCTACAAATACAAATTATTACGTTCTCAGAATTTTATTAAAGAGAACTCGCTCGCGTTTATTTGTAAAATACATTATTTGTTAGCAAAATTTCGACATTTTATTTAATAAGTATCTAGGTAAAATTCAAAAGAATGTAATTGACGTTTTCTTAATGACTCCCATTGTCAAAGGCTTACTGTGTGATGTTTAATTTCCCTCGTGAAAATGAATAAGTACACAAAGGCAGATGTTCTATAGAAACTAAATATTTATGTAACCACTGCTACTCCTGTAAGATCTAAAGTAGATACCAACCAAAAAAGGAACGTAACTATACAGTTTCCATGCATCCTAGAAACAGATCACATCAACAGCCCATTTATAAGTGATGCCCACTGCTGATCAAAGGCCTCTTCTCACACGGAGAAGGTTTGAGCATTAATCACCACGCTTACTCAATACGGGTTGGCGATTTCAAACTTATAATTAGAAATTATAAGCTCAGGTTTCCTCACGATGTTTTCCTTCACCGTTTGTCAGTGGTATCTAAATAATCTTAGAAAGTACATATAACCCTCATGCATGAGAAGCGCCCGCGTCTACAACCTCCGGGCCACCACACCATGTCCTAAAAACATGAAAACTGTATGTTTTTTTAGGCAAAATTATCATTTTTAAAGGCCGAAATTAAGTACCTGCTTAACTAACAAATCCTTTTCTATTTCAGATCCTGCCGTACATAGACGGGTTCAACCACGTGTCGAAGATCGCGGCCCTGACGGACGTGGAGATCAGCTTGGTGCGCGCCTGCGTCCAGAACCTCGTCTACTACGGAGTGGTCACGCTCGTGCCCATCTTCCAGTACTGTGCTGTGAGTAATGTCTCTTTTGTTATGAGCCAATGTTTTTTTAATGGTATAAGCCGGGAAACGAGGAGACGGATCATCAGATGGTAAGCAATCGCCGTCGCCCATGGTCACCCAAAACACCAGAGACAATTTGTTACAAGTGCGTTGCCGACGTTTTGGGACTTAGGCATTGAAGGGTTGTTTGGGAATCAGGGACTGGGAAGATTGTGAAGGGACCTACGGTCACTCATACAACGAAACACGACGCAAGCGGTGTTTGACGTCGATTTTCTGTGAGATTGAATTGTTCCAAATTCAGGTAATCTATGAAAAAGTAATTTCCAATAAAACTCAAGACTTTGTCTTAATATTCAGAGTATTTCTCTTATTAATTAGTTGAAAAATTAACGAAGTAAAATTTATCAAAGTTTATTGTAATGTTCCAGGTGTACAGCGCGACCCCTAAGCTAAGGCAGCTCACTCGGTGCGCGGGCTTGCAGAGACAGTGTGTCGAGTTCTGCGCACGAACACGTAAGTTGCTACGTTGTTCTGATAAAACTGTCTAAGAGAACAGTAGATACTTGTAGATATTTTTTTATTTTATGGAACACGCCGGTATCTATCATACGCATCACCTGATGGTAAGCAATCGTCGCCGCCCATGAACACTTGAAACATCAGAGGCGTTACAAGTGCGTTGCCCGCCTTTTGGGAATTTAAGAGTTGTTGGGGAATCGGGGATTGGGAAGATTGGGAAGGCGGGAAAAGCCTCTGGTAATCTCTTTAATACAACGAAACACAACGCAAGCGTTGTTTCACGTCGGTTTTTCGTGAGGCATTTCTATCTACAACAATGACACACCAATTTTAACCCTTTAATCTCCCACCTTCCAGCTCGTCAGCTGCCGAAAGTGAGCGACATATTCCGAATGTACGCGGGCATGTCGTACGGCAGCACCATCAGAGACCTCTGCCGGAGGATGAAGCCGCAGGAGCTGGCCATCAACGAGAGGAAGCTCGTGCTCTTCGGAGTACTAGAGGGACTGATTAGGAGGGTGTATAAGGTATGGAACATTTTGCTTTTTGTCCAACTGCAAGAGACTGTGTGATATATAATATATCTAGCAACCCGCCCCAGCTTCGCATGGGTGCAATGGTGACATATTATTCATGTATTGTACATAAAAACCTATCTCTTGAATCACTCTATCTATTAAAAAAACCGCATCAAAATCCGTTGCGTAGTTTTAAAGATTTAAGCATAAAAAGGGACATAGGGACAGAGAAAGCGACTTTATTTTATTGTAAAGATCCCTGAGATGCTAATAGAAGAGAATTCGTTTATCACCCGTAAGGGCCTTTTTTGAAGGGAGAAAATCATCCAATGACTTCTCCCGTCTTTGGCGAGACGACAAGGTGTGTCAAACTCCTACTGACTAAAAACCACGTTCCTACTCCTGCTTTTCGAGCAGGAGCCACGGTAACCTGGTTTATTTTACAGTTTATTTACATAAACTATGTATCTTATATAATTTTTCACCCATTTCAGTTCCCGATAACTCTTCACAACGACGATTCAGCATCCATAATAAGCGACCACAGCCAACCACTCGTGCGCACGTACAACGGCCTAGTGTGCTTGGACGAACTATGCTGTCAAAGCGGCCTGTCAGCCCTACAGATAGAAGAACAGCTAGAAAGAGATAGCAACGTCATATTCATCGTCAAATGAAAGAGACGGCACGTGTTTTGTCTGTTACTACCACAAATGGGAGATCTATGAGCAGAATGGTCATTGGTCATATTATAAATGGAATCAGTCTTTTGACAAAATGCCTTTTGACGATTTAAAGAGGAATTTATTATCTGTGAAAGGTAATTAAGCTGTTCCTGGTGAGACTCAGATTTTTTGGTCTGAAAAAAGTATCTGCACTTGACTCGTAATTTTCAACCTTATGGACCGTTGATAAGGTTCTAAATGCTTTTGAATATGATATCTATGTCGCTGCTTGAAGAATGGACATGAAAACTTGTAACCGCCGTACTCAGAGACATTTAATGATTACTTAAAATACTCCTTAGTAGCGATTTTGTTCCAAAAACAAATGCTAAGGACTGGGTTAAGTAACCATTAAATGATCAGAGCACGGCGGGTAGCAGTAAGTCAAAGTTAAAGAGTTTATTGCAACTAAGTAAGTTTAAACGAGTAATTTTTGAAACCATATGTGACATAATATTTGAAAACTTGACTGCATAGATTTTTTACATAATTGCGCTACATTTTATGCTATTGCGCATACGCATTGTCTCGTGTTCATAGCCACAGTTTACAGATAACTTTTATAAAACTTATAATGTACGTGAATTTTATTGAAATAGACGAAGCCGGGTGAAATGCTTGTATATTTATTATTATTCATATATTCTATAAAATAACGTTATTATTGTAAATACAAGTTATTTGATTGTTATAAGAAAATCTAAAATTAGAGTATAGCTATCTTCTTCTAAAAAGAACAAGAGAAAAGGACAGCAATACTCTCAATTTTAGGATGATGTACGAAATTGGACACTATTATGCTTGAGTATAAAGTGTATATTTGCAAATCAATGTAAATTTTGTAAAATGATGTCAATGACCCACAGTAAAAACTTATTATGACTATTAGGTCCATAAAACAACGAATGAACGAAATTTTTTAATTAAATAATTATAATTATTACCTAAATATGTTACCTCTGCCTATTACATAGCGCAAAAAGGCGTTGTGTTAAAATTCATATAAGGTCATTAGATCTCCATTTTATAAAAAAAATATTATAGTAACATTTTCTATTCTAAATGAAGTTTATTGCAAGCAAAAATAAATCTTATTGTTCTATAATATGCAAGCGATTTTCAACTTTAAGAACTAAAACAAACGAGCTATTTTATCTTGTCACTAATACGTGTATTTTTGTAAATATGTAAATGTAATTAACGATTTTATTCGAACCAATCTGAAATGAATATATTTCTGTAAATCTATGCAATTTTGTACCGTATTTGTAAGGATTTTAAGACGATTTTTAAATAACCATACTTTGTAAAAATATTACCTTCGTATTTAGAAAGCTAGTTACTTTATTTTTAGATTATAACGAAAACGGTTTTATGATAAGATTTTAGAAATAATCTCTATACTTAGGCCAAGATTGATTTGAAATATTTTTAAGGGGGGGAGGGATCATCCAATGTGTTCTCCCGCCTTGGGCTAAGCGAGATGGGGGCGAGAGGGAGACTCTTACTGACTAAAAACCACCCCGTTCCTACTTACTCCTGAATTTCGAAGAAGTAAACCAGGCATTGGTCTTGAAATATTCATACCTAAATTATCTGATCTAATTGGACTTTCTTGTGTGTTTGGATCACACACTCCTCCGTGCGGAAATGAGATCCCGCTAAGCATTATATGTACAACCGCCGTGCAACCGTACCTACTCTTTATAGTTTGTTTCAAAACATTTTACATCGATCTTGGTCTAAGTTTAGTTATAACGTCGTTCTAAAGAGCGTCTAATTTAATTTGTATAATGTACATAAGAAACTGCTCAATATTCTTAGTTATAGACGTATTTTTATATACCTACGTTTGTTTTTTAAAGTTTATCAATTGTACATAATACCATTCAATCCGTAAAGGTGCTAATATATTACTGTAACGTTAAAATGTATGCAAGCGTAATTCTGTTGTAAAAGTTTTTAAAAAACCAAAGAAAAAATGGTATGACTGTGTTGCAATGTGAAAAATATTTTATTTAGGTATTTTTGTAATAGTGTTTTAGTTTGATTATTTCAATATTTTTAAAGTACATTTTTAAAATGCAATTTGTTTAATCATTATGTATAAAACGAATAAAAAAATCTCACCCCCTCTTATATGGGACTCATAACATAAATGGTGAAAAATGGGTGTACATTGTACAGTGGCATTAAGTGCACTAATGTGCACCTCTGCCTACCCCTTCAGGGATAAAAGGCGTGACGTTACGTTACACACGTAAAGTGCATCTGTGTTTTAAAACAAGTTTCAAAAACATTTAAATAATATTTCTTGTTTATTTTTGTTCACTATGTTTGTTACAATAAGGACTATTATTGATTACAGCATCGAATGCGATCGAGCCCTCTTTAAATAGTGTCAGTAACCCACCGACAGTGTTCTTATTAATATAACGCCTAACGCAACGACATCAGGGAAGAGAGCACCTTAAATTAACTAAATATTTTAATACCTTTATATTATGTAAATTAAATTTGCATTGGCTAAACTGTATCCATACCTATATACCTAGGGTGACTGGTAATTAGTGAACGATATTTAAACACGTGATTGTACTCATGATTACAAACAACTTTCCCTAAGAAACTTTTCTTGTATACTCATTAGTTTTATTTTTATCACAATAACAAAATTTCGCGCGCGTGTTACTAATAGATACTTTGAATCTTTACGCACGCAGGCTAATAAAAGTTTGGAATTTTGTTATTGTGATATAAATAAAGCGTTCGTCGCTCTGATTGGCCGGGTCGTGTTAACCTACCAATCAGAATGCCAAACCCATTCTCGTTAAACGAAAAGCAAGCTCGTACTAAGCCCTCAGAGGTGACGCTGTTGCCAAGTTACAGATGTTTATAACCAGTTTAGCCAAAGCAATGACTAATTTCTATCTATTTCTAAACTAGACTTAAAAAATACCTAAAAAATATGTACATCTAGTGGCGTCTAGTCGTGTTTAGTGGAATAATCTGTATATTTGTTGATTGTATGCTTTATATTGTAGACTACAACCGGTTATAGTCAGTTTAATCCGGTTATTTTATTATTATTCTCTTGTCAGCTTACTCTGTTCTTAATTTTAAGGCGTGTTCATTAAATATATTTTTTTAATTATGTTGGACATTCTTTTATACCTAATGCGCTCTAACAAGGTGCGGCTGACAGATTCAGTAACGTTTCGTATCACTCTTGAAAGTTGCTGCGATTTAAAAATTATGCCTTAGTATTTTAACTGTATCACATTCGTATTATGTTAAATCATTCGGATGCGTAGTTAATTAAATTAAAACCAACCGGAATGTTCTAGTATTCAATTAAAATCTAATGAAATGAAAAATAAAGTAAAGTGTTATGCGTATAACGTAAAGCCATAGTCGTGTTTAGTGATGGGATGTACGGCTACGATGGATAGGTAGTCGATGTTTTTATAGAATAAAAAACGAAAATCGTGCGTCGTTCAATTATCATTCTTAAAAAACCTTTAATTATGTGGGTAAATCCACTGTAGACGCGGCTCTCTCTGCCCAAACCACAGTGACATTATCTGAGCAGAAATATGTAGTAGGCATTTTTCTAGACATTTCCGGCGCCATTGATAATGCGTGGTGGTACTTAATCTAACATATACAAACTAATATATCCTTGTTTTCTTCACGGTTCTGTAAAACTGAAACTCTGAAACACCTCAGGGCTCGGTCATAAAATATTTATTTTGACAAGTATATACACGTAGTTAGACTGCACAACTAAATAACACACACATTTAATAAAAAAATTAAAGAGAATTAAATGTATGCTGCGAGTATCGATAGCGATAAAAAAGATTTTTCTAATGTCCATCCCTAAAGAGAGACGTCAACGTCATACTGGCATCTGTCAGCCGCACCTTATAGCGCACAAGGTATAATTTGGTTTTCTGATTCAGATGAATTAAACGCGACTTTTAATTATGAGGAATTCTTTTCTCGACAAATATGAATCAATGATTACGAAATTTCATTCTCTTTTCTCCATAAGTCGCCTGAACACGCCAAAACTAGTCAGGATTCTTTTGTGCCTTATTTCTTGTATATTTGAAATTAACCTTTTGAACGCCACGGACGTTTATAGACGTCTAACGAAATCGTGCCAAACACGCCACCGACGTCTATAGACGTCAAGAAAACGACATTTTTTAAATACAAAATAAATATACTAAATTAAGTTTTCTGTGTTTCTTTTTCCTATTATTTCAAATTACTTTAGTGAAATATTGTAAATTGACACAAAGATATATTCATTATTTGAATTCACAAGAAAAAACAATCGTCAAATATTGCTAATCGAAATCCGTAAAATTGTGTATTTCCCCACGCCACAGACGTCAAGACACGTCAGCTAGTGATGGGTAGGTAAGGTAACTTATATTCCAAATTTATGAAATATTTTATTGAAAGTAGCTTACTATTACTTTGACAATTACTTTTTACTGACAAATATTCGTATCTGAATATTCCTAATGTATAATATTTAAAAAAATGTGGAAAAGAACTTATAATTGATATCCTTAAATCGATAGTTTACTGTCCACTCTCGCGCATCCCTATGTAAGAGCTCATAGACAGTTACCTGTACGCCACAGACGGGAATGGACGTCAAGCGGTGACGTCATTAGCGCTACGGGAGTCTGCTAGTGCTTTACTACATTTATTATTATGATCGGTGGTAATATTAAAATTTGAACAGCAAAAGGACTTGGATGACATAAGTTTGCCAAGTTTCGAAGAATCCGACTAATAATTATATGTAAAACTAGCGACCCGCCCCAGCTTCGCATGGGTGCAATGGTGATATATTATACCTGTATTATACATAAAAACCTTCCTCATGAGTTACTCTATCTATTAAAAAAAACCGCATCAAAATCCGTTGCGTAGTTTTAAAGATTTAAGCGTTCATAGAGACATACAACATGACAGAAAAAGCGACTTTGTTTTATACTATGTAGTGATGATTAAATTGTTTTAAATAATAAAATATTTTTTTTTTTATGTACCACAATATCACATGATCACATCCCTACTCGCATGCGAGAAAGTTGTCAAAAGTCGTGCCAGCCACGCCAGAGACGTGTCTTCACGTCGGCGGATGACGTCACGAACCAGATTAGTGATGTACCTTATTATATTATTGATTTATTCGTTTGTAGTTCTAATGTTTGCTTTTAGGTTGCTTAGAACTTAGTAACTGCTGTTTAATGATAGTATGATACCAAATAGGGTCAAGTTAAATAAAAGACCAATGCAACGAATAATATTTATTTAAAAAATTGGGTAGAACGAAAAGCACGGATTCATTGGTTATCGATAACTTTTCGTTAAGATGTTGGAATCACTATTTTTTTTGTAGGTTTTTGTACTGAATTTGTGGCTTGGCGTAGAAGGGGCGCCGATGTGTTTACGCTCTGGCGTTCAAAAGGTTAATTTGTAAACAATGCATAATATTAGTTTGTATTTTATTATAATCGTTGTTATTTTTAAGAGATTATCGCCATGTGCTGTTGTATTCATGTTTACTTTAAGAAGGAATTGACGCTAGGAGACCAACCTACTCCAATTTGCTTTTTTTATTTATTTTGAACTTTACTACTTTGTGACAAGGTTAAAAATTAATGGAAGAATCTTTGACAGATTGGCTTTGGTTGGTTTGCTGACTCCTAGATAATCTGTGACAACTCCAAAAAAGCGCGGGAATTTGACTAGGGTTAAAAATAATGTTGTTTTTTTACTTCCATTTATTATTCATTATTTGTAATTAGCATTTTGGATACATGTGTAAGTTTAAGTACATAAATGTTAATTTCTATGTTATGTTATCTACATGTAATGACTCATTAAAATTGATTATTTTTATAAATCTGGTTTTATTTTTTAATTGGGATTGGGATAACCTTCAATGACAGATCAGCTGATCTCATAGTTGCCTGCTTAAAAAATTTACAATATCTCATAATCAAGAGGTCCCAGTTAAAAAGGAATTTCCTAACCAATGTGTTAGTTAATAACCCCACAAATATAAGCCATATTAATATACAATGCCTTCATAATATTGTAAGTATAATAATACATAGGTAGAAAGTATTATTGAATGACATTTATTATGCAATAAAAGTATGTAGAAGCAAGTAGCAGCGCGATAGTCGCCGCGTCGTGTGTCGTGGAATGCTGCTCATGAATCTGAGCTGAAACTAATTGAGTCCCTCGTCAAATAATTACGTGAGCAAGCCGAAAAACATAATAATTAATGTAGGAAACTGTTTAATTTCATATTTATTTATACTTAATAGATGACACTTGGTCACCATCTCGCCTGGTGGTAAGCGATGATGTGGCGGACGAAGGGGCAGGTCACTCTTAGGAGTTACCTAATTCTTTCGATCGGGACTTGAAGACACCCAAGTTATATTTTGTAGGAAACATAGACTCCGACAAGGAATTCCATTCCTTAGCGGTTTGTACAATGAAACTTGAAGCAAAAAGCTTCGTGCGAACCGGCGGAACATCTACCATATACGGGTGGCACCTTGTGGGATACTGTTAAATAATGAAAATAAAACAAAACCTCTTGAAATACAGTAGTGATTTATTCTTATATAACACATAAGTTACAAAATACATAAACAGTTATATAGGTAACAAAAAACGTGACTAGCGTTGCGGACACGAGCGAACGAGTCGATGTGAAGACATTATGTGACACTGTGGCGAGTAACTAGCGACCAGATGCATTACCTAACCTGTATTGATCAGCATAGACGTAGCAATTATTTAAAGGAAATATGTATAATATATAAAAAAAGGTTCATCAAAACCGCTGATTGATTTTATGAAATCGATATCTTAATTGGAAAACAGCCAACTGCATACTTCGTCAAAGTTTTTTTGTTAACATCGTTTGGAACCAAAAATTTGATAGAGTTTTAAATGTCTCCTGAAAAATTTGCTCACAAGGAAGTATTTATATTAAAAAAGATTCATCAAAACCGCCTTTTGATTTAAAGAAACTAGGTACTTCAGTACTTTCTGCAATGTGTACTATGCATATATTTAAAAAGGTTGATAAACGAATAAAACGTCGCTATTAGTTTGATAATGACATACCAATACCAAATCGATGGCACTAGAACGCCTCAAATTGAACGTTTGTTCAGCGTAGGCGTTCTATGACGTATGCGGTGTACAGACACCGTGACAACGCGACGCCTGCGCTGCTAACACTGCGTATTCATTTACTACACTATACTGACACTGACTCTACGCTGGAAGAACGTTCAATTTGAAGGTGCTCTAAGTACTTGTTTATGTGTCTAGCGTTACTCATTTTTATAATTTTTACTACCAGCTAGCCATACATTTCTTGTATAAAACAGAGTTTTATTCATTCCACATTATGGCAGCAATGTCGTAAACATGCAGTTTTCTATTTATTTTCCTTTCATCTTGCTACGTCTATACTCATCAAATGTTCTTCTTTAGTTGATCTTCAATGACATGCAAGTTACTTCTATTTACACTGGCTTAAGGCATTCGCAGATAGTCGGTATATATATTAGTATATATTATATTGTAGATTTAATAATACATGCTGTACCTTAATTATCGTGTACGCTATCTGCGCGAACCTTAAGAACCAACATACATTTGATCAAAATAATTAATACAAAGTGATATAATCATAGTTTCTTTTTATTTGAATACTCAAACGTATTCAGATAATGTCTCGCTACATTTAAATACGTTAACACCACAGTCGGTACTATATTTCAAAACACTAGATGCCCCATATTACTGAAGACAATATAAGTCGGCAAACTAAACAAAATACCCAAAAGGATAACGTCTCCACTTTGAGACAAACACAAAAGTCGAACTTGATTGATTGATTGAAAATAAACTTTAATAATAAAACGTTAAAGTCGATAATGTAGTCAACACAGACCGGGCAAAACTAAAATGCGACTTTCTTGACTTAAAATTATTTGTGAATATTTTATTTTTAAATTAAGGCTTTTTGAGCACTACCAACATTTACTCTTTATCCCCTTAATGACATAAAATATACAGCAAGGCACGGAAAGCAAGCCAGTGTGTCGGGAGGACACCTTCTCAAGTGCTGTCCAGTCGTGGTCGACGTACATTAGGAACTTCAAAAGGTTTGGCACTGCACATAGTGTAGAAAATTAGAACGCTTCTTTATATTACAATATAATACTCGATTAATGTTCATTATTGTAGAAAATAATCCTTATTATTTATGTGTTCCGATTTCTATTGTATTTGACTGTGTGAAGTAAGTCTCTGTGAATAGACGATTTCTATAATGAAAAATGTCGTCGAAAACAGGACACTAAATCAATATACATAGTATTAAATAAACAGTTTACTATTTGATTCAGTAACTTTGATAAATAAACGCTAATATAGCCTTTATTTCGATGGTAAAAAATATCAAAATCGCTAAGCACCTGAATCTAATTAAGATTACCTGAGCCACCTATTCCACACAGTCAAATAGGTAATTATTACAAAATAATTTGATTTCCTATGTCTGATTTGAAAAAGAACCATATTTTTCACATTATTAAACTTATAATCTATTAGCTAACTTATACTTGTTTTTATATTTTATATTATACACACTTCAGGCACACTCAGTTCTGAATTATACCGCGAGAGAATAAACGACGCTGATTGGTCGAGAGATCGTTGATAGCCGAATATGTCCGAAGACTTACGAACGAATTTTAAAAAGGATATAGAATGAAATAAAGGTGCAATTTCATTCTTTATATCTATGAAGCTAAGGCATAATTCAGAACGCACATACAATATCATAAATAATGTATACAACTAGTTGTATCTATACATAGCGTTTTAAGGAATGGCCTAATTTTTGGGGAACTGGGGGTACTTCAGTGGCTGTGAATATTTACCTACAAATTATATTGTTGTGATATTTTTAGTACATTTCTTTAAGGTTAAGTATAATATGTAAGTTATACATGATTTAAAAAAATGATCCTTACTGCAATAACATTAAGGCCGATTTGACAAAAGTCATATTGTAAAATATGGTATTATAAGTTTTGAGCAACAAAACGTAGCAGAATTTCAAATATAGGTACGAAACATGTATAAAACCATAATTATAGAAAAAATGTCAAGTAAAATAATTTGTAAATGATTTCTTCGATAATATTGATTTTGTAAATGTTTGATTTATTAAGATTTTAAACTCAGTCAATTATTTAGTGCTATTATGCTCATTTCTTCACACAAATGTGTAAGTCAAGTCTTGTAACTATTATATAATATTATGGTACGTATTTCGTACACCAAAAGATTTATTTTTCATTGTTTTCCTTATGCTTCTAGGAACTAATGATAATGCATATAACATTGAACCTTATATGCATACAATAAAGTGGTCATACCACCAGTAGGAAAAACATTAAAACCTCATTTGACAATAGCCGCTTCATAAAAAAAAGATAATCATACATCACACCGCAAAGTATTCCTCATTTAAATCAATCACTAATTTTATAAACTGGTAACATTGAAATCAACATGGCGGCCTGTCAAATGACGTCACAACTGTCAAATTAGAGTACGTTTCCTACCGCAGCCATTTAGTACTCCCAAAATAATAGGAATAATAATTTCTAGTGATTGAAATCATAAATATGTAAATCTAATACTATAACTAGGTGTATCAAACAAATGTTTAGGCTTATGACACAGCTAATACGGCTCTTCTACTAGGAATATTTTTAGGAAACTATATTGTTGAGTAATGTTTTATTTATTCATGTGGCTACCATACAGGTCACACTGAACGATGTCTCTAAACCAATAATTATGCAATAAGGTGATACTATTTCACCCAAACTCTTCACCACAGCTTTACAAGACGGTATTTTCAAACCTCTTGTATACAACCATCATTATAAGCAATGGTGTTTACTAATACTTTTCTTTGTCATTTTTTTTTTATCAAATTCTTGGTGGGTGTTGTAAAAAGCATACTAAAGACCTCAGTAAGGCTTCCACAAAAGGCGACTTGAGAATTATGACATAAGGTTGATAATTGAAGAAATTTTGTGACATAGTTTAAAGTAGTAGTATTATTTTTGACCAAAACATAGCCATATTACTTTTAAATGAACCATTACTCAACAATTGTATTACAATATTAAAAAGTCAAGAAAGGATTACTGGTATATTTTTACATGCGATGCTTTACCGTCCTATCAAGACGTGAGCATCATACTTATATAGTTTTAGGGATTTCTCTACGGTTTTGGTGCGACCGATTTCCTTATCCACATATTAATCATGGCCAATTTAAAATGCAATATAATCATGGACCAAGTACCTTTGTTTACAAAAAAATATTAGACGAGTGGTATTTTTTTAATTGCTTAAGGACTAAAATGTCCCATTAATATTGATGTCAAAGCTTTAGCAACGTTACTTCTACAAATGTAACGAAGTAACGTAGCGAGCTACTTTTTTCAATAAACTAATACATATTCGTATAAAATGCATAGAAATTGTGTCAAAATTTTAAGTTAAGAGAGTTATGTCCGAAACTCAAACGCAACTCAATTTTAAGATGCTCTCAAAACTAGTTCTGTCCCTATCTATTCTTTATTAAATGTCAGAGATAGCACGATATTTAAGTACAACTCAAAATTGAGTAGCATTTCAGTATTCGGGCGTTAGAAGGAATTGATCGCACCACAACCATAGCCCACACGATAAATAGAGATTCACATATATGCACTATTCGAATTAAGGCAAATGTCTATTTAAATTTGAGACTCGCAAGCGCCGTCACTGTACAATACATGTATCATGTATGTGTGTATACACCCGGTGCGTACATTGTCACACTGTATATAACTACAATATACTCACGCGGCTTCTGTCATACTTGACGCGGCTATCCGGAGCACATGTCTGAGTGCTCGTCCCATGCTGCCACCTGTGGATAAAAGAAACTTGTTTGACTAAACATTTTTGCGATTGATAGATGTCGCTACTATCGATTTAGGAACTTTTTAACGTATTTTTAACCAAAACGAAAAATATGATTTACTTATTCAACATATATTTTATTGTCAGCGTTGTCTATTATACGGAATAAAGTTAATTGTAATTTATTTAATTACGTGCCATTAAAGATAATGACAATTAGGTTATTAAAGATCATAATTAAACACTAGAACTAAGAAAGCTATAGTGATTCTCACCTGGCAATCCCTACTACAGTACCACTGGTTAGCACAGCCTGCACACACGAACTGCGCGTCTCTCCGCCGACAGCCCTGACACAGGGGGGTGTCTTCGTTGGTGTCGGCCTGCTCCGCCGCCCCCTCGGTCGGGGCTTCGCCCCCGCCCTCGTCGATCACTAGCCGTCCTGAACCCGAACCAGATGGAGAGCCCGATGCCTCACCCTCTGACGCCGGGCTTTCTTCATCGTCCTGAAAATGAGATAAGTATTTTTTAAAGTGGTAGGAATAAATGAAAATGTAAGAAATCGAATTCTAGTACTACTCGCTCCCTAAGTCGAGCCTATAAGGAATTCATTCGAGCAGGCTTAAAAAGAAAAACTAATTGAACATTAATCACGAAGTATCTTCTCAAACTACATAAATAACATATGGAAACCATCAGCATCAATCATGTTAGGGCTCCGGTTCAAAGCAAGAGAAGGAATGTGGTGGTTTTTAATCAGTCGAAGAGGAATGACAAACACGTACTACGCAAGGCGGGAGAAGTCACTGTATGATTTGCCCACCAAACCATTCAAAATATAAATAAAACAGTGGACAGAGTGTTCCACATAATTTCGAAAATGGAAGGATCCTACGAATCTCTTACACTATTGTGTATAGAAGACATAGCTATGGTCCAAATTATCATTTTCAAATTACACAATTTATCAATTTACTTGTCATTGTTAGGTCGTGTTAAGTACTATTTAGTGGTCAAATGCTTCCACACATTACTACAGGATACTTTCAGAACCGTAAAACGGGGTGAATAAGGATCAAGAGGTGAATATAGCAGAAGAGAGTTGAATAGGTATAGGAAAACCAAACTTCTTCATAGTATCTATTCACCCCTCTTCTGTCCCTATTCACCTCTCGATCCCTATTCACCCCGTTTTACTGAATATGTTATAATTAAATACTTACGAGCTGGACGACCTCCTCCGGCTTCTCAGGCTGCGGTTCGGCCGTCGGAGCGGGCTGCACCGGTGTTATCGTGATCTCTCCACAGTTCTACAACACAACCCAACGCACCGGTCAGCCATATTGTCACATTGCTATGTTACAGGCACATAGAATACATAGTTTATAACTATTATTGTATAAATGTACTTATAAATAAGATATTTTTATGTATAAAATTTGTATTTTTCCAATTTGTTTAATTTTCGATTTTGGCTCAAATACTACTCCTAATAAATAGATATAGCTTCCATGTTTAGTTGTGTGTTTAGCATCTAATCTAAACAAATTTTTCTAGCCTTTTGCCAATGGACTAGGGTTGAAATGAACCATAATCAAATTCTGATTAATCCATGTTTTGCCTGAACATAGAAAGAGACACAACATATTTTCTATTGTGTCAAAGGTTCAATCAGATTTTACCCTACTGTCCACACTAGGGATGACATAGATCTTGATAACAACAAGTCTATCATATTTTTGTAGTTGCTCATGAGTGTCAGATGCAAGCAGTTCTGTTAGCCAATTGAACTGTTGCTACCCAACTTATGAGACTACACAATACACAAAGAAGAATAAAGTTTGATCAATAAGACTATCACAATAGGTACAACTTAAATTGAGCCATTCAATGTACAACCTTATACGCAAATATTTTAAGAACATAATAAAAAAATTGCCTTCTATCTCAAGGATATATAATATAGATAAATACTATAAATATTTCTGATATGAAATATACATGATCACTTTAAAAAAACTATAGATACGGGTCCAAAATATATTTGCCTACAGGATATTAGGATTTTCAATAAATACTTATTGCTCATTAATGTTCTTTAGATATTATGATTTATGATCATGAGGTGGCATTATTCAATGAGCATTGCCAGTCTCTCAAAAATCAAATCAAATAATCTCTATATTAAAAAGTTGAAGCTTCATTTCGTAACATATTAAGTGCAACTTTCTTTTGTTTGGATAAAATGAGTGAAACAATGATACGTGTTGACCTTTGTTTATAATTTAAAGTTGCCCTTAACAGATTAGGTACAAGTTGTTAAAGTTTTGACACATTTTGGATACTGACGCCGTGCGTAAGGCACATGGTCATTCATACATCAACTACCAACAGATTTGCTAAAGGTCCAATCAAGTATGCGGGGTCGAGGTATGCCCAACGTGTCAAAACCCTAATCACAAGAGCTCCAACTTTTTAAAAGCCATAACATAACTTAAAACTAAATTTTGAATTTTGAATGATCAAGGCCAATCAGCACACCAATTGTTATAATTTCGTACATTAGTGGTACCTTGGCCTGACCGAAACTTGGTAACGTTGGCGCACTCTGTATCCGTTCCGGCGACATGAGCAGTTTAGCCAACGTCGGGGAGTAACTGTGAGACGCAGGAGACGACTGCTGGAAGGTTGGCAACACTCATTTCAAGCTAGTTTGCAAGCATTATTGCCATATACAAAAAAATATAATATTAATGGAAGCTGGGATATGAGTATTTCTACAAGCCATAAAGTGATGGTTGAATAGTTATAGTTACCTTTGTGAGGATGCCGTGGAGTAAGGAGTTTTGTTGTGTTGTTTCCGACTGGCTGGTGGTGACGGGTAGTAGGGAAATTTCGGGATATGGTGGGGGTGGGGGCAGCCTGGGGCTCGGAGAGGCGAGTCTCTCTTGTTGCTTGACAGACACGTGGACATCTTCGTGACTCCTCTCCTGTCTCCCTCTTCTGCCCTCGGGCCTTATATGGTGTTCCGGCCTGGTGGTGATGGTTTCTGGTGGTCGGTTGGGGATGAGGCCTGCACTGGCCTGCTGCATGTTGGCGAACTGGACGAGCACGTCTTTGAACGAGAGCCCGTTCGGTAGCCCACTGGCTTGGAACTGTTGTAGACGTTCTAGCATGGCTTTCTGGTTCTGAAAATAATAGATAATCTTCATTAGTTTATGTAGAACAAATGTTTTTATTACTTTAGATATGGTGTTTGATGGGAAAGACGTAACGTTTATTCCCGGGTAGGGCAAACTATTGGTAGTTATAATTTTCGTAATCAAACATACTAAAAAGAATATTTATTTTTAGTCAACTGAGTAAGCATCTTAAAAAAGTCGTATTCCTCGTTTAGAGCGGGTCACATTGAGAACAATAGCTCGGCAGCGGGTCAATAGTGTTAATTAATTAAATTCTCAAGGCTGTTGTACTTGAATCACATAAAATAAATAAATTCTTTGACCATTTTTTATTTATTAATTACTAACTTATTACGAACAATGCTATTCATTGAAATATAAAGATAGGTGGAAAGAAAGATTGATCAAAGATATGAGTAAAGAAAGAGAGAGTGTGGGTATGATGTGATGACGTCCCATTGGAGGAAACTAAAATAAAGAAGCTTTTTTCCGACCAGGGGGTTCGAATCCGAGACGCCCTGTTCAGTCGAAGCAGTAACAACGACAACAAAACGGACATAACACAAAAAACCAACATAAAATAAACGATTCGAACCGAAATCCTAACTCTCAACAAACATCATTACAAACCGCTAAGCCATGTCATTATATAAATATATGTAATAACTATTTTAATAGCTAGAGACCAGTTGATCGAAGGTCATTAGAATCCTAGCTAACATATTGGGTCAAGGTGTCTGTCTGTCAGTCACCTAACAGCGCTCTGCAAAGGTTACTAGATAACCTAAAGTTTTTTAATAAAAGAAAAAGTATTTAGACTTGTAGCGACAAGTTTTGTTACAAGGAAAAGAAGGCACCAAGGACCGGTTTACAATGTAACACCCACTTTTAGCTTGTGTTATGTTATGAGTCCCATAGTCCCATGTAATAGGGGGTGAGTCTTCAGAATCATAGACTTTGTGTGATCGATAGATACATACATACATAACATCACGCCTGTCTTCCAATGGCGGTAGACAGAGACTAGAACGCCAGTTGCTACGAATCATTTTTGAATGAAATTAATAACTCTATTTTAAGCGGAAAAATCAGCTAATGACTTCTCCCGCCTTGGGCGAGGCGAGAGGGAGTGTCAAACCCTTACTGACTAAAAACCACCCCGTTCCTACTCCTGTTAGTCGAGCCAGTGGAGCCCCGGTAAACTCGATAAGTCCCACCCTCTTAATAGAGGGTGGGACTTATCGAGTTTATTACCGTTTAAAACTAAAAAGAGTGTGATCTAACTAAACTAAACTACTCTACCCATCCCAAAACCGAGCGTAAAGATACGTTATCAACCCTAGCAAGCTATAGCCGACTACATGTGGCAGTACTGTTCTATACAGACAGTCATTGACTATTGGGGTCAAGGAACAATTACAAATTAGATTATTGACTCGACTCTTAGTTCTAACGATCTATGTTCGTATGTTGCAACTGGGTTACTGTTATTCAATTATATTTTTAGAGACGGTTTTGATAAATGATAAATGATAAATGATAAATGATATTTATTTTGCAAATAGGTTATAAAATAACACTTTTACACGTCAATCTCTTAAATAACTAGATGAGGCCGGCATTTCCTATCTGACTACTCTGAGAAGAAATGCCGAAACAAACTCAGAGGTCATAGTCTCTTTTAAAGTCCAGACAAAATCAATTAAAGATGTCGGAGAACCGTGCAAGTTGATTCTGTAGTGGTCTTTTGAGGAAAGAACCACAGCAGTTTGAGCGGACCTGTTCAGATGGCAGCACGCATGTGTCAGTTTACAATCAGCTCAGCTGACGGCTGTTGCTGAATGATCCGACGAACAACACCAACCAAAAGAACATTTGGGTAGGCCACACAAATGCTCAAACTGTCAGAATATAATTTACTAAAAATAAAATGACTAGCAAAAGTCTCACACGGTCCTCAAACTAACAATTTTAAAAGGAAATATAAAAATATAAAAGGAAAAAAAAATATATAAAACAATGTCAAATTATGTTAATGTCAAATTGTATAAAAAATGTAACTATATGTTACAAACATGTCAGCAAGACCTGTGTGGACATTATAGCAGTTCATTCCCAAGCCTGACTATCCTCCAAGTAGTCTTTTATTTTATAAAAAGCTTTACTACAAAGTTTTTCTTTAATAATATTTTTAAATTTACCTAGGTTTAAACTTTGAATATGGCTGGGAATTTTATTGTAAAAGCGTATACATTGACATCTAAACGAACCGCTTATTTTCTTAAGTCTAGTATTAGGAACAACATATTTATTTTTATTTCTAGTGTTGATATTGTGTATATCACTGTACTTTTTAAATAATTTTATGTTTTTATGAGCATACACTATATTTTCATAGATATATTGAGAGGCAACAGTCATTATATTAATTTCTTTAAATAGTTCCCTGAGAGAATGCCTCGGACTAAGATTATAAATTGATCGAATGGCTCGCTTCTGCAGCACAAAGACAGACTGAATGTCAGCAGCATTCCCCCACAGGAGAATACCATATGACATGATACTATGGAAATAACTAAAGTATACTAGACGCGCTGTATTTACATCAGTTAAATTTCTAATTTTTTTAACGGCATATGCTGCTGAGCTGAGCCTTTTCGATTGCGATGGTAGTTGAGTGGTCATAGGGGCAAAGGGTTGCGATCCCCGAAGTCGAGTAAAGTCTTTTGTTGCTTTTGTGTATTTCACAGTAGGTAATAGCATAGTCTTTTTTTGAAGGGAAAATCATCCAATGACTTTTCCGCCTTGGAAGAGGTGAGAGGGAGTGTCAGACTCTGTCTGACTAAAAACCACCCCGTTTCTAATCCTGCTTGTAAAGCCGGTGTCCCGCTAACCTGGCGGTCGGCAGCCGGCCGGGAATAGCATAGAGTCCAGAATTGTATTTATTCGGAGTATAGCAATATGCTCAGTAAAATATAGTCATAAATCATAGTTATTGATAAATTTATTCAATTACAGGTTGTGAATGACTCATTCTCATTTCCTTACTTTGATAGATGACGATGACTATAAATTGTATTTATTTAAAATTAAAGCAATATGTCTAGGTTTAATTAGGAATTACACAAAAATCATGGGGATTGATGATAGCTTCATTCTAATGATATATAGAGATAAAGAAGCACTTACCATATCCAGATTGTTGAACAGCATGTTGATATTGTTCAAGTTGTTCAAATTATCTACTTTCGGCGCAATCGGTCTTGGAGCGTTCATCATATTCGGATTTAATATAGACTTCATCCTCCGACCTCTCCGCGGCGTAACTTCTGGATTCCTTTGCCTATAGTCTGCTATAATGGATTTAACATCTTTAGTAGGCCCTTGCCGACCCATAGGAAGACCAAAACTAGAAGGTAACTGACCATTCATGTCTCTCGGGAACCCAGTCAGGTGGCCGGGCATCATCATTTGTTGAGGGAATACTGGTTTCGGCATCGACATGTGCGCCTTGTCGTAAGGCGGCGGTAACCCCGCCATGGGGTTGAAGTGGGAAGTGCTCGGCATGATCGGGGTCGGCAGCATCGGAGCCATGGACGCACCAGGCTGCTTCAACGACAGCCCAGATATCTCGTCACTTTTATCTATAGCTAAATTCTTCGCTTGGTTATTGAGAAAGTCGAATGGATCCCGATCCCTATCACCACCGTTAACTTCTTGAGATTTCTCGTAATTTAAAACCTGTTTTCGCCTTAGGAGTCGGAGTAGGATTTCTTCTTTGACTTTTTTTAGATGAAGAATGTTGTTCCACTCGTGTTCCTTTTTCTGTGCAAGTTCTCTGAGCGTTTGTATCTCGGACAGCAGTTGTTCTGTGTGCCTCTGTAGTTCGTCGACGTTGTTCTTGGTGGCTCTCTGTATGTAGTCGTTGATCATCGTGTCGTGTTGAGGAAACGTCTTCTCTACCTCTTGACAGAGCTTCTTCAAAGGAGATTCCGTGTCCACGTCTTCGCTTGGCCGTCTCTTTGTACCTTGATCCTCCTAGAAAGTAAGCAACAAATTAGTACATTAATTAAATAATCAGTTTTCATCTTGCATTAGTTGAAGATGTCGCCTCTGAAGGTATATTATCCTTAGCACTAATTACGGTGGTCCATAAGTTAGATCTTGACGCTGAACTCTAGGCAAATAAACGTCACATTCTTTACACAGTTGCTATTTACTTTCAAATTTAAATTACGTTCGCATTATGTAAGTAAGTGTTTATACACTGCACTTGTGGTGGCAACTAGAAACTTTACCAATCTAGGAACTAGTCACAACTATCCATTCTTGTCCCATGTAGTAAGATGCGAAATTTACATAGAATCTATATTAAATGGAGATTTGTGGGCTCCAACCAAACGCCTTCCCATTAAATATGCAATTACATCTTAACCAGACTACATACAAATAAAATAAGTATCCAATACCCCTATCAATAAGTCTAGATATCTAATTCGTAGACAGAGTAGACATGGTAAGATGCGGTGGCCTTAATTTCTGACCTCACTTGACCCTGTTCATTTCGACTCATGACCATACAATTTTGAGCTTGTAAAATAAATAAGGAGACAGACGATCCTTACTATGTAGTGCAGTAATGTGATGGAAACTAACGTATATAGGTAAGAATATGACTGTGCGGTTGGTGCGGTGGCTGGGCAACCGGCTGTCGCTCAACGTATAGTGGGTTCGGTTCCCGCACGGAGCAACTCTTTGTGTGATCCACAAATTGTTGTTTCGGGTCTGGGTGTCATGTGTATGTGAACTTGTATGTTTGTAAACGCACCCACGATATAGGAGAAAATCATAGTGTTTAAAAAAAGGATACATTCTGTCTGCTCCTACGGGACAAAAGAGTTAGAGTAAGTTTATGTATGTTTATAGGTATGTATGATGTAGTATTATGTCATGTAAGGATGTGTGTACCGCCGTACCGCGCGCGCCAGATGCAAGAGCATTAATAAATAGGCTTGGGAACCTTTTATGCACAACTTCCTTGCTTCTTATAACTTGTTTATTTTTGTGGTTAGTCTTATAAGATGTAGTAATGTCATGTTGGAATTATAATCGCCACTATAAGAAATCTATACAAAAATTTGTATCGTTGCTGTTCGTTAGTCTCCCTAAAACTCGAGAACGGCTGGATCGATTAGACAAATTTTGATCTTGAATTAATTGATCTTGAATAGATGTCCAGGGGAGGTTTAAAAGGTGAGAAGATAATGTTTGAGGCGGTAGGTTCGCGGGACAGCTGGTATACAATAAAAAAATACGGTCGAATTGAGAACCTCCTCCTTTTTTTGAAGTCGGTTAAAAATCAATATTCTATCTTCTGCAAGCAAAATTATTGTTAAGCGAGTTGAAATAACGAGAAGCCAATAATAAGAATTCTTTCTAATTATTATTGTCCATGATTCTTTACAATCTTAACACAAAAAACCTTCAATTAATTAGTCAGTTCTTTGAGACAGTGATTTTATTACAGGTCGTTCTAATAAAACCTGTTTCCTTTCAAACCATAAAAAATATAAAGAATATTTGTTTGCAAGGAATACGCTCCGAAACTACTGGAGCTATTTAAAGCATTCTTTTACCATTAGAGAGCTTGCTTTTCAAGAAGTATACACAGGTTACTTTTATTTAGATATTCCTACAGGATCAAGACAACACGTGTACGAAACCGCGAGCGGAGAATAAGTATAAAATGAACTGAAATAATAATATTATTGTACCGAGCCGGCATAGTTTATAATTTACAATAACGCCATATTGAACAATTTGTCAGCAGCTTGGGTAACATGACCTTGGCTGAGATCAAGAGTCACGGAAGGTCGTTGTGCAACAAGTTTTTATGCACTAACCAGAGTCAAACACGGAGTTTAGAACTTTATAAAAGTGAAACTAGTAACTGAAGCCATCGACTGGATCTTTCGTGGTTTGAGAATGTGGTGCGAGTTTGGACCATATTTACGGAGCAAGAAAGGTCTATACAGCGAAGAAAGTTTATTTTTTTGACAAAGACTATAAAGACTTATTCTGGAGGCACAAAAGATCCTTATCGAGATTCCAGCTAGACAGTTAAATATGAACGAAGAGTTACAAGCCTATTATTTGGTGGCTAAAATTTAAATTGACGTAGCATAGTCGTCCAATGCAGTCAACTATTATATTGGAGTCCAATGTTTACTAATAACAATATGTAACATATTGTTTATATTGTATTACCCATAACATAGTCAGTACCCATGCATGCGAGTGTTTTAATATAATACACATATACAATTTCGAATGATATCATCAATCTAGTAACTTCCCAAAATCAAATTCAAGCTCAATTAATTTATCCTACACTATCCAGTGCAGCATCTTCATAATTATACAGTAAATAATTAGTTTCTATAGATATTTGTCATCATAAGCAAAACTATAATTCTTCCATTAACATACATAATCTCACGCTTGTCTCTAAGTGTAGGTAACTGACCCAGTGCTGCTGACTGCCTGGTGGGTTACCGAGCTCAGTCTCAAAAACAGGAATATGAATGGGGTGTTTTTTAGTCACTAAGAGTCTGACACCCCCTTTCGCGTCGTTCAAGGCGGGAGAAGAAATTAGATGATATTAAAAAAAAGAAGGCTGAGATAATCTCTGCCACATAACACAGAACATTCATTACTACAATTCTTACATTGTTACATCTTTTCTTCATCAATATTCATAATTATTCTATTAAATAAAAAATTGAATATCATTTACCTTAGCTACAACATCCCCATTCACTGACTTTGGTTTAGGTTTCTCTACTTTTTGTTCTGCCTTCTCTTCAACCGTAACCACTTCGGTCATATCTGCATCAGCCTCTGGTTCCAATTTTTTTGGTTCCTCAACCACCATAAGCTCCTCTTTCACAGAAACAGGTTCTTTTACTGGGACCACGGTTTCTACAACCGGTTTGTCTAAAGCAACCACTTTCTCAATTACATCTGGAGCCTTACTGGTACTTGGAACTGGTTCAATGGTGGGGGCTGGTTCATTCTGTGGTTTAGGCGGTTCAGGAGTTGGAGTCTTTGGAGCCACAGGGGGGCTACTACTACTCCTATCTTGTTTCAAATTCTCTGAAAGATTAAAATGAGTTTAGCAAAATTATAGTGATAGTTTTTTCTTAAAAGTAGAACAGTATTTAACACTTTTTCAACACCTAGCATTTATAAATAATAAAACAGACAGATGGTGCTATAGCTTAATTACATTTTATTAAACTATTTCATCGTCTACTCCAAAACTCACGAAAACTCTATGAAGTTTAAATATTTACCCATGAGGGTAAAGAAACATGTATTTTCTTCTTTATGTGGGTACAATATAAATTAACTAAGATTTAAATAAGATTTTATAGGTTTTTATAATTAAGGTACCCAATTTATTGAGTTTTAATACAATGAATTTATCATTTCATTCAAACATTTGCAAAAAGATAAAGACTTACTTCTACTTACCTAACTTATAGTTGTAATACATCATTTTATTAGAAGTTATTTTATATACTCAAAAACAATAAGATATATAGAATATATGATAACTAAGAAAATAGAGAACAAAACATTTCATATAACTAACTAATTATGTCAGTCACATATCACTCAAATTAATACTGAATACTTAATGAAACAAGGTTATTTCAAGTTATTATATCAATAGGTACCCTCAAACTTCAAGAATAACTACATATTATTAATAAATTAACTTTTTTCGGAATGTCAAAGCTGACAGTTTTCTATAAATTTTTGTATGGGATTTCATATGTTTCTATCTTGTAAATTACTTAATTTTAAAAATTATTGCTACAAAACAAAAGTAAATTAAACCAATTAATGGAAGTACTATTATTTTTAACAACTCAAATGGATTTATAAGTGGATTGAGTTAAATTTTTACTACAAAACCATACATATTCCTGAAATAGTTAGTTTTGTATGTTTAGATCAAATCATTTATCTATCTATAATATTTTTAAAGAATTATGAACAAGATATTAGTTTTTCATGGGTTACTAGTTATTAAGTGTTTAGTGATTAAGTTAAATATTTTTTGTTCCTATGTTTATTCCCTTTCAGTAAGTAAGTACTGTATTATTTAGGTTAATTTCATATAATATGTTTGACCTCCTGTTATAAAATTAAAATACAAATATTTTCTTGCTGTTTTAATGTTATTTGTAAGTGTTAAATGATTTCTTATTGAATATTTTAGTATATAACTAAGTAAAAACCACCATTTTCTATTGTTTTCTTTAGCAATGCAGTGAAACAGTCTTGTAATTTTGTTACACAGTACAAATTGATGACAAAAAGTGAAATAAGATAGATGAATCAAATTACTACATAACACATATCAAAACATGCAATGTATTACATTCTTAAAATACTTAGACAGTATGTCATTTTGTTACCAAGGTAATAAACGATTTTTTATGTTCTAATTAGAGCTAATAACTTAAAAGTAAGCAGGAATAATGAACTATAGTTACCATTAGCATTCTCAGGTTTCTCAGGCTGGACATTTACAAAACTATCACTACTTCCAGTCTGGCTCTCACTTATATTTTCTTCTTTGGCATTATCATCACAGTTTCCCGCCTTTTCCTCGTCAACTTTCTCGAGCACCGCTTCCTGCGATACCGGCTCCTTGACTCTCTCGAGTTCACCTTCGTCTATTGCCAACGGATCAACCTCATTCTCAGCACTTGTATCCCCTGTCGGAGACACATCAACACCACCGTGGCTCTTCGGAGATTCCACTATTTTCAAGCTTATATCGTTCATGTTTATTTACATATTTCCGATTCACAAGTCACTGCACAGTGTCACCACGCCGCGCATAGGTTCAATGACTTTAAAATGACCATTTGTAACCATAATTCATTACACTGATCTACAACAAACGTTCAACGGTTCACAAACGTTGTACTATAACTAAATAAATTATATAAACAAGTCTAATTGCTAAATTATTTGTAATTTCTTTCCCATATTGGGTAATATCACAATGTACTAGCAATAGCAGCCGTGAACTCAGGGGTCATTGTGAGTAATTTCGTGACAATAGTACACTGTTTACTATCTTAACGAGTCACTGCACATCATATTAGAAGTAAATTTAATTCCAGCTTAAAATTACTTTTGTATTCTATAAAATTATCAGCAAAATAAATGCTACAGCGCTAGGACGCAAATCGCACGCGAATTGTTCAGAGTTGCCATAGTCCGAAATCTTAAAATTTGTAATTGTAATGAAATGTAAACGTTTATTATATTAAGTGAATTTATTAATCACAAAGTTGTAGATGAATCGACATAGCGCACCAAATCTACTTTACTAATTTTACTTCCAGGAAAATAAAATATGAAATAATCATTTTACGAACAAAATATGTTTTCTACCAACTGGTAACGAAATATTTGTAATGGTAATAAATTTGCCACAATTCGATTACACGCAGAATCGTAATTGTCATTGTAAATACTAATGTATAAATTAATGTCTATTTTAATTTTATACAATTTATAGTAAAAATTCAAAAACATTATTTATTAAAATATTAGTGTTCTTGTCACTGTACATGCTTCAATTCAGAGATTCTATATTTTTTAGAAAAATTAAGTGTTGCGAGTAAAGGAAAATACTTTTTCCGGCGGATGCACATGAGTTAAAAGGACAATCAAAATTTACTTTTATAATGTAAATATTGTAGATTATATTATTAAAATTTAATTTATATTATAAACTTCAAATTTTAATATTATTTAATAATGTGAAAGTGGTTAATATCTCGTTAAAGTGTAATACGATCGTAAACTACTATGAATTTCAAACTTTCCGCCAACCCAACCAAAAATGTAGTAGGGTTGTACACACATAACAATTATATCGATACATTACGTCGTAATCGATTACTAAAACACAGTTCAATTTAAAAAATTAGATGAAAATAACGTCTATTAAAAAAGGTTACATTCAGCAAATGAACATTTACTATAAAATTTCATTATATATGTAAATTATGATCAGATTTTTAGAAATAAAGTATTTTGTTATAAAAAAAATATTTTATTTGTGTAGAGTTTAATCATTAGAGCTGACACATTGAAAGATCATCTGCAAAAGAGTTTTTTTGCTAGATATTATTTATTATCCAAGATAGTTGTAGATTCAAAAAACCTACTTATCTCTTTTCATTTCAAGAACCAAAAATTATAAACATACTGTGTATTGTTAGTAATTATTACTTTAAAAATATTTATTTTATTAATTTGTGCAATTGTTAATAAATATAAATCCTTGAAATATTTTTTCATCGGATTTATGAACGAGTATTAAATGTTGTATCGAGAGTTCACGAGTGCCAACATAACCACGCTGAATAGACGAGCACACCACTAAACGATGATGAAAGAAAATGAATGAAAAAAGCAAATGGCTGACTAAAATCGACGTTCTTGGTCCTAATATAAATCCGATGTAATTACATGAATTATGCGCTCTTCATGATTATGATTAGCGAAATAAGATTATATAAAGAGTAAAGAACTAAGATTAATATATATTACAGGCAGAAAGCCTTTTAAAATAAAGATATATCAGAAACTAATACCTTAGCTTACACAATTCGTACTAAATTGCAAAAATATTTATCGTGCGTGTGACGGACGCACGTCCGTTTATTACTCAGGTAAGTCCTTTTAATTTTCATTAATGTGCATGTGCTTGTGCAGTGCAGTGATTTGTTTATAATTTTTTTGGAATTATTAGAAACCGCGAGTGCTTACGACTGTTTTATTTTTAGAATTTATTGCAATTTAATTAATTCCCTCGATAATCAGTTGTTGTGTAGCCAATAAAGTGGTATTTATTATTTTAATTTACGATATCCTGAATTTATTTAGATGTACCTTCATAGTTTTTGTCTACGTGCTTATTTTTGCGGGTACAGTCAGCCATAATAATTAGTACTGCTTGACAATCACCGATCATGTATGTACTTTTATTTACATCAACTTTTGTGAAGTTTTGTAGGTATGTACTAACCATTCTTACTAATCTTTCTATACTTATATTTTGTTCTGTTGTATTTGTGTTTTGAGATGAACTTTGTTCAGCTTATTGCTTATCAATTTTATTTATGCTTTGATGTAGTGCAGCCATACATAATTCCTATCATTAAGAAGTTTCTTTTTATTATGTTTTAGTTGAAGTGATGTGAAGTGTCGACACAGGGCGGGGGCGCCGCCCCAGTCGACCATGGAGCGAGGCTACGATAAGAGGCATAGCAAACACCACAAGGACAAGCATAAGAAGCGGGCTCATAAAAAGCACAAGTCACACTCAGGTAGTTCGCATGATCCATCTTATGCTACAGTCAATTCTCATAAACCGCTTGTGGAATATTCTGATGTTAGCTCAGAGGCATTATCAGCTCCTGAGGCTGGCGAGATAGACAGTGAAACAAGCTCAATCAGCAGGCATATCGCTGATGACCTTGATAGAACGAGGAAGTCCCATTCCATCCGTACATTTGTAGATAACAAGACAATATCAGTGACAACAACAAGTCGTCGAGCTGCTGAAGAATATGTTCTGCGGGATGCGTCAGTGCCTAGGAAGAGACGTTCAGAGTATGACGAACGTGAACCAGACTTTGCTGACCATGGTAGTTTTAAGAAGAAAAAAGACAAGCGGAAAAAGGATAAGAAAAAGAAGAAGAAGAAATCAAAGAATAGGTCTAGATCAGCAAGCTTAGAGAGTGTATCTCCAGATGATATCATTCCTGAGGAGCCTCCCATGAGGCCAGTCACGCCACAGAGATACCAGCAGGTGCCTGTGAGTGAATGGGAGAAGGCATCTTCTCCATTGAGGAATGGGGGCTCATGTTCCCCTGTGTCTCCGTCGATGACGCCGCTGATGCGGCACGAGTCTCCACGACATCGAGCCTTCCCGAGGGAGCCATCATTACATCACAATGCCATGCCCTACTCGCCTCATCGAGACAGATCACCACCTCTCAGGTGAGTTTTCCTTTTCATTATTTTAAAATACCACATGGCTACTGGGTGTGTGGTTTAAAATTTCACTGAAGTTAATGAGTCATTACTATTAAACCTGTTAATTTTTGTGGTCACAGCCCATTAGCCTTGTGGTCTTTTTTTATGTAGAGAAGATAATGAATAGAGTGGTATTATAAGTTGGTAGGCGCATATGACGCGAGTCCTAATCTATATGCTATTAAAATATGACCTTTGGGGACCATAAGTAGGTTGACTATTCTCAATTTTTTATTGTGCTTATATCATAGATGTCTAATGTTGACTGACAACCATTTCTTTTATCACTAATGTGATGAGGTCTAGCTATTATGATATGAAAACATTTCATTATCTATTTGTCTAGTCTGTCTTGTTAGATATGTCGTTAATGTATTACTTTCTGTCATGTGCTTATTATTGTACTGATAATGGATGGATGGTTACTATGGTTTCCAGCCCCTCCTGGATGCCGGTCCATCATATTGCAAACTACTCTATACAGAGTAATTGTGATTTGTGAGTGAATTTTTAATGAGCATGAACTAATTGTCTTGTAGATAAAGTGTGTGAAATAGGTAATAATTAAATATTTATGCTTTAAAAAAATAGCAATGAACTGAGTGGAATGTCCCAATTAGAACAAGTTTAAAGTCTCGTAGCCTTATCAGGAGGTCTTAATTTTTTATGTTTATTTATCATATGATCAGCTTTTTTATTTTTCGAATCGCGATTACACAACATGCGTAAAAAATTTCAAGTTAGACGTAGTTTCTGTAGAAGTAGGCGTGGCCGCCTTGCTATTGCATGTCCTTAACTATTAGAACAAAACTAAATGCCTAGTTTATAGCCCACAATTGATTTTGAACAAAAAAAAGGATAACTGAATGCAGTTTTTTCGTGGCCTTGAGTTGAGCTTCTCTTTGTTGTCTAATTTTTTAATACTTTTATGCATATTGTTAGAAAGAACTTGAACGTTATCGTGCTTAAAAGCCTTTTAAAATATTTATAACTAGTTTAAATAATTCTTGGTCTGTGTGAAAGTAAATAGTGTTTATCAATTTCTTATCACGTTGTGTAAGACCCTATGAATCAACGCCCGGATATGGGTTATTGAGACTCGAACGACTTGTGACTTGACCATTATTGTGACGATATATTTAGATATCCACTATATTATGCCTGTAGCTAAATAACTAGCGGATAAATCTTGACGTACGTATCTTTCTATCAAATGTAGCAGTTAAACTAAGATAAACATAATCGGCTGTTGAAATCTTCGCTGAAAGTAGAGTATCTTGCATGAATGTTCTAAAGTACTACTATAATCAACCAAAATAATCACCATTCGTTACACATGCTGTATTTTAATTTGAGCACATTAATTATGATCCGAAAATAAAAGAACGTAATATCCATAAGTTTATTTTCCACACGTAGACAAGACACGCATGTGCTATATTTGAAAGTTAGTTCATTATGTTAGTAGTTATTAGATACATGCTTAGTTCTAGTTCAAAGTATAGAATTGAACGCGGTTTATGACAATGCAATTGTCCTTTGATACACAGCCGAAATGTTGGTGGTGCTGTTGATATGTCCACTTGGGCACCTGTGCCAGTTTCTTCAAGCAATAAAAAGCGTGATACAAAGTAAGTACAGGTACCTACTGTAGCTAGTTTAGTGCAACTTTCTCAATAAATATGTATTTTTATGACGATCGGTCACTTGTACAGTCTGTTAAAATCGGTTTTGTTTCACGAGGAACCGAATAATCTGCAATTAATTAAAACGAATCGCAATACTTAAACGTTTATCTTATCTTGGTGCACTGGCTTGTTTGAAAACATTACGACATTTCGAGTTAATTCGTTTGTGTCACGTTTTCAATATAAATAAATAATTACAATAATCGTACGTAGATTATGTAAAAACCCGCATATTTTGTCATTAGCTTTTAAATAATACTTAAACAATATCGGCGCTAAATCCAAATTATTTAAAAAGAAGTGTTGCAGCTAGGAAAAATTACAGCTTTGTTGATTTATGGGCCACACATTTCATCGGTTGTATAGCCAATATTTTTGGAGTAATAACTTTTATATAACTTTATTCCTAAACTTTAATACTTTTTATTCAAGGTCAAGTGGTTTTACATACAGCCATGTAGTTTTTGCATTAAGTAAAGTACTTAAAAGTTCCTTGTATGGGTTGTTTATCTTTTTACGCACGTTCTCTCTATCGACTGTGAGAAGTGGGTTACAATGAACTTGTAAATGGCTAGCACGTTTGTTTTCCACATGCATGAAATAAACTAGCGTCTTGACCAATCAAATCGGCAAATTATAATAAAGACCTATAAAAACACATATTATTTAAATAGTTTCTGATTTGCTAGTGGTATACGCTAGCTTTCCACCTTCGGATTCCCTTACGTGGAGCTTGGATTCTATTATTATGGTATTATGTATGATTATTGGGATAAAAATTTATGCTACTCCCTAAAAAGTTAACTTTTTCTACGGTAAAATAATGTATTCATTACTTTCGGAGGCTATTCAGTGCAAACAAACAATCAAATAGGTAATTCCTCTATATTTGAAAATAGTTCCTAGACGCGGTTTCGTGCTCTTTTCTTTAGTATCATAGCGTGACTTGAGATGATTATTGTATCTTATTCTTTTACACCTTAATAGTAGTTTCAGAGAGCGCAATCAAATAAACTGAACAACTTAATTAGGATAGGTTTATTAGGTAATTGTTTTGCTTAAATCAACCGTCAGTAGCGCCTTCATTGTTTAACAAACCGCTTTCCATCTTACTCTCATGAATTCATTGTTTTTTTAGTATAGTTTTTTTTCTTAATTCTTATTTACTACTTTGGTATATATTTAGTATTGATAAGTAGGCTAGCGTCGAACGCATGTTAACTTTATTTAAACTGTCGTTATATTTTCGACTTTGTCGTTTTGTTATAGAGTCGAAATTCTTGTGAGAATCTTATTGCACTCCTCTTTAAATACTTAATATTACAAAAAAAATCTATTAATTAAGCACATTTAATAATTAAGTATTTGCTCATATTTGTGTACGTTACGTAAAGATATTTTAGTACATAACTCTACCATACATCTCTCTTTTAAATATGTACTTTAGTGTTTATTGACGCCATAGTATGGCATATACCTAAGCGCATGTAGTTAATTAGCATAAGGAATATTTTACGAGACATTTGAGGTGCCTTTCACAGGCGTTCGTATGCGACACATATTCAAGTAGCTGAGGTTTCAGTATCTAATGAATATATTAGAATATTCTAGATACTCTCCTTGCAAGGATCGAAATGATTAATTCATTATATTGTGTTTAATTTACACAACAAACACCACGCTAGGTTTTGTAGAATTTTCTTAATTTACTTGCTATTAAGTCTCTGGTATGGCATTTGTCCAAAGAAAAGATAGATGGATCCTATGTCACCCAAAAGTCCTTTTATAAGTCGAACTTGTTTTTGCATATCACCTCCACTCCACTCGAAGTCAAAGCATTTATTTCAATTAATCCTAAATTAGGCACTTTTGAAACGTCAAATTGAATTGTCCGTCAGTCTGTCTGTACTGACAGACGACAGAAGCTAGGTGCTCGTTCCAAAGTGTAGTTTCGAATGGAGAAGAACGAGCAAGAAACTCCATCGTTACTCTTTTAAAAAAATAATCTTTCTGATACATTACTCGAAGTCTAGACCTGTTTTTTTTTCTTCCTGACTTCTCTGCTTACTCCCTAAACAATACGTGAATTAAAACGCATAGGTACAGTAAAATCCTACACTGACCTCCTTATTGAATCGTAAACGTAGTTATCGATAGTTTTAATAATGTACCTGTTCATTTGCAAATTGATTCTACCTACCTTTGTTAGGTACGTCTACTATAGAAGTACTTAGTTTTAAAAGTTAAAACCTGTGGTCCTATCGCTAGCTTTAGCTAACCTGCAAATTAAAGGCTGTCGTTTTACATGACAGTCGTTAGTAAACCTTATCGTATTACCATTGCGATGTTTCACAGAGATACAAGGGTCTCTCATTATTCCAACCACTGGAAAAATAAATTCGGTATTTGATTGTTCTGAAAGTGAGAATAAGTTAGTTACTGAAGTATACACGATTGAACCTGACCGATCTGAAGTGAGCTACAGGATATTGTTATCTTTAAGCTATTTTACTATATAAACTTGGCAAAAAATGCTGATAAACTTAACTATCCCTTTCTATTTCTAGTCCAGCATGTTGATGTTGTCTAATTAAGTACCTAGATAGTAATATTAAAATTTTCATATAATCTACTAATGTTACTTCCTTGTATGTCTACAGAAGGAGACAGAAGTCCACGACGCCGCACACGCCGTCAGTTCCGCCGTACCACGAGACGGTGACCATAGATTCGGACACGGAGGAATATGACCGCGGCCGCCGAGACTACTGGCACGAACAACATCGCTTGCAATCACCTATCATGGTGTCAGGTAATACGCATTGTAGGTATTGTTTTATGTTTCATTTGCATTTTTTATTTTCATTTTTAGACATATGCGTATATTTCGTGTGCCGAAAATTTATTGTATTAGAAGTAAATGGTGTATGGCATTATCTGAAGACTGGTTGATGAAAACCTTATTAGAATGACATAGTATTATACAGTCAGACAGATAGCACATGAAAAGTCAATCGACTTTCTGCCTTATACCTTAAAACATTACGTTGATTGTTTAAAATCTTATTTCTTTATTTTTATGTGTTGAAGACGTACGCATATGTCTAGAATGCTTCTTATTTCGTATATTTAATTGCTTTTTCGCAGTTTTCTGTTTGTTAGTTAGATTGTGTTAAAGAGTGGATTATTATTTATCTTTACTTAATGTCATGATCATTTAATTTTTATGTATGTGGCAAAAGGTTTACTGGCTCATCCTCTATTACATGGGGCTCTTAACATATATGGTGAAAAGTTGGTGACATTTCATATGTAGAGTTCTCTATATCTTTCCCGGGAAAAACAAAGCTTGATATTATGTTATGTATTTGACTATTTATGTATTGAGTGGTAAATAATAATTAGTATTTAACGAATTTATTCCATTTCATATGTTGGTAAATTTCATTGGTTGGTTTAATTATCATGGTTTTTTTTGTCTATTTTATTGATTTTTGCTGTTGAGAGGAACTTTAGAATTTATTAAATATACGATATTTTTATTCCTCTCGACAATCATAGATAGTCGTAGTAATAAATATGTAATTGTGTCTATGATTGACATTATCAACTGCGATGCCCTACTTGATAGGTGAAGGTCAAAAGAGGTCATCTTTAAAAACCTTGAACACAATTGATTGTTAACATATTAATAGATTTTTTCCTTAGACCCAGAGCTCAAGTTATTTGTTAGTACCTATTTTAGCACTTTACCTAACTTTGGAGGAATTTAAATCATGTTGTTAGATGTTCTTACTACATCTAGTTTGAATACAGGAAAGACATGAACTATTAAATGTAAACTCTAATAATCCTAAATCTTTCCTCTTTATGGAGCCAGATAAAAGCCATAATTTTACGAAAAATATTTTAGACTGTTGTTAGTAAGACATTACTTTCTAGTAAAAATACAGAATAAAACGCTTCATAGCTACAAAACCTAACCTTAAATACTCAAAATCTGCCATATCACCATAAATTCTTCCTCAGACTCTCCGGTCCACGAGGTGGTGCCACGCCCCCGCGACTACAGTCCGCGTCGCTCCCACCGACGCCGGAGTCCTCACCATCGGAGGCGGACACGATCCCGAGACCGGCACCGTGACAGGGACTTCAAAACTTCGCATCGGTATGATTTAGTCATTTTTGTTATGTTTATAAGTTGACTTATTTATGGAATGGGGTGGCAAGCGAGCAGACGAATCACCTGATAGTAAGCAATCGGCAGTAAGCAATTTCTAATAGGGAAATAATATCACATATTTCTTACATAAACCCATTTTACATTATGAGCATCTCGGCCTTGCCCTTCGAAGTTTAAAAGGTTTATATGGGGTAACTTAACAAGTTGTGTTTAATAGTGCCCACTAAAGGTTTCGTGATTATGTTGCCGATTGTGCCTTCTGGTATACTTTTTAATTTAGAAATAAACACTAACCATCTACTAGATCTGCTGGAATTACAGTTATATTGAGTCCAATTGTTGTCTGGTACCTGACTATCTGACATCCTGCAGGTAAGGATAGATAGACAAAATATTTTATGCTGGCGATAGTACACTTGGTGAGATTTTGATAAAGATTTAAAATAAAAAAGAAAGCAAGATTACACTGACCGAAAACAACAAAGATTTTGTATAAACTATTATATAACCTATATTTTGAACATACATACATAGTTACAATCCTCACCTTAAATTCTTAAATACACTTACTAAACATATATCTGCTTGCGCGTCCATATATGATTATACCTTTTACTAAACAACTCCGTTCATACGCAGGTCGCATAGCCGAAGCTCGCTGAAGCGGCGCCGTACTAGGTCGCGCAGCAGACGGCGTGGCTCCACGCAATCTCCGCCGCGACACCGCGCCAAACATAGGGAGCCGTCGCCCAGGGAACGACACAGGTATGTTTGTTTGTTTGTCTATCATATTTATATGTGCAGAGGATTTTCGTCGCTAGATTAAAGGGAAATTTAAGAAGTAATGATTGTATTGTGTGACTTAATGTATGAATGTGATGAAAGCTAAAGAAGTTAGTCAGGATCGTAGTAAGAAGCGTCTCTGTAGTGTCTGTTTATATTACGACCAGGTGATATGAAGGTGTAAGTTTATGTACATAATTATGTATGTGTGTGTAAAAGGTCGTGTGGTTTTCAGAATTAATGGGAAAGATGACAGGGTATAGGAAAAACTACTTATGTGTACGAAGCACAATCGGTTTGTGCTTGAAATGTAAACTCTAGAGTAATAAAAAGCAACGGTATGAAAAGCTGAGTAGTATCTTGGGTTCAAATCTTGGGACAGTGTAGTAAGCTAGGTTCTTCAATTAGGAGATTCTCATTTGTACAGTTTTTTGCACTTCCACCAACTCCAATTCACTCTTTTCTAAATTATACCTGGCTATTGATCCTTTTCACATCATCCCATCCAATTTCCATCTTAGTGCATTGTCTATAGAGTCACAAATCGAATAGTTTGTCAAAATGCTAGTTACATTTGTTTGGTTGAAAATATTAAATAAGATATTTTCTATTTCAATCAGACAAGGACGGCATCATCAACATCATTGGTAAATACTGTCATATTCATTTGTCATTACATACAGAATTATATTGTTTTGTAACAGTATTTATTTATTACTCAATTCTTCTGAAATTCAGTGTTGGTCAATAAAATTTCGAACACTTGAGCATGTCCCCCTTTTTGGGAAGTGGTTAAAAATAATAATTATGTAGGTTGAGCTATTACTGAGATTGATATAAATAGAAGATATTGCATGATTAAACAAAACTGATTTCTATGTGAAATTTTATTAGGAAACAGTAATTATTTTACATTTTGACACATCAGAGGGAAAAACCCTCTCTGAGATTCTGACTTGCTTTTTTCTCATTTGAGAATTGAAATCAATATATCATTGTTTCTCATTTCAATCAGCCGTACTGCTACTACTAAGGAAGTGGTTCAGGAAGTTATATGGTAATTACACTGTTATTCATACACTTTAACTAAGTTAAGGAACAACTTTATTTGTGAAACTGACCATAGGATAAGATGACCAAAATATATCAGGAAAATGAACAATAACTATGTACAGTTATGCAAATCGTAACACATAAGTCATTCAATATCTTAGGTTAACCTAAGATAGTGCATCATACCCACTGTAATTTCTGTGCATTTAAAGAGAACTGAATGAGCTCATATTTCATTGAACATCACATTAAATTATTCATCATTGTAGAAAATGCGCCATAACATCTAATTTCGTACTAACCTGCTCGAGTGGTGGACTCGTTACCGACGCATGGTTCGTTTGCCAGAGTCGGGCAAACATTTATTGAGTGTTTCGAAAAATCAAAAAATCAGTATGGTGACTGGAAGTGTGAGTGGAGAATGGATATATACCCTAAAATCCTGGAAAAAAAATCGTAAAGATAAATCACGATAGATCGACTTTTGAGAATTTCGTAAAGTCGAAACTCACAATCATTTTAACTCAGTTGGAAACGACTAAGGGACTCCATAGCTGGTGGAAAGTGGATGTTAAATTTATTATGTGTATGCTTATCCCTTCGGGGTATAAAAGGCTTGATGTTACTCTTTTACTATGTAAATTGCATGCATGTTGTATGTTTGTACGACACGGGAAGAAATCCCCGTGTGGCGTCTTATTTGAGGAATATATGTTACCAGTATCTATATTTTACAAAATATTGACCTATTGTAATCACCAATACAGGATCAAGCATGAGTCGCCGAGTCCCCCGACGATGCTGCAGCGGAAGATAGACTTCAAGGAGAAGATCAGTGACACCAGTCTGTTTGCTGAACTAGTCAAGGACAAGCACAAGAGAGCTAAGGTGAGAGCCCTACATCTTTTTAAATGGCGGGTAATGCACTGTATTTGGTCTGGTGTGGCGGATGTCCATTGACGGCGCTGATCACTTAACACCTAGTGACCCGTCTGTACATTTGTTCTAATCGGCCAATTGACTGCACGGTTGACCAGGTGGCTGGGCTACATGTTACAGTTGTAACATGTATCGGGTTCGATTCCCGCACAGAGCAACTCTTTGTGTGATCTACAAATTTCTGTTTCGAGTCTGGGTGTCATGTGTAGGTGAACTTATATGTTTGACGCAACCACTACATAGGAGAAAACCCTACGATGGGGCGGCTAAGTTAAAAAAAAGAAAGAAGAAAAATCTTATAGATTTCATCTTTTTTGTAGTCAAAGACTTATTTGTACTAATCTTCTCTGAGTTTAGGATTTAGTTAATCCCCCCTTATTAGTAATACTTTATTCATTATATCGTAAAGCGACAGCGAATTTCTAGTGTAATGTAAAGCAAATAAGCAGCCTTTGCGATTTTGTCAAAGTTAGTCATATTTTCTAACGTGTTTAAGTCACAGCTTTCATGTTGGTTCCTGGTAATATTTCCATTAAAGTCCAAATAGTAATTTTACAATATAGTATACCAGCTATATATGTCATAAATATTTATTTTAATACTGATTTCCATTACAGAAACTGCAGGAGATATTAAATCAGAAGGAAGAAGAGTCTCAGGGCGCATTGTCAAATACTACATCTATCAACAATCCTGAGATACTCACCATTGATGAACTCTCCAGCAATACTTGTGATAGTTCCACACAGGTTAGCCAAACGCTTCATTTATTTTTCCTAAATATTTAAAGTACTCAACTCACTTTTCTCCAGTTTTGAGACCTATGAAATAGGAGGCGTACCAATGCTGTGAACACTATTTGCATTGACATAATGTTGTATAGTAATTTCTAAAACATTTCTCAAGGTGTAAGAACATACAGTAACATTCAATTTGAATGTCTTCCAGCAATCTAACAAAGAGAATGGTGAGGCGACCCGTGAGGGCGGCGATGTGGTGGACATACCGATGCCGGGCGCGGAAGAAAGCGCGTCCAACCCGGGCCCCGCGGCGCCGCCAGCGGCCGGGCCTGCACCCGCGGCCGCAGCCCCCGCGGCGGTGACGGCGCCTCTGAACCCGCCGCCCGAGTTCGCGTCGTTCGGGCGCCAGGAGCCGGCGCCGCACGCTGCGTCCAACGGGGACGCGCCGCCACCGCCGCCACCACCTCCGCCGCCTGTTGAACCTCCTTCTAGCGAGGTTTGTGCATACTCTTTCATTCTTCATATTATTCAAAATACTATCTGAATTCATAATAGCCTTTTTTAATTTGTTAATTAAACTGTAATAAGTCATAACTAGCTGCATATCAGCGCCGTAAACTCCAGCCTGGAGCAAATACATAAACTTTATTTTTTTCTTCTAAATAACTCATTTTGCATTTCTGTTTCTCTAGCCACAGAAATCAAAGAGTCCAGCAGTGTCCCCGCCGCCGGTGCCCCCGCAGCCCCCGCTGCCCCGCGGCAGTGTAGTAGACGCGGCCTACTACCAGAACTCCCAGCCCGCTACACACAAACCCAAGAGTCTCACCAAGCTGCCTATGCCGCCTAATACACAGGTACTTGCTTATTTCATGGCCTTGATGGAAGCAGTCTTATTTAGCAAGATTTTATTTATAATTTCGTTAATCCAAAACAGTTGTTCATATCTCTGCAAAGCATGGTCAACATTGTTCCTATATTTTTCCCTGAATTTCTCATTTAGAATATTATATTATATTCGATAAGCGAAAAACATACTTCGATTTTAATTTGTCATTATTTCATCTTCTATCGCGTTTCTTTCAGGTTGAGGACCTGAAGACATTAGTGAATGAGAGTCCACTAAGCACACCGTCTCCATCTCCCGTCAAAAAACCAGAGAAACCGAAACGAACTGGCATCATGAACCTACCAATGCCACCTGGTAAGTATCTGATAATTTTCTTTATGCAATCATTGCTAAATAGTTTATGTTAGAAGCTTTTAGTAGTTTTATATTTTACTGCATGTTAATAAATCGCATGAAATTATATTATTGGGGTCCATTAAAGAAAGTTTGAAATCTAAAGTTATGTTGAGTGACATTCTTGGGAATACTAACAAATACTAATTCCATCATTACCATCACCACCATCCATTACAAAAAAAAAACAAACTAAAAAATATCATTTTGAAAACTTAACCATGTCATTGCATTGCTGCAATCTGGATTATAATGATTACTTAAATGTATATACGCTTTTATACTAACGCTTTTTTAATCATCATATGTTTGTGTGACTAACATTTGAACAAAAATACTAACGGTATACATTAAAACTACGGGCATTACAGTGATCCCTGGCTCGGAGGAGTTATCGGGCGACGAACTGGACGGAGGCACTCCGCCGCCCGCGTCGCGCCGCGACCAGTACTCGCATGTGTTTAGTAATAGGAAACATGCCAGGGATAATGTAAGTGATCATTTTTACCTTATTTCTACAGTTACTGTTAGATAACATATTTAGGACTTAAGTACTTTATATAAGATACATAATAGCATTTAGGCTGGAATTTATTGTCTGATTACTCTGAAAAAAAACACCGAAAGAAACTCTGAGATTAAATTTTAAAGACCGATTTGTGTCTATCGCTATCGAGAGTAAAATAAATTATTTAAAATTTTGTATTTCACAGTCTGGTTCGAAGCTAAAGAGGCCACGTATCTTGAAACGTCGCGGGTCCAAGGTGGTGCCTGTGGCGACGCCCACGCATCACGCCAAGGACTGGGGAGAGAAGTGCGTCGATGGCTTCCAGGTAAACTTTACTTTCTTCTTGAAACTTTGTTATATCATTATTATCAGCATATCAGCCACAAGACGTCAACTGCCTTACATAGGCCTTTCCCAATGACTTTCAGATAGGTTTAAAGCAACCTACATCTAGCGGCTCCCAGACAACTCAATTGGGTTATCCCACTCTGTTGGTGGATATTCTATTCTGACTTAACTATCAACACATAAAGTAACCGTCACGAGAAGCTATAAATTATGTAAACAAACATCTTTTACTAAGTAAACATTTTATACGGCGAGATAATAATAACTTGAACATATTCAATCGACATGAAATATAGACGGGTTATATGAAAGTAACAACCTATTTAATTTAGTCAAATTATATTTTAACGACGCAAAGCGCTATCGTTTGTGTTTCTTGGTACCGGAACGCGTCCGTCGCAGGGATTGTAAACTATCAGGACGTCATTTTGAAATAAACAGTCATTCGAGTTTCGAATGCTTACGAGTTTGTTTCATTGCTTTGCATATATCGCGGATCTGGTTGTTATTGTTAATTTTGTTATTGTTTCGTTATTACTTTTTACTTTTACGTTGTGAACTCCTGAACACATGTTTACAAAATTTATAGCTTCTCGTGACGGGGACTTTAGTTGTTCTGTTTTTATGAAAATATTTTTTACTGTAATATGTTTAAAAGCACAATAAATACAACAAAACATTTTGATATGCTTCAGGTTATCACCCAAATTGGAGAAGGTACATACGGGCAGGTGTATAAAGCACGGGATAAGAACACGGGCCAACTGGTGGCGCTGAAGAAAGTGCGGCTGGAGAACGAGAAGGAAGGGTTCCCCATCACTGCGGTGCGGGAGATCAAGATATTGCGCCAGCTCAACCATAAGAACATTGTCAACTTGCGGGAAATTGTCACTGATAAACAGGATGCTATGGACTTCAGGAAGGTTAGTGATAACCACATGTTACTTGAAAACTATCATAAAATATTCTTCTATGAAACAGTCACTTTTTCTACTCTGTTTGTTATGTAGATGTTTGTCCTAAGGCTTTTAAGGACTATCGTTACCCTAAGATTGGCTCGAGTTTCCTTCATAGTCGTTCATAAAAGTTTTATTATCTTCTACTAAATTATTATAATATTACTTACAATTTCTTCTAGGACAAAGGTTCATTCTACTTAGTATTTGAGTACATGGACCATGACTTGATGGGTCTGCTGGAATCTAAGATGGTGGACTTCACGGAGTCTCACAACGCGTCGATAATGCGCCAGCTACTGGACGGGCTGGCTTACTGTCATAGGAAGAACTTCCTGCATCGGGACATCAAGTGCAGTAATATACTGATGAACAATAAGTGAGTTTGTATTTCTTTTGGCTGTTCTTCTTTGCTTCTAAGTTGTGTTTTGCATAGCCGTGTAAACTTGCTAATAGGGAAATTAATTGTTAGTTCTTATTCAAGTCCAATCAATCTGAAGTCAGGAACAGCTGTACAGATTGAGCAATAACTATATACTGTAGTTAACCTATATAATATAATACTATGTATAAGAAATTCTTGTGTCTAATTCTATTTCACTTCACTCTACCTATTGTTGTGGAAGTATGAATTGCAAATTAAAATATGTTTTGTCCCAGGGGCGAGGTGAAGCTAGGCGACTTTGGTCTGGCGCGGCTATGGTCCGCGGAGGATCGAGCGCGGCCGTACACCAACAAGGTGATCACGCTCTGGTACCGGCCGCCCGAACTATTACTGGGGGAGGAGAGATATGGACCGGCCGTCGATGTATGGTCCATGGGGTGTATACTCGGGGAACTATTCCTCAAACACCCACTCTTCCAGGTAAATATCTTGTACTTTAATCGTTCTAGTGTTAATAATATATTTTTCTATAGCTGTTTGCTTCAAGGAATGAGTAAGATGTTTTATTCTTTATTGAAAGTCGGGAAAGGAGGCATGTGCACTACCTTTCGTCGTTTTATTTGTAGTTCCATTGCATACGCGATTGTAAATGGTAACCATGTGGATTGTGTAGCGAGTAAAGTATGTGATTGACCGGGTGTCTGGTGTTGCAGGCCAACATGGAGATGATGCAGCTGGAGATGATCTCCCGCGTGTGCGGGACGCCGGTGCCGGGCGTGTGGCCCAACGTGGTGAACCTGCCCCTGTGGCACACGCTGCGCCCCAAGAAGTTCCACAAGCGCTGCGTCAGGGAACACTTCGCCTTCATGCCGCCGCAGGCTCTGACGCTGCTCGACCGAATGCTGGAGCTGGACCCCGACAAGAGGATCACCGCCGAGGATGCTCTGAAAAGCCCCTGGTTGAAGAATGTGGTGCCAGAGCAGTGAGTTGTTTGACTTTGTTTGTTTGGCTTGGCACCGTAGGCGCGATGATCACTAACGGTACCGTTACTGATGATCTTAGGCTCACTGAGCCTAGTTGCCAAGTACTACGTAGCATATGGACGTTGCGACTTTAACACCTCTTATGTGTTTATATTGGCAAAACTACTTTTTATACTTGTCTTTTTGACAATTTGAAACTCGATCGAGTATAAATACTCACATGTGTATACACATATTTAATTATTATCTGTTTATCAATTTCCATATCAAAAATGTGCCTAATAAAATATTGGTGCTTAAAATATCTTGTGTCGATGCGACACATGCTAGTTTCTAGATCTATGGGGCCTTGGGTAATCATTAATGGAGCTAAATCTAAATATCTCATGTGCATTGAAGGCTGAAAATGCGTTATGCGGCTCTAAAATGTAATTTATTGTTACATTATAAAAGTTAATTTTAAGTATAATTTTATATATAGGAGGTCTTAAAGTGGCAACGATAATATGTGTACATATGCTACATGACGTGGGTTCGATTCCTGCTACACTACTACTAATATATAGAATGCCTATGGACTAACACTATCATATATTGTGATAGCTTATCTTCTAGTAATAAGTGTTACATTAAAGCAATATAAATGAACTCCTTACTGGCAAGTATGAAAGTATTGAAGGGGCTGTCGTCGAATACCACATCTGTTGTGAAAGATTACACAATAAGCCAAGTTATGTTAACCTTATACACTGTTTTATAAATATTTATGCATCCCATTTCTATGTGTTAGTTATAAGCTTCCATCATTTGTCATCCTATCATCTGTATATGTGACATTGTACATTGTGTATCACAGCGGGGACTGAAGGCGACTTCAGATCATGTCATCATCACTCATATATCCGTATTGTACTAGCAAACTGTTCGCGCCTACAGCATACTAATAGTATACTATACTATACTTATTGATGATGAACGACTATGAACTGCTTGAATTAAGTCGAATGCATGGCTTTTCCAATAACATGGGATGATGTATGACACTGAGATATCATGAGTGATTGATTATAGAATTAAGTTAAGGTTTGCGCAAAGGAATTTCTGTTTGCGCAATGTTATGCGCAAAGTAAGACTCAGTAGTGCGCAAATAGCGCAGTAAGTTTTGCTTATTAATTCCTTCGCACAAGCCTCGTAGTGCCTGGTAAATAGGTTGAATTGTGTTAGGGTAAAGACCTAATATGCTAACTTATCCCTATAGTTATACCAGTTGGGATTATCAAACCTCGTGAGTATTGATTATATGTATATTGTTCAGGTTTATTTTTTTTATTTGCGATCTGTTTCTGACTGTGGCAATGAGTACTTAGACCCTTATGAGGAGTGAATGAGTGTAATCATGTGGAAATAGATGTGTCTCATCCAGCTATATTATTCCAGGACCACGTTACGGTCCATGAATGTGTGCCCAGAAACAGTTGCTTCTTACAAGGCAGTGGGCTCTGAAATAATGAATGCCAAACTGTGAATTGTGTGTGTACTCGCTCATCTAAAAGGAATATCGAGTAAAGGTTTCCTTCTAAGGATTGTTTGCTCTACTACAGCATTCACAAGCCTGCCAGATAATTCGGCGTTTTCATGCTTTGCGTATTTGTAAGTAATTAACTAGATATAGAACTAATTAAGCGAATCACTTTCCAGGATGCCTGCGCCTGAGCTTCCGACGTGGCAGGACTGCCACGAGCTGTGGTCGAAGCAGCGCCGGCGCCAGCAAAGGGAACAGGACCACACGCAGGGCAAGAAGCCTTGCGGGTACGGCGACGACCAACCCAAAAATGACAACCAAGACTACAAAAGTGAGCCTTACAAATCTGAAAGTGGTTTCAAGCCCACCGAGCCCGCGCAAGAGGCTGTGGGACAAGTGAAATAGTATAGACTACATTGTAAAAGATACTTTCGCAAAAGAAAGAAACGGTGCTTATATTAGACCAATTGACTATGTGATCTAGTTTAACTTGTTGCCTGTGGAGTGTCGTGACGATGTGTGGGTTCCGTGCGAGTGCGGTAATGTGCCTAGTCTAATGTTTAGCTTCAATCTCATGTACGATTAGCTCGTAAGGTGAAGGCTGTGTTCTTCAAGAAACTTTAGCACTATGCTATGCTTCTTGCACAATTTACGAATATTCAGTACAAAATTTAACAACCGAATCTGATCTGCTAATGTGGGATTCAGAGAGGTTTCGTCTGAATAAACTTTATTAGTAAGTTCTTAGTAAAGTGAATCTTATCAAAATTGAATTTCGCAAAGTTTGTAAAGGTGCGGAACCCTGTGTAGCAATTTAATTTATTGCGTTGTATGTAACGCGTACCAAAACGTATGATATATTGTAGTAACCAAAGTATCGCATAGCGCTAGTTACCCTCGGACGGATGTCAGGCGTCCTGTGCATATGTATGTAAATAATGTAAACTAGAATAATTTTAAATAAGAACAGTTAATTTTATTTCAATTTTAGCGAAATAACTTGTTTTATTTTTGTTAAGAATCCTTGAGAGTGTAGCAATACTGTTTGACGGTTGGCAACACTATTTTACTTCCATGATTATGAAGCTGGTAACTCACAGTTCCCTGCCAAGTCAGTAAAGCAGCACTAGGTGCCTTTATATGCAGAGTACAAAGTGATCTCTTTAATATTCTTCTTGCCAACATTTCTCCTTATCCAGTTGGTCGGCAGCTTGTTCCTTTGTCAGAGCTTTCTAGAGCCAAAAGGTTGCCAGCCAAAATATATCCAAATTCGTGTTGCCAAAATAAAATGCAAGAAAAGGTTATTTATATATCCCCACTTCCACTATGTAAGACCATGTGCGCCTTATAGAATCAGAAAAAAGTCCAATAGTAACTGCCATTTAGCGTAATTATTGGAAAACACCTACTTTAATAACAAACTTGATTGAATATTGAATTTAGTAGATATTTGATACAGCTGACAGTTTATGGATATTTAAATCCTAAAACTATGTAACGAGAATTTGCTATTGCAATGTAAATTGCATAACTTTTATTCAGTATAATATACAGGGTCGAAGGGACAACGTGGCTTTAAACTCAAGCCTTTAGCTTCAATACAATTCTGAATTCCTCAGTTCTTACATTTTAAAGTTGCTTTTATATGAAAGTCGTATATCCTACCTAAATATTTATATACTTATATCAAAATAACCTTTCGACTTAGGCCCTAGAAATTCATCATATCTAAGATAGGAAGAAATAAGTGGAATAAAGGTTTAGGATACGAATGAAATATTTAATTAATTGAAAGTCGGCGATGCAGCTTGTAGAAGCTGTACTTGTATAGGGACAAAAGTCCATCATGTTAAATGTCTCCTTCATTTGAAGTACTTTTAGTCTTGTGTATGTTATCAATGTCGACTACTGACAGACAGAAATAATCCCTAAGGACTTGCCTCTGAGCAGGTTTTAATATTTGTCATAGTTTTTATACTTTTGTCATTGTAAAGACTTTTCGGTATCATCGATGTACGAAGAGATGAACCTTTCTATGTGAAGTGATTAGCGTATCGCTATCTCTGTCATTCTTATTTGTTAGTCACGTTCTCTGCTCAGTCCGTGGTACACCAAAAGTTATAATCGTGTTAAGCAATTCTGTGTTCTTCAAGATATAGCACTTTGGTGTTGTGTTGACTCTGTAAATGTAAGACAGTGTTAGCCGAGAGTCGTGTGATTGTGTATATTATGGAATTGAGTTGTTTTCATGTTTCATTGTTTCGCGTAATTTTATACATTTAATGTTAGGTTCTTGTTGGGTCTCGATCGTGTAGGTGATTTTGGGCGATATGGATAATGCGGTAGATGTAACAAGATCGTAATTGAATGACACGTGCTATGAAAGAAGCGGCAAGTCCGAATTCTAATGAAATATTTATTTAAAGTATTTAACACTTAACTTATTTTGAAAAGATCAATATTTTATTGCTTCTTTGTATTTATTATGTTAGTCTTAACTCGACAATGTGTATTCATATCGCTCTCAATTCGAATATTAGGTCCTAACTAGCAATAATATCGGACCCGACTTAGTTGGCATTTATATTACATAAGCGTGTATGTATATTGGTGAGTTCCAAGCGCCTGCCAGGGCAGTATGCATCTAGTAAATATAATAATATATATCATGTTGTTTGTTCACAAATATTATGATCAGATGTAAAGGTTATCGTTAGGAGCAGCATTATTTTTTTAAAACAATGTCTTGTAAATAAGCGTATGTCCTAAAATATATTGCGTTTTCCAACAACGTATCTTCCATGAATTAGTTGATGTGTATATAAAATAGAATATATTTCCCTGCATTTTAAAAACAATATTGTTTCTCGTGTCAAGAAAGCGAAGGTTTGCACTGGAAACTTGCTACTATTTATATATATAAATGTACTGATAAATAAAATAAATACATGTGTCTTAGATGAATCTAGCTTCAGTTTAGCTATTGTACATAATAAAATATATAAATATGACATTAACCCGTATGACTGTATAAAATATGTTAGACGTAGTTGACATATGGTGTAAATTTTCGCTTGTCTTGACCCAGGTATCGGCTGCAAGGTCGCCGACTGAAAGACTAAGTTTCCTTGTATTATACTAGATGTAAGACCGCGATGTCCATCGTGAATAATCCGGAGTTTCGGAGATAATCGTCGTTTTTTATACTTTGTATGGTGTGCTTATGGTACAATTTGATCTTATCGTTTGTAAAAATTATGTGGATAGCTGGTCATTCAAGTTTTTTGAAGAATTGAGATGTAAATGTTCTTGTAACTTTGTTTGGATCTCCGTCCAGAGAAACATAAGTATTATGTGATGTATGGACGGAATTAAATATCTCTTTTGGAACTGTGTATTTATAAACAGTTGGGAATATAATTAATCAATTTTTCGGATCAGTTTCTTTAAGAGCTGTCCTCTGGTAATGTTTTGTTTTAAAGTAAGACTGAAGTAGGGCGGGAACAGACGATTGTCTGTCACTGTAACTCTGGATTGTTGTTATCACATTTTATGATAATAATAATTGTAAAAATGTACCTAATGTTTTTTTTAAATAATTATACTACGATGAAATATGATACTGCATATTATTTCAAATAACACCATTTTCTACTTATGATACAAATAAGGTTAGGGATTGAAAATGTCTGCATATTTTATTAAAATACATTTATTTAAAAATGACTGAAGGAACTGGCTTATAAACAAGGCACTTATTAGCCTGTGTACCTTAATATGGCCATTTGAGGTCTATTGCTCACATTCACGTTCCTGGTTACAATTAGGCGCGATTTAATAAAAGTACTTTACTAATTCCAGAACGTTTAATTCCATACGATTTATCAAAATGACTCTTCAAGTTGCAATGTATCAATATGCTGTACAATAGGCCTCAAGTTCGTAATTATGTTATATACAGCAGTGGTCCTACTCTATCCAAGTGTTTCAGACCACGCCAAGCATATCTTAATTTTATAAATACATTCATTGTAACATTAATTCAAATTGTTTCCTTATAGTAGGCACCTTTGATTCAGCTTAATCATTATTACAAACAAAGGAAATGTGTCAATTATCTCAATATTATAATTTTACTACATAATCTTGTTGCCTGTCTTCATAACCGTGTTAATCACATTTCACAAAATTTGGAAAATACAAATACCTTTGGTATATTACGACTAAACATTGATCTTTTAGATAGGAAATATTTTAGACTTATTTACAAAATTACCCTTTACGGGGTTTCATAATTTCTAATACATTTATGTAACAATAATTGACACATTTCGCGCGATACCTAACTTGTATGGCATACAAAAAATACTAAGTACTTTGTACGAAAATCTCATGAACATTATATCACATTCAATACATAAAAACTTCATTTTAACTGTTATATATTAATAACACTTCCATATACATAATATTTCATTTATAAAATACGTGTATAATTGTAATTTGTCTGTTCAATTAAGCACAACATCACTGATAAAATAATTATGTAGCTCGCATCGGAAAATATCTATCAATAAGTATTTATTAATAATGCGTACTTAATTATACAGGGTATAAAATAAAAATTGGATAAAAAATAAGTACGTAAACATAAAACATGACGTAATTTATAAAACTTAAAGTTCACTAGTCGTTTGTTCACTTAACTTCAATGCAAAGCTTAAACATTATGTATTACTTATGTAAGCACCTGCTATGGTGAAAACTTGGAGACTTTTCATAAAAAATATATGAAAATAGCAGAAATTTTGAAGGAATTGTATGACTGATCTATTTCAGGTAGTTTTGCTATGTACAACGAGCAGGCACATTACATTGGTACTAACAATAAATACTATGTAATACGAAATGGAATAGTTTTAGTAAATCTAAGTAACGTCGTTGTTGTAGTTGCTTGCAATACTGTCTCTTCTCAGGGAGTTGCGATCTGAAACAAATAATAATTATACAACTTTATTACTTTTATCATGTGACTATTTCACCTTTTATTTGGTAGGAAGCCACATATAATTGTTCACATAGCTTTAAACTTAATAGTTAATGCACATAGGCCTCCATATTCATTCAAGAAGTGCTTTGAAAATCGTCTAGTAACTGTCTCTGCAAAATATTTCCTTTTCTAACGAAGTGTTTAATACTCTTTAGGCAGATCTATAATCTCGATTCGACTAGCGTTGGAGTCATTATCATGAAGTTGTATAACACATGAATATACTTACAACGAGCAGGTTTCCACTCTTGGCGCGGTGTATGTTGGCCTGCGGACCGTTCTGTACCTCGATGGTGCCGCCCTGCTTACCATTCACAAAGTTGTGCGCGATACTGGGGGAGAGAGAAAATATTAGTCAGCATTACCTACATTCATTTAATTTCAAACAAGACAAAGTGTATATGTAAGGCTTCAGGTTAATGATAAGTATACAATGTTCTGCCATTTGTGCAATTCTTTAAATAAATGAAATGTTGTGAAAACTTACGTCCTGGTGTCGACGATCTCGATAAGTTCGGGTTTCTTGGTGTAGTCGGTGACGATGGTCAGCGCCTCGATCAGGTGCGATACGGAGATGATCAGGTCGCCCTGTAAGGTAAGTAGTTTCTTTTGTAGTATATGTATTTTGCTGACTGAAAATTTGTTCTTTTTTGTAACGGTAGAAGTCGTCAGTCTAGGCCACTTAAGGGTTATTTGAAGAGTTCAAAGGCACATCGGTACATTGGCGAATTTCATTTGCTGTAACTCCCTACATCGCTAGTGGAGTGATTGACGCTTATATACAGCTCTCAAGTATGAAGTTCAAACAATTAAGTTGCCAAAATTCTCAATCGGTATAAACTTACTCTTTAAATCTAAACTATAATTAGTAGTGCCATACCTTATCCTTCTTAAGTTCCTGCGGTATCTTGATGAGTACGAGCGTGTCGGTCTCGTTGGTAACGACGACGCGCAGTTTGTCCAGCGGCAGGCGATGTTTGAGCTTGTACGTCTTGCGGCCGGCCGCGTCCAGTACGTACAGCGCCTTGTCCGAGGCCAGCAGGGCGCGCTCGCGGGGCTTGTACCCACGGCGGTCGTACTTCACTGCCTCGCATGAGTACTGGGGGAAGAAGTTTTGGTGAGTGATAGAAATTGCAAAGACAAGTGGATAGTGTATAGAAATTGTATTGTTTGATCGCTTATTCAATGTGTAATATTAGTGTGTGTATGTAATATTGGCAATGCGAAACTTACAATAAGTTGTTCCCCGGTAGGCCAGGAAGGTGACGCCATGAAGGTATTCCTGAGGGTCTGGTGTTCCGATGTCAGGCGGTCGTCCTGGAACCGCTCGCCGACGCTGGCCTGGTAGCTGTTCTTCTTGCCTGGAGAATAAAGCCAAAGTTTAGTCACCATTGATAGCAAATAACTTTATTCAAAAGGTAGCAGACTTAAAGCGACACTAGCGCCAAAGTATTTTTTTAAATATATTCTATAATCCGAGCCCTTCCTTTGATTTTAGACGTTTTCTCAGGGAAATAGTTTCATATACCTATTAAAACTTTCTAACTAGGGAGTGTTACTTAATACTAACCCTTGAACATCTTCTCAGCGAGTACTTTGAGCTCGAACTGCTTCTTGTCCTGCGGCGAGAGCGCGAGGCGGTACTTGCGCGCGAGGTGGGCGCGGTGCAGGCGGTGCAGCTCGCGGGAGGCCGCCTGGCACGTGGCGGGACACGCCGGCCATGATAAGTCCAGCACCTTCGTTGGTAGCTGGCTCGCCAGACGCTTCAGCCAGTGGACCTTCGCGATACCCAGGAAACGACGGTTCTCTGGAGTCTCCGGACCGTTGCGGGTGATGAAGCCTGATGAGATTTAATTATGTTATTGATTTGGCTCCTATTCATCACAGCGGGATGTTTAATAGCCTTTGTGTGCCGACACAATTTGTGTCGGAAAGTCCATTTATGCAGGCACTAAAATATGTTTTGTGTCACACAAAACATATTTTCAAATTAGAACCAATAGTTACTGCATTGCACTGTACTTGCATTTTAAAGTTATAGGCGTAGTATTTTATCATAATTCTGGTTTTAAAATCAGTGTTTAATTAATTAATTATTGGAGTGAGGAATTTGGCCTTCATCTAATCTTAATAAATATATCTGCTCATAATCTCAGCTACATATCATTACGCTGAAAATGATTATTAAAGGAAATCCTTTTAATTACATATTTGTTGATATTTTCAAATCAAATATTTTGAAAAAACATATTGTACCTTTGATAAAAGCTCTGATGACCATCGCGGCCTTCTTTCTCCTGGCCAGAAGTCTTTGGGCGAGGAACCTTCGCACCCACTTCTGTATGACGATGGCCGCCTCTCGCATCTTGAGGTACTGCTTCCTCTGCCAGTACCCTCGCCACCTGCTCTGGATGATGGTCGCGATGTCATTCTTCTTGATCTGGTAAGCGTCTTCTGTCTCGAATAGCGTCTTCGGGAAACGGATGAAGATTTTTGTGCTGGAAATATGGTATTGAAATGTTTTATTTTATGGAATTACATTGGAAACTGGAGTGCAGACAATATTTATTTGGATTAATGTTAGTTATCCATCAATCCAAATGATGTAATGATATTTTGAAGTCTCTAATGAGTAATTTTCAATAGGCCAGATATTTTTTTCATCGTTAAGATTTACCAAGATCATTTTGTAAGCGTATTGAGTAACCGTTTATGGGTCCACATCCACACTTCAGATAGATAAGCGCTTCTGTATAGCCTTGTAGTCTGCTTTCAAGCCGGTTTCTTCATTTCAAAGTAATCCATTGTACTAAGAAACGTAACCGTGGTGTACTCACTTGCCCATCCTGTAGTCTTCCTTCTCGAAGTTGAGTACTTCGACCAGTTTCTGCACGCCATCTCTCGGCGCGCCGCGGAAGTTGGGCCATGTGTCGCGGGACAGGCACTTGTATCTGTGGGGAACATTGTGTATTAATAATGAAGATGATTTTTCATTTGGTTGATAGTACAGATACTTGGAACTACACTGTTTCTGTAATAGGCTTTTGAGTAAAGAAGAATAAGGTTAGAAAACTTGAAAAGTAGATTCAAATTGCCTGGTACGAGTAATTGGTGACTGTATTGAATAAATAATTGTTGTTGTTGACGAACTTGATTATAAGGTGTTCTAAAATTATCTGCACGGTTTTAATAGGAGGGAATGTTGTGTTTTAAGATTACAATGGTGAAAAAATTTCGTACCTCGGACCAGTTAATTCAATTTGGGAACATAAAGAAGTTAAATAAACATTGACTCTACTCTGCATAAAGTGGTTCACAAATACGCACGATGTGTCGCTTCGTCTATGAAAACAATTGATAGCAATTGTTTGATAGATACAGTGGCAGAGATATTTCTTTCATAACAAACTCATAAGTAGATTTCTTTGTATCAACAAAAAAAAAAATACTCATAATCAATGATTAATATTTTCTGTCGTAATCTTCAAACACAACACAACCTCCCATTAAAGCCATGGCAGAATATTAAAAAAAATATATACCGGTGGTAACATCGGGTTTCTTTGACCTTAGGAGGTAACTTTGACCGTATATTTTTTCATTGGTCTAAAAGTTTGGGTCAAAGTTACCCTCTAGGGTCAAAGAAACCCGATGTTACGGTAATTACTTAATTAAAAACTGTATGAATAGTTTATTAACAATATTTATACTCGACTTAAAGTTGAGAGTCCAGACTTCTTTTAGTGAAGAGATTAAGACATACCTCTCAAGGAAGGCCTCGTAAGTTCTCCTGTACGCGAACCCAGCTCGGCGCACGCGCAAGTTCTCCATCAGCCCGAGGTACTTCACTTGGTGAGACACTAGCTTGTCGTCAAATTGCACTGTAACAAACATTATTGTTAGATTGGTCTCGAAGCATTGACAAAAGTATTTTGATTTGGAATAGTCTACAATGTACCTAGTTCAGTTTAACTGACAGAAAATGGTCTTATACTTTTATGGTGTAAACGAGTAGACGGATCACTTGATGGTAAGCAATCGCCGCCGCCCATAGACGCCCAAAACACCAGAGGCGTTACAAGTGCGTTGCCGGCCTTTTGGGGGTTAGGACTTTAAGGGTTGTTTGGGAACCGGGGATTGGGCATATAGTATGGTCATGATATGGCATGGAGTATGGTCTATGGTTGTGTGGAGGTAGAGGTGTTTGTAGATCATTAGTAAGATTTTACGACATTCACAGAGGGAGCAAGTTATGTGTATATGTTTATGTAATGTAGGTATAAATATTGTTCTATATAATGTGAACTCACTAGGCGCCTTGAAGTCATTAGGCTTGATGCATCGGATGTAGGAAGGCTCCTTGCTGCTCAGGATCTTGATCAGCTCGTTCAACGAGTTCTTGAACTGAGTGATCGCTGTCTCTGGTCGCTTCTTGCTCGTTAGGTTGATGTCCTGGATAATATGATACATTAGTCAATTAGGGCTTTAATAATACAGGCTAAGAAGTAGGTAATTTAGTTAAGTTTGATCGGCGTAGCGTGGCTGTGAACTATACATTTTTCCAAAACATTTTTCTTTCGATATAAACAAATGTTATACACCACATATCTGATACTGATACTTCAAAAACAGTAGATTCTTAATGCTTTTTACGTAGTCGGGGTTAAAGTTGTTCCACTAGTTCAGTCTTCAAATTGTTTGCTCTTATATTACAAAACTATTGGTTCTGCATACAATAACTTTATTTGTTTTCGTTATACTAGGTATTTAAAGTGTAAGTAGTGTACCTTGAAGCAGGTGGCGACGATGGTGTTCCCGCTGGTGGCCATGAGGCTCTGGATGTCGCGGAACAGCAGGTCGTTGTTATACTAGGTATAGTTAAAGTGTAAGTAGTGTACCTTGAAGCAGGTGGCGACGATGGTGTTCCCGCTGGTGGCCATGAGGCTCTGGATGTCGCGGAACAGCAGGTCGTTGTTATACTAGGTATAGTTAAAGTGTAAGTAGTGTACCTTGAAGCAGGTGGCGACGATGGTGTTCCCGCTGGTGGCCATGAGGCTCTGGATGTCGCGGAACAGCAGGTCGTTGTTATACTAGGTATAGTTAAAGTGTAAGTAGTGTACCTTGAAGCAGGTGGCGACGATGGTGTTCCCGCTGGTGGCCATGAGGCTCTGGATGTCGCGGAACAGCAGGTCGTTGTTATACTAGGTATAGTTAAAGTGTAAGTAGTGTACCTTGAAGCAGGTGGCGACGATGGTGTTCCCGCTGGTGGCCATGAGGCTCTGGATGTCGCGGAACAGCAGGTCGTTGTTATACTAGGTATAGTTAAAGTGTAAGTAGTGTACCTTGAAGCAGGTGGCGACGATGGTGTTCCCGCTGGTGGCCATGAGGCTCTGGATGTCGCGGAACAGCAGGTCGTTGTTCTTCTCCAGGAACGTGCTCACGTTGTACGTCACCTCGCCCGCGTAGTGCACCAGGCAGAACTCCTGCACATACCGACAAAATCGGTTCATATTATTTCGATTTTAAAATATTACTAAGTTTTAGAAATAGTTGTTAATAGACACAACCCGTATTCAAAACAAGAAAATCACCTACAGAATGTTTTTTTGAATTATTTAATTGAATTGAATTATATATTGAATTATTTAAAATTGTTGCTAATTTATTTACATTTGTCGGTTACTTACTTTAATTTTATAACTTCTATCTATGTACTTACGTATCTGATATAAGGAAATATAACTTCCTACTATTTAAATGTAACGCGACAACGTTTGAACCACAAATCGAAATGAACTTCGTAACTAATCCACAAACATTCTAACTATTCTGAAGTTCAATGCACTAAAACCTCTTGACACTAATTACGTATCACCTCAAAGGCAACTTGGTTATGACTAGTCGGTCGGCGGGTCGGCACCTTAGGACAGAATCCAATCTAATTACAATAATGTGAAAGCATTACAATGAAACCATTGTTTTCCATACTGATCTATTGGTAACATCAACTTATGTGAATGTATTGGCGAGCCATTCAAATATTACATCATGTGGCTCATTGATTTAGATTTAGAGCACATACTTATGTGCCGGATACCTTTGCTAATAAATGTATTTACTATTCAATGGTATTATTTACTAGACATTGTGGAGATACATGGGATTTTTAAGATACAATTTCTAGAAGTACATTACATTGCCTCGTGTCTGCTTCATCCAAATGTTAAGCAGGCAGGGAATGTTCATGCCATTGACAATATTATTGTCAATAGTTAGTTGTTCTGTTCAGACCAAAAACCTAGAAGCTGGCCCGGCCATGAGGCTAACTTGTATCTTGTGCCCAGTGGCGTAGAGCGTCTTGGTGGCCCCGTATAAAAAATCTTTGGGGGCCCCTTTTTTGAGGGTGAAAATCATCGAATGACTTCTCCAGTCCTTAGGTAAGGTAGAGTGTTAGACCCTTACTGACGTTTGGGAAGTTTTTATTTTTTGCCTAAGCACGTATAAATCGATACAGTAGATACGGGGCTAGCTACGTGACTGCTTTTGCCTGTTTGCATTAATTTGTAGTGTAACTATCCTTTCTGGTATAAATAAAAATCGTGATATTTTTGCATCAGTTTTCATATTCAGTAGGTACATTTTTATGTTTTCAAATACCCATTACTTAGGTATTAGAATTTCTTTTCAGGACATTTTATTATAGTTTAGATAATGATCAAGGAATTTCGTAAACACTAGCGAATGAAATGTGTAATCATTCCCAGCGCATACAATTGCTGTTAGAATATAAATGTAGGTATGTAACTATTTACCAAGTGGGTCGGAGCCTTGTTTTAATGGCAGCGTGAGGAGTTGAGGACGAGTGATGAAGGTGTCGACATTTTCCTTCTTGGCAAAAGACTTTATTTGTAATTTAAATTGTTTACATGCTTGAAGGCCGATGCGAGGAAGGCTTTAGTGTGTAAATCTCATTACAACTAAGTTAAGAATTATCAATTCTTACCAAGCTACACAACGAATCCTATTTCCTATTTTAAACCGACTTCAAAAAAGCAGGTTCTCAGTTTGACATGTATGTATTTTTTGTTCGCGATTATTTCACGATTGGCTAAACCGATTTTGATCCGGTTTTCAGCAAAATATTTTTCAGGCTTAAGAGAAGACTATCTGAGACTAGAAACTGTCTTAACCATGAAAAAGAAATGGTACTTTAAACAGAGCAAACAAAATCCTTCGTCTAATTATTACAAATGTCTGTAGGATTAATTGACGATTATTCACAAATATTTTAGGTATAATAGATAGTTACTCACATCACGTCCCATGATCTTCTGTGTCTTGATGTCGGAGCGGCGATGTGACTTGTAGTGGGGGTGGGGCTCCAGGTTCTGCGTCAGCTTCTCCAGTAAGCTCAGATCCGTGGCGTCTCCCGGCCTCAGGCACTCGTCGTCCAGGATCGCGATGATACCTGGAAATGATCATTAGGAATTTGTGAATTGTGTATTATAGTTTATAGTAAGTACAATTAATTTCAGGACTAGATAATTCTTTTCCTTTATTTTGTAGTACAATAAGTATAAAGCTGCCTCGTTGGTCGAATTGGTCGCAAGTGCGACTGCCGGGTAAAGGGTCTCGGGTTCGATTCCCGGGTCGGGTAAAGTATTACAGGACTTTTTCTGGTTTTTCGAAAATTTCTCAGTTGTGCAATTGGTCAGTATATGGCAATAGGTGGTGAGAATAAAATCAAAATTTCAAAATAGTGATCCTATTACTATAAGCTCACATTGGTGACCATTACGATCAGGAACATCACTCTAGTTAATAATAATCTAGTAATGTTTGTCCCTCTCTACGTACCAGTGTGCCTGGCCTCGATGAGGTCGCAGATGACGATGTTGTTGAAGTACTCGACGGGCTCCCACTCGATGCCCTCGCGGAGGTACTCCTCCTGCTCCTGCTTCAGCTATAATCTAGTAATGTCCCTCTCTACGTACCAGTGTGCCTGGCCTCGATGAGGTCGCAGATGACGATGTTGTTGAAGTACTCGACGGGCTCCCACTCGATGCCCTCGCGGAGGTACTCCTCCTGCTCCTGCTTCAGCTATAATCTAGTAATGTCCCTCTCTACGTACCAGTGTGCCTGGCCTCGATGAGGTCGCAGATGACGATGTTGTTGAAGTACTCGACGGGCTCCCACTCGATGCCCTCGCGGAGGTACTCCTCCTGCTCCTGCTTCAGCTATAATCTAGTAATGTCCCTCTCTACGTACCAGTGTGCCTGGCCTCGATGAGGTCGCAGATGACGATGTTGTTGAAGTACTCGACGGGCTCCCACTCGATGCCCTCGCGGAGGTACTCCTCCTGCTCCTGCTTCAGCTATAATCTAGTAATGTCCCTCTCTACGTACCAGTGTGCCTGGCCTCGATGAGGTCGCAGATGACGATGTTGTTGAAGTACTCGACGGGCTCCCACTCGATGCCCTCGCGGAGGTACTCCTCCTGCTCCTGCTTCAGCTATAATCTAGTAATGTCCCTCTCTACGTACCAGTGTGCCTGGCCTCGATGAGGTCGCAGATGACGATGTTGTTGAAGTACTCGACGGGCTCCCACTCGATGCCCTCGCGGAGGTACTCCTCCTGCTCCTGCTTCAGCTATAATCTAGTAATGTCCCTCTCTACGTACCAGTGTGCCTGGCCTCGATGAGGTCGCAGATGACGATGTTGTTGAAGTACTCGACGGGCTCCCACTCGATGCCCTCGCGCAGATACTCCTCCTGCTCCTGCTTCAGCTATAATCTAGTAATGTCTCTACGTACCAGTGTGCCTGTCCTCGATGAGGTCGCAGATGACGATGTTGTTGAAGTACTCGACGGGCTCCCACTCGATGCCCTCGCGGAGATACTCCTCCTGCTCCTGCTTCAGTTATAATCTAGTAATGTCTCTACGTACCAGTGTGCCTGGCCTCGATGAGGTCGCAGATGACGATGTTGTTGAAGTACTCGACGGGCTCCCACTCGATGCCCTCGCGGAGGTACTCCTCCTGCTCCTGCTTCAGTTATAATCTAGTAATGTATGATGTATCTCTCTACGTACCAGTGTGCCTGTCCTCGATGAGGTCGCAGATGACGATGTTGTTGAAGTACTCGACGGGCTCCCACTCGATGCCCTCGCGGAGATACTCCTCCTGCTCCTGCTTCAGCTATAATCTAGTAATGTCACGTTACGTACCAGTGTGCCTGGCCTCGATGAGGTCGCAGATGACGATGTTGTTGAAGTACTCGACGGGCTCCCACTCGATGCCCTCGCGGAGGTACTCCTCCTGCTCCTGCTTCAGCGTCAGCTGGATGAACAGCTGCTGCAGCTTCTCGTTACAGAAGTTGATGCAGAACTGCTCGAAGCTGTGGGAAAATGAGAAGGTTTTATGTGTAAGTTTATTCGTAAACTTGTGTTTGTAAAAAAATAGCAATAAAATCACATTCGTAACTATTAGTCTTGTACTGTTTTAAGTATCTAGTGTTTCTGCTGTAACTTGGTTTTGTCTTAATAAGGATATAATCGTTAACTTACTGGGTATTACTGGGCAATTGGTTAAAAATATCATTTCGAATTATGTTGTCCAATCCATATTTGGATGGATGGATTGATTGATTTCAATTACTATGAGCCCCTAGTGTGACTTGATAGTAGTCGAATTACCTCGTTTACTTTCAACAGTTACATGAGTAAGCCGTAAAACATAATCAACTTCAGTGTAGTCTAATCACACTTACCTATTCTTAGGGAAGATTTCAAATCCGTAGATGTCCAGAATACCAATGACGGACGACTGGCTGTCCTTGTCCTTGGGTGCGAGGGAGGCGTTCAACCTGGAGACCAGCCAGCTGAAGTGCTTGTCATAGATGGCCTTGGCGAGGGCATCCCTGGCGTACTGCGCCTGCTCCAGGTCCAGGGGGGTGTTCACAACGTCCCCACGAGCGCTGATGGTACGGCTGGTAAGTACCTCTTTTAATTTTGTGCTGTCCACTTTCAGAAGCTGTGGAAGAAATTGTTTATACTTTAGATGGTGGTTCTAATTATTTAATTGATGTTTTTCTGATAGTATAGAGACGAAATTAGTATATGGATCTATTGATGAGAAGCAATTAGGGCTGTCTATAGACACTTGGTATGATTTGAGTGTGCAGTTGTGCTTTTGGAAATTAAAGAATTTCATGATCACAGTCAATAAACTATTGCCATATAATAACTTGCTGATTTCATAATATTCTGTGTACCAACAAAATTGTTATTGTTTTCGTTTAACAAGAAACCGTTATTTTCTTATCGTAAATAATAAAACAATGTTATAAAATATGTTGTAAAATATAGTTAAATCATGTCGAGCCAAAATACATGGAAGGATATTACAAAATGCCCTGCAATACTAGTTACTATCGTTTGATAAGAGAGCCATTTGTCCATTGTGACCTCTATAAAATTATGTGTTGCTATGAAATGAAATAAGAATATTGAGATAAGGATAGTCAAACAATAGATGTTAAATCAGTTTATAAGATTTTTTATTTACGATTGGTAGTAGATAGGAATAGAAACCCTGAACAAGATAGACTTGTCAAGAATAATCAATTTAACTGGAAGATTAAATATCTTAAACTTAAGTATTTAAATGACTGAGAAAGTCCTTAGTCGCAATATATTTTACCGACAAAAATATTTATGAAAAATTTCATTTCAAATTGTATGTTTTTTTTGGGACAAGCCCGCCACAACCTCTCATACCGCTGCAATTCCTGTAACCCAGGATTTTCAATTGATATAACTATGAAAACACCGGAAGACTAAACTTTTATAACGAAATAAAGTGTAACTGTAATGAAAACTTTAACAAAATACCTCTAGTCTTAAGAATCTCAAAATAAAAATCTACACATACCTACTAAACTAGCTAAGTTTAAGATGTCTACATTAAAATCTAGGTCTTATATCCTGTTACATTAGACTACATTTATGCTAAAATTACTAAGAACAAAAGCAATTCCGCAAAAGCCGGGTTATCACGAACATTATCACGCGAAATAAACGTCTTCATAAGAACTATGCTCCGTCACTCTTCCGTTGAAAGATTGTGATCGCCAACGGTTGGGTCAGAAAACGTTGACCTATCTAATAAATCATGGAGTTATTGTTATGTAGATGTACACACGGCATATCAAGGTAAGCAGAACCAGTATAAACTGATCGTTGGATGTGCGGGAAGATCGTACAAAGCGAGATTTTGATAAAGTGGTTTTGTTTAGCTCGATGAGTAGCAATAGGTTAATATTTGGACTTATGTTATAATAATACTTTTTAAACGTGTAAACAGTAGGTACTAGTATCTCAATGATCAAAGTGATATTATTTTACTTGTATAATTTAAACATATTTGACAAATCTGTTAAACACAATGGCTATAGGTAATGATGTACTTTTCAACTTACTTAAACAATAGTTGTGACCGTAAAGCAAGTGCTAAAAATGTGGACAAATAATAAGGTGAGGCGACCAGAATGACGGGGTAGTGTAAAAAGAAAATTTATTGTGTGGACATCAAAATAATTTCGGATAAGTACAGGAAGAAGAGGAATCAGTTTTATGTTGCTGGAATGATAGACAGACAACTAGCGAAATTGACAATGGCTGTGATAGAGACACCGCAAAAGATCGTAGACGGAAAGTGATACAAATTAAATTAAAGATCACGAACAATGAGACAATTTACACCAAAAACAGAGTAACCGTTATTTCAGCGTAAATAAGATTAAAACCGTACGCGTGTAATTCGAGTGACGTGATTCTGTAATGGCTAGACAATGGTAGTCAAATACTAGTTCAACACAAACAAAGCAGAACAATAGCCATAGTTAGGGCTCCAATTTTACTGGTGCCCACATTATAAACACTATTGTTTCTCATACTAACTGTGTTTTTTAGGAAATTTAAGACATTTTTGTCTATAAAAATGTAGTACAGGATACGAAATCATTGATTCCTATGATTTGGTCTCACCCCTATTACGTGGGACTTATAACACAAATGGTGAAAAATGGGTGGACATTGTATAGCGGCGTTGCGTGTACCTCTATCTACCCCTTCAGGGATAAAAGGCGTCGCTAAGTTGCTCGAAGTAGTTGTACTACCTTTTTCATTAGTCACTTGGTAATCTAAATATTAAAATATTTGCTTACATAAGGAACAGAATGTTACATAGAAAATAAAAGAAACAGAACTTATAATTAAGAAAAAATATGTCCTAATACTGTTTTAAACAAGAAATTATTCTCACCTCAGCGACATTGTTAGAGTTGGCATCATGAGACAGAATCTCAGCATATCCCTTGTCATTCTGCACGAACTTGGCATTTCCTAGATGAAGGACGCTGGCGACGATCTCGAAAATCTCAGTCTGTTCCGTTTGGTTGATCTCAATGACTTTCATGGCTTCCTGCACTGTACGGAACTGTTCAGCGTCTTGGTTACGTTGGTTTCCTTGGGCACCCTAGAAAAACAAAAAAGAAGCTTAGAAACTGAATTAATTAAGGAAAATTGTATTTATTTTTTCAAGTTGGGATTCCACAGGGCAGTATATTGGGACCATCACTGTTTTGTCTAATTGTATGTAATGTATTATTCAGACTTAAAAATTGAGCACTGACCGCATCAGTAGTGTATTTGTAAGCTTCCGGCCTTCCTTGCAGCTTCAATTGTCTTAACAAGTCCTGGTCTGCTCCAGCCAATAGCTGATAGAAGATGTGGAAGTTCCTCTCTCCAGACATTTGACTGACTACCCTGGATTTCTCCAAAAGGTAGTTGAGGATGTGTCCACCTTCAGGGGCTCCTTCATAGTTGAACTGGACGTCCATGTACTTTCCAAAACGACTAGAGTTGTCATTTCTGTGTGTTTTTGCGTTACCGAAGGCTTCAAGTAGAGGGTTCGTTTGAAGAAGTTTGTCCTTAACAGTTTCTACGTTGCGGAGGTGATTTGTTCTTGCTGCTATGTACTCTAGGACTTTTTTGGACGCCTCTGTTTTGCCTGAACCAGATTCACCTGTACAGGAAAACAATGAGGTTAAAACATTATGTTATGTATTCGTCATCGTTTTTAACAGTAAACGATTTAAATTGTTGATAACAATATAAATGATAATATAAGTAAGTGCAGTGAGGCCATGTTTGATTGTTCAATCGTTATATAATAAATAACATGTAAGATAAAACGACTAGGTAAGGAAATAGGTATTACCTGAGATCAAAATGCACTGTTCTCTGTGTTCATATACCAAGGACCTGTAGGCGTTGTCTGCGATTGCGAATCTGCAAAAGAAACGATAATTAGATAATGATCAATCAGTTGATTTAACGGACGATAGACTAAGCATCGTGGGCTCCTCAGAACACAGTTACAAAATTTCTTCTATCCAGACAACTTTAAAAACAATATCTTTACGTTATCCTCAGAATTTTCCGTATGAGTCGTATTATTTACCCTTTTTCCTAAGCCCTTTATTTCTACAAGTACGTAGATCGAGTTTATTTCACCATCCAATAACCATTAGGTACAGTTATCGAACAGATAAGTTGCTGTTATCAGTCCAATAATAAATAGTATCTATCTAAGTGTTTATGACAATAATATTTTGTCACTAAGTATTATTATAACTTTATTGATCACGTATTTCTTTAGAATTATAGAGATATTAGATGATAATAAATGTAATGATGATTTGTGTTCCGAGCATTCGCAGTGCAACATTTACGTACACTACCGTAAATTATATTTAAATTAGTAAATCAAAGTCAAACTTATGGCTACTAACATGTTTGTCAATCCATTATCTATGTACCTACTTATAATGTACTGGGCTGTTTCAGAATTCGAAATTTCATTAATTGCTCGACATTGTCTACTTAAGCTTGGAAATCTGTATCTATCTTAGATAGACACAAATTGTAAGTATCCTACTATGAAACTAACAATATTAAAGATACTGAGGCACAGGTCAAATTCGAAAGTGGATATATTCTTTCCCAGATAATCCATTCTGACACTCCACAATACATACATTCATACTTTATCATCTGCCTACGCGGTTTTACACTCAACGGTTTTCTGTATACTGATAATAATTGGAGATAAAATAACTATGCTTTCTCATTGTAACATACAACATTCCCACACATCAAATGTCATAGATATTATCGATTTATCCGTATATATCTGACACAAGTGGCGTCACACACATTGCGTTATTTGCGTCATTGAGTCCAGTCCATTCAATTGAAGGAAAATAGTTTTTTGCCTCATCATTTTCTTAATTTTTACCATGATTTCATGGTTTTCCTATTACTGATATACCATTTACACTTTTTGAGTCTCTTCTTTCTAAATGATTTTAATAGTGAGTGCTCACATCAGATGTCTGTTTCACTATTTTTTCTTTAAAAATGTGACTTGTTTTGGATTGTATTCTCTGTCACAAACAATGTGGCATTGAAACTACATATATTTTGAGTAAGCCAATAAAATCTTTCTTCAATGTCGTGACTAATTCACCTATTACGAATTATTATGAGTGTGTAATTTTCATTTGTTTGCTTATGACTTGGTAACCATGCCTAATGTCTATGATTCAATAAAACCGTACATTATTGAACCCAATGCGTCTGTCGATTAATAAATTCATATTATCGTTACAAAAAGATATATTATCGCATAATAATGTGTATTATCTTTTGACAGTGTTCACGTAGTCTAGACTAAATGAGATTTTATCAAAACCTACTTCTTTATATAGAACGTGGGATAAGCCCAAAGCTTCCCACGATTTCCCCCTATGTCTATATGTTTCAAAATGTTCTAAACAGTGCGAAGAATCAGTCGTATTATAACTTTAGAGAGCATAAATAATTACAATAAATCATGGTGTTATTTCATTTCGCACAGCTCCTAAGTATCACCTAAAACTGCAACTATAAGATCCTCTAGCTGTCAGCGAAGTATGGAGATTGTTGAAAAATCCCTCTTTTACAGGTGGTATTTCGGTAGTGGATGTATTATTTTGGTTGCCCTTGTTTCCTTCTTCAGTATAATGTCTTTAATTTCAAGTTTAAATGATACTGCATTATGTGCCGTAATGTGCACCTCTGCCTACCCCTTCGGGGATAAAAGGCGTGACGTTGTATGTATGTATGTATTTAAATGATACTTACACGTGTGGTGGTGCCTCAAAGAAAGCCTTTTTGTAGTATAGTTTGGTCTTCTCCTCCGTGTAGATTGGCAGGTTCTTGTACGGGTTCACGGATATAAGCACGTTGCCGATGTACGTCTGGCGAGGAAATTATACCATGGTCATAAGATAATTTTGGTTGCAAACCCAACTGACGAGCAAAGAATCGAATGTTAAATGAAAAATTGCGAAATAGTCGCATCATATTACGTGAGGCCCATAACAGGCGTTTTAATCGGGGTAATGGTATGTGTTATATACAATGTGATAGGGGCGAGACTTCTAACCCGTTAAGGCTGAATACTATATTACGTGAGACTCATAACAGAGCGTCATTTTGATAGGGGTGATGGTGTTATATAATGTAGTACTTTTACTAAGCACTTAGAGACAAGATGAAAAATAGTGACACAAATATAAAAACTTACATAAATAATGTTCTCGTTGAATCGTTTCCTGAGGTTGTCAATGAAAGCGGCTTCAGATCGGAAGTCCTCGAGCAGCACGAAGTCTTGCACTCCGACGCGCTCGCGGTGCACGAGGGCGTGCTCCATCATGCCTGTCACAGACACCGGCCGCAAGAGCCTGCAGACAATGATAACACATATATTAGAAACATGTACAAAATTATTAAACACAGGTGGACAGAAACCACTGGATGCAGGTTGATTTCAACCGGCTGATCTAGAAGTCATGACCTGATAAAGGTAGCAGAAAGCAGATGGATGTAGGTGAATTTTACTAACTAATATGGGTTTTACAAAGTGAAACCTATGTTTAATAGTTGATGCCTTTATCAGCTGTGTGACTGGCTGATGTGATGATGATGATGATGATATTCAAACACATAGAACTTACAAAATGCCTAGTGTACTTTTGTCGTTCTTTCACATTCATGCACTTTGTTTACAAAAATATTTGGAACAAATAAATTAAGTTCTGGGACGGCACAAGTTTAGGAAGTCTTAACTTGGTCGGAAGTGATCCAATGTTTTGGCATTTTCCCAACTACTTGTCCTAAATACCTCGTTTCTTGCCAAAATTCGTCATCTAATAGGTCAACGGTAAGCCATAGATTCTCATTTACATGTTAGTGTTAAATTATGTGGACGGAAAACTTCAAGAGTACCTACTTTTTCTGCTTAACATCCTGAATATCCTAAGTTATTCAGGGCGAATTTCTTAAAAGTATTATTTCTACTACTAATATCATAAAGTCTAAAGAGAACCATATTGGTTTCAATTGGCATATTTAACAGTAACTGCCCATCGGATTTTAAAAGTTCATTTTCAATTTTTCATCAAACACATTTAGTTAACCGACTTCGTTTCCAATCCATTTCTATCACGCCATCAAATCATAAATCTTCGAAGTTTTAATCGTTAGGAAGAGTTAGAAAAAAAACACAGTATTAACACAGAAGTCAAGTTTTAGTATGACACTCAAACATGCACTTACCATCCTTTAGACAATTTCGCACTAATAAAGACAATATAACAAAAATCACTGAAATCGCACTTAGCACCTAATTTCGAGGACTCGATCCAAGCGTGGTGGAAGTCAATGTAGCCCATCTTTGGGAGCGTTAGACTGACGACTGACACCATGAGAACGGATAGCCAAAGGATAGGTCATTAGCTTGTTTACCATCATTAAGGGACATGGGAACAGTAAATAGTCCTGTTTGTTTGTTGATGTTATTAACAGATTATGGACCCTTTTTGTTAAGTTAATGAGATAGATTATGTGTCATTAATAAATGATGAAAATAACTTTATGGTTTAGCATTTGTTTTCGACTTATATCTACCAAATAATGGTTTAGCCATTTTTATCGAATTTAACATTAAACAAACGTGAGTGATATGATCCTTTTATTAACCTTTAAACATCGTGTTCATCCCTGAAAAAGTAATGTGAAGCAGTTATGGGACGTCGCATAAAATTTTTACGTAAGACTAAAGTGTCGTATTGCAGTAAGTCTGCGGCCCAATTAGTTGAAACCGTGATATTTGCTGGAATGTCAACTTTCTTGACATTATACTGAAATATCATGACATTAGGAGTCGGGACGATTCCCGCAACATGAGACGATTACTCACACAAATGAGTGTAGGTAGTGGGAGTAGTGGAATAATGATCGTGTTTTCATGGAATTTGAGGGCTGTTATCGCTCGCAAATTTTGATTTTTTTTGGAGACATAATATAGTCCTCATTCATTATTTTACTAGTGATTTAGACTTTGAGCTTTTGTACAAAAATACTGGGTTACTTCAAGGTTGGACTGCTATAAAACCACATAGCGCGTGAATAGGCGAAGTCGATTACATTATTTAAAACTTAAAAAGCTTATTCTTAATTCAGTAAACAAACATTACGCCTATTAGCATAATGGTGAACTATTATTATTAAGTATCGTACCTAATCAAGTAATTAAATTCCTAATTACTATCGTAATGTTTTATTTTCCAGTTAAAATTGGGAATAGCACCACATTTTGGACATTTGAAGGTGACTTTTAAAGCCATAATTAATTACAAAACATCGGTAATTTCCCGTCGGCTGGAATTCGGCTTACCGACGAGTAAATATGAAAATTAGGCTTATATCATCGATATACGGAATTATCGATTTGGATAATCGAATAACGAGTGGAGGAATGATAGTGTATGATTACATTACAGGGACGATTGACGTCATTTACACAGTCATTGCATATTTTAGGCATTAAGTCATGACTTCGAGGTTCTATGACCTAGTTACTCTATTCTTTCTATATTTTTTTCTAAGTTACTTAATCTTAGGTATTAAACATGATCTCGATTGTTAATGAAAGGTTATTCGTGTAAAATACTAAGTAAGTACCTACCTACTTTATAGTTGCTATTAAAATAATTAAATAACCAATAAAGCGAATTGTTACCTTATGAATTGAGTACAATAAAGGATCTACTTCTATGTATAAGAAGTATACAGTTGCCAAGTAACTTCTAGCATTTCGTTCTAACCAAAGAAACTTCTAATCCTATTTAAAAAGAAAATAAATCGGATAAATTGCGACACAGTCCACTCAAGTCTCCACTCCTGAAATACCGTCAACCGTCATGCCATTTCCACAAATTCGCACTTAATTAATAAAAAGCGATGTCGCGTGTGGTCGGTCGGCGAGGCGGCGAGGCGGCGAGGTGGCGAGGTGGCGAGGTGGCGAGCTCGCCCTATTTCATTACCGGTCGCTATCCGCTTATTGTTTTACTTCAAACATTCGACTAGGTCAAGTTGGCAGGCCAACACGTTTGATTGTTATGCAGGAAAAATTGGATCGAATGGGGTTTAGTAGGTTTCGTATTATTTACCTACTTACCTATATTATTTCTAACAGCAGGTTCCCTTGGATTCGTGTAAAATATCTTTTAAGCTGCCAAGGACTACCAAAATAAATAGGAGACCTATAAAAAGTGTGGCCATGTTATAACATTTTATAATTTGAAGTTTTGTCTATCTTAATAATTATCAGATGGGTTAATATCGTGAGTGAGATTTCCGATGTGCCAAGCAGTGTTTGTAACAGTTTACCATTGTGCCATATATGAGCTTTTGTTCGTAAAACAGCCAAATAGATAGACAGTATTGGCTTGATTTCAACATTTTACCTCATACTAATGGATATGAAATTTTATTATGAATAACTAATGTAGTAATGCGTTGTACTTATGCAACGATAGAAACGTAAATAAAAACTTTGACAAGATAACTTCGCTACATCTACATCCAAACTGTTATCGGAAATAATAAAATATATAAAATTGGTTTGAAACTTAAAAGAAATCGTGACCAGACTAAATAGCCGACAATGTATCCCATTAAATACGCGTTCAATTCGGAAACGTGTCCAATTACGTTCATTACAAATTCTCTTCACATTTTTATGTTCCGCATAAGGTATCCTTACAATGCGAACTAGCTACAGACCATTCCCTAACTTATATCTTGGAGTTTAAAGCTTAAAATGCCTTGGAAGTGTCGTTTGTATGTTTAGCTCAAAGCTGGTTACTATTTCGGTGAAGCAAGTCCGAAAAACGTTCCCGAAGTCAATCACCCTGCGGTTACAATCGCTAAATAAAGAGCTGTAACTTATAAATACAGGTTCCGAATGGAAGTTAACTGTTTGTTTGTAAAGGATGTCTGGAAGCTGTGTGCTGTTTGATGCACTTACGTATCTTACGAAATTGAGTGCGTGTGAATGAGTTTAAGACTCAAGTGGTGGGTTCGACCGTGGTATTAATTTGTAATGTATGGTGCTGAAGGCATGGTTAGCTGTAGGACGTTTAGTTAAAAGTAAGTTCAAATTACGGTTTTTAATACCTGTACAAAGAAATGCAAACGTGTATTTTTCTTTTCCGTTTTCGCTCGAATCAGTAATTAAATAAAAAGTCAGTAAATAAAAACTGATGCAGTAAGACAAAATCGCTATGATAAATAGAGTTAATAATAGGGCTATAGAATAACCTCATAAAGTTAATCTTTGAAATACATTTAACAAGTTCAACTCTAAACAAAAGGATTGATACTACAGGATATGCAAAGATTTATCAATCGCATCAGCATCTAAATACTCTAGTACTACGAAAATACTAAATAAAATAGATACATAGTGTTCAAGCCCCGACATATCGATATGAAAGTACAATAAATCAATCCGTTATTCATGCCAAATTCAGAGCTCATTTGAATCGATCACAGTTGATGAATGCGCTTCGACTACTAATCAGTAATCACTGTATCAATTGAATGCTTTGAGCCTTGCTTCAGGGTCGTCAACTGAATATTGTTTTTGTTTATTTATTGTAATAGAAAGTTGATTTTGTGTGGAAATGATTCATATGATTGAATTCACAGATGACAGTGTGATCGCATGTCCCTTCAAAATGTTTTTGGGCTTGTGAATAGCGATGATGACTGGGTCAAAAATAAATTATTACAACTTTTCAATACAATAAAATATTCAAAAATAATCACACTCTCATTCATAAATTTGATGAACTACTTAATTTTCGATTTTTCTAGCTAAATTTCTAGAAATAAGTCTGCTATTTGACGTCAAAAACTTATGACGTCATAATAGAGTATTTCATAGAAAATATCGTTTTTGACGTTTCGAAAAAAGTATTGAATTTGACTAGTAGGAAACATGCCTATTCTCATAGATAATCCGTTCAGAATTTGTTTAGATTTTTGCGTTTAGATAAACAAGTTGTGTTGTGTTGCCATTGTATTTTTTTATAATTTAATAATCTTGACGTGTGTTCTTTTGTAGCCTAATTATAAAATTTAATTCTTTGTTTCAATGCTTTACACGTGTACTTAACTAATTTTGTGTTTTGCAAAAGGAGGAAAATTTCAACAAAAATGATTATTTAAATAAAACTTCAATCCATGATAAGTTAAAAAGTTTAAATATGTATCATGTCGATAGTGCAATGATATCACGCAATCTAATATACATATGTATGTATAATTATTAAACTTTTATTCAATAACCGGTTAGCAATAAGTCATTGACATTAATGATCGCTTCAAGGCCGATGATGATTTTTTAATAACTACTAAATCAAAGAGATGTTTAATGATGATTGATGTTGATTTTAACCTTCCCTTTTGATTCTTTTTTCTAGCCTTTTATGTGTAGGCGTACCTTTCTATATGACTGTTACAAATTGTAAGATTGTAGTGATGTAATCGATTGTAAACTAAAAAAAATATTTAGTTTATTTGCTTCACTGTATTAATCTATAGATTTTATAATAAAAAAATCCTTTTGCTTTTGTCAGTACACGATTCTTGCCATGGAAGTTTCAACAATGAAAACGACACCAATGTTAAATCTTAAATTGCATTAATTACTTTTAGTTTTAAGATTTGGTAATTTGAGGTTATACCGATTACGAGAACTATTAAATATTTTATTCTATTAAATTCAAATTAGGTAAACATTAATTAATATTCAATTATTCACGTATCGACACGATGTAGTCAGGATTAATTTATTGTTGTATAGATTAGATTACTGACGTTGTAAGATTGCTTGTAAAGTTATAATCACATTTTTTTAAATATGTAATGACTTTAGTACAACATACACTGCTTGTTCAGTGCGATAATTTTTGTATTATGCTATCAGAAGCACGCAATCATTTTAAAATTAGGCTAACTATTATTACCTATTGGTTTGATATGGGTATGAGTCGTATAAAACAAATGTCCGGTGAACTTTGTACTTAAAAGGGATTTGATTTTGATATGAATAGGTAATAATCTTAAGCATCTATTAAAACTTTACAAGTTTTAATCCTAGTCCTGAATTTTGCTTGGTTTTTTGTTAAACATATTGTGTCATAAAATATGTAAGTGGTGTCTAGTTATCCCGTCGCAGTGCTACAGGAAGAAATCACAAACGAGATATGCAGTGTCTATGTACCTTTGTGTTGTAAAAGTTGTGTTCATAAATAAATAAATAAATAAAAGATATTAATTACAATCACTATAATGTAGTAACGAAATTTCACACCTTCTATGTATTACCAGTAGTTAATCTTTGAAGGGATTAGGAATCATGAAAAGTTCGAAATTAAGATTTCAAATAGTAAATTTTGTTAGTACCCTAACCAAATTTGGCCTATACCCCAATAAAGCCTATTTTGAAAATTTCCCTCTTCCCGATATCAAATGGTCGCCAAAGTTTGTAGAAGTGTGCATGCACATTACTTAACTAATTTGAGCACAGCAAGCAACCCGTTCCGCGATTATGTTGGAACCTACTGACGAAAACAATCACGACGTGGAGCGCACTTTAGTTTTTATAAAATTCCAGTAGCGTAAACTGTTAGTATTTTTATATTTATCAGTATACGACGTGCCGTGTTTTGTCTGTAGACAATTATACATTTAGCCATCTCCTCACATTAGTGAAATAGCTATAATATCGGTTATTTCATATAATCGTTGTTTTGTTTACCTATGTGCCATGCCCTAATAAAGCCTACAAAAAATTATGCGTGTAGGCCTTATTACGTATAGTTGTTTTTTCAGTAATTTCAAAGAAAACGGATCACCAGCTTCTGTCAAAAAGAAAGCCAATGGATTTTGCAAAAGATGGAAAACGCTGTTAAAATGGTAAAAGGGGTAAACGGGGTGATTAGATACAGAAAAGGGGTGAATGGATATCGGGAAATTCTTCATAGTATCTACTCACCCTTCGAATTTTATACACCCTGTTTTACCCGGTAGGCTGCTGCAGCCAGATATAACATCCAAAGAAGTACGCATCATCTAAAGAGTCGTTTCCACTACAAGAAAGCAAGGTCGGTAGCTAAATTGGCTACAGAACAAGAAATTATTCCCATTCGTTTGACTGATGCTGGGGTGCCGATGACTTCAAAGATGTTACTTGGGTATTACATGATGAGAAACTCGTTTAGCCTGATGTATAATGACAAAAATTAATTAATAAGATCTCATTACATTTATTATAAGCATTGACAAAGTTTTGTTATAATTAAGAAGTTGAATACTTACTAGTTTTTATTAAGGCCTTATTAAGACATAGGGTTCCCAATAAGGCCAAAGTGACACTTTAGTTATTTGTGTTTATAAAATTGTAAATTTTGTTTCTAAAGCCATTTTGATTCCATTATTACAAAGTTTAATAAATAAATATAAGCTTTTGAAATTATCAGCCCATTGTCATTTTAAACCTACGAGCTAGGCGGTAATAAAAATAAGGTAGGCCTTATTTGGTTAGGTTACCTTAATACTTTATTTGACTCGTTCATTGAACTCCAGACTTTGTATCCGTCATTATGACCAATCACTTCTTTATGACCGCCAATTATTCAGTCTAGGAGATATTAATGAAATAATTCGGAATTTTCAGTGCCAACCCTAACGATATTGACGTAGGATATCAATTCAATTCGTTCAGTTGTCTTTAACGTTTGTGTTTCAATGTCACATTAACACATTATAAACGGTATTATGACGTCACAGTGCACTCTTAAAATTGCATAGTTACAAAGTAATTATACTTATATGATATTTTATGGCAAGCATTTACTTGGCGCCGATGATAAAAACTTACGAAGACATTGTAGGAACATTAACACTGTTTTACTTTTAATATTTTTAATGACTTCGATTTTTATGATGCTTTACTGATTAGGTAAAGCTTTATTTTTTAATTGACCATCGGGCCTGGTAAATTTATTGCCAAGAATTATGCTTTTGGCTCGTAGGATTTTTTATATTTATTACGTAATACTGATCGTAGTCAAAGTAAAGCAGTTAATTAAAACTGATGATCAATAACTGCACGTTTGGCGCGGTGGCTGGGAGAATGGCTGTCGCTCAACATGTAGCGGGTTCGATTCCCGCACGGAACAACTCTATGTGTTGTTTCTTTTTGAACTTGCATGTTTTTAAACGCAACCACGACACAGGAGATAATCCTAGTGTTGATCGAAACGTTTAAAAAAGAAGAATTTTTGCCAAAACAAACAAACTTTCGAAGTTTCTAGAACATACAATATTAAATATGAAATCAAAATGCTACCTATTGTAGTAAATAACGACAGCGACAATGACCATAAAACCTATGTGCTAAGATTAATGCACTCACTAAGTGCATTAGTCAAGAGTGCCACTCTACCTTCAATAATGAACAATTTCAATGACTTAATATCTAATCTCAACGTACAGACAACAACAACAGCGTTTGCAAAAACTGTTTTAATATATTTATTGTACACTGATAATGATATTTCAATAGTGTGTATTCACCATTAATATCGAAATGGATAATTAAACGTATTAATTAAGTAAAAAAAAAAAATTAAAACGGTTGCTTGTTTGACAGGGATGCTTGGTAAATGGGGTACCTAAGGTACATTAAGAACAATTTATAGGTATGTAGAGTAATAATTTAATAGAAACTGCCAAATATATAAAAGACCTATAGGTATTTCATATACAAGGAAAAATATGTTTTTTTATGGGATGTAGGTTAGGTTATACCAAACAATACTTTTTAATCGAGAAAAATGAAACCAGGTTATATTTTAGCTGCTGTTGTTACCATGCATTCTAGAAACATAACTTAAGACATTGTCTAACATTAGACCGCTAGATTGCAATGCCTAGAATGGGAGAAAGTACATCGCTTGCTTAGAAAATGATTGTTTACCAACATTGCGGACGCTTTTGAAGGACAGGGCTGTCAGATTTAAACTATCTAGTGAACAATCTTGTCTGATTAGAGGATTAATAATAATTACAATCTTACTATTGCCACATTAGCGCTACAAGGATTATTTTAAAGGAGTTTTTACTTACGACAATAATAAAAACTACTTTATTAACAGTCTAAAAGTGGTCATTGCTGACCAAAGGCCTCTTTTCACAAGGAGAAGGTTTGGGCATCAATCATCACGCTTGCTCAATGCAGGTTAGCAAAGCACTACAACTGATTTAAAATAGGTTACAACGGTTAACAGGCAACCTACGACTTACGCTACGGTAACCGCACAGACCTACTATAATCCAGATTAACACCCGAATTGTTTTGCAAAAAATTGTTAAATAAAGTTTTTCCAGTTTTCAAAACTTAATTGAATTTCGGAATAGCGAAACGAATCGGAGACTTGTACATTCTTAAAATAGTATTTGTTGACTTATCCACTTATACCAAGACGATTGAGGCGGATTTAATACTTCTAAGACATCACTGTCGGTTTACAATCCCATATCTAGGTGTTAGGTTATTAACAGAATACTAAACAACTTTCTAGAAGTTTATAGCTATTAGTTACATAAACTTAATTATTTTTAGAAAAGGAAATGATCAAATTGAGCAAAGTTGGTTAGATACAATTTGAGATAGCTAATATGATATTCTGCTACAGATAATTATATAATCACATAAATCATAATTAGCATAAATGTTAATAGAATTTGGTATCATAAATCGAACTGACTTAAATTGTGTGTTCGTGCATGAATAATTATAATTTATATGTATTATATACATGTAGGTATAGTACACTTATTAGTTGACAAGACACATTAGTTATGCAAATGTTGACTTGATATTTTATCTACAATTACTAAGAAAGTGGGCAATATAAACATTTAAACTTTCTAAATGAAGTCAGACCTTTTAAATGGTAAAAGGCGTGCCTAATTTATTGACTTATCTATTATTTATTGGCAGGATGTTATTTTATCTTATTTTAAAGCCTTTCGCTTGACCAACTAAAAATTAACTATACAAAGACGTGTAATATACCTACAGATAAATTAACTTTGTCGTTGGAAAGTCCTACTAGATAAATGGCATTTAAACTCTATTGGAGTGAATTCAGAGAAATGAATAGCAAAGTCAATTTATGAGCTTAGACTGGCGACTTAATTTGTCGAATGTCTGTGTCAATCCCATACATTGACTTTTCTGTTCACTCGTTCGATAACGGTTAAAAGTCATAATAATATAACTAAGGGGTAAGCAGGTGTGACATAACGTCTTATAGACGTTATAGTATTGAGAACAGCTGTACTTAGGTAACGTAGGTCATAAACCTGATCGAAACGTACGCCAACCCTAAGTGTACCGTTAGAGGTGTGCTTAACAAGAAAATGACTCCATCTGCGGCCTCAACCATTGTATTTTGCAGGAAATCGTCTGGCACGCGTCACACTCTAGTTTGCATACGTGCTTTTAGTGTGCCATTATTATACTTAAAATAACACTATGAATATTTCTGAAACGTAGTGTTTTAGTAGGTAATAACAATATCAACAGCCCGTGACAGTCCATTGCTGTTAATAGGGGTCTTCTCTACATAAGCATAAGAGGGTTTGCCATAAATTCCATGCTTGGTAGATGGGTTGAGATCGTAGTTAAAACTATTCATTTAGATTGCTATTGTAGTATATGTAGATTAATCTTAGATATTGTATGTTAATCTTAATCAATGGTAACATTTCGACTATTTAGACCCTATTTTTGACGGGGGGAAGGGGATCATGGCTTCTCCTGCCTTGGGTGGACGAGATGTAGTGTCAGACTCTTACTGACTAAAAACCCGCCGTTTCTTCTCCTGCTTTGAGCCGGAGCCCCAGTAACCTGTTACGTTGTGTTATTTGTTTTCTACCGTCAAGTTTGTGCTTTTAAAACTACCAATTTGTAAACATTTGCTTAATGTGAACACTGAGCATGTTACTAACTGGCAGAGGTAAATTTAGGTCAACCTTGTGGTACGTCGCATTCCTAAATGTTCGGTTACTAATGTTAATGAATCATTAACCCACCGTAAGATTGTTTTGACGAAGCGAACGAGTTTGTATCTGCCTTGTGAATGAACTTCAAACATCCTTATTTTTACGATACCACAAACAGACAGATGGACAGCCAGGTTATACATACAACACTAATTTAGCATCCGGGATTAAAAATAAAAAGAAAGTTAAAACCTTTCTATCCCTTTCACACAAAGTGCAAATCTTTCATGAAAGTTATATTGAAGGGAAAATACAATACAACATTATATAAAAGAAATAAAACAACAGACGTTTTGTTGCTTTTTTAATTCAAGTTCCGTAAGTAATAAGATATATGTGGACGTAACAAAAGGATCAGATATCGTGACGTAAGTTCGTAAAGAGTTCTATAACCTGTTTCTGAACAAGCGGTTACTCGCAGACACTGAAGTAAGTGACTCATATAGTCATCTACCGACTGGTAGAATAGCATCGTCACCATCATTCAATATGATTAATTGTTGATTTCCATCAGATCTCAAGTCAAGTCAAGTCTAGCCAACCAACGGATTTTGACATGGCTTCTCGAACTTTCATCATTCATTATTATCACTGTATAAGACTTGGACTTCAAATTAGGTAAAATAGAGGCATCAAAAAACTTATGTTTCTCCCTCTCTCCGTCTCTCTCGCCATCACCCTAAAAGGTCTTGGTATACGGTAAAGTGTAATAAAAAAAATACTTTTAATGTTACATATCAAAAAGAAATGCTTCACCATCTCACTAATTCAGTCTGTCACGTCGAAAAATGAAAGGTGTATTGATGTGTTACCTACAAAGTAAAATAAAGCGACTCTTTGATCCCAGACACTCGAGAGATATGGCTAGAACATCGTGAGTAATGATACGATGCATTCACGATAACGCAGACACGACGCGGTGACTCATATTCAGAAGTGTTACTAACTAACATCAAGTTAAAATATCAGTAAGTGTCGAGAATAGGTAAATGTTGTATAGAAGGGTAATTATTATAAAATAATGTCACGCTTTTCAATCCCTAAAATATAGGTAATGTGGTAAATAGAATAAAAAGTGAACAACTTCCAATTTCGTGTTATTGTTAAGATGATCCTATACCTATACCTAAACTTATTTTGTTTCAGACTTTTTCAACGGAAAAATTAAACTTCATCGTTGATCACGATCAGCCTTACACACGATCTCACATTATCAGACGAACAGTTTAGCAATTTCACCAAAAACACGTTAAATCCACTAATTACTAACTATCCTTAAAGCTGGGATCACAGTTATCAGGCTTCGGCGGATATGACACGTTATCGCGACTCGATAGGAGAACCTAATAAACTATCTACTAATGGCAAAGAATTTTGGGAAACAATAGCTACATGAACATTTAGGCATGGAGGCTTCAGATGGGGCCCACTAGGGCTGATGCCTGATAACTATACTTTAGCGGGTTTAGAGGCATCGAAAAGCAGGAGTACAAACGGGGTGGATTTTAGTCAGTAAGAGCCTGACATTCTTTTGTCACACCCAAGGGGCATAAGTAATTGGATGATTTTCGCCTTAAAAAATGGCATGGAGGCTTTGAAACATTTCAATTGGTCTATCTTTAGTAAGACATAGAAGTTGAACTTTAACACGTATTTATACCAAGTTATCTTTTTGGGATAATATCAGTAAATATTTTTTTGGGATTTTTGTCGCCTGAGTAACTTACGTTTGCAAAACAAACAAGACTGGAAACCCGAATTGGTGTTTCCCTGGTCAAATAACTTAAGATTTATTTCGAATTTCGTTGAGCTGTTAGATATTTGACTCAGTTACGGTTGAAACCTTCAATGACCATCACGGACCGTCTGCTTATTTACAAAGCAATGTTCTAAACTAGCACTCTTTGTTCCAGCGCTGGGAGTGCGAAATCGACCTCCAACTGAACTACTACACTATCAGATTAACACACTCGCACATCTGCCGCCTTTCATCGATGTAATTACAAAATGGAGACCTTTCAAATCAGTTTTTTTATTGGCCAATCAACGTTTAGGTTCAAATGTTGGGTAATTGATTTTATTGGTAGGTATAAACATTTTACTAGAGATGTGAAAGGCAGGAAGCGAGTAGAATTGATAACATCTAGGAAATATTGTGTGCTACGGTGAAGGGGTTAGATGACGAGTGACGCGAGTGACGTGACATTCTGAGTGACATAATGTTATGATTCTTTCTCCGATTGGTAAGGCAAAGAAGTATGCGGTTCAAAATGATTTTAAAGAGTAGAATTTTTAGCAGTAGCAGTATTTTTTTTTTTGTATCAAACGGAATAAATTATATTAGAACAATGTAAACAAGTATTGTATTGTGAACTTGATTGAAAAAGAGTAACCTATGGAGTTTCTTGCTCGTTCATCTTTGGAACGAGCAAATAGCTTCACTAGAGGATTGAGCGACACAATAGAAGTGCCTTCCGTGCGTTCAAAAGTGCCTTATCGGTCTATTTGAAATAAATAATTTTGACTTTGACTTTGAACATCAAGATTAATGACTTAATCAATTTTGAAATTATAATAAAAAAGCAACCTATATTACTTAGCTCTTATTTTAATAAAACTGGCTAACAACGTTAACCTTCCAATATAGTGGGCGAAAATGGGACTCGCAATCATAAATTTTATTGAAGTTCAAACGCGAGCGCTATGGAACAGTATGTATGTCATATATTATAGTTTTTTGTTACAGTTTAGCCTAGGTATGGCGTCAGGCCGCCTACTGCCTACACGAGACTTGATATGGCACATGTTGACCTTAGCTAGCCTTTGTTTGCACATGTAGAATCTAAGATAGTGACGTAGTCCCTATTTATGAAGTAATGTGTAACATGCCGCCTAGGGAGTCAGCTGTACTTACCACCTTATTATCAAATAGGTAAAGCACATTGTCAGTTGTTATGTTTTGTGAAATAGTTTCATTTCAATGAAACTCAATGTCGGTTTAATTTTTAAGTTGACTTTATTGACAATTATTTTACCTGGAATGGAAAAAACAGGTATTTTTCCACTTTTCGAGGCATTAGAGGCATACATGAGAGGCATTAGAGGCATACATGAGAGGCGTTAGAGGGATACCTATAATATAATTAATACGAGTGTACCTCCTGATCCATTAGGCAGGTATAATATCTCTACAACAGATGTATAAATAACCTTTTAGAGGAAAAAACTACAATTCAAATTAAATTACTTTTGCTCACCTCATACGCATTCATTGCAAGTACTTATGACATTAATAAGTCCCTATACCAGATCAATATGTTGGTCGCCAATGGAATTACATCATCGTTTTGTCATTGCTAATTTTATACTCTATTCAAAATGCTTCACCACTAAGTAAGTAGGTTAGTTCTCGTGGCTTTATTTGTCCAAAGAAATAGAAAAAGTAAATGTATAACAGTATAAGTAATACCAAGATAACGTAACGCCTTTTAAGATACAGTAGCGCCACCTATGATCACTGAATGACGTAATGTCAACTATGGTAAATATTGTTACCGCGGGAATAAGATTCTCTTTGTGATTGAAAAAGTATTCCGTGTCACTCTTCAACTTTTTAACTTTCTTCAGAGTCAGTTCATCTGTATTATTCTATTCTATTCTATTTTACTGTGAAAGATCTACAAATATACACACAACATACCTACATACTTTAATTATTTGTGGTATATTGAGGTAAGTACATAATTCCCTCGGGTAACAATTGCCGTCATTAAGTTTATATGTAATTAGTTTATTGTTATTGTTAATATTTTCCTGTAAATTCGCGATATAGGTATGTCACGGCCATGGGTTACGTGTGACTATTATTAGAATGATGTATAATAATAATTGTTACTTCAACGACAATATTAAGTAAAGTCTGTAAAATAGGTATTGGAGCAAAAGAGGTATGCAAGCTCCTAAGCTTAGATAAGAGACACTTATCGTCAGTTTTGTTTTCACCAACCTATAAGTAACACCTAACATTACAAGAAGGTACTTCAAGGGTTGGTTTAGGGGCTACGTTTAGACAGTTTAGATGTCTTTGGTGAAACAACTTATAATTTATTTTGTTTTGTTAAACACTTGAAAACAATAATTAGACTAAATACTTTTAGCATTAGACTAGAAATCCAAGCAATTCGTCTACCTTGGAACTTAAGAGTTCATTGAATGAATTAAGGCAAGTAAAAAATACTGAATGTTTTTTAAGTTTCTATCCTGTAGTTAAATCTAATTAATTTAATTGGTTAGTTAGTACATATTGCAATAACTATTTATCTTTAGACGTGCAATATTAAACACTTCCATTTTATCTTTCAAAGCAAGGTCGGCCGCAGTTTAAAAACATTTCGTACAAGAACCATATAATTACGATTTGCAGTAAAGATAGAGATATCAGCGAGATTAGGATGTGGATTATTTCTGTAGTAAAATAACATCACGTTTATTTCCTTTGTGAGGTAAGTTTAGATATTTTATCTTGTTCAAAAAACGAAGTGAGGTATTGGTATTTGGTTTTTTAAGGAGCTAAAGCAGACGGATATAAGAACAGTGATTACGTAACGTATACGTAGATACCTTCTTTTGGCCAGAGGGAGTATCAGATTCTTACTGATTAAAAATCACCCCGTTCCTACTCCTGGTTTTCGAGATTTTTAATCGGCTTTAAAGTTAATGATTTAGTTGATGATAGCAATTATAATAATTTAAAATCGTCTAAACAGTTATTAGATAAAAAAAATTAAGAGATTTAGCCTCGTGAGTGCAAACTCACTGTTTACGTGTGCCGTGATTAAGCAAAGAACATTTTTAATTACCTGAATTAGCCTGAATGGGCAATTAGAGCGGACTTAATTAAATGTTTGGAAATACATTTAAAGTTAATCTTAGTTTAATTTTCGTTGATCATTTAGATCTGATTACCTAGTTTACCTATGTGTGTGTGTAAATAATTAAGATGGTATTTTAATCTTATTTATGTAATGGAATTTGGGTAAAGATCTTGGATTACACCGTGTTGGTTGTGAAATATATCCTACTAATATTATAAAAAATTGTACGTTTGTTTGTTACTTCTTTACGTCAAAACTGCTAAACGGATAGAGATGAAATTTAAAACAGGAGTGGGTTTTGGTCTGGAATAAAACATAAGCCATTTTTATCATTTTATTCCACGGGAATGCGCAAGAAACCACTAACAGAGGCTTGTATTTAATAAAACACGGAATTTGAGACTTTATCTAAGAAACCGAAAAATAAATAGAATTTTCTGTCGCTAGTAGATATTTTATACTATTTTTTAAAACTTAACATTACGTTGTCTCGTTATTCTTGGATCTCGGGTTCGATTCCCAGATCCGACAATTGTTTTTATTCTTGTAACACCACATGTTGAGAACAGTGAACAAAAGAGATGTTTATATGTATTAGGCGCATGCTATTTAATTATTTAAATTAATTCCGAAACTTACTTCTTCACAAACGTGTTCTCAAGGCCGCTCTGGCTTTTGCAATGTGAGAATTATGTTAATATTTAGAATTTTTATATAATTAGAATCGTAAACTAATTTCTTAATCCAAAGGTGTTTGGGTAAATACCAAGTTCCAAGCGTGGAGATTAACCCGTGGTATTAATTCTGAACGCAGATCTACGCGAGACATAATTTGTATTCTATTGTGTCACATATGCAAGAGGTTAAGACAATCCTTCAATAAGAGGTAGCCTATAACAGTGTTGATAATTTCACCACATAGTATATGCAAGACCATTAAAGATTTAGTAAAAGTGGTTCAATTTAGCTACCTACTTAACAGTCACCTTTCGTTTTACATTATTACATAATATATAAGTTTATTATATAAAATATATATTTATCGTCCTCATTGACTTTCGTTTTATGCCCAAAATAGACACAAAACGTGTCTAAGTAAAGATTATTGTGTCTATTTTTAGGCGAAGAAACCTTCTAAGTGCAAAATTATCCTAATTAGGTTTTAAGTACTTGGTTAATAGTGTTAATACCTAATTGGCACCGTTTCTCTTTAACGTGAACGTATTTTGGACTATAAACTGTTATAGAGTAGGTACACACAATTAGGTACTATGTACTTTATTATTTTGGCACTATAAGGTCCTAATTCGAATGATCCTATAGGTGTTAGTTTTGCATGAAGTCAGTTTCTAGCACGTGAATGTACAGCAAATACTGAACTGAACCGATTTTCAATTTAAATATCAATAAAACACATACAAGTGCAACTAATTACTCTAGAAATACATTTTCCATACAAGAGGCACAGAATCTTCCTCCGTCCATCTTAGAAATCAAGTTTGTATGAAAGTAAGTAGGTAAACCATTTAAAGACAATGTGTGAAACAGTAATTTAAATAACTATGGAGTCGAAGGCTGAGGAAAAGGCACTGAAATGTGAAAGCGTACAGCCTGTGAGCTGTGAAAGCGCACAATGTAATGTACGCCGTGTGTACATAAACACTGCTGCCTTTGGATACGCCTGAAGCCATTCATTTATAGAAATAGGTAATTATGTATGTAAGTTGTTTCCATAGATCCACATTTTTTTTGTGAAGTATTTGTACTCGTTTGGTAAGTAAGGTGACATAGTATGATAAATAAATAGATTGAAATCACATTGAAATAAATACGTTGTGTTTGATGTGTTTTAAGGACAGACGCGAGTCTTGAATTCAGATAACATCTGGATTTAACCCATGGTATTGTAACTGGCCGGAACATAGACCACACCAAAACAACAATATTCAATCTGATACATATTATGCATTTAATATAATATAAACAGGCATTTAATATTGACAAAATTATTCACTTTTATGGGTTTGGGTTTTTACCATGTACGGATGTCGGTACAACGACTTACACTTGACCATATAAGGAGACTTGCCAAAACCATAAATTGTTTACACAACATACATTTTGTATATATGTACAAAGTGTTCCTACATACAACATTAGTCACCATATGTTGAATGTCACTGACATTTACCGTTTTCGACAATAACTCATCAAGACAACTTGAGTGGGTAAAAATATAAAAGAATGTTGTGGGTTAAATCACAGTAAAATTAATATTAAAGTGTAATTTTTTTTACAAGAAAGTTGATAAAATAAAAAAACTTTATGATTATATTTGGCCCTAATTAAGTAATTAGCTAGAGTGGTTGCACATGCGCTTACATTTCGGGGAAAAACATGCACGTACATTTAGAACTTTAGACTGCGACACGAATTGTGACATTATATCCTACATTACATAAATGGATTTCTTAAACTACATTCTTTAGTAACAATTTTGTATCAAAAACAATTGCTAAGGACTGGGTTAAGTAATCATTAAATGGATCTGAGGACGGCGGATATACGTAAATTATCGTGTCACAATATTTTTGCCAATTACACACACTGGTGTTCGTACAAAGACATTCGATTTATACACTGTGTATAGTATCGTAGTTTAACTACCGTACTCAGAGTCATGTAATAGTAACTTCATCCAGTCCTTGAAAAAAATGTTACTAAGGAATAGTTTATGTAATCATTAAATAACTCTGTGTACGGCAGTAAACGTAGGTAACGTTTATAATAATAGACAGAAATATTTATGAAAAACAAAACAAAAGGATTAACATGTTTCTTTTATCGAATCGAATATCGGCATACTTTCATACACACGTAGGTAGTAACCATATAATAAGTCGAAAGGTGATAAGGTACAGTTATAAACAGCCGCCACGCCCGCGCCATTATATTTATGTCACCATACCCATGGGTGTTAAACACCCACCATGACTTCTATTCAGCGTGCTGTTATTTTTATTAGAGAACGTTATTGAGAATTTTATTGGTATTGCAAAAATAGCTGTTTAATATAATGTACCTATATGTTTTTTGGCGAGTAGTTTCTAGGAGAAAGAATATTAAATATAGAATTTTACAGTGTAAGCTGAATGCTATGCAGAAAAAAAAAAACATTTTTTTTAATCCTAGGTTCGGGAAAAATTATATTGATAGTTGACAGTATTTATTAGTATAGAATATTATCTTGTGATTACCAAACTCTAATTTATTTGGTTTAGTTGTAAATATTATGTTATAAATAAATAATAAAAAAAACAGAAACACATCTATCTCTAAATAACTTCTCTGCAAAGCCAACAAAAGTAATGAATACAGGAGAATGTACCTATGTACCTATAAGTAATAGAAAAACGTACATGTGTTAAAGAATATAAAGATCTTTGGTTTCAATTTGAAGACAGACGTGATTCTATGTACCTATGTAGCGTATTTTCGCCATGTGTCATAGATTGGGTTAATACGTGAATGAACATAGAATATTTAAAACAAATTGTCATGTTTTAAAAACATCACCTAGTTGTGACGGTATCGAAATGTTTTACTGTATCAAATATTGTACTACTGAATGTTTTTATTTAATTAATTTGTAAAAGTATTATTGGCGGCGGCAAAGATACTGCGGCGGCGATTAAAAGATACTGGGAGTATGAATTGTTTTCATTGTCCTTTCCATTCAGCATATATTCATTTATAAACTTATTGGTAGTCTTTAAGTACGTGTAAAAGAACTAACCGAGACACCGAAAACTGCTGTTCAAAACATACCAATTACACGGTTCCCATGTGGTTTAGTAAGGTCATTGTTCTGATCAAAAATACGTAAAAAGTGCTACAACCGAAACATAATGTTCACCGGGTCAGGACATGGGGAGAAGGCAGCGGTCACACAGTCGCAGGCCGCATAGGGCGCACCTTCAGCCGCGCCCATGACCCACATCGCACATCCGTATATCGGCCCGAAATCATGAACTGACGTAGAAAGTTTTTTACGTCATGTCTTTCCGCACTTGCAGTTTCTTTGCAAAAATTATTCTTCATAACATTATCGGTCCTTTTATTCCTTAACGCCTTTTTTTTTGAGGGTGGAAAGTCATACAATGACTTTTCTCGCCTTGGGCGAGGCGAGAGGGAGTGTCAGACTCTTACTGACTAAAAACCACCCCGTTCCTACTCCTGCTTTTCGAAACAGAGCCCCAATAAACCCGCTAATTATCCGCAGCTCCGGATGTCTCTTTCCGCACTTGCAGTTTCTTTGCAAAAATTATTCTTCATAACATTATCGTCCTTTTATTCCTTAAGCCTTAGTAAGCCGGGAGTGCAGATCTACGCGAGATGCAATGCTTATCTAACTTTAAGTAGTTTAAACTCCATTAACTAAGTTGCAAACTGGTCTCGTTGATCACAAAGATAAACTTTGATGTTCGATCAAATGAAATATTCGGGTATTTTACATAATTAAACATTGATTCGTTAATTCCTTATTTGTATTTTGTCTTGGTTTTCCATCAGGATAAAAATTATATTTGTTCTAATAAATAGACGTAATTTCCTGAATAGGGATTAACTTATTAGCCAGAAATATAAATTATGTCATGTTTCAATGCATACACATGACATCACAGCTGCGCACTCTTCTAAGTAATATTGTTGTATTAGTTTTATATTATCTGGCCAATATACGCATGACTTTATGGTAAACTTTAAAGGGTGCATTCCGAAACATATTGATCCGCGTGTCACGAACTTATGCACACGAGTAATGAGGTCATTTGACAACCGCGTTCAAGCATACCTTCGTTACAAGATTTTGCAACGTTTATCTATGAAGGTTTACTTTGTCCTGGCTCTTGTCCAACTAGGTTGGTGTTTTTGGATATTTTGCCTTAACGAAATGTCCGTTTGTGAAATTAAAATTATATTTGTGTAGCCTCAGGTCAGGGCAAAGGGAAAACTTGGGAAAACTGTTGTATAAATGAAAAGTTTCAGATTGAGGTTGGTGCAAAATTTCTACTAATTTTATCTGGATGGATCTACAGCTACACAGTAAATTAAAATTACGGTTTACTCAGGTACGTTAATAGAGAAAAGCTCTACTAATTTCGAGTCTCACTGCTCATGATGAAGAGTCCTCGACTCTTCATCATGATTAATGATAGGTACGAGTAAACCGTGATTTTTAATGAATTTAGCAGGCATCTAAACATACTACTATTGCTTAAAACCTTTGTTAAAGACAAAACAAAGTAATATAAATTATTATATGTATATGTGAAGGTATTTAAATATAGAAGTATATGGTGAGACCCATATTTGTCAATGTGCAGTTATGGTCAGCGTGATGGGCAGCTATGTGGCTTATATCCTCGGAGTTACGTGAGCTTCCGCTATGCAAAGTTCAAGTGTAATCCGTTGCATTGCGTTCTATAACGTGACTTATACCGCAACAGGCCTTTGTATAAACAAAATTTGTTTGAATATACAGAAAGGGATATATGATAAGATTGGATAGTTCAGTTTTCAGGCACAAGAACATTTCATGTTTATTCGTATTGTGGCTGAATTTCTTTACTTATCTAGTTCTTAGAGACGGTTTATTTAAAAACAGATGATTGCAAAGACGGACAATGCAAAAGGTCGTTTGGCTTATTTTAGGCCTTACCGCATGTAGCTCGTTAATACATAAATAAAGGATGACTGTGTTGCAAAAGTCCTTGTCCTTTCAGTCATTATAAACAACCCAAACAACGTAGGTAAACATACTTACTATCAAACACTATTTAACTGTGTTATTAAAAAGAGTTCAGTCTGTGTTATTAGGAGAGATTATACCCATTGCATCAACAGCCTTGTATCCAAATTAGCAGGTATCCTGGCTAGATTGAACAGCACCATTGTCAATTAGTGGGTTACCTATTTTTTTCATGGTCTCTCTATGAACTCGCCTGCATTTCCTGGAAGTCCTCAATTTATAGGCACTAGGCAGTCTGCGGCGCGTTAGCTGTGAATTTGCATGCAATGATTACAGATATTTAGAATGGCTATTACATTTTTATAGTTATATAGTACCTTTCTATCAGTATATCGCGTATGATTACAGTTTTTCGGTAATTAACAAAGATAAAGTACTTAAGTATTGCTTTTGAATTTTTACAATCGATTTAGATGCTCAAACAGATATGACACAGTCTACTTTTCGAGAAATGATTAGATTCATTTACGAAAATACTTTAAACTATTTAGTAATTTATTACCTGCTTAGCATTTAGCAATTAGAAATAATTTATGATTATCACAGTTTCAGATTGAAATGAGAACGATTAAAGCGCGATTACTACAAGATTTATTCACAGTAATTTCGCTTAAAATTCAATAATGTTAAGAAAATTTTGATGAGAAAGTATAAGTACCTACACATATATTTTACAATCTATTCATGTGTCTGCATGACTAACTTCGGTACCTCTATCACAAAAAACGAATGCTAATCGCTAAATCCTTGTTTGACGGCTCGAAATTCGCATTTGAGTCATCAAGTGATGATGTCACATTGTATCCTTCAAGTGTACGTGACGGTTTAGCGAGATCATTCACTCTCCACGATTACTTATACACGATGATTCCTTCGCGAAAATCATCGTGAAGACTTTTTTGAGAAATTTGTTGTGTACTAGCTAACCCGGTATCTTCGTACCGCCTCAAAGATTTTCCTGAACTTCCACAAATAATTTAAAACCAAAATTTGCCAAATCGGTCCAGCCGTTCTCGAGTTTTAGCGAGACTAACGAACAGCAATTGATTTTTATTTATAGAGATTGTTATTGTTGTTTTTCAAGATGAACTTTCCTTTACTTCGCCAGTTAAGTTATCATTTCCTTATGATACAAACTATGTCCAAACATCGGGCATTATTTTGGACCTCGTTTTATTAAAATGCCTGACACAAAAATCGGATCTAAAACCCCCTCACTACCAACAAGCAGTTAGTTTCTCGGCAGTTAACTGTAAACAAGTCTTTATAAATGACAATAGTACCTATGTACTACAAAGCTACCTAATCAACATGCAGTTATTTTACAATACCCAGCCACATACAGGAAGAATCTCATAAAATTCAGCTAATAGCTAATTATTGTAATGTAAACAGCAATAATATGTACAGCCTCAGTTTCCACGTACAATGATTCACATCAGCTTGTACATAAATAGCTTTAGCCATGTAAGTAAATAAGATTTACATACATGTATGTATGTTTTACAATACAAAGACTTAAGAAAAGTGTCGTCATCATTTACTGCTGGACTATGAGCATCGTCTACATAAGAGGTTTTGCCCGGAAAACCGTGTTGAACTCCTTATTAGACCCAAAATTAAATAACATTCGCATTTGTAACGCCTCTGGTGTTTCAAGTAACCATCTACTCGTTTGCCGGCTAATTCTATAAAAAAACCGGCCAAGTGCGAGTCGGACTCGCCCATGAAGGGTTCCGTAGCAGCAAGTAGATGACATAATATAAAAGTTGTAAAATAACTTGGTTTTACATAGTGTTTGTATGAACGACAAAGTTATATTTGCGGATTTTGAAAATGTTTTATTTCTTGAAAAATAATAATGATATCTCGTTCAAACCAATTTTCGTTAAAAGTCTCCATTGAAACCTACAGCATATATTTTGTTTAGTTTTCTCACTCTCTTATTTTAAAATTTAGAGGGGGGGGGGACACTCATTTTACCACTTTGGAAGCGTCTAACTTTCAAACGATTGATTTTGACGAAAAGTGGTTTTAGGAACCTTAATGTCTTTTTTAAAGACCTATCCATAGACACCCATCACGGATATGTAAGCTGAAAAAAATTTTTTTTGAATCAGTTCCATGTATGGAGTGCCCCCCTTTAATTTTTAAATTTATTAATTTTTATTCAAAACTCTAATAGCGGTTACCGAAATACACCATCTTACAAATTTTCAAGTATGTAGGCCGAACAGTTTCGGAAATGGCTGCGACATACGGATGGACGAATGGACGGACGGACAGACAGACATGTCGAATCTATAAGGGTTCCGTTTTTTGCCATTTGGCTATGGAACCCTAAAAATCAAATTCCAAAACTAAGGGAATTGTCAAAGCGTTACCAACAAAATTATAGATCGAATAAAGAGATTGTTTACTAGCCAGCCATCTATTTACTTATCTGTGAAAAAAATCTTAACCGTTTTTGCCCGACCCGGAGATCAAAGACAGAACCTCCAGTAAAGCAATAGCAATAATAAATCCTATTTTATTTCCCGTTCCTCATTTGAGCTTAGCGTTTGTATGGGAAAGTATGGTTTTTTAAGTCACATTTCCCATTATTGTGCATGCTATGGGAACTGAGTTGTATGCCAATAAGATGTCGGAATGGCAATGATTTGTAAGCGGGAGTCAATTTATTTTGTTTAAAAAAATGTTGCGCATACTATGTGTTAAGTTTATGAAATGTATAGAGCCGAAGATTATACAAGAAGGTACATATTATTTCTGCACTATAACTGTCGTGGATATCCTATAATAGTTAAGGCACAGCTTTCAGCATTAAATTAATTATATTGTTCAGTTTATTCACATAACTACTTGACGAGGTAACACTACTAGTTTCAAACTACTAGTTATGAACCCTTGATCTAGCTCGAAACTTGTTGATAAAATTAATTGTGTTGATTAATTCAGGTTCTATCATTTGTAGGCATATTTTTTATACGAACAGAACTTAACTTTTACTAACAATGATAATTTTACGTGTATCGTGACCGATGACTATGTACAAAAAGAGTCAACATACGATATTAAAATGAAAGAAATCACATACAACATACAATACATTCTAAACACTCCTTGTATAGTATCACAAATGGTTTAACCTCCAAAGAATAATTACAGTTCTTACGTATGTTGATACAATATACAACTGAATACATATTATAACTGAGTGAATCATACTATTTATTTGATCACAACTTTTGTTCTTTTATTATCACTACTATAATGAACTGTTTAACGATTTTACTATGAGGTTTAATAGAAGTAAAGAGTGTATTGTAAATGACTAATGTGTATGTATCTACTTCATAATCTTTGTAATTGTTTTGTTGAGAACTTTAAACTTATGAAAATCAGCTCGCTGCCTTTTCGATCGGAGAATAACAGGCAATATTACGAGTATTAGATCATTCAATTAGTGATTGGAATTTAGACTACGAATTTGATTTGTATTGGAGAAGTTCTGTAGTAGAAGAACATATGGGCTGACGATGATAATTATGATGATTCTCCGAGTACGTTATGAAGTTAAATTATATTATATACTTAAAGTTTTTATGGGATAGACCTCAAACTCAAACTCAAACTCAAACTCAAATCATTTATTGCATTCATGTGTACATTAAGATGATACATACCAGACCGGTAAATAAGCAGACGGATCACCTAATGTAAGCAATTGAAGTGCTATGAAATGTTATCTTCACCTACGTTGTAACAGAACGATTTCCTTTTATTTGTATGAATCAATCCTTTCGTAGTAAACTACTCAAAACAAAATAGGGCCCACTTCGAATTAGTCACAATTTCGGTTAATATATAATTATTTAAGTAGTTTTTAACAAAGTTATGCATTTAACCGTCAAGCTGACATGTTTAGGAGTGCCTTATCAATGTTTATTCCGACAGCATTCATGTTGTTTTCTAGAGGGTGGCTAAAAACTAAAGTATTGGAAAAAAACATCGATTGCACAAATTCACAGTCACTTATGTTTTCAGTCTATACTAAACGCTATTGTGGAACACTCGCGTTTTTAACGATTTTGATTGATTTCTGTATTCATTGTGAACACTATGCCTGGTTTTCGCCGACATATGGACATGGAAACCGCTGCAAGAGCGGTATTTTTGCTTCAGGAGGGACAGTCTCAGTGGTCTGTGGCTATGCAGCTCGGTGTATCACGAGGAGCTATCCGAAACGTTTGGGAACGGTTTCAGGAGACGGGAAGTGTAGCCAGGAGACCTGGGACAGGAAGAATTCGGTCTACAACTGCCCAGGAAGATCGATACCTACGATTGACTGCGCGCCGGGAGCGTACTGTAACCGCTCGTACCTTACAAACTCGACTACGGCAATCTACAGGACCGAGGGTCAGCGATCAAACCATTTGGAATCGGCTTCATGAAGATGGACAATGCTTCAGAGTACGAGCTATTCGACTGAAACTGACGAGGGCTCATCGTGCGGCACGTTTAAGGTACGCTCGCGAGCATTTGGAATGGACCATGGACAACTGGAAGAATGTGCTTTTTACTGACGAGTGTAAAGTGAAGTTTTTCAGTGTCGATAGACGGGTACGCGTGTGGAGAAGAGAAGGGGAACGTTTTTCTGAACCCTGCATTCATGGAACAGACCGTTTTGGGGGTCCCAGTGTTATGATATGGGGTGGAATTAGCTTATATGCCAAAACAGAGCCTGTAATTCTAAATGAAGGTACCGTAACCGCCTCCAGTTACATCGAGCAAGTAGTCCGGCCTCATGTCATCCCATTTTCACAAAGATTGGGCAATAACTTTGTCTTTATGCATGATAAAGCTCGTGCACACACAGCTCGTCTAACACAAAGAGCACTCTCTGAAGCCAATATCACCATCTTACCATGGCCGGCCATGAGTCCCGACCTCAACCCTATTGAACATTTATGGGATCAGCTCAAAAGACGCCTCAAAGAAAATTACAGTAATGTGAAAAGCCAGCAGGAACTCATAAACACCCTGAAACTCTGTTGGGAACAAATACCGGAAGAAACCGTGACGCACTTGATTGAAAGTGTCCGAGATAGGCTCAGAGAGTGCATACGGAGCAGAGGAGGGCCCACTCGTTATAAACAAATAACAAACTCCATACTTTTCCCCAGAATAGTAGTGCTTTACAAGATTATGTTCTTCCCTTATTTTTTGTAAATTTGCCTTAAAAGTGTAATTTATTGATTAAATAAACAAAATAAACCAAAGTTTCTATTGTTTCTGTTTTACAGTATTCCTGAAAGCCCATTTGAAACTTGTACATTCATAAAAACTGAATTTTTCGGTTCAATTTTAAGTTAGAGCAAAAAAACATGGTGGGCCCTATTTAGTTTTGAGTAGTTTATTTTAAGGACATGCACATATGTGTGTTAAAAAACGTTACATATCTTTATCGCATTGATTACCCAATCGTAGTACATAATACGTGCTTCATCGCTCGCTATAAAATATGTGGTAATCTTTTTAGTAGATATGTAATTGTTATGTTACTAAATTCATTTTTAATTATTTGATGACGAATAATGGATGGAATCAGTTAGTTAAATTTTGCTGGTTTGCACAAAAATCGGGACTTTATTGATGTTTGAAGCTACCATATTTTTAAAAACTTTTTATACGGTGGGAAAATCATACAATGACTTTTCCCGGCTTGGGCGAGGCGAAAGGGAGTGTCAGACTCTTACTGAATAAAAACCACCCGCTAGGCAGTCCGAAGCTCCGGGTACTTTAACCACTGGAGTAACGAAATAGGTTTATTTTTAAACTAAGTATACTTTTCGCAATGCTTTGATGTTTGTTTGACACATTTTGTTTAATGTTTATGTTATCTTACATTAATAAAGTATTCCGATAACTGTACCTACGCCTTCACAGTGTTAATCCTACGTGTGCGATGATTAATTCAGTTTCGATAAAACAAACTGTGTTTAATGGCTTCCTCTGACTGTTGATTAACATTCGTATAGGTCAACTGCTAAGTGCTATGACAATTTATTACAACAGAGTTCTAAGATTAGGATCTTTAAGTCTTAGTGTATATCTGTTATCGATCAAATATTTGATAGATCTCTTTTTCCTAAGTAGCACTATACAAAATTGATGATCCAGATTAGACTGAATTTTATGGTTGGTAATTTTTTATGGTGTAAGCCGGTAAACCTGATAGTAAGCAATCGCTGCCGCCCATGGACTCCCGAAACACCAGAGGCGTTACAACTGCGTTGCCGGCCTTTTGGGGGTTAGCAATTAAGGATTGTTGGTCGTTATTGGTTTTCTGTGAGGCCGAAACTAGTTTCATGGCTCTCCCACACTTATGTCAGTATTTTACAACTATCTTCTATAACCAAACTTTACAACTTGAAATAAACAAGCTACATACATAATATGAAATATCACACGTACTTACACAGTATGTACAAAGGTACCTATTGAGCTGGCATTGAATAGCATGCCCTCGCAGACATCTACGGCTATCTGACTCACAGGGTCAGCGCAGATACAATGGCTTTCTTTATTTCTCTCTTGATATACAGGGTGACTTTGAATTCGACGTATTCCTCTCGGGAGGTGATAATACAACAAATTTCCTACAAAATTAGCCCTGAGGTCCTTGGGCGGAAAGTGGCTAGTTTCTGAGATATTCAACATTTTTGGTTTTGGTAAAAAAATCCCGAATTGATTACAAAAACATCAATAAATAAAAAACTACTGGTTGGATTTTAGTAGTTTTAGTTTTAATCAGTTGCCAATACATCAGTTATCATTTATAAATACTAATAATGGCACAAATATCATTCGTTTTAAAATAGCAAGTAATTTCCTATCAAATTTTGTTTTGTGTCACTAATTTGGTCGATAGAAAACTAGATTTATTTAAAAAAATATATATGACACTAAGCGTACAAACTATTAGAAAAACTTCCTTGGTTTATTAGCTACCCAGAAACATAAAATAATTACAACATTCTCAAAAATTAATGAATTAATTGATGATAAGTAGAGTGTAAAGAGAAAAGGGCAATTTCAAAAACATCTTTATTTGCAAAAATTTGTTCAAAGTAACCTTCCCTAAGACGAATACGTGCCCGAACACGCTTCCTTATCTCTACGACGGTCACTCTTGGACTGAATATGCGTCTTATTTCGTCATTATCTTCAAATACGTTTTGGAGAAGAATTTCGATACACGGCCTATTCCGTCTGTATAAACAAGGGACTTTATGTAAAAATCAACCGGCGTTAGGTTCTGGTCATTGTGCATGCCATGTAGTCATGTAGTGAGACCGCCCTGTCAATATAACACTTGGGAACCGAGACATCCTACTATTGCCGCACAGTAGATCGATAGTGCTCTGATCAAACTATCACAATATCCATTATTAGTCCCAAAAAAGTCAACGAAATCTAAAAAAGCAAAACCAACAAGTCCACGGATACGGTTTTGATTCAAATGTTTGGATAGGTATCATTAATAATGACTTGATTGGGCTCTAATTTTTACCCAATAATTTAAATGGTGAGAATTAAGATATTTTTTTAAGGAATGAGCTAGGGTCATTGTTTTATATTTAAATTTAGAAACAAGATTATGAGTTTATTCGAACACGACGATTGTTTAGTGCACTATCGAACTACTGTGCGGCAGTGGTTGGATACATCGGTTTTCAGGTGTTGGATTGACAGGGCGGTCCCACTACATGACTACATGGCATGCACAATGACCAGAACCTAACGCCGGTTGATTTTTACATAAAGTCCCTTGTTTATACAGACGGAATAGGCTATGTATCGAAATTCTTCTCCAAAACGTATTTGAAGATAATGACGAAATTAGACGCATATTCAGTCCAAGAGTGACCGTCATAGAGATAAGGAAGCGTGTTCGGGCATGTATTCGTCGTAGGGAAGGTTACTTTGAACATTTTTTTGCAAAAAAAGATGTTTTTGAAATTGCCCTTTTCTCTTTACACTCTACTTATCATCAATTAATTCATTAATTTTTGAGAATGTTGTAAATAATTTTATGTTTCTGGGTAGCTAATAAACCAAGGAAGTTTTTCTAATAGTTTGTACGCTTAGTGTCATATATATTTTTTTAAATAAATCTAGTTTTCTATCGACCAAATTAGTGACACAAAACAAAATTTGATAGGAAATTACTTGCTATTTTAAAACGAATGATATTTGTGTCATTATTAGTATTTATAAATGATAACTGATGTATTGGCAACTGATTAAAACTAAAACTACTAAAATCCAACCAGTAGTTTTTTATTTATTGATGTTTTTGTAATCAATTCGGGATTTTTTTACCAAAACCAAAAATGTTGAATATCTCAGAAACTAGCCACTTTCCGCCCAAGGACCTCAGGGCTAATTTTGTAGGAAATTTGTTGTATTATCACCTCCCGAGAGGAATACGTCGAATTCAAAGTCACCCTGTATAATATAATAAAGCTGGTTTTAATGTGGCAGAAACCGACGGCGGAGGTGAGAGGACGAGCTTTATTGTGGTTAAAACATTTATTTTTAAGCATAGGTATGTCTAGATATTCTTTAAACCAACCGGGCCATTTACAATAGTAAATATGAAGTTACAAATTAGGAACTTTATTTACATTTGGGAATCGCAAATAAAATGAGTTTTCTGACTCCCAACATTATAGGAGAGAAAGAAGAAATATATAAAAACGATTTCGCTTAACTGAACCATCAAAGAAATCAAAGCTAAAAAAGAAATCTTCACAAATTCCAAATATAGACGTTTATCTTAATAAACATTCACTAATACCAACTTTGATCTTACGATCCGGACCAGAAACAGATGATGCACTCCACAACTAAAATAATAATAATATAATCAAACGAATCGTAATAAAAATAAGCACATGCAAAGCCGTTATATTTCAACTAAGGTCACTGAGTTCATACACCCAAACGTTACTAAGAACCTTAACCGAAACAAATACGGTTTACTATAGAATATTTGTAAAGAAGCTATAAATATGAGGCATATAGATACACTTAGTGAGAAAAACAGCATTAATGGTCCAATACACGTAGATAAGCGTTCAAGAGAATTCAGTAAGTTTTGACGAACACGGAGAAAAACGAGGCATTAATATCAAGAAAAGAAAACGGTTTAACATATTCCTAATATACCAAAAAATACCCTAAGGCTTTACGACAGAGTTGAAAATAATGTAAAAATGTAAATCCAGCCATAATAGTTTCAATATTCGTTTCGCCATGGCTCTTCCTCGTGGGTGGGAAAACACAGTTAGTTATGCCGTGTAGTGGTAGATCCATTTAGATTTCCTGGTCACACCAACGCTAGCGATGAAACGTTTTATTAACCTTTTCCCTATAACTTAAAATCTTTGATTCCACCTCAAACCAACATGTCATGGTCAAAACAATACTATTCATAGCTTACTATTTGTAGTTTATTGGCCACACCATTAATACTGATTGGAACAGACTTTATGTAGACATCTTGTTAATACTAAATTGGAGAAAACTTCTAAATAATGAGACATTTTCGCAAGCTGTTATTGTTATCGCCAATTTTCACTTGGATCATGGTAAGACAAGAAAATTAAAACTACTACCTACCTAATGTCAAGCAATAACAACATATCTATTTAAAAATAATGTTAGCGACTTGATAATGAACCCAGAAAATAAAGACCATTACAAAACTCGTTCCAACGTTATATCCATATCAATAGTCTCAAACATGACAGTTAAACAAATAGAATTGATGGAGAAAGTAACAGAAGTTGTACTGATCAAATAAGATAGAAAGATATCAATCTAATCTGTTTGGATAACGGCAGATTACAAGCTCACGCCCATAAAAATCAATGACCAATTAGAAACACCAATAAGACGAAATCAAAAGGATTCGTTCCGCAAATAATGGGAGAGGAAACAAATTTATTAAGCTTGTTTGCAATATTTCAAAACACAATTGCCAAAGCATTGATTTAAAATGCAAGATTTGAACTAATCTTTTCATCTAGAATGTACAAATGACCGAATTTGGTAACTCTGTTTTGGTCATAGGTCGATATTTTGAAACTAGTATTTTAGAATGTGAATTTAAGCCGGATTACAGGTGAAAGAAATCCATTTATGGAATAGAATGACGTCCAAAGGAAGGAAAAAGTGTGTCATATAAGAAAAGTTTAATAAATAAATTTTGAAGAACGTAGAGAATGTCACATTTATAACTAAGTTTTGACTCAACTTCCTGTCTTACTAAATCTTTATTTTTACACGGAACTTGTTCTTTCTGATGTCACTCAAAAATGTCGTGTTTATACCGACGTGGTTCATTCATCCTACCGTTTTTAGCATCAGTCTTAATTTATACTGTTGTTTTGGTTATACTTATTACGACCATATATTTATTTCTTCTTCTATCTGTAACATTTTGGCCCTATCTTCGAGAAAAATACTTGAATTTAGTAATTATCCTATGTCATAGTTCTCACCTAGGTCATAGGTATCTAAGGTGTAGGTTTCCCAATAATGTAATTAATATTTCGAATTAAATTTTTCCAGTTACAATCGACCGTAACAATACTTAGAACCCTTGCCAGTATTAGTAACAATGACATCGTAGCACGAACGTTATGACATCAGTAATTAAAATATTTACATTATCAAACAAACATGTGAATCACAAACGTATATTCTAGCCTCAATAGATGTGATCGAGACTTTAAAATGTTTGTTACAAATTAATTAAAAGCTTATAATGTTTCCTTTGTCTATCTTTATCATCGACCTCCACTGGACCATCGACTTTCCACCTTTACGGGACATAGACCTTTCCAATAACATTGAACTTGACTTCATTCCTTGGCATCCAACCATTGTCAGCCACCCATAATATGTCCTTTATAAAATTTTAGCAATTTGCGATAAGAAAATGAGTAGCAGAATCGAGATCAGCAGCGTACTATTGAAGAAGCCCGTGTCTAGCAGTGGATGGAAACGGCCTGATGATAATAAAGACAAGAAAACACTCAAATTTTTAAACATTTTAATAATTATAAGCATGTATAAATAATGATGCACAATTTCAAGTCGTCATCCCACAAATTTCAAAAACCTACGGAAAATAAGCGAATTTCAAGGAAAAAATATTATTCATTCCCTGTAAGTTATAACAAATGTGGTAGAAAAACCCAATTGGTTACTAACCTAGACAATTCACGGCATTAGAATTTTAGCCAGGTCAATATGGATGACGATACTGCATAGTCATTTATATTAAGAGTCGCCTGAATATCCGCAACACCGCGCGTCATAGAAACTACTGTTGTTATTGAAATTGAGACAAAAGGAGCATTGCTTCTATAGAAGTAAAGTCTTTTTGATGATAATGTGGATGAGTTTACGTCAATCTTGTTGGTTCGATGACTTTATATATGGCGTAAGAAATGATTTGCATCTGACGATTCTCAATTGGGATAATTTTTAGTTTAAAGACTTAATTAAAATAATAATAATGGGGATGACCCATTAAGCAGAATGTAAATAAAAAAGTAATAAAAGAAATAAGTGCAATTGTCATTTGTTATTTTTGAATAGATAATATTTTTTTCTAATGTGTGGATTGTGTGGAATTACTTAATATCTCATACTAAATAAACTATTACAAAAATACTTCTGTTGCCTTTACGCTAGATCAAATAAATCTTCAGTGACTATTAAAAATAATCAAATATCAGACACTAGAATATTTCTGCAATCTCATTTCGCGATAGCCAAAATTATCAACGGTTCACTTATTCGAATCGTGAGTAGTCTGAAAAAGTTCAAAGTCAATGACCGCTAAAAAAGTGCACGACTCACCTTGCTCAAACCGAAACTTGCTTACTCCAAAACATTCGACAGCCCACGGTGCATCACAACACGAGAATAACCTACAATAACACCTTATAACATGTGCTATCGATTTATTTATCACTCTTATCTACAACACATCAATCAATGGCCTCCACACACCAAAAAAATTATCTAATATTTTTTCTAATAAAAATTTTCACATGTCACTTTTCCCGCCGAATGCCGTTTTATTTTTCTAAACGACTTCGAAGTTTAAAAAGTTTTGTTTCGTTAACGGCCAGCGTTATGTCGCCGGGCATGAAGTCTCCGCGGGAGTTGGCGCTGTACTGAACTGCGGCGGCCCGGTCAAGTGAGAGCGCACATTGTGTCATCAGTTCTTGCCGTGTTCCAGCTAAGCACACATGTGTGGGTGGATAAATAAATACTTGTTACTTCTGGAGATTGGTCTGATACTTGATAAGGTGCTATGACTTCAACAATGAATCTAGTAGGTTTTTCCCAATCGATAAATGTTGGATCCATTTCTATTAAGAATATTATTCCAAAGCAAATATTTTGGTTTCGCTGAAAAAACTTTTAGGAAATTATTTCTCCGCAAATTAGTATACTAACATTTGCATTCTTCAGAAGTTTAAGTAGAAAAATCATATTATCTTGTATTATTTCCCTCAGTTATTTAATGACCCTATTTTTTCAAAACCTTTACCAGCCAAGAGGTGGTCTTGAAAATTAATCGCATGATTAAAAAAAAACAGTTGAATGTTATCATGCTAGTGTTTATATTTACCTAACCATTAATTCTAAACATGGTCTAATTCTTAGTGCCTACAAACTGCGATAAAATAATAATATTGATATAATAAGATAGACACCTGTTCCATTATGATGACTAATAGAATAATCCAAAGGAAAATGTTGTATCGTAAGTGACCCGGTTGTGGCCACTTTAAGAATTTTGTCGACTTTGAGGCTTTCTTAACTTATAGTTTTAGTTATCACGAACATATTTCTTATAAAAAGTCATTTAACATGTATTAACCTTGCCTAAGAAGACCCTTTTTTTAAGAACGTCCAATAGAAAAATAACTGTATACGAAAGAAAAAAAAAGGGAGTTTGTGCCATTTTTGGCCAGATTCGTGCCATTTGTGGCCACGGTCGTGTGCCAGTTCTGGCCATCAAAAAATACAATAAAAGTAATCAACATTTATAAATTAAAATGGACATTTTACAAACAATGGTTTTTATTTAGTTTGGAAAATATGAAATATTATTACTTCACTTGAATTTAACTTACAAATAAGGAGATCAACATTTATATGACGTTGGTAAAAGCTGCAAAGTAAACTGACCTCCCCTTTGTGTGAAGGCAATTTATTGCATCTCTGAAAATGAAAAATATTTATTTATTGATATGTAAAGCCAAGGAAAAAAAGCCACGATAAAATAAAGGGGAAGAAGTCGGGTGTCTATGTACATACATTAGTTTTGGCCAGCCATGTGGCCAAAGATGGAGAAATTCATAATTTTGTCTCCATTAGTGGCCACCTTCTAATAACCGCACTTCAGAAACATATGGCGACAAAATAACTTTATTTTCACTTAGACAATATATTCTTCATGTAGTATTAACCTAAACATCCAAACAATAAGCAAAGATTTAAAAAATAAAAACCAAATCCTCACCCGCTCGCCTTAGCCTTTTTGTTAAGATCTTAACAATTTCACCCTCAACTAAAAATAATGACTTGTTGCATCGAAGTGAAGTTTGACACATCAAAGCTGCCAACGGTATCAGTGTCTCCAATATTCAATATTTTAAATACTGTACATAACAGAGTAATTAATTTGTCCATGCCTTAGTTATAAATATTTGAAGGTCCAAATGGCCACAAAGGGGTCGGTGGCCACAACCGGGTCACTTGCCCTATAACTCGAACATTTGAAAGAGAAATGGAATATTGGTTTGGAATATCGGTCGATCATGATAAATGGGATAATCTCAGTGATGATATTATATAGAGGTAAACTTTAATTTATTCTTAAAATGTAGCAGTAGATAACAAAGACATAAGGCAGAAAAGAAATTTTGACTGCACGGTTGGCGTGGTGGCTAGGCAACCGGCTGCCGCGCAGCGTGTAGCGGGTTCGATTCCCGCATGGAGCTCGCACGGACTCTTTGTGTGATCCACAAATTATTGTTTCGGGTCTGGGTGTCATATTATGTATGTGAAATTGTATTTTAAACGCACTCACGACACAGGAGAACTTCTTAGTCTGGAGCAAGGTTTAAAAAAAGAAGAAAATGTACAAATATTCCCAGCTGAGGAATTTCCTATCAGTTAGAGATGTATGTAAGACGTAAGTATGTAGTTATCACATTCTCCCTTATCATTAGATTATCCTTTCACAGCACTTAAGATAAAAGATCAAACATTTTTGTGTAGAAAGACCTAGAGATAGAACATCGTCATTTTTAGCACTACCTAGCGAACACAATGAGACACAAGATTGTGTTCATTTGAGCTATACATTCTACAAACTTAATGATACAGTTGAGCTATAGAAATTCCAACCTTATTAGAATGTAATAAAAGTCTGCCCTGCTATTGTCAGCAATAGCGCACGGGTTTGTATATTCGTCAGTTTGATATCTCTGTATAGTAAACTCATTATTGTTATTTTCTTATACAGGGTGTCCCTGAAATCGACGTCCAACGGGCACTAGATGATCGGCAAGGTTCCAACTGTTATCAGAAAAATATAAAAAAAATTCTAAGTCCTACAGTTTTTAAATTACAGTGACTTATGTGTTATACACGAAAAAGTACACCCTGTGCCAGTCTTTTGACTCTTGTTGCTACAAATCTTTATTTTTTCTTCTGCAGTCTTCCTTACATTATCCTGAATAGTGCTCCAGTAATATGGAATCACAAATTCTTAGCCAACTGCCTTAGATTGGAAAACATTGTTAGTTTTAGAGGAACCAAATACTCTGAATAAAATTTTCACCTTACTTTAAGTGACTGTACTGAATAAATTATGTATGGCGCTAGTAGTGGCAAATTTCACCAAAGTTGGCGCATTTAATAAGGATTATAAAATGGTATAGCACTTTGCAAATTATTTCTTAAATTCGACACAAAAAAAGATTTTTCAACGAAACTCCGTTTCGATGAATTTATTTGAACTTACTAATATTTCTTCTAGTGTACTCAAATCATACGTTACAACCTCGTATGCACTAGACAACACTTTGCACGCGATTTGTTATCATCATGTTGAAAATCAGCGAGGATCTCTTGTCAAACAACATTGTCTGTCTACTCATGATTTCGCTTGCAGCATTCGTCGGCAATATTACTAGACTTACTAGAGGAACTGATGTTGTGTATCATGTTTCACTAAATAATATTGAATGATTGCAATATGATGTTCATAGTGCATCAAACACATTATCCAATGTCTAGTAAAATCAAAAGGAACGGACGCGGCAGATTCATGTACACAGCGTATCGACGCACATTACGCACGATTACTAGTCATATCCACATCAAAAAAAAAAAAAAAGAAATGGGTGAATCCTCTGATTAAGTTACGTGTTCATGCCTTGTGATCAAATGCGGTATGAAGCATCAAATATTCTTTAGTTTGTCGAGAAAGAGTTACTTGCACCGTTACAAGGAATTGTAGGTAAAGCAAAAAATAAATAATCAACACGGCGCAAAAAAGCCAGTGCTCAGCTAAAATGCCGAAGCCCGGGTACGATGGCTCGAGATGCACAACACCAGTTCGTCTAGCGATAATATTGCCGACGAATGCTGCAAGCGAAATCACGGGTAAACAGACAATGTTGTTTGACAAGAGATCCTCGCTGATTTTCAACATGATGATAACAAATAGCGTGCAAAGTGCTGTCTAGTGCATACGAGGTTATAACGTATGATTTGAGTACACTAGAAGAATTTTTAGTAAGTTCAAATAAATTCATCGAAACGGAGTTTCGTTGAAAAATCTTTTTTTGTGTCGAATTTAAGAAATAATGTGCAAAGTGCTATACCATTTTATAATCCTTATTAAATGCGCCAACTTTGGTGAAATTTGCCACTACTAGCCCCATACATAATTTATTCAGTACAGTCACTTAAAGTAAGGTGAAAATTTTATTCAGAGTATTTGGTTCCTCTAAAACTAACAATGTTTTCCAATCTAAAGCAGTTGGCTAAGAATTTATGATTCCATATTACTGGAGCACTATTCAGGATAATGTAAGGAAGACTGCAGATGAAAAAATTAAGATTTGTAGCAACAAGAGTCAAAAGACTGGCACAGGGTGTACTTTTTCGTGGAAAACACATAACTCACTATAATTTAAAAACTGTTCGATGTAGATTTTTTTATATTTTTCTGATAACAGTTGGAACCTTGCCGATCATCTAGTGCCCGTTGGACGTCGACTTCAGGGACACCCTGTATAACTTACCTAATATAATGACATTTCTAAGAAGGTCAGATCAAACTTATATTTTTGACTTTGACTTTAACTACTAAACGGATTTTGATGATACCAATTTCATAACAGACAGGGTATGAACTGACTTGGGTGATAGGATACTTTTTATCTCACGGGAACATGTAAAATATCGATCGAATAAAATTAGCGTGTAAATACTAACATTAGAATATATTGATTTTGTTTGCCTTAATACTATATAAGTCTAGATAGTGTAAACATTAGTACCTGTCTTCTAAGCAACTCTTTTTTGATCGCGATAGAAATTTCTCATGCAGCTCCTTTATTTAAGGAGGACCAAGGGATCAGACTTATACCTATTGACGAAGCGACTGAATTTTACATGTAGCTAATCTACATACTGTCTAGAAGGTTTTAACGTTCAGATAATTGATATTGTACTATGTACTCTAATATTATTCACCTAGATTTCATATGAACGAACGATTTTTCAATAAAAAATGTGTTTGAAGCGTTGAATAAAGAGTATTTACTATTATTCGCTTATCTCAATAAGAAGTGTGTTTGTGTATCCCTTGAAAATACATTGAATATTGGTCATGTGCTTCTACACCAATGAAATGGTCATCATCATATCAATCATAATTGTATTAGCGTCACGACGAGTAATATTATGTAAATCACCTTTTCATTATCTTTGCGCCTCATTAGTTATCATTTATCTAACGAAATTAAGATTAGATTCCATGATATCCAGAATTTAGGTGCTGATTAACATTTTATGGAGCGTTTAATAAGAATATTTTTATTGCTACAATTTATACCAAGTATTAGTAGGTATATATTAGTTTTATAACTGCATATTAATTATGAAAGTAAAATCTTCATTGAAATGATTCGATGCTTCAATTTTTGTGCATAAATGTCGGATTGAAGATGGCGTTCCGCAAGGCACTATAATAGGGCCATTCAATTTTGAGAGACAAATCAGCATTGTCTTTTAATTACAATTGCATCTTAATTCTACATTGTACTTTAAAGAGAGAAAGTAAATTAGAACCATTGTCTTTTTACTTTTAAAATATTTTAATCTCGAACAATCATGAAGATGCCAGGCTTGAAGACAATCGCCGAAAATTTAAAAGCAAGTATGAACCGAAATTAGTACTTTGCCAGCCTTTTACAATAAATATGGAAAACAATGGGACTTTTAAATACGCGATACATTTAAAAGATTATGAGAGGCGTGCTTTGTGTCGTCTTCAACAAAATTATCTTCTTTTTACTCCATATTTTACGTCAGTACGTCGAGACTTAACATTAATGATATTGACAGCAGAATGCTATGACGGAGGGCTTATTGTTTTCAAATTCCTTTCCAAAATATTTATGTTAACCGAAATCTTATCGAATAATCTATGTTTATAGTAAACTTGTTACATAGGTACTTATAATTTAACGAAATACGATACAAATCAAAATTAATATTGAAATCAGACACATGTCGAATCTAATCGTAAATTAATGAACAAGCGGGCTACTGTTTACGAACGACGCCGTGTAATGTGGTAGCCCCAATGAGCCAATACGAGATATTACCAGTCGCCAATTAATATAAATTGATGACATTTTAAAGTTGTGTTGTAGCGATTGAATGCGTGCGCGCATATCAACTCCGTTTCTTGTCTTACGTCATGTCAAACGTTGATTTGTACAATGAAAGAGTAGGCAATGTGTGCTATTGTATGAGCTTTTGTAATTAGGTACTTTCTACTATGCTATTATTGAACTGTTACTGAAAATATAAAATTTGGAAAATTGAAAAGCTCTCTATAGTATTTCAACGTCCAACTAAGTCTCAACCCTAAGCTTGTAGTCGACAATATTACAGTGGTAGTCGAGATATAGAGATTTTCTGACTGATATCAAGATTTCTGACTGAATTTTCTGACCAGGCATTTAGGATTCGTACAATGTATAGGTACCGTAGTGAAAATTTTCTACTCGTAATGAATACGGTTTTGATAGATCCTGTGTAAATGATAGTAGACAACGCAGGCTATAGGCATACAATTGAAGTTGTAGTAGCGAGTGATTATAGCATCAACAATGCTGATCTACAAATGTCTAGCCAATAATGATGTGCAAATAATCGTAACGAAATCGACTATAGTATACATAGATAAAACAGGTACTATCGAAAGAATTGCAATGAGACCTTGAAATGATGATAGCAACGATACGATAGCAACACCAGTGTAGCGACTGGCGACATAATTATGTATTCACACTACAAAGCACACTGAGTCAACATAATATAATATAATCGAAAGATAGTCTCGATAACTGACGATACTTACATTTTTTAGTAAAACGCACTCCAAATAATTTATCGCTTACGTAAACACATTTATAACGTGATAATGAACGTCTTTCGTGATAAAATGTATAATTCTATGATTTGAAACGGATCCTTCAAGGTTTGATGAGAAATTAGTAAAATTTTTTTGGAGTTATCACGTTTTTGGTGGGTCCTTGGTGGGTTTTGAACGATGAATTTTCACCGATTTCGAGATCCTAATGTTCATAGACTAGATATAACTTAGATTTTCTCACTCTTATTTCTGATAAGCTTTAGAATTGCAGTAGGTATACAAATTTAATCGTGAAATGGTACTTACTCATTCATGTTCTTCAACATGGCAGCCTGTTCGTGGTCGGAGACGACCTTCAGCAAGTCCCTCTTCAGCTCGACGCCAGAGTTAGACTCCGGTTCCTGCGAGTCCGCGACCTGATCCACCACATTCACAGATTCCGACATCGTTACTAGATACGCGAGCTACCGCAACCTATTCCAACATACAATTTAAAATGTTTTTGGCATCTATTTCAAGATTTTCTGCGTAAATTATTGCTACCTTTTTAATTAGAAAAAGTGCAATAATTTATGCGAGAAAATGCAACTTGTAAAAAAAATAGTTTTTTTTTTAAATCTAATGCCAAAACCAATTTAAATTCATTACGTTCACACTCGCGGCTTTACTAGTAATCGCACTTCTATATTTTCCGAATTTTGAAGTTAAATTGGTAATAATAATTATTTGAAAATAATATTTAAGTTAGTATATTTCCTTACAAGAATCCGATGCCAAGTGGCCGATCGTCGGCCACTTATCAGATATAAAAAATAATCCTTTTATCATATCAAGTGAAGTTAATTGTTTCAATCAATAAGTAGGTAATTTACAGTCACATTCCTGCTAAGTACCTATGTGTGTTGCGATAATAGTGATAACTTGTCGCTTGCAACACTTTATTTTGTGTTCAATATTTAAATTCATAGATTCTCGTGTTTTGAAAACGTTTCAGTAGTACGTAGGTACTGTAAATTAATGAAATTTCGAAAATATTTTGAAAAACAAAAACCATTAAGGAAATAAAGAGGCTAACCTACAATATTATAAAAAATTAAGAGCCTATCTAACTATGATTCAACTTCTAACTGAATAAAAAAACCTTTAGGTGTGGGAGACCCATGCTTCAATACGAATCGATCTCGACCGGAGTGATACTACGGCCTCACAGAAAACCGACGTGAAATAACGCTTCCGTTATGTTTCGTTGTGAGAGTTAGGTTACCGGAGGCTCAATTACCCCCCTTCCCAATCTTCCCAGTCGTCGACTCCCAAACAATCCTTAAATTCCTAATCCCCAAAAAGCCGGCGACACACTTGTAACGTCTGTAGTGTTTCGGGTGCTCACAGACGGCGGCTGTTGCTTATCTTCAGGCGATCCGTCTGCTTGTTTACCGGCTTATATCTAAAAAAAACCTATTTTCTTGTAACACTTTCACGGGAATCATAACTGCCAAAAAGTAGCATGAGAGGCTGAACTCTATTTAAGAAAACACTGGCTATACTTCGGGCTACCTCTTCTAGTGATGTGGGTGTCAGCAGGCAACACTGACTTCGCCTATACTATCAGGTGATCCGTCTGCTCGTTACTACCATTATCCAATAAAAACCTCATAATTGTGAATTATGACTTATTTTTACGGTGACACTTCGCCATTGATTTCCTAAGGCTCTTAAGAGAATTAAAATGACTTTGTCACTACGGACAAAGTACCTAAATGTTATTATACACACCTATATGTAACTCTTTATTTCTTCTTCGTAGTCGTTACACTCTTGGCAGAGTGGTCGCAGCCATCATGTAGGCGTGGTGGCAAGCTTAACAATTCGTCGCCACTCCTCGCGCGCTGCAGCCTTTCTCGTGCATTGTTAAATTGGATCATTGAATGCAGTTTTAATTTGATCCGTCCATCATATCGGTGACCTGCCACACGCTCTTGTGCCTTCATCTTATTTTGTTTACACTTCTACTTATAACATACGGTGGTGGACTTAATGCCGGGTGGCATTCTCTAACAGATTCTGATGATGAGATATGTTTTTAGAGTAAGTTCGATAGATTGGATATTGTTTACTATTAAGTTTTGTTATAACTTTACCCAGTTAATATTTCGGAGTGTCAGATAACCCTTTAGTTTCGATGGCCATTATATGATTATATCAATGACTAACGTGACTGATATCCAAGGACCGGAAATACTATCAGCTGATTAAACACCAAGAAGCCTTGAATTCAGTCTAGGTTTTTAAATATGACTACAAAATTACCTACCTACAGGTTCCATCATTTAAAGCGGATGATCTCTTATTAATTCTCTGATTAATTGGAAAATCGACGATTATGTACTGTGTAAATGTCAAAACGAAAATATTTTTAAAAATAAAATTATTTTTCTAATACAACGCCATCTGTTACGGAATGGAGTAACTATGAATAAACTTAGGTCATTTCGGTTTATAGTTGAACTACATTAGTTCTACTATTCGTCAACAGGTGGCGTTGGTAGGGTGATCGCTGAAACGAATGCTAGGCGTATGGTACTGAAAGAGATTATAGCGATAACATTTTATATTCTTTCTTTATTTCTTGTTAATTGAATTATTGTATTAATTTTAGGAAAGCTTGAGTTATCATTACAATAAATATTATTGACAATTCCCAAAATGTTAAATCGTATATATCGATCACAAGACATACATAGCTCAATTCATCAGCAGTAGTGTTCACGAACACAACCAATAAAAAAATCAAAGTAAACATTCTTTTGATTTCCTCGTCTCATTCTTGCTTTTTGGAACTTGGCCGTACAGTACGGAGTCTGAATTAGTGCCTGGTGTGATATAGACTCGCCCATTATGTCGTAAAACTCGAAACATATCAGACTTTTACTAAAACCTACCCCGTACTTACTCTCCGGACTGCTGCGGACTACGTCGCCGCTCCGTAGACGTAATGCCAAGTTAGGTTATCTTTAAAAGGCACACAAAATAAAACAAAACCCACAATAAAAATACTTTATTACTTCAAACTTTATCAATACTTAGAATAATTACGAGCTAATTGTGGGAATGCACGCTAACGCTGACACTATCGCTGAAGCTATAGCTAATGCTTACGCTAACGTCAGAGTTTGTGTCAGGCCGTAGGTCAGTGTCAGAGTGCGACAACCTGACACAGGGGAGATTGATGACACATGACACGTTGGTACAAACATCGTGGAAAATGCTTTGTAGAGAGTTTCCAAGGCTGACTTAATTGGAAATCGTGACGGTTACATAATGATATATAGAAGTTTGTTTGGAAATCATTAATTTTGGTTGTTATTTGGAATTCATTTGACAGGTTAGGGCAGTTAGCTGTATAAGCTACAACATACAAGTGATAGGTACCTTTGTTTGTTGTCAAGGACTCAAGTTTTGGGGAGAAGTTCTATCAAGTTTTAGTAATCTTAGCAGTTATCGATCGGCGGCGAAGAATCTATGTCGATTCTTTAACACCGATCAATGTGCGTAATATGTTTGGTAAGTTATCAATTATTATGACCTCTAAGACAACCAACTGTGAGAGAACACACCTTCCCTATGTACCCTTCGGAGTAAAAATACAATTTTATTATATCTGACATTCTAAAACCCATTTCAAGTAATGAAACAGTCCACACACTAAATTAAAAAGTTTTTCTCCAATTCAAACTAATTAAAGACTGAACACAATTAACACAGTCATATCTCAACCACACTTTAAAACCTTAAGTCAACCATGAAATATAAAAAGAACACAAATGAGGACCTAAGATGGCTGCTTGGTAGTCTCATTAGTCTTCACCGTGACCTGCTCATCATCTCTTTGGAACAGGTAGCTGGTGGCAGGAGTGGTGCTGCTGCTTTGGACGTAGCCTTGTTGGTAGCCGGTCTGGCCATAGTTGGCCGTTGCGCCGTAGTTGGACGGCTGACGGCTGGACGGCTCGTAGCTGTTCTGACTGCGTTTGGAATCCTGGTTGTAGTTGTCTCTGTTCTCTAGCTTTTTGACGCCACTGTGGACATAGTTGTCATGATAAGATGTTGATATGAAATTCAAAATGTTATTGTTTCGTGTGGTTAAGTTACAAAGCTTTTTTTATGTCTTTAAATACAATATGTATAATTATATAAAAATCTATTGCTATTCATTAACGGAACGGTTGGACCGATTTGGCTAATTTTGGTCTTTAATTATTAGTGGAAGTCCACGTAGGTTTAATAGGTGAGAAAATATTTTTGAGGCGTTACGAAGTTTGCCGGGGCAGCGAGTTATGCATATTTTATCCAGTAAGCTTAAGTATGATACACATTTTATGCACAGAAGCCAAATATCATCACACCATACCCACCTCTCATCTCTATACGGTCTCCTTTCTCCCACGCTGTGCCATCCACTGCCACCCTGTCCATACCCAGCGAAGCTCGCTCCATAAGCCGCAGCATTCTGTCCATAGCCACCCTGGCCGTATCCAGCTCCCTGGCCGTAGCTGGCGCCCTGGCCGTACCCTTGACTGTAGCCGCTGGACACCTGTGCGTATGGGTCGCGGTACGATCCACTATATCCACCTGAGTAGCCTCCTATACTTTGGTAGGGTTCTTGTGGTCTGGAAATTGAAAAGGATTTGGTCAAATTACATATGTAGAGGCAAAATTAAAAATCTTAATTTAACTTTTTTTTGTTCAAGGAATTCAAGTGGTTCCATTCCTTCCTGGGTTAAGCGTCAAAGTTGAGTGAGTGTTAGCCTCTTACTGACAAGAAACCACCACGTTCCAACTCGTAATACGAAGCGGGGCCGAATGATAATTTTTACATCAATAATGTATAATCCTTCAGCAACTTGCTTCTCCTTTTTGTAAAATAAACAATTTAGACCTTCAACATCTATGAGTGGTTGAAGGGAGATTTTTAACATTAAATAAATAAGATTAGCCAAATACGGTTTATTGATATGTTTCCTTTATTTACCTGGAATATTCAGGTCGTCCCCAGCCCGAAGCGGGCGCTGCATCAGGCCTGCCTGACGCGAAGTAATAGCCTCTGCCACCTGCATCCCACCCTGCCTGACCACGGTAGGTCTCGTCCCAAGGCCTGAAACTAATAAAAAAATAGAACATTAGGGAAATTATTGCTTGGACATTGGGAGGAACTTGCTTTACATTAGAAATCAGATCTTAATATGCTTAAGTATATGCTGATCCGCCAAGCCCTATCATCACATTCATAGCAACGATACAATGAATGAAAGTCAATAAAATTATTTTGGCACATGAGTCTGTGACTTACGGATAACATGGCTGATACTACTGGTATGGTTGTCAGTTTACATAGAAAGTGGGGATTTAGGTTTTAGCGGGATTTTGGGTCCAGATGAGCGTTCCAGTAACTTATTTTTAGTGCGAATATAGGGTTTCGTGTAAAAAGTGATTCTGATTAACCTGATTATAAACAACCGCTATAATAAGTACTTACGCTATAGTTAGGTGTTTGATCTCTGTTCATAAATCAAACGTAGAGGAAACAAACGGTCGGTAACCGTCAACCCGTGACCAACGAGCTGATACAACATGGCAGAAAAAATACAAACACCGTTTTGTGAATTAAGAATAGACGCGTACGGGGCGATAGTTTAAAAACTAAAATTAATGCGTTTACTTAATAATATAATGTTTAGTTTATTTACAGAGACTGCCTCGTTGGTCGAGTGGTCGCAAGTGCGACTGCCGAACAAGGGGTCTCGGGTTTGATTCCCGGGTGCGGCAAAGTTCGGTTTTTCGAAAATGCCTCAGTAGTAGAGTAAGACGGAGTCTGGAATTGTGCCCAGTATATAGCAATATGCTCACCCCAATTACATGGGACTCCTAACATAAATAGTGAAAAATGTGGGTGTACCTCTGCCTACTCCTTCAACGATAAAAGGCGTGACGTTGTCTCGTTCTCAAGTTTAGTTTAGTAGTTAGTTCTATAATGTTCATAACTAAAGTTCTAACTATACGAGTAGTTCATGCACCCTTTTTTTATGTCGCATTATGCATTATGACCATATTGCATGAGCATGTGAGGTTGACAAGACAATGCATCGCTTTATGGCCCGTTCACCCAGATATTAATCGCGATCGTTATCAGTTTTGGAGTCATTTGGAGACCTGATAAATGATACCTACGTTTTAATTCATAATTACGTAGCGTGAATTCAGAAGCCAGGACTTTTTATTACTATTTGTCAGTTAGAATAATGATATAGCTGGATGTTGTCAGTCAGGTAATGATAAGTCTATCAACCAAATCAGATAACTGCACGGTTAGCGCGGTTGCTGGGAAACTAGCTGCTGCGCAAGGTTCAGCGCCTCGATTCCCGCATGGAGCAACTCACACAAATCCAAAAATTATTGTTCCGGGTCTCGGTGTCATGTGTATCTATGTGAAATTGTATGTTTGTAAAAGGACCTACCACACAGTTTAGAAAATTCTATAGTGGGGCAACGTTTATTAAAAAAGAAAAAAATCTAAACAAGGAAAGTGAACAGGACACGAATCAGAAGCCGGCGTTCTGTGTCATCATCATCATAATCTTCATTGTCACATCAGACACAAGACGTCCACTGCTGAACATAAGCCTCTCCCAAATCTTTGTCTTTACCTACCTTTAATTAAACTCCTTCAGCAAGAATGTGTACAATCTGCCAGAGGTAACAGTACTCGTGTACTGTTAATCAAAAACCCGCGAAACATTTGATTGTCTTGCAAATAAGATAATTGTATGGAATTAGAGACATCCCGAGATTATCTAGTCAGACAACTTACGGTATTTGCGTTTGTAGGTTACTATTGTAAGTTGTAATGTAACTTTAATGCGTGAGAAGTTAGCTGAGTTTTTTGTTTCATATGTGTCGAGAGGTAACGAGGTGTGAGAGAATTCAGAGCCAAATAAATTAGAAGTAGTTTTATAATGTGGTCGGATTAGGGGTTTCTTTAAAGACCATAATATTAAAGCTAATTCTGATAAATTATGTAGAATGTTCAAAATTATAGGTCATTAAAAGTAATACAGTAGTTTCGCTATATACCTACAATCAGTAACGGATATGTATATGACTAATGTATAGTACACTAGGTACTAACTATAACCAAATTAGGGTTAATTATCTACTCAAACCAAATAGCCCAAACACCAACAAAGGGTTCGGAAACTCAACCAGTACTTAAACAAGTACAAATATGTAATCGCAGAGTTCAATAAAACAACAATAATGGCTGCCCATAATGGCGCGTGGCGGGAAAACAACCTAACCTATGCAATTTTACCGTTACATTCCATAATTCGTATTGCCATTTTGAATTTTAGGTGAAAGCGTCATGTATCGATGTGTTTGACATTATTCCAATGAATAATACACATTGTGCTGCCTGTATTGTGTGAATGAACTCTTCAATGGTTAATTTTATGGTCTACTTCTAATCGGACACGTAAAGTGATTATCAACGGATCGCGTTGTACGGGAGTGGTTGATTAATAGCGTGTACATCACACGTACTAGGTGATATTTATTTGTTGTTACTACAGTTATCTCCAATTTGCCTGATAACTGGAGATTATTACAAATTTAAGGTGTCATTAATTTATGTGAATGCTACATAATGGAAAGCACTAAACCATTCAGTTCAAAAAAGTTAATGAAATTGGTTCGGTACTTTCATCACATGATGGACAGTAAACCTGTTTGGGTTAGGCTAGGTCAAAGCTGTCACTATTATTTGATTAACCCAATATTCTATCCGTTACAATAGCACATAAACCCGACACAAAAATAACCTGAGTGTTTTATATGTCGCGTGTGCGTGTATAAAATTACCAATTTCCCTTTCATAAGTACTAGTTTCATTTTCCTAATGACTTACCTATCATGTGCTCCCCTTCCAGCGGTTGGTCCGTATCCACCGTATCCGTCATCATATCCTCGGTCATCGTACACTGGTCTTCTAACACCTTGGTATCCATAGGGATCGTATCTGCTCAGTCCATCATCATAGCTAGGATAGTACCTATCATACGACGGCCGCCTCCCTCTATAGTCATCATAATAATCTCTTTCTCTATACGGATCTCTTAAGAACCTGTCGTAATAATCTGGTCTATATCTGTCCCTGTCATCGTATCTGTCTCCACTTCCTCCTCGTCTCCTATCGCGGTCCCTGTCTCTCCCGCGGTCTCGATCTCTGTCTCTATCGCCTCCTCGTCGACTGCCGCTTGGGCGGCTATCTTTATCATCATACCCACTCTTGTTATCTCCGTTTTCTTCTTCCGTACCGTTCTTTTGTCCTTTATTTCTGTCGGAATACCTGTCTTCGTCGCTGTCATAGTTCTTTTTGCTGTCGTATCTGTTGCCGTATGTTGGTTTGTGTCCGCGTCTGTCGTCATCGTACCGGTCGCGTCTGTCATAGTCGTCATCTCTGTCATCACGATCGTCTCTCCGATCATCACATCTACCACATCGTGGCCTGTCATAATCCTGTCTCCCGTATTCTAGTCTGTCGTACAATGGCCTTGGTGCTCCATATCTATAGTCATAGTAACTCCTACTTTGTCTTTTTAATTTGTCATTCTCAGTCGTCGTCGTGGGTGTTAAGACTTCCGATAAGACTGTTTCTTCTGCTGAGGTATATTGGAGACAGATGAAAACGAAGGCGAATACAACCTGGAACAAAATAGAAACGTTTAATGGATGTTTCTTTCAGATTTTTTATTAATATTTTTGGAACAATGATGTTTACGTTTCAAAGTAACTGAGCGGTTCCCACTATATTTTAACTCCATCCAATTTCCGTAAGCTTCCGTATTAGATACATACACCTATCTATATCTACGACAACGCATTCAACTCATTTACACTAAAAAAAAATACAACAAAAAGCTAAACTACAACAAAAGAGGTTACAATTATAAATATGCATTACGTACTCATCAAGTATTATCATTACGATCAGTCAATATCACGGCACGTTAGCTATGCGAACGAATTGTTTCATCGTTTTTTGTCCAGCAGTTTCCGCGTCAACACGTCATTGTGAAAAAACACGTAATTGTATTAATGTAAATATGATTTGTGTAATTTGTCCGTCTAACTTGAGATGTGTAATGAGTTATACTTGTGAGTAGTTGAAAAAATATTTCATTGTTATGTTTGAACTAATGTTTGATTGACCTGTGACCAAGATCCGGTAGCCGAGTTTAAAATTGCTTGGTAAAACCAGAAATACACACGTGATTTCATGTAATTGTTTGAATTTAACTGGCTCTATTTATACTTAGAAATCTACAGTTTAGAACGAACAAATAATTTCACTAGAGGACTGACCGACAGACAGACTTGAGTTATTAATATATTTGCTTTGACGTGTCAAAAGTGCCTTCCTGGTCTATCTGAAATAAATAATTTTGACTTTAATTTAACACCACTTTCAATGAGCAGAAAAGAATAAATTATTATTGAATTTGTAAGTTTTGACAATATTTTATACATCTTTTAATTGAATTAGGAACTCGTAGACTAAGCTAACGGTATGCTACTTATAGATTTTGATAACATTACCTATACCTGAGACATATAACTTTAACGACTTTACTTGTTTCACAATGTCTGAATAGCCGCTGTGTATCAGATAATTTTGAATTAGAATGTTATTTGTATGCACTATTTGTCTCATAATAAGTTTATCCGGCACTTATATGAAGGTGGTATAACAGGCGCTAAATATATTTAACTGTAAAAATATAAAAAACAACAACAGAGGATCTTCTACTCTTGACAAAGTTCAGGGTAAAAGCCACCATTACAAACGATGCCTGAGAACCCAACCCTACCAAAACGTATACTTAACTAATTACAAACCAATTACCCAGTATAAACATTACATGTACTTCAAAATATGCAAAAAACACCATAAAATTGCCCTGAAACAAGCCTATGACCTTTAAAAACAATGGCATGATCACACACAAAGAGAAAATGTGTTGAAGTGAAGGACACAACCTAATTTCGTATTGTTTCTGTGTAATTTAGTACAGGAAGATGAACACTGACTACGTCATGTTATGTGGCAATGTGTTATGTATGTGAATATTTACTTTTTATAGGTACATGTATTATGCTAAGAATGATAAACGTAATCATTAATTTAATGTATTGGATGAAAGGACTGATTCTGTTAGACGTGTTTTACGTATCACCCACTTTTTGCCATTCAGTTATCTAAACTTAATTACTAAGTTATGTGCAAGTGAATAGGTAAATCGCGAAAAAATTAAGCCGGAAATCTGTACGCTCAAACTAGGAATCAAGCCTGAAACCATCCTTGGTAGTCTATTAGTAATAGACGAGGTAGGTGCGTACATGTAGAAATGTTTATTTTATTTTACTTGTTTAATATTAATAGGTATTGGCTTACTAATAAAATAAGGCAACTTTAACAGGTGCGATTCCTAAGTGCGTGCTATTAGAGACATTTTTTAAGAAAATTCAACAATATTTTCCTTGTCAGGCCTCTCAAACTCGATTAACAAGGAAGTAGGTCTAATAATAAGTAAATGTAACGTGTTTTCTGTCTAAAATTGTATTTAATACATATTATTTAATGTATGTATATTATGCATATTAATACAGATATTTTATTTAAATACGGCAGTTGGTATGTATGGTATACCAAATATTCAGCATTGCTAAATATTCAATTCAGCAGATTGCAGAACTTCGTGTATAGTACCCTAACCAAATAAGGCCTATGCCCCAATAAAGCCTATTTTGAAAATTTCCCTCTTCCCGATGTCAAATGGTCGCCAAAGTTTGTAGAAGTGTGCATGCACATTACTTAACTAATTTGAGCACAGCAAGCAACCCGTGCCGCGATTATGTTGGAACCTACAGACGAAAACAATCACGACGTGGAGCGCACTTTAGTTTTTATAAAATTCGAGTAGCGTAAACTGTTAGTATTTTTATATTTATCAGTATACGACGTGCCGTGTTTTGTCTGTATAACAATTATACATTTAGCCATCTCCTCACATTAGTGAAATAGCTATAATATCGGTGTATTTCATATAATCGTTGTTTTGTTTACCTATGTGCCATGCCCTAATAAAGCCTACAAAAAAACGTGTAGGCCTTATTACGGCATAGTTGTTTTTCAGTAATTTCAAAGAAAACGGATCACCAGCTTCTGTCAAAAAGAAAGCCAATGGATTTTGCAAAAGATGGAAAACGCTGTTAAAATGGTAGAAAGGGGTAAACGGGGTGAATAGATACAGAAAAGGGGTGAATGGATATCGGGAAATTCTTCATAGTATCTATTCACCCTTCGAATTTTATACACCCTGTTTTACCCGGTAGGCTGCTGCAGCCAGATATAACATCCAAAGAAGTACGCATCATCTAAAGAGTGGTTTCCACTACACGAAAGCTAGGTCGGTCGCTAAATTGGCTACAGAACAAGAAGTTATTCTCATTCGTTTGACTGATGCTGGGGTGCCGATGACTTCAAAGATGTTACTTGGGTATTACATGATGAGAAACTCGTTTAGCCTGATGTATAATGACAAAAATTAATTAATAAGATCTCATTACATTTATTATAAGCATTGACAAAGTTTTGTTATAATTAAGAAGTTGAATACTTACTAGTTTTTATTGAGGCCTTATTAAGACATAGGGTTCCCAATAAGGCCAAAGTGACACTTTAGTTATTTGTGTTTATAAAATTGTAAATTTTGTTTCTAAAGCCATTTTGATTCCATTATTACAAAGTTTAATAAATAAATATAAGATTTTGAAATTATCAGTCCATTGTCATTTTAAACCTACGAGCTAGGCGGTAATAAAAATAAGGTAGGCCTTATTTGGTTAGGTTACCTATAAAAAAGCTACACCTACTTAACCCTCTGTTGCAGTCGGGTAAAATATTTACCCCGATCCATATACCGTCATCAATGTGACAATACGATATTTGACCACGAACCTGTGTTCAAGCCGTGAGAACTAGGACTTATAATAAATGACATAACACAAACAAAATACAAATGAGACAGAGTTAACTTGCATTGTCTAGTGGACACACATCCGAGTGTTTAATCGGTATATAATTGTGTGGCCATGGGCTAATGGAGACAAAAGATTAACCCTGTGAGACCGCGAATTATGATACGACTTTACGCGTAAACTATGTGCTTACAACATATTTTTTAATGGAGATTGTGTGTGCTGCACATTTTTGAGTAATGATTGTTGGTGCTTAAGTATCTGCACGTGGTTTTCGTGCTTTAATATCAGGGTTGTCACACGTGGATATCTGTAACATGACAGCCATTAGATATTTACAGTTAATTTGGATGTTCAAAAAATCAATCCGAACATTTTAATCTATACTAATATTATAAAGCTGAATACTAATACTTACTAATATTATAAAGCTAAAAGAGTTTGTTTGTTTGTTTGTTTGTTTGAACGCGCTAATCTCCAGAACTACTGGTCCGATTTGAATAAATCTTTTTGTGTTGAATAGTGCATTTATCGAGGAAGGTTATAGGCTATAAAACATCACGCTATGAGCAATAGGAGCCAAGCAGAGCTGGTGAAACCGCGCGGAAGTAGCTAGTAATGCTTAAAATTATAAGTGCTCTCATTTAAGTTCGCAAATCTTTATCTTTATTATTTTGTTTGGGATTATCTTTCATGAAAGGTATGATTAATTTATTGAGCGAAGTGAGCGGGAGTGTCAGACTCTTACTGACTACGAAAACTATCCCGTTCCTACTCCTGCTTTTCGCGCTTTTAACCCGCTAGGTAGTTCGCAGCTTCGGATGAAAATACCAGTGATATGGTGATCTATTCTTAGTATTTTGTCCAAAGTAGGTTAAGATGACCCACAATCAGAGAATGTTGACCCTTTCGCTGGTGGGCAGAACTCATATTATTATGCTAATAATATAAGTATTCCATATTTATATAGGTAAATAACATAGTCCATTTTAGATTTTAAGTATTACATCCATATGAAAATGCAAATCTCATTTACTCTTTATAAAGTGTTACTGCCACACTCAGAGACAGTTAATGATTATTTAAACATTTCCTTAATCATTTAATGACTATGAGTATGATGGTTAGGACGTTTATTAAGCTGTGGTGTCGTTATATACTGAGGCAGATTTAGTCTTGAAATTGTTGTAAGAAATGACACTTCTTTGTGCCTGGCTCAAGGCGGGAGAATTCCTACGTAGCCCACTTTTTGGTATAGCTTTTTACTTCTTCCTGTTATTATCAGCAGTATAATAATGCCAATATAATGAGATTGGCAGTTAGCAGTTCTTTCATTGTGAGATGAAAGAACTGAGTTTGATGATGTTTCTGATCTGATGACATTCACGCGGGCATTTTACAATTCTCATTTCCAGATAGATATTTTTTAATATTTTCGATAGAATTGCATCTTTGTTTTTGTTTAGTTCTTATCAGAATGTATACCTTTCCCTTTAGGGTAATAGCAGTAGAATAAAGGTCTGTCGGTCATATATTAACGTATCGCCATAGTTATAGGAGTAGTACAACAGCAGTACAGTTAGAATATTTATTGCTCGCAGTTAATTTTACGAGTGTTGTGTCTCATCTCCATTATTATATGCCATAACGGATTACCTATATCTGTGCCCTATTGTCTCTGTATCTACTTATGCAATATTATTCAATTTACAAGCTTAAAATATTACTTAAGTTTTTGAGCAATTATAAGTAACTAACTGGCTAGGTACGCGGTTTCACCTAATCTGCTCGGCTCTTATTGATTGTAGCGTGATATTTTGTATAAATGGACTATCGAATACAAAATAATTATTCAATTCGGACAGACAAACAAACTCTTCGGCTTTATAAATGAAAAACGTAGTGTAGGTAGTATACGATTATGTATCAAAAATAAACAATAGTAAAAAACAATAGTCTAATTTTTTATACACAATCTTTCTATAGTTCTCCATTAAAATCTATTTATCCATGTCATGTCAGTATATAAGTAAGTTCCTCAAACAACCCGAATTGGGTTATTTATAAATAGGTGTATCAACTGCGAACAGGTTTTATAGGTCCAATCCAGACGATGTAAAAACAAAACTTAATCGAGTGTAGTCTGCAGTATAAAGCTCATTTTAACATCAGACTTTTAACTTATTTTAAAGTCTGTAATAATTTATTTTTAATCAAATTTTTGTACTCACCAAAATTGCGATTCGTTCCATTTTGTTCAAAACTTAACTTATCTTAATAAATATTTAGAGTTCATTATTTCCGTAAAAAAAAACACAAAAACTTTTTGTTCAAACACCAAAAAGAAGAATTATTTAAAAACTTTTACATATTTAAAAAAGTTTTCAACTAAAAAGGATATAAATAAATATTTTGGTGTCTATGCGCAGGTGGATGCGCGGGCGGGTTATGGCGGACTGGCTACAGCGCATGCGTCCCGCGCTTATAATAATTATGGCGATCGGTGGTTTTTTGTTTGCCCATCCGCCTAGGGTCTACTGGGTCGTATTGTGAAGGCTACTGTTCTCTCTGTACTCATCTATGTACCCTGAACTCATGATAGAGAGGTTTTTGACTTTGCTTTCCCATAATAATATAGGGTCAAAGATCGGAGTGAAGTCTCTTTATTATTATTTAAACGTCGGTTTTTTTGGACTTTTAAATAAATTTTATTTGAGTAAGTACATATTTTATGGGTAATTAAACTTTTGACCCCAATTTGTTTTTTTCAAATCAAATCAAATCAAATCAAATCACTTTAATGCATCCATAGTGTACAATTTGGTCTTCAGTTTTACAGTAATATGTTTCAACTATGGGCCCTATTGGGCACCGCAAAAGTACTTAATCTACTCACATATTATTATTAATTGGTAACATTGTTTAAATAGTATTAAAATTGTAATTACAACATTTATAGGTAAATTTCCATAAAAAAGATATATAAAAATTTATAACATTGGTAACATCAATTAAGACTATCAAATTCAAATCTTAGGCATTAATCATTAATAAAGTAATAATTTAATAATACTATTTTAGCAGTTTTTACTTACTTAATATTGCACAAATTGAAGGACAAAAACAAAATTAAATCGATACAATAGCTACACGTACAGAACAAAACATAAAATGCAATATACTTATAATTAAATAACTTATAATTAAATTAAATAACAAATAATAATGCAATATACTTATAATTAAATTAAATGACACTGTTATACTAAGAATAATTTATCATTGATATATTCGTTTAGGGAGTAGTAGGCTTTGTCTATGAGTATATATTTTATTTTACTAATGAATTTTTAAATCACTAATCTCGTCCTTTAATGAGTCGGGTATCTTATTGTAAATTTTTATTGCCATTACATAGTTATGTGCTGTTTGAGTGTAGTGTAATGCGAGAAGTGGGTAGCATTAACATATTTTTATGTCTAACGGTGCGGTCTTTATATTTGTCTCCACGCTTAATGAAGAAGCCATGGTATTTTCTGACAAATTTACATACTTCCAAGATATATAGGCAAGGGAGAGTCAATATTTTATGTTTTTTAAATAATGGCCTACAGCTATCAGTCTGTTCAATATTTGCGGAAAAAAAGCAGTGTTCAGTTAGAATGCCGAAGCCCGAACACAACGGCAATGGTGAGGCACGGTGCTGATTTTCAGCACTAACTTGTTATGAGGCGGAGCCTATTAGTATGCGAATTAGTTTTTTTTGCATTATGAAAAGTGCAGGAGCATCTGTACTGTTACCCCACATTATGATCCCGTAGCTAAACCAAGAGTGTGCGTACGCGTAATAGGTGATGAGTGATGTATGGAGGTCAGTAGTTCTCGCTACTTCTCTAAAAGCATAACAAAATTTAGAGATTTTAGATTTTATGTTTTGGATATGGGTTTTCCAGGCGATGTGTGAGTCAATAGTAAGTCCCAATAACGTAAAAGATTTTTCTACATCAATGTTCGTCCCGTTTATTGAATAGTTTACTGGTAGTGGAGGTTTTTGGTATGGGTGGAATGTCATAAGTTTAGTTTTTTTATAATTTATTTCTAGATTGTGTTTATCCATCCATTGTATTGTTTTATTAAATATTAAGTTTAATTTTTCATTTAAGTTGGTATTATCATTACATGAGGTTAAAATAGAAATATCATCTGCGAACAGCACACATGGCTCATTCATGATTTTTGGGAGGTCATTGATTAAAGTTATGATTGTATTTTGTTAAATACATATTCAAATAATCATGCAGATCTTTTGAAAGTAATAAACGAATAGAGTTATAATATGTCTTTGATTTTAATGTAATATATAATATTGTAGTTCATAGGTATAAGTATTTACAAAATGGTATTGTAAATTAATTTTCGCAACAAGAATTAGTTCTGAGGATATTGCCGGTTTATTGTTTCCATTGTGTTTTTAGACCCAATTAATGATATTTGCTACGCTGTCAGTACTCAGTAGAGTATTAATTCAATCTAGAATATTTGATTATGTAAATCAAAGTCTAGAATCTATGGTGCTTACGAATATTTTTAAATATCGCTAAATTACGAGTATCTTTTCATTTAATTACATTTTAGTCCAATTTGCGCAGTGGCTGTGCAATCCGATATTCAAATCAGATCGTATACGCTCCAACAACGCAGTCATATCAGCACCTAATTGTTTTATTTTAGTCCCCTAATATTCGACTGTGTAGCGAAGGTCTCCATGAGACTGCGTCCAAAGGCCAGATGTACGATAGCATCGTTACATGGTTCAGAACAATATCACACACAGCCTGAATACATGGCGCCTGATATGATATGAGCTAGCGTGTGTTTTACAGCTCACATCATCAAATACAGGTGAAATATTTTAACACTTCCTTTCATTAACACTGGATAATGACCTATAGATACGTAACTAGCTATTTTATTTTTAATAGACGTTTGTTTTTGTTGTTATTCGATGCAGTATTTTCCCAGGACCTCTTAATGTGATATTTTTATGACTGACTAAACAGCAGATGGCTCACAAAGATAAGTAATCAGTGACGATCATGGACACCTGTCTGCTTTAGGTAGATACTAGAAGAATTAAAAGGGCATCACTCGTACAAATAAGGTACGATTCTTTGTATCCAAAGAATATGTATGAAAGACTCGAAGGAGGCTTACGTGAGGAAATGCCCTTTCTGAAATAATACGGAAAAATGACATTGACTTTAATTTTAAATGATTATTTAGTTAATTTAGCTGTAACCTGAACAGTAAAAATCTAACAATAACTCGTTTAACTTAGATGCTCTAGAAAATATCTCGAAGACGACGACCCACCTGTAATATAATTTACAAATCCAATCCTGTGACATTTTATGCTTAACTATGCACAACGTGGTCAGGTGTCATTCACTTTTCATGACAAATACTCTACAGCTACTTAGGTTTACGGTAGAGAAGATATGGTCTACATGATTATCTTGAAGTAGGATGTGTCCAAAATTAAATAATAGCAGTCGACTCACTGTAATCTGCGCAACTTCTGAAGCAGGAAGGGGAAGTGCTATTGTTTAAAACTATTGGGGATTGTTTCCATTGCACTTTGTTGTAGAGTCATCAATCATTGGTGTCCACTGTCCTAACTGCCTTTTTTGAGTAATTAAGATACACGAGTCTTTCTGGAAATGTAGTAGTCTGTCCAGAAAGTGTTAAGAATAGAATAGAAGAAGTCGAGAAAATGTCTAGTCTTAAATTATGGCTTCCGACTTAAGGTTTGCCCATTGATCACAATTTCTACATTGGGCTTGGAAAATGCAGTTAGATCTCTGAATGTTTTAAGGCAGCTACTGCCCTTTTCTTGGTAGTTCTCCTAAAAATACTAGCGAATCTTTAAACCAGTCGAGTTACCACGTCCATCAGTGATGTGTGTAAACCGTTAATATTAAATTTTATCATAATTGATTTTGTCTTATGAGAGCTATAATATAAATACTTGCATAGTTATTAACACGATTATTTTCCATTTACATATTTAAAGTTTTAACCTTAACGTATACCAATGGAAACAAACTAATTAAAACAAGTAAATCAAAAAGCGTCGGGCACCGAACCGCGACTGACACGTCATTGTGCACCGCCAGCCAACGAACCGTGCTACTACACTACGCATGCTATCAAATCACATCAAATTATTTCACATATACACCTATATTTTAATATAAATAAATATATTGATGAAAATAACGTATATTAGTTGCTGGATGCACTTCCCTTACTCCATACCAAATCAATCCAATACCAAACACCAATCGGATACCTATACAAAATTTATTTAAACTAGCTTCTGCCAAGTGTCCTCCTATTCCTAGGTGTGATTCCAGTCCATAATCTACCTCTGTTCCAAATTTTACACCGATCCCTTCAGCCGTTTTGACGTAAAGGAGTAACAAACACACAAAACCTTTTGCATTTATAATATTAGTAGGATATTTTAATGCCTTAAGCTATGCTTGTACATTAGGGACTACGCATTGGTATTTTCAGTAAATAGGTACGTTACGTTACTGTAAATACTTGCGTAAACGCCTTTAAGTAGGTGTTTGACTACCGACAGTAAACTGTTGAAGGCAAATCCTTTCGAACAACGCCGATCACCGGTGACCTACGCGACGGTTAACGGGTTAAGATACGGAGAAATACACAACTAGATCATGTACCTCCTATGAAAAAAGTAATCTTCTGCAGAAAGTACCTATCACACATCGTTAAATTATTTACAGCTAACCAAGACTCCAAGTGCTCAATGAAATAACAATATATGTCCTGCTACTTGAAATGACATACTTTTGTTGCCAATTTATTAACATTTTTGCCGTAATTTGAAGAAGAATTACATACCGTACATGTACAATTTATTATGATTATGGCGTAATAAACAAAATGAGGCCTTGCAATTTAATTCGCGGTTTTTGATCGGATGACAGATGTGGTTCCCGCCCAAAGCGGCTGTTGTACGCATGCGCGTGACGGCCAGCGCTCTCTGGCCGATGACATTGGAAACTATGTGTTTTGTGTGTGATTCATATTTTTTTTATGTCAATGGTCACATTTTTTGCAGTATGTAAATTTATGTAGATACCTACTTATTTCCTATGATTGTGCAACTTTACTAGATTTGATATCAGTAATTTTGGATTTTTTCAAACTAATTCCACATTTTCCATAGGGGTCAAGGTGGAACCGAGACCTTAAATAAGTAAAAACGTAAAGAATATCTTATTAGTTATTCATCAACTCTATTGTAACACCCGCAGTACCGTATTTACGCGGGAATCGAACCTGCGATCTTGTAAAACGCGCTTGTTACTTTTACTAGACAAGTATAATTTCGAAAGCTAGACTACTAGTTGAACTGATTTCTCAATTCTCATTCAATGAAGAAGGTTCTACGACATTCCATTAACTTTTTTAAATTCAACTAACCTCTTTGGTGGCAGACACTTTCCGACCTATTTAAACGAGGTGAACTAAAAACCTCGGCTTTTTGGGCCATGCTTTGACTTCAAAGGGCCCTTCCACACTACTCGTGTGTGACCCAGATGCCAGCAATTTGTTTTGACGAATCAAACCGAAGGCTATTATCAACCGAATTGATTGACGGTTAATCGATATTATTTAATCGGAATAGTGACGTTGAATGGCCACGACGGAATAGTGGAGAGGTGAGACTTAGGTGCTTGAGTAGATTGATTTTGAAGTTCGTTTGTCGAATTCTATGGCGGTTGTAAAATTTATGAACGTGACATAACATGTATATCTATGCAAAATGAGCGGTAGGTAGGTTCACTTGACTAGCTGCTTACTATCAGGTTTTCCATCTGAACTTGCCCCCTATCCCGTAAAAAAGTAGAGAAATATTTTATATCAACAAAATACATACACGCTTATTTAGCAGAAATGATTACCGACTAACCACTACCTGTAATACCAACATTATTTTTCGAAACGTTCCAAACTGACAGCCAGAAATAATAAAAAAGTTAACGTTCTTTTCTCGATATTTAAAATTTCCCGCTCCCTAAAATAACACGATTAAAAGTATACTTACCATAAAGTACATACCAGCCAGAGTTACCAAGAGCCATGTTAACATGACAACTAACGCGGAGGTCAACATTTTACAAAAATCAGTGATGGACAAAGGGCAGTGGTGTCAACAACCTGCCACCCTTCCTACACGGTTGTAGCCGGTGAATAATTAATGGAAAATAAACGTAAACAATAATAACACCTTCTCCACATTTGGACGATCGATTTTAGGGAGTTTTTGTTTGACAATGTATTTGCATTTGAATTCGAAGTAAACAGAATGCAGTTTGAATTGTTTATCTAAATTATTTTTATGATCGATTCGATTTTTTTATATTTGTAAGAAAGACTGATTGATACCGCAGATACGTGAGACACGTAGTGTGCGCAAGCCGCCTTGAGTAAGTTTAGTGGTTAATGCTTAAACTGCGTGGTGGCGCATTAGAAGAGGACTTATAGACTGTTGATGTTTATGATGAGGTGTGCGGAACCTGTTGACTTGTTGAGTTAGGACATTCGACAGATTCGTTGCATATGCGTGGTCGAGTTGTAACACCCTCTCATTAAAGTTTAATTCTGTATGTACTTTTAAGATACCTTTTTACTATTTATTTCCTTCTTTTGCCAAAATACCAATAAATCATAAGAAAACAATTTATTATAATTTTCGCCGTGATTCAACGCTGTGACGTTCATGATTAATAGACTAAAGTGTCTATAGGTCTATCAATGTACTACGTACCTACATCAATATATGTACATATGTATAGGAAAGTATATAAAACCATTCAGAGTCGTCTGATAGACTTAACAATGGAAAGTCCTTGGGACGGTCATTGCTTAGTAAAATGCCGACAATTTGGAGATTCCTATGGGCTGATATGGGGTCGCTAAAGGTCTCACATATACCTGATGAACCCGATAAGTAACTACTTACTATCTGCATTGCTCTAAACACCAAGGCTTATTTATGGTTGAAAAAAAAGATAAAGGTGCATAATACCTACTGGCTTTAAATTGATTTCGAAATTATTCTAAAGTGTGAGATAAATCCCGGTGTCTTCTCAGCACGTGATTGTGGGGGCGCGAGAATCCAGATTCTTCCACAGCCCCACATCACATACCGGCAAGTCCGTACTGACCTCATCTCTTGCACGGGGTAGATAAGTTTGGACTACCGTCTCGGAGGCGCGCGCCGCCACCCGCGTACGCCATCACCTCGCCATGGAACGTGGAACTGGACCCATTTGTGTGCCTACTGCGGGCGGGAAAGGGAGTCGAGATCTCTCTCTCCCGCTCTCAGTCTAAACCTAACCTAAACCTAACCTAAACCTAACCTAAACCTAACCTAAACCTAACCTAAACCTAACCTAAACCTAACCTAAACCTAACCTAAACCTAACCTAAACCTAACCTAAACCTAACCTAAACCTAACCTAAACCTAACCTAAACCTAACCTAAACCTAACCTAAACCTAACCTAAACCTAACCTAAACCTAACCTAAACCTAACCTAAACCTAACCTAAACCTAACCTAAACCTAACCTAAACCTAACCTAAACCTAACCTAAACCTAACCTAAACCTAACCTAAACCTAACCTAAACCTAACCTAAACCTAACCTAAACCTAACCTAAACCTAACCTAAACCTAACCTAAACCTAACCTAAACCTAACCTAAACCTAACCTAAACCTAACCTAAACCTAACCTAAACCTAACCTAAACCTAACCTAAACCTCACCTAAACCTAACCTAAACCTAACCTAAACCTAACCTAAACCTAACCTAAACCTAACCTAAACCTAACCTAAACCTAACCTAAACCTAACCTAAACCTAACCTAACCTAACCTAACCTAACCTAACCTTTTTTTTTTTTTTTTTTTTTTTTTTTTTTTTTTTTGACCCTGGGAAAAATACTTTATGTATCGTCCTCCCGTCGGGGGACGGAAGGGATATGTGGGACTCTCCGGTCGAAGCCGGCATACCCACTAAAAAACCCAGGAGCACACCCGCATCGCCAGTTAGGGGGTCTGGGAGACCGGCTGAACCTTTACTACCAGAACCCCTCGGCGGAGCCCACCTGTGGTGGCAGGCCATTACAAGCCCCTCCCCAGCATGGGAAAGGGGCATCGGGAACGGTCGTGTGCCAACCGCTCCCGTCCCGCGAGAGGTGAGTAGTGCAATGCAGGTGTAGGCGCCCCCGCGCCTAGCACCCGCTACTCACCCCCGGGAGGGAGAAGACGGTTGTATTATCGTCTTCTCCTGCCGACTCTTCTTCGTCGGAGCGCTGGAGCAAGAGCGTAAACCTAACCTAACCTAACCTAACCTTTTTTTTTTTTTTTTTTTTTTTTTTGACCCTGGGAAAAATACTTTATGTATCGTCCTCCCGTCGGGGGACGGAAGGGATATGTGGGACTCTCCGGTCGAAGCCGGCATACCCACTAAAAAACCCAGGAGCACACCCGCATCGCCAGTTAGGGGGTCTGGGAGACCGGCTGAACCTTTACTACCAGAACCCCTCGGCGGAGCCCACCTGTGGTGGCAGGCCATTACAAGCCCCTCCCCAGCATGGGAAAGGGGCATCGGGAACGGTCGTGTGCCAACCGCTCCCGTCCCGCGAGAGGTGAGTAGTGCAATGCAGGTGTAGGCGCCCCCGCGCCTAGCACCCGCTACTCACCCCCGGGAGGGAGAAGACGGTCGTATTATCGTCTTCTCCTGCCGACTCTTCTTCGTCGGAGCGCTGGAGCAAGAGCGTCTTCCTCTCGCTCACGCTCCGCCACCTCCTTCTGCGATATTACGCACTCGCAGAAAGAGGCGACCGCCGCCCATGCCTCCTCACTCCCCAGCATAGCGCGAACAATGGAAGGGAGCGAGAGGTCTGCTCCGACCGCCGCAACCAAATTCTGCCGCGGCTCGGACCACGATGGGCACTCCTCCAGAGTATGCCGCACCGTGTCCGCTGTTGCGCCACAGTGGTGGCACGACGGGCTCTCCTCCCGCCCGATGCGGTGCAGGTATGAGCCAAAGCAGCCATGGCCTGTCATCACCTGCACCAGGCGGAAGGAGAGGAAACCAAACGGCCGCTCGAGCCAAGCCTGGAGGACTGGCCCGATGGCGTCCAGCGTTCGTCTGCCAAAGGCAGCAGCGGCAAGGTCGTCCGCCCAATGGACGACTATGGCCTCCTTGGCCTCCTGCCGCACGGCCTCCCTCACCTCATGAGCCGGGTGCTCTCCGCGCGCCCTCCGCTCTGCCGTCCAATCATAGACTCTGGCGAGCACCCACGCCTCCAGCTCCCACGGAGGTGTGCAACCTAACCTAACCTAACCTAACCTAACCTAACCTAACCTAACCTAACCTAACCTAAACCTAACCTAAACCTAACCTAAACCTAACCTAAACCTAACCTAAACCTAACCTAAACCTAACCTAAACCTAACCTAAACCTAACCTAAACCTAACCTAAACCTAACCTAAACCTAACCTAAACCTAACCTAAACCTAACCTAAACCTAACCCAAACCTAACCCAAACCTAACCCAAACCTAACCCAAACCTAACCTAAACCTAACCTAAACCTAACCTAAACCTAACCTAAACCTAACCTAAACCTAACCTAAACCTAACCTAAACCTAACCTAAACCTAACCTAAACTTACATTGTAATATTTATTGAACCCTTTATAGATACCTAATATTAAACTATTTACATTTTTTTACCATTGAGTTATATTTTTTTATATGAGGTCCCATAAGGCACCGACTTTTATGAATGAACCTCTAATTTCTAGCACCTACATTTTTAATATTGTATCAAATTAATACATTGTAATAAAATTATAGTATTTACATTTGTTGTACAAAACTATTACATACACATTTACATATTTACAAATACATGAGGACGCTGACCTTCTATACCTACTAAATAAAATTATTCTTATATTAAAGTATTATATTTAGATGTCTATATGTATAAACAAAAATAAATAAAAATATGTGTATGTAAACTTTAGATGGAGCTTCGTTTAGAGCGACTTGATGCCTCTTAATTATCAAGAAAAGTTTTCTGAAAAATGTGTTATAATATAATATACATACATACATAACCTTACGCCTGTCTCCCATGGTAGGCAGAGACAACAGAACGCCTCTTTCGCTACATCAACAGTCATCAATCTTTTCATACATGCTCGTCGATTAAGGGTACTTTTAATTTGTATTTTAGGATCGTCTTATTTGTCCAAAAAAACGGTAAAAATTATTAAAATGGCAACCGTACATAACCTGCATTATTTTGCAGCATCAATCATATTTTCATCTATTGCTGAACTTGAGGCTTTTATCCTCTCCAATAAGACGCCACGGAGATAAATCTTAAGCTTTTTGGATCGCTGCGGACTACCTAGTACCCACTAGGTACCGGGGTTCCCACTCGGAAAGTGACTCGGACTAGGAACGGGGTGATTTTTAGTCACTAAGAGTCTGATACTTTTTGGATCCAGTCATTGTCAGTTGGCCAGCACTTAATATCGTCACTAAATGTAACTAGAGGCTGGCACTACCTACATTTGTCGGGACAGTCTCGCAAAAGTATGAAGATATGTAAAGATTTTAATGTAATTGGAACTAAGGTATCACTTGTCACCAATATTTTTAACGAAGACAAAATACACACTACGCAGACTTTATGCTTGTAGAAAATAGGTAGGTAATTAGGTATAGGTTAATCTACCTAGTAGTTATAACTTATACGTACTAATATTACTACGACTAGTTATTATTCACAATTAAGTATTATTAGTAGGTAGTATTTAGTATTTACATAGAAGAAGACGCTCATCGCTCACTCAAGTAATTTCATATCGATCAAAACAAAAAGAAATAAATGAAAATGTGATATCATGCCGTCGCCGGTCACTATTCCATGCTGGTCGCTAATGGGGCGACAAAACAAACAATATTGAAAAAAAGACACTTACGACTTGATGTTTGTATCGCGTGAACTTTTTAGATAGGTAGCTACCATCCACATCAATGATTAAACTAAATTAAAATTCTAGTTATTTTGTAAAAAATATTGATTTTGTTTTGCACTTTGTTAAGTAATTTTCGTAAACGAAATTAAGCACATTTTTGTCACAGATCAGCGAAATTCATATTATTGTTTTATTTAGAAATAGGTGGGTAGGCAACTACGCAACCTTTATACCCCGGTGACATTGAATTAAAAAAATAATTGTCAAGTTCTAAGCAACCTACTGTTTCTCTAGTTTGAAATAAAAAATCATTTGAATAAAATAAAACATAATCCATTAAATATAAAATTACAGCGTAATAATTACCGCTAAAAATTAGGTATAAGTAACCAACCCTCGAACCCCACTAAATAGTTAAACCACCCTGGCTGAAAACACTTCAGTCTGTGCCTCGCGCGCGTATGTGACAGTTGCGTCCGCCATATTGACCACAGAAAAATAATTCCCTCCATTCCGTTCGCGCCATTAATAAAACAAATTTTAATAATCTTTAAACATTAAATTGGATTGATATAATTGTTAGTGGAGTGTTAATTTCGTTGTACATTCTTCCATATCGAGTTTAACACATTTTTGTTCACATGGCATTGATGGAGACATCGATTATTATGACATAGGCTCAATAGATTATGTTACAATTTATTTATGACGATAATTAGCCATCACTGAATTTACGTGATTGTTGTTTGACAAAACCTGTGTATTTTGAGGACTTATAAACTTTCTAGAAAGTTGATTCGCGCCCGCATCATGTGATAATGTTATCAGAAACAAGCTCTAGTTCGCGCCATTTATTCGCGTATTGTTCTTTGAAAATTGGTTACAAATTGGCTGTATTTAGTTTTGTTGGGGAGTTGGCGAGTGAAACATTTCAAATGTTGATTAGAAGTGAAAATGGTCGATATAAGTTATGGCGCTGAAGAATCTGCAACTGTTTCATCCTGTGAGGTCAGAGATGGGCTACCAGCAGAGACAGGCGACTCCCATGAGAGCCCCTCCAACATCTTTATCCCGCAATATATCCAGGTCTGCTGAAACTCTCGCCGGCAGCACCAAATGTGAGTTCTCGAGTCGATATTAATTTTTAATTTAGTTTGTCTCTTGTGTCTTGACTTAATAAGCACTCTCTTCTATTTAATACCTGTCTATTGTACTTATGATTTAGGAAAACCTAGTTTAACTATTCAGATTGGTAAGTTTTGGTAGAAACAGACTTTGAAAACGCCCACAAACTTAAAGATTCATTAACACAATCACTTTCAATACCATCTACGAAATAACTTAAAACCTTAAACACTATTGAAAGTTTTCATGAAGTTAGTAAGTCCTTAGAGATTTTTTAACGCTCGGGTCGCCACACGTGTTTTGAAAAAATAAACCATTTGTCTTCTATCATTTCACTTTTTCTCATACAACTATTCCCTACGTACCACAAGGGGTTTTCAGATACCTACCTATCCACTAATAGATCTCATCTCACATAGATGACTCCAACTATCTTACTTAGAGACAATTAATGATCACTTAAACTATTCCTTAGTAAAAATTTTGTTCCGAAAACAATTGCATAGGACTGGCGATCCTAGGACCAAATCCAGGAAAAATTACTCTGTGAAGCTAGATTTATAGTAACCTAAATTATTGGTTGAATACTTTAATTGTGTATTTGGTCAATTAAGTAACCATTTAATGACTAGGGCCGGTAAGTCTTTGAGTACAAAGTTGTCATAACCCGAAAAATCTCCAAACAGTTAATTGTAACCTTTTCCTATCTACTTCCTACTAGCTAAAGAACCAAAGACGCGGAAAGCTCGCAGCACGGAACAGCCAGGTGGTGGAATGGCGAAAGGCAGAAGCGTTCTGGGACTGCCAAATCTCACCAAGGGCTGGGGCCGTGATGATGACAGCATACGAAGTCGATCCAGGAACGGCAGGTATGATCACTTCACAAGCAGCAACATATAAATAATGACTAACTCCGGAGTTGTTAATAAATCAAAGCTTTATTCATTTTTTATAAGTAGTTGGGTAGCATCGCAAATTTTAATTAATGTACAGTATGTTGTGTAGACCACAAAACTAGACTCTCCTTTTTTCCATCGTATTAAATATGCTTTGAACGAATAGGTAAGAACTAGATGGTCGAAAGATCGAAGTATAAATGCAAGCTAATGTCGACCTGTCTCAAAAATTTAAAGTTACTTATATAAAAAACAAATTTATTATTTCGCAATAATATCTAAAACGAATGAAAACGTTAAATGACCTTGATGTACAGGCTTTCATCCCCACAAACTACGTAGTAGTAGAAAAATGCAACGCAAAAGCTTAATTAAAAGTGTTGCAACACCAAGGTCATATCAATAGCGATCTTGACCCTTACACTGTCAGGTAGCCATACTTAGTCCTTGAATACCAAGTCCACTGACTTTAGCCATCTGTTGTGGTACTCATAGCTTGAATAAGTCCATACTTACTCAATACTTGGCCAGACAGCTGACGTCAAAGTATAACAGTTGGCGTAAATGGATAATTAAATAATAAGCACTCTCATTACACTACTCATTACCAGTCGCTCAGCCAATACAGGGACAGTAATTTAATTATACTAGAAGTGTAGCTTTTACTGAAGTAAAGGTTACCTATTTTAAATAATAAACGTGCGAAACTCATGCTGGTCGTTCTAATATGTTAATAGGTGCCTTTATTTAAAGTCGATGGCAGCAAATATTATTGTATCATATGTAGCCGATGAGGATCGGATTTAATCGACCCAAGAAGGACTAAAGCTCATCATCATCATGCTAACCAAATATCCAACACATTGTAAACAAGCGGAACTTGCTGAGGTACGGGACCCGCTTCTGTTTATCAGTAAAATAACACGACAATACATAAAAGCATACAAAAAATTTAATACCGCAACAAAAATTTTGACCTCTGCACGACCTCAAGTTGTATAAAAACGTCAATACACGACAGATAATAATTGACACTAACATGGTCTAACACTAACCAGACAGGCCAGACCTAAAGTCTTTTGATTCAATATAATGTGTAGCCTATGTAGGTACAAACCCTTTCACAGTTTACCTAGAAACTTTTATTTCATACAAAGTAACCTTTTAGTAAAAGAAAATGACCTCATACGCATTAATTTAAGTTTTATCGTTTTAACAGAATTAATGACGTCATTAAAATGGCAAACGATTACGAATTTGAAATGACGTGTTCTAGTGTTGGCCTTTTTGTAAAGGATTTTCGGAATATTATATTTACTTTGTTTACCGACTAGGCTAGACTTGTCATCGGTTTCAAACTTAGTGATAAAGCAATTTTAAATTAAAAAGACTAGTATAGTTAATTAGGTTAGGGAATATAATAATTCAAAGTCAAAGTCAAACCGTTTATTGCATTATAATTCGGAAGTTATTCCAGAAAATTCATTATTAAAGTGCGACTACGCACCAGAGTACCTACCTGTGTAGTAATTTTCTGGTGAAAAGTAGGCGAAATAAAAGCTGCTTAAATCATACCACTTAAAAGATTACTCACAAAAAATCTACATAAAATGACTAACATCTAACTGAAACTACGCAATTTCCTGTTTTCCACGTACAACGAAAACTTAAAAGCATGAGTAACTGAGTAGGCTGTACGCAAGTTTCCTTCGCTCCCGAAGTAATGAATCACTATGGGCCATAGCTATGGCGCGAAACACGCAATGTGGTCACATCCCAAGAAAGTGCTTAACACTTCAAACGTGTAATCTAGGAGCCCCTCTATTATCGATACCCCGCAGGTTTACACTTTGACGGATTGTTTTATGTGAATAATTTATCGATGTCTAGTGTAGTTTCAAGCACCTTTGACTTGATTTATGATTAGGTGATTGACATGAAAACTAGCTTTTAAATTACTGTTCTGTAAGCAGAACTTCTGATTTCTTTTCTAACACGAAAAAAGGTAGTATAAAATCGTTAGTTATCAGCGCACAGTACTTAAAAACTTTTTATAAAAACGTACATTAGGTACCCGGAGTTTTTTCCCTCAATTCATGTCGTACAAAACATTTTAATCCAAATCGCACCGATGACGTATGAAGTTTACAGTAAATGTCTAAACGAATTAACCCTTACCATTCAGCAGTTAATGGAGTATTGATATGCGAAGCCTTGCTCCAAATAGCTCACCGCTCCCCATTCATTGATAGAAAGTATTCTCTAACAAATGATGATATTGATTTGCCCGGTATGAATATAGTCCCAAGGTTAAGATGTAAAGAAAATTTTGATTTAATTTTCAGGCATCATAGTAGTGGCGTCATTAATGCCCTTTGTTCATCCCTGAAGGTTTTATTTAATGATTTCATGCTGTCTTGGTCAGTTATCTTATAATTTCCATAAATTTCAATGTGCATCCGTAATGGAGGGCTAGCCTAGTGCCATCATATATAGGGCACTAATGGACGTTCGGGTTATAGTTAAACTTCCGATTTTTACTTTTCTAAGTTTAGTTATGCTAATAAACGTGGACATGTTTATTGGTCTGTCGCTTAGTAATTAATGTTTCAGTATTGCAAATAAAAAATTTCACTACACGATTGGTGCGGTGGCTGGGCTACCGGCTGCCACTCAACGTGTAGCGGGTTCGTCGGATTCCCGCATGGAGTAACTCTTTGTCTGATCTACAAATTGTTGTTTCAGTTCTGGGTGTGTATGTATGTGTATGTGAACTTGAAAGATATTTGTAAACGCACTCACGTCACAGGAGAAAACCCTAGTGTGGGGCGGTGACTAAAAAAATTTAAAATATTTCGAAAAGTTGTGGAAAGTACAAAGTTAACAGAGTTGACCCAAGTTTCTAACTAACTTTGACAACAAAACCTTTAATAATATATTCATCGTTTATTACCACCATAGTTGTAATGACTCATTCAACACAAATCAGTTTGTTTTCACAAGTAACCCTTACAAATGACTAAATGTTAAAGCTAAGTGACCTTATGTACCGCCTACGTAATTAATCAATTTGGTACGATTGCCTACTACACCGTTAACCGTTAGTATCACAGTTCAAGCTGGGTTGAATAATTTAGTAAACGTATGCTATCAGTTGCACGTAGTTCAGCCTTGGCCGTGAACTATTCAGTTTCTAGACCTGTCAAGTAAGCGCTAAGCTGTGATTAGTAAATTAAAGGTTTTATAGACTTTATTGTTAAGAAGCTAGATACTAGTTTTCGTTCATCACAAATAAGATTTTTCTAACATCAGATGTTTTTACTTCGTTCATCCCAAATAAGAATTTTCTAACTTTGATTTACCTCGTGATTTAAGTCCTTTCCCTTAATGTTCTTCGCAAAATTAAGTATCTTAGGCTATTTTACATTAGGTATGTCTAGGATCTCCATCTACATCTTAATTCATCAATATTTGTTCCTTTTTACTTCTCCCGCCTTGGTTAAGGCGAGGAGTGTAAAACTCCTACTGTCTAAAAACCACCCCGTTCCTACTTCTGCTTTGAGTCGGAGCCCCAGTAACCCGTTACGTTGTCCGCAGCACCATCAATATTTGTTCTGGGATATAGATTTAAACTTATATAAAACAAACTCACTTTTTCATTAGAAATTACGTAGCTAAACAAAAGTATCAATAACACAATGAAAAGTTTTTCTTCGAATGCGTAGGTTGGCAGTAGATAATAGGTAAATAATAGGTAACGTAGAACGACACGTCGATTTTAAATTATATGGACAGTGTTATATAAATGAACAAAGAAAATACCATAAATAAAAAATATTGGCTGTATGAATTCTTATTTCTTTCTTGTGGAGCCCAGGGAAAGCTTCCTTCAAATATTAATAAGGAAATACCTTTTGATTTTATTGTCTTTCATAATAAAACGAGCACGACTACTCAATTAACATTTCCCTGACTCAGTTATCAAGTTACTTGTCAGACGTCATCAAGTAATCCAAAACCTTGTCATTAATTAATTATCTTTTCTTAGGTCGTCCTGTTTTCATTACCTAAAAATTAAATGGCATCAATATCCTCAATTAAAGTGAAAGAGCAAAAGCCTTATTAGAGGTAAGTAGTTCTATAGCGGACTACTGCCCCAGCGGTCAACAGGCGAGCCCTTGGCATTTAGTCAACTCGACGCCACAACTCGCCAGCTGTCAATCACCACTAAATCTGTTTGAATATTCAACTACCCTCACTTAAAAGCATTTCTGGGAACAATTTGTTGTTCCACCGACAATTTATGTAAATCACGCGAGCCTACTACCTGAAGTGTTTAATTAAAATTATTTATTTATTGCATGAATTGGTTTTGCTGGAAAAGTTCCTAGACTTTTTGTTAGTCAAATTATCGGTAGATTGATGTTTGGGTAATCTTTTTCTTTTTTCCTTCTTGCCTATAATTAGGTAGATCTAATAAGTTTTATAAAAGCTTTAAAGAAAGTAAAATCTGCATAACACTTTAATATAATTAGAAATTAGTTCAAGTTTCCTCGCAATGATTTCCTTCGCCGTTTGTATGATTATATGTTTTTACACATACATATCTTTTAAACATAACATTAGGAACTACCTAAATAAATAGAATAAAACCATAATCCTCTTAAATCCAAAGCTCTTAAACCCACTACCTTATTTACAAGTTTATTTTTAAACTCAATCTTCCATCATAATTCATCATGGCGATGGCGTGAGATTCCTGATTACCACGCAAAGGAAATACTTGGACGCTACATTTCCTTCAGGTTTTGCTCAAATTACCGTGTATTAAATTCGATACAGTCATGATGGCGGACGACAAAGTAATAAATTACCGTGGAGGTAACGAATTGGTTAATAAACATTTGCATACCATCAACTGTTAAGTACTGCAACTTTGTGAACTTTTTGTTTACTTAGGTTTTTTTAAGGAGGGGAAAATCATCCAATGTTTTCTCTCGCCAGGGCGTGGTGAGAGGGAGTGTCAGACTGACCCTGGTAAATCCGCTTGATAGCTCCGGATCAGAATGTTCACTTAGGTAAAAGGAAAATGTAATATATCTGGTCTTGTTGGATAGATTTGTCGATTCTACTTCAATAAACAAAATATTTGAACTCCATTCACTATAAACACTTTCTTGTGGACGCACTTGATTCTCCAAATCAAGACCCCAGCATATGTAAGTACCGAGGTTGCGGACTACCTAGCGGGTTTACCGGGGCTCTGGCTCGAAAAGCAAGTGTGGTTTTAGTCAGTAAGTAGGGAAATTAAGTTCATATGAGGAGCCACATTTAATGATCACAGTTCCAATCCCTGAATTTAACCATATCCGAAAACTATCATATCGTATTTTGATCCTCTAGATATAATAACTACTTGGCATGACCTTGACATCAACTCAGAATGCAAAATCAAAAAGCACGTCATACAACGAATCGATTCTGCCAGCACCATTACTCTCCATGCATAAAAAATAAGCAATTTCTGACATCAAAGAATTCAGTGACAGTTTGTAGAGAAAATTGTCCCTTGGCTGACTATTAGATAAAGCAAACATTCATATCTAGGTCGGCTGGCCTTTAAACAATGGCTTCTTTAATATTACAAGCAGAAAAATAGCTGTTTTCTATGCTAACAAACAATTTCTTTGTAAAGCTTATTTTTCTAAGAAATTGTTCAATGACGGAGCTTATTTTACTAGTTGAATAATCTACTATCGTATTTGTTCTCTAAACACCCTAAAATATCATCGTTTTATTCTATACTCAAGTGCTGGGAGGACAAACTTTAGAACTCCATCCAGCGTCAGATGGAATTTTTTGTTATTTCTGAACTTTTATTATTTTGTCTCATCCATGAAGATCTTAAAGTTTAAGTTGAGAGAGTTGTAAACGACCCAGCTGTAACATTTTGTTTCTTATTATTTTTTCCTTTATAGCCTGATAATATTTGCTTCCATACTAATCATTGCCAATAATTTCAGCGGCAGCAGTAGAGCTGGTAGCCTGGACAGAAGTACACGTGGGTCCAGCACCACGCTCAATGCTGATGAAGACAACATCAATGTCGTCGTCAGGTAAGATACGGATTCCGGAGACTATACACGTGAATGTGAAACTTCTTAAGTCAAAATCAAAAATATTTATTTCAAATAGGCTACGAAGGCACTTTTAAACGTCAGAGCAAATATAATAATATTAAAAATCTCTGTCTGTTGGTCAGTCCTTTATGATGCTATTTGCTCGTTCTAAAGTAAGCTTTAAGAAAGTGAAGACTGTATCTAAACTAGATTTTGAATTTCAGTATAATTACCGAAATGACTGCCAACGGTCCTCCTATACCTACCACCAAACTTAGTTTCAACATAGAATGTACCTTTACCATAAGCAATTAAGGTGCAATATACAGCATTAATGCATTAAACTGTATCAACCTTTTTAATAACAATGTATCTAACAGTTGTAACATATAATCAGAGAGTCGATTCACAGAATAAATCGGCGAATAATTGCCAGAACAGTGTTATGTATCGATGCTTTTAATCGAACATGACTTAGGTATTTGGGTTATTGACATGATATTGTTAAATGTTAACAAATCGATAATCGTATGAATGACACCTTGACAATGGACGAATTTCTTCACCTAGACGATGTTTAATGAATCGCAGAATTCTGATTTTTAGTAACAAAAGAAATCTCAATTGTTTTTTGGTGAATATTTTCATGTTTGGACGGTCCTAATTATTATGATAGAAGGTTATTAATAATTATAGCCTACTAAAATATTTGATGAATAAATTCTGACTATATATTTCTCCGGAGACAACTGTAAATTGTATGACATGCCTAGAGTTCAACACTTTTAGACTGTTTCTAATAACAAAAAAGAAGAAAGAAAGAAGTAACAGTAATTAGTCCCATTAAATCTCAAACATATCAAGTTGAAAGCAAGTATTTAAGGAAATCAAGACAGTAATTTCAACCCAAAGTTTCGTGATCAGAATTGTCTCCTGTGCCAGGCTGTAGCTTGCCAGGTAGTTTTAAATCAATAATTATAACATCTATATATTCTACTATCTAAAACAATACTTAAAATAAACAATAGTCCCCTATAATACAAGCCCATGAATATTCTTCACACAATCAGTTTCAATCTGAAAGGACGACTCCGCCCCTGATTGATCGATGGTCTAAACCACCACCAAGTACAAGATACACGACACTTTTCTAAGATTAATTTCAACCATTTGTATATAAATATTTCCGTATGGTTTCTATGTAAATATTTCCGTAATTTCCCCTTTTTTATTGAACTGTGAGCATTTAATTTTAATACTGGTGTCATTAGCTCTGTGGTTAGGCTATTTGTAACAGTGAACAATGTAAGGAACATTATCATTACAAACTTTGAAACAAATTGCTATTCTATTATTTATGGTTTTTTTCACTGATAAATAAATAAATAAAAAACGTCGTATACCGAAGCGCGATTCTTTTTTTTGATAATAGAATACACTGTAACGGTCACCAAGCCCCTTTTTTGAAACGGTAATGTCAATGTAATGTCATCAAATAGCTTCTCCCGCCCTGGGTGAGGCGAGACTTAGACTTTTACTGACTGAAAAACCATCTCGTTCAGTTGGAACATAATAGACCCCAGATCCACGACAACTTTTTACGTTTTCCGCATCTTCGGTAATGATGAGCCCCGAAATGATCTAAAATCTGATGAATCCGAAATGTTCCGCTAATAAACCTAGTACATATTTGTGCTGTTACGCATAGATTTTGAAAGTTGTAATAAGTACAGATCATTTACCATAGCTTTGCTTATTTCTCCTGTCTACGTTAGAGTGCGGCCAATCAGTGAGAAGGAGCGTTCGTGTGGTGAGCGCATGCTGCTGGAGTTCCCCGGCAAGGGACAGGTGGTCTGCCACAACACCACGCCCAGCCAGAAGGCGAAGGTCTTCTCCTATAATGTGGTCTTCGAACCTGAGGCCACGCAGGTACATTGAACTTTTTTACCGTTTGTCATTTTCATATCTGATTTGCTAGTTTACTTTTTGTGTTTTTTTTTCAAGTAGTTAAATAAGATTGTTGAGTTGTAATGTTGTACCTACGTGTCAGTTTGTAATGTAAATAAATAAAAATATATTTCTGCGTTACGTTAAGAACCTTTTCCATAGATTCCAAATTTACCTCCACATTCTCTCAATAATTGTTCTCTTTTATAGGCTTTCCTATCGTACGAAATTCTAATAATCTAATTTAGCCGAGCCCCAAGATATCACTTTAATAAACACCAACAAAGATATCCTATTTCTTAGTTTACTTTGAAATAGCATAATCGATTGACTGATGAGTAACATCAAAATAATGTTGCAGGAAGACATTCTAGAATATTCGGGAGTTAAGAGACTGTTGGAGATGGCAGTGGAGGGGTTCTCATGCACCGCCTTCTGCTACGGACAGACCGGCAGCGGGAAGACACACACACTCACTGGACCCCCGGGGCTGGTGAGCCTTTATTTTAGTAATCAGCACCTGATTCACCACGTACCTATCTAGCAAGATTAAAAAATTAACGAGAGTTCGATCTTAGTGATATATGTATCACAAAAAACACGGAGCAAACAACACATACCTTACCAATCCCGACCCAACAACCCTCAAATTCCTAATACTCAAAACACGACAACGCACGTGTACCGCTTTTTTGTTTCGGGTGTCGATAGGTGGTGGCGATTGCTCACCATAAGGTGATCGGCATGCTCATTTACCCTTAGTAGATACAATGTGTTTTCTATTGTTGTCTTATATACCAGCATACGAGAGGTTAAGCCATAAAAAAATTAAGGTCTTCAACCGATTTTTATTTCGTGATAACTAAATAAATACAATTAAGGGCTCGCACATTAAAAAATATACTACGGGCCCTTATAATTCTAAAGCTACGTACATAAAATATATGTTCACACTTGTGACGGTACGTGCACGAAACAATTACCAGTATTAATCGCACATAGGTAAGTAGTTTAGGTACCTCAATAACAGAACCAAACACTCCAAAAACCACCAAAACATCAACATCATACAAGTAAAACCTTAACAATTCCCTTATCAACGACTAAAGATCAGGAGCTGACAGCCAAACATCCGTAACTACAGTTTAGTGTGAACATAAGTTAATAACGGTTGGAAATGACAGGCCATTCCGACCTCGTGGTTACTATCGATCGAAACTAGACACATTGTGTCTATGTATGTGTGTATAGTGCATTGATGGGTTATGATTGCGACAGATTCATTGATAAGTAAACCGTGTATGAACTTTCTGGAAATAGGGCTGATTTCGAACTTAAGGCTAGTTTTTGAGGGTTTATTATTGAGTGACTTATTGCTCTAGCCCAGTGGTGTAGTACCGCAAGCCTTCATGTGGTTCTGGTTTGTCAAATAGTTAAAAAAATGAATGAGATTTTTTTCTTTGACTGACTAATAGGTACTATACTTTGACTGACTAATGACCAATATTTTACAAAAAGCCTTTACTTAACTAGCAAAAAATGTACTATAAGCATATCTATCTATCTGCCTTGCCCTATGTTATCTAAGCGTTTTCCTTCTAGAATCTAGATCATAAGACAATAATAATTCACTTCAGTATAAGTTAGATAAGCGACTACGAGTTGGTACGCGATAAATTGACTCATCAATTTACAGAAAGCTTCACAACAAACCGGCGACAATTATAAAGGTAATCACGTTAAAACAATGGCGTAACATAGACAATGTCACGCGATGCATACCAGTTCATCGTTAACAGGCGGTTCCCTGTTCAATGTAGATCATTTTGATATTACTAGGTACCTACCTATGTTGTAAAAACCCAAAAGTGACTATAATTTAATAGATTTTTTAAGCTCAATTCCATTAAACGAACAGCAAAACGGCCGTTTTGGTGTTGACATGCATTTTGACCAAGGTGTAGAGTTTAGTAAAATCTTTTCCTGTAGTCAACTCACAAGTTGAGTTGATGATTTGCGCGCCTATAATAGCGGTAAAACGGTGATACGCCTTACGAGCTACGGACTATGAAGTACGCGCAATAAACTACGTGCTACGAGCTAAGAACTACGCGCTACGCGTATTCAACAATGTGCTACAAGTTCTGTACTACGAGATTCGCGCTATGCGCTACGCGCTACGAACTACAAACTTTGTGCTACGAGCTATGAGCTAATCGGTTGTAATATTTCACCCTAACTTTAACTTAACTTAAATGTTAATAACTGATTACCTAACATAAAGTTGTTTGCAAAAAAAGCTAGCTACCGTACTTAAATACCTAGTTAACAAACAGCTAACAATGTTTTGAACTTCGTATGAAACAGACTAGGGGACTTTCCCACTTAATTTAAAGCCAACCTAACTAGGTTCTATCGTTACTTTGTAATTCTATATCGACTGTATTACCTAATTTACATTTTATACAACAGTGTTACATTACCACAATGGTTCGACACAAACTAGGGACAATTATAAAGTCAATCACGTTAAAACTACAACGCGTGACACGTGACGTCACGCGACCTGCACTCATTGTGTTTTATAGCCGCTAAGTGATTATTTATGGCTAATAAACTTCGCAACTTCTAACTCCATTAGGTATAGGGCTTTTTGATAGGATTCAGATTACTGCCACACTCAAAGACATTTCATGATTACTTAAACTATTCCTTAGTAAAGATTTTGTAATGAAAACAATTACTAAGGACTAAGTTAAGTAACCATTAAATGACTCTGAGTACGGCGGTTACTGACTGAAAATATAACCAACCCGTCCGTAGGAACAGGTTAACGGGTCTCCGGCTCGAAGCAGTAAGCCCCGGAGCCCCGGTAACCAGTTACTATGAACGGAGTTGGTAGCGGACTACCTATACCTATACCCTATACCTAATAGTCGTCTCTACCTAATCCTTGGATTGGCCTAGACTAAAACTTTGTAATTTTAAGAACTTTACAATTTGCTTCTACATAGGTTCTACTTGTATTACAGGTGGAGAGTGGGGCAAGTCCATATGATCCAGGACACGGCCTGGTGGTCCGCTCCTTCGTCCACCTGTTCCGACTGATCTCCGAGAGACCGGAGTCACACTTCATACTAAAGGCATCCTTCTTAGAAATATATAATGAAAAGGTATGTTACCAGCTTGTTCTATTTACATCTGTCAGGATAAGCAACGATTTCCAATGGCTAGTTTATTTTTTGGAATGGAAAAGTAAATGAGGCAAAGGTTCAACCTACACTGGCGCCATCTTACAGGACAAAAAATTATAGTTCTCATTAGTGTTTTAAAACAACCATTAACATTTGGTTTTTATCACTTACTAGCTACTTCCGCGCGGTTTCACCCGCTCTGCTTGGCTCCTTTTGGTCATAGCGTGATGTTTTATAGCCTATAGCCTTCCTCGATAGATGCACTACACAACACAAAAATAATTATTCAAATCAGACCAGTAGTTCCGGTGATTAACGCGTTCAAACAAACAAACAAACAAATTCTTCAGCTTTATAATATTAGTATAGATCAAAAAGATTCTCTATGGCTTTCATTTGAGATTCTTTCTCCCGTACCTGGCTATATCTCATTTTTCTCATTCTCAGTTTACACCTTGTTTCCAGGTGATAGATCTGCTAAACCCGGGCAGTGCTCGGAAACCGCTACAGGTGCGATGGTCTAAGGAGAGCAGAGGATTTTATGTGGAGAACCTATTCACGGTGGACTGTGAAACTCTTGATGACCTGTTTGCTGTTTTAGAAGAAGGTAGGTGACTGTTGAAGCTTCACGAGATATAGCATACAGCGTAGATAAGTTATTAGTTTACATGCTAAGGTAATACATATATTTTTAGTAAACCCTCTATCTTCAGCTAAGTTTACTTTAACCATTAAATATTTTGAGAAATCTCGAAATTGGCATACTACATATGTAGTTCAATACTAAAAGCCATTCGGTTCTTCTCTTACTTTGTCCCTTTCCTAATCTAAGAATTTCTTTATAAATCTCTCTGCGCCCCTCTCCAGGCATGCGCAACCGTGCGGTGGGTGCGCACGCGATGAACGCGCACTCGTCCCGGTCGCACACGCTGCTGTGCGTGCGCGTGCGCCGCGACCTGCGCGAGGACGCCGGCGTCGTCTGCTCCACGCACGGGAAGATCAACTTCGTCGACCTCGCCGGCAGCGAGATGACCAAGCGGACGCATAGCACCGGCAAGACCTTGGAGGAGGCCAACAATATCAACAGGAGCCTTATGGTGCTTGGTAAGTTGTTAAACTAAGTCAGAAGAGGATTGATAGTGGAAATCATAATGGTAGTTGCTGTATTAGGAGTAAAACTTAGTCTAAATTGAGAAGAATGCAAGTGGAATTTCTCCATAGTCTCTGCCTACAGGCAACGCACACTTCTGGAAACAGGTGTGAGGTTATGTATTTATACATATAGTTATGTATGTATGTGGAATTTCTCTACCAGGTTGTTTTAATACCTTTCTCTGCATTGCAATCGATTCCCCCTACGGCTACCACAAAAGAGACTAGACTACTGCTACTTCCTTTGTGTAATTGATGTTGAAGTTGGAAACACCTAACAAAGTTATTTTATCATCAGGTTACTGTATAGCGCAGCTAAGTGACGGCAAGAAACGCGGCCACATACCGTACCGGGACAGTAAGCTCACCAAACTGCTAGCAGACAGCCTCGCTGGGAATGGAGTCACACTCATGGTAAGCATCGCAAACTCAATAGAACACCTTTTTACGTGCTGTGAGGGTTATACGATGATATTCAATGACATTTATCATTACGCGAATTGATAGCAATTGTATTTTTATAAGAACGTTACTCATGATGAAGAGTCCCTTTATGACTCGAAACTAGTAGAGCTTTTCTCCATTAACCTATCGTATATAAGACAATATATAAGACCCCGGTACATAAGACAATAATAAAAAATACATTGTGTCTCGCGTAGATCTGCTTTCCGGCCCACGACGGGTTAATGAACGTGAGTAAACCGTGATTTTTAGTAATAGTTTCCTTTTCTCTTCAGATCGCCTGTATAGCTCCTACGAGATCAAACTTGAGCGAGACGATCAACACTCTCCGATATGCTGCACGAGCTAAGAAGATTAAATCAAAACCTATCGTCAAAATGGTAAGCACAAGTACTACAGGCCTTATTAGGTCCTATAATTTTATCGATACCAGAACAGTTCTACATCACCTTATTCAAAAACTCTTACGCAAGATTTTACTGAATAAAATTAGCTGACTACTTACTTAGTTAGCCTGTCTTATGTCCGAATACTCAAACGCTACTCAATTTTAAGACGCTCTCAAAACTAGTTCTGTCCCTATCAATTCTTTGTAAAATGACCGAGATAGCACGATATTTAAGTACAACTTAAAATTGAGTAACATTTCAGTATTCGGGCGTTAGTCAGAAAGGGCTTATCAGTCAATCAGTACCTAGTTATGCTTATATTACGGACTTGGGTGCCTATCTGAAATTCTTAACTCTTCCAGGATGCGAGAGACGCTCTCATTCTGAGTTTGAAGAGGGAGGTGGAAGCTTTGCAAGCTGAGAACCAACACTTGAGGACTGCGCTGCACGTTCAGACGGACTACAACTCGGATTCTTATAGTAAGGACTTTTTCAATTCTTAAGTGGCATAGAATACTTTTCACAATTTTTTATTCCCAAATTTATCTTACCTACTGCGCTTGGCGGTCAAAAACAGGTCCAACAATACGATAAATAAAATAAGCGTCGCGTAATTATGGTAGCTACTGAAATTGAAAATGGATCGTTAGGTTTTCTTATAGCAACATCAACACGCAACGTGATTTATACGATACTAGCAAACCCGGCGAACTCCGTTTCGCCACCAATGATTTTCCCTGTTTTCCTGCTTTTCTCTTAAATTTTTCCTGAATTTTCTTTGCTATAAACCTTACGGAGCTCGAGACCTTTCCAACGAATGCAAAACCGTGGAAACCGGTTCGTGCGTTCTGGAGTTATAGCGTCAGGAAGGAAAACCCGACTTATTTTTATATAATAGATTTAACCCTAATTTCACATTTCCACAGGCCAACGCAGAACTCCCACTCAGATAGAACCAAATAAACTGTACCAGCTTCCGCAATCAGAGCTGGTGGAATTAGTGCAGCTTCACATGGAGGAGAACTCAGCATTACGAGCTGAGAACAGTGAACTCTTCGGAGTGAGAGACTCCTTGCTGAGGGACCAGGAACTGCTCAGCAGAGAGAACGAGAGGCTCCTGAAGAAACTAGAGGACGTTAACTCGTAAGTATAGGTACTACACTTTTGTGGCTCATATGCGACGAGATGGGGACTCTTGGGATTTGGAAGTGCATTGTGGAAAAGTAATGGAGCATAATTTATTGGACTTGTCAATTACTTGTTCTCTATACCCAGATAATTCTATTGTAAACAAACTCGTGTATTGATCAAACATTTGCTAGTGGTGCCATCTAGTGGGCACTAGTGGACACTACGAAACTTCAGATTGGAGGGAAATAACACCAATATTTGATTTTAATCTGGAATGCCTACTGAACTAAAATTCTAACTTTATAATGGTGTTCCTAGGACAATGTTTGGATTCAGCTGATACTCCAGAAAGAACTCGGGGAGGTCAGTCACAAAATCTAAAGGCTGCAAAAATGCATGACACAAGACACATCACACTTAAAAGCTAATTTTAATAGATAATAATATTAAAACCATGGTTCTGCGCATGAATAAAAATTATTTTAAGTTTCTCAACACTTATTCCACTTAACCACGTGTGTTTTAGCGAATAATTCTCTAAATTAGAATTGCAGTTACTAATTACACAACAATTATTAATGGAAGCATTTTGCTGCTGTCTTTGTAGTGAACAATATTGAGAAGAGACATACATTATTTTGAAATCATCTCAGAGATCAATAAAATTGTCTGCCTAAAAATACCAGGTCACCCATTTTTGAAGATGTTACACCCTACAGGAACATTTAAACAAATTTTTTATCATATTTCTTAATGTTGCAGTGTTTGCGTTCGGTCACCTATCATACCGGCGCGGCCTACATACTCTGGTTCCAACGACACTGAAGCCAACATTTGGACCAACCCCGTCAGTTCATCCGCAAGTGTTGTCAGTGGAGACAGTTAGAAGTAAAATGTACTGGACTTGTATTTTTGGTAGTCCCAAAGTGGACTTAGACTCGGGCCAAAAGGGTTAGCATTTATTGCTCATCAGACATACGGCACTATACGTAGCTGTTACTCAAGGTGTTTGTCCAACAGAAAATTTATTAACTTCTATGAAACCATTGGATATTATTGACAGCTACAGTGATTACACAAACATGCATCTGTTGTAATCACTGCATTAGTGCCATCAGCAAAAAATCAGGAGCTCTCATTGAAATTGTCATTATGGTACCTACCTAAAATGTATAAATTGTATAGATAGACAATAACAAGGGTTTGGAAAGATAGTATTTTGGTATTAAATTAGTTGTAGACGCAGTAAGTACTGTAAAATAGGATGATGGAAAATTTATATAGAATGATGCAAATAGAACATGGTAAAAAGCATGTTATTTTTTATACCATGTTTTGTCTCAATTTTCTTTCATCCCATTTGACCTGTATGTAATACATTGCATTTCCATGTAAATAGATATTGGGTAGAAGTAAAAACTTAGCTTAATAGAAAGAAATAAACATTATGAGAGTGTATGGGTTTTATTTATGTTTTTATTCCATGTCCATGGTATTTTTCAATTTTAACACCATTTTTACATTACAAATATTTTCATGGTATTTTTATGGTATCTTATTAGATTTGAATGAGACACCATAACCGGTAAGTTATGGGACATAATTTCCCCTAAACTTTATGAATGTCTTAAAATAATTATACAATAAAAACTTATCCTAATAACACAGTAGCTAGTGTCTTCTAAATCCATACTTTTTCCTTTCATAGAACAGATCAGTCTTAGAACTACCCAAGTTCACAATCTTCGGACAGCCATCTCTCTGTAATAAAACAACATTACAATAAATACTTTTTACAGTTATAGTAGAAATAACACGAATGAAGTGAACACACTAATTATTATCAGTTTTAGATTTTAGTTTCGAAACTAGAACTGTAAACGTCTGAATAGATGTTGTGTGTTAATTTCCAATTGCAAAATAGTCAAAGCCCTGAATACAACAAAATATTGTTTTTTATACTTTGAAGGGCTTAACCCAATTAGATCTGTTAATATTAAGTGTTGTTATGAATATTCATTATACATTTGAAATTGTTAATACTCACGTCTTTTTCCTGTATAGTGCATTCTTTGCAATAGTAAGCGTCGGAAACGCCGGGGCCACCGCAGATCACACATCGCCCCTGATATGATCCATAGTTACACTCGTCACATATCCTCACCAGGGTGCAAGGACGCACGTAGGAGTCGCAGATCACGCATTTACCATCACATTTCTCACACAATCGGCCGATAGCTGAAAAATTATTTGTTTTTAATGAAACTGCACAATTACTTTTATTTTAACATAAATAGTAGAGAAACTTACCAACGCCTGGTTGTTTTCTGCAGAAAATAAGATCTGGATGATGCTTTGCCATGTTTTATAATTAGTTTACTTGTAATATAATCTAATGAAATTACAAATATTACAATAATACCACTGACAGGTAACCTCTAAAACACGACGCTTAGTTGTTTACAGTTGACAGCGTAGAGGCATAGACAGACAGAGAATAGAGAATGAGATTACGAGACACCGGCAACGCGTGTCGCAGAGTATGTCAGGGTTACCGCGTAAGGCAAAAATTACTCCTAAAATACTATTAGAAAATAATATTTTATGTATCCGAAAAATATACTACTGCATAATTTTGCTATCAGCTTAGTTTGTAAATTAAATATTTTAATATTATACAAAATTTTATAAATATTCAAATTTTTTTCGTGGTACGATAAATAATTTTATAATATTACAATAATATTAATATTAAATTATCATAGTAAAAATATGGTAATTGTTCAATTACATAAAATTAACATAGTTAATTATATGTAAATTGGATTTTATTTAATACAATATAAGTATTTTGTTTTAGACATATTATATTATAAAAATATTGAATTTGATTAATAATTGTCATGTACCGTATTGTGAGGAATATAAAATAAACTTTGCACTGCCCTACTGGATTTGTAAGCAAATAATCCATTCAAACTTCCAGAAACTTTTTAATTCAAATTCTTTTTCCGACTTTTAATTACCCGCAAAAGAGGATTTATGGTAAAGTTGGCAACACCAAAGATATAAGAAGCGTTTCACTTTTTGTATTAGCTCAATAAAATTAGGGAAAATATTAATTCATTTTATAAACTATTTATAACCAAAGTTATTCTTTTAAAAAAATCGTTAAGATAAGAGGTAATAATGGTTTAGTTATCAGTATTTGATCGCGCTTATTCGTTCAAAAACATATTACGATTTTTATAATTTACATTTTTTTTGCCTTTATTACTAATCTAAGGCTGAGAACATTTAATTATAGATAAGTAAAAATGAATTATAATATTGAAATCGATTTTTTTAATAATAGGAAATTAATTTCAAAATTCAAACATGATTATACGTTCAAGTTTCAGTTTTTTAACGAATGACAGTACTAGTATGTATCTTACTGTCAGTGCTGTCAGTTATGTTTGACATATTGATACACATGTTTCGTCTCCGCCTTCGTTCGTAGAGTTTAGTTTAATTTCATAATTTAACGAAAATGACGCCTGACGTGGAGAGTGGTAGCAGTGAAGATGATAGCCAGCAGTCAGATAATGAGGAACAAGAGGAGCAGCAACCAGAACAGGCAGGAGAGGACAACGAGGATGATGACAACACGACGTTCAAAGACTTGGTAAGTACGACCACCTTGCATGTGGTATTTATTAGATAGTGTTCTTAACAGACAATATTTCCTCACATACATTTAGTTTATCTTTAATCACTTCATATATTAGCGTTAATATGTAATATTAAACTACTACACTTAAGTCATTTTAGAAAAAGACCATGAAGTGAGGTTATGTTATTATACTTCTTTATTATTTTTCAGGGTGTGGTAGATGTACTATGTGAAGCTTGTGAAGAGCTAAAATGGAAGAAACCTTCGAAAATCCAGAAAGAGTCAATACCAGTGGCTTTGCAAGGCAAAGATATCATTGGGTTGGCGGAGACTGGTTCTGGAAAGACTGGTGCCTTTGCCCTGCCTATACTACAAGCTTTGCTGGAGAACCCACAACGATACTTCGCACTAATTCTGACACCTACCAGAGAATTGGCATTCCAGATATCTGAACAGTTTGAGGCACTTGGTAAGATTTAGAATTTTATTAATTTATACATGTTAATTGATAACTAACATTATTATGATATTAATTGAACACATAGACCATAATGTGTGAAAACAACTCTATTTACCTTTAGTTATTAATGTTTTGTTCAACATTGTAACTAAGTAACTATAGTGTGGTATTTTGGTGAGTAAAGTTGCACGAAGATAACATAAGGTTTGGTTGATAATCGTAAATAAATACTAGAATATTATTTGATGTTTTGTTGTTCTAACGCTTGCATAAGACTATGAAGTTTCAATATGCAGCTTGACAAAAATATAGTTATTTTTTTCTGAACAATGCAATTCTTGAAAGGATACAAGACTTCAATTTGATGTACCGCCTTCATTTTTTAAGTTAGTTAATATCCCAAAATCCTTCTCTTAAGCCTAAAAAATACTATGTTGAAAACTGCATCAAAATTGGTTCACCAAATGCGAGATAATCGCACACAAACATACATATGCATACATTTAAGTCAAACTAAGAACCTGCTTTTGTTTACTTTGTTAATAATAAAATAACTATGTAACTCTCAGGTGCGAGTATAGGAGTGAAATGTGCAGTAATAGTGGGAGGCATGGACATGGTGGCGCAGGCTCTCATGCTGTCCAAGAAGCCACACATCATCATAGCCACTCCTGGCCGACTGGTCGACCATCTTGAGAATACCAAGGGATTCAACCTGAAGGCACTCAAGTTCTTGGTAAGTTGATATAGAAGTTACTTTATCAGTCTCACAGAAAACTGACATGAAACAACGCTTGCGTTGTGTTTTGTTGTATGAGTGAGGTTACCGGAGGTCCAATTCCCCCATTCCCATTCCCGAACAACAACCCTTAAATTCCTAACTCCCAAAAAGCCGGTAACGCACTTGTAAAGCCTCTGGTGTTTCAAGTGTCCAAAAAGTATTTCTTACAAAATTCAATTTTGTAATAGGATTTAGGAGAAAAAGAATAAAATGACGTTAGAATAAGTTCTCTCCATATTAAAAACTTTAATAACAGTAACAGACAAAAGTACCTTGGATACTACCACAACTTGGTCAAAGAAAAACCGAAAGTATGTTCTAATTATTTATTACCATCAAACAAATATTCTTAAAAACTAAGATGCTGAGTTGTCAATGTATCTAAATCTTATAATTCACATATTTTTTTTCTCCTTGAAGGTGATGGACGAAGCAGATCGCATCCTCAACATGGATTTCGAGGTGGAAGTGGACAAGATACTCCGCGTGATTCCTCGCGAGCGACGCACGTACCTCTTCTCCGCTACTATGACGAAGAAGGTGCAGAAGCTACAGCGGGCCTCCTTGCAGGACCCTGTGAAGGTCGAGGTCTCCACCAAGTACCAGACAGTTGAGAAGCTGCTGCAGTACTATCTGTTCATACCTGTTAAGTATAAGGTGAGGTATTTTTTCATATTATTTTTTATAGTAGTGCTTAATATGAACTGTTTCAAATAAATGGTCACTGTAACCGTACATGTACAACTGCAGACTCAAAAGTACCAGCAACCACAATTGACATACATATAAATAATTAAGTATTATTATCAGCTTTTGTCTGCTATATGACAAAAATGAGAATAACATTATTGTCAGCACCCAGCACATATTGACAGTCAAATGAAAATACAAAACGAATTAAGTTTTGCGAAGTTCCTTCTCCTCAGTTATTTTGCGAAGTTACCAATAGTTATGTAAACAATCAATATAATTCCACAGGACGTATACCTAGTCCACATTCTAAACGAGATGTCTGGCAACTCGTTCATCGTGTTCGTGGCGACGTGCGCGGGTGCGCTGCGCACCGCCCTGTTACTGCGCAACCTCGGCCTGGCCGCAGTGCCGCTGCACGGACAGATGTCGCAGAACAAACGTCTCGCCGCTCTCAACAAGTTCAAGAACAAAAGTCGCTCTGTGCTTATATGCACTGATGTCGCTTCAAGGTATGTAATGACCAAAATATATAGTGTAATATTAACTAAAACTGTAACTGGTTTTTGCAAGTACTCGTAAGGATATTAAAAATATTTGATATCAGTTCCACATTTAAAAAATATTTCTTGTATGCTGCTGGACAATTTTTCTTAAAAGTAGGCAAACTCCAGCACACTATGTTAACCATATAATCTTAATCTATTAAAGAAATTGTTAGTTAATCAAACAGAAATCCTACATGAATGTACTACAGTTCTCGCAAATAAATTTTATTTTATTTTGAATATTACAGAGGTCTGGACATTCCCCACGTGGACGTGGTGATCAACCTGGACATCCCGCTGCACAGCAAGGACTACATACATCGCGTCGGCCGCACCGCTCGAGCGGGACGCGCCGGCAAGGCTATCACTTTTGTGTCTCAGGTCAGTTCCTTTAGAAACATATTTTATTCCATTTCAAATCGTCAAATAGCTTATGGTCCATAAATTAAGGCACTTGGGTATAAAGGTTGGCAGATAACTTGGCAAGATTTTGTTATAATGTTTTTCAAGAAAATTACTAAAAATATGCAGACGCGGACGTTCAATAGTCAGCGCAACGTCGCCGCGTCTGCGCACGATGTTTGTGAGGATCAATCCCTGTGTGATTGGCGGAACTTTCTTATTATTAAAAAAAAAATGCCAAGTTACGTGCGTGACTAACAGTCAGTTGCAGAAAACTGTCTTTAAATTCGACATTAGTTAATCCGTCATTATCGCTAATATTCCATTAAATTTAAAGACGTTGCACAAAACTGTTGCGGGTCCCTTTAATGGGACTTTAACTAAAGACGACATTAAAAAGTGTTGCAAGTTAAAACACATATTTTGAATGAACTGATTACGTAGTATTTGTATACTCTCTGGAACTGATTGAATGTAAATTGTCATTAAGGATGGAAGGAAGCGAATCCCGCTTCGAAAGAAACCGATTTTTTAAAATGACGATTTATCGATTGTGTTTGGATTTATTTCATGTAGTTAAAGGACACTATAAAAATCAATACAATACCATTTGTTACTACTTAGTTACTTGTAAATTAAGACTCAGTTATGAGTTTTTTCAGAGCTAATTACATTATTTACGTAATAGCTATATCTATATTTTGTATTTGATTAAATATCTCTATATTTGACAGATTAAGCATATGTGTTAATTTAATTAGCTACTATTAAATGTTTTTTGTAGTATCTTAATAGTGGAATACATATAAATATCAAATCTTATTCTAATTCACTGACCGATTCAATTATGTGTTCCGATTTAAAATAGGTATCAACCTTTTTGGTTCGCGGGAAGAAATTCCTAGATCGCCAGCCCTAGTTGTCAATATTGACATCATGAGCGTTTCTGTCATCTCTGTATTTAGGAAAAATCCAATTTTTTACGATAAAAATATTATCAATTGCTTTAATGTGGTGTTGAATTATCTTTCATTGGTATCGTAACAGCGTTTGTAAGAGAGAAGATTTAACGTAGCTTCCAGGTGTTTGTTATTGTTGTGATTAATTGAGAATTGGACTCGTCTCGAGTTTTCCTTTTGTAGAAAGAATTTTCAGCATTATTCATTAACCATGGTATCTGGTGCAATACAGGCTGGTTCAGGCAGTATGCATCGCCCTTGTACTAACTTTTTAAGCAAAGAATTAACCAAAGAATGGTATAATATTGCACCCACAGAGGAAGTACGAATTGCCCCCATGTAATGACGGTATGGTATTTTAGTAAAATAAATATCTAATAAAATAAATTAATTTAAAACAAGATTAGTCGTTTTATTTATTCTTAAAAATATACAAGGTATATACATCTATTAATACACCTATTCCCCTAGCATGATATGGAAATACCGAATGTTATTTCAAGATGCGAGAAGATTAAATGAAATTCATAACATTTCAGGAATTACAATTTATTTTTACAGAACTATTATAAACCAACAATCCGTCTCATCGACCAATATTCGAATTAATTATTTTCCGCCATTTTTAGGGTTCCGTAGCCATGGCAAAAAACGGAACCCTTATAGATTCGTCATGTTTGTCTGTCTGTCTGTCCGTCCGTATGTCACAGCCATTTATTTCCGAAACTGTTGGGCCTACATAGTTGAAACTCTGTAGGTTGATGTATTTCGATAACCGCTATTCGAATTTTGAATAAAAATTATTAAATTTAAAAATTAAAGGGTTTTTACATCCATACATGGAACTGATTCAAAAAAATTTTTTTCAGCTAACATACCCGTGATGGGTGTCTATGGATATGTCTTTTTTAAAGTAATGTCTTTAAAAAAGACATATCCATAGACACCCATCCAAAAGGTTCCCAAAACCATTTTTCGTCAAAATCAACCGTTTGAAAGTTAGACGCTTCCAAAGAGGAAAAATGAGTGCCCCCCCCCCTCTAACTTTTAAAATAAGAGAGTGAAAAAACAAAAAAAAAATATATGGTGTAGATTTCAATAGAAACTAACAACGAAAATTGGTTTGAACGAGATATCAAAAACCGTAAATATAATTTTGTCGTTCATACAAACACTATGTAAAACCAAGTTATTTTGTAACTTTTATAATATGTCATCTACTTGCTGTTACGGAACCCTTCATGGGCGAGTCCGACTCGCACTTGGCCGGTTTTTAAATATATCATTTGACGTTCCATGTCAGCTAACATTTATTTTAAACAGTTTATGTAGTCTATGAAATGACGAAAAAGGTTTAATATATTTATTCCTATGAATAGTACTCAGTAATTAAATACTATTATATTATAATTACATCCTACATTATATCTGTCTGGTGTTGCTAGTGGTTGTTAACACTAAGGAAGGCCTATGTTTGGCAGGAAGCTGATCTTCGGCAGATCCAGTAGCGAAGAATCTCAAACATATCAATAACTATGTGAGGCCATCGATGGCTCTATTTCTTCGAGTTTGTTTGTAAATTGAGTATCTCGCAAATGTGTAAAGCTTTAGAAATCCTGTATCTCACACGAAACTCTTCTCCGTCATGTTTTTCAAATAAATTTATCCTATCTGGAATTACACGACGTCGTCGTGGAAGGAGCGGATAAAGATGAAAGGGACAAAATAATACTGTAATAAAGTAAAAAAATATTACTAGCACTATTTACAAAAGAATTCAGAGTTTAATAACAAGTTTAATGGATGTTTGACTAGGCATTAAAAATTATAACCCCAAACTGTCAATTTAATGCTCCTTTAGCGCTAATGACGTTTTGTGCAACGTAAAAAATAGGCTAAAGTCCCGATTTGACGTTTCTTTAATTAAAGTTAATCCGGCATTAAAATGAGATAGAAATACTTCTTTGTGCAACACTTTAAAGCTTCATTAATATTTAAAGTCACTTTAAAAATTTAATGATCGTTCCTGCAACTGACTGTAAGTTACTAAGTGCGTGACTATAAATAGGGTGATACACCAATATCTATATCATAAGGGATAATAATAATATATCATCCGAGAGACATAAAATCCCGTCCTAATTATTTGTAGTGTCTGAACTTATCATGAATATTGTATTCCAGTATGACGTGGAGTTGTACCAGCGCATCGAGCAGTTGATAGGCAAGCAGCTGCCGCTGTACAAGACGGAGGAGAGCGAGGTCATGGTGCTGCAGGAGAGGGTCGCGGAGGCACAGCGGCTCACTAAGATTGTACGTACACCCGTTTATAATCGATAATCTTGTTGATACTGGACAAAACGGCTCTTCAAGCCGTTCGACTGAAGTCTGTTCTAATCTTTTTCTATTATATTATTTTTCTATAGTAGATTCGTCACGGTCTGATTAAAAATAAATCCATTAAATTCTCCAAAACATTATCCATCAAACACACGTCACACGGATCTATATCAATCTCGATCAAAATTATGACCTACTCTCATCTTATCCTCTATCAGGATGTAGAAAATATATGCTTGTTTTGGATAAATGCGACACAATAATAATAATTATCCTTTATGATTGTTGTTGATATTATAAACATCGGATACTAACGAAGTCTTTTTCCTATAGGAAATGAAAGAACTAGAAGACAAAAAGAGCAGTAAAGGCAAGAAGCGCGGCGCTGACTCGGACGACGACACGGAGGAGGCGGCCGGCGTGCGAAGACGTATCAAGGGGAAGCCGAACAACAAAATTAAACATGGCGGCAAAAAGAGAAAACGTTAATAAATAATTTAGTTTTATATTAGTCTTTTATTTTTGTCGAACACAATTTATTCACATACCTGTCACACCATCTGAACTAATACGCAAAATTTTCGGGTTGTCCTATAACCTATTGATTAACCCACACGTACCTATTCCCTCTCATTTTAGAGCATCCCGACTATCCTAAAGGGAGATTCAAACTTCGGCCCGAATGAATGATACGATACCACAGCCTCACAGAAAACCGATGTGAAACAACGCTTGCGTTTGTTTCGTCTCCCCCTAATCCCAGATTTCTCAACAATCCTCTAATTCCTAAGCCCTCGCAACGTACTTGTAACGTATCTGGTGTTTTGAGTCGCGCCGATTGTTTACCATCAGGTGATCCGTCTGTGCGTTTTCTGGCTCCCTAAAATAGGGAATCGATTCTATTTAGGGCAGTCCCCAACACTCCACAGGATGGCCTTTCCAGTTATTTGGGCAGTTCATCATTTTTCATTGCTGACGGTGTCAATGTTCAGAAGTTACTTCTACAGAGAAAATTTGGGGCAAAATCCACTGAAAAATAAAGGAGCCCATTGGTAAAAAAAAGGATTTTATAATTCCAGCAATCAGTTTGTTTTGCAATAAGCATGCATAATTTTTGTTCTGAAGTTTGGATAAGTATCTCTAATTCAAGTGTTTTACCTATTTTTTTTTTTATCGTCACGCCTTATTATCCCCGAATAGGTGCACATTACGGCACGTAATGCCACTGCGGACGAGGGGTCTCGGGGTTCGATTCCTGTATCGGGCAAAGGCAGAGTTGCTTTTTTCGGATTTTCGAAAACTCAATAACAGCACGGGATCTAGAATTGTGCCCAGTAGGTGTATATGGCAATAGGCTTAACCTTTTGAACGCCAGAGCAAAATCGCATGAACTTGCCCTCAACGCCAGGCCACAAATTCACCGCAAATACCTACGAAAAAAATAGGGATTCCAAAACTTCATCGATAATCAATTTTATTTTCATTTTCGTCAGGGTCACAAATACGTGACAAGCGAAAACTGTCCCTGAGCGCCAACGACACAAATATGTGACAAAAACACGAAATAAACTATTTAACCAGGTACCGAAATTTAAATGAAACTTAAATAATTAAAAGCAGTAGGTAACATAGCATAATTATTAAGAGAATGACATTATAAATCTATATACCTACCAAAGTTGTGCACTAAGTATATACCTAATTATTTAAACTCGTCATATTAAAATGAGTCGTCTTTATATGAGTACATATAAACTTACATCATACCTACTTGTATCTATATATTTACCCTAGACTGTACTCGTACTTACTATTAAAACATCTGACATTAAATTAGAATTAACTTACTCGCCATTTTTGCAATTATAATGTAGGTACTCGATAAAATATTTTTTGCAACTTCCCCGCATTTAAAAACAAGGCATGCGCTTACGACGTCACGAGTCCGACATCTATACATGTCAATGGCGCAGAAGGGATTGCATATCGGTAGTATGCTAGGGATGCGCATGATTGGCAAAAAGGGAATGTCGATAATATTGAAAATATAGTAAACTAGCGGACCCGACAGACGTTGTCCTGTCTACACGTCTTTAATTTGAACATTTGTCGGATCCAATGTAAAACATTCCAAAATCAACAACTACAAATAAATTAAAAATTAATTAAAAAAAACATTGTCCAGCGGACAAAATTGTGAATGTAAACCATTCTCAGATCCCCTTGAACACACACAAAAAAATCATCAAAATCAATCCAGTCGTTTAAGAGAAGTTCAGTGACATACACACGTACAGAAGAATTATATATATAAAGATATGCTATTATACCCAAGAATTTTTCAATTTAAAATATAGTATATTTACCTTTTTTCTCAGAGACTAAGGTTATATATATACTTTTTAATAGTTATTACAAAAAATAAGCGAGTCATTTAGCTGAAGTTTTAATATTACTTGAATTACACTACATCACTAGTAGGCATGTATACATGCCATTGGCGCGAGAGAACATGCTTTTTTAGCCGATATTTAAGTTGTTTTTATCAATCAAATATTAGAATAACTATATTGCAATTTTGTTCACTGTGTACAATTATGTAATAACTGGGTATTCAGTTCTTAAGATACATCAATAAAACACGTGAAAGTAATGATTTAATGTGTTTATTTTGTTTTTCTCTGTGATCTGTTTCTTGGCATCTATAGATGTCGGTGGCGCACAGGGCACGCTTGCGCATGACATCTATTCATGCCATTGGCGTTCAAAAGGTTAACCCCTGTAACATGAAACTTATAACACAATTGGTGATAAGTGGGTGTACATTGCTTTTCCTACATTTTTCTATAATTTACTTTTATGGCTTACTTTTAACTTTCACTACCATAGGTGGAAGAGACCTTTCTGATTTTCATTAATTTATCTTTTTAAGTCTTGATCGCTGCTGTAATTATTGATGCGCCCTTTTCATTGTGCGATATCCCTTGCAAGAAGTAACAATGTCCTGTGCTGTAACGCTTCATGTTATAGTCTAGTTTTTCGAACCCAAAATTTCATGATCTGCAGTACCACTTGCCAACGAAGCAAATATGCAATCAAGACTCATTGAAGACTATTGACCAAAAACTCATCAAACCCGAGAATCGAACCCGTGGCTTAAATGAGTATTGTCAGTATCTGAATACTGCTCAAGGGCCAAGATCCATTTCCATCTTTACAACTTACCATATAACCTTACACTGTTGTCAGCAGTTCTTGCTACAAGATGAAGTATTTGTTTATTTCAGTAGTCCCATGGAAGTTCTTCGGCTATTAAAACTTCATCGTTTAGAAAATCTTCCCCTTTCTGATTCACTTATTACTTAGAATAGAGAGGAAGAAAGGTAAGAGGGATTTGATATTTTTTATTGTTGCATGGCTATTAGAAAACTATACTTTGAAATGTTATAACGTCGTATGCCCATTGCAACTAAATGGAACTAATCGAAATATAAACCTTCCCTTTAGTAGATTGTCTCCAGTTTATGGATAACATAATTAACAGACATTAATTCATTAATAGATACACAAAGCATGGTTAGAAGAGTTGCAATGCAGTTTTGTGCGGTGTTAATATTAATATCAACTTATGTACTGGGAATCAGAGCGATCCTCAAACGAAACAAATGTGTTCAATGCTTTCTTACAGTTTATTCTAAAAGTAAACAGTCATTTCTTTCTATAAAAAAATAAATTAAAAAAAAGAAATGCGAAAATCGCGTCGCGCCCTTAAATTCGGCGCGCGCGCACTTGTAAAAACCGACGCACTTAAAACTAAGCGTTTAGGAAGAAATCACAACGTTGTTTTTAATTTTTTTAATCGTTATTTATTATTTCTATACAAATAGAACTGTACAGATAATTTTTTAAATTATTTACCACATCTCATCTGCTCTCACGATAGACTTTTTACAAAAGTGAAAACTATCAACATTACGCACGTAATAAACGAGATCGCGCGCAGTTACCGCTCACCCACCGCTTCCCTAGCCACCGGCCGCGGCGCCCCGGCCCCGGCCCGGCATCGACGCGGTGCCGGCGCGGCGCCGGGGCGCGAACTATTGAGCTGCGCGACGCGGGTGCGACTACTTCATTGAATACAAAATTACTTCTATGCTCTCATGGACAATGGAAAACAAACGTGTTGGTGACTCACTATCTGGCAGTAGCACTATTGCGCTCGCGTTCACGTTACCTTCGATAATATACTCTTTCACCTCGATACAAAGCGGTGCCGGTGCATCACGTAAATTTATCACAAACAATAAATAAGTACAATTTATATAAATATATATACCGTATAACTATCCAATAATATAATACATTGGCAGTGTGACATGCATGCTCTTACATAATTTAACTTTTGTTCAAATTTAAATGCACTAACTAAAATATACATATTTTAGAGGTGAAAAAGTGTATTACTTAGCAAACTAATGAAATCACACTGGAGGTCCTTATTGTAGTTATATTTAGGTATCGAGGGCGCTGCGCACCACGGCCGCGCACGGTTGGATGCCCGTCCACTGAACCCTGGCGCCGCCAGCGTTGATCACAATTATAAGAAAACTAGTCAGTCTACAAAAATTAAGATCACAAATACTGCGGCCGTGGTGCGCACGCCCCGGCACTTAAAATAATTTCAAACTATTCCAATGTCTATACACAAGTTAAAAAACAAATGACCCGGGACGACGTCGAACTTCTTTCCTTTAACAAATCTCACCAGTCCGTACTAATACGTCTGCTAATTTCATTAAATTATACAGGGTGTCCCTGAAGTCGACGTCCAACAGGCACCAGATGATCGGCAAGGTTCCAAATGTTATCAGAAAAATATAAAAAATTCTAAGTCCTACAGTTTTTAAATTACAGTGACTTATGTGTTATCCACGAAAAAGTACACCCTGTGCCAGTCTTTTGACTCTTGTTGCTACAAATCTTTATTTTTTCGTCTGCAGTCTTCCTTACATTATCCTGAATAGTGCTCCAGTAATACGGAATCATAAATTCTTAGCCAATTGCTTTAGATTGGAAAACATTGTTAGTTTTAGAGGAACCAAATACTCTGAATAAAATTTTCACCTTACTTTAAGTGACTGTATTGATTAAATTATGTATGGCACTAGTAGTGGCAAATTTCACCAAAGTTGGCGCGTTTAATAAGGAATCTAAAATGGTATAGCACTTTGCACATTATTTCTTAAATTCGACACAAAAAAAGATTTTTCAACGAAACTCCGTTTCATGAATTTATTTGAGCTTACTAAAAATTCTTCTAGTATACTCAAATCATACGTTATAACCTCGTATGCACTAGACAGTACTTTGCACGCTATTTGTTATCATCATGTTGAATCGGCGAGGATCTCTTGTCAAACAACATTGTCTGTTTACCCGTGATTTCGCTTGCAGCATTCGTCGGCAATATTATCGCTAGAAGAACTGGTGTTGTGCATCTCGAGCCATCGTACCCGGTCTTCGGCATTTTAGCTGAGCACTGGCTTTTTTGCGCCGTGTTGATTATTTCTTTTTTAAATTATTTTTTGCTTTACCTGCAATTCCTTGCAACGGTGCAAATAACTCTTTCTAGACAAACTAAAGAATATTTGATGCTTCATCACGCATTTGATCACAAGGCATGAACACATAACTTAATCGGACGATTCACCCATTTCTTTTTTTTGGTGATATGACGAGTAATTGTGCGTAAGGGCTCATGTACACCATACCACTACCGCGTCGATATGCTGTGTACATGAATCTGGCGCGTCCGCTCCTTTTGATTTTACTACACATTTGATAATGTGTTTGATGCACTATGAACATCATATTGCAATCATTCAATATTATTTAGTGAAACATGATACACAACATCAGTTCCTCTAGTAAGTCTAGTAATATTGCCGACGAAAGCTGCAAGCGAAATCATGAGTAGACAGACAATATTGTTTGACAAGAGATCCACGCTGATTATCAACATGATGATAACAAATCGCGTGCAAAGTGTTGTCTAGTGCATACGAGGTTATAACGTATGATTTGAGTACACTAGAAGAAATATTAGTAAGTTCAAATAAATTCATCGAAACCGAGTTTCGTTGAAAAATCTTTTTTTGTGTCGAATTTAAGAAATAATGTGCAAAGTGCTATACCATTTTAGAATCCTTATTAAATGCGCCAACTTTGGTGAAATTTGCCACTACTAGCGCAATACATAATTTATTCAGTACAGTCACTTAAAGTAAGGTGAAAAATTTATTCAGAGCATTTGGTTCCTCTAAAACTAACAATGTTTTCCAATCTAAAGCAGTTGGCTAAGAATTTATGATTCCGTATTACTGGAGCACTATTCAGGATAATGTAAGGAAAACTGCAGACGAAAAAATAAAAATTTATAGCAACAAGAGACAAAAGACTGGCACAGGCTGTACCTTTTCATGACTAACACATAAGTTACTATAATTTAAAAACTGTATGACTTAAAAATATATATATTTTTCTGATAACAGTTGGAACTTCGCTGATCATCTAGTGCCCGTTGGACGTCGATTTCAGGGACACCCTGTATATTAAAGCCATACGCTCCTAAAATGCTCCAATAAAAGTACTACAATTATAATGTGCGTTAGCCGTTTTATGGAGATTTCCATCACTTCGGTCATCGGTGGCCAGTGTCAGACCGGTCTCTGCACAAGGACATAAGAACACAAGCCTACACTACCCTCCGTGGAACCGAATGTAAGGGGTTGTGCAGGGACCGGTCCGCCGGAACAGCGGCCCCGATACTGTCGCGCGGGTCGACGCCGTCCCGGGCGCCTATAACAATATCACATGTTTCGCTACTTACAACCTTGTATGGCTGAAACTAATCTTCACGTTATCTTTCGCTTGTTCGTTCTTGTGTACAGTTTACAAACACTTCGGCTTCAATACTAACTGACTTGCAATCCTCACAACTTATTCCATGTTACAAACTGCCAGAATATGTTCAAATACACTATTTTGTAAGAGTTTAGTTAACGCCCGCGGCGCAGTCGCAGGTCTCGGCCGCGAGGTCCGTGTGTCCACTGCGGGACGATAGGCCTCTCCTGCGGTACACTACGTACTTCTCACACACTCCACTCGTCCAGAGCACACGGCATTCACTTCAAGCATCGAGTCACACTCAGGCTCAGGTATTCAGATCTGTAGTGTACGGACACAGCCCCGCAGCGAGCCGGCGACGGCCGCGGTACTGGACGACAATATGGCGCCGGCGACGGCCCGCGGGTGGACAACAATACTGCTTCAGGAATGGCGGCGGCGGCGCGGCTGTACACTGACGCGCTCAGTTCAAGTCACGGTCCTCTAAGTACTTATACTCGAACGTGAAGCCCTCCTTCTTGCGCTGGCCCCACTTCTCATAGTCAAAATAGATATATGTGCCCTGCAAACATACACACACATCATTACTACTTGCTCAGATAATGCCGCTTTTGGATTCTTTGCTTGATATGTGAAAATTTTACTCTACAGCTTTTAATTGTATTGTAACACCAACTGACATGTTATGCCTCAGAAGTGAAGGACAACAACCTGATAATTACCTGTTCATACTCCTCATTGATGACCTTGGGCTCTTCATGCCTCTGGAACCACATCATGTACTTGGTGTGGAACCGCCAGCTTTGTTTCTTGAGTGCCTTGGCTGCGAGGTACTGCGCCTTCGTGCCCTCCATGTAGTAGAACACGAAGAACAACGTCTCCGTCGACAGTCGCTGGAAGAACTCCACGGAGTCCGAATGGGGAAGCAGCACCTGTGGACATACTCGCTCACATTACCGACAGACGGACGACAGAACCGTTATTCGTATTTTGTATCGACCTCCAACGCCCTGTAAGAGCACAGCTGACGTCGGCATGCAAACTACTGGGTAACCCTCCCCCGGCCGCCTACTGACCTGGTTGTAGTATATCGGCGTGGGGCATATATTTCTCGGTAAATATACCCTCGTTCTTTCCGAGTCGGACGGGTGCGGCATGTGGTAGAACGATGATTCCAACATTTGGAACTGTAGCTGATGTTCCTGGAAACATATCAGTATCATTAATTTGATAAGGCAGTGATACAGCTATTGAAGGCAACCCCCACCGTGCTTAGTAGTCGTAGACTCGTGCGTTGGAAAGTCTGTGTGCGATTAGTAAGTACCTAACGAACAATAGAAAAATAATTCCAGTCACCAGCTTATTCTAAAAGGTAAATTTTATTACAATTACACCTAAATATTCTTTTAATGTCAAGAAAAATATTTTGGTTGGTTTTTAATGTAGACACATTTCTTTGTTTCTTAGAAAAGTGACTCCTATAGAGAGGAACAAGTTAAATATTCCTCCTCATTTATGGAGTATTCCATACCAATGTTAGTACTGTAAAGAGTTAGTATGTATAGCGTAGTAAACTAAGTGATGTCCTTACAGAGTTGAGTGGTAGCGGGCCTAGCGGTGCCACGCCCAGTAACGGAGGAATGTGCGCTTGCGCTAGGGGAGCCCCTCGTCTTAGGTTCTGTAACATACAACAAGTGCATTATAATATTATACTAAGATTTACATTTATTTGCACAGTCAAACTGATCCGAAACTGTGTCTGTCACAAAGTGTTGTTTCGGGTCTAGGTGTGCTTTTTCAAATGTGTCTGAAGGTTGATTGATACAGGAGAAAATGTCATTGTTGTTTAAGGCTTATGTCTTCTACAATGACACCCCATTTTATGACTACTGTAGCAATAAATACAGTAAAACCTCGTTAAGTGAGACAGCCAAGGGACCTTCAAATTGGTATCACTTATAGAGGTATTCCACTAACTCAGTGTCTCAGATAACCAGGTATAAATAAATATTTGTCTCATTTACAGAGGGTTCCATTAATGGAGGTGAACATGCGGGTTATTTCACATAAAGAGGTGTGATTCTTAAATAAAACAATGTGTTATGTGCACATTATAAATGAATAAGAAAAAGTAAATCAACAAACAAAATGATGTTGTCTCAGTTACTGAGGTTTATGCATTAAAATTCACTTGCTGTCTCAGTTATAGAGGTAACTAAGATGATAAATCGAAAGAACGAATCCCAGATATAGAGGGTTGTTTGTCCCACTAATAGAGGTAATTCAGTGCCAATGGGTAGGGACCTCAGTATGAGTTCCATTTGTGGAGGTTTCTCACTTATCCAGGTCCCACTTAACCAAGTTTCACTGTATATGGGAACTTTGGTAATGCTGGCAGCGTTGCAAGTGAGAAGGTATAGTGTACCTGTGGATGATGCTGGTCGAGCCCGGCCCGCTGCACGGCTTCCTGCGCCATGCTCTTCAGCGACGCCGTGGCCGCGCCCGCGCTACTGCCACGCCCGCCTGTACTCGACGCTTCACTCACTCTACCACTACAGGGAAACAGAAACTTAACTTTAAACAACTAAAAAAATTAATCATATGTATAAAAATCCTACTAAACGAAGCTGAAATTAAACTAAAATTTTCATACCTAAAATCAGCATAGTAATTATTTTAACAAAGCGTGCCCCATCATTCATAACTAAGAACTTGACTTATGCAAACTTTTTTAACAAATAATCAAGTCAATTTTATACATCTCTGTCTACCCCAATAAATACTATCTCATAAATATTAATAAATTACTAAAAGGATGAGTCCTTTACTATAAATCAATGTTCCAGTTTATCCCAGTGAACTTGTACCATCTGTAGTCTGACCCAATAACCTAGTCCTACAGCCCGTGACCCGTTTACGTGAAACTAGTTCACAAAGCGACCCCATTCCCGGCGACAGGAGTTTCACTGTCCTTGTAGAAATTGAAAGGATTCGCGTGTAGTTCGTTTCAAGGTTATTTTGATTATTTAGGATGGGGGAAGTTTGAAGTATATTCAATATTGTTCTCTAATTAATGGGATGAAAATTACAGAGATATCAGTACCAGATGGTGTATACGGAAATACATCAGAGAGTTATAGAAAAAACAATACAAATAGTCTGTGGCTTTCCCTATCTTTTTGTATTATAACATTATTAAGATTGACCAAGTATCGCACGTCTAATTTGAATGCCATATAGAATCACATATTTTCGCAGAGATATAGCATATAACCCACACAATACACATTGCAATTTATCACAGAGTGTTACAGATTCATGCACCTAGAAGATCTTCCCAGCCTCTAAATCAGGATGTCAACAATAGTTTCCGGCCCATTCTGCATACGACGAGCAGTGGCTCGAATGCAACTATGTAGTTATCTAGATAGACCCATTATCCATTTACAATAGAGATTCCCTTTATAGCCCGGCGGCTAGAGGTCGCGGCGACCCAGTTACAGCGCGCAACCTGACATTTCAATACCCTTGTTGTCCTGACTCCCGACCTATTTACCAATCTGCAACTGCGATCATTCTCGAAACATGATTTAGTGATATAGCTGTATTTTAAAGTTGAGATTTGCGCAGTGGTCTTTTGTCTTTTTACCTCTTTTTTATACTAAATATTGTGTTCCGGATTGATAATTAGTTTTAAGCTATTTTGGTGTGTAATGCTTAGGTTGGCTGTTTAGCGTGTTTGGGCTTACTTGTTAGCAACATGTTGCGGCGTATGATGCGGCGGTTGGCTAGGCCCGTTGACGGTAAGGGGCGAAGGCGCCGTTTCGCTCGCACTCGCGCTCGAACCAAGTAGCGGTACTGACGAACTCTTTGACGTCTGCAAAACATATTGTAATGAATTAGTACATTTAATTAGTTAAAAAAGACCTTATCCCAGTGAACTTGATCATTGTGGTGTTAATTTTTGTTCTGTAATAAACATGTGTACATCAATGAATAGATTGATGTTGATAATCAATGTATTCTGTACATAGGTTAATGTGAATCACTGAAGTAAAGAAGACAATGGGAAAGCTTTTGGTGTCATTTCTGTTTCAGGGAATGAAAGGAGAATAAACCAGTGGACATAATATACAGTAGGCCCAGTACTCACAGGCGGTGGTTGCGTGGGCGCGGCTGCCGGTAGGTGTGTCGCTGTGTGCGCGGGGGTCGTCGACACCGGACCATTCTCCACTACTTCTGTAATGCAAATATCAACCACGATTAGTAACGTGAACCAAACAGGACTAGACAAAACTTTTCGCACGTTTTTTAAGGAATTTATTACATAAAAACCTAATTAGATTAATTAAAAATGTTTCATACAGCTGGCAAACGTTAGTAGCATAAATAATTATCAACTAATTAGTAGAATAATGATTAGTATGACACACAACACCATAAATGCGGTTTATCACGGCAGACCATGAAGTGAGTAGGACACGGCATCGTAAAACGTGAGCGGTTATCGATGCGGCGTGTTTACAAACAGAGACTCGCACGCAACGCGCGCACGTGGAGCTGACTCACGCCGCGCCGCTACTACGGCAGCCGCCATACGTTGCACGTAAGGGCACTACTGTCTAACAAACAATTTCACGGTACATAACGTACATGTACTAAGAAAATTGCTAATATATTGTATTGCATTATTATCCAACTATTTACTTATGATCTGACTAGGGAACATGATTTATTTATTTCCTAGTGACCCGCCCCATCTTCGCAAGGGTGCAAGGGTGATAGATATAAATAAAACTTCCTCTTGAATCACTCTATCTATTAAAAAAATCCGTTGCATAGTTTTAAAGATTTAAGCATACAAAGGGACAGAGAAAGCGACTTTGATTTATACTATGTAGTGATGTCACAAACTTCCTCATACTCTACTGTGTGACAGTTGAGTTAAAACAGAGAAACACTTCATTGTAGTATTCTTTCAAAATATACCACAACTCTATCTGTATTCTTTTTTGCACATGAATGTACAAGGATTCTCTGACGCAATAAGCATTAACATGACAATCACATAATGTAATACATAATACCCACAGTTGTAGTCACAGACAATACAAATGATGCTAAACTGTATGTTTACAAACAAACTAATTATGCATTAGCATTCAGATAATTCACAAACATTGTTCGCGTGACTCAAAAGCATCGTGAAGTCTCAATTTCGGGGTCATCTGTAAATTGATGGAGTTTCAAGATTATTTATGTTCTGAGGTAAACGTGGTGATGAAGTGACTTTGTTTGTCAGAACAGATGCATTAATTTAGAGGTATTTACTGATTTACTGTAATACTTATATCGCCTATAATGCTGCGCTGTCATACAAACTTAGGGGTAATTTGTAATCGTAATTTCTATGTAATCTATTCAAAGATGAGTTAATTTCTAGACATGTAGATTAGTATACTATCATACCTGAAAGCAAACTCATAATTTCTAGATCAAATAAAGATGGTTTTGTAGTACAATAAACTTTGCCACCATGATAACTAAGTCTTCAAAAGTTTTTTGATCTTTATCATAATTATTCTGATCAAACCAATAGTAAAGTGTCTATACAGATCACACGCAACCTTCGTACTACAAATATAAAGAAGTGTAATTAATAATGAGGGAGAGAGGCGATCGATAGCCCGTTGACCTACTTTATATTGTTACTTCTAGCTAAAGCAAACTCTAGTATACAGGTACCTGGGGAATTAAACTACCTGTGTTTTAAATCACACAGATGAAACTCTTTCTAGTAGTATATCTACTTATTTAGACCCAACAGGTTTATGTTAATTTTAATAAATATTTCATTGTTTATCACAGACATCTATGATACTAGTAGCTGAACATTTTCTAATCCAAAGTAAAATTATAATACTGTATAAAAAATGCCCCGTTATTGAGACAAAGACGCTAAGAATTCGTGTCATATTATTTTTATGTCAACATGTTTAGAAAGAGCATGATTCAGTAAAAAATGTCGTTCCCAATTCTGACGCATCGCAACGGTCGATCGAACATCGGCGTTGTGAAAAAATAACTTCAAATAAAATAATGACTTTTGTAATGCTGTCACTACAATGCCACACTGAACTTGTAAGAAAATCTAAAACATATTTAGATTTCTGTAATGAAATAAATATTGTTAGTTTGGTTAAAATAAAGTCAAATCAAACGGAAAGTAACCCATTACTCTTGTTAACACACCAATCATATCCAAATGTATTTAAATCTGTTAGTAAAAATAAAATAAGTAAAGTGTAGTACAACCATTTCTTTTTGTTCTGATAATGAAATGTTGGTTTAGTTTCGTTATTTTACTACTTTTGTTTACTAATAACAAAAATCGCATTACAGTGCCAACTCTACGAGATTCGAAACGTAGAAGATTTGACATTAGTGACACAACAACTGTCAAAATGCAAACAACACAGACCACTGTTATGGTTCCATTCAATGTTTTCTCTATTCTGTGGCCAGATATATAATCTAAAGTGCTAGGCTCTCTAAGCTATCTAATCTTCGTAACCATCGACTTGTAGCAATCTAGATAGCTTTCAAAATGCTGACGTGGCGTCGCCCGGGCCATCGCTCACCTCACAACAAAAACCGTCAAGGAGACCAAAACAACAAATGTTTCCCATAAAGCAGCAACACCAGCAACACACCATGACAAAAATATTATGTAACTGCCATTGAAGTTCACGGAAACCACACAAAACATAAAACTGCGCAGTTGTAGCGGCATTCCTTGAGGCGGGCGCCGCCACCGCGCCGCGATACATGCACACACGACACACCACACCAATATCTTTACCATCGTCCATAGTTTTATCGTACATTCGCGCGGGAAACCATTGTTATTATGTTTTCTTAATTATTTCTAAAGTTAGGCACAGGTCTCGGCCGATACAGCCTAGCGACTGAACCGACGCTCTCGCCATGTCATCGCTCTGGCTTACCGCCAGTTTTTAGCAAATTTTATGAATATTGGCGGAATGCCAATGTACGATTAATCGTATTCGTAATGAGTTTGTCGGTCGCCGTGTTCCATTCATTCGCGACGATAAACGTTTTGTTTATTTTGTAAACAATGGAAGCGTACGTTATCGCGTTTAGTTGTAATGATAACGTGCGTTTTAATTATGCGCGGGTTGTGTATGTGTGGTTATCGTGCGTGGAGGAAGTCGCACGGTGCTGGGGCTGCTATGGAGGCTATTGCAGCCGGAACTGTGCGGATGCAGTGGTAACCAATGTGATTTCATTCCACTAACACGGCCGGGAATATCCGCAATAATTCATCATTGGTTACAATTTGGCGGCGCGGCGTGTGGAAACATTTACGTGTGAAGATGAGGCGTGGACAGTAAAGGGCTATTTCTGTATACCGGCTGACAATCAATGAAATATATTTTGGCAAGTTCTATTGTCAGTCATGAGTTGCTGTGTAGGTACTTCCTCGTTTTCGGTGAATTAAATTTTCTGCCAATCTATCTATACATATAATAAAATCGTAGAAAAGTGCTGTCTGTACATTGAAAATAAAAATAAAAAAAATAGCAGGGGTTATTGTTATGTCGATGTCGAACCCAAAAATGTAATTAACTTTTTTTTTGTCTGTTTGTCTGTTTGTCTGTTTGTCTGTTCGTCTGTGCGCGCTAATCTCAGAAACGGCTGATCCGAGTTGGATGCGGTTTTCACGAATATATTGTGGGATGCTTAAATTTACATTTAGTGTTTGTTTCATGTCAATCGGTTCATAAATAAAAAAGTTATGTCAAATTAAAGAATCACGTCGAACATTCTATGCTTATACCATTAATCTCCGCAACTATTTGACGGATTTGGTTGAAATTTGGTACAGATATAGTTTAGAACCTTAGAAAGGACATAGATATATTTTTATTTCAAAAATCAAAAAATAAAATAAAAATAAAATAAAATAAAATAAAAATGAAATAAAAATGAAATAAAAATGAAATAAAAATAAAATAAAAATAAAATAAAAATAAAATAAAAATAAAATAAAAATAAAATAAAAATAAAATAAAAATAAAATAAAAATAAAAATAAAAATAAAATAAAAATAAAAATAAAAATAAAAATAAAAATAAAAATAAAAATAAAAATAAAAATAAAATAAAATAAAAAAAATATAAAATAAAAATAAAAAAAAAATAAAATAAAAAATAAATTTATTCCGGACATACAGCGCCATCTATTGTTCAATTTCGTACTTATAGTACGGAATTGAACAATGTCGGGCTGTTCCTATACTCCGTAGATAGATGGCGTTGATCGCGCAATGGTGTAATTACAATTGTTCAGTTCATGTTATTGTTTTAATTCATTGGAAATTTGTTTTTACAAAATAGTAAAAAGCAATGAAAAATATAACATAATACAACTTTTAGTACAAAGAAAACGCTCTAACGGAGTATAGATAATTCTATGTCGATCGTTACACGACTTCGGTTCATGTTATTGTTTTAATTCATCGAAAAAAGTTAACAAATAGTAAAAAGGTATGAAAAAAATTATATCAATATAATTAAACTTTTAGTACAAAGAAAATGCCCGAACGGAGTATAAATAAATAATCCAAGTTGTCTTTATCCTCGATAGATGGCGTTGGGATCGAAATAGATTGCGCTATGGTTTTGTTACAATTATTTGGTTGGGTATCGGCCGAGCGCTTCGGTGCTATTGTAGAAAATGTGTATTATCAGTCGTATGAATATTTGTCTGTAGTGGTCCTGCTGTTTCGTATATTCTAAATTGGTTTCGTTGTATTTGTCAATTAATAAGTTTATTTGTAGGGTTTTCCTGGTTTTCTGGTTAAACTTTTTAACGTAGGTTTAGTTTGATATCGATTATTAGTAGTTACTGTAGTTAGTTTTTTTTAATAAAATTGTAAGTCTAATTTATAAATTAATTAGATTAGATTGAGGTCGTTTCTTTTAAATTATTTAGTTTAAGCTTGGTTATTATAGCATAAAGGATAGGTTCTAATATAATTTCTTTTTTAATTGTTATAAATTCGTAATTCGTAGCTTTCTTTAGTTTTAAGTTAGTTTTCATCTTAAGTTCGGAAAGATTATAATATTTCTTTAGTTAAAGTCCGTTTTTAAACTATTTTTTCAATGCCCTAAGTGAGTATACATCTATTAAAATCAAACGCAGAGCTCATTATGTTGATTTTTGAAGAGTTCCCTGGAATATCTTCCACATCTCATTTTTGAAGAGATCCCGCGAGATCGGGAACTATGTGGTTAAAACCAAAAATTTGCCGGAAGTCACTATTCCACGCGAACGAAGTCGCGGGCAAAAGCTAGTTCTTTAAATAAATGTAGGAAAATTAAGATGTTCGTTAGTCTTTCGATATAAAACAATTAAACTAATTCAGACAACACTCATGAATTATGTGTATTTACTTACGCACCTACCATGACCTATATTAACGTACGAGGTACATTTTATGCCGATATTCAAGAACACAGTTTCCTACAAGCCAGCCGAAACTTTATTTATCTAAAACTATAATTTGATAAATAAGGCGAGGGACTAAGGTAAACATAAATACGCACACGTTATACACAGCTGTATGAACATTATTATAACTATTAAAACAACAATTTTAAACGTCAAACTTAGTCATTGGTTAATCTTAAACCTGGACAAAACAAGCACTACGGTAACAAGTTACGAAATATATCAACACAAGTTAGTGTACTTAATGACATAGTTAGTATAGAGGTATAGAACAATAAGTAAGTATGTGGTACTGACCTGTGGAGGTGTTGGCGCAGTTGGAGTTGGCGTGTCGTGGGTGGTGGTGCGTGTCCGGGGGCGGCGCCTTGCTGGGCGTGCTGCAGCTGGACGCGGCCGGCCCGCCCGTGCTGTTGCTTATGCTGCACATACACGCGCCGTCAGCACCGCGCGGTCACCACCGACCCGCGCCCGACATCCCTTCCATCTCAATGCACATCTACTGCACGCGCGCTCTAACTACTCACTGACCGATCTCCACAATTTTCCTACAGGAAGTTGCAACTCGCTAGGACCGAGTGCTCGTTAACAATAAAGTCACCTCGAACGATCCCGACGCAGAAACTAGACCACTTGTTGCGTTCTATTCAATCACAGTTACCGACTAATTTCATATACGTACCTAACTACATACGGTTACAGTCCTACATAACTCTAAATGTAAGAGTAAATCGATAACATCACGTCTACTTCAACACTAAACACGAGGAAAGTGAAAACCGAACATCTCCCGACGTCCTTGAAAACTCGCGGCACTTGTTGACGGTCTCATAACATTTCCATGTTTACTAACACTGCACAAACCGTTTGAGCGCACGAAACACGCGAATTCAACAATAAGAACTGCCAACATCAAAGGAAACTCTTATCACAAACGAAAACGTGCGTCCGATACTGCTAAGTCACTTACACTATCTTTTATAAATAGAATCTCATAAAATCAATAAACGGCACGTATAAATTATGAGTATGCACATCGAGCGCTGTCAACTAATGGACTTTGGAACGTATTGCTTGCAGCGCAGAGATCAGTGTGCAATGCAGCCTGCGTCACGACTACGTCTGCTAGATATTTCATTGAGATTGGAAGAGATGTCGCTAACTGCCTTACAACAAGCTTATAGGTTACGTTCGGCGGCAATTTTGTACGCGCCGACTACCAAGTTTAAACTGATTTGTGAAATGTACTAAAATAAATATATTACAAATAAATGAGAAAAGCTGTGCAATTAAAAAGGTGATTGATAGATATATTTACATAACTTCATAAGCTTATTGTACAAAATAGCAATTCCGTAATACAAATTGTCTAATAAAAATTCAGATTTTATGATAATTATTCTAGAATGAGCTTGAATCATGCGCGCAACGAAATGAGAACAAAAAAATATAAATTTAAGGCCAGTTCGTTTTTGTATTCTCATTTTTATGTGAATTTTATTTTTTATCTACATATTCGAGTGTGCAGGACAATTATTTCAATGAGAGATTTTAAGTCATGCATTACAATGAGTCACTACACATAGCAACTGATGCGCAGATACGAAACAATAGAATAAAAATGTTAAATAAGGTTTTGGGAGGTCTTTGTCCGAATATAATTTCTTAGACATTCATACTTGCAGGGAGTTTCCTTCCAAAACAATATTTAACCTTTATATCTATAAAAGATACACAGGAACTGCTTAAGCCAAGTAAATGATCAAGCCGTATTTTGAGCAGAAACAGCTTTTACAACCCAAATATCTCGCCACACAAACTTATTATTGCAATATTTCTACATAAAGTATATTTTAGCAAGTTTTGAGGGTGTCAATTTGGATATTTTGAATTAATAAGTTGGTGTGAGTTAAGTTATTGGGATATAAAAGCTTGTATCTGTCTTATGGCCGACTTTAGAGACCCATGTTCATCTAAAACCTCTGGATCGATCTTGTTTTTTGACAGAAACTCCACACAATTAATGTCAAAAATCAATCTTAATCCAGAGATTTTATGGTTGTTTATACCATTGATTAATCAACGTTCTCTCATTGAAACAGTCCCGTATATGTGGGTAAATGACAATAAAGGTGGTAAATAGACTTGTGTCAGTGGACTGACCTATTGGTGGATGCTGCGGAGTTATTGAGCAAGGAACTAACGTTACACGTGCTGTTACTGACCGCGCCCGCGTTACCCGCGCGCAGCGGCAGCGGTTTTACCGGCTGCAATGCAAACGCAAATATATCACACATTATTTTACACAAACTCTCTCCAGATTGGTTTTGGGTTCGTAAGAACTGAGGCAGAAGGGAATTCTCTTGTTTTACACATTAGAGAATCATTAATATTTTGACAAATTGACATTTAGGTGGTTTAGAGGAGACAACATAAGTTTTAAATCACTTTTTTGAGAAATTTAGACAAAATGGGCAATTGAAATGAATTTAATTTGAACCTTTGAGATAAAAATATTTTAGGAATAAAATATTGAAAAAAGCACTTACCAAGTTTGTATGTATTGTCGGCGAAAAAGACAAATCGCACACCTAGAACAAAAAGGGCGTAAGTGAGCACACCATCTTTACACAGCGGCGAGAGATATAACAACATTTGTTATATACTATATAACAAAACATAAAAACGGCATGCATCTCTTTGTAAATTTGGTGTTTGAAAATACGCCCATGTTGTTCTAGATACGATAAAAGTTTAGTCAGTTATCATAATATCAAATACATAATTACTAAACACAATAGATTATAAATGTATCTAGGATATTTTCGTTAAAAATATTGTATTTGTTTTCCTGTTACGACTTATCAGATTGAAAGCGATTGTATCGCAAGTATCAGCTACTTGATAGGTAAACATGGACAAGACAATAGAGCGAACTAATCCTATTAAAGTTTACATGAAAAACCATTTGGGTTAACGTGTAACTTTGAACGACAACTAATGTTACGAATGAGCGATATTATCGAAGGATTCGAGGCCTACTAAGATTCGATATCTTCGAAAATTAGTGGAGGACATTCGGTTATCTATTTGGAACCCAAAACTAATCGTACATAAGTATCAATTTGGAAAATCCACATCAAAACTCCACGTAGCAGTACAAGAGACAAGATAATGGATAATAATAAATATATGTGTAATGGTATGAGGCAGGTATGTACGTGTGTATACTCACTTTGGTTATGATCTCTTCTTTTTTCTTTTTTTCGACGTCTATGGAATCTGTTGAGTGATTGTGTACCTCTAACGTTGGTGATGTTACTGGACTTGTACCTGGAAATAAAAGATATAATACATTTTTAATCAACTTCTTTACTCTAGACGCCTTGTAACATTTATTGCGAGTCTGAATTTTATGCTAATGACTTTTCGATATTCAAAATGAAAGGTTAAACAAAATTTTATCAAGAACAAACCATACAATTATTAGGATTAATGTTTAGTCTTTAGTAACAACAGAAAGTAAAACAAAATACATTTTTTTTTAGTAAAAGTAGTATTGGAAAATTGCGTCAATTCTTTGAGTTAGTCAGTCACCCTTTAACAGTAGGAAATGACTAAGCATTAAACATTTCTATGGGGCATGCTTTGTTAAAAATTGGCTACGTCACGTCACCTGCACACATAGGCAACCAGTTTCATGGAAAGCATTTTGTTTTATTAGCTAGCAGGTTACTAGAGAGTTAGTATTATTAGTTTGTCGAGATTTTGACAAAGATTAATATTTGTTTAGTGAGTTGAGGTACCTGAGAGCATGCTAGTGGGAGATCCTGCAGAGTCGTTGCTGTTGTTGCTGTCGGTGGTGGCGGAGGAGGGCAGGCCGACGCCGCTGAGCTCGATGTCGTCGAGGCCGCGGATGTCGTCGTAGATGTACTCGTTCTCCTCGAAGCCCGGCTCCAGCGACGAGTCGATGTAGTACTCCACGTCGTCCTTTATCCTTTTTATCTGCAATACAACATGCACCTGCTTAGACTTGAGAAAGATTGTCTTTAAGCAACATAATACACATACATACACAAGAAATCAGGAAAAATATTATCAATAAGATAGGAAAGATATTTTCTTCTATAAAATATCATTAAAATTAATAGCAGAACTGTTTGTACATTGCTGCAAACGCACAAACACAACACAGTGGACTAAATTTTCTCTATTGTAGGGATTTTGGTCTTGAGTACATCCTAAAACTATGACTAGTCATTGATAGATGGACAGCAATGTCCTTTAAACTATAAGTCACCGAACTGTGAACCCTCATGCCCCTGTAGAGTATGGGGATTATGGCAATTCCTCGCCTCAAGCGAGAGGCCTCTGTTCAAGACTGGTGATAGGGTTTTTGAGTGTGTACAGACCACAGCTCACAGCATAGAAGATCAAACCAAGTGAATGGTCGATAAAGTGTGGTCATACAAACACTTATACAATTAAACAGTCTCGAAACTGCTTACAAAGGCTCTAAATACAGTACAGTACAGTACAGTAAAATAGTCTGAAATAGTTTAAAAATAAAAAAGGTGTTGGTACCAACCTGTTCTACTTCGACAGACATGTTGTCCAGCATCCTCAGCAGTGTCTCTAGCTTCTTTATGTGGAACCTGTGCTTCTCCAGCTTCAGTTTCAGTTCCTCCATCCGATCCTGTTTCTCTTTGTCCAACCTTTTCTTCTTACCCACTAGCAGTGACTCTATTTCAGACTCAAATTGATCAACCTGCAATCATTAACACGCATTACTATCGCGAAATAAGAAGATGTTACCGCATACTCCGCATAGCACAGCTACCATTCATCAATTTCGAACATACAAAAGACAAACATACAGTTGGGATGTTTCCGAAGTCACAATGAATGAATGAATCGAGCTTATCAATACATTGAGATATATCAGAAGAATCACAGTTTTATTAATTGATCATGCTTTGTATTATTATTTATCTAAGTTGTGAGGAAGAATCAAGACAGATGATGCACAAAAGCTATGACTTCACAGTTAGTACTCTCTTATGATGTGGTGTGTATTAGATATTGAATTCGACAGAGTTGGAAACATCCCCATTACAAAGAAGACCTCTTTCACATGTTTAACCCTTTGACCACCACATGTATTCATTTTATTTTACGTCTGATAGTAAGTTTAGTAAAATACTGACTGATGACGTGTCGCCCAGTAACAACTGCGGTATGGAAGCACACTTTAGGTTGTAGTCTGTATGTGGTTGGGTGGTCAAATGGTCGAAATGTAAAAACATTCGAGGAACTTAAGTATTAGGGTTTTCGAATTTCGAAATTCTATGAAAAACGGACTTGCCCATGAGACTCCCAACATAACTGCTAAAAAAATAGGTGTTACATTCATACATGCACCGCTGCCTGCTCCCTCAGGGATAAAAGGCATGTTGATGTTATGTAAAGATTACTTTAAATACAGCTTCTACGTAACATTGATAAATAAGCGGAAACTGGCCAGCTTGGTTAAGGTAGTGCACATCGCATTCAATTGAATAATTGAAGAAAAGCGTAATTTGGACGACAACACTGATGAACTTAAGCTTTCTACAGAGAATCTCACTGGTGTCAAGTCTGATCGATGAGAGTTGGTGTGACAGCTGTTAAATGTGGACCAGAGACAGTCATCTGATATTTACCATAAAAGTACAGTAATATTTTTTGTAATACGAAAATCTCAGTGATAGGAAACTGACTACCTCGTCTGCCACAGGCCATAACAGTGATAGGAGCAATCTCACAGCTATCATAACACCAATAACATCGATCTACGCTAAAGATTGCCAGGAATTATCAAACAAATTAACTTAGAATTGGCATAATTGTTTGACAATCCCGCAAACGTTAACTAGACTACACACCAGTTTCAATTGGCGCGCGATGCTGCTACGTGGACTCGAGCGAGAACCGAAGACTCCGCGACATTTGGTGGGCCCGGCGGCATACGACCGAGTAGTCGCGAAGCCGCCGGCACCGTAACGTTGCGGCACGTAGCGTTGCACCGATAAACAGATTTTCAGATAAACGATTTGTACATTACACAACCGTGAAAATCTGTCTATTCGGTAAACTTAAATTTTGAAGAAGACAATCGGTAATTGATGTTAACAATTCAGATTATTCATACAAGTGGCTTCTGAAGGTGGGAGATTTCCGACAAGCTATGCACTCATGTTACTAGCACTGCACCCTATTGCGGATCAAAGCAATGTCAAACACAGTGCTCTGTGGCAGTGCACTGTGTCGCACTTTCCTGTCTTGACCGTTCATAGGCAACTGGGTGTACTTTGCTTGTACTAGCGTGCGAATCCGTCAAATCGCGCACCGTTAGAAGCTATCCAACAACATTATTTGCAAAGCACAGCAGATTAATACATAGTTTGTTATTTCTTCTACTCAGAATGACAATTTAAGAGTGAGAGCGTATTTTCAATCTGCCTGCTTGTGGCTCCAGGATTCGAAGCAAGTATCGATATGATCGTTGCGATGCTGAGTGAGCTCTTGGACCATGTACTCGATACTTCAAACTGTTGCTCAAACTGATCGATACTTCATTCGATATCATGTAAGTCATTTTACTTTTCTTATTTACAAATAATGCACACCAAGCGTCCGAAATTTATAGTCAATCCGAATCAAAATTTTGACATTTAAATCGATTGGTTCAGTTCACAAATTGCCAATTGCCAATCCATTCATTCAATTTGTCCTTAATTTAGAGGACAAATCATAGAATAAAGATTGGGAGATCGGGATTGAGATTCAATATTAATTTCGGGCTCCAGTAGGTCAGATCAAGGTAACCATGAGTATATCGACATTAGTGACTGCGTACATTGTTACATTGGTTAGTATTCTCGTCTAGTTCTATGTCTATCTGTGTCCTAGGTGTGCAGCACGCAAGCCAACAATACCTCGCAAATACACGCCGAGCGATATTGTTAGTCGCGTGTGCCGCGCCCCGTCAGCACTTACTTGTAAATTAAGTGCGTCGATGGAGGAGACGAGCCACGAGGACATTTCCTCCCGCTCCTTCTGCGCAGGGTCCAGCTTCTGCGCCGCGCCCAGCCCTTCCTTGGAATACGCCTTCGTTTTCGTCTCCCGCTCCACTACTTTAAACCTTTCCATTTGCTGGAAACAACGAAAACACATCATTAGTAATTGTTTATCAAATGACATAAGGTACAATTCACAGCATAATTTGGGTAACTGACGGTTTAATATCTAAGGTAATTTTCGACTTTAATATTCTAAATGTAAGTGTCTGTCGTGAGTCTGGGTATATGCTGATAACAGCTATAAGGTTATCTGGGAGCGGAAGTAATGCTATGATTGCCATCAGCATGTCTATAAATATATATAAGTAATTTAATTTCACATTATAACTGTAGATTTAGACAAAAAATCTTAACTGTCTAATGGAATGACTCCTAAGCCCAGGTTTTCCTAGCTTAAATGCAACAAGTTATTAGAGAAAGTCCCTCTTGTTGGTAATTCAAATCTGCGAAGAATAATAAACATTTTGGAATTTCTACAATGCCATTATGATGTTGACCAAGTCTTCCACTTTAAAAACACATAATAAAATTGTAATATAGCAAAGAGAATTAAATAAAGATTTAACCTTTGAATCTCAACAATGATATCATTATACATAAACTAGTTGTTTTCCACACAATTATAATGTAGGTACCTACTAAACTCACTCTGCATTTTACCTTTGGCATATGAGTTTTTTATTGTTTGTTTAATAACCTGGTACACTTTTCCTCACAAATCAACAAAATTGTATACAAAACGTAAAATGTCTATAAAAATATAAATGATAATAATTATTTTTGAAATATAACTAGATGACCCAATAATAGAGTATTATATATTTTCTAAATGTATCTAAGAATCCACTAAAACTACATAAAAACTTCCATCAATATCGGTATAGAGGTTTAGGAGTTCAATGACACACACATACAAGGATTATGAAACATTCAAGTTTCTTGCACTGAAGCCAGATTGTTAAGTCTGAATTTAAATCACTTTATCTGTGCCACACATGTATCTAATACATGAGAAATTGTTTACAGGATACAAGCACTGTGTTTTGATGACTTTTGTACTTTATAGGCGTGATTTTGAACAGCCTTAAAAGTTTAGACAAGCAGAATTCTAATTAGTCATCAGTTCATAATATGTATTTGTTTAACATAGCATGTGAGGTACTAAATTACTTGAAGTACCTAGCTTGGGCTAAAATTAATGATTAGCTTTTGATTTTACAATGATAATCAATTGTTAAAAGTTTCAGCTGATTTTTAAAGCCTATAATAAATTAATAGACCACTAAAATCTGTACTATGAATGGTAAAAGTGATTTATCAAAAAAGATAAGTGATTTAAACTATTGACAACAACGACAATGATATTTATATTGATAAATAAAGTTTTTATAACTTTGATTTACCTTGGACACATAAAAGCACTGCATTGTTCCTAAGCGTAGGTATTATGAAATGCATGTTTATCTCACTGATAAAGTTGTGTCACCACTCGTAAGATTGATCAGTCACTCATGTTATTATGAAACTTGGGGGTGTGTCATACACTGCATTATCTTTAATTAATGTTGAAATATAATTCAATAATTACAACTTATATTGAAAGTTGATTTCTTTAATTCTTGTTTAAGTTCGTAAGTACTTAAGGTAAGTAGCATTACGAAAGTGCACAAGTTTTTAACAGTTCATTGGGCAAGTTAATTCTGATCGAATTGTTTAAGTTTTATTTAGTAATGGGGATAACAAGTTTCCTGACATTATTTGGTATGCATACACAGTACAGTGCAATTGGGTATAAATACATAAGGCAACCAGTGTCCAGACAGAATCAATTGATATCATTGCAAAAAATACATCTAATTGAAGCATAATGGAACAAGTCTGTTGTTGTTCAATAAACTCGTTTAAAACTCTCTTGGTAACTTTATTGTCATTTTAATGAGGAAATTATATTCTTCATTTCATAATACCAGTTACAGGTAATGGCAGTGTTATTATGTTAACATGATATAGGTACATTGAACATGTGCAAATAAGCACTCAAGTTATTAGCATTCTTTATATAGTATTAAACGGTAGTAACAAGCATCATATGCTATATTCATGAATGAAAGTATGGCTCTTTTGACAGTAATTATTGTTTAAAAAAGCCTATGTACACATAGTATCGAAAATGAGTGAAATATAATAGACTTGGTCACAAATATTGAGCTGTTTTAGAAGTGTGATGAACTAGTCATTCATTACTTTGGTAGTTACATCAAAAATGGTAACGGATACACTATAGTAGTATGTAAAGTTTTTTTAGGAACTTTACTATTACTAATAGTCCAATTAGTATCTATTACCAATTAGTATATTCATCTATTAGATAGTCCGAGTCAAATATTTTTTTTCGATGAGATTCTAATAGCATTCCCTGCAAGTTGCTAGGCCTAACTTCTAATATTTGTTTGAAACACAACATACAGGTAGTTGGACAATTTAATTCATAAATTGGTATTATTTTACAGTATGTAGAAACGGAGGTAGAACAATTATTATTTGAAGTAGAATACTGAAAGTTCGAAAATCTCTAGCGAAACTGGTGGAAAGATAGTCTAGTTGAAAGTAACTTTTAACACATAAATGTTGTGACTATCTTAGACCACTTTTAAAAGGTATATATTGTAATTCATGTCAGATTTCAATGTCACAGTTTATACTGGATTGAGGGTATCCAACAAGACACTAATAATGCAATAAGATTTGTTCCTTTTGATAACCTAATTAGAAAATGTTTCAGAACTTTAAATGGATTCAATTAAGACACAGATAATAATTAATATTGTATCAAATATTTGTTGTTACACATACATATGGCAACAGAGTATGAACACACAACTGTTTGACATTGCTTTTAATGTCAATAAGAGTGCTCTTGATAACAAAGTTCATGCATAATAGGCATTAAGTCTACTCAAATATAGCCCGGAGTCCACTCACAATCTGTGCCAGATTAACTGGTGTATGTAAATAATAACAAACAATACTCACTGTTTCTATTAGTTTCCTATATTCTAAAAGTGTACTCTTATCCTTAATCTCCCCGGAGGCGATCCACGACTTGATCTGATCCCGTAGCCTCTGAAGCTTCTTGATCTCCTTCTTGAGGTCTGCTTCATACTTCTCCTTTTGGTTACTGTTCGTCGCATTGTGAACCTTCTGCCAGATGTCATCAAATGTCTCGACTCCCTCTGTTACCTTTTTTAAACACCTGTCTATTTCACCTGTAAACCACATCATTACATTAATGCGAGAAACCTGCTTCACTAGCGTGTCACATAAAAACAATACGGCGGTTGGAGATTTTCACATTAATATTGGGGGTAGGCCAGATAAAGATCGCCTGCTTGTCTATGTTGATAGTTCACAACAATAAAATCGTGGCCGTAGTACTACTATCGAAAGAAACGCGGCAGTTTGTCAAGTTTTACCGACCACCTGTACGCATAGCGCTCTGTACGCGTGTAACTATCACACGTTTCACATATTCTGCTTGCCACCGCAGGCTCCAGTATGCCAGAGGTCTCATCAATTGACAATAATGCTCTAGAACACGTACCTACATTGGTTGGGGTCAATCAATCTCTAACCTGATAACATAACAAATTACCTTGTAATTTCCTTGTCGCAGCCATAGCTATTTACACATATGGACGAACGTTCCGTACATATCCTAAACATACAAACTATTTACAAGAAAATGCACAAAAATTATTGATAAACAGACAAACTACACATCTGAAGCTTTGTTCGATTCCAAGATGGCTACCGTACACCGCTCGAAGTATAGTGTCGGAACGCATCCAGGCTAACCACCACAGTGAAATCTTGCCCCGCGCCTGGAATGGTAATTAGCACGGAGCTTTCATAAATAATTATGAATTATAAGTTGTCACAAATAACAACAAACTTCAAATTTTCCACAAAATGATTTTAGGTACGTCGCGTAGACCATCAAGAGCGCAGGCGCAAAATAATAGAGCAAGGCATAGACAAAATAGCAGGTAATGAATAAAATAGGATTCTGCTTTAAGCTTCTCTTATAAGAATGAAATGTATTGCAAAACTTACACATTGAACATAATAAATGTCTAGTTAATTGATGAAATCTAATTTTATACGTTGAAATAATTAGATTAATTCTAGATTAATAATCGTAAACGAAAACAATTAGTCTCTGTCTATGGTTTACTTTCATAAAGTAATCGCTAGATGGCGGCATTTGCAACTACTTAGTTCTGCTACCATCCGCGAGATGGCGCATAGTTTAAAGAAACTTTTTTGCTCTCTGCAACACGTTTTGAAGTTCACGTGCTATTAGAATTCTGCGTTCTGCATTTTTATTCCATAATAATAATGATATCTGCTTTATTATTATAACACAGATAAATTACCAATTGTCACGTTTCAATACCAACCAATATTTTACCCCACTTTTTGCTTAACCTTCCAAAACCTGATTACAAAAGGTTTTGTCAGCCGCTTAACTCATTAGGTAATCATGTACTTAACTGCCCTGGTAAAAGTGTTACATTCGAATTTCCACCACTTTTTGCTTTTGAAACTTAAAAAAGAAGGATGTCATGTACCTATAAGTGGGATTATTAGGTACTTACCACACGGCTGGCCAAAACTTTTGTACATAAACGCCCCACTTCTAGTCATTTATCGTAATTTATTTATTATTTTTCCTTGGTTTTTCCAACGTATATAAATGTTGTAAGTTCCTTTATTTGTATTAAATTCAAGTGAAGTACCTATACATATTTTCCAGTCGTTTACCTGACATGTCTCTAATTAATAAATTTTGACACCAAGCCTACTTATAAAAGCTATTGTAGTAGTCTTGTGTAGTTACATGTAAGTATATGGGTAGGTAGGCTGGCTTGAGTTTTCAACATTACTACAGCTACAGGAGTAAGCAATAGGTAGGTATAGGTACTCTTTGCCCAGCACTAGTTAGTTACTATATTAGAACAAGTTCACCATTATTAGGTATTCAAACATAACTTATGAAGAGTGTCAAACAACACGTTAATGGGCCGTTAATCGTTATATTGTGGATTTGATGGCTCCCTTAATGGCAGTAGACATCGTAAACTTAGGTGTTATCCGTTTGTTCTCGCTGACCAATTTGCATTTTGTAAGTTTAATGAGGAACATCACGAAATTACTTATCGGTAGGCCTCGTGATGTTCATAATAAATCTGGTAAAAACGGTTACTGCTAAGTTCTTCAAATTGATATACTGTCGTGAACAATCCCGTGTTTGTTATTTTATTGGGAATTCGTAAAGGGATTGGGTAGACAATGGTCATGTGAGTCGGTTTTTCATGGCTTTCCCGCCATTAAAACCTCGGCAGTTTTCAATACTGGCATAGATCTCGTGTAGTGTGTAAATACAATTACGCTGTAACATAGGTATATACATACTTAGTTACTAATTACTACCTACTTAATAAATCTATAGAATATTTTGGATACTTAAACAACAATTTGTTTAGGTTAAATGTTAACCAATAGTGTAAGCACAGCATGATCAAGGTTTCGGTGCTGTTAAAAAATCCCTTAAATCCTAAGACTGTAACCTATAGTGTACTCGTAAGTATGGACAAATAATATAATTATAATTATTTATTTAAACAAACATAAGATACACAGTTTATTCTTATACACTAGTTAGTTTTCATACGTATCATACATACAGGCAAATAGGGTAGCAAAGAAATGTAACTTTGCTGATTGCATCCAGATTTAGTTCACTCTGTTTTAGATCTATGATTAAGTTAAGACTCTTTGCAAAACTGATGTCATTCCGGCTTAATACAAATATTTGTACACCACACAGATAGTTGTTCCGGGTGGGATTGTTTGTGTGACTGACATTTTGTGCTCGTAGCAAGTGGCATACTTACAGGAAAATTCCTAGCGACGGGATAGGTATTAGGTGTCTAGAAGAGAAACGAATCTGTGGATATTAGAATACACTAGGGGTGCTACAATTATGATCACAGAATAGAAAAAAATATGATAGAGATTTGATACAGGTCGCTCTTGAAAGATGAATTGTAAATAAAAATCAAAGTTATTAATTTCAATTTATGTCACACGAAATAAATACATTTCGTACTCATTGTGAACATGTCGAAGATTTATTTTTAGATAAATATTTTGAAGTCTTTTTATGCTTATGACCTTTAGTTTCATTGTTATTTTATTATGAATCCAAACGAGCCCAATGCCCTTGTTTTATGAATAAAAATCAGAGGAACATTTTTAATTCGCTTTCTCACGCAAACGCCATTCGAATAGAATAATCTCTACAACTGTGTTTACTATTAGTAAATAGCAAACAGAGTTTCATTTGTGATTCATAAAAAGAATTCTCTCTCATGAAATATTTAGACTCAACACTAACTAATAAAATTAATGTTTCTTCACCCTTTTTAAATCTATGTTTACTGAGGTAATTTTCATTGCCCTAAAGTTTGTAGTTATAGACGCCTAACCAAATTACGTTCTTAGTACCTATATACGCTACAAAGTATTTTCAAAATAAGAAATTAGACAGATGTTTTTACAGTTTTTTTTACTGATTTACCTATGATAAACTATATCATTTAGATTTTTGTCGGTAAAACTTCGTTAATTATCATGGCTTTTGCATGTTTTTCGATGGAGTCATAAATTAAAGGCTCCTGACGGTATTCTTTATTTACAGTGTACCAGAACTTTTATATAATTTACGACGTTTCGCGACATCTTAATGTATTTTCAGCAGGTCAGTAGGTCCTAGTTAATTAAACCATTAGTAATTCTTCCTTAATTGATTACTTTTTTTTCATAACTTTCCTCAACATGCTTGTGACATTTAGCAGTAAGTATCTACAAAATTATATACAAGGTTAAACTAATAAACTCTGAAGATCTCTTCGTATTAAGTAAAAATAAAAAGGGCATCAGTTAATTATTATCTTTTACGCTATAAGCCCGTAAACGATCGCACGGTTCACCAAAATGTAAGCAATCGCCGCCGCCCATGGACACCCGATACACCAAAGGCGTTACAAATGTGTTGCCGGCCTTTTGGGGTTTAGGAATTTAAGGGTTGTTGGGGAATCGGGGATTATGAAGATTGGGAAGGGGGGAATCGGGCTTCCGGTAACCTCACTTATGTACACAACGAAACACAACCGCAAGCGTTGTTTCACGTCGGTTTACTGTAAGGCCGTGGTATTACTGCGCCCCATTCGTGCTGAAACTCTCCCACACTTTGTTTGATAGTATAATTATAATATAATACAGAGATACTGTGCAAGCAATACATAAATAACTAACAGTTTGATTCCCAGCTGTAGAAGGTAAATTGCAAGTCGTTTGCAACTGACAATGTGAAATTAATGACCTACCTTCTATAACTCTTATAGTATGAATGTGCTTACGATTAACGGAACCGTGATATTTTACACAAAGCTGGCAGAGTACCAATATTTACCAGACACCATACGTCACGCGGGTAATAGATCACCTCGCTGTTCAATACTCGTAGTAGTACTACGGTGCCCTTCCCTTCCATTTATTTTACTATGAATCTCGGGATGGAGATCACTTTGGGTTAGTATACTTACCGCCAAGGTTATGTGCAGAAATTCAATATATGTATAAGGTATTACTGTCACTGGTACTAGTATAATTTAAAAAGAAGTTACACTTTGGAACGAGCACCTAGCTTCACTGACGGACAGACTGATTATTATTTATTTCTTTCTTTCTTTGTTGACGATTCTAAAGTACCTAAGTAACTATGTGGTTTAATTGGAATAAATTATTTGACTTTGAATTATAAGTATGAACTTCAGTTTACATTTTAGAGGATTTCATGTTAGTTGTTGTTTTGTTATTTTATCTAGATGTCAGTCATTCAGTCAGAGATGAATGAACTACTTTATAAATAATAATTAAAAGTACCCTTAACCGACAAGCATGCATGAAAAGACTGATGACTGTTGATGAAGCTAAAGAGGTATGTAAGATTCGTAGCAATTAATTGGCGGTCCATTGTCTCTGCCTATCCCCCATGGGAGACAGGCGTGAAGTTATGTATGTAATCTCCACTTCACGCTAGAACTAATTATCATTATTTTATTTCTCGCACCCCTGCTACGTCGTAGCAGCGTAGTAAACAACAAATGCGTAGCACGGTTGTTTATTAAGGACCCGTAGGTGCGCTACGGCGTAGCTGCGTAGTAGATCGAGTCACAACGAAGTAGATGATGTCATGGGTTTTGTCTAACTGTAATACATTTTACGTAAATCCTCATTTTTTTCAGTATGGTAGGTAATTTTTATTATAGTAACAATGTAAAATGTTTTGGTAACTTTAAAGCGACAGATAGACTGTACATACAACTATTTTTAAGTGACAGCCATGCCAGTGTTTTAATTTTTTTTAAACGTTGCATCACACTATGATTTTCTCCTGTATCGTGGGTGCGTTTACAAACATACTAGTTCACATGCACATGACACCCAGATCAAAACAACATTTTGTGGGTAACATAAAGAATTGCTCCGTGCGGGAATCGAACCCGCTACACGTTGCACGGCCACCACGCCAAGCGTGCAGTTAATTTCATACCTAATATAGTTCCCAACCGTAAGAAAACATCTTGACATTGCTACAAGATCAACAACACAATTGAAATCAGCCGTTAACCTTCTCAAAAGTGGCTATAATACAAATACTACATAGATGGCGCGCGCGCCGGTGTGGTATTAAATAAGCATTGCATTATCTGTTATTGCAGCTGGGTTTAGCACACATTGTATAATCTATTTGGCTCAAACTAGGAACGGCGTGATAACACCCGCATTGTAGTAGGTAGTTAGGTACCGTCGCGACCTTTACCGAGGACGACTAATTTGTACCATTAGATAAAATTCCGTTATTTATAAACACAAGTTAGTAATTTAAGTACGTATTGTACATTATTAGCTGACCCGGCAAACGTTGTTTTGCCTTATAAATTATTTCTAGTGTAAAAAAATTAAGGATGAACAATCCTTATCACTCAGGGGTATGGAAAATAGATAGTAGCCAATTCTCAGACCTACCGAACCTACCAGACGTGAATACGCGTGAATACGCATATAAAATTTGGTAAAAATCGGTAAAGCCGTTTCGGAGGAGTACGGTAACTAATATTGTGACATGAAAATTTTATACATATTATATTAGATTAAAAATGTCTTATTTTTAAGAACGTTAACTTGATTTGGGTGATAGCATACTTTTTAATATCATTAGAACTTGAAACTGGATATTTACCATGTTTATTAATTTCTATGAGTTTCCAGGGAACTTGGGTAAAACAGTGAAATCGCCGGCAGGCTTCTGTCGACGGTACTAAATAATTGTTATATTACCTACAGTTTCCAGTTTCCAAAACTACTGCGCAGTCGATAGAAATAAGGCACCACAACATTTGGTCAGTATGTTTGCCAGGCATTGCGTCACGATGGCAATTAATCAAAGTCGTCCAGAGTGTCGCCGCCATTGATTCTCGATTACCGGCCGCGAACAAATATGCACAGCCAACGACCAACAACCAACACTCTACGAAATTATGCAATCACTGTAAGTTGTTAACCATTTACCAGCGAATTTTGAGGGCTCTCCCTCAAATCAGGAATAAAATGAAAATATAATGAAGAATCCTACATTGCTGGATGCAGACCATCAAGATGGTTTTGGTTGCATGATGCAGGTCGCTTCCAATTGGCTGATCTAGAAGTCATTGGGAGAGGCTTAAGGTCAGTTGTGTATGGCCTGTGGATGATTATGATAATAAAAAAATATTTTTTTTATATTTATTATGATAATAATCGATTTCACATAGTCCAAATAAAATAAAAGACCTAAGTTACATCGATATAGGTATGGGTTTGTATCGTTTTTACATGACAATGTGTAAATAATACCCACCTATAAGGTAAGTCATTCGTGTGTGATAAAGGAAAAACGTTAAAAATAAATAGATTAGGTCACCCAAATAACTTGTTGCATTGTTCTTACTTCAACAACAAAGACATTTATTATTTTGTTTTTAACGAAATTAAGTTGAATGACGTCATAGCTATAAATAATAGCAATAAAAAGATAATTATTAAATAAATAATCGTAGGACCGGATATATAACAATAAATTTCAACAAGTCTCGGGCATTGTTGTAAAGCGTATCATTGTGTGATTGAGTGATTAATAATGCTAATTGAATACAGTCAGCGACAAAAAAAAGTTATAATCACAAAGATCTTGACTGTTTAAAATAAAACAAGTAGGGAAAAATAAACAAAAATTACGTTGATTTCATATCCGCATAAAAGTTATATTTTTCCCAATACTGAAATTCGGGTATTCTTAGCTACAAAAAAATGATTGTTCACGTTACAAGCAACTTAGCTAGAGTACGTCATAGTTTAGTTTAGAGCGTGTTTGGCGCTCTGATTGGTTGGTTCATTCGCACCGGCCAATCAGAGCTCCGAACGCGCTCTCGTTTCATTTTCTTTCAATGTAAATCAAACTCGTACTAAGGGTACTGTAGTTCGGGCTGTTAGTTGTTTGTCAATCATTCAGTAACTGTCGATTAATTTTCATCAACATCGGCAGCAGTTGTTACGTCCGCGATCCACTGTCCACCATAATATAACCATTTTGTAAGGAGCCAGAAAAACCCCTATAAGGAGTTACAGGACATTTGCAGTAGTCACCACGTTTAATATGTATCTGACTATACACTGTACAGTTATTCTAATAACAATCAATAAAATATTTAGATTTAACTTTATTAAGTACTCATTATCTTAATACTCTCTTCTAAAGGGAAAAATAACGATTAATTTACCACATACAATAAAACTGTGATCGTTAATCTAGTCGTTCAATCGTTATTGCTGTAGATTTGTAGATTAGGCTCTCGTTGCTAGCGGATTTATTTCAAGAATTATTTGCTAATCATGTTGTTTGTTTATAATTTTGCTGTTTTCTTTAAGTATTTAGGTAATCTCAAATACCTAATATATATTTTTTAATTTTATAGCATTTGCCTGTTTTTGAAATGCAGATTAACAACATTGATGTAGAGTGCAGAAGGTAAACTGAATATTGGTGGTTAATTGAACACTTTTTTTATCATAAATTACTCGCAATAATCTTTTATTTATTATATACATAATGAAGTTTTTAATAAACCACCAATATTCAGTTTATGTAAATCCTTATTGATATTAATAGCAAAACATTTATATTTTATTATACCGTCCACTCTCCAGCTCCACGCTACAATATTTCATAGCTTGATGGCTACGTATGAAGGGTTGGTTTGACCCGCTCAAGTGGCCTGATTCTAAAAATAATTCAATACGTACATAGTACCAACGAGTTTATGAATGAAATGGGCAAATTGCCAATGCGTAATGTTTTGACCTCATATCTCCTGTCAAATCTGTGTAGTTTTAGTCAAAACACGTTACTGTGATGAAAATATAAATATAGCGATAAAATATTTAGTCAGAGAATTAATAAAACTATAAGTATAAGTATCTAATTGAATAATGCAGACAACAGTTGAAAACAAAAATACAAAAGTAAATGATTAATTTACTTTTTACATGTTAAATGTAGTTTCATGACCGTAAAGGTTTTATGTCAATTAATAAAATAAAGCTGGCATATTTAGGTAAAAAATAAAATAAAAATGCCATTTATATAAATGAAAAAAAATACAATAAAAAAGTAAAAATATATGGCGTTGAGTTAATTTTTTCACAAAAAATTGCCAGTGTGTCTCTTAAATACAAAATAAGGTTTTATTAGAAGAATTTTAAAAATAGCTGACCGATTTTGATGAAAAAATATATCCGAGCCATTTAACAATAAAAAAAGAAAATGCATTAAAAATAAAACTTATATGGCATTCAAATAATTTTAGGCAAGAAATAGCCAGTGTGTTTCTTATTATTATAAGTATTTTACCAAAAAGATTTTCTTTCACGATTATTATCAAAATTATTAAAATAATTTATGCAATACCTTATGAATGGAATTAAATACTGAAATGTTTAAAAACTTATTTAGATTGGCTTCAACTTGCATCGCAGGCTGGAGTACGAAAATATTGTTTTTATTAATATGTATTAAGATATCTATTTAAATATATTTTACGACTCGTAGTCTTGTGTGCGTGTGCCTATAGTATCTACATAGATTCTGAGCATAAAATCGATAAAAATGTGTAGATAAATCTCCACGGGCAGTTTGGAAAGCCGCCAAAACTCACTGTTTGTAGTTACGTACAACGGTAAAACAATTCAATTATGATTTACGACTAAAGTGCATATGTAGCTGTCTATATTTATATATTTTCAATATTTCAAGGATCTTTGTAACTATCTGTACGTTTAGGGTTATATTAAAAATATTTCCATGATCGCAGCCATTTTGAGGCCTTTCTTCTTTGGCCTTTTATTAAAATAATGCAGTCTGATAAAATACAACTCACTTACGAATTGTGTTATTAAAAAGTTTCTATTTTATATAAATGTAGCTGGTACATAGGAAACGAAAGCGGCTGTTTGTTGTGAAGAAAAAAATATTATGCCTTTTTTTACTAAATGGCTTTTACTATATTTTTTTGGGAAAATCGGCCAGCAACTAATTAAATATGGTTCCTAATTTGATATACAACCTTATTTTATTATATTTGAAAAAATTATTATAAAAAAATCTATTTTATTGATTTTATTATATCATTCGTATTTTCGCTTAGGTAGGTATTTATTGTCTTCACTATCATTTTAAAGGGATCCTTGTAAGATATTTTTGTTTGTGTATAAAATTGAAACATTATCTCGTAGATACTATCATTGAAAGAATAATCCTATCCAGCATGACTTGCTGTTTCCATGTGAAAATATTTTGGCTCGGATGAACAAAACAACATTTTTTTATCCATATTTTCCAATTTCAAGATATTTATCTGCAGTTTTCTGTGAATTTTGGACCTGATGACTTTGTTTTTGTGTCAAATAGCATATTTATTTCTTAGTTACAAAACAAAGAAAAGCATATCATCAAATCAATTGATATGATTTTTGATACTTTTTATACTTCCTTCACTGTAGGTAGATGATGTAGAATTATTTTTTTTAGTTTTTACAGACATTAATAAATTACGTCTACTATGTATCGGTTTGTTGTATGTTTTTGGAAATATAGGAGTTTTTTAAAAAAAGCGTTGCCTCACAATAGTAATATCTTCTGTGTGTGAGTGTGTTTCCAAACGTACAAATTCACATCCACATGACACCTAAACCCGAAACACTAATTTGTGGATCACACAAAGAATTCCTCCATGTGGGAATCGAACTCGCTACGCGTTACACGGCAGCCAGTTGTTCAGCCACCGCACTAACCGTGCAGTCAATGGAGTTTCTGTTAAAAACCAAGATTGATTCAGAAATCTTCGATTGAGCTAGATTAATTAATTTCGACGGTTACTCAACTACATTCGGCCATTGTCACCTTTTACTTAGCATCGAAGACGGTCGGTTTTCAATGATGACACATTGTAAATTAGCACCCGTGTGAGGCCGGGGGGCGGATCAGTACATTTTATTTATTATACACATGCTTACATCTGACCATGAACGATTCACATTTACCTTACCTAATAAATATACCTCTTAAACTTGTTTATTTTTTTCCTTTTAGGAATGCCCGCTATTCAGTTGGGCGAAATAATACAAGTACTAGAGCACTAGAATCAGGGTAACCTATATTACTTCCCTAAGAGATTTTTTAGGGTGGAAAATCACCCATCTGCCGTCATGGGCGAGGCAAGAGGGAGTGTCAGACTCATACTGACTAAAAACCACCCCGTTCCTACTCCTGCTTTTTGAGCCCGAGCCCCGATAAACCCACTAGGTAGTCCGCAGCTCCGAATCTATTTTTAGCACCTATTTTTAGATTATATCTAGGTAGGAATCCACTTTTAAAATGTTAACTTAGTAACTACTTGAGGACACAGTACCTAAGATAAACTCCGTTCATTGAACGAAAATGACACCGAATTTGTGCTAAAACAAAAGAAACTAATCGACTTGATGATCACGGTTTATTACCAAAAATGACAGCAAATTCCAGTAATAATGACTTAGTCCATCTCCCTTTGTTCTACAAATACGTGCGCGTTAGCAGCTACATGTCGACCTATCTGTATCGAACTTGATCGATGTCATTGTCATTGAAGACATAATAATAATGTCAACGATCATGTAAGAAAATCGTGGTTTGATGCATTACTCACTCACTACAATACTATATGTGCTTGACTTGGTAGTTGCAGTACTGTAGCTCGTTCTAAAAAGAAACGTGTTTAAAAAGAATTGCTTTTACTACTTACAATATTTTATAAAAGAAATTACAATATTTGAATACTTCAATGTTATTTTTATATCTAAAGATAATTAATTTAAGAATTATTATAGAAATTAATAATAGTTAGTAATTATCTTGTCACATGTTCTAATGTCTGATCATAAATATAAGTTAAAAAAAATATGCTACCACATTATGACATATTTTCTAGCTGTGATAGAGCTGCCAGACTGATACTTATCGTTTATAATAAATCTCTTAAAATATTATATGGTTTCTATAAAGATTATAATAAGTGCTCCTTGTATATAAACTTTTTTATTTATTTCTACTAATAATTCACATAACTAAAGGCGCACGAAAAAAAATCGGTCATTGACTATGCCTGAAAAGTCTCGTTGAGATTTTCCGCGGCATCAGTCGGAACACGGAAAGCGTGGAGTTCGCGCGTGTTTTTCCCGCCAATCTTTCGATAAAATACGATAAAGGAAATCTAATGATAAATGATTCGTTAGACGAGTGGCCAGAACTAATATTGAATAGTTTTATTATATTTTATTAATCATTAATGAAAGATATGTTATCATAGTGAAGTTTTATCGTGCAATCGATAGGATGTAGTGTTTTGGAGAGGAAAAAAGACTGATTTATAATAAAAGACGATGTTTTTTAATAGAAAAAGGATGATTAGTGAATAGTGTTTTATTTAAAGTGATCAACATGTATTGGAGATTATGTATTTGGGCCATTGCCCTTATTTTACTCGGTAAGTTTTGCGTCATTACGAATCATTCCTCAACTTTTTTAAAACATTATTTTTGCCGCTTTTTTTACAAACATTCGGTCGATGATTTGAATTTAGATTTGTTTTTGTTTTGGCATGCGTAAACGAGGTTTTATGTTAATTTTACAAGGCGTACCGGTATTAATTAACATAATTTGGACCGAATTGAAGTTATTACCCGGCGATACATTAGTCGGTCTAGTTTAGTCAATGAAGTGTGGACTTTAAAATAGTGGCGTTTAAGAACACTGTTATCTACTTCAATTAAAAGTCTTAATTGGCTTTAAGAAGATAATTGAGAGATCAACTCTAATCGGTGTAGACTTTCAGCTGCGCTGTCCGACTTGATCACAGTCACAATTACAGACGCTTCAATTCAATATGACGTGTGAATATTGCACTCAAATATTTTTAGCACTATAAGAAATGATTAAAGCGTATGGAACTTTTGCGAATAAAGACTTCTTACTGCGCAACATTTAGATATTTTTGCAAAAATATTGTACCAAAGTGGTGTGGTATATGTGAACATCAATTATAATTTAATTGAGGCGTCACGCTCGGCTGTCGTGATGAGGTGTTTGTGAAGTACCGACAGCTGTTTGCTCTTAATATTAGTTATCATTTGTAATATCTATTTAGTTATCTCTGCGCTGGCCCCTTGTGTACTAGGAAGCCTGAAACTTGATGTTACAAGATCTCTCGCTAATGCCCCTATTTAGTGCTATCTCAATTCTTTGGAAGTTTTTTGATAACGTTCTAATGTACAGGACTTTATTAGTATCTAATGTTGATTTATACTTTTCTCTAGGCATCCGGTCTCGTGATTGTAATCCTAGTTTTATGATGCTGACGTTATATTTCTAAATAATATCGTTACTGTATAACCAAAGTGAATATTATAATATCTAAATATCGTCAAAATTATAGCTGTTAAATCGTAACAGTTTTCATTAGGTGCTTATAACTACTTTCCAACTACATTATGTATTGCATTCATTAGTACATTTATTTCGGTATCAAATTGGTTGTGAATATTCTAATTACACAAATAAAAACAAAAGAGCGTTTTCATTCATAAACATTATTATAACTCTCTCTTTTCCTAAGTATAAGTATCTACTTAAAATACAATTTTAATATTTAGATACCTATTGCACAAAATGCGTAGGTACATAAAATCGGTCTCAGTATCTTCTGAACTGCCTACCATCATAATATATCCACTATAGGATGATGCAGAGTACAGCAGTGTAGGTACTTACTTACCTAGGTACAAAAAACAACAAGCGTTCCCGATTTCGTAAACAAACGCACATTATTTACTAAGCAGAATTAGGAGCGAGTAAAACAGCATATTTTGAAGCATTACTCATTTTCCCAGTACGAATTAACAAGTGTAGACAACAACAATTTATTACCCTATTGTTTTTGATGAAACGAAAACATAAATAAGGCAGAAATGTATTGCCGTGGCGTGGCGTGATGCCGTGGCCACCAATTGGCTGCAAGCATTTGTCGGCACACAGAACACGACATGCAGTGTGTTGCCTCTTATGGGCCAGATATGTACGGACATTTGATGCACATTGTGTGGTTCGGACATATTTTGATACACACAATGTGAACAAACAAGTGCAACAATATCTAACGCTGACATTCAGCAGCGTGGCTGTCAATAGTAAATGTATGAAACCAATATATTTCTGACGCACCATGGCACGCCACGGTAATGTATTCCTGCCTTTAACCGGAGCACAGTAATCAGTTAACCCGCGCGTAGTTTGCAAACAGCCATCACTCATGGATGTATGTTTATCAATTTGTGAGTATGACGGTAGCTGTGGACTGTGCACGGGTTAATAGAACACTTGACACCATGATTTAAGTTTGTCTTTATTTATTAATCAGGTTTTTTTTTCATATTAAATGGCGATGATTTTAAGCTGGACTGGTAGTGGTTTAAATTAGCTACGTAATTTATTTATTGGGCAATGACTTCTTAGTTTCTTTATCTAAATTTATGTGACTACTTATTTTTATAATTGTAACATTTTTTTACGTCAGAGCTGTGGTCAAAGTTTAGTTATTTAAGTGACATTAGAAAAAAAGTGAGTAGTTAACTACTCAAATACGAAAATAGAATGACACACTTAAAAAAAAATTAAACACGTTGTTGGGACATTTTTATAAACGTTACAATTTTTTACGACTGCCTAAGACGTTTATTGCTATAACTCGTATATTTTGGGAACATTTTGTTTTATGGAACCACACGTAGACTATGTAGGTAAGTAGGTACTTAGTATTAAAGTTGTTTGTAGGTGTGTCGTTAGTATTAAGGCGTGCCATTAAGGTTTAGGCTCGGGGACTTTTAGCAAGAACCGTTAGACTTGTATAGAGGTAGACAAACAGTCATATACTTTGCATACATACATATCAATAATGTTTAAGTCCACTGTTATAAACTATGCATATTATTATGATGTTTTATTTATCTAGTTGGACCTACATTGTTAAGATTGTTGACAATAAGCAATACATGTACCTATGTAACCTAGGCTACTTAAATGTGTACAATAAAGCATATATAAATAAATAAATACATGGGCAATAATCAATACGTTTGTAAGGAGTGTAGGTGTGTCAATTAACGTCAACTAATGTTCCATTTGAATTCTGAGTAACTAATAAAAGCAAATCTTAAAAATACACGCGGACAGTGTCAGTCAAATGTTACCTAAACAATAACCAGTAACCACGTCATATTTCTGGTTGGGAATAAGACAACAATGTGTCAAAACAACTGACAATTCCACATTTAAAAAAATATCAGGAAAAGAAAACTAAACGTCCTTGCCAACATTAATGTGTAAGTAAAAAAATAAACGTACCTAGTTTCTAGAAATAAGAGTTATTTCAGGTATGTTGTCTCGTCTTTATTCCCTGAAAACTGATTATATCTTCTACGGTATAAATAGAAACTAACGTTTGTAACAGATCTGAGACCTGATCTATACATTATGAGGCTATACCATGTTCTTACCCAAAATCCGATGTCGCATACTGCTGGCTTATATGAACATATTTATTTTTCATTGATTAATTATCTACGTCAATTGACCACAACAAGTGATGAACATTGATATTTCTGTACGATTGGATGACCATGACTCTGATGATATGTTTGATCGTGACAAAACCATTACTTATTGTGTGTATTATTTGACAAAGTTGCAAAAGTACGACTAACTATGTAAGTATGTACATTTTAACGTCAAAAACACTAAACTGCTAAACTTAAAACAATATTGGTAATTGCTAATATTCTTAGCAATGGGGAGCTTCCAAGGTTACAAACCCATGTGGCATGGGCGAGCGAAGGTTACTTAGGTACCGAAGATTGTGAATCAGGGGAGACCAAGGACAAAAGTAACGGTGGGTCAAAAGGAACAAATGTTCTGAAGGTTTATTCATCGACTAAACCAAGGTAAAAAGAGCAGAACTACTGAACTATTAGTTATCACGTGATACCAGCAGCCAAAAGGTGTTTAAGCCATGGACAGAACCAGAAATTCAATAAATAACCTGTTCTCTAAACCTACACAGCATTTTTGTTACTTTTGACTTTTTGTCACATGACGCCATTACATAATACCCAATTTTCTACACTATGGAAACTTGCAAGTACTCTTGCATTTAATGCAACATTACTAAAGACTTTTCCTTTGGTTTTGGCATCCAAACTTTGTCACTTGGAATACCTGACCAATACCACGAACTACGTGCGTCTACACTGTCCCACTCCATACATGACTAGGTCATTGCTGGCGTCATAACAAGTACAGGTATTTATGTGTGTAGTACCCATACAATAACCCATAGAACTCACATTACTTTATGATCAATTTGTAATAATAGGCACTTGGTAGTTTTCAAACGGAATTTTAATCGTGTTACATTCATATAAAAGTGATAAATTAGGTTTTATTTTTCGATACGTAGCCACAAACACTAGAGACACGTACTACGTGGTTCATAAGGGTAACCGATTTTGGAACTTGATTTAAAATGTCTTAGAAATCTTTCTACTATCTTCATTATTCTAAGTTAAGAAATGATGTCTGTTTTACTTTCTACTTCACACAATTGTATACATCTGGAAAAACTAGCTGAACATATAATAAAAGACGCAAGAACAAGTAAAACTATGAGTACAATATGATTAGATCTGTGTACAACATGTATTTGGGCGTGCGTGCAAATTACGTGGTGTAACAATTTGCCGCCCGCGGCGCGGCACTTGTGTCTAGTATAAAGTATAACGTACCGACTTTGATGACAGATGGTCTACGCACGTGTACCATTGAACACAATGAACTTTATTACAGACAGAGGTAATAATCTCTATTCATTCTATCATCATAATCTTGACAAGTCTCTCATAAGTTTTGCTTCTATATTTGACCGTCAGACTGTGCCTACCCAATACTATAAACGTCACGCCTTTAATCCCCGAAGGGGTAGGCGGAGGTGCACATTATGGCACATAATGCCAATGTACACCCACATTTCACAATGTATGTTGTAAGTCCCATGTAAAATAGGTGAGCCTATTGCCATGCCATTACCGGGCACATTTCCAGACTCCGTGTTACCACTGAGAAATTTTCGAAAAACCGAAAAAAGCCCAGTAATACTTTGCCCGACCCGGGAATCGAACCCGAGACCCCTTGCCCGGTAGTCTCACTTGCAACCACCCGGCCAACGATTTCAGTCGTAAAACGAAACGAAGTTTACGAACGTTCTTTCTTATTAGTGCGGATATTTGATAGAATGAATTTTAGTAACGAATTTAAAGTCGTACGACAGTCGATAAATACGTGTAATTATAATATGCATTAATCCGCAACCCAGTAGAGATAAACTAACTAAATCTCTCGTAGTAGTGTATTAAACACCACCTACAACTTGATTATCAGCTCCGATAACGATGTTCGTTAGTTACTCGATAAAAATATCGATAACCGAAAATAGAATTGTGTTTATTTCTTTATTATTAATTTAAAAATGGATGAACAAATTAGGCATTATCTCTACGTGATACACTTACTGATGATTAATTACAATTTTAATTTCGTATACAGTTAGGAATGTATGATTTAGCAATTTCTTGATAAATAATGATAGGCGTTTTTCTTCTTGCGGATTAGTATTATTGAAAATGTTTTAAGATTAAAAATCAAGTTCATTCTAGAGAGATCTAAAACTGTTTATCTGTTGATAAGTAGCTCCTGATAACTTATTGTAATACAGTCATTATAGAAAATAACAAAGGAAATAAGATAGACTTATCTTATAGATCTTCACGCTTATCACTGTAAATGGCTAAATAATAACTTATAGTAGTAAGTACTGTGTTAAATCAAATTGCTGATCGACAAATTATTACAATGCATAAACTTGTTGTAGGTACCATTATCTCGTTTAATTTTACTTACAAGACACTTTACAGAATCTAAAACAAAGATATAGTCATTTTAACTGCAAAAAAATACCATATCTCTATATATCGTAAGTACCCGGTTGTGGCCAAAGAATTTTGTCGACTTTGAGGCTTTCGTAACATATTTTTTGTTATCACGAACATATTTCTTGTAAAAAGTCGATTTAACATGTTTGTATTAATCTTGCCCAAGAAAACCCTTTTTTTAAAGAACGTCCAATAGAAAAATAACTGTATAAAAAAGTTTGAAAATTCAGTTTGTGCCATTTTTGGCCAGATTCGTGCCATTTCTTCCACGGTCGTGTGCCAGTTCTGGCCATCAAAAAATACAATAAAAGTAATCAAAATTTATTAATTAAATTTGACATTTTAGAAACAATGGTTTTCATTTACGTCTGGAAAATATGAAATATTATTACTTCACTTGAATTTAACTTACAAATAAAGAGATCAACATTAATATGACGTTCGGTAAAAGCTGCAAAGTAAACTGACCTCCCTAAGGCAATTTATTGCATCTCTGAAAATGAAAAATATGTATTTGTTGATATGTAAAGCCAAAGAAAAATAATAAATAAATTACGATAAATGACTAGAAGTGGGGCGTTTATGTCAAAAGTTTTGGCCAGCCGTGTGGCCAAAGATGGAGAAATTCATAATTTTGTCTCCATTAGTGGCCACCTTCTAATAATCCCACTTCAGAAACACATTACAAAATAACTTTAGTTCCACTTAGACAATATATTCTTCATGTAGTATTAACATAAACATCCAAACAATAAGCAAAGATTAAAAAAATTTCCAAATCCTCACCCGCTCGCCCGTAGTGAAGTTTGAAGATCAAAGCTCAAGTTTATTCTAGAGAGATCTAAAACTGTTTATCTGTAGATAAGTAGCTCCTGACAACTTATTCTAATACAGTCATTAAACAAAGGAAATTAACTAGTAAGATCTATCTTATAGATCTTCACGCTTATCACTCTAAATGACTTAATAATAACTTATTATAGTGGTATGAGTTAAATCAAAATGCTGATCGCAAAATTATTACAATGCTTTATCACAGCAAAACTTGTTGCAGTTAATTATCTTGTTTAATTCTACTTACAAGACAATTTTATAGAACCTAAAATAAGGTCGATAGGGATGTCAGGCTCTTAACTGAAAAAAACCACCAAGTTCCTTCTCCTGCTTTTCGATTTTAGCCCCGGTACCCGCTAGGTAGTCCGCAGTTGCCGGGTCAGCTAGTTAGCTATAAAATATACACTCTACCAGTTTACACTATTAAATGCTTACATTAATTTAAATGTATCTATTCTATATGGTATCTGATACAACTAGATACAAGCAATATAATGCGGATTATCTAAAAAGATAGATATTTATTATCATAATTAATTTAATGAGTATCTTGACACCATGGATGACAAAATTAGTTAGATAACTTTACGATAATTTGTTAGATTTTTAATCATAGCAAGTAGGTATAATTCATAGGTAAAAAATTAACATATTTGTTAGTAATAAATAATAATTAAGTTGGTTTTGGTTGGATGCAAATATTTCAACGACTTTAGGGATATAAGCTGATCTAACACATATACCGAATAATAATTTATTCACCTACTTTAATGACCTCCTAGGGTGATTACTTACGGATTTATATCGAAATGGCGCCACATAGACGTCACACAAGAAATCGGTCAAAACAACAAGTTACGTTCAGGTACGTTAACAGCTATTATTTCCATTACATGAACCTACAAGTCAAACTAGCTCACAAACCAGAGGGTTCCGTTGAACAAGTTAGTTATGAGACAGAAGAAACTAATAATAGATCCTGGCACCAGGTTTTCAAATAAGAAATAACTTAAATTTAAGTAAACATTATGACATTTTGCCTTTTACCTATGACATTTCACAATGACAATGACATTATGCCTTTTAACCTATGACTAAAAAGAAATACGGTACTTAGGTAAAAAAATCTCAGTTCTACTTTTAAGTACCGAACTCCAAATCGTCATCGTATGGCAATTGGTAAGTAGTTGGTACGTTACATAGAGACAATTGCGTTTCCGTCACAGATAGTTTAAAGCTGCCGAAATACCCTTATCAGATATCGTGGAAGCTGGTTATACAAAAACAATGGAATGACGTCATAGCTTCCATTTACTAAATCAGCTTCAAATAAATAAAAGTAAAGAAAACAGTCACGAGTGTTGGTCTCAAGTGGGGCGAGCTTACCCGGCCCGTAAACACTTGAGCCGTGTTACTAGCTAGCGAGTTGCTTTAGGTGATAGTTGGATAAAAAAATAAACCTAAATAAAACTAGTATAATAAAACAACGCAATAGAAATAGCTATAAACTAGTCAAGTTACTGCTTAACATATTAAAATACTTTCTCAACACAAAGCAGCCTCGTCTTGTAGCAAGTTATGGTGGGACCGAAGTTGCAGACTACATAGCGGGTTTACCGGGGCTCCGGTAAGAAAAGCAGGAGAAGGAACAGGGTGGTTTTTAGTCCGTAAGAGTTTGACACTCCCTATCGCCTTCGCCCAAGGCGGGAGAAGCCATTGGACGATATTCCCTCCAAAAAAAGTAGGACGCATAGTTTAGTGGTGAGTTATATAGGTGTGTTTGTTTTGGGTACATTATACCTAACTTGATCATGTCCTACATTGAGATTCAACAATTATTTACTTAGTAACTTATTATTCCCTTTTATACCTCCGCAGTTGTAGGTGCCATAAAATATCTTATTAAGTAGTAAGCTGTAACATTGTTATTCTCTTAAGAAGCCCACGGATAACAAAATCAACTCTACGACCATAAAATACCAATACATTCGAGATATATTTTCGTAAATATATCTACGTATTATTATGCAGACGGTACTGTTTTATGAATAAGACCAAATAAAAGAAAAATGGGTATATTGTCCGACGCACTATTTCGGCGATCGTCAATAAATATGTATTAATAGATACCTCAACAATGTTTGTGGAATATATTTGAATAAAGTCTGCTAAAAACCTCCGCGGTCGGGTTTTAATGTTGAATGACGTTTACTCAAAGCGCCTCGTCGCCGGTAGATAAATAAGTATTCTCTTATTATTAGTATTCCCTCTCTAATTTCGAAATAGACGAAGAATGGGTTTGCACAATTAAATTGGATAATTAAGGAAAAATGCCAACTACACTTACTTAATTGCTACTTAATAGTAACTTCATAAGAAACTTGTCTAATAGTTAGGTACTGAAATACACGAAAAAGAACTAACGACATCTTATTTATTTCTGAAAGAGAACAAAATTATGTATAAAGACGACAAAATTTCAATAATTTTACACATCAATGTATAATAGAACTAACCGGCTAACTAACACGATAAATGGCTGAAATATCACAATATAAAATAAATAGCAACAATACAAAGCTTTAACATGTCTGTCAAAATGCTAGCCGTGCGTGGCATCGATTTTGCAAATGACGGAAGTACTTAGAGTAATGTCCGCCACATCAGTTACCGGCTATAATTATGCAAATAGATATCGGGGAGCGTAGAGCGCATTAATCAATTTGTTTTATCACGCAATCCATTGTCTCCTTCCTTGCAAATATAATGTTATTACATACGCTAATTAATAAATACGAGTTATGTCAAAATACATACATATATAGATTGTTATTTCAATCTGAATCGACATGTTTTTATTTACTTACCACCTCACTCAGAGTCATTGAATGGTTACCCAACCCAATCCTTAGCAATTTGTTTTCGGAACAACATCGTTACTTATTAAATGGTTCTGAGTAGGGCAGTTTGTTAGTCACTATTTTGTTAGTAATATGTAAACAGCAATTTTTTTAAGACATTCACTGTCTGTGATTTTCGTTTGCCCTTATACAAACACATAGTTTGTTTATTTTTATAATAACTATCGTAAGACATCCTAAATTAACTAAACAACAAGTTTACTCACGTATACCTATATTAATGGAGAAAAGCTCTAAGGCTGCGCGACGTCGCCGCGTCTACGCACGCTGCTCATGATGAAGAGTCCCTTCGTTCTTGAAAGTAGTAGAGCTTTTCTCGATTAATTTACGTAAGTAAACCTTGATTTTTAGATTTACATATATTGGTAAGGGACATGGATCTATATAGACTTGCTACTTTTGTGACAAGTGTTACATACGTAAAATACGTATGAATGACTAAAGGTGACCAAACACAAATATGCTCGAAAATGTTTAAACAGAAACCACTTGTCCCCAAAAAGGTTTGTTTGTAAACTCATCGATATTTTAGCAAGTATTATATAAGTGGATTACTTACCTACATACATAGGTACACTTATGATTAGGTAGGTGACATCTCCGGTTCGTCTATTGATGCGATAAAATTCTATTTCAGTCTTTAATAAATACAGACAGAAATGTCTTTAAAATATGTACGCATAATCGTGTTTGCCAAAAATAAAGGTAATCTGTTATTCACATCTATTTTTAGTGGGCAAACTTGTTGAGATAGCGGATTCTGCACACTGAATGTCATAACTTAGGAGTCACGGATATCTTTGGCGTGATTAAAATGTCAATGAAGGAAAGTAGTGATTACGTAGATAACACTCCAACAACAATGCTTTTTTAAATTATTTTATAAAGAAAATAATAGGATGTAGTATGATTTCCCTCTTTATAATCGGTAGGTACATACACTATTCTATGTGCATGTGCATCGTCTGCAAAGCTTCATCATCTGACAGCAGCTTTTTGGCTTATATCATGCTGTGAGATCGGTATGCAATATGCAACAATTTAACATTTAAGACTGCCAGTAATATAACTATTTCCTTTGTAAACTTTATACATAAAGAATATTTTCTTATCACGTAGTTAGGTATTTATCAAGACAATTTTTTAACTAATATTTTATGGTAATACTCGTACAAACTACACTTTTAGACCATTAAACACAGAATCTTCAATATTATCTTTCACATTTTTATAACCTAGTTACATTTTGAGTCTAACTATAAAGATGTAATAAAATAAGTTTTCATGTTTGGATGATTTTAAGGAAGCAAACGCTTTATCATCATAACATCCGTTCTGATGTTATACTGATGCTACATCTTATATCTACATAGCTTTTTACACTATTTTTGACGTGTTTATAGAGGTACCAATGTTAACTAATTTGGTATTTTACTAGCCAGAAAGTTGAGTAAATGTGAACAATTAATTGTTTTGTAAGTGAGTAAGTTATACTGAAGAGCTTTAAGAGAAGCATTTAGTGAAATCTTTCATATTATAAAGTAAATAAGAATATTTAACTCAAGTATTGTTTATGAATTAGTTTTCGGGGCCATGTGCGCTCGCGCTCACTATGAGACCGCATAGTAAGGTTTCTGAATACGGGTGTAAATACATATTTAAAAGTCATCGTGTGTAGAGTCGAATAAGAAAAACTAAAACAAAACAAACAGGTAAATGCACTTCTTATCAAATCCCCATGTATTTACACGTGTTGAAAGATTAAAGAATAAATAAAAAATATGACATGATACTTATACAGCTTGTTTTTAATGTATTATCTTCTGTAAATCCTTATCGATCAAATATTGATATGGATCACACATGAAGGAATTTTCCACCGTGCACCGGCACCAGGCAGATCTCAATTGTTATTTCTAGTAAATGTTATCTTTAGAATAAAGTGGCGGGAATACAAGTGTTTATCGATTGTCTTTCAAATGGAATGTCAATAACGAGAATCGAGTTAATCCGAGTCATCGTGTCGGAACGCGGTTTATTATAGGATTTTTATTTTATTACCGCTGTGTTGTGTCTGATAAAAATGTTAGCCCTAGTTTTTAAATTAGCGTTTTGGCACGATTACCAATTTTTCAAGATAATATTTATTTATTTTTGGATATCGGCATTACTAAACATACTTTGTGAAGTACTTACAACCAACCATACATTATTTCGATTGGCAAACGCTGTCTACGCAAATAAAGATTAAAATGCAACATTCACAATAAGTAATGGATATAGGTTCATATTTAAATTAAACTCCACTAATAAGTTGACATAAATATCGGCAAATAATCATCATCATCATCAGCCGAGATATCGATAGATATCCAAATACATGACTGCAATGATTTCATTCATTCATACATAAGGAATAAGAAATAAATTGAGTAGTTTGCATTAAATTCCTGCATTTTATTAGCAACCGGTTTCAGTAAATACCTAGGTACATATATTACGTTTATTAATAGGTTTATCTTAGTGAGTATTATCAATTAAACTACGTAAATAGATGAGATGTGGTTGCCAAAAGTGTATGAAGGGAATAAATGACAGTCAGCCGGCCATAAGTATTTCCCAGAGATACTTATGGTTTTCGAGCACATATGGTGTTCGGGCTACAGGTGAATAAATATATTGTATGGTTTTACTTGGTTGGATTTTGATATACGATTTACGTTAGCATTGGTGTATAGGCGCTTTTCGGGGTTTTAACACCGAAAAAAATGAATAAAAGTCATGTTATAGATAAACACAAGAATTTAATGGGTCTACAGACTATTCCAAAGTATGTTTATATTATAACATATTGTAGTTTATGCATCTTATATACCTATAGTAGTACTTTATTCCAAAGTAGTCGTATTACGTAGCTACCTACGTGCTAAGTGGTTAACTAGAGCTTATAATAGCTACCTAGGTACAAACCCACATAGTGTCATGTCTACCATCAATAACTATTTGCTCTTATATCAATTCAATTAAAATTTATTGTCAACAACACCTCGCCACGTGTTTCAATTTTCTTAATTGCATGCTCCTGCTTACACGATTGTACATAGATAAATGTAAATATTGATTTTCAGTAGTAGCTAAGTAGGAAATTACCTTTGCTTAATTAGCTTAAGTAGGTATTCTAAGTAAGTGAAATATGCCTCAGCCTTGAGACATTCTTACGTAATTTTCCAAGCTTTTATTAGTTACATCAATTAAGGTATTTACTTTGTAATTTGAAGACGCCTTTACAAATTTTGCCTGAATTTATGAATATTCTGTCATTATGGATCTAAAATACACATTGCCAAATAGTGATTTTCTTTTTTTGTACAGAAGCTTTTTCTTTCGTTGATACACTCGTAGATTCTAAACTAAAGATAAACACGTATCTATAGAGAATCATCATTTTGCAGCCGATCATAAAACTATATTCGTGAATCGCGTGACGTGATGAATGAAACTCGAATTCTCGTTGCTTTTAACTCGATAGACAGACTACAAAGACACCAGACAGACGGATATCTGGAACATTTTATAGTTCGAATGAGAGGATGTGACCTATTTTGCCGCACGTTCAGCTCTCTCCTAAGTCATGTACGGCCAACCTCGCTCTTGTCAAAAGACGTTTTAGTAAACAAAGAATTGATTAGAGGAACTTGTACCTTGTACACTTTTAAGTACGGGAGAGCCATGCTTCGGCACGAATGGGCCGGCTCGACCGGGTGCGGCTACAGAAAACCGATGTGAAACAACGCTTGCGCTGTGTTTCGTTGTGTGAGTGAGGTTACCGGAGGCCCAATTCTCCCTTCCCAATCATCCCAATCTCCGATTCCCGAACAACAACCCTTAAATTCCTAACCCGCAAAAAGCCGGCAACGCTTTTGTTGCTTACCATCTGGGGATACGTCTGCGTGTGTGTACGTGTTTCAAAAAAAAACCTAATTACTTAAGTAGTAGATATCTATTTCTCACGTGCAAGTGCATTGAACTTGCACCCATGTTGTTTTGTTTACCCGTATTACGTCACTACTCACTTGCTATAAAGAAAAACAATCAGTGTAATAGATAAGTATAGTGCGCGCGGAACTACATAGTTGGCCGCTCCTTAGGTGGCGAACAGGGGTGAGGTTTGCCTAGCAGTAGCTTGCAACGAATATGAGATTAAACAACGATGTTTGATGACCAATCTCGTGATTTTTGAAATGTTCAATTATTGAAACAAAAGACAAATTAACTATTAGAAGTTTAACGCGCGCGGTCAACTAGTTCCGCGCGCACTATAATAGACCTGGAAGCTATGTATTTAACAGCGGTTATCTTTCTTTCTTTTTAAAAAGCACCCTAAAATAAGTAACTTATAAGTTCCGCTTGCAAATCTAAATAAATATTAATTTAATTCAATAAGAAGTAAATAGGAACAATATTTATCGATTAATACAATCAGTATGTAGAAGTTTCTAATTTAAGTAGACTTTGGCTGTAAGACCCGTCGTTACAAAGAAGTTAAAAATAAAAGTTTACACATGTCAGGATCATTGCTTGATCAGGTATATTGCTACGAATATGATGTACTGTTTTGGTACCAACATATATTTTACCTAAAATGGTAAGTTATACATTAGCTTTATGTAGGTAGGTGCTAGCAGCAGTTTAAAGTCGTGATCACATATTGACAGTACCAGTTAGAACTCCGTGATCACTTCGTTACATACAGCTCCACTGTAGTAGAGGACTACGCCGCGTAAACTTCTCATAATTATTTACCTTATGTTATTTTTAACAACCAGATCAATGGCGACTCTTGAAATATCTTGACAAACATTTAAAAGGTTTATGTTTTTAAAATATTTAAATCCTATCTGGTTATTTGCCTATAAATAACGTATTAATGGACTTTAGTTAGTTCTATACTAAATGAGTTAATTTTTCCGCGACACACGACGCGGCGATTGTCGCGGAATGCTGCTCATGAATATGAGCCTCTAGCATGGCTTGAAACTAGTCGAGTTCCTCGTCAAAATGTTACGTGAGTAAGCCGATAACATAATAATTAATTTAGTACGTCTCACGAAAGCGACAACAAAATCATTGATATTTTGTTTCCGATAGTGTCATACTTCTTACTTCCTAATCCAATATCTACTGGTTATATAGACAAACATGTACCAATAATAATGATGAATGAGGCGGGTTTTGTGGGAAGTTGTAAGAGTGTGTTAATCCGCTGTGTTACAACAATTTACCGAAATAACAGGCCACACAGCCGGCGTGCTTGCCGAGCGATTATGGTGCTGATAAGATACTCGCACCGCCTCGACTGATAAACAAATGTTCCTTCATGTGAATGACATAGAAGTATTGAATGTTATAAGAAACAGATGATTTTTTGTCTTACTGTTATTGAACTGTCTATCGATATTGAAATTTGAAATTTGAAATTTATTCGAAAATTTGTACACAAAAAGAGTTACATACATTTCACGTTCAAGTAACATTTACCTTATAATAGTATAATCATAGCCTTAAGATAATCTATTACTACACTTATATTAAATTACAAATACAAATGGTGGTAATTTGGAATAAGAATGTAAAGTAGCGACCTGCCCGAACTAGGTTTATATTAACCTGTGTTTCAGACCATCACTTTACGACGCTTTTTAACTAGGACAATATTTGTTTATGTTAACCGGATATAAAAGTAATATATTAATAACTACGAGAATAAGCATAATTATACGTAAGAGGAGCCTATGTTAATATTACAAGTACTTGCACTACCTAAATAATGCAATCAATCCAAAATTTCTAGAAGTTTCTCTGTGTCTGTGTAATTGAGTGTTGCTAAATATTCTGATATTAAATAACTACATTTTTTGCAACTAACACTATAGAAGTCTAACAATTTGTTAAGTTTATTATATAGGAAAGGACCTAAAAAAACATAAAAGCGCCTAGCAAACGCATGTTTAGTTTGAGGCTTTGTGCAAACTAAGTCCTTCCTTCTCTTGTCAGAGGGTACTGGAACAAAAGGAAGTGCAGTGTGTTGGTGGAGAATTATATTAAGAATAAATAATTGCCGAACTGTTAGCACGTTACATACCTTATAAAGCTCATGTGTAGGAAATCTAAAGGGGCGAAATGTGGCAACCTTTAAAATTGCTCTTTGAGCACGCTCGAGAGGTAGTAGAGTTGATTTTGCAGCTCCACCCCAGGAGGTTATGCAATATGTAATAACAGATTGACACAATGCTAAATAAACCTGTCTAATTAGTTTATAGTCAGCTATGTTACGTAAACTTTTAAAAATATAAATTAATTTGCGCATTCTAGTACAGAGTAATTCGATATGTTTACGGAAATTTAAATTGGAGTCAATAGTGACACCTAGGTATTTCAATTGTTCAGCTTGAACTAATGTGGGGCAAGAACATGCAGTATCAGCGTTTGTGCTACAATTGTGCGCGTAAATGTTTATGTTGCTAAGCGCAGTATTTCTCATTGAGAATAAAATGTATTTTGTTTTATCGGGATTTAATGTTAGTAGATTATTCTGGAGCCAGTTAGTCACAATGTTAAAGCCCTTCTGAGCATGTTCATAAACCTCTTCTTTTGATTTAGCCGAGAACAATATTGCCGTGTCATCCGCATAAGACATTATGATACCATTATGGATTGACTGGCTGCAGAGGTCATTTATATAGATTAAGAATAAGGTAGGACCCAAAATACTGCCTTGAGGAATGCCAAAACCACTATTTTCAAGTTCAGTACTTGTTTGTTGGCCAATTTTAACACATTGAAGTCGATTGCTAAGATAATCTGAGAATAGTAGAAGTTGTGTTCCTCTTATCCCAATTGTTTCAAGCTTGTGCAATAGTAAAGAATTAGAAATAGTGTCGAAGGCTTTCGCGAGGTCTAGAAAGATCCCAATTGTGTGCATACCATTATCCAGATTGGTACTGATGTAATTAGTCAGTTTGTGTACTGCTTGTGCAGTTGATCTTTTGGGTCTAAAGCCAAATTGATTATTTGAAAGAAGTTTATTGTCTTCCAGATATTTTATTAACCTATTGTTAATTAATTTTTCTAAAATTTTTGAGAGACCTGACAGTACTGAGATGGGCCTGTAGTTATCCACACAGTTTTTATCTCCAGCCTTAAATACAGGTGTTACCACTGATTTTTTGAGCAATTTAGGAAAAATTCCTTCAGACAGACAGATCTGAAAAATGTGGGTTAGCGGAGGGGCAAGAAAGTATTTATATGTTTTTAGTATATTATTAGGAATGTTATCCCACCCAGTAGCACAATTATCCTTGAGCCCGTTAATTATTCCCATTACTTCATCGATGTCGGTATTTAGTAAAACAAAAGAATTCGACGTAGATTTTGACATTAGATTTTTTGTGGACTGTCCAACATACTTCAACGATTTTTCAGCAAGATTTTTGCCTATGTTAGCAAAAAAATTGTTTACTTTATTAGTTGCTTCGGACGGCGTTACATCAGTAGATAGTAAAACCAGCGGAGGTTCCGGATTTTTATATCTAAGTGTATTTCTTTTAATAAATTTCCACACCAGTTTACTGCTTTTTCCAGCCTTCTGTAATTCACTTCTGTCATATTGATTTTTTATTCTTTTTAAAAGATTATTACAGAAATTTCGATACCTTTTATAAGTGATAGAAAGTATTTCGTTCTCAGGTGCATGTTTTGATTTTTGGTGAAGTCTATCTCTGTGTCTTATACAACGAACTAGTCCTGGCGTGACCCATGGTTTAAGACAGCTATACTTTCTAGGCATCGTCTTAGTAATCGTATTTTGTCTAATTACATTTTGTAGCGAAATTATGAAATAACTTAAAGAAAAATTTACATCAGTTGAATTAAAAACTGGGTCAAAATTAATGCCTCGTATGTCAGATTCGAGTGTTGTCATATTGAACTTAGTGTAGCTACGCATGCAGTTTAATCTAGGTGAATTTATATGTAACGTTAGTAAAACAGCTTGGTGATCTGTAAGCGAGGAATTAATAACAAATGTTTTTGATGGATTTTTTGATTTAAGAATGATATGATCTAAGCATGAGCCGCTCTGATGCGTGGTATGATAGTGCGCTGGCAAAAGCCCATGAAATGAACAAATATTCAGATAACTATGAGCATGAGCATCGGTTTTGCCGGGGGCAATGTTTATATTCATATCACCCACAAGGATAATGTTTTTATAAGATGATAAGTATTTTAAGTTAGTATCTAGTGAACCTAAGAAACTGTCCAGATTTTGGGATGGGGGCCGATAAATAGCCATGACCACCGTATCAGGGTTAATTTTAATTATTAGACAATTACTATCCTGGGATACAGGTTCTTCCTTGGTTGTTTGTAAATTATTTTTTATATAAACTACAAGTCCATCGTTTTGGTTAATATTTCTCTCAGTTTTATATGAGTAATAACCGTCCAGTGTTGGTAAGTTGAGTTTCTGTTTGGATAACCAACATTCTGTTAAAACAATAACATCACTACTTATGTCAAGCCTTTGTAAGAGTACCTCAAAGCCATGCATGTTACGGTTTATGCTGCGAATATTTTGGGTGAGCAGGGTGAGCGTTTTGTTACTCGAAGGAAGAAGATGTTTGCAGTCTTCAACATCGCAAGTATTAGATTCAGACACAGAGAAACTATCCAGATCACAGATTAGTTGATTGCTCATACTAGTTGCAAACTAAGACTTAACTATAAATATAAAGTAAACTGCCTTTTTATGTGCCTACTAGCTATGTATTAGGTGGCGCTCTTAGACGCCTTCATAGTCAATAGAATTAATATAGTTCATCTCTGCATATTTACGTGCAGGGCAGGTTACATCCCCAGTAGGATGGTCACATTTCCTCTTATAGCGTTTGCACGTCGCACATGTAGGGGAAGAGCTGCTGTTGCATTCCTTGCCTGAGTGTCCAGGTTCTCCACAATGGTTGCATGTTTGGCTAGTTTCTCGGCAAAACTTGGCTGCGTGTCCAAACTGTTGGCAATTGAAGCACCTGGTCACGACAGTGAAATCTCTTACAGGACACGATGTCCAGTTAATAAAAATTCGGCCTTGACTTATTATAATTTTCCTGATACTGGCGGGAAGTTCCACGATGTAGTTACAGGAAGGGAGGCCTTTTTCCCCGATTTATGGCTCAATTTAACGGACTCATGGAAGGACTCACGAGTTATGTTCAGTGCCTTATCAGAAAGGTTTTGCTCATAAATGCAGTCAAAAACCTCCTTGTCCGTTAGTGCTACTGGGACACCAATAATTGCGACCCTCGGGCGTCTTTTTGATGGTTCTTCTACCGTCAGGCCTGAGGAAACTAACTTCTCCGATTTCTTCAGCTTTTCGATATCTCCTTTACTTTCAGTGCTAATGACAACACCGCCATTTCTTACTTTTTTCATTCCACGTACATGCAGCTTAAGTTGCTCGGGCGAGATAATTTTTTGTACAAGCGATTTGGTGTCATCACTTGTTTTAGTCTTATCGCAGGGATAAATAGCGACTGAGCTTAAATTTGCAGGACGGATGAAGTTTTCGGGACCTTTCTTTACCATGCTAGCGTACGAAGTAGTTTCAGTCGTATTTAATTTTGTTGCAACTACTTCTTTTAACTGCTCAAGTGTGTCCGCAACGTATTGCTGGTCCTGTAGGTGCTGGATGGTGTTGTAAGCCTTTACCGTTTTCTGTTTTAATGATTGATATAAAACGGCCATTTGAGAAGTCCCACTTGATATTAGACCAATAACAATAAGTAGGTACTTATACGAAATAATGTGAAAAATAAAAGTACTCAATACTTACATAATCATAAAATAACTCTATTATAAAGACCCTGTAACGGCAGTGACAAAGTTTTGGGGCTTCAATCCCAAAACTATAAGGAAACTGTTCATAACAAATACACACCTAACTTTTTTCAAATCAACATCTGCTAACAATTTCCATTAAAAAGCAGAAAAACAAAACACTTAACTGAAGATTACAATTGTTTTTCAAAGTGAGCCGAGCTTACCGCACGGAGTCTGTCATGTCAAAGTGACGGAATGCGTCATAACGTGGTGCTAAATGTAACGTGCTAATTTTGTCAACATTGTTTTAAGGTTGACCCACAAACACACTTCATATGCTCTGATCTTTCAATGCAGAAGATGCATGTTACATTATATTGCATATTGAGTAATGTGTCTTCAAGAAATAAACTTGAGTATGGAAGCTATTTAACCCAAAGCGAAGAATTTCAAAGGTGTGTCAAACATGCGCGGCAGCTGCGCGGCATACACAAATTTGCCGCGCGACTAGTTTAAACCTTCTGCGCGGCATGCTGCGCGGCATGTTCGAGACACGCCGCGCTCTTTATTTCGTATTCAAACTACAATGAAAGCGGCTGCGTGTAATATAGCAGGGGGAAAATCATTCAATTTCTCCTGCCTTGGGTAACTCGAGGGAGTATCAGACTCTTACTGACTAAAAACCACCCCGTTGTATCCTTTTGAGCAAACCTTTTACGTTGTCCGCAGCTCCGGATTAGGCATCAGCCTTACTGGGCCCCACTGTGAGTCTGGCTCTTGAGGCGTGCGCGGAACGCGACGCGACGGGTCGTCGGGCGGCAGCTTCCCTTGCTCGCCAAGACCCGCAGCGTAATGCTTAATTAATGTCGCTATGCTTATTAATCGAAAATTACGTTAAAAGAAAGGCAGTGTTGGATGCGACCACAACAAAGGACAAAGAATTCATTATCAACTACCACACGCAAATTCGTCGCAGTTTGCTTCTTGTGGCCCGCAATAAACGTTGACACAAAAAGCCGCCACACGCCACTGTGCGCGGTACGCGCGATTCCGCGCCCCCTCTCATATAGGTAGATAAATATGGATATAGAAATATTTATATCATATTCCCGACCGCAGTACCATTGGCTGTCGCGCTTCAGCTACTTTTGAGGCTGTCGCGTGTGGCCCGTGTGCGGCGACACTAACACCGTTCGCGGCGAACGTAGGTAGCTCGCTGCTTCGTCCAAACATAGCGCGGCAAGCTGAGCCGCGCTTGAATGCCGCGCTATGTTTGGACACACCTTTACACGAAAATGGTTGAATTTATTAATAAAAACTAATTAAAATTGTATATATTTCAGTATTATGAACTCGAATAACTTCTAAACTCTTCTAAATTGTGAGGTTGCTTTTACACACGTAAACATAAACAAACAATAACAACATATTTTACACATTAATGTACGTATACAAGCAATAAAATGCTTATAAAACATAATATAATCCGGAATAAGACTTGCATGTTTACAATAAACCGGTTCACAGGCAATGGTAATTAGAGGAAATATTTGTATGTCTGTGCCTTTCATCTGCGGAACAGAATTCAGACAAATATTTGTAAACACAACGCGCTTATGATTGTTAACGATGCAAGCCGAAGTTATTATTAGTATTTCGAAATAAAACAAGTTATAAAGTTTTTAAAAGCGACTTTTTGACTTCATATTTACAAATATGAAAAGTCACCGAGTGCTTTCGTTTGAACACAGACGAATCTTACTTCAAGTTTAGTGCTAATTCATAGTAGATTTGGTAATTTTCCGACAGACAGGTACCAGGATACCATTAGATGTCAATAGTCAAAGTAAACATCAAAGCATTTATTCAATTACACGTTATTTACAATCACGTTTGAAAGTCAATGTTATGTCTTCTATCACACTTTAAATTAATCTTATTGCTCTCTTCAAACTGGTATAAAAATAGACTTGTTTAATAGGCTTTGTAAATGTGTAGATACATGGTAGAACTTAAGAGCAGGTTTAACTGATAAATATGCGGAATATGACTACACGATTGGCGCAGTGGCTGGGTAACCGAAAGGCCTGTTAACGTCTTGTGTGATGCACAAATTCTTTTTCCAGGTATATTTGTAATGTCTATTTAAAGTATGTTTATCTTAATGTACGTCTTCTTATGAAAAAATTAACTTTCTTACATAGGTACCTACTGTAAAATTGTCTCCCACTGTTCTGGACCGGCAAGATCTATCAAACGCAGTTCGGCAAGGCCGCGTTATCTGTGTAGCATTCGACACGTCACTGATAACAGTGTTTTTAATTGACAACGGCTGTGTTTGCCCATCAAACAGTCAAACACGCGAGCTCCTTCAAGGGGCAGCTGCCGAACAAAACAAGTCAAATCTTACTGTTACTTTTCTCTTATACAATAGGTTCCGCAGTAGTAAAGTGGACAGGCTAGGCGTTTTAACTAAAGTGTAGACTTTACGAGTATAAACTCCCGTGCGGTCAACTCGCCAATTGCACAACTATGTGATTAATAACAAGAAAACGCTGCTACGCGCTACGAACTACGCACTACGAGCTTTACACTACGACCTACGGACTACGCGTTACGAGCTACGCCCTTCGGACTACGCGCTACGAACTACGCCATTCGGACTACGCGCTACGTACTACGCACTACGAGCTACGCGCTCCGAACTACGCGCTACGAGCTATGAGCTACGACTGCAGTTTTTCGCTTGCGCGTTTCTTCGTGAGAATTCTGTACTGTCAATAAAACCGACAATGGCATTTCAAAGATTAATATCCAATCATACCTATACCTACTACTCTGTATGATCTATTTCGAATCTTGTGTTCGTAAATCTGACCTGATGAGCAAGAGATTGATTCAACTTACTGATAGATATATTGGCGAATAGTTTGTTATTACTGATTTGTAATTACACATTGCATTTACTATAAACTTACACATGCACAAAACAAACACCATTTCACTTCACATTACTCACAGTTCCGTGCAAATAATATAAACAATACAATGAAACAGAGATTAATGTTCTTGCAGCTAACATGAAGAACTACCGACCAGTTAGGTGTGTCGTAAAACTGAGGCATGTACCATGTTTATTGTAATAGGTACTCTTAACTAACTACTTGATGTCTGGCATCTCTCAAACAGCTCGCAAATCGCTGTTTTTGTTACAAATTCTTGATAGTATACGCGGATTTTCCGCGTGTCTAATTAATTAGACAACATTTGTAGACGCTTTTGAATGTCAGAAGATAAATGGATCATGTAATGAATAAAAATCATCAATAAAAAAACAAGAAGCACTCGTACCTACTTTGCGTAGACAGACAAAATGTTTATATACCAAAAAATATTCGACAAAATGTTTGATCAGCTAGGTTTAGATACTGATTGAACCTAGGTCGAGTCTAAATGCCATAACATGCCAATCAAAATGATCGAAAATATATCTGATCAAACTTTCAGCTTTCAAACTTAGTTTTCAGCACTACTTCTATGTATCTGATCTAAATAAAAAGTAATACTAGACAAATTACGTCAATTTCCGATACCAAAGTGTCTAAAGTAGATAGATATGTGAGAGAGATAAAATTGTTCGAAGATTTGTAGCAACTTTAAATCTTAGAACAAAATCATTATTGCACAACTTTTGTTGGTGTTATGAAAATTTTGTGTTCGATCTGAAAAGTATGTTCTTTATGAGCACAGCCATTGATAAACAAATTACAAGTAAATTATGAGTGAGAAAAGCCACCGACATCATTATTTTACTGATATAAAAAGTACCTAATGAAAACTAAAAAAAATCGCGGACCATACGTTAGAGCTTAGTGATCGATGGGTATTTTAGCTTACCAAAATCTAAGGTAGACAAGTAAGTTCCTACCTACGTATTTGCCAACTTCCACAAAAACAAGAACATGTTCTAGTGAAGTCATTAACGTCGCCCAATTATATTATGAAAGCTCCCCTGGAAGTTTCCAGAAGTATCCGCAGTATCGTCGGTCGTCGCGTTAATTATCTTCGCTACAAAATATCATACTCCGTCTTCGTTATGGTGTACTCGTAATGACAATTTTATTATATCGACATAGCTATGGAATAAACTATAGACCTACACATACGTATTTTTGAGAGGGGAAATTCTTGCAATGACTTCTCCTGCCGGGTGAGACGGGAGGGAGTGTCAGACTCTTACTGACTAAAAACCACCCCGTTCCTTCATCTGCTTTGAGCCGGAGCCCCGGTAACCTGTTACGTTGTCCGCAGCTCCGGAATATCTAGGTATTGTGTTGTGTATTTTCACTGCAGTTTGAATAACAATCAGTGAAAACAAAGTCTGAAATAAAATATCTGTTGAAATGGTCATAAATCTGTGGTATATTGTTGCTATTACGAAGTCTGAAGACTGAATAGATAATAAACAATAGTAGATAAATATAAACCGTCCGAGAACATTAAAATAGTACATCATCGGTAGTGAAACAAAGAAAATATATTGAAATCTACAGGACCTGTATGTAGATTTTATGAGGTTTCCACAGGTATGAGAATTTGTAAGGAAATTTGAAATCACTATTAAAATTTAATAAAACAATACCATAAGGGTGAAAAATGTAAAAAAATCTAAGTGAATTTTGAACCTTGACGTACCTACTTGAAAGTTGAGACATAGAAGTGGCAGAAGCTACCCAAAGTGTGTAAATTTTTAGTATGTAACTTGATAGTCTAACTGTACGTTCAGTTACTTACTGAACGTCAAGTTAGACTATTAAATAGGTAGGTAAGTTCTGAAATCTTGGAAACAATTTTTTAAGACATAGTCTGTATAATTCGTACATTTCGTTACTTATTCCCAAGAATATTTTGGTCACTTCAGTTTCCTTAAGATATTTGCTTAGCTCACATTGGACCCTGCCCTTGTTACAACACCTACGCCCCGTATTTCTATGGATGCTTCGACAAATAGATAAACGGAAAATTACGTATGTCTGTGTGATTCACGAAATCTTTGATTAGGTAACACTCAATTTGCCGAAATCCGAAGATAATTTGATTGATTTTCTAGTGGTGTGATCTTGGCTTCTCTCGGGTTTCCTCGGCCTGGCGTTATCCCAACTGGGTTAAAAGCAAGATCGATTTGCGTAACTTTAGCTCATTCTAATGTATTTTTGCATCGTTTTATGAAATCTTGTATTTTGTATGCGAATAATTAACAACTAATATTGATTGTAACTATATGTGTGCCACCCTGGTTCGCAATCGCACGACGTCAATATTAAATTATATAAATTTCTGCAAGTTGATTACAAAATAACACTTTTACACGTCAATCTTTGAAATAACTAGATGAGGCCGGCATTTCCTATCGGACTACTCTGAGAAGAAATGCCGAAACAAACTCAAAGGTCATAGTCTCTTTTAAAGTCCAGACAATCAAATAAAGGATAATCTATTCGAATAATTATTCCTTTATTAGATAAATAACTATTTTTTTCTATTACAATATTTCTGTTTAGCATTTGTCCATTTGCATTGTTCCAGGGAGCAGAGAAGCAGCAAGCCACACGATGAGTGAGAGTGTGTCCGTGGTGCTGCACCAGACCAACATGACGAGGCTCACGGCGAAGGCCATCCATGCTGCCGGCTACCATCTGCATCGAGTTGAGCATTTGTAAGCATTATTACTATAGATATACCTAGTATTTTTTATAAGTTCTTCTTTTACTCTCTAGTCCAGTCCAGTCCAGTCCTATAAAATAGACAACTCTGGTACAATAACACGTCTTTGACACTATGGGACAGACAGAGGTGCACATGGATATGGCTACTTATTAGTTAAATGGAAAATCTAATTTTCGTCAGTTATAAGTCCCATCGTACAATTTTTTTAGCGGAAACATCATCCCATGACTTCTCCCGCCCTGGGAGAGGCGATAGAGTGCCCAACTCTTATTGACCAAAAACCCCGTTCAAAACTTTTTGTAGCGCGACGGCACACTTCATGCTATTACCAACTTATCGAGAATGTTCGACGACCGAAAAACGCAGTAGTAGGTAACAAGTAAACATTGTTACACATATTTCCTTGTTATTTAAGGCTTTGATGCGTATGTAGTTATTTTTATTCTGTATCTTGTACTACTGTCTATATTTCCCGAATATCTTGATTGATGGCCATTAATGTTGGATACAAATAGATAATCATATTCGTTATCTGTCGGTTGCGTCTTCGATTCGTAGATAAGAAGACCCTTAACTTGTCGGTACTTATCTCCTTATCTTTAGTTCCGAAATCAACGTAGAAACAATGCGTAGATATAAAGAGTTGTGTTTCTTCCAGATCAATAATGGATGCGCCGAAATTGGATCACATAGTAGTAGACGATCTGACTAAGATGCCTAATCTCAAATCGCTGTAAGTATTTCCTATACAAGTCATAAAATTGGTTTATTGACTACAGTTTTCCGAAGATAGCTTTTAAAACGTTCCAAACTACATTTCATGGTATTTAGGATTGAAGTGCTTGTAAACCAGCTTATCTTGGATTAGGATTCCAGATGAGATCTTGTCGGTTTGATGTCTACGCACGTGCGTCTTGAAGTGCGTGGCAAAACAACGTAACTACCTACGTGCTACCTACACACTCAAATAGACAATTAACAGGGAGACTAGGTCTTGTCTGGGTACTAATACCTACTTGTTTCTGTAATAGGAAAAGAAATGTCTATCTAGCTGTGCAATAAAGCATTTGTTTAATTAACTTGGTAGTATTGCCAGTTGAAATACACCTCAATTAGGAGCACTTGTGGGACGATATCTTCTTTATTATAACTATAGTATCTATGCTATCAATCTAGAAATAAGCTTAGCTCATACTTTAAATATAAGTATGCTGCTTTAAAAGCTGTTTTGTAAGTTAACAGAGCAATATCTTAAAAGTATTAAAGTAAAAGGTCCGTGCTCTATATGGTCAATGTACCGGGAAGCTAATAGGTACGCAACATGTGGGGCGTCACAAGTCAACAGGTCCCTGTTCTCTATATGGTCAAAATATCGGAAATATAATACGCAACATGTGGGGCGTCACAAGTCAACAAACTCCTACGTTTTAAAAGATTGACGCAGGAACTGTGAGTTATGTTACATTACGCCATTACGCCCAACGTAAGCAAACAAATGTAACAAACCAATACTGTTCAACTAGTACAAGTTACAGGATGTGTAGCCAATATTATGTCAACGAAAATAAACACATTGTAACGTCATCTAGTCCTTTCTCTCGTTCTGTTATACAGAACAGTAAATATCAGGAGTTAGTTAAATGTATCGGAAATTTACCTTCTAGGAATTAGTTACGAATTAAATGTCAGTACCTAACAAAGATAGTCACTAATCGCCGAACTTAGAGATTTTTAATAGTTACTTAGCAATTTTTTTCTGAACAAAATCTTTACTAATGTACTTTAAGTAATCATTAAACGTCTCTTAGTACGGCACGGTCTCCTTTTCCTGTCAAACTATGTGTAAATGTAAATAAATAACTAAGAAGTGCCCACCATGTGTCCCAGGTTTATAACGCAAGCGCCGCGACTACACAGGGTGTCGCCCCTACCGCCGCTGCCCGAGCTACGCACATTGTACGTATGTATTTTATTTATTACCCTTTTGTTTTAATCACACCACATAATCGCTTATCATGATTCATAAACTAAGTATTTACTATGTTATTTACAAACAGACACGTGGCAAGTTTCTTTGTAGGTATCAGAGTACATACAAGGTAAACATAATAATAAAACTATCATTACTTGTATTTTCCTCTAAATACTAATCATCGATCAGACTTTTTATTGATTTGTTGTGGGAAATAATAAACATGAGTGTTACATTTATTAACGAAACCAATTAGGTAGCCCAGGTAAACGGTTATTCAAACGACAAGCTGTTTTTGTTACACGTTGTAAAAAGAAGGAGGACGTTGTTTTATTTATTTTTTTAATTAAGAACCTAAATGCAAATGTAAGTAATTATGATGTTCTAGTAATTCACATTGTAAAATGACCACAGCATCATCACAACGTCTGGCTTGGTGGAGGTTCCCAACCTGAGCCACGTGCACGACAAGAAGAATAACAACTCGCTCGCCTATCTGCAAGCTATGTAAGTATCTATTCTACCAGCTAAGTATATTTTTTACCAGCAAGAGCATGTCCGATACTTTCAATCAAGCTCGAATCTTCTCTGTCAAACTTATAACTGACTAGCGACCTGCCCTACCTTAGCATGGGTGCAATGATGATATATTATGCATGTATTATACATAAAAGTATCCTCTTGAATCACTCTATCTATTTACAAAAACGCGTCAACATCTGTTGCGTAGTTTTATTTATTTCAACTCTTATAACTAACATTACAGGAAATATAACCTAGCGTTAGCAAGGCCTTTTTAGGCCTTTTGTTTTAAAGATTTAAGCATATAAAGGAACATAGAAATAGAGAAAGTGACTTTGTTTTATACATACTATGTACTGATTCAAATAATAAAGTACATAGATTTAATAATGTCCTAAATAAGTGATTTTTAATTTCAGTAATTTTGTTACAGAGACCTAGAGGGCAACCACATAAAGCGCCTGTCGCCGCACGCATTGCGCGTGCGCGCCGATCAAGTGTAAGTCCCTAGGTACATACACACATGTGCTATTTTATTTTCATTTCTTTGCATGGTTTTTCAATGATTTGCTGATTTATTTTAAGAAGATTTTGTTAAGTTTATGTAGCTCCCAAAAAATAAAACAACTGAGTTTCAAATACACCACGAAAATTCTAAGTAAGTACCTAGGTAAGTTAGTAAGTGCCTACCTAGAAGCAATAAAGTCTCTCAATTCATAAGATAGTCGCATCGTAAACAATCATTTAATAGCTAATTACCTAAATATAAAACAGGAAAATTTTGATGATTTTTCAGTAACAGGATCCTGTCATGTAACGTTGGACCATTTTTCAATCGAAATTCAACGAGCAGTATTTATGTTGCTTTTAGTAACGCGAATATCGGCTAGCCTCCTACAACTAATCACGTAGATACAAGTTAGTTCGTACAATACGTTTACCAAATATTGTCACATGGCGCATAGAGAAGTCTCATGCAAATAACTGTAGTTAATCCGACGTTATCTGTAATCTAGCGCTAATTAGTTTACCTTAGCAATTGCAGCCATAAGTGAAAATTATTATCTTTATTGCCGCACCAAAACCTACGGAATGGTTGCTATGAAATATTACCTACACACGACATTCCTGGGAAGTAATATATAGCCACTTACTTATTAGGTTTATCTAATTACATATTTATGTATAGGTAGGTCGAAGAAGAAAAAGGTATATGGTACATAGGTACATTATCATTCCTCTTATTTCCTAAGGTGTTATTGTTTTGTAAGATTCGTAGCAACTGGCCTTCCATTGTCTCTGCTTACCCCCGATGAGAGACAGGTGTGACGTTATACTATATTTACCTATGTTGTTGATCTTCTAAGTGCTTACTTAGAAGTGTCCAAATCCAAACATGCTGACTTAGCATAGTTTTGTAAAATAAAAAGTTGTTTTCTTTCCCCTTTTCTAGGTCCTTGAACTACAACTTGCTAGAAGAAGTGCCTGCATTCGCGTTTAAAAATGCGCAGATTTCTAAATTGTGAGTTGATATTTTTACTTTTATCTAATTTGCTGTTTTCTGACTGCTCTGTCTTTACTTACATATATATTTATGTTTTCAGGAGTTTCAGAGGCAACACGAAGTTAAAACATATTGATGAAAATGCCTTCGCATCGAATTTGCTCCTCCGACAATTGTAAGTATTACTCTTATCAAAACTCAGTCAAGCAATAAAGGTCTCGGTGTCAATATTAATCCATTCTATTTCTCCAGAGATTTAAGCAACACCGCGATTACCTCCCTGCCGACCGCAGGACTACAGAACTTAGAAACCCTTAGAATAGAGAAGACACCTTCATTGAAGTACATCCCATCGATTTACGAATTTCAGGTGAGTTACAATAACCAACCTGTCAGCTTTTCAACACTGAAAATCATGAAAAATAAAAGTGGTCTTTTATGAAGTGATGCCAAGCAGACTATAATATGCAGACCGACTCGACCGGGGAAGTATCACCCTCTCACAAAATACTTACAATTGTAAAGTTGTAACATAATTTTGCTGCGTTTCGTCTGAACGTGTCAATTGTAGACCTATTTGACTACGCCACAATTTTCCTCGAGAAAGGCTGGGTTACACGACAAATACTCTGCATTAGCAAATTCCCAGTTTCCCAGAGAAATCACAGAAATAGGACAAATGTAAAGAATCCATCTTCATTTCCTGAATAAAAACAAAACTAATGGCACATATCCGTTTCTAAAATAAAGGGCAAGGTCACGTCTGTGTGCCCTGCAAACAAATACTAGCACCCCTTACTTCCTGTGCAAATGTTGTGTGACTCAGTAATGGCCGCTTTCAATGTAGCTTTAGCATGTTTCTAGGCTTGGCGCGACAGGTGATTTATGTATTAACTAATCATGACGTGTCATTTCGTTTGTGGCTAAAAGCTTAGTAGATGAATATATTTTAGTTTTGTTATAATCCTAGTAGTTTTAACATTTTATATTGTGATTAGCATCCAGCCCAAAATTGCTTCGTGGCTTTCTATCATATAAATTTATTATTTTGCTGCAGGGTAATAATTTTACAAAAAAATATCCATTTAATAGAGACAACGGACAGACTCTAATAGAGTTCAATATTGATTCTTGACCAAGTTAAATAGGAATGCCGCAAAAGGGCACACTATTCTCTAATCAATTCTACGTTTCCACCTTCAGAGTCTCCAGAAAGCGTACCTGACGCATCATTTCCATTGCTGCGCGTTCCACTTCCCGGAGCGACACAACCCAACGAGACACAAGCTCTATGAGACGCAAATCGCTATAATGCAGTCGGTAAGAAGAATCCTTCATATTTTCTCAGTAATAAGTAGCAAAAAGTAACAAATATTTCTATAAACTGAAATCTTATGGACCAGCTAAAAAGTAAAGAAAATCATAAAGGGTAACAAGACCACTTTATTTTGTTAACAGAAATGTGCGAGTGCTAGTCAGCAGAAGAAGCCAGTAGCCAGAAGAAAGAAGAGATCACTAGCGCCACTCAAGATCGTTATGCCTCAACGGAAAAATGACACTACGTGAGTTCAATAATGATTTAGATTAATTTTGTACCTATCCTTAACTTGAGAAATCTTTGCCACTCGGATTCAAATGAATAGGCAAGATACCATACGATCTTACGACCTTTATTTCCCTAAAGATTATACCAATTATTATGAATCTCAACCTCATGTAATAGAGTTGCGAAACGACTTGGTACGAATAATAGGTACACAAAAATAAGCCATTTTTTCCGTTTCTAGGGACTCATTAGAGGAAGACCTGTCAACAGCGACTACGAGTGAGGAGTACGACGCTAACTTGATGGACGAGTATTTCTCCGACTCCGGTAGTTGGGAGGACGACGATGACCAGGGGGAGTTCCACGAACCAGTTAACAATACGCTCGGGACTGGCTTCGCGATTGTATCCGCGGAGTGCGGGAACTTCAGTATTAGGTAAAGTGATTATAGTTTGTGAAACTCTTATCTACTAAACTAAATAATGGTACAAAAAGAAAACTCACGTAAACTACATTGTTTTTCATTTTCAGTCCACGAAAAGTGGAATGTTTTCCCGCACCTGATGCACTGAATCCTTGCGAAGACGTGATGGGCTGGTCGTGGCTCCGAGCGAGCGTGTGGTTCGTCATCACGGCCGCTGTGGTGGGCAACGTTGCCGTTCTCCTCGTGCTACTCACCAACCACACGGAGATGACAGTCCCGAGGTTCCTCATGTGCCACCTCGCCTTCTCCGACCTCTGCACCGGCCTCTACCTGTTCATGTTGGCCGTCGTAGACCTCAGGTCTTATGGAGAATTCTTCAACTACGCCTACGACTGGCAGTACGGTGTCGGCTGCAAGATCGCTGGCTTTCTATCAGTATTTTCTGGACAGTTATCAGTAATTACTTTAACTATAGTCACATTGGAGCGCTGGTTCGCCATAACTTATGCAATTTATTTAGAAAGGAGGATCTCTCTGTCAGCCGCCGCTAAGATAATGATGGGCGGTTGGTTGTACTCCTTCCTGATGGCTGGCTTGCCGCTGGTCGGCGTGTCAGACTATTCGTCTACCTCAATATGTTTACCAGTCGAGAGCAAGGACGTGGGAGATGCTGTGTACCAAGGCTCGATATTCATAGTGAGTGCGTTGGCGTGGGTCACCATTGTGGTGTGCTACGTGCAGATATACAGGTCACTGGGGGGAGGAGAGAGTTACGGAGGGAGGGGGGCGGCCGCAGCAGCTGAAAGACGGATCGCGAACAAGATGGCGCTACTGATAGGGACTGACCTATTGTGCTGGGCGCCTGTCGCGTTCTTCGGTATCACAGCTCTAGCAGGAGTGCCGCTAGTCGATGTCAGTCACGGGAAAGTGTTGCTAGTATTCTTTTACCCTCTGAACGCTTGTGCGAATCCGTTCCTATACGCGATATTAACGAAACAATACCGACGAGATTTAATAACGTTGATAGCACGGACGGGTCACTGCACCTGGTTAGTGGAGAAGTACAAGTTGGCGGCGACCCCGCCCCCCACCGCGCACACTAACCCCTCTGCGCCGGCGCAGCTGATGCCGCTAGTAGACTCCGTCACGTATCAGAGGAGTCAGTCACAGTGTAAAGACAGTAGTGAAGTACCGCTTTAAGTGTTAGTTGTAATTAGATTATGTTGACATTATTACATGGTTATTTATTTTTACTTTTGTGTTTTATTGACTCAACCCATATAATATTCGTGTTTTTCATAGACTTACCAGGACACTAAGAACAAGCATCTATGTGAAGTGCACAAGAATCTGGACTAGTCCACACCTAGGTGTGGAATATAGTGTGTGGAGTTTACTCATTACACATCTCACCCTGTAAATTAAAATCTAACATCCTAGCAAAAAATAATTACTAAACTAATAAATGAAACCAGATATCTGTTTATACATTTATTTACAAACCTTTCAACTTAAGAACAGCTGTGCATGCTCCTCTAACTCACTCAGTGCATTGCTATCAATATACTCGATTAGAAGCCTGTCACCTTCCAATAAAACCTCATTCTTCATCAGCTCCGATATTTCCACATCCATCTTTATAGGACTTATGCAGTAACTGTCCAATTGCCTGAACAATCTTAGCTTCACAGAGCTAATTTTGTTGTTATCATTCTTTATATTACAAGAATCGCAAATGCTATCTATGGCCCTGCCTAAGCTCCATTTGGAGCTGATAAAAACTGGTACTGTATCTTTGATGTCAGGGTCTAGAGTCACAGAATCAAATTTAGTTATACTATCTTCTTCCTGGACTATTCTAATTGGTTTTGGTTCCATATTAACAGGCTTTTTTATAGCAAAGTATACTCTGTCTGTAGCCGGTATTGTCTTTGGACCAACTGCCTTTTGTTTTATCCTCATTAAATGTATTTTTGATGCTGTCTTCACCTTGGCTGATGATTGGAGAGCCTTGCGGATGTTCTCGGTGATCTGAAGACAAGATATTATATAGGAAATTAAGCATCTTCATACTTAACTATCAATAAATATTTTAATAATTTTTACTACAGCAATAATATTCTGTGCATTAAAACAAAATTGGAAACAAATTAAGTCCAGATTTATTTAATAGTCTAAACTAAATTATTTACCTTTTCTTGTAAATGTTTATTGGCTTCTCGGAATTGTCTTCTTGGAGCCTCAAGCTGCTCTATTTTGGCAGCCATTGTCTCATCATCTATTTCCGGACAGGAACTGGAAAAATATTTGTGAAATAATATATTTCCTCGGTTCAACATTAAAAACGAAAATGTATATGGATTATATTAAAATGAAGGAACAAACAGGATATTGTTTATTTGAAAAAATATGTTCAATACTTACGGATGAAACCTGTGCTCAATACAGAAGTGTTTGTTACACTTGGGACACAACATTTCATGAAGGTTTCCCTTCCGGCAACCTTTCTCTGAGCACCTGAATATCTGGTCATCATTTTTGAGGTTAACTTCTTTAGGTTTTGGCGCCAACTCGCATTCACCGGACAAACAATGTTCGTTAAAGTGCTCCCGGCAGAATACCTTGCCACATTTGCATTGAAGAGGCAGGAAATCTACCTGGTTGCAGTCTTTATACTGGCAGTGTTCACCAAGGGTAGGAAACTCCATTTTTATACTGATCCTGATCGTCTGTATACAAACTTATTAATGTTTTCTGTTTCAAAAGCACTTAGTAGGTATTTTCTATAGAAAAATATTATCCTATAAATAAATTAAAATTCACTTTATCACAATGAAAATGAAAACAGTAAATAAGAATTTAACGTTCCATACCGATTAGAATTTAACATTCTGACTAGAAAGAGACAACTATATGCTTTTACCGCATGTATGAAACAAACACAACGTTGGAACATGCTTAGGATGCCCAACATTTATAACTTGAATTGGAGCCTTTTATGTCACTGTCAATTTTGTAGAAAAGCGAAAATGACAGTCATCGTTTTCGTTTAGAAAGTATTACATTCTTTTTGATTCAGAATAAAGGATAGAGGGGGTACGGAGGGGTAGGGTAAGGTTCAAAGAAGAGATGCCATAATGTGATTGTGCACTGAGGCCCTGTCCAATAATAGTATAGTAAGTAAAAAGGTGTAGTGTAGATAATGTTATAAGCTGAGATAGTGTAAAATTCAAATTTGGACAACGGGCAACATTTGTATATGGGACAAGGTACCGCTTAGTAGAAAATACAGAAGGGCGTGGTTTGTAACATCCCGCGCACCCTATAGAGTATCAGGCATTATGTTAAAAGGAAATTTAATTATGACATCTCTTTGTATTTGCTTCATGGATACTCTTCTAGGCGGTGGAATGTGATGATGTGAGAAATACAAACACAAAAAGTAGTTAAGCAATTTTTTATTGCAATGAAAATAAATTAAATTTGTTTCACTTAGTACATTACATATTTGAATCATTTAAAACAACCTATTACTAGGATCCTAAAGACAAAAATGCATTAACAGAGGTAGAACACCAATGACGTTAATATTCTGTGACAATTCAAAAATTGCTTTTTATGTTTTTTATTTATTCTGTGGTAAGTATAAAAAAAATGCTGCATCATGGACGTGTACAGCGAAAAAAAACATGACATGGCAGTGATCATACAGCAGTAAGATCACACTGTAGTTGAACTTGAAGCTAGCAAGGCAATTTGAGCTTTATGTACTTCAAAACAACAACTTAGTTGTTTATTTCAGAGTATAGTATTATTTATTTATTGTTTTATTTTTTCCAACCGCAGCCAACAGTAAGTTCATAGGAGTATCTTCTTTATTTCAAATTTAATAAGGTTCGCAACTGTGTAACACATTGCGGTTGGTTTTTCTAAAGTTTTGTTCTATCTACATGAGTTTCAGGGTCTCCATGGCGGCCTGTAGCCTTTCGATCTCGCCCTGGGATTGCGCTAGTTTCTCTGAGTTGGTCTTCTGTACCTCTGCAGGGACCTTAGTCGTGTAGTCTTCGGCAGCCATTGCCTGTTGAAGTTTCGCTATAGTTTGAGACAGAGCGTCTTTCTTCTTTTCTAACTTGGTCATCTCCTTTTGTGGGTCGATGAGGCCCTGTGGAGATGGAAAGATATTATTTATTTGTAGTTTTACAAAGGGTAATTACTTTTAACTCGACAGTTATGATGTTATTTAATTTCTATTCCTATACAACGTGTAACAAAATACCCATATACATCAAGAAGCCCTGATGAATACAGGTTGAATAGAATCTTTACACAAAATTTCAGCTTAAAATACGTTTAAAAAATAATTAGTACCAAATACTGCTTACTTTCAAACCATACAAACGTGTCACAACACTACAGGGATCACTCGCTAATATTACGAAACATTTCTTCTGTCAATCTGATCGCCTAGTACCTGTCTACCTAATTTTGATTCGCGCGCCGGCGCAATTTGAAAAATTCATAACTTGGTACCATGAAAACATGAGTTTAAAAACCCTTCCCGTATCGTTTCTTATGTTATCTAGAAACCGTGCAATTGATATGTATACCCCCTTTTTGTTACACGTTGTATAATGCGTGCATTTCTAAAAGGGAATCTGATAGTCGAAGGTCTTCAAAATACATCAACATACCTTCAATACAAGTCGAACTTCAATCTTATCCGACACGGTGAGGATAGAGCATCCAACAGGAGGCTCGTCATCAGACAGTTCACTGTACGCCAAGGACTGCAGACTCCTGAACAGTCCCTTTAGGGTGTCTACCGGCAGGTCATCAGCAATGATGAGGTGGGCCGTGGTCTTCTGCTTGTTAGCCAAATTGTAGTCAGAACGAGTAGATCGTACTAGACGCACCATTTTGAGCACGGTATCTACGTTAGATTCTAGTTCTTCAGACCTCCACGGTGTGTCGGCGTCCTAGACAAACAATAATATTATTTTAGAAAGACAATATAAAAGTCGTTTATCATTTTGCGCAATTAGCGCAAGTGTTTGCGCAATCACTTTGAAACAATTTTAAACTTTAAAAGAAAAAAAAATACACGCGGTAGAAAATACAAGAACATAATTTTACTTGACTCTAGATTAAACTCTTCATAGAGATCATGATCTTCAGCAGTGAACGAAACAAACAGGAGTGCAATAGTATTAGAAAGAAGATTGACATAATTAATAAGAAGATATAACTTACAGTAGGATAACTAGCCACACAGATGGAAGGACAGCTGGTATCCTTCCTGGGCAGTCGCTGGTACAACTCCTCGGTGAGGAACGGCATGAACGGGCTGAGCAGCTTCAGCCCCAGCTCCAGTGCAGTGTACAGGGTGCGGCGTGCTGCAGCTTGGGCTTCTTCCGAGCCAGACGCGAATACTGGCTTTAGGTATTCCTGGAAAGCATACGGGAGTTTTAGAATAGCTGTATGGAAATTGGTATAGAAATGTAAGTGAAATTATAATTCGTGTATTAAACAATACTATCGATATTCGTACCATTTAATCAGAAGTACTTATTAAACGAGTACTAATGAGTAAGAGTCTTATCGATTTTGTAATAGAGTCTTTAATTAAGTACACGATAAAACATCACATGAACTTATTAAACACAAAGAAAATACGAGGTTGAAATTATGTGTTCATAGCTTGAATTTTTCAACACAACCTACTTTATTTCCTAAACCATACCGACCACATTTGTATAACAAAACATAGCACAGACTTACCAAATAAACATCACAGAGGTCGTACAGCCACAGGTTGTAGCAATGTGTGGTGGCGGTGGGGAAGTCGTAGGCCGCGAACCCGGCGTTGACTTTGTTCACTGCGAACGCGATGCGGGACAACATCCACTTGTCCATCGGGGACAGGTTGCTGGGTAACGATGGTGTGTGGACCTACAAGTAAGTGTTTATTAGCTTAGGATTCAAATATACATAATTGAGTATGGTCTTGAGATGTGAAAGTCTTAATAAAAGTTAGTTTTTAATTCAGATCTGAACTTCCATTGTTGGTCAGTAGCGGTAAATGATAAAATGATAAATGATATTTATTTTGCAAATAGGTTAGAATGTAACTCTTTTACACGTTAATCTCTTAAATAACTAAATGAGGCCGTCTAGATGAGCGGAATAATATAAGGCCAACATAAAAAATAAAATTGTATTTTTCCTTAAACAGACTCTCATATCTATACTAATATTATAAAGCTGAAGAGTTTGTTTGTTTGATTGTTTGTTTGTTTGTTTGAACGCGCTAATCTCAGGAACTACTGGTCCGATTTGAATAATTCTTTTTGTGTAGGATAGCGCATTTATCGAGGAAGGTTATAGGCTATAAATCATCACGCTACGATCAATAGAAACCGAGCAGAGCGGGTGAAACCGCGCGGAAGTAGCTAGTTTCTAATTATAAAGTTTTATACATGTTTCAATACTAACTTCATACACGGTGTCCTTGGGGAAGTAGAGTAGCGCGAACTTGGTGGCGTTCCACAGTTTGTTGCAGAAGAACCGGTACCCCTGCACGCGCAGGATGTCCAGGTTCAAGTCCCGGCCTTGTGTCATCGCGCATAGGGCAAACCTGGAAACAATAATAATATAAAATATAGGAGATTCCATTAAAACAACATTTCCCATTTATAACTGAAAATAATACCTTAAATGGAATAAATTTAGTCTCTATAAAGGTAGAATATAATAACTAATTTTGCGCAAAATATGCGCTAAGTTCAAATCCCTTTGGTTTATCTTATTAAAAAATAAAATGTTCTGTGAAATCTATTTCAATGTTTAATTCGTAACCTTTATGTAAGGAAGCCTAATAGTTGACCTAACAGGCTTCCTTACACACTCTGTTAGTTTGTCATAATATGTACCACGTTGCTAAAAGAAACCACATCTTACCTAAGTGCATCCGTGCCACACTCGGGTATACCGTTGGGGTAGTCCTGTTTCTGTCCCTGCTTGGCCTTCTCCACCTCGCGAGGGTCCAGGTTGGAGTCCTCCAGCTGTTCGTGTAGCGTTTCCAGGGTCACTCCGTGCACCACGTCCATTGGATCGATGACGTTGCCCAGAGACTTGGACATCTTACGTCCGTGGGCATCGCGGACCATCGGGTGGAGGTAGATTTCCCTGTGGAAAGGTTTTTAAAGTTAGTTTAGATTGCAAATGATGTTTATCTGGGAGGTTTAAATTGGAAACTCAATTTAACGAATTCCAAATTTTTCTGGAAATAACATTGAAAGAAAGATATTTAAGTGTACAACATGAGAGTCTTTTTGCGGTCCGTCCACATAAATAACCCTGTGAGAGATGAGGCGAAAGAGCGTCAGACTGTGTCTGTCAGAGCGTCAGACTGTCTTACTGACTAAAAAGACACCCCATTCCAAAACTTTTATTTTTCTAAGAACCTTTACGACGAGAAGACTCTGAAGATCGGGACTTCGGGAGTATAATATTAATGAGCAGAACTTACTTGAAAGGCAATTTCCCAAGCAGTCGTTGTCCGAAGAACACCATGCGAGCGACCCAGAAGAACAAGATGTCGTGGCCGGTCTCCAGCAGGGATCCGGGGTAGAAGGCCTGGTTAAACGAAATTACTCCTGCTGTTATTCAATTTTCATATTTTCAAGGATACTAGTTTAGAATCTTGCAGTTTTAAGCTATATCTGAGATCTATCTGTCACAAGAAATCTTAACAGCTTCATTAAAAACAGAAAAAAATCAGATTTTTTTTAGGTTAATGTTCATAAGACTAGGATAAACAACAGACAAAATGGCAGTTATAGAACTCAGGACATAATTCACGGGACCCACCTGCAGATCCTCAGTCTGGTCTGGCCACCCGAATATGGAGAAAGTGAACAGTCCGGACGAGAACCAGGTGTCCAGCACATCTTCATCCTGAGCGAGCTTGATGTTGTCAGCAGGGACGTTGAACTTCTTCGTGGCTTTCTCCAACGCCTCCGCTTCACTGTGCGCCGATACCCACAACTCCTCGTCACTCTGGTAGTGGACATAAGGGTCATTTTAGTATACACGAATGTGCGGGCGTCATATCACGGCCTCACAGAAAACTGGCGTGAAACAACGCTTGCGCTGTGGTTAGCTGTGTAAGGTTACCGGAGGCTCAATTCTGATTAATCTCCAAATACCCAAAGGGCCGATGTACATGGTTCCAGATTGCTTACCATCAGGTGCTAAGCTTGATCGTTTTTTTACCTATTAAATAAAAAAATGTCTAATTTTAGGTAATCACTTAATTACATAAAACAATTGACCTTTTTGATGCCTATGAAAAGGATTGGCCACAGAAAGCTCTATAAAGAGGAGAGAGAGAAAAAGGAGCGGAAGGAGGGTAGAGAGGCCTTTGCCCTGCAATGTGACGACTATGGCTAAAAATAAATAAACAATTGACCTTCTCCCCAATCTCCCACAAATAGTCTACCCACCTCAACACCAGATAACGTGACTCGGTAGGCGGGTATCCTGTGCCCCCACCAGAGTTGCCGAGAGATGCACCAGTCGCGGATGGTCTCCATCCAGTGGAACCAGGTCTTCTCGTACATGTCCGGGATGATCTTCAACTCGCCTGACTTTACTGCCTTAATGGCTTCAGCCGCCATGTTGTCGCATTTTATGTACCTGTGTTGTGTAAATAATTTTGTAAACAACATTGGAGATATCATGAGGAAACTCAAACTGGTTAAACTTATGGTGAAGTTATGGTTATAGAGAGAATCGCAAATATGGTGATTAATGGTAATTTCTGTTCCATACTAGAAGCCTTTCCCTAATGGGTCAATCCAAAGAATTGTTTATTTATATTAGTAGATTGGGTAAATAAATATTTTTAAATATATCTGCCCAGTAGTGGGTTGGTTTTTTTGGAGATTATCGGAATAATGTGCGGAATAATGTTAATGAAGTTTGTTCCTCAATACCGACTGAACATGAGTTTAGTGTGCTTGTACTATTTTTTTCTAGAGATAAATACAAAACTGTCCTTATTTTATCATGTATACTGACCACTGTGGCTTCAGCATAGGTTCCACCACGTCCTTGGAGCGGCTGCAGAGCGGCACGACCATGGCGTGCTCCTTGGTCTCCTTGTACAGGCCGAGCGCGGCCAGGTCGTCCACTATCTTGCGCCGCACGTCGTAACGCTTCCAACCCTGGACAGTGTCAATGTTACGTGTTAAGGTACGCGTCCACAGACCACACAACTATACTATAACTACTATATATATCACTCGCAATGAATTTACTTTGTCTTATATAGAAGCCCATACAACTGCGTCCATTGATCCGCATCGTACGCACCGCATCATCAGCATTGCCTACATGCGATGCGTACTGATGACGTCATACGGAATGCGTACGATGCGGGAATGTGGACGGTTACCTTTAGGAGACATTCGGAGAAATGTTAAACAAAAAAGACAAGAATTAATGTCACACTAACTTTCCGCCTGAATTTTTTCTTCAACAACAACATTCTACATGTATGTGTATGTCTAGATTTATTTTACTTTCACACTTATAATTGTTAAAAAAACACTGACTTCTATCGGAAAAGTATAAAGTATTTACCGAGTATTGTCCACAGTTGGCAGCCATATTTCCGTCATCAGTGAATATGGTGATGAAGGGCAAGTCGTGGCGCTTCGCGATCTCGTAGTCATTCTGGTCGTGCGCCGGCGAGATCTTTACCGCACCTGGAATTATTCTAAATTAGTTTATTTTGCAAAAGCATGCAAAACAGAATAGCACGAAAATAAATGTATTTTAGATCCCTAATGTAAATAAACTTTCAAGTAAGTTTAAAATAACACAGCCTCTGTGGTCGGACGTCGACGGCGACGTCGGACGACATCGCCGCGACATTGTTTAACTGTTCCTTGTCGCACAGTTAACAATATCCGACATCGCCCGATGTCTCTAGGGACACATGTCGCTCGACAAATGTTCCTAGTGGAGACGAGGCTTAATGCAATATACTTACCGGTTCCGAATTCTAAATCGACAGACTCGTCCGTGATGACCGGGATCTCTCTGTCGAGGAACGGATGCTTCAGCTTCTTGCCGACCAAGTCCTTGTACCTGCCAACAAAATGTTGCGTGGTTAAATATCTCTATTAATTTGTGTATTCATAATTGACCTGAGACATATTAAATTATCACTTTAGTAAACTGCACGACCCTCGCTGTGTTGTTTATCACGCAATACAAGTCATGACTATGAGCCCCTATCGTGGTTCGAAACTAATCGAGGTAAATCATAATCAGTCATATAACATAAATTGTTTATGATGTTAGTAATACGGTATTATATATAATTAAGGTGGTTACTGTTTTATCAATACTGAACTTTAGTGTAAAAGGGATAGAGATTACATTAAAAACCACATACCTCTGGTCCTTAGGGTTGACGGCGACGGCTGCATCAGCGAGCATGGTCTCGACACGAGTGGTGGCCACCACTATCTCATTCTCACCGTCAGTCGTTTTGTACGCGAAGTACACCAGCACACCGAACTCTACCTATGAACGAGTGAATTTACAATTTATATTAGTCAGAACTGTATTACTAGAGTATATTACATTTCTTTAGTGCATTTAAAGTGTTTAGATGTATCAACTACTGGCTGTCCAATTAATAAATAAACCACACTTTTCCAGTTAGCAAGATTTGTATAAATATGACTCGTGGAAGGTATGTGTTATTTAAAAGCAGTATTTATCCGTTTATATTCAATCGGTCAAACTATAATCTACTCAAATTACCTTAGACTGATATCCAGGTATATTCATCAATGTGCGTCCAGTCAGTTCAATTTTATCGACCTCAATATCTGATATGGCACTCTTGAGGGTGCAGGACCAGTTGACGAGCCTGTTGGCTCGGTAGATGTCGCCAGCGTCGTGGAGGCGGATAAACGCTTCGCAGACTGCTTTACACATTATCGGGTCCATCGTGAACCGGACTCTGGACCAGTCGTAAGACGAACCAAGAGCTCGCAGCTGCTCGTAGATACGAACGCCTTTTCTGAGAAAGTAAATTAAACAAGGTTTATGAAATTCAACCTTATCGAGCGTCGAGCTGTGCCTGCGAACGGGGCATTCGTCTGAACGCACCTTTTAATTGCATCTAAGTGAAAAATGTATAGAAAAGAGGAGCATCAGGATGAATTTTTCAACCTTTCAATTGTCAACTGAACAAAAACAAAAGAAACCTACTGTTCCTTCCACTCCCAGATTTTCTTGATGAAGTTCTCTCTGCCGAGATCATGCCTGGTCTTCTTCTCTTCGCGCCACAATTTCTTCTCCACCACGACCTGCGTGGCTATACCTGCGTGGTCACAGCCTGGGTTCCATAGTGTCGTCTTGCCATTCATTCTGTTAAGGAAAAGCACACTTATTACTTGTGACATAAGTTCTATTTTCTTGTATTATAAAAGGGGTATTCGTAATTTTCTTTGAGGATGTAGATAGCTCATGAAATTGGTAGTGATTGCTTCAGGAGAACATAAGCTGAACCCATTGAAGAATACTCAGTAAATGCTAGGTACCTTTGGAGTACTTTTACTAGACTTGAATGAGCATATACATGAGAACTTAAGTGTGGAAGCATATTATCAATTGTATTATTTATATTAAGTGGCACTTTGTAGTGTTTATCTACTACACTATGAAGTAATGAGGCAAAGGTGTAAAGAGATGTAAAATTGAATTGAAAACAGTCTGCCTTACCGATGCCATCTTGTCAGGGAGTCCTGTACAGCATTAGTGAGAGCATGGCCCAAGTGAAGTGTGCCAGTTACATTAGGTGGAGGTATTACCATTGCAAACTTTCCTTTTGGGTTTGGTTCAAGGACGGACTTCCGCTGCAAATGAAGAATATCATCATTATTATTGTTCATTTAAATTATTTTATTTGTTCAGGTGTAACTTATATTACATATTTACTTTTTTATAAGTACTTCAATGACAAGATGCAGATATTGTTTAATTTCATCTTATTTTTACTTTTTTATATAATTTACATTTATTTTATTACTATTAAAAAAATCTATTACATGAATATTGATAGTTTTAATTATTGCATCAAAACTGTGGATGGCTTTCTAACAAAAATTCTCATTAGATTATTACTATTACAAAAATTGTTCAGATTATACTAACTCCATATTCAGGTTTGAAGAAGCCCTGCTTCTCCCACCAGGCGTACCAGGCTGCCTCAACATATCGTGGACTGTATGCATCAGGCATTGAACTTGTAACATCCTTCTTGTCACCCTGGGCTGTCTCTGCTGTGTATACAGCACCTTCTTTTAATTCTTTCACTTTTTTCTGGGAATAAAATATAACAAGACATAAATTACAAGATGATTACAATAGAATCATATCTTAACATGTATTATGATAAGAAAACAATATTTATTATGTTTTAGATTATGAAAAGTATTATTTTTCCCATACTACGATAATTATGTTGTAACCCAGAAAATTCTATTATAATTTTCATATAAAATATGAGTCATTTTATTACTAATAATACCTACTTCTAACAACTGATCTCATTTCATGTGTTACAGATCACTTATCTTGAGTAACAATTAGAATGACACAACACACACTGGCGTTACTTTCACCAAGGGAAGTCGGCTAGCATTATTAACCTAAGAATTTGTTGGCACAAAGCATGACTTCACTAATCAAAACATTGCATGTTACAGGTAAAATTACTGAATAAATAATTGAAGTGAAGTAAATAATACGCATTGCCATTAATTATAGATCCTGAAACACCAACCTCTGGTTTATCTTTCTGCACAGCTGGCGCAGCACTCTTTTTATCCAACTTAGCTTTAAGTTTCTCCAACTTTGCAGCCTTTTTTGCTTCTTTCTCAAGTTGTTTCGCAGTCTTCTCTTGAGGCTGGTCCCCTGCGGAACCGTCTTGTACCGCCTTATCAGTCATATTTAAATTAAAATAGAAATTATAAATGAAATTAAATAAAGAACGGATCCAGCCTATAAGTAACTCTATCCACATTCCGCAATGTGATGTGGATAAAAACGATTTTACAATCGATATGACTGACAGCTGACAGTTGACAGATTTGTAGTCGTCCAGAAACTCATAGCTCGTAGGAAAATTAAAAAATTTTAGAAGTTCACGTTCAGAAATTACTGCTTGTAATGTTGCCATACAAAAAATCAACTAACAATTTTGCAAACCGAGTTAACATCGTTAGTTGACAACCCTAGCCAACGCCATTTTGTTTTTCGTTTCTTGCTGTGTGCGACTGAGGTGTGCTCTGTGCTCGCAAAAATTTATTTGAAATTTATACATTCAAAAATAGATTGAAAACGTTTTGTCTTCTTTTTATTCGTTGGATTCATCACGTCGGACAAAATGTCGGATCGAGAGGTACTATATTTAACTTCAGTTTGTCACGTCCGTGTCGCATTCCCGCCGCGTGTGTTTTATTTTGTCGGCGGATCGTTCTATAATTATTAAAGAAAATACCACTTGGGTGCTTTCAGAGGAGTCGTTCTAGGACTCGCAACGGGTCTCGAGAGCCGGCACCCAAGCCAGCCGCTATGTCGCGGGGCCATAGCCGAAGCCGGTCTAGGACGCCGCCCCCGCCAAAAGCATCGAGCAGAAAATATAGGAGCCCGTAAGTGTTGATTTTGTATATTGGTTGTGGAAGCTTGTTTTTGATTAACCTATTCATGTGACGATTTGGCATTGTAAGTTAGACTAACGAATACTTTATAACCTCGATCTCAAGGGTAACGCTCGTTCGCGTGTTGCGCAATGGTGTGTATCGTTAAACTCAAACATAGTTTACACACATCTCGGAAGTTCGCATTCTGTAGTCATTTATTCTAGCGTTCGACCTTGCAGATATTTTAGCGATCCGCATTATAATCCGTGGGCAATATCTGATGGGAATCGTAATTACTTGTTTTCGGTAGCAACACAAATAACAATCGTAGCAACAGTTTATCAATTTGTTTGGGGGGGAGAAATTGCGCACGGTACTGATAAGAACGGTAGTAAATAAAGTTGAAATTATTGTTTATGGATCTAAAAACACATTTTGAATTAGGTTTCAAATGAAAATTTGTTCGAGTAATTTTGTTGATAAATGACTTCTACACAATCACTCTACCTCCCATGATGAAATAGAGCACCTATTTACATCAACAAATATCTCAATATTATATCAACAAGAAGTCTAAAAAAAATCATCTAAATAAATGTATCAACTTTATTATCAGAACACTAAATAATAACACAAATAATCCCACATGTCTTATTCTTATTGGAGCATTACGGGTTTGTCTGGATTCACTATCATGTGGTATTTTACATCATGGTGGTGAATTAGGGAAAAAGGGAGCGAGTTTTAAGTTTATGAAACAAGGAAGTGATAATACATAACTAAGTAAATAATGCTTAACTAATATCCTAATTAACATAAGCTACTTACTTATATTGAAAACTTGACAGTATAAAATACATAATTGAATCGTTAGAAATGACCATATTATAAATTAACATTACAAATAGGTACTTATAGGCTCGTTTTTAATTAGGTCTATTACAGTATCCTGTTATTATCACATAATTTGTTATTAACTAACATGTATAATAATATTAACACTGTGTGGTGTGTAACAGCTAATAATGCTTTATCACGCATACCTGGTCACAATATTATTGATTATATTTTATGTCCCCTATGTTGGGTGGATTCAATTACTTAAGTAGTATGACTACGATCAATAATATTGTGTTCAAGAAACCATAGCAACAATTTTTGTGTACTAACTACAATAAGCTTTCTGGTTACCCCTCATGTTATATAGCATTCTGAAACAAATTTTAATGTTAACAGAATAAAGACCACAGTTATATTAGTTGATATTGGATTTTGACATTTATTGATGAATATTCTTTTTTATGACCCATTCAAATAGTGGAATTTTTATAATGATTATTGATTTATTATTGTTGTGTAGGTACTAAGTTTGAAGGTTGAATTGTCCCCTTTTCAATCGATTAATAAGATAAAAGTAAATAATAATTCATAATATCTTGGGTTCAACTCCCAGGTTTGGACCATGTGGGATTATTACATGGTAATATGATAAAACTATATTTTATAATCATTCTCTATGAAAATAAGGAAAAATGTCAACATCCAATAGGCCCGATGACCAGAAGGCAGCTTAGCTTGATGCATTGGCTTTGTGTGTGTTGCATGTTAACTGAGCGTTCCCGCTGACACTAGGTCCGCCTCCAGGTCGCGGTCGCGGTCGGGGTCTGCGCGGCGCGGGTACCGCTCGCGGTACTCCCGCTCCCGCAGTCGCTCGTACTCGCCGCGGGGCTCCTATCGCCGCTCCCACAGCCACAGCCCAATGTCCTCGCGTCGCCGCCATATGGGTGACAGGGTGAGGAGCGATGTTTATGTGAATACCTTTTATAATTATTCCAAATCCAATAGTATTAAGTTGTCCCCGCATGCCAAGGCTTGTACAAAGTGGCCCATGTTTTGTTATGTTCTTGTTGTCATGAGATTTCCTATAGTGTACTATAAAGTCAGCCTCATTGTAAATACATAAACATTGGCCATTGTGTGCTAAAGCAACAAAGAAATGTTGATGGCAAGCACAACTGTTTGCTATCTAACATACATTGTGGAAGACGACTTTCTGGGGAATGTTCGTCATTACAGCAATTGGCTAATTTTGTGACAAATCATTTTTGTCACCGTACTCCCCCCAAAAGCCAATTGCGAACTTAGATGTAAGAACTAGTTGTAAGATATTAAAATACTATTTGAATTTAGAATTAAGATGCACTTAATGCAAATTCCCATTTAAATTCATTATTGAAATATTAAAAAGTAATGCATGTGATCTTTTTATTTGATTTTGATTTCTACAAGTACAAACTTTTTTTTTAAATTCTAGTATCTGTTATCATGAAGTTTGGATCACTGAAAATTTGAAAACTATTTGGTGCTAAGAACATGTAATTTTGAGTAATACAGGAAATACTGGACTGTTTATTCAAAACAGGAAACTAAAGAGAACACACAACTCAACAATCTTTAATAGTTTTCTGAAAGTTATAACAAGTAAGGCTCGCCTACAAGAAAATAGACCCCATGTACCGTCAACAGGAAAATCCCACGCCGTCTAGATGTCTCGGCGTGTTCGGACTGAGTCTGTACACTACAGAACAGCAGATCAACCACATCTTCTCTAAATACGGACCCGTCGACAAAGTACAAGTTGTCATTGATGCTAAGGTGAGTTATTGTTTGTCTTTTCATTCTTCACACGTCATTACATTCTTTTAAAGTAACCTTTACTTCAACTCCTAGTTACGGCAATATATTATTGATAGCATTGGATGTGAGTTCCAAATCCGAGTAAGTAACATAAAAAAGCCAAAAAACATAATAAATAATTTGGTTTGTCTCACGAAACTTAATAAAATGTTGTTCCGCAATAGAGGTCTTCCACTTGATCGTTATTGTACCTTATTACAGACCGGACGTTCTCGTGGCTTTTGCTTCGTGTATTTCGAGAACCAAGAGGACGCCAAAGTTGCAAAGAACGAGTGCACGGGTATGGAGATTGATGGACGCCGCATCCGCGTCGACTACTCCATCACGCAGCGTGCACACACGCCCACACCTGGCATCTACATGGGGAAACCTACGTGAGTATCAAGTTCTAGTATAATCATTATTTTTGTAATCATCATCATAGTTTGTTGGAAGGTAATTTTTTCTTGGATGAGCAGAATAATAAATAGTTCATTTGACGATACAAAATCCTATAGGCAGGCAAACAAAATCTGTCATCCAACATAGAAATTCACACTTAAATACTAATGTTATGAGTGACTCCTATGTGTTGGTATAACATAACTACAAACAGATTTAGAGTAGACTGTCTTTAAGCCTAGCACGTTTATTTAAGGCCTGTTTGTACAATACATTGTAAAATTATGTGAAAGACTTGAATATTAGGCACAGTGGTTAAACTAAAATGTTTAATTTGTAGTGTGAGCAGAGGCGGGGACAACGGCTACGACAGACGTCGCGACAGAGAGTAAGTATTGTTTGATATTTGCATACAACATGACTTTCGTTTCTTGTTCCCTCTAGCTTTCTCTATTTGCTTAGAAAATACGCTTTTGTTAATGAATATTTCATATTTTACTCAATAGTTATGATGCTTGTGTCATGTGAACACCCGAATTAATGAGAATGTTGTCCCCAGTGACTACTACTACCGCGGAGGCGGCTACCGCGAGCGCGACTACTACCACCGCGGCTACAGGCACCGGTCGCCGTCGCCGCACTACCGCCGCCGGCGCTACGAGCGGGAACGCTCCTACTCGCCGCGTAAGTCCTATTACCACCAAGAGCGATAGGCTTCCACTCCTAACCCAGCCCCATTCTAGCTAACCACTCACCATAAAATCTCCTTACAATCTTATTTACTCATAAACATAATTTCACAATTTATCCAGTGGCATACTATTTCCAAACAAAATGTGTAAGCAAGGTAATTTGTAAGCCAACAGAATCCAAACCATTACGATGTAAAATCATAGATCAACTTACAAGACTGCTAGAAACATGTCACACACTCTTGAACAGTGGAGATAAACTTTTTTCATAAAACACTAGTAGTGAATTAGTTTATGGCAAAAAAACAAACATCTCATGCCCTCGTTACTGTCAATATAATGAAGTATTCTACTAGTTCCTCTGGTTCCTGAACCTCTTTTATTCTACTCCTACCTGAACCATTTATTCATTGTCGAGTGACGATTGTGTGCAGGATTAAATACTTTCACGAGATGTGGTTTACCCCCCCTACTGTTCCAGACGGTTAACTTGATACATAACCAGATATTTTTTCTATTTTGAGTTATTTTCTATGTGTGAATTAGGACATTTTATGGTAGTGGTGAACTAATTTGTCGGGTTCCAACATACAGGGCTACTTTAACTCTGTAGACAGTACTAGCAACAACAAAGGCTGGTTGAATTGTAGTCATTCTCTGTGGTGGTGGGCTGACAGTAATTACAAAATTGTAATAAAAGATATTGGTGTGCATACAAATTGATGTAGTTAATGAAATTCACGATGTGAAGTTTTTACTATTCTCTTTCACAACTCGAACCAGTGTTGATAAATTTTTGAGTGTGAGCACTGATATTGTGAAAGCAAGTCCCCAAGTGGTGAGACCAATGCTTAAACTTACAAGTTTGCAAATAGCGTGCCATACGCAACAATTGTGTAAATTCGATAGCAATATGTGTAACAGCTTCTATTGGCTGTGTAGAGTCAATTATACTATGTAAATAGTGAAATTAGATAGATTAATTTAAATTGGATGAAAGGAGTGTACATCAAAGTTTTACACAATTCACCCTAAATACTTTAACAGAAGATAGTCAATTTGTTAGTTTTAGTAGCCCTGTTAACTTGCTAATTGTGCAAATACTTTATAGCCCCTTATGTGAGAATTTTGTATGACTATTGAAGCTCAAGCTTTATTGTACAAATATTGTATAATATATATTTTTTTGTTTTATTTTTGACACAAGTCATTATTCGTTCTTTTGTTATTATAGGTTATCTTGAGTCAGTGCACTCAGTTTCTATTCATTATAATTTCAATAGACTAATTATTTGAAATACATTTTCATGTGTAAGGGTGAAACCTTAACAAAAACAATGAGCAATTGTACTTATTCAAAGATACCTTTTTCATATACCAAAGAGTGGGCAAACATTGCTCTTCCATATATAAATTGGTAAATAACTCCAAAACTTCTGTATATAATGTTTGTGATTGTATGAAGTGGGGTCTGTCTTTGAATCTTTGTTTTTCTTTTAGTTTATTTAGGAATAAGTTTTTAATGTCTGATATATTAGTTTTCTATCAATTTATTCTCTTGGCATTCGGCTCGGTTCATGAGTTCTGAATCATTTACTGTATAATCCATGCGTGTCCGCAATTATGATGTAACGGCAATTACACGACGTCGCGCCGCAGCCAGCTCGGCACTGGCTCGACAGTAAATCGTTATTTTCAGTTTATTACTATTGCTATAATGCTGAGTTACATTGTTATCGCGCACTCATTGCTCGATATATTTTACACTAGGTACTGTAACAAACATTGTAATATCCACTAGTCATTTGTGGAGCATGGAATAAATTGATAGAAACATTGCCACTTGACACGTAGCACCATAATAAATGTCTGGTTTAACACATAGTTACTCCCCTCTTTGACTTTGCAGGTCGTTATTAGTAAGTTCGTGATGCTGAGTTCAACTTCAGACATAGCATAGCATTTTATACCACAACAGATCCCAACTATGTGTCGACCGGCTTCTATGCATTTATAGTGTACTGTACCGGCCGGTAGTGCTAGCCGTATTGTTAACGTTTGTATACATTCTGTAACAGGCGGGCCGCAGCCGAGCGTGCGCCGGCCGCGCGGCCCCAAGAGAGAAGCTCCTTTGTGTTAATTATAATGTGATGAAAGGGTCTAGACTAAGTTAGCGTGTAACGCCCGCGCGGGCATAGTTGCCTCTAGGATGTAAAACTAGCTCTAATAAAGATTTAACACTAAGTCTAATATTGATTTTGTTTGTTTGAAAAGGTATTGAAACAAGAAGTAAAGGATGAAGTTCCTTGAAACTAACTGTGTTGAAGTTTTGAAAATGTTTGATTGAAAAGTCCTTTCGAAATGGCGCTCGCCGGAACCGGGACCGGCAGCCGGCCGCCGGGCGTCCGTCCGTGACGTGTCGCAGCCAACGGCACCGGCTTGTCGAAGCGAAAAGAATATGATCGAGTTAGCCGCTAAGTAGGAAGCCCAAGCTTTGCGAAGACATAGAAGAGAGAAGTCGCGCGCGCATAGATCATATTCTTTATCTTCCGACTACCGTATATACATTCTAACGTTGTGGCGACGTGACCTCGCATTTCTCGTGTTGCTAGTTACATATGTATTATTATGTATTCGGTTGTATCGAGTCTGGCATCTCACGATATTAGCGTAGCGTTGTTGTACGACTTGTTAATAAAACAATAGATGTAACGTCATTATTGGTTCTTCTTCATTCACTTTGGTTCGTCCCACCTTCTCTATCCATCGCATCCTTTCTCTCGACTGACGCTGCGTAGGGTCTAGGGCAATCGAGGGGACAACTTACTGTTTATTGTGTCATATTTAGCACAACTCAAACTAACATGAAGTATCTTTTCTTTCAAACTTTGAATTACACAAGCTTGTACAGACAATGTCATAAAACTAGTGACTTTGTTGTGATTGAAATCAGAATTACAAGAAAAAAAAAAATAGATTAAAATCCATATACAAGGGCTACCTGCCTGGTTAGAGTCCAATCATTCCCTGGTCCGACGTCAGCGTCGTCACACCCTAGCAGACTGAGTACTCTGCTTTTATTTTGTATCTATTTTATTATACTACCTAATTATGTATGTAATATTGACGGCATTTAGTTAGTTTTATATTAATAGTAAATAGTTTATTGCATAAAAACTGTAGCAACAATATTTAATTAATCTTTGATGTCTTAGCTTTCTATAAGATGCACATTAAGGCCTCAGCCTCGAATTTTGCGGGCAGCGGGGCGGCGGCGGCGCGGGAGCGGGAGCGGGGCGGCGGCGGCGGACCCGTTCTCGAAACTAGCGGGCAGATCGCGCGGCACTACAGCGGTGTAGTGTTGTGTTCGTCGTTGTGTTGTCGAGATATTTGTTTTTATTAGCGAACGAAATCTTTTTGATTCAAATTTATTCCTAACGCTCGATTTACTGTGGGCTAAAGAAGAAGACCTACTATAGGGCAAGGAAAATAAATGGCGAGTTTTATCGAAATTATGAAGAACAGAGACAAAATCCCGACAAATTCTACGACTACACTAGAATAAGTGTAGAAACTTTTGACTATATTCTTGAAACTATCAAGAGTGATTTCAGTTTTTGCTTTAGTCTTCAATATTCAGTTCGTTTTTTATTTCTTCCCATAATTGGTTAATTTTTCTTCTATTTTTATGGTTCACATCTTTGCTGTTCCATATGGGTGTCCTCTCAAAGATTGCCGAAATCATTTGCTCTTGCACGTCCGAGGACATTTTGATACGTCACAAAAAAAATGTAGGTACACAACACTATACTACAATGCAGACGCGCAACGCGGGCGGTCACCGCTTGACTGGAGTGCACCGCTCGTTGCCCGCTCCCGCGCCGCTCCGCCGCCGCTGTGTTCGAAAACCGGTCCATTTGATTATACGCATAAGATCCTGCCGCTGCCGCGCCGCTGCCGCCGCCGCCCCGCTGCCCGCAAAATTCGAGGCCGAGGCCTAATGTACATTGGAAAAAGCACATAATTATACAATAGAAGTTAATGTAATGATATAGCCCACTAGGCAATGCGCACATCTCAGATGTTCTAAATTACGTTGAGCCTAGTGCGTATTCCAATCTGCTAAAGTTGTATCCATAATAAAATCTACAGTTTTTATGCAAAACATTAGTATTAGAATAGAATGGGTATTATATAGTAAAATAATATTAACCAAATTCTCTCTATCAGATTTTTATTAAAATTCTTAACAATATTTATGTATAATTATTATTATTATAAATATACCACATAATCGTGTCGTGTTGGCACTCACCATGGCGACTAGGCTAACCGCTGATAAACTTAAATACTCTTAAAATATACAAATAACATTAAAAACAATACACGGCAACATATGATCGTTTTGTTTAGCATTGATTGCATTGGACGCGATTTCATTTCTGGCGGAATTGTGTCACTTAAAGCTACGGGACGTGGAATGTGATATGATTTGAATGTTTGATTTGAAGTCTGCCTTATTTAATTAACAAACAAGATGTCTTTTGTCGTTTAAATGCACCCTTGTAAGCCTGTCATGCGATGCCACATTTGGCACAAATAGCACCTGTTTATGGTCTGCCTAAGCTTGATAGCTTAGCACGGCGTTGTCAAATATACAATAAAATATCTGAAAATGGCTTGAGGAAGAGATACAAGAACATTCCAGAAGTAATTTATACAGTGGTTGTACGACTTCAAATCCAACAACTACTTCAAACATCTGGAATGCTTGCACATATAATACTGCTGAATAAAAGTACACTTTAGGTACTTGGCAAGCAACATTACAACAATATATACTTACATCTAAGGCGGAAAATACTATAAAGTTTGACACTATAAATATAAAAAATAAAACTGCCACTTTATCGTTATAAGATAATGAACCATAGTTATCGTCATTTTGTTATGCATTGGAATGTTATGTCAAAGTATTTTATCAACATAATTGTACGCCTCAATACCTACAATCCATTATCGCATAAATTTAACTACCCTATGTTCCCAGTTCGTAGCAAAGAACAGCTTTTAGCGAAGATACTACAAGATAAATTCTGGAAGGACTAGAGACTTTCAGCTGTCTAAGAAAATAAATATAAAATTTGGCAATACCATTCTCTGTAGCAATACTAATCTAGAATTGGCCGAATAACTTATTTTCTAGTGGCAAGAATAGAATGAGCTCGAAACAATTAGTCTACGATGCAGTCACTACATTACTGCAAGGAATATCTATATAGGGCAGGTATGTACTAAATATTAATGCTGGACCTACACAACCCTAGTGGTTTTTTAACCCGTCGTAACCCACTAACTGATGTTCCATCGAATAACTACGTATTTGGTAAATAAACTAAGCCAAAATGTTTGTGAAGTTTCATTACATCCCTTACTACACCTACAGACTTCTACGGAAATTAAAATGAATAAGATTTTACCGGTTAATAATAGAAGACGTCGATACTACGATGTCAAATAAAATACTACTTTGTGTAGTCATATAAAAATATATAACAAAATATAAAACGAGTCAATTTCAGCATCTCTTATGGCACAGGTATTGTGTGTATAATATCATATTGGTGTAGTACAGCAGGCGTAAAGCTGCTGAACATAGCTTATGAAAAGCAAAAAATTCTTGTATAAAAACATAATACCTAATTTTCTCATACAGACACCATTGACATTCATAAAAAACTTCACCTAATTTTATTTTCCTTATAATTAACAACAATTTGGCAGTATTTACAAGCTTTTTAAAGTGGGCAACATTTTAAATGGTAGAAAAATGCCATATGCTTGGTAGAAAATTCTTAAAACCGTGTTTCCATAATCGATATTATAATAAGTACATTGAGTACGTTCAGGCGCATTTTGAATTTGTCATATTTTAAATTTCGATTAAATACCCACAATAAAAACAACGCTATTAATTATTTGGGATCTACTGGATGTGTAAACTATGCTGGTTGTGGAAATAATAAAGTTCTACAGGAAATACAATAGCTACCTAATTATTTCTCTACTTACAGTAAAAAATATAACGGAATAGGGTCTGTGGAGCTTCATTAGCTATTTGGTATTGGTTACATAGAATATTTGGAATTATGTAGGTACTAAGTTGCATCTTAACAAGATTGGTACTAGAAACTATGAAATAGATGTGATTAAGTCTCAAATTGGCTACAAATACCTATAAGTTGTTGCAGGTAGAACAAAATTATGGACGAGATATCCATTTTCCAAAGTATTCAATTAAATAGGAAGGTATAATGACACCATTTTGTCGAAGTATCTATACTGTTATGTACTTCAAGTGTAGATGTAAGTCATGATAAAACTATCTATCTCTACTATCGTCGAAATTAACGCCCTTTCCATTAGTATACCTACATAACAATAATCTCTTTCAATGTTCGGCTAGACTGAATTCGTTACAAATCTATCCATGCATCACTGCTGATAAATTGACAAATACCATGCCCACAGAAGTATTTTCTAAACAGTACAAATCTTAACACAACAACATTTCAACGGCTTATACATCGATCCTTTTCTGGTAACATTTTAATTTCGGTTGCGATTTCTCTTTGACGCACCTCACGTCGTAAGTGCGATAACGTCACTAGAACAGTCATAGAATGGTAATACCTGTGTCTACAAGTCAGCGTGCTAGGATTACAGGAGTAGCGTGGCGTGATCACGGTGTAGACGACGCCTCGCGCGCAGTGGCGCGGCCGCCAGTACATCAGACGGCGGCGGTGGCCCGGCACCACGGGGCCCCTTCTCTTGGTAGTACACCTGCGCTCCGCCGCATACAGACCCCACTACTACGCTCTCGTCACTCCTGCAACAGATTGTACGGGTGTTAAATCTCTATCTAATCATTTAACCGTGCAGTTTTAATTGTACAGTTAAAACTAGGTACCTGACGAAGTCGGAATGTATAGTTAAATCGTAAGGTGTGTAGCGTGAGGTCGAGGTGGTACCTGGTGATCTAATCAGAAAATCTTATCTAATCGTCTAATAATAAAAAAGAAAGAAAAGTAGTATAAAGAAATACCTCAATATAAACTCTGACATCTCAGGATCTTCTGCGAATTCGTTATGTATGAGCCCCATGGTGGCTATGTCGAGCGCGGCCCAGGGCCCGCCTTTGCGCACGGTGCCCCAGTCGGGGTCTAACGTCAAGTAGCTGTAGTCGGTCGCGTCACCCACGGCTGCTAGAGGCTCGATACATTTCTGTTCTATTGGGCCTAGAGCGTTTAGCGATGTTTCCCACTGAAAAAAAATATAATTTGTTGGTAATAACACAAGTTGTTATACTTTTAAGGGTTGCCAAGGGTGAAAATATGAATAAGATGATTATAGTTAGTTCCAAAATCCTTCAACGTTCTTCAAACAAGGCTATAAGTTATTTCTCAACATACCAGAGTATTAATAGTTTCCACATTATTGGCAGCGTCGGTGTCGAGTAACGCGAGTAGCGCCATGTTGTGTAGTCCGCTCACAAACAGCGCGCACTTGACGGCATGCTTGCTGTACTCGGGCAGCAGCTCCAAGTCATTGTCGGAGTCATCGTCACTCTCCGAGTCCTGGCGCTGAGTTTTTGGCCTGAAATTTAAATATATGAAAATAATTAACATTCTGAAAGGAAGCTGATTGTCTACCAAAAAGTGGTTAAAATTAGTAAAACAATTCTCTAAATACTTACCTATCAGTAAATGTGATCTGCCTGTCAGCTGCCGGCGTCAGGAACTCCCTCAACTCAAGCGGCGTCATAACCCTACTACTGTACCCACTCGACTTGTCAGAAAACGCTAAATGACTCAGCTTCTCCATCAAAGGCGTCAGCTGCACACCAGTCAACTTCTTTTTGAAACTAGTCGCCTCTGATTCTGACCCTATCTGAGAATCTGTACTTTCATTCAAAGATTTCAAAGGCAACGATAAAGATTTCCTCCTCGACTGGTCCGTCGGTAATGTCTTCGTGGAATCTTTTGCTATCTTCTTAGGAGTCCTCTGTGGAGATCTATTTAATTCCGAATCAAAGTCTTCAAACTTTTCTTGTTCACATAATTTCATATTAAAGGTGAACATATTGTCGGTAGAATCTTGTTTCATTTTCGAATAGTGCTGTTCCAAATATTGGTTGAATAGGGATTCTGATATGGCAACACCATCGTTCCTAAAGACTGGGAACAATGGGTCGTTTATGGTCATAGTGCCGGGGTTCTTAGGAGTATGTTCAGGGGACGGAGTATCGTCATTTAGTGACACTTTCGATCGTTTCAACTTAAACTTGGAAGTCGCACGATTTGACAATTTCTTTATAGTCTCTTGTAGGTCTGTGACACTGGCCAGCTTTCTGATTGGATCTGGTTTGTTGATGTAGTGGTCGGCGATGCAGTTGATGTCTAGAACCATTTTGTTATCCCGTTTTTCGTTTTCCAAATTAATTTTATTGCAATTTTCTATATTTTTTAAGACGTCGGGTTCTAATTCCGTGTTGATGTTATCTTGCTGGCTTTCAGGTATTTGGCAGATGGAGAGCATGTTGCCGTGGAGTCGTTTGTACTCGACCATGGGGGTGGAGCACACACTAGTTTGTCCTGTGAACACTTTATCATTTTCTTGGATATCTTCGTCCAATGATTTTTGTGTTTTGAAGCTTAGTGACAGTTTCGTTGGTCTTTGTCTTGGTTTGTTAGTGAACGGGACAACATCTGGCATGGAGGGGGGCTTCCTCTCCTCGTCAGGGTTGCGCTCTTCCCGGCTGGGTGGAGATATCATGGTGTGGTCTTCTTCAGGGACGGCGGTAAAGAGTAGCGACTTGTCTCTCTTCATGCCGGATTGGGGAAAATCGCGTTGTTTTTCGCGTTCGACTTCTTGACTCTGAAATGAATACATCATGAACTTAACACTTATGCTCACTACTAACTCTGATCTTTGAAACTATTATTAACTAAAAAATATTTGACTTACCTTCTTAAACTTAGCGATCATCTCCTCTCCATTCTGATGGAACTCCTGTATCTTATCGACCTGTTTCTTCAGGTTATCGTAGAGTTTCTTCCCGACGTACACGACGAGGAGTTGAGCACCGAGTGGCAGCGGAGTCTCAGTGTCGAGGGTCTCGGCGGGAGACTTTATTCTGTACGGGTCCACCACTGTCAGGTAGGAGGTGAGCCCGGGAGGCAGCTGTGTGGCGATTATTCTGCAAATATTACGAGTACGTTTTCATTGATTTCTCTAAAAACATTATCGGTAAAATATCTACAATTCAGACTTAAATTTTGGACAGAAAGGGCATCGTGTGAAAAATGGTAAAATATAAAATTAACTTGATGATGTTTTGTAGAGAGAATGGAAATAGAGGACATTGCACCGGGATAAGTGTAGGAAATATAAGTACCGAATTTGTTTCAACTCACTTATTATTGTACAGTACGACGCCGCCTAAGACGCCGCTGCTCTTCCTACAGTGTTCCAGTATTTGCATGGATTCCATGTAAACCGATGTCGCACTCTGAAATTAAATAAAGTCTATTCAGATTTTTTAAATCATTCAACTACATTAATGGCTTTTTGGTTATAGTATCTCGTTTCCGTTTTATTAGTTTAAAGAAGAGTCAGTTAGAAGATATTCATAGAAAATGATTAATATTCTATCTGAAACTTCTTCATAAATAATTTGGGAATTTTGTTTACGACATTTATCTTTCTTAAAGTCAAAAGTATAACATGTCCTTCTACATACATTTGTAGCATTGCATACAATGCACCATAGGGCAGTGGCACTCGTTTCGCGCGCAATATTTGCGGATGCGCGATAAATGTGTTGAGTAAACACTCGGTGGAGTATCTCTTGATATCTCGGTGAGTACGCGTCACAGTTTGCCTTAGCTCACTTTAGGACGAGTGTTATATGTGCGGATTTCTACCATTCATCTACCTACTTACTATAAACATGAATGCATCTGTACATTATTGCCAAATTATCTACCTAAGTCTGAAAGTTTTTTGCAGCACTTAAGGACTTCACAAAATTAATAGCTTCGCGTAAAATATATAGGTAATAACATTTGTATTAATAAACTTACTAAATGCTTCTTACCTTCGGCAAAGTCAACATAGGCACCCTTTGAAATATATGACAGCCATACTGCAGCACCGGTAGATACGTCTCAAACACCTGGTACAGCTTCTCCGACAGTCGGCGCTGGTCTTCCATCTGTTCAGCCAGGACTTGCAGGTCTCCGTGGTACACTTTGATCATGGAGGTAAGCAGATTCGCACGGTTTTTGAGCACCCAGTCTGGGATGTTTCTGTCACTGCCAATTGCCTGTAAATAAAGGATAAGAAATAATATAATAAATAGAAAATATTTATTATATAGAGTGACCTAATCACTCTTTAGGCACAAATCAGGAGGCTGCGCGATGTCGCCGTATCTGCGCACGCTGCTGATGATGAAGAGTCCCTCGATGGCTGGTAACTAGTATAGGTTTTCTCCATTAATTTACGTAAGTAAACCGTGATCTTTAGATAATTTAGTATGTCTCACGATAGTTATTATAAAAAAATCTCTTGTACTTACCAATATGTACCTCCCATATTCCCTGATGATGAATTTACCGCTCTGCAGGGTGATGGCGATAGGCTGGGAGAACAGCGTCTTGACGCAGTGTGCGGCGCCCACGACCTGGTGGTGATAACATTCTAGAATACCTCAAGAGTTTTTTGATCGGTTGAATACGTATTCGAATTGAAAACATATCTCTGTGTCTGATAGTTCATTTATTAAGGAAGGCTACAGGCTTCAAATCATAGACTACTACGACCAATAGGAGCAGACAAGTGGGTTAAAAAGCGTGGGAGTAGGTGACTTAAATAAATCTAAGTTTTGGGTGCCTAAACTGTAGTTATAAATGTTTTATCGATAGATTTGTTTCTTTAGTTATAAAACAAGAGCCTGATAAACATTGAAATATGACTATTAATGATTCAACTCGAAAGACAAGGATTTTAATGTTTGAGCGACAGTTTCTGGAAGTTCCTCGAGGCTTTAAAATATTCATCAGGCATTTGAGACAGAAGAGAATACGGGCTTTAGTCAAAGTAACAATCAAGTACCTAGGTAAGTGCTTGGTTCAGTGCTACCTATCTACTATAAAATTAATTTGAGGAGCGAGAGACCTGGCATTTTACCCAAAAAATGGTAAATAATATTGCGTTTTTTGTACTTATTTTATAAGCACAATAACAATGTGAAAATACTATTTAATTTTTTGCTAGTAGGTTACATTGGATCGACTGGTCTTAGTTTAAAAAACAACAAGCCAATCTGTTGTGTTTCGTAGAAAAGATAAAAACAAGTGTCGACAATCTATAAATAAGTTGCTTGACCTGTTGATTCGTCCATTAAACCGACATTTTAAATACATAATGACTCATTATACATTCTTCTTAATATTTCCGTGTAGATATTAGATACTAGCTGCTGTCAGCGGCTTCGCTGCTACTTTTTCCCACAGAAACGTATCCGGTGGAAAAAAGTGTGGAAAAGCAGCCTTTGCGTATATTTCAGACTATAATCTACTCTTGTTCTAAATTTCATCTCGACCTCTTAAGCCGTTTTGATGTGATTGAGTAACAAACAAACATACAAACTCACAAATTTTAGCAATTATAATATTAGTAAGATTAAATTATTATATGTAGCTAATACTAAAAGAATGGCTAGGCAGAAGTGCACATTTTTGACACAAATATGAGTCCCATGTAACAGAGGCTTAGGTATGGCCATAATTCCGGGCTCAAGTCCAGATGACGCTTACTATTACTGAAAAACCAGATAAATAAAAGCCGAAAATCGAAAATCTTAATCTTAATATTTTGCCTGATAAATCAAAGTCGCTCGTTCCCATTTCAGCATTTAATAAACAACGTAGTTTTCATTTAGTTATTTGTTCCAAACATAATACCACGTAGCTCAATTTTTTAAATCGGAGTTAAAAATCAAATGCGCAACATCTAGACTAGCCTAAACACTTAGACAAGGAATTCTTTACATATTCTTGATTCTGACTCCTGCTAACCTTGACGACAACTTACGCGACAGAATAGAATTAGCCTCAACAAATAGAATTTCGCAACAAATAATTAAATTACAACAACTGTCTACATAACATTAGACGAACAAGTTTGAGAACTATGCTCGCTCACATAACCGATGTTTCGAGCAGGTTGTCCGGTGGACATTCCGCACAGATTATGACGAAACTTTCTAATCGCATCGTTTGGTACGGACCAGCTGACCATTATTACATTTTTTTGGCTTTAGAGAGCGGGTTCATGAGCTGATGTAGCATTGACCAGTTCAAGGATTCGGAGATTTTCATTCTTGCGAGGATGATGTGCCTCTACATGAGATGCGGGAAGAAAAGAGATCGGGAAATACTGATAAATGTATTCTACTTACTCTGCTATGTGACCAAGGTGTACAGGGTGTCCCTGAAATCGACGTCCAACAGGCACCAGATGATCGGCAAGGTTCCAACTGTTATCAGAAAAATATAAAAAAAATCTAAGTCCTACAGTTTTAAAATTACAGTGACTTATGTGTTATCCACGAAAAAGTACACCCTGTGCCAGTCTTTTGACTCTTGTTGCTACAAATCTTTATTTTTTCGTCTGCAGTCTTCCTTACATTATCCTGAATAGTGCTCCAGTAATATGGAATCATAAATTCTTAGCCAACTGCTTTAGATTGGAAAACATTGTTAGTTTTAGAGGAACCAAATACTCTGAATAAAATTTTCATCTTACTTTAAGTGACTGTACTGAATAAATTATGTATGGCGCTAGTAGTGGCAAATTTCACCAAAGTTGGCGCATTTAATAAGGATTATAAAATGGTATAGCACTTTGCACATTATTTCTTAAATTCGACACAAAAAAAGATTTTCCAACGAAACTCCGTTTCGATGAATTTATTTGAACTTACTAAAATTTCTTCTAGTGTACTCAAATCATACGTTACAACCTCGTATGCACTAGACAACACTTTGCACGCGATTTGTTATCATCGTGTTGAAAATCAGCGAGGATCTCTTGTGATCTTGTCAAACAACATTGTCTGTCTACTCATGATTTCGCTTGCAACATTCGTCGGCAATATTATCGCTAGAGGAACTGTTGTTATGTATCGTGTTTCACTAAATAATATTGAATGATTGCAATATGATGTTCATAGTGCATCAAACACATTATCAAATTTGTAGTAAAATCAAAAGGAACGGACGCGGCAGATTCATGTACACAGCATATCGACGCGGTAGTTGTATGGTGTACATGAGCCCTTACGCACAATTACTTGTCATATCCCCATCAAAAAAAAAGGACTGGGCGAATCCTCCGATTAAGTTACATGTTCATGCCTTGTGATCAAATGCGGTATGAAGCATCAAAATGTTCTTTAGTTTGACGAGAATGATTTATTTGCACCGTTACAAGAAATTGCAGGTAAAGTTAAAAATAATTTAAAAATTAAATAATCAACACGGTGCAAAAAAAGCCAGTGCTTAGCTAAAATCCCGTAGCCCTAGTACGATGGCTCGAGATGCACAACACCAGTTCCTCTAGCGATAATATTGCCGACGAATGTTGCAAGCGAAATCATGAGTAGACAGACAATGTTGTTTGACAAGATCACAAGAGATCCTCGCTGATTTTCAACATGATGATAACAAATCGCGTGTAAAGTGTTGTCTAGTGCATACGAGGTTGTAACGTATGATTTGAGTACACTAGAAGAAATTTTAGTAAGTTCAAATAAATTCATCGAAACGGAGTTTCGTTGGAAAATCTTTTTTTGTGTCGAATTTAAGAAATAATGTGCAAAGTGCTATACCATTTTATAATCCTTATTAAATGCGCCAACTTTGGTGAAATTTGCCACTACTAGCGCCATACATAATTTATTCAGTACAGTCACTTAAAGTAAGATGAAAATTTTATTCAGAGTATTTGGTTCCTCTAAAACTAACAATGTTTTCCAATCTAAAGCAGTTGGCTAAGATTCTTGATTTATGATTCCATATTACTGGAGCACTATTCAGGATAAGGTAAGGAAGACTGCAGACGAAAAAATAAAGATTTGTAGCAACAAGAGTCAAAAGACTGGCACAGGGTGTACTTTTTCGCGGATAACGCATAAGTCACTGTAATTTTAAAACTGTAGGACTTAGAATTTTTTTATATTTTTCTGATAATATTTGGAACCTTGCCGATCACCTGGTGCCTGTTGGACGTCGACTTCAGGGACACCCTGTATACGGATTGGATGGCACATTTTTTGACATGAGTCGTTATTAGAAATAGAGTAAATCCAGAAAAAAAAACAAAATAATGAAGTATGGTGTGTCTTCAGTAACGAAGTATAGAGAAAACATTAGACTATTGATACTTTTAGAATTATTGTTATAATTTATTGTCATAGATTTTGGATAGATAAATATACCTAAACAACTAAATAAGGTATTTACGTGACTCATCACATCAATTAATAAATTGATGTTAAAATATCAGTTGAAGTTATGTTATCAGTTTGTGTAAATACAGCAGATATAATCCCCAACTTCTTCACTAATGCTATCCAGGTAGGTGAACGCGAAGTTTCATGCTATTACATTATATATTGACGGGCGCGCCGCTATCGTGAACACACGCTAACATCGTGAATGAATCCATACATTAACGGTAATTGGCGATTAATCTTGCTAATAAACTAATAAGATAAATCAATTAGCACATTTGCTAAACATCAATTGGCTTCTAATTATTTCTTTACAAAGCTGAAAGGATGTATGTTTAATGGAGCTGAAAATAAATAATCTTCTTTTATGTGAGAATATAAATCATTACATCATCACGCAAAGAGCTATTTAAATTGATAGACGAACTTAATACTTACGATAAACTTGATGGGCGAAAACAAAATTCTGTAATTTTTTTTTAATGATTTAATATTAATTTCCTTTGCTCAAGTTATTAATGAATGACATTATATACTTATCAAACTTTTATTAGTCCTTCAATACTTTAATTTAGGTCACAGTCACACAGATAAGAAACTTTTTAGTAAGTACCTATCTACTATGTTTAAAAATTAGTTGTCAATTCCTTAAAATAACATTTAATAGTTATTAATTTTGCAAAGCCCATATCTTATCACATACTAAATAAACATGTTATCAATATATTTTATTGATTTAGACTGATCTAGGGCAATAATTTTGCAAGAGAAATTCTATTTTTAAGGCTATAACTACTGAAATCTTTGCTAATTGGACCATTAAACAATTAAGGATATTTTAATTGTTTACCACTTAAAAGCTTCTTTGATCTAATGAAATAGGTTATTAACTTATTAACTACAAATCATCTACGTCATATCTGTCCATGATGGTCATGATGAAGTGTTCTTCTGTGACTCAAACTAGTAGAGATTTTTTCTCAAATATTTACATGAGTAAACCGTGATTTCAAGTTTATTTAGTATGTCTCACAATAGGTATTTTTATAATACCTATTGTTATAAAAATAAGTTATAAAAAATATTTTCAGCAGCAGTGTAGTGTTATGGTAACAATCTCATCTCCATCACATGAGACTTATAAGACAACTGGTGAAAACTGGGTGGGTTAAGCAGCTATTACAGATTGATTTCACCCTTTTCTGCTTGGCTAATTTTGACCATAGCATGATGTATTGTAGCCTATATCCTACCTTGACAAAAGAATTATCCCACACAAAAGGACTAGTAGTTCTGGAGATTAGCACACAAACAAATTCTTCAATTCCATATATTCGTCTACTACTTCAGGATTAAAGATTTACAACAGAATGTGTATATTTGACTGTAACTTTAACTTTACTTACCTGTCCTGCTAGTGCATGCCTCTGGGTATCAGACACCCATCCAGGATGGAAGTACAGCACTGCATCAATAGGGTCATCCTCCTCTGAAGTGCAGCACAGAGTGTCATAGACAAACACTATCATCATCTCCCTGAGAAAAACAAAACATGTGTGTTTATGTTAGCTGTTCATTTTTTATCTATGAATATAAATATACCTGGTTGATAAAATATTGTGTTTGTTGTTTTATTTATTTATATTTATGTACACACATATAAAATATTATAATTATAAAGAAATTAGGATTGTTTATGTGAATGTGAAATTAGGACTGTTGAATGTGCCATAAATTATGGATTATGAGGGTTAATCAGTAGGTCATCTTAGGGGACGAATAAAATAAAAAATATCTAAATAAAAATCTCATTATTTTGTATAAGTAATATACACCTATTTTATTGTCATTATTTTTGGATATTTACAACTTGATTGCATAGACATTAAAACATAATTTAGGAGAATTTCTAAATCTCCTTGACACGAAAATATCATTACGACACTCTTAGTCGGAGCTAAGCAGTTGTGAAAACATCGAACATGGAAAATAGATACAAGAACCTTTTCCATAATATTATTGTGCAGTTATCACATCAGTAACCGGAGATTTCATCAGCCGTGTCTAATCAACCGCAACATCGCGTAGGCGACACTTTAGTATTGAGTTACTCTCCAATAATCCACTTAGAATCTTAGCAGAATTAATTTCTCACTTACTTTGCCATTTTGCACGTTTATCTCGTTCCCCTTCACAGATACAAAACACTATTCACACCATTTCAAGGCTTTATAATGAGAATTTTAATGTAACAGATGTATGATTGGAAATGTTTAGTTTATTTTCATAATTTTATTAAACATTAATAAACAGCCGTCCGCACACGGCGATATCACTTTTTTGACACTTGCTTTCGATGTTGCCAGTAAGAAATGCTTGCTAACGCCTTGATCGTTATTAATGGGCGACTGTGTTGATTATAACTTTTATTTTTACCTAATCTAATTGACATATTTATTAAAAGCATTATTTTCTTCAACCTACAATGATTCTAGTTTAATTTGATTATTTATTTATAAGTTAGACTTGTAGTATATATTATTAATTTTATATGGCAGTACTGAACTACGATCGCGACGTGTTTTAATTATGATAACAATAGATGGCGGTAGCTACATCAAATTATTACTAACTAGGATGCATTTTCGAATGGCTTCCCGCTTTGGGCGAAGCGACAGCGTGTCAGACTCTTATTGACGACTGAAAACAACCCCGTTCCTACTCCGGTTTTTCGAGTCGGAGCCTCGGTAACCTGCTACCCGCTAAGCAGTGGTGTTCTGATGGGTACTTGAGGCGTGTGCGGATCGCGATGTTCCATGCGTGAGTCTGGTTCTGGTCGGGCGGCGAGCAAACTTTGCTCACCGTCTGCAGCCCCGATTCAGGATGTGTACGAGATAAATATTTTAGCTTCATTCAGTAGTAGCGTACCTACACTACCTATATTGCACGATACACCGGTTTCCCTCTAAAAAATATGTAACACCTAAGGTTAGGTAGATCAGCAGGATTATATTGAATTTAGAAGTGGAGGATTATATCTATATTTTTAATCGAGTTGGGTTTGAATAGACATACAGAATACTTATAGATGGATATCAAATGACTAATGTTGAGAGTGAGTTTTATAAAGAAGGCATGTATAAAAAATAATTAATATTTTAATGCGAAATAAATGGTCAAGACACGTTGACAGCCAACAGCAGCTACAATATCCGTTTCCGTTGCGGAGTTGTTTGATGTCCGTCAGCGTCCGGTTGTAGGACATTAGGCTGCGCCGATGAAGGGACATTAGAGAATCATAATTAGTAAGCAGAATCATGGAATATATTATTTTTATAATTAATTCGTGGACCACGAGCTTATTACTTGACATACTTTAAACTTATTAAAAGACCAAGTGCTAGCCTGTGTCTTTGTGATCTTTATAGTCATCGTGATACTTAGTAGGTAAGTAATGTTTTTAATAGAACTGTAATAAAAACTACTACGTCAAAGAATTTTATTTGAACAGAACAGGTAACTACCAGGAACTCGAAGAATTTAGTAATCTCGAAAAAAATATATATCCCCACTATTGTGTCTCAGACACTCTTAGTTATGGCATGTCCTCGTACTAATAGAATAATTGTGTTAATCAATTACTGGAGCAGACTATAATATTATTTAGACTACGATCGACGCAAGATGTTTGTAAACAGTAAAACGATATCTATAGCCGCACCGAATAACACGTTTCTGTGTTTGTTAGGAATTGGGCAGGAGTGCGTTTGGTTTGTTGACAAACATCGTCATATCCATCTTGACTTAAGAATAGACTAATGATATCATTTCACTTATCTTTACTGAAACCTTATGCTTCATAAGGTCACTATAGAATTAGGTGTCCTTATTTGAATGGGGGAAAATCATCTAATGTCTTCTGCCGCCTTGAGCGAGGTGAGAGGGAGTATCAGACTCCTACCGACTAGAAACCAACCGGTCCAACTCCTGCTTTTCAAGCCGGAGCTCCAAGAGTAAACCCTTTTATTTTTAAACCAGGAAAATCACCTAATGTCTTCTCCTGCCTTGGGCGAGGCGAAAAACCACCCGGTCCTACTACTGCGTTTCGACCCTGAGCCTCGGTAATCCCACTTGGTAGTCCGTAGCTACGGATAAAGTTTACCTTAGTACTTAATACATTGTTTTACCTACACATTACAAGCTTTCTTTTATACTCAGTTACAAAATATCTTGCAACGAAAAAGTAAGTAGACAATTTCACCGGACACTTTTTTTAGTAATTTCATTGACAAATAAACTTTCCTTGGACGTCGTATTCTGCACACGGAGTGGGTGCAGCACAAAGAGAATAGTCATCGAGTAGTTAAGTGCAGAAGTTTCATAGAAAAAGGAACGAAGTATGAACTACGGTAGCTTAATAGTAGTCACATAATTTTGAAAATGCTTTAACCAAAAGGCGTGGTTTAATGAGGACCGCAGTTTAGGAAGAATTATAAAGAATGCCGCTGTTCTGGTTCAATCAAGGAGGCTATGCACAGTTCAAAAACTTTTAATTAGATACACCAAATAAGAATTCTTTATTGACAAAATTGTAACGTACTTGTATAGAAAAATTGTTCTAAGCACCTTGTTGGTAGATGGTGATTAAAAGTTGAAAATAAAAACTTATATTTTATTATCTTAAATGTCAGATATTTTTCTCTTCTAAAATTGCTCAAAACGTATCTTCTGTATCGACCCTGCCGAGTAACATCGCCGTGTTTGTCTCGACGCCCGTGACGCGACTGCTGAACACAAGAAATTCTGAGCGAGTCATCGAACTCGGCAACACATTATGAAATCAATCATTCGTTTCGAGAAATACTTCACAACTACGAACCGTGGTTTATCGTTATCTAATCTACTTATTTGTAATTTATTGTGTTTTGTCTCGAATCTCAAGATACATACAATTAAGCTGTATGGTCTTATTAGTTAAAATACGATCTCAAAATCTACTGCCGGGTCGAAAAATGTTTGGGATCATACACATACATACCTTGAAATGGAAACTACCTAAGTATTCTCAATATATTATGGTAGTTATGTGTTTTCAATATCAATGTGATAAAGGGCTGTTGAGTATCTACTAGGTACTTTATACCACAAAATTAAATCTGTTATTTTTTTATTAAATACTCCAGTTGCATTAAACAAAACATGACTTCCTCTTTATTATCACGACTTCCGTACTTTTACAGGAAACCTCCCAGCGCACAAGCGAATAAACGACTATACTGAGACCAGCACATCAAGCTACCCCTCAAACTGAAAATTTCTTCAACAGATTTTCGACTTTACACCTAAAGCAACAGAGTTAAAATTCCTCTAAAGATATTTTTATTTTAGAACAGTTTGACTTGCAGTTGTGTGAACTTATTTAGTTATTTTAAAAAGCGACATACTTATGTTTGGTCTGCGGCCTGCCCTTCTCTGTCACACACGCCGCGAGCCTTCAACATGTCCTAGATCATACGTGACCGGTTCCCCAAAGGCTGGAATGTAGTCAGACTGGCGCGCCTTACAAAAACACTTGACAAAAATGTTATATTAACAATGTTTCAGCTAGAATGTTAGGTGGAACTGAAATAATTTGGGGTTTTAGGGGTTGCTGTACCAATAACCAATCATACCTAATACAGTCTGCAAGGCATGAAGTCTTGATAATCAGAATAATGTCTTGTACAACTAAACATTTTCCCACACGGCTTGCACTCTTGTTGCAGGTGCAACACCAAGGGTATCTCATACAGCATACCTATGCTTAGGCTACGGTGCTGCCCTACCATCAGCCGGGTGTATGTTTTGTTTCTGTCTTTATACTACATATATGATATCATTTGTATAGTATAAATAATAATAAAAAAAAACACTAGGTATTCCTAACTTCAACGAAGTCAAGACAATCGGCGAGGCGTCACCGCTTCATGGTAGATATCCCACCCACTCGCACGAAGCGCTTCGTTTCAAGCTTCCTTGTGCGAACTGCTAGGGAGTGGAACTCCTTGCCGGAGTCTGTGTTTCCTGATGGGTATAACTTGGGTGTTTCAAGGCCCGAGTGAATAGGTTGCTTATCATCATCACTTACCATCAGGTGAGATAGCGGCCAAACGTCGACCCAATAAATGTAAAAAAAGTCATCCAAAACATCAATCAAGGAAAATATCGTAAATAGTCAAAATGCTTAGTGGAAGTCTCGACCCTTGTGAGGAAAAGGTACTAAGTAGGTAGGTACTAGACTACAACTGGGTTTTCCATTTCGAAATTGACTGTAGGAGCAACTACAAGGAGTGTGAAGAGGTAGCCAACGGATGATAATGGGCTGGGCCTGTATTACATAAGATCTGGCGTAATGAGTATAGGTACTCATTCTTCACTGTTATAATAATCATAAAGCATGTAATGTAATACATCGGTACCTATTTATCAGCTACAGATTTTACAAAACAGCTTGTTTTTATAAGATTTCGTATATAACGCCGGCCCATTTAAGATAAAAAAAATACCTCCTCTGAAGACCTTAACTTTACCGTATATTTTAGCTTGTCTTGTTCACTCTGGATCTATTCAGTATTAGTATTTGATTGCAATTCAAAAATAATCAATGTCAAATGATACAACGAGTCTATCATGTCCCAACATGCAGATACACATCTTCTCAAAACAGCAAATGTAGCCTTTCAGATGGTCATATCCTCCCAAGGATTCAGCAGTTGGCGCTGTACCCAAATCTGCATCATTGAGGCTGCTTTTTGACAGATGATTGCACAAAAATTTTTCACCATTAAAAGCGGAGCAGTCCCACCAGAATTCTGAAGGCAAAAGCAATCCCTAACGTTCTAATACATTAATTTGACTGTATGGCACCCTCATGTGACAAAATTTTCTGTCGTTACCACACGGTGTTAGTATAATGTCTAATTTCGTTTGATATAGGTACTTATATTATTACGATTACGGATTCGGATGGCAGCCCGGGCAGTTCGCTCACCAGATAGTATTCGATCTAGGCTGAAGGTCAGGCAAACCGGACCAGTACTCATTAATAATAAGGTCGAGATCTAGTTGTCATATAGTAAAAGTACGGCTTTGATCGGAGCTAAGGAATTTGAGAGCTGTTAACTTTGAGCCTATGTGTACGCCTGAAATAGGCGAGTTATTTGCGTATTGCATATTTCGTAGACAACGTTCTAATTAGGTAGAGAATATTTTTGAGAACCAGAATTTTATATGAATATTGTGTATCATTTGAATTATTATACATCTACCTCGGTTTTAAATCTTAAGCGTGAAACTCATTCACAACATTTTATAACTACCCTCGATTTATTCATTTTGTCGAAATAGACCTCAAAATCTTTAAACACGTTGTCAGGTGTCCTAAAATATGAATATTCGCGGAAATCAAATTTGACATGGGTTACATCGGGGTGTTACGTAAATCTTTATGCTTAATTACGAGTCGCATACGCCGTAAGGTCGTAGAAAGTGAATCGACTCGTGTGAACCGTCAAAAAAATCGGCGGCCATGTTGGCAGTCTGTGGCGCGCAGCCCGCGCGAGTCGACGCTTCCCGCCAAAACTTGAAATACGAACGCGACTTTTCATAACTTTTTTAAATCGCGTGTTCACGGCCAGTGTCAATATAGTTTTTTTTTTTTATTAATGTGCATCGGATCTACTTCGCATGTGATGTTGTGAATAATGTGAATAACAGTAGTGTTACAAAGTACAATCGATAGATTCTTTGTGTTCTTACATTTTATAAGGATGGGGAACTTTGACAGGACGAGTTGGTTTTATACGATATTTAAAATGGTAAGTCTAATTTAATTTAAATTTACAAATGTTGAATGAAGGTATTAACTTTTCTTTTTTTAAATGAGATGCAAGAAAGCCGGTATGAATGAGATACAGCCTAATTAATGTACGTTAAATGCGTTTCGTAATATATTATGACTATATTTCCATAAGTCATACGTAATAGTCAAAATTAGTCACTTTTACTGAAGGCGAAGAATTTATCTGAATCCGGATTGGGTAACAAACTGGTTAATAATTTAATCGACACAATCGTAGTGCCGAGTAAAATCGACTCGACTATGGAATTTCTCTAGATTTGTTTTGCGATTTCTCTGTTTGTTATGCGAGTTTAGAAAACAAATTGGTTCTTAATTTCTATAACTATTTTTATATTGCCCTATGGATTATCTAATTTTGTTTAAGCTGCTATAAAACATTCAAGTTCACTTTCAAATTTATGTAACTTAAATAACATCCAATACAATTTACTTATAGGTACAAAAATCATAGGATGAATTGCTAAAGCAAGTACAGATGAAATTGGCTATCCAATATAGCGGTATAATATACGAATAAGAAAGAGAAAAATGGTGAAGGAATTTGAAGCTCAGTAAAAACAATAGAACCCTATTTTTAAATAATTCTATTCAGCCTATTCAAAAACACATGGACAGGTATTTGAATCGAAGAAAACATTATTTAAATAGCACCCAAGCGTTAAGCCTAATCTATGACGATAATCTTACTTAGGTGCAGCGAATGCAAACAGAATTTAGAAGTAAATGGACGAAGTACTTTCTCTCTTCTGCACTTAGAAAGAGAAATAGAGCTTCCGTGTAAAAGATTACGCAAATTGTAATTCCAGAAATTAATGTACCTACACATTATGTCTATTACAAATAAAATGGTACGTAATTAACAGAGTGCTACCAACAGCTTGCATTACGTAAAATGATTTAAAGACAGTCGTTAAACCAATAAAAATGTCAGTCTAGATGAAATTTAGTTTTTAGTGTAATATTAGCGTGCACACATCTTGAGATGTTGTTCAATTTCTGAAGAACTGGGTATTTGTAGTCGTAGAACGGTTTGTGAACGATCATTGCACTGTTAGATGTGCAAAAATAATCTCAGATTGATGATAAATTCAGAAATGATAAAGATCACACACAGGAAAAAATGCTAGTGAGGCTTGAAGCAGGAGTAGGAACGAGGTGGTATTTAGTCAGTAAGTCTTAAGTATCTGACACTCTCTCTTGCTTCTCCCAAGGTGGGAGAAGTCTTTGGACGATTTTCCCTACACAAAAAAAGTCGGACCAAATTTTTTTGGAGACAAAAATAGATAGAAAAACAAACCATCCTTTTAACCTTTGTCACGAATTTAGCTATACATAATACATAACTTAAAACTTGTACATAATTGTCCAGTAACTGAGTTACACAGTTACTATTAATGGGTACATATTTAGCCGTGCGTTAGTTCGGAATGTTAACCAGAAGCTACAGGTTTAGTCAGACGGGCTTTACGTAAGATTCGAGATTCTATTGCAAGCCAATTATCATTTTTATTCTATAATAGTCAGTAGTTTATAATTACATAGTGTGGAAACAGTTACTGGTTGATAGGAAAACTAATTTCAATTAGATTTTGCTTTTTAAAATACCCAATCAATGTATGTTTTAAGGAAAGATCGCGAACTGTTTCTTAGGTCGTGCGGGCGCTGTGTGCGCAGGTCACATTCTCGCTCAGCATAAATAAAAATAAAAAAGGATACATACGTTTCATTGGAATTGCTTCGTTTATATTTTTTTAGTTCTTTCTTTATGCATTTAGTTATGCACAAGGTGAAGTCAACTCTCTGTTGGTGAAACCTTTAGGGAATGCAAAGACAACATCTATTTTATATAAAATTTAACAAACGCGTAAATATTAAACAGCTAGGGCTATTCATATAGGAACTGAAGAGTATTATTATATTTGAAAACCTTTGTGTGGCCATGTAACTGTAACTCGAAACATCGATGTAAGGTCATCATAGTTGCCATTCACACGCCAATAATAGTATCTTGTACCTTGTATTTAGGTGTTCCTATTGTAAAGATACAGTGTGGATGAAATACTAGCTATATGTTTGTATAATAGATATTGCAACTTCCGCATGTTTTTATTGTGTAGAAAAAAATGAGAATTGATATCGTCTCATATGTACTGTGTATGGATGAATGAAGAAATACACGAGGTAATTACACGACCGAACTTAATAACATTTCTTAGAACTAACGATCGACCGATCATGAAAAGTTTTTGGATTAATCTAGGTTTCTGACAGAGACTTAATTGGTTGTACACTGATCTGAATATCATTATCCATTTATAGTATAACAATGTTTTTTGAGACAAGTGCGCCGCAACTTCCTGGGACCGATGCAACTCCTTTAAACCAAAATCTACTGTACCGTACAACGATGAAAACATCGGAACACTAAAGTCCGTGACTGTCTTGGATCCCGCACCGAAATAGTATTACAATTATGCATGAAATAATATAGAACCAATCAGAGATTAAACTTTTAAATTGAACGATTTCAACTAAACTGGTGTTAAGCGAGTTCTTAGTATAATACTGGACGAACGGCTCCATGTTTAACATAACTTGTAACGAATCACATTCTCCTGTGATTCCTACTTACTTATGCTTAATATAAGAATGTATACTTAGGTATGTATATGTAGATATGCTGAATTGACCTTTAAACCTGACTTTCAACTTTAAAGTCTTGTTGCTAAGTCTGTAAATGTTATGACACACACAATAGGTCATAGAATTCGAACCTGTGACCTTTTTGAGGATTTCGTCTTAAAACTTTTGGACTTTCGATTGAATGTATGAGGCAATACTTAGTTTGGAAAAACATATTTGAATGGTAATTTTAATAGAAAATAGATAATGAATGGTATGTTTTATTTTACTAAAAGCTTAATGAATTTTGGATACAAGAATATTTTAAATTAAAATTTGAGCTTAGAATACAAATTTTATCTATGTTTCATTTTTAATAAATGAATAATATGACGGAACAATATTAAAAAAAAATACTGAAAAGACAAGTGATCTTTTAATAATTCATATTTTTTTTTTAAGATATTTAATGAGAAACGTCAATGGAATATAATTAATTGTTATAAATACACGAGCTGCAATTCTAATAGCTTTATACTTCATTTAAAGGCATAGAACAATGTTTTTTTTTTGCTTAAAAATGTAAATGATGATCCTTGACTATTTATTTGCAAAAATCTATTAAAGTTACGTTATTTAAATGTCATGATTTAAATTCTTTGAGCGAATGCAAAGTACCTTGGTACGTTGATTCCTGGTCTATTTTGGTAAATGATATTGTCATGAAGTCATCTTATTTTTTATGAATCTGATTAGGTAAGTTATACTTAAAAAACTAGGTATAGGACGCAGAGTGCGTCGCACAGCACACTGTTATATTATTTCCGGTACATTTTCGACTTTTCGAATATTTGTCAATAGTAGCACGGAGCCTAGAATTCAGCCCGGAATATGGCAATAGGCACGAAGATTACAAAATCACGGAAAAAATTAAAAACTTTTCCATAGATCGTTAAAAAACATGCCTATCACGGAATCAGGGACCTGATTCTTCAAGGTCAAACGACAAGAAATACTTGAATTAGGTAACAGGTTTAGATTGCTAATGATACACTTGTTTTATAACTCGAAACCTAAATTGTGGTCAATTTGACTTTACTGATGAACTAGTCAATGGATTTGTCGTGACATGACTACTAATTCAAAAAGGTTTTATGCCGCTTGGGGTGCAAAAAGTAGTCGAATCAGGTAATTGTTTCCTGAATCCTTTTATGGCGTAGGAGATCTGGTAATACTAGTTTTATAGGTTATGTTGCTTTTTTATATTAAGTTGATCTTCTTGATGTTTAATTACAGGTACCTATTTTTAAGTGATTACGTGTTTTATAAAACGTCTTTGATATTTTTACCTAATAGTGCTTAATTAATTGTTACACACACAATGTCACGCCTTTTTGTCCCCGAAGGAGTAGGCAGAGGTGCACATTAAGGCACGTAGTGCCACTATACAATGTACACCCACTTTTCACCATTTGTGTTATAAGTCCCATGTAGTTAATTGTTAGACTTAAATTAAAGTTGTTGGATTCATTCTATTACGTGAAAAATAATTACGTCAATAACTTTTTTGATTATTCTATCATCCTGGTAATAAACTTATATAAGTGATGCTATACTTATATTCTCGAGGGTCGTTGAAATAAATCTCATCTATTTATGTATCGCTATAATTCCGCACGTTCACATGGCGGTAACGATACGTCCTTGAGCTGCGTCAGCGCACATTCCCCGTCGCGAGCTGTTCTTCTTAATGTTGATACTTGTACTTTGCAATACTTATACCTGTTCCTACTGAGTTATTGGATTTATATGTAAAGCTGCGAAGTAAAGTCAAAATTATTTATTAAATAGATAAGGAATGCACTTTTGAAGGCACGTCAAAACAAATATAATAATATTAAAAATGTCTGTCTGATGGTTAGTCTTTAGTGAAGCTATTTGCTCATTCCAATGTATAGATTCCTATGGAGAAGAATGAACACGAAACTCCATAGGTCCTTTTAAATCCGGTTCACAATACAAAATACAATTCTTGGTTTGTATTGTTTGTTATTAGATTTACAACCCATTTTGAGCCAGTAACAAATTCCATTATCATAAATACAAGTTTTAAAATTCCAGATTCCGTGATACTGATTCAATAATTGAATTTTAGACGTATCTTAGCTCAGCAAGAGCTATTGTTCAACCAAAGAGGTATTATTGAATTCTTGTAACGAGAAAATAGTGATCTACTTAAACTGAAGGCCTGATGGCATGTCAGTCACTCGTTTATATCGACACGCTACCGGTCTGCAGTCTCTGCACAATCGACGAGTGACGATTACTTCAAGTACGGAAGCTTGACGATACGATGCAGTTATTAATCCAGTCAATATACTGGTTATCTCTTCCTTCGCCTTATCAAGACCAGAAGGCTTTTATAGAAATAGAAATTGAATTTAATGAGTGACACATCATCAATCTATAAATAGAAATAAATAGAACTATCATTTCCTTTCCTCCTCAATTCTTAAATCCCCAATCCTTACATCCCTAATCCCCAGCACCCAAAAACCCATCAACACACGTGCATCTCATCTGGTGTTGGTGTCCATTAGGGGGCAGAATCGATTGCTTATTATCAGGCGATCCGTCAGCTCGTAAAAGTGCCACAGAACTATAAATAAAAATAAATATAAATGTAATGTAATAAATATCACACATGTTACTACACATAACCGATTACTCAAGGTCAAATACGTGGTAATAAAAAACCCATAGAGTATCACCAATACGATAAACTTTCGCTTTTACTATAAATCTTACTGAGTGAGAGTTGTAACAGTAGCCAGTTATACCCATTCACGGGCATATCGTCGTCTCATACAAAAGAGTTCAACGCGCTCACCAGAAGGTGCAGTGAAAAATTATTTTTTATTACTCATTTTTTATTTTGTTTAAGTTACGTAATTGGTATAAGTTAGATGAATATAACTGTGGATGGGTTTTTGCAGCTTATGACTCAATCTTGGTGGAGAAAACTTACGATTTTGATGGTGTTTTTAATGTTATGTTACGACTACTGTGCCATTACAAACATTTTAATGTTAGTATGATATTAAAACCAAATTATATAGATAGATATAAGTTCAATACAGTTATATCTACATAGGTATATGACATACAGATTGATTAAATGACTCATTTACCTTTTACAGCTTAACAACCAAACAACGATATATTAACGCTACGATTTTAATTTCCTAGCATCTAAATTATACACATCAGTAGGTCAAACTAATTTGATAGACGCGGACAGAGTAAAAAAGTTAATAAAAACTGTCAGCCGTAGGTTGCGCATGAGTTGTTTCATAACTCAGTTTTTATGCTGTGGCTGTGTTATAATATATTGGCTAAATATGTTTTTACTAAAGTGCTAATTTAGGTTTTTTTATTAATTATAAAAAAAACTTAGTTACGTATTTAACTTAATGTATAACCTATATTTTCTTTTTAAAAATATTTAATTGGACATTAGGGTTGGAGAAACATGAAAATCGGTCAAATTCCCACGCCAACTTTGTCTAAAGTCACACCTTGATTTTGCTATGTGGTTATTTAGTAAATGAAATATTAATTACAAGTTAACGAACAAAGTCTAGTACTTAGTATTTGCTAAACAGTACATCGATAGAACAGGTTTATATCACGTTACAGTAAAGGGTTACACAGCGGTTATCTTCAAGGGTGCGGCTACAATGTCAACCGGTGCTAATGTATGTGTGATAAGCTGCGGGCAATTCTGATTGGTTGATACTGATAGGGATAATAAGGATGTGAGTTGTGATTGGTGGATTACGTTACAGTGTTATGACAATATGAGATATTTTGACAGTTATGTTTTTTTATCGATAGTAGTACTTAGGGCATCTTGCCTTGCATTGAGCTATTTTGGAATATCACCAAATTATTTGACAGATCCTGTATTCAACCTTGTAACTGTTTTACTAACCGCCGGACTCAGAGTCATTTAATAGTTACTTAGCCCAGTCCCTTAGCAATTGTTTTCGGAACAAAATCGTTTCTAAGGAAGTTTAAGTAATCATTAAATGTCTCTGAGTTTAACAGTATCTAATCATATTTGGGTTTCTTCGATCAACAAGGCAAATTTCAAGAATAAAAATGTGTATATAAATCTGTACTTGGAATTCCAACTTTAATATAAACACGTTAAAGTTCAAGTGTCGTGTTGCGTCACATACAGATCCGCTTGCCAAACGGACGCGTACAAATGTGGCTGATTCAGAGGTTTGTGCACAAGATTCCGATGTATGTTACAATTCTGTGAGTCAGTGCATCCTTTGCAGGTAAAATGTCAGGTCAACATAATACATTACGTTATTCTTTCCAAAATAATACTGATGATAAAACCTAAATCATAATTTATGTACCATTTTATACGAAAACGTACAACGGTCTGATTTAGGTCATTAATGGCAATATAATAATGGCACAATATATTAATGGCACGAGCTTCACTGGCAGAGAAACTGACGGAAAATTCAATTTGGCGTTTCAAAAGTGCTTAATTGAGGATTCATTGAAATAAAATGCTCTTTTAATGACTTTGATTTTGAAGAGTTAAAGTGAATAAAATAATTATTTACTAAAAAGAATTATTTTGAAATTTACGATTTAACTCATCAAAAGTGGGCGATACATTATATATTTACCTACATTTTTGCTATTAGGTATCAACAAACCGCGATATACCACGAATCACAAGCCTGTATTTACCAACCATTAATTCAAGGAACAACGCATTAATGGAATGAAATAAAATAAAATTCAACAGGCACCTGCCCTCAAAAATACTTCTTGTATGAAAATAACTTAAAACTTGTTCTACTATAAAGGCGGTGTTCGGTTGGTTGTGAACAGTCGTCTTCCTTGAGCCTTCCCTGTAAGGTTTGCTTGTACGCAAATAGCTTTATTGAGAAACGTAAAAAGGAATTTAAAATACACTTTTTAAATATTTGGTATTTCCTTCATTTTGACGAGTTTGGTTTTACCTATACTGATCAATAAAATAGTTTGATTTCTGAGTATTGATTTCAAAATATTACTGGGCATTTGTCGATTTTTCGAACTTTTCTAATTAGTGGCACGGAGTCTGGAATTGTGCCCGGTATATGGCAAAAGGTTTCTTGTTACATGGGACTTGACAAATGGTAAAAAGTGAGTGTACATTATTAACAATAAAATTAGGAATTCTTAATCTCCTATTTAATAAAACAAAACAACCAGTTGACATTGTTCTCTAACACCCAGATTACAACGAATACAATCAAAAGAAACCCAACTAATCGAATAATCCAACAATAGCCTGAACAAAATAAACAAACAAAAAGCTTCATGCTAATTTGGACCAATGAAAATTGATTAGAAAACCACTGGTTACGTTAGGGACCACCGATTGTACTAGTTCTGGCTAATGATGGTTGTGCAACCGTTACTAGGTGCTGGCTAACTGAGAACAACCGTGAGAACTATGAAATCTGTTAAAAGGAAAATGTAATAATATTACTGAAGTATTTAATGAGAGAACTTGTTGACTGACTTCGAAACTTGTAGAAGGACATCGCGACACGAGATAATACAATCATGGGTTTTTCTTTAAAGAGGGATTTTAGTGTTGTATAAAAAGTAGTATAGTAGTAACTTGAGAATGCTGAGGGTTGAATAAATAATAATTGTCTTTTGAATGATTCGAACATAGATAGCAAAATGTGTGAGTATGCATATACGGTACATTTAAACTCACCTTTGCTGCCCGTTTGGGGATGCTTTGAATAAGAAAATGTTGCTTGCTTGAATAGATAGTAAAGAATTGAGAATTGTGATGTACCTGTCCTATACCTATGCCTATATGTATTATACCTATAAAGCTAAATACATGTCCTTTGCCCATCACCAACTCAGCTTCTTTTCCCACTAATAAAACCTATCTGCACTGGCCTATAACACAATTAAAAACAATCTTCACTATCCGGCCTCCAAGTCCACTACTACACAAATATGTCGCAACCGCAGTTACGTACGTACATACGCACACACAATTAGTATTAGCTAATGACTTCAAACATTCAGCTTTCTACCAATATTTCCTTTGGGGATATTTGCAATTTATTTTACCGGATCATACTCGCACAGCCGGAATGTGTTACCGGTTATATGTATTGTTATGTAATTCTCTATTATGTTTAAGGATGTTTTCTTTGAATTTATTTCCATTACATGTGCGTATGATAATCATTTATAAAGGTCGGAAGTTTGGAAAATAATATATGAAAGTTTCATGTAGGTACACGTAATATTTTAGCGGATGTTAGGAATTTGTTTTAGTATTTATTTATTATACTTGTTTATTACATTTTTAAATATTAAATTAAAAACATTTAAAAATATAAAAAGGAATTAGGAATTTTATTATTAAAGTAATATTTGTTTCTGTACAAAGTTTACTTAATGTTTGTAGTTTATTGCTCTGATTTTTCATTGTAGAAATCCATTATTATATTATTATGTAAATATTATAGACTCAATTTTTATTATCATTTAGTCTATGTATTTAAGTTCATGTTATGTCTATTATTACCTACTTAAAACTAAAAACACTAAACCACTTGAGGCCACAAGTGTAATCTAAACCATCCACACTTTATCTCACCTTCCTCATTCAATATTTATAAAAAAAGAAGAGCATTTATCTTTAGCCGGATATTTCTAATTTAGCCGTCAATCAATCGAAAGGATCACAGCAATTATCTGCAGATTTGTAATTATAATTACCTACCAGCGTGAAAACATGCAAGCTATGGCAACTTTTCTAATGAAGCAATCATGCAGGTTATGTGGAGACAACTGCAGGTAAACCTACTCCTTAATCCTCTTTTAGAATAACGACTTTATAGTTTTGAAATAAAGTCGAAAATTCAATGAAGAATTTAGACGGGTTGGTGTAGGTTGATCTGCTGGTGCCTATACTTTCCCTGGCAACCTCTGACACGCTAATGATAGCTTGTTTTCAAGTCCCTCAGGCTTTCGTGCTTACCATATTAACTTGATCTTCTCTCATACAGTTGTTTGTTATTTTAATGTAATTTTGATGATTCTTGTAATGCTACGATTTTCTTGATTTGGATCTTAGTTGGTAGTTTATCACAAATAAATACTTTGACTTTGGAAATATTGATTTTTGTTAACAATAAGGCTACAAGTTTAAGGATTGGTTAAAATGTTTAATATACACCAAACGTAAATTCTTTAACTTAAAAATTGTTCTATGTTAATTGACTTTCATCAACTTAATACCATAAGTCGTAAGATATTGAAATCGTATTGCTGTATGTTTTTGTCACTAAGTAATTGCAAATAGCATGGTTTATGAACAATGCGGTGTTTTTGCTATAACCATTGAAAACCCATTGGGAAATACGCAGAAAAAGAAGCCTTATGTTCCATAGCCATTAGTTGAAATATAGCTAGTACCAAGTGATAAAATCAGCCAGTACTTAATTACATTTGGACTTATTAATAAAATTGAAGTGTCTGTTTGTAATATTAAAATTATTGTTTTTTACTACAAGCATATAAATACGATCGATACATACACCAAAATTCCATTTTTTATAATTTGTGTCTGTCTGCTGTTCTCGTAATGAAATCTCTGTAATGGCTGAACCGATTTTGACGGGACTTCTTTTGGCAGGTAGCTTTATTTGTCTTACTACTTTATTTATCACAAAGTCTGTAATCCGCGAAGCATCAGCTAGTTGATAAATAAACATATACTATTGAAAATATTGTCCTAACACAATCGCCTATGTGCTAAATGGTACTTATTCTGAATATTTTGCAATGTGCTAATTGATGTGGAAATTGAATCGTAGTTACAATAATGTAAACACATACTCATGGACGATACACTTTGTACCGGATTGATTGCCTCATTACCAGTATTATCACATTAGCTAAAGCGATGGATGGAAGTAATTACCGTACTCATCATGGCAACTAACTAACATTACAAGAATTAAAACATCACAAATCGCAGGAAAGAGTTATTCAACCGGACCCTTTTGTTTTTTTAATGTTGTCTTTCCGTCAGTTATCCTTGTTAGATAAGCATCGATTACAGATAATCTTCAGTTAAGCATAATTGCATCAAATGATAGACATGAAATTGTTACCTAATGGTTGAATTAATGCCAAACTTCTGATTGATTGTAAACTCCTTCGACACGCAATAACTTTTAGTTGTACATTTTCTAAATTCAAATTTGACGTTTATTTCCGCGCGCAAAAGCGTGTCAGTTGCAATTGACACTTCGAAATCCTAGTCTATGGTTCTCACAGAAGGGCCACATACACACGAAATTAAGAAAATACCGAAACAGAAGGGCGTCTGTATCCCATTGTATAAAAAACAATGAATGTGTAAATTCTAACAAACTAAAAACTAAAAGTAAAATTGCCACGGGTCAGTGGTTCTTAACAAAAAACTAACAGAGGTCACTCCCACGGAAAACAAATAGTGAATAGGCTTATTTATTTTAACGGTAATTATCTCATGTGCACTATACATTGCTGGTGCAACACAAGGCTTGTTATTGAGTGCACAATGGAACTTCGCATTGGATAACGCAGTGTGGTTATCTAAGGTGATCAAAACAATTGTGGCCTTAGATGCTTTACTATTGTGAGGTCTGTGAGATATGTGGTGGACTCTGAAGGTTTGTTCTATCAATGTTAGATGATAGGTATGTCACCTTTATGATAACGCTATCTAAGGTTTTTATGGGAGGTCATCAATCATCATTGAACTCAGGAAACAGATACTTTTTCGGGTCTGGGTCTGGGTGTGATATGAAAATTGAATGTCTGTAAACGCATCCACGATACAGGTGCAAGTCCTAGTGTGGGGCAACGTTTTTTAAAGAATAGAATGACTTTTTGTTCAATTATTTTCTACATAATGAAGATCATGACTTTTGAAAGACCATGACATCTTCGTCATCTAATCAGTCATGTCCAAATCGAGTCACAATTAGAAACTGCGGGTTACCTCGGGGTGTATTCTCATAACGCTACACATTCTACGCAGATATGCGAGAAAGTGCAACGTGTGCTGCGTATCAATCGATAACTAATTCTTTCACTTTTCACCGGCATTTTTGCGAAACAGTCGCATTGTCGAGTGATTTCTAGAATAAGATTCCGATCGTAGGGGAATGAAAGTTGTTCTGCGAGCTCGGAATTTAGATATGCTATGGACGCCATGGTGTGGATGCCATTCACAATAGATAAAGTATAAGTAATTCGAAACGTCATTTGAATTCCCAAACTGTAATAGGATAGTACTAAAACAATGTTGGTTTGAAACTACTCGTAAAAATATATGCTTTTGAGTTGCATGTTTTAAAAAGAAAGAATGTGACATTAGGATTTGTAGAAACCAGTAAGATTTCTAAACCACAGTATAATGTTTAATAAATACTGATTTGCATAACATTAATCGTATTGCGAAACCAAAAATGAGCATATCACTTCTGATCACACGTGAAACAAATCATATTAATTTACGATTAGTCAAACCGTTTACCCCATTTACGATTATAGCGTGAGGTTAACAAGTTCTTTCTCAATTCATTAACGCCATCAGCACTCAAACATTGCATGACTATTCGCGTAATATTTGACAATCTTTGCGCACGCGATTCTCACCTTTATAACCATGGTAGTGATGTTATATTCTCTTGTAGAATTTCTACGTAGTGTCCCACATATTTGTGGGTTAAAATTGCGTGACAATTGGAAATATCATCAGTTTGTATGTAAATATCGTAATAGTAAAGTTATTTGCGTGAAGAAAAAGTAAACGCATCTCCATTTCATATGACCATGCGTGCTCATTTGCACTGGCTTGTACATAGTTCTACATAATATACACATGTATAATTTTGTATGTCTGATGACCTGGAGATCTACAATAATATTTTAAGAATATGGCTAAGGAACCGTTCAATATTTTTAATCCACATCACATCAACAGCCTATAAGTGGCCACTGCTGATCAAAGGCCTCTTCCCGCACGGAGAAGGTTTGAGCATTAATCACCACGCTTGCTCAATACGGGTTGGCGATTTCAAATTTATAATTTTATTATAAATTAAAAGCCAAGGTTTCCTAACGATGTTTTCCTTCACCGTTAGTAATTAATTTTTAATCCAATATAAACTAATTTGAAGCTAATGAAGCCTCTTTCATTTCCTACCCAGTTGGTAGTTGTGTAAGTTCTTAGTTCGCATATAAATCACAGAATCTTTCCCATGATCTAGTCTAAAGTGTAGGTATCAGTGTATAAGCCAATCACCTAGTTAGCCAAACAGCCTCTCTAGCTGCTATCTAGGAATTTGCTATTATTTATAGTTATATTACGATGTTGTGTGGTTTTATGTCGAAATGGTCGAGTTAGACTGAATGGTATTTGAAACACTCATTATTGCATTAGAATTTAGTTTTGAATAGGTCTTGTATTATTATTATTACACAACATCACGGTTTCATCCCCCGAAGGGATAGGCAGGAGTGCATACATAACGTATAACTCAATGAGTCTATGCTAATTTTGAGAATTGTTTTTATTGAAATAGGAATAACCCCACTAACTTTGTCGTATCTGAGAATGGAACTATTTGCTCACTTTTCAACTGTTTAACTAACTTGGCGATAATAATCATAAAAAAACTTCAAGTACTTGTAATAGCACTGGATATAACACGTGAAGAAATGGCTTAGGTAAGTACCTACAATAATAAAACGTTTTTAAAGCAACATAAATCAAAAGAAAGCAAAGTAAAAATGTTATAATCGGGTAACGAAGTAAGAAAGTGGTTTCATAACCGAGTTTTACGCACTGTCACTCTCATAATATCTTCATTCACTGGTCAGATTTGTTGCCGCCTTTATTGCACACTAGCGCCTCGACTTACGCAGATAACATTTTAGTCAACATTTCTCTTCAAGTTCATTATATTTTTTTTTATTTCATCGTATCGTCACGACTTTTATTCTCGAAGAAGTAGGTAGGAGTGCATATTACGTCACGTAACTACGCCACTGTACAATGAATACCGACTTTTCACCATTTATGTTATGTATAAGTCCCATGTAATAGGAGGTGAGCCTATTGCCATATACTGGGCACAATTCCAGACTTCGTGGTACAACTGAGAAATTTTCGAAACCCTAAATTAAATTAAAAAATTTAGTGAATAGTCATTTACTATTACATTGGATTCATGTCTTCATAAACTCCTTATAAGAATCCTTAACGCTTCGCTGTAATTTCGTCATAATGATTACTAATCTGGAGCGAAATCTTGACCTTTATTTTTTATTAACGTTGATAAGTCTGCGTTGATTAGTTTCTTTATGCAAAAAGCACCCATGTATTCTTACTAAAACATGGCGTTTATATTTATCAGTGTATAAAATAGGGAGACAAAAACTCAGTCGTGTTAAGTAACTGAAGAATGTCACGTAACTGAGATCGGGTTGTCGAGGTCAGAAGAACGACAACAAGTCAATAAAATAGGAACTATTTCTTATGACAATATAGTAAAGTGTGTTGTAATACTTCCTGAAGAAATACGTGATATACCTTATCGCAATGCAATGATTTCATGTTGATTTTTGTGTCTGGAGATAGTTTGAAGGTAGTTTTTAGACTATCGAGAGAAGATGGCTAATTTTTTTCTTTGACCACGTGCATGGACAGTGCAGAAGTACGAGCTAACAAAATATAATTATACAGCCTAGCCTCAGTAGGCTGCGTGACGTCGCCGCGTCTGCGCACGTTGCTCATGATGAAGAGTCCCTCTGTTTACTTAATTTAGTATGTCTAAATTAACTTTAAATTTAGTAGGTTTACACGACGCAAATTAATTGAGAAAGGCTCTACTAGTTTCGAGTCACAGATATATATATAAAATATATACATACTCTCAAAATCGCAAAAATATCTATAAATACGTTAGAACAAGATGAGCAATTATTTCTCAATTTAACACATAACAGGTCTCTTTACTCGGTAAAAGCTGTCGATCGAATGTCCAGACAGAAGCGTACGCGCCGATGCATGACCGAAGGTTACGTACTCATTTATATTCCAGTTCATTTCCTTTACTTATTGTTCGCTAAAATTGCAGATATTTTAATTAGCTACGTGGCCTAGAATGAACGGTAAAAGAAATTGATTGGTTATTATTATTTTGGATGTATTTATGTAACAGCAACATGTTAGAGGATCATGTATGAACTTATTTGTGTAAAGAGTAATTCAAATACTGAAATACTGTTTAATTGATATAACTTAGCATGAAATAGTTATATTTTATTTTCAGTTTTATGTTTATATTTTTTATTTTCATTGGTATCTGTTGAAGTCAATTGTCAGCTAACCGCGCCCTCGTCCTTAATGTTACTCATATTATAAAAGATTCGAATTATCAGAAGCAATGCATCTGAACATGGCTTTTTGTACATTCTGCAGCATTCTTTACTAAAGAAATGTAAAATTGCATCGAATCAGAACTATAAGCCTTTACTACGAGACATCACCCATGACAGTTACATAACTCCACATAACGTATAGGTAACATTATAAAATATGAAATAAAAAGAAAACAAAATATAAAGAAACTGAGGAAGTGAGTACAGGCAGGTAATGATTCGTCCATTTTCCACAATAATCCGCTCGTACAACGTGAGATATGAACGGTGAAACTTTCACACGAATCGTGTTGCGCACCATACATCGATTACTATGATCGGAGTTCACTATAACTTGTAATTTCGAGTACGTAATGTATTAGAAAAATAATTGGGGATATTAATCGCTGCTTGATTACAAGTATTTGGATGTAATGTGACTTGTTCCGGGTACAACATTTTGTGTTCGGAAATGTTTAGACTGATTCTTTGGTTGGGGAAAACATCCTTTCAATTTCTTTTTAGTGTTAAAGAAACTAATGTACAAAGTACTAATGTCCATTTTAGCGAATTTAAAAACAGCTGGATATTATTTTTATAATATAAAAGCGACAATTAAACAGATTGGTTGGTTCTTTCGTGCCAGCCAATCAGAGCGCCGAACGCGCTCTTGTTTCGGCTTCGTTCATCTCAAACTCGTACTAAGGGTACTAATTCCAAACGGCAAAATTATTACTTAAGGCGATATAATTTTCAAAGGGCAGTGTTATCACTCAAGGCAATTGGTTCCAGACAACCTTTAAGGCGGATTTAAATAATAATAGTTACAATATCATAAGAAACGTTATGGTATAAAACCGCGAACCACGGCTCGCCTACCTATCACCTGTCCGTCCAGATTGCTAGGTACAACCACATCTATTGTGAAATAACATTGGTTACTGCAGCGGTCGTTTGAAAATGATGCGATTATAATACTTTGGAAATAAAGAGGTGAAGGTTCGTCGTTTATCCATTTCTTGGTAAAACACAAGAACGGGTTAAAAGTGTTGTTAGCCGATAGATTTATCTTGTATTACAATCTGACTTTTAAAGTGATTTTGGTGGAAACAAAGTGAAATTATAAAAAATTCAAAACAAAGTCAATAATTAAAGTCAAAGTATTTATTTCAATAGGTAATCCTAAACTAGGCACTTTTGAAACAACCAATTGAATTGTCCATCAGTGTGTCTGTCAGTGAAGCTAGGTAAACAAACTCTGAACGAACACTTCAGTTTACCTCGTTATTCAATTAGATTCAAATGAGACACTCTCACTTATGGAACTTAAAAATACAGATACACAGAAGATGTATTTATTTATCAGAACGTTTTAATAAAGTGTAAAAAAAATCTATGCAGAATAACAAATAAAAATCATAAAGCAATATCTATAACACTATTGCAAGCATTCAAATTCAGAACATAACACTTAGATCATAGATTCATAGACTGCATGCTTGAAATCGCCGGACTGGCATAATACGAACATCGGCCATTAAAACTATATCTGTTAGTTTAATGTCAAAGTCGTGATGTGGAGTGCTTTGATCTCACCCCTGGCATTTAGCAGTTAAGCCAAGTTACACTGTATGAGCGTGGGCAGCCGTTTTGGACTTAGGTATAGTACAGATAGTACTATTAATTTGTTATTATTGTAGGTTGTAAATGTAGTTGGTAGTCAATAAATTGTTTGTATGAATGGTTGTTTGGTTCTGTCTCATATTTTATTTTCTTTAAAGTGTATCATGGTTAATTAGAGAAATAGACAGTTCATATTTGACAAAAATGTTAAGATTTTTTTATAATAAAGGTTAGCATTTAGTCAATAATTTGTACTTTGATGGCCAGTATAAAAAAGTTGAAGAAAATACATTTGACATTTAATTTTTTTTAAAGCCTGTCATCATGACCTTTGAAATAGCAATTAATAATTATAGGCGAGTCATAATCAGCATTCCATTTTTTAAATAAATGATAATCGACTAAATGGAATAGCAACTCGACTAATTTTGGAGATGTGACATTCTTATGTTAAGCAAGGAAAATTCTTATTACAACTTTACTTATAAATATTACATTGTCGTCATGTGAAGGAAAAGCGGCCTTACGTTGTGTTTTTAAGATACAAAATTAAATGTCAAGTCGGTATGTTAAATAGGGATGTGGCCTTTAGCAAGGTCGGACCAGTATTTAAAGTGTCAACTTTGACATTATTAAACAAGTCGATGAGTTGCAAAATGAGAAGATGATCAAACAGGAATTTGGGTGGTAAAAACTAATATAATCGCTATTTTATTTTAATAACTTAGTATGCTTTATTATATCTATGTAAGTAAATATTTGCTTTTAATGTACCTAATACTTTTTATAGCTTAGACGACGACTTTTTTGATCTGTAACCTTTTACAAACCATTTTATAGTTTCTAGTTGAGTATCCCGTAGAATTCGTTTACCTGAAGAAAAAATAATTGCTGTGAACAAAACAAATACGTTACATTCCTACATATTAAAAGTTATGCAAACATGAATCGATATAGAGAAAGTCGACTATACAAAATCGATTAGAATTGAAATATCGAATCGATTCATTTCACTACATATCTATGTGTGAATTAAAAAATAGACAATAGTTCGGCTACAGTCTATCGAATTTTATACATACCTATAAATAGTTATGAATTTACAGTTATGTGTCTATAGGTATTTTATTGAATATTTACAGTTATTTTTAATTGATTTTCTTAGTTAGTTATTTAATAGTAAAATTCCGAATCATTTTCGTATTAATTCGAAATAATGCAATGAATGTAACTACGTTCCTCTTATAGATGGCAGTCGATCTGTCTCCATACTGGCATACAACCTAATCTAACTAAGACTTAATATCAGTCAACCAACTTGTGAAAGAGCGAAGAATGAATGGATATATCACCGTTTAAAATTAGCATATATATTAAACATCAGCTTTAACTATATTTACATATTATTACGTAAGGACAGTCCGCCATTTTTCTAATGCTTAGCTTTTGCAGACGCCCAAGGCCATAACTTGCATTGTTAAAAAGAAAGTGTCTAATGTAGACTACAGCTTATATAATACATACTTAGCTATGTTGTTAGATACATAGATGTGATATCTTAGGATTTTGGCATTAAAATTTCGCTTGTCATTAATTGCCGTTATGTATGAGTTTAATGTTCCATGTCATGTTACGATTGTATTAAATGAAATAAAAGTGACATGAAATAATTTTGTGGTGATGCCTATGTTTTAACTTAGTTTAATGTGGGAAGTGTTACTTAATTGTTAATAGTATCAAATCAGTAGCAACTCGACTGGCGTAGCGGAATGTTGCTCATGAATATGAGCTTCTAGCATGGCTTAAAACTAGTCGAGTTCCTCTTCAAATAGTGACGTGAGTAAGCTGAAAAACATAATAATTAATTTAGTATGTCCCACGAAAGTTATAATATAAATACAGTATCAAATCCATCCAGCGTTTAAAGTTCTTTGAATAGAATTTGCTGCATTGTATTCCACCTTAAAATTAAAATTTTACCAATAAACCACAAAATCTTATAGAAAAACATCAGCAAAAAACATAATAAACAACAACTTAATCAGACTTTAAAACAAAACAAAGAAAAGAAACATTTTATTCACCTTTGCGTAAATAACTTTAACTTTCTTTATTTCCGTTGTTTTTTCTCTTATTTCATTGATTTTATTATTAGATTTAATGACTAAAGAATGGCAGTGTAATCTGCGGTCGACTCCGCTCCAGTAAGTACATAATTAAACTTGGTGATAGGCTTCACTGGTTTCTCAATAAATATCTCGATCCATGATTCAGGCTGGACTGATTTTCAAATAGGGTTTAGCCGTGGTAAAGATTATTTAAAATGTTTGTTTAAATGTTGCGAGAATTGAGAAAACATCATCTAATTTCGAAAAAAGCTTTATAATTGTAAAGCTACTAAGTACTAGGTTCTTCTTCTAGGCTCCAATAACTTACTACAAACAGCAATTACAATAATTTACTACAATGTAAAAGTTTGTATAAGCAATGATTTAGACACCATCTTTGAAAATCTGTATATCCACAATGAATGCTTTTTGACTTGTACTCATTTTATTAAATGGTTCACTGACTTATCTATTAAGATAGGACTATCGAAATCCCATTTCTCATAAACAATGCGCAACAAAATCTTTTCCCGATCATCAATAAGTACTTAGTAATAGCATAAAAATCTCAATATCAGCAGCATCCCGCGGTTGTAGCGACGTGTGAAAGCGGTGAGCACGCGCAGCGGCCGGTGCGCGGTGATTGCGACACTCCTGCGCATACAGACACTCCGCGTTCCGAACTCACGCCTTGTGAAACACATTTAAGGAATCTGTTCAGTTAATTATGACAAGATTATTTCCATCTATCGGGTATTTAAGTGAGAGGTCTATGAAATATGATTCCTCGCAGTATAATAAGTTAAGTACATGGAATTTAATGAAAGGCACATAGATGCGGCAGGCACCATCATTATCACCACTACGAAACCAAACATGATGTAGGTATATTGTAATAATAAGACGTCATTTTAGAACAACGACATTGCCAGAGTCGAAGACTAGGGGGAGGCCATTGTCCAGTAGAGGCCGTCTTCCGACTGTGGATGATGATGATGAAGACATCATTAGTCAAGAAGTCATAAGTGAAACTACAAAGGGTCTCATTCCATACCGTTTCTTGAACATTGAACTCTATAATGAGAAAATTGTAGTGTCTACCTTGTAAACCAACATTTATGTTATTAGTCATACATACGTATGCTGAGTACATAAAGTGCAAGTTCAATGCACTTGTATATGCAAACAAACGGTTGATTTAGGATTAGGTATTGTTTGGGAATATCTGAAAGGTCCAAAAAGTGTGTGTCACTCTGTGACAGTATCACTATACTAAAACATTCTTTGTTTCTTACCTGCATACCAAATAACTTGGCTGACTGTACATCCGTTTACGACCACACCATCACATTAAACCGACCACGAGTTACAAATAGACGCGGAAGGTATGGAGCGGATGTCCACATTTCTATATAAAAATGTTACGCTGCGAGAGTGACGCCCGGACTGGTATGATAGCTGGTACTTGTCCAACTTGATTGATGTGTAATGCGATCGGATGCTGCAGCTACCTGTATTGATTGGGATCTATCGCGGAGTATTATTTATACTTATTGTTGGATTGAGTTCTCTTGATGTGCTTTTTTGTTCTCTTCTGCTAATTTCTCTATTTGTCCAGGAATTATGTTGTAGTTCTGACTTAAAATAATGAAGTACTTGCTTTTTGTTGGGTTGTTCCGATACTTTTTTGTTCTTCACTGAAAATCTTCCTCTATGCTCAGAGGCTTGGAGCTGCGGATTACCTAGTGGATTACCGGCTCCGGCTCGAAAAGCAGTAGTAGGAATAGGGTGGTTTTTAGTAAGAGTTTGACACTCTCTCTCGCTTTATTTTAGGCGGGAGAAGACATTGAATGATATTCCCCCCCCTTAAATAAAGACTTAATTTTTTTTAAGATTCAATTTAAATAACTCGTAATAGATTTTGATTTCATATTTTCTGTAAATATGACGTAAGGAATGATTAGAATAACGATAAAAGAAGATCTACTCAATTCACCTGCTACTGTAAGTTTATCTTAGATCTTGTTTAATCTTAATGTATCAGATTAACTAAGTTAATTACACCGGTTACACCGACAAACTTAATTAAACACCTTGCCTAATAAATCATAATGTTATTTAACCGAAAAAGAAAGTGAAGTCACAGAGAATCATCATAATATTATAATTACGACATCAATGGCTACCACTGACCAGTTGTCTAAGTAATTATGTAGGTTATGTTTGTAAAGAGCTAAAGATGACCTGAGGAGTGGAACAAAGGTTCGATTCATGAGGTTCGATGGCTTGTTAGCGACCACTGTCGTGGGTCAGCAGGGCTGTCAAGTAAGAGAAATTTGAAGTGATATAACAAAGACAAAAGCGCGAAGCTACTGAGTATGGTATGTAAGTGGCCTTTTTAATAAAGTCTGGATAGCATACATCCCATATAGGAGCTCGTAAATAGTGAAAAGTTGGTGTTACATTGTCTATACTCACCATTCCCTATCCCTATCGTGGATCAACAGACGTGTCAGTATGTATGTATGGTACATATTGTGTACAAATGTATGTCTTTAAAACGAAAAACTACTATTAAGTTACTATGTATTTAAGGCCAGGGAGAATTGAACTAAATCAAGTGAAAGTCATTTTGTAAAATGTCATTGAAGGCGAATTGTTCTAATAAAATTAATTGAATTTAATAAAAATACATTCCGTTCAAATGTCAATAACTTTTGTTGAACTAAATTTAAACAATTTTAAAGTGCACGGCACTATCTATTAAACTATTATTTCTTTATTGTAAACAGTAAATTTTAATGGATGAAATAAAAACTCTAAGAGCTTGTTACAAAATTGATAGCCCTACATCTTGAATTTCATCAAAAACATTTCAAATAACGAAGCCCCATTGATGGGTTTCGCAGCCAATGGTCTGTGAAGTGGTTGCGCATGCGCACAAAGAAAGAGATTCATTAAAACTTTGTTCTAAACAAATTGTTTTACTCAATGCCTCTTTATTATAAAGTTTTTCTGTTCAGGAATACAATAGACTAAGTTTTGAAACATTATCTTGTCATCTTACGACTTTTATTGATTGACTAACTGTTGATTTATGTAGTCTGTGGCTTTTTGAGTCGATGGTGTAACTGTTAGTTTTGTAGGCTGTGGTCAGTTATGTCAATTGAATGAATTATAAAATTGATGCCGTATTTTAGATGCAGTTAAATAATAATCAGAAATGGGTCATCTCTTGTGATTACGGGAGGTTCGCAAATTAGTGGTTTAAATGTAATGCAATTTATATTATGTTATTATGGTTGATATTTAAGTTAAAAGGCTCTTCCCTTTAACTTACTTAATAATAACTTCGATTTACGCTTCAAGATTTCAGCATTCTACTCCTATTTACTTAAATTCATTACGATTTTGCAATGTCCAGTTGGCAATTTCGCAAAACCAAGCCTTTTACCTGGCACCTAGTACTTAAGTATTACCTAACACAACGTCTAATTGTTAACCTGTGTTCAAAAATGAAGCAACATATGACCTAAGGGCTTGCGCGAACAATTACCACAGCTATGCTAAAATGAGTGAAATCTACCGTTAAACTGATTGACACGAACTTGCGCCTGCGCCGGTAGACGTTACGCGTTACTAGTGATGCGGATAGTATGGGAAATTGATTTGTTTTACTTACTGTTTGGGCTTTGATTTAAATAGGGCGATTTAAATAGGTTTTTGACCGCTTGATGATCTTGATAGTAATTTGGTATTTACTAGATATACCTATATATTGGACTCATGGCGAAAAGTGGTGGGTTTTACTTGATATATGTATCATTGCCTATTATTATGAAGAATAAAAGGATTGAGTGTTAATTAATAGTTAAACTACATAAAAACTTACTGGAGTACTTAAACAATTCCTTAGTAACGATTTTGTTCTGAAAACAATTTTCAAGAACTAGGTTAAGTAATCATTAAATGACTCTGCATACGGCGGTTAGTTAAGTAAAAATATATGTTATAAGAGCTTAATATTGCGGTGTGGAGCCCATTGTCTTACGTTGAATGCGTAGGTATAATTTCAGACTTTGTCTACTGACTAAAACAAAACACTCAATAGGCATTAAAGATTATACTTTCACTCTCTAATGAAGTAAGATAATAATGAGATAATAAGTTTATCAATTATTTCAGCTTTCACTAACTATTAAGCATTAAGTTACAGAGTCTGAAAGAAACATAGACAACCATTAAAAATTTCACGACAAAAATTTGAGGTATTTTTTGATAAAAATTTAAACGCAAAAGATATCTAATGGATTTATAATTTATTTATGAAATCTATTTAAATGAAATTTATACTGTATGGAGATCACTCATTTGATTTAAATGTAACTACAAGTAGTAATCGTCCACAGAAGCATAATACAACTAAATATTTCAACGAAAACAGAAAAATCAAAGATTAAAAAAGTATAAACAAAAGAGGGAATATCATTACACCTAATGATGAACTATCATATTAAGTAGGTAGGTACTTATATAGTTCATCTTCTAGATTAAATAATCGTTGTCAAAGGGCATTGTTTTTGCGTCCAAAACACTATGATTGCTTTTTTACAATTAGAACTAGTTTTCGGGAAACAAGTGTACATCCTACTACTTATAAATCGAGGTCGTCATTGACTGAATGAGATATTATATCACTTGATTTTGTAAGCGATCATCGTTTTTATAGCATTCTTATTAAATGTCATAATTGCGTGAAATTATGATTTAATGTTATGTTGCGTTAGATCTGCCCTGTGTTTTTTCAACATTTTTGATAATTTCCAAAGAAAATGTTGTGAAAATATAGACGATAACTTAATATGAAAATTATAATTTTTATTGATATTACGAAAGAATAAAATTTGATTTTAGTGACTTAAAATTCTCACCATTTTGATAGTATCCAGTATTTTTATTAAACGATTTGTATACTAGTCAACTATTATACTTAATATATGCAAACTAAAAAGGTTTTATGCAAAGAAAACTTTCGATATTTCCTTGGCACCGGACATATAATTACGAAACCTAGGTATTCCCACCATACTAATTAGACATTAGTATCGAAGTATCGAGGTAACCCTGCAGACAGATGCACTAGGAATGCTAATCATTAATTTCTTTGAAACTCGATAGTAAACACTTCGTGGGACAATTTATGAGAGGTAGCGGAGTCTTTTCTTACACATTGACAATGACAGAACTCAGAAAATCTTACATAGTCTGTGGTATTGAGTTTGAAATTGGAAAATGCAGGAAAAGTCTTTGACTATTAGCAGAATATCGTTGAAGGCAAATCTTTTGCTAATCGTCTATCACTCGGTCACCGAACGAAGAAGCTTTGGATATTATTTAATACACTTTTGCCCATTTTGGTTTGTAAAAAGTCAAATGTAATAAGGCATGTATTTGTTCGTCTCACGAATATAATAATATTTAATCACAGAAAGTAATAAATTATTGACAACGTTAAATAACTTCAATTAGTATTTAGGGCAATAAGATTAAAGAATGGATATCAGGAATTCCTTAAATAGATATCGAATCCTTTAAAGGACAGCATTCAACATTTCCGTGAAAGTGTGTTTACAAGTAGTAGGTACCTAATCTCTATTTTTCTCATTTGCGTAAACATTTAGCACACTAGTGTATTCAAGTTTTATTAAGTCATTTGAGCAAATTTTTACACAATCTCGTAATTATCATATTGATTGCAATAAAAGCTTTTGTCTTCCAACACTTGCACCACACGTTTTGCAATCCAACTCGCATAGTGATGTCCCTAAACACGAAGACAGCATTGCACACAAAGCATTATCTATGTGTAAGTCGCATCACTATTCAAAGGTAGCACTCTTATTATCTTCTTTTTAAGGGCCACATTAGCACCATTCGGAATATAAGAAAAGCTGTTGCAATAGATCGCTACTAATCCTTATTTAGTTCGTCAGTTGACTAATTACTCTGTGCCTCTCTATGGCTTACTATGTTTGAAATTAGAATGTGGAAGCAGCAAAAAGGTTCGCGTGTCTAAGTTCCGTATCTATGGTATTTGCTTTTTTAGGGCTGAATGTGGAGATATGTTGCTTATGCGCTGCTTATTCTCGTTTACCTTTATTGCTTTGGCTTGAGATTTTAAAGCATTTCTTACTATTTTAGGAGTAAAATGAGTGACTTTGGCTAAAGTATTTAGGTCGTAAGATTCATGTTTGGCACTATTCACTCATAAGTTTATCTTATGAGCCATATTTGTAAATGAAAAATATGAAAAGTAAAATTAGTCGATTTGAAACTCGTTCAACGATCAATCGACTAATCCATGGTTATTTTAAGAAAATAAATCTCTGGTGTGACACGAAACGAGTTATCATTTTGTAAACAGGGTCATTACGTAATTCTCATATTTGCCTTGACAAAATCAAGTTTTTTTATGAGCAACACTGGCAACACCTGTATTGGGCTATGCTTGCCATGTTAACGAAATTACGTATGATAGAAAGCGATATACGGGGTGATGTAATGAGGCGCGGCCGAGATGAGCCGACCGCGCCCGAATGGGCTTTCCATTTTCAAAATCGAAGGACTTGATTGGCGGTTACACGTGTATAATTCTGTTTACTATTGTTTCGTTCGATGTATTGATATGCAAATTGATAACAGTTTTGTTTTCCTTGTAGTAAAACAGAAAGTGTTGTGACGTAAAATGTTTGATGGAAAGCTCATTCTTGTGTGAAGGCTGCATGATTGGTGCGGTGGCTGGGGAACTGACTGTCGCGCAATGGGTAGTGGGTTCGATTCCCGCATGGAGCAACTCTTTGTTTGATCCACAAAATGTTGTTTCAGGTCTGGGTGCCATGTGCATGTGAAATTGTAGGTGCAGAAAATTTTTTTAATAAAAGACTGCTGTAACCATTTTCTTCTTGGGCTCACTTATTTAAAGTTTACTTTTAGGCTTAAAATCACTAATAGGCTTATAGTTTTACAATGTTTTATATTTGTAACCCACATTCCATTTTGTTATTTAATTACTCCAAGACTAATGTGATGTTTCTTTTATTTTCAGGTATGTGCCACATTCAATTCAACGGAATGCGGTTTGTTGCATAATTCAAAGATCCTGAAGTTTATACAGATTAATAATTAATCATTAAATAACTTTCTACCTTCAACAAATAGTAATAAGAGTGATAATTGACAAGCAATAGATTGGAATGCCTATGCTATGCTATTTCCTACTGTCTGTTTTAAGAAATAGGTGTCTAATTCGAATGATAACCGAGGTCTAGATTATTTTGATTGACTATCGCATTTGTAAATTTTAATTTAAATATTGCGTGGCCTGAATAGTTTTTTGTCAATGACACTTAGTAAGTATACTTATTAAGTATTACACTCAGTAATTTTTTATGTAACTTATTTTTTTGAGTAGGTATTTTAGCTCGTTAAAGTATGTATTTTAGCGCCTCACTATTTAAATTTTGTGTTACAATAGGTAGGTGTTACCAGAATATTTAATGTTGCTTTTTATATATCATTTATTATATTTTTTCAATTAATAACAATGATTAAAAAAGGCATTATACAACGATGTAAAAAATAAACCTCTGAACTCATTTAGTTAAACATATTATCTGAACTCAAGTTCTTGCAAAGCATACATGCAAGAATAATTACTCATAATTATCTTATAATTGAGTCTATTAAGTATTACATCAACATAAGTACATAATTACGAGCATAAACGGTCAATAAACCATTGTCCGATAACAGTTACATCATTAAACGCATTTAAAAATGTCAGATTTAAAATCATTAATTGCAAATAAATCGATTACATTTGGTATCGATTCTAATTACGAATTTAGTCGATTTGTTTTTTTTTCAAAGCTGTAGGAATTTAGGCTCTATTTTTTAGCTTATACTTTCTTATTATTGCCGTTACAGTTATCAATGGTACTAATTATTAAGAACGACTACTCTGCGTGCGAAAAACTCATTGTGCAATGGCAATTTTGTAACTGGCTGTTTGTATTGTATTGTCTGTGGCGTGTCGACGCTGTTCTAATTTTGAAATGATAACAATAATTGTTCGAATTTTAAACTTTAATTTTCAAGCGACAAGATGGCGGGTAATGTTTGAAATGATAGCTTCTTTTGAAATGTTATTAAGAATATTACAATTTTATTCAAGAACGTATATTACAAAATAATTTTATGGCTATTGCATATCATGTTAATTTATGTGATGCTGATGACACATACATTGATTAATCTGTCCTCAAAATAATTAATATTTATTGTCAATAAGTAAGTCATTGCTTACCTATTACATATTGTAAAGATGTAATCAAAGCATTCATTTATTTTTCATTTATCTTCGGCTTTCCTCTGTCATAAATATCGGTTAATCTTGACACCTACCTTGTGTACGACAGTGGAGCTCATTTGTCAATGTTCAGCCATATTTGTTATAGTCTATGCTTAAATCGAGAAAGCCATGGCGATGATTTATAGGCTCACTGATTACAAAATTTCACTGCGAGCATTGAGTTGTAATTCGAAATGATAATTGTTTTAAACGAATTACTTACTCTTGTTTGTTTGGTCATTTAGAAACTGAGTCGTTATTAAAAAACGTATTCTTATGGGTCATGAACAAATTGATGCATTTGATACTAAATATTTTTATTTTATTTCCAAATAACCGTTAAGTCGTAAAAAATGGCTAAAGCACTAATGAAATCTAAATTTAAATGTCATTGATCTATCACAACTATGTCCATTCGCTTTTTTTTCGTGCTAGCAAGGACAAAATTGTTATGCAGCCTTTATTTCGGAAACTAGTATTCGAGACGATTTATAAATCGACTAAGTACGTGTTTAGTTTACTAAATGTATTTAGTATTTATTTAATATGCAGCTATGACCCTGATCTATTCGTGGACTGTTGTAATTGACCTTGATAACTTCGTGAATTGACCGTTGACGGATTGAGGCTTCTCCGTGTTGCATTATCTGTTTTAGTCGATTTGTTATGGCATCGATGTTTAAGTAATCGATTTCATAATAGGCAGAATTGATGTTGTTTTTTTTTGTCACGCGGAACAGCCTACCGCCTATTATTCTAATTGTAGGCTTAGTAGATGACTAAAGTTATGCTTTAAAGTACTATTTCACAAAACAATTAATCAATAACTTACAATAAAGTCCTGGAGCTCAATGTTGCGTTCATTGAAATTGAGGTGATGCTTTTAGATAATATGCTCTATACTAAACAGTTACACAGTACACGCGACCGACATCACTTAAGACCTCATTTCAAACACTGACACTTACCACCACTAGGCCAACGAGGCTAATTATAAGGTCCAATATAATATTACCGGTTGACCTGGCCATAGTGGGCATTCTATGCAAGTGTTTGGGTCACGCGTGGACTCAATGTCCTAATACATAAGGTGACTGTTCATTCAGGAAGTCTCAATGGAGGCAGAATGAATGTGATCGATGGTTATTTATAGATAGGTATGCTAATAGACTTGCCTTGGGAGTTGGATGATGGAGTTGGACTTTAAAATCGGTTTTCTTATTAACTTTCACGTTGCAATTCGTTGTACAGTTTTAAGTATGGGAGAGTAATGCTTAGGCACGAATGGGCCGGCTCGACCGGAGTGATAAAACGGCCTTACAGAAAACGTATGTGTTGTGTTTCATTGTGTGAGTGAGGTTACCGAAGGCCCAATTACCCCTTCCCATTGTACCCAGCCCTGGTTCTCCGACAACCCTTAAATTCCTAACTCCTAAAAGACCGTCAACGCAATTGTAACACCTCTGGTATTTCGGGTGATCATGGGCGACAATTGCTTACTATCAGGTGATGCGTCTGGTTGTTTACCGGCTTATACCATAAAAAGTTCTATGACCTGTCTCAATAACGTCTATACGTATATTCGCTCACTGGATTTTGTGAATGACTGTAAGCTTCAAAATTCTATATTCAGTAAGGAAATCTGCTGATTGATCGGTTATTGAAACTGGCTACCGTACGACTAGTCCCAGACTCCTACTTTTACCGGTTCTGCATAATCATTCAAGATTATGGTTATAGAGTAGGATGCAAGTTAGGCATGGACTTACAAATTGATTCCTTCCTTCCTTTATTTTCCTGGTTTTGGTAGTTGCAGTATCAACGACACTGATAGAATATCTACAAGTTCGTAATCAGTATAAATAATAATAATAGTCCTTCCATTTCGGCCTTGGTTAGCCTACTGGCGTCTATCATGGGGTGGAATAGCCATCAGTAGATCCCATCCAATTATAACACAAAGAAATATTTATCGAAATATTGCCCAGGATCATCGTTACTCGCTTTTGAATCCCCAAAGGAGAAACTCAACTAGTCCTATACTAAAAGGGGCCATTAAATAACAGAATATACATAATATACCTTCCCGTCATAACAAACAGTACAGACTGGCCACAAGCGAACAGTTTGCCTCCAAGAGTCAATAACACAGAGCGACTATGTAATGAAAGTGAGAGTGAACCGGAACCTGCTCGCCATCCACCTGTGAGTTGCGCCTGCGCACTGACGTCACAACTATTACTACTTGTACTATCCGCAAACTAGTTTGTGATAGATAAAATAAGGGTTTGAATATTTCAGGAGGTTTTTCACGAGAGTATTCTTCCGTGAATAAATATGTGATGAGAGGATTGTATGATTTGGTGATGTGACGCCATGTATAGTTTTTATCGACCTTACATTTTGGGACAAAGGTGTAAGTTTAAATGTTTACGTATTCTTTATTTTTTCTATTTTAAGATCTACTAATCTTGTTATTTAGTCTGGGTAGTGAACAATTTTTTTTTTAATTGAAAATAGCTCACCAGATAATTTTTAATTTTTTTTTCTTTAAATTCCATTTCTACATGGACTTGTTGTTACTGTCTCACCAAACTCTTTGCTGACTGTACTCTTAGTCATCTTGTCTTTCTAAACTATTTTTAGAAGATAGCTAGATAATTATTGTGTACAATTCAATTTGCGCGGTCTAATGTTCCTTTTCTGATCTAGATAGGAAGTTTAGCGTAAATGATGACTGTATAAAGTTAAGCTATAATACTGTATTTCAGAATACAGGAAACTAATTGTATTTGTTTTTTTTTTCATTTTATTTTAGTTTTGCCTTGTTTGTCAATTGCGATTGCCGGAGAAGGGGTCTCGAGTTCGATTCCCAGGCCGGCCAAAATATTGCTGGACTTTTTTCGGTTTTTCGTGTGATACCAAGGTGATGCTACGGCCTCACGGAAAACAGACTAGAAACAACGCTTGCATTATATTTCGTTGTGTGAGTGAGGTACCGGAGGCCCAATTCCTCCCTTCCTAATCCCCGATTTCCCAACCCTTAAATTCCTAACCTCTAAAAGGCCGGCGACGCAATTTATACCGTAAAAACACATCCACTTTCAATCTAACCGAACCTTGTCTCAATACATTTATTTTCTCCATTCTCCTCTTGAAAATTCCCCTGCACTCATTACAAACGTCATTAATAAAACCACAGATTATAAATAAAAGCGTGACAGTATAGGAATGACATAATGGTATAAAAATGTAACAGGAGCCACGGCCCAAGGCTAGTGGACGCACGTATTGCTAGTACATAATGTGTAATGTATATGTATTGCTAGTACATAATGTGTAATGTATATGTATTGCTAGTACATAATGTGTAATGTATATGTATTGACCTACGTCGTCGTAACCTAATTAATTTGTTTCTATATTATTAGATTGACTGCCTTCTTGGTAATGTGACCGGTAGTAGATATAATTGCTACGGAGGTATTTGTTCTGGGAAAATCTTGGGAAAACTTTATAACTATGTATGATTCCCACATGGAACAACTCTTTGTGTGATCCACAAATTGTTGTTGCGGGTCTGGGTGTCATGTGTATGTGAACTTGTATGTTTCGAACTCACGATACAAAAGAAAATCCTAGTGTAGGGCATGTTTTTTAAGATTTGTGATTTTTGGAAATGTTGTTATAAAAATTTGAATTGGACCTTTTGTGACCATAAAGGACTTCAAAGGAACTTGAACACGCGACACGTTAACTCATAATATTATAATCATTTGTAAAAACCCCGAAACAAAACTAAAGGTCAATCCTCGAACAGAATCATCCTCAAATCTTTTTTTTAGTTGCTTCTAAATAACACGACAGTAACAACCATAATGAGTTGCCCAACCTTAAATAAATAGATTTCAATCACCACTTACATTAGTCAAAACTTCCGCGATGTCAGTCACCAGAATCATTATATCATAGACCACAAAAGTCACTGACAAAAAATGCACAAGACGTACAGACAAAAGCACATCAACGTACACTAATCTATCAATTCTACTCATTCAATATTCAACTCTATTACAATAACGTTAAAGTAAAAAAATCGATTAAAGAAATGTGTCAGTTGACCTGCGCACGGTACCATGATCACGTTTCTCGATCAAAGGTCATGAATATTTCGCAAAAGCGAGTTAGCATCGAGTTGCTCGACACGTTATGGTGTCAAGTGTATGTTGCAAGGGATGACTTGCCTTCGGATTTGAATTTTAATTGTTTTATGGTGAAAGAAATTGGTGACGATGGTGTAACAATGGTAGGTTACATGACAAAGTTTCGAGGATTTATTTTAATGTTATTGTAGTTGCATGTTGGAATTTGAATTTAAGCTCTATTGCTTAGGATGAGGGCTCAAATTCAATATGTATTTAAATGTTATTAGTGAGTGTGTATACATATTTAATCACCAATCCTTGTAACATGTGACGTACTTAATTTAACTTACCTTTAACTTTTGATTATCCCAAAGGGTGACAATAACGGCCAGTCTTGTTCCATGTAATATCTTCGAACTGATTAAGGCACAGTACTAAAAAAATAATACAGAGAAATATCTAATCTTTCGGAAAAAAAACGCATGAAGTCATGAAATTAACTCCGGCTCCGGCTCAAAGATAAGGAACGGGGTGGTTTTTAGTCAGTAAGAGTCTGACTGTCCCTCCTGTCTCACCCAAGGCGGGAGAAGCCAATGGATGACTTTCCCACATAAAAAAAAATATGTCACGAAATATATGTTATTATTGTTTAGTTAAAAGGCCCAATCACCTGACATTTAGTCACATTTAACTCGACTAACAGATCTGCGGAATTCTCAGTGTCGCGTGACGCGCGCGGTAACTGGAGCGGCGCTGCGCAACGCCTCACTTGCGGCTGCGCATATCACAGTGTACGCTGTAAAGTTGTTGAGATTTTAGCCATTACTGTAGAGTATTGGAGCTTATGACATCAATGAGGGTATCATTAGTGCTGAAATAAATATTTTTCCATTTGATTGGTAATGTCAAATTACCTATTTGTGTATAAAATTTCGAAGAAAACTTAATTATTTACAACAGTTACTGGTGAATATGTTATTAATTATAAATCCTTATTAAACTAAGTATTTATATTAAAATTAATATGAATATGAATTGCTATTAATAAACGTATCGATGTTTACGAAACTTATGGATCTAAATATTTTAGGTCAGAAAAGGCTTTTCTATATATTAAAAGCCTGCTTTATATGTGTGTGTGTGTGTTTAAGGCTCGATCGACCGGTCAGTGAATGGTGCTATAAATTAGAACGTTGTCCAAATTAATGTTGACTACCTTCTAGAAAATATGTCGTATAAATAAAATAAAGCAATAATTTTTTGAAGAAATTGTATAAGATGCAGATAAATGGTTAGATCATATTACTCTTATCTTTACTTTAGGGCAAATACTAAACACAATTTCAAACAGAATTGTGTTAATATTAAATCTTGAAATTGATAAATAGTGTAACCCCTATGGTAGACAGACAAGGAAGTATGTATATGCTTTGTCCAAGCGTTGAACGCCAGAGAAAAATAATGACAACCTGTGGTTATTCGGAATCCCACTACTTATTTTTTTAGCCAGTGCGTTCTCAGTATTCGAGCTGTGAAATATTAGGGTTGGGCATAACATAGGTAATACCTACTGAGTCATCTCCATTAAAATCTACTAACATTAATGCAACTTTAATGTTTATATATTTCAATAATGGGAATAGGAAACGAGACTTTCAATATTTTATGGATATTCTTGAATATCATTGAACAGGATGTTTTTATTAATTTACGTCGTAATCTAGCTATTTATGGATCACTAAATTATCTAATAGCTAGGATATTTTTAGGTGTTGTTTATAAAAACTAAAACTGGTATTCTTTCTTCTTTGTACATACACCGCACACGTGTAAATTAGTTACATAATATATCTTTTAATTCCCTCAAGTGGCAAATGTATAGATAAATATCCACATTATTAATTTAGCACCCATATTTTGTCAGCGTGGCAACATTCCCATCCCATATAATACAGTGCGAATCGATAGCCATAAACGACATTTTCCAGACATCTCATTCTTAAACGAAAGACCTTAAGATTTTACCTGACTCAGGTGTCAAATCTCCTTTATCAACCCCATTGGCTGTTAACAAAACAACTTATTCATTGAGTTCTAAACTAGCTAATACCCAGAACACGTAGTTAGAGGCAGGACATTATGTTTAGCGGAGTACCTTCCGTGGCTAATGGCAGTTTCTCCACATTTCACCACGCCTGCTTCCTCGTGCAGGGAAAGTAGATGCCTCGTTACAGATCATATTTACCTCCTCTTGACATACGTGTGAATGGCCCGTGTATGTTATAGTTTAGTTTTTAATGAGTTACGAAGGTAAAGATGTCGTGTGATAAGGTGTGATGGATTGGACAAGATAAGAATCTAATTTTGAAAGTCTTTTCTACGAAATTTTATTAATATTTATCATCATTAAACCTTAAAAATACGGATACAGCTATACTTAGATAGTTCCGGACCCGGACCTACACTACCTAGGAGGCTACTTGGGTTCCAGCTTAAAGAGCAAGGAGTAGGAAAAGAGTGGTTTTTAGTCTGTAAGAGTCTAACATTCTCTGTCTGTTTCTTTACCGGAGAAGTCATTGGACGATTTCCCCACCCAAAATAAAAATAAACAAAGAAACAGCTGTAGATCATTCCTGTAATTCAGATTTGCTCAACGTAAATGTCACATTTCAAAATTGCTTAATATTTATGTCTTTTACCTTATAATAACAATACGCACATATGTGTATGACATCATAGGTACCCACCATAAAGCCAACATACGTGTCATCGCCCTTTAACATCCGTTCCCGTTGTTCATCCAGTAGATAGTTGGCGATGACGTAATTAAACGTCTTCTCCTGCAGTAATAAGAGCGTGAAGATATGTATCTTTAGCACGCAACTGACTCTTTAGATATAACACGGATATACTGTAGTACTATGTGTAATGTAGTGCTACAAGCTGTATGTTATGATATGATGTGAACAATATGTACAAGAAACTGACGAAGACACTACACTTTATATTACACTAAAGAGACGCTTTTTTGATTAGGAATTATCATCCACCAACTTCTGCCGCCCCGGGCGAAGTGAGAGGTAGTGTCAGACTCTTACTGACTAAAAATCACCTCGCAAAGTATAAGTAAACAAATACCTGGAAAATATAGACTAGGTCTCCTCCAACATTTGTTTGTGACGCTATCGAAGTCAATATATATAAAACTATTTTTTTAAAACTCTATAATAATACAAGTTAATAACAATTGATTCCCACTGCTACGTGCAGAACAATGACCGTGACATATAAAGAGGCAGGAATCCTGCCGCCTGCAAAGCAAGCCGCTCTCCTACTGAATTATTTACATTCTTCGTCAAAATACCACTGCATCTTGAAAGTCTCTCTATGCACGACACGAAAATAAACCTAGGAAACAACAGTTTAAGAAATTAGTTTGGAACTGGAAAGACCATTTATGCAACACTAATATTCAGCCCTTTGTATTACATTAAACGACTGGTATAGTTCTCCAAAACCAAAACTAATTTGAATTTTATGGCATGCTATAGAAATTAAACCCCCGTGGGAAATAAATGAATTATTGGCCTCATACATACATATATGTAAATTGAATCCAGGATACGTTATTCATAACAGCCACTAAGACAGTCATGCAGTTGTGCATCTATCGTGTGTTAGACAAATAAATAGCACAATATGTTTAAACCTCACAAAAAGCAGTCAATATATCACATCTTAAATAGATTCCGTGCAGGAATTCCACTCGCGAGTCGCGACACACAGCGCCAGTCAACCGCTCAGGCACCGTGTTAATGTATAAATATGTAACATGTTTGGATTTTTTAGTTCTAATGAACGCTAGAAGCGAGGATCTAAGAACAATTCTCATTATTTGCTGTTCTAGACAATCAATATTCGATCCATGCAAAAATTCATGCATTAATTGTGCTGTAAATGTTCTTAAATCTCGTAAAAAGTAATGATTGCTGTACGTTCCAACCTAAGCCCTTCCATCCTAAACCCTAAATCCTAAACCCTATATTTAATGTGGCACGATTAATAATTATTTCACAATTAAATTCACCACAAACTGCTTTCAAACTAGGAAACTATGAAACGAGTGAAACTTCCATTAATAAGGAAAGCATGGCGACAACTGGACACGTTTGGAATAGAACCGGACACAGAAAGTAGATTTACAATGGACACAACTTACTGGGGACAAAATAAATGTTATTGTTGACAGTTAACTACTGTTGGTACCTAGAGTTTTAACCTCTTGTATGCCGGTATATATAATAGAAAATACATTGTGTCTTGCGTGCATACTACGGGTTAAGTTTTTTAGTACCAAGAATAAAGTTTTCTTTTTCGAAATATGTTAAACACAATCAATGCCTACAGGACAGTCCTGGACACAAATCTATTCGATCCACCCAAAAAAATTAAAAAAACCTAGTAGATATTTAGTGTTAAGAGAAACAAACATATAACGTAAATGTAATATTAGGATTTCCAATAGCAACACGAAATCTAAAATGAGACTTATACAATAGGCCGTGCCTCTCATTACATAAAGGTAATAACATAATCAGTGAAAAGTGGCTGTATTGTATAGTATGTCACTGATTGCTTCCCTCAGGGAATAACCTAAATGGGGGGCGATATTATGGAAATACAAAGAGCATAATAACTTTTTGACTGGTCATAGAAAACTGTGAAGGAAATCCCTTCGCTAACTCTGGTCACCGGTGATCCCCATGGTGTTTATATTGTTCCATACATACTTAATGAGTTAAGGATCGACAAAGCGCATGTAATGCCCCAAGTGTTGCAAGCGTTCACCATCTTATCATCTTTACTTACCATCAGGTGGGTCGGGTACCTTCTTGCCACCGTTGTGGTATAAAAAAAGACCGTAGTGCCATGGAGTTTCTACTGAATTGAACTAAAGATTTTGGATTGCGAATGAATATGAATTTTAGTCATTACTTTGTTATTTTAAAATCTGAAAGCATTATCAGATGTTATCATGTGATCAAGATCAGTAAGTTAAATGCTAAAAACTCATCTCTTCATACGAAAGTGCAAGTAAAACAAAAAATATTAAGTGCAGATAAATAAAGTGAGATAAATACATTAAAATAAGAGCGTGCGAATATTAAAACAAAAGAATATAAAGTTGCTATCGATATGCGAATCTGTTACGCTTTTAACTTTAAGAGAGATAAATAACATTTTAATGATAGCTCATAGTTATGCCTTTACAATATTGTTGTAAATGGGGGAAGCATGTTAACCTGCTGAGTTTTGTAACCTACTTTTTGTTAAAAGGTGTGAGTTATGTAACTATTTAAAAGTAAGTAAATACAGAGCTATTGATATAGGGCTTACTTTCATAGTAAATTAGAAAAAAATATAATCTACACTGATCTACAATTAATAAATAAATTTGAATTTGAATTAGTATGGTTATTGAACATTGTTTATATATTTGTCATGTATATGCATATGCAATGAATAACTATTCAATTTGAAGACTTCTCAATGAAGATACTTCATTAGCAGGTATGACATCATTCAATAGGAATATTGCAAGTAAAATAGTTGTAAATAGTTGTATTGACAACAAAAAGTAGTACCAACCAGTCGTGCGTACGTTGAAAGTGAAATGCCGGCTTTCGTCCGAGGAATGTTGCCTCGCACAGGAATCGATCCCGCGGCTATTGCGTAACTAATGTGTGTGGAATCTTACGTTAGGTTAGTAGATGAAACTATTTTGATTTGAATTTGCAGAATCTTAATAATATTATACATGCTATGTTTGTTACTCAATCACATTAAAACGGGTGAAGCGATCGGGATTAAATTTGGAATAGGGGTAAATTGTCGTCTGGAAAAATAGAAAATTCTTTTTATACCTCAGGAACGCGGACGAAGCCGCTGGCAGAAACTATTGGTTTATTTGGTTTAATTTAATGTTGGTAGTCGTTAGTGAACCACATAATTATTTGTTTAAATATTTGGCGAACTTGTGTATATTTTTAGTGAATAGAATAATAAGAAAATCGGTTGCTCACACACACTACACCTGCTACACCTCCTGTAGTTGGAAAAATGCTAGGATGGTAGTTTTTATAATGATGAAGATTTTTTTTACTTAAACCAGTCGACTCACTTTTTCCGACCCAGTTTTTTGCTTACTAATCAATAAATATTCTTTTAAAGTTGATTCCTAACTTATTTAAATAGGATTTTGTCCACTAGTAATGTGACAGCAGTTTACATAACACTTTGTATATGTACTGAAATGGTCAATACATTTACATAATAGTCTGCGCAAGAGTTGAAAAAGGGCATAGAATGCATTCTTCATTTTCCTTGAATTACACAACTGCGTTAGCCTGAGGAGAGTCTAAGAATAAAATATATTACTGCCTTGGTCTAAGTGCCAAGAACGAGGTCTCAAATCTTATCTTCAAGTTGAACAAAGTATTATTGGATTTTAGAAAACCATTTTAATATAGAAGTCAACTTTCTTCAAACTTAGTTATCAATTTCATTTTCCATGTATGGGCTCAAGCTCGCCACAATTTCCCCAAACTACTGCAACTCCTGTAAATTAGGGTCAACAGTAGATACAACCATGAACACACTGGAACACTGAAGTCCGGCGCGTCTCAAGGACACGAATAACTGTCATGGATCCCGAAACGAAATAATTAATAAAAATGAATAAATAGAAGATAGTTTCCACTTTCCTCGGTAAATTTAATGCAGGAGACAGAACGACTTGACTTAAAAACTAAAAGCGTTCACAAGTTTCATATCATTACTGTTTTTATGTACCCTACCGAAACTACAAACAATAAGATATATTTTCATTTTCTGAATACCAGGTTTGAAGTTCAAAATATTACTGGCCACCCACTAAACTAAAATTTCGAATATTTGTGCCATCGTGCGGTGTTGCCAATGACAAAAAAAATATAATGCGGGCAACATTCTCACGGAACAATAGTTTGTGGTAACAATATGATATAATTTTACTTTCACATGTAAATAAATCATGGGAATTCTGGTTTGACAGTAGAATAGCATGAATTCTTTATTTTTAGCCTGCATCAGTAGTATTAGGTAGTAGTTTTTCAAGTTCTCAATTTTCTTTTGTTCGGTGTCATAATAATTTTCTTTGTATTTTTTGTGTATTATCTATAATTTTGTAGGTGTTATACAATAATAATGTCAAATTCGTTATACAACTTACGTAAAAACGTATTCATCTCGTGGTCAAGTTGCAAAGCATAGGTCAATATGGTCTCCTGCTTACACGCATTTCTGTCATCATTGCTTTTTATTGTAATAGCCTCCTCCCATACTACGTTCTACGTAGTTGTTAGTAGGCACTCCACAAGGCACCAATGTTATCCCACCTAACTTACGGAAACTAGACACAGCTTTCTTATAATACAGTCAAAAATAAACTTTATCATCTCACCTACAGTTCTCAAAATGCAATAAAGAGCCTACGAGTTCATTGCATCATTCAGGTCATAAAGATTACAAGAGCCCATCCTAAGAGGCTCCTGTCACTTTGCAATGAATATGACCTTTGATAAAAAAATACTTGCGGAAAAAAATTGCGAAGATGCAAATGGAATGTAACCTATCACGAAGAACTGACTGGCAGCAGATCAACCTGCACCAATCTCTCAATTTTTTTCATTGCATTTTCGACTTTATGTCAAAACGATATAATTGAAAATCCAATGAAGAAAGGTATAGGTTAACCTGCTGGTGTCTGTACATGGATGTCAAATGACAAGATGTACCATGGTTTTGTATGGGTTGGTGGTAAGCCATTTCTAGATAATCTATGGCCTTGTACTTTGTAGAATTCGGTCAAATGTGATGTTTATTAATTCGTGCAATAAGGTCTTGTTTTTATTGTTATCTCTCACGAAATAGGTTAGTTAGTAGTAGTTACGTTTTAACGTACATAGATTTAAAACTAGCTACAATGTTTAGTTTTGGTGATAGTATTTATTAAAAAACTCATCAAACGAACACTGGATTTAACTTAACTATAGTAGTTACAATAACAATTTTACCCACCTATTAATTGAGAGCACAAAAGACGTGATAGAGGAGGAGAAATCTACACACATGTAGCATTATAACAAGAAAACTCTTGTCGTAAACATAAAGGTTATACAGAAAACGAAGAGATATCGAACTCTTAACTTACAACGCACAGTTCTCACGGAAAACTCCTCCCATCCAATCTCAATAAAACATTACTTAAAGCTGGTCCTGCATCCCAGCTTGCATCAGAGGAAGTGGACAGCCAATGGCCACAATATGCCTCTAATCATTGAGAAGTAGCCGCTGCATTATGGAGCAACTTCCCATGCAACGCAACTGATGTAGCAACCAAATGCAACAGCAAAAGTAATGGACTGGCTCTGGGATAGTTGTACTGGGTACAACAGCAGGTCAACCTACTCTAATCTGTCAATTTATCCTCATTTAATTTTCGACTTTATATCAAAACATTAAAGTTGAAAATCCAATGAATAATTTTGACATAAGGAGTAGCTTGACTTGCTTGTGTTTATACTTAGTGTTTAATTGAGACTTGGAATAGTAATAATGAATGTTGTTTAGAAGATCTGCAGTCGTAAACTAAAGGAAACTGTCTGGTTGATGGTGATTGGGTTCGGCCTAAATTGAGTAGAACATGTGAAAACTCAGTAGTCATCTTACTGCTACTACTACTACGTTTTGGTATCAACCTCTATTCATATACTTTCATTAAAAAATTTTTTCTCGCCTTAGGAGGGAAAATCTACTTCTTTCTTTCTTTAATTAAACAATAATTAACAATTATTTTTTTGTGGCGCAAGCCCGACATAGCCTTCCATAACCACTGCAACTCCGGGAGTTGAGCGTTTCAGGGAGATAATGACTGTCTTGGAACCCGCAACGAAATAAATATTAAGATATTATTAGAGGACAAAAAAATAATCAAGTATTTATGTAGATAAAATCTAATACCATGTGCTTTAAATAAGCAAATCGATACATTAGATATTCACCTACATAGATATCATATACTCTGATCACCAAGCTATTCACCCTTCATAAAACAAGTTCCTAACAAGATTACAGCGCGGCAATCGTTTATCTTCACATTTCCTTATACTTTGACTATGCAAAGCGGTTTTTAAACGCCTGTGAACATTGCGTAACCTGCCCAGAGCAATAACAATAGCATATGCAATTTCTTATGTAAACTTGCTTCTATAAATTGTGTAAAACTTGTAACATCACTGTGAACTCTCAAATTGAATATTTCTTGAGGAAATTATTTATAGTTTATGTATAACAAATATTATCTTATATAAAACGCATGTGTGTAACTTTCTATTAAGTCTGGTATAAATGGTTGTCGCTATAGTTTTATTGAAATAAAAATGTATTGTAACAAATTTAGTACCCTGTGTCGAAAGAGTATTATTATGTTTTCGATAATTATGTTTTTTTCAAACTATCTGTGTCATCTGCGTTTGCAAAGAAGACTGGATAGAAACTCATTTTCCCTCCAAAAGGTGAGAAAACCACCAAAGTCATATTCATTATAATGATTCCAAATTCATGAACCATTCGACCTAATTAAAATCATAAACGAGAGGTCAAGGAACCCGACGCTACATTATACCTACACCAACTCACCTCACAAATTACGCAACAAGCAATTACTTTCATTTATCTAGACTAGCTCAAGAATCTAGATACACTAACTAGATAGACTAGACATCACAATTAACCTAACATAATCCTTATCAAACGATGTTCAGCAAGTATGTAAACAATAATTACATTATCTAACTTTAACTAGCAGTGCCCAACGTTGCGTCACGGTGGGCCGCAGTTACTCAACGTTAACAGTTACGAGTAAACCGCTACACGTGTGGTTAATCGGTTAACCATGGTTAGGATTGGAATTCTTACTTTTGAGTTCAAGTTGCAAGTTTTCAATTATGTATTGGTTAACTGTTTTTGTTTCATGGTGTACTTCCTTAATTGTGGTTGTGGGCTGTGGTTGTGAAGTGGTTCAAATGAATTATTTTATGGTGCATCTACATCTGACGAATGCGCTTTTGAGACACGCATTTCATGAAATGTAGATTGAATGAAAAGAACTACAATTTTAACTGAGACCTTTTTTTTGTTGAACGGGGATACCTTCAAAAGGCGCCTAGCTTTTTGGGGAAAAAACTAAGGAGTGTAGGACTTTTACCTAACTAAAACCTCCTTATGCACCTAGAGGAGGCACCGGGCTCTCTTAACTGAGACCTAGCGTCACTAACGGACAGACTAACATGCTATTACCGTATTTTTTTCTTTATTTGTTGACATTTCAAAAGCACGTATTTATTGTTTAATTGGAATAAATGATAAATATAAAGACTTTGAGGCCAGGCAACTACACTATCTGTTAAACTTTAACCTTGAACCTTTGAAAGCACCTTTTAAACTGCAATCTCTAACCTGACACACGTTAAATGTATAGCAAACCCTCATACGCAAAGGAGGTCCAATATCCAACAGTACTATCACTAGCCACAGACGATGAATGGAAACAAACAGGAAGGCACACAGACGTTCCATATGCCTATAATTATAACCAATAACAATGCATATTCAAATCACAGAATCGATACAGTTATAACTATAACGGTGACTGGGTGGTCACTAGTTAGCAACCACCTGTATATACCCACTGATAACGGGAACCAACCTATATTGTTTAATTGGTTAGCGTGAGGTGAATCCTAAAGGTTCGTGGTTGGTGGTGAATGGTTAAAGGGACTGCAGTTGAATATGAAATGAGGTTATTTTTATGGCTGTGTGTGAACTAGTTTAATAATGAATGAATGGGACAGTTAAACATATAAGCGTTTGTGTTGTTCCACAGTCATTAAAGAAAGGGGAGTACAGTCATTTAAACCTTTCGTATGTGTGATTAAAGTTCCCAAGCAGCTGCTTGGGAACTTCAGTTGCATGAGAAAAGAGGAAGCATCCTCAGCGTGAGGATTATGACCCACCTCTTTCCATTAAGGGGAACGCAGTTGATTACCAATGTACATCTTCTAGTTGGTAATGTAAAAAATATTGTTTTTTAAATATACGTCCTTGCTTATGTTAACAAGCATATGTACAATTTGACTTTTGTAGATCATACAAAAAGTTTTTTACACAGGTATCGAACCCACGACACGTTGCGTTGTGGTTCAGTCCCCGCACCAACTGTGTAGTCGAACAAGACTATCAAAAGACTAAACAAATATGACACTTTGTGAAATACTGAGAAATACAAGGAAATATAGTGCAGTGTCAGTGGAATGGCACAGAGTATACAATGCGTTACAAATGAGGTCACATTGAAACTCTTTTGGAGTTTAACAAAGAAATTGTTGCACCTCTGTAATGAGTGCGAAACTATTTCGTTAATGTTACATTATATAATAATACATATATGTAATGATATTGTACTGAATACCTGTTCATTTTTGTTTCGTACTACTGAAAATAGTTTAGTAAAGATTTGTAAATAAGTTTGTTTTGAGGTCATGTTATTGATATGAAATTCATTCATACTTATGATTTATGGTCCTTAGTGATAATACATAAAGCGCGATATTTATGGGGCAAAAATAAATATGGTAATAATGGTTAGCTTGGTAGTTGGCAGGGCAACCGGCTGCCATGTAGCAGTTTTGATTTCCGTAATCCACAAATTGTTGTTTCGGGTCGGGGTGTCACGTGTATTTGAACTTGTATGTTTATAAACGCACCTACGATACAGGAGAAAACACCAGAGTGGGGCAGGTGTTTTCTTAAAAAAATATATGAGAGAATAGTATCTTCTACCTTTTGTTTTATTCTCTAATTTTTTTAAGAAAATAATTCATACATTGTCAACCTTTGTACTTACCTTAGGTCTTTTAAAACCACATCTTTTATTTTCTACTTTTTTAACAAAATAATCCATAAATTGCAAAAGTTATGAGATATCTTAGATCTTTCAATAACCACATCGATGTTCCTTTATTTAAACTGATTAAATTGATTTAATCACAGAAATTACCATTAAACTTTAATTAAGTACTTCCTTCATGTATGTAGGCAGCTATATAAATACGTTTAAGGCTTTCAATACATACATATGTATAGTGTATATGTAAATGCCAGAAAGGCTGTTGTAGGCATAATTAAAGAAGATACGAGAAACAAGTTGAATGGAACTCTTTTATTTCCTAGTTCACCTTGAACGAACCTCGCTAGCTTTTTTAATTTCTTTTTAATATATTTTTATCTCTTTGTAGATGTTTTTTAAAAGATTATTCATTCCACAAATAATTTTGTTAGAATATATTAAATTACCGCGTAATTAAAATAATATTATAGGCAAGTGTTCGGATAAAAAATCCTGAAGAATGTTACACTGCACAACAGAGCGCCTACGCAAAATATCATCCACGTCAATACATTAATAAATCTTCATACAAAAGACATCAACGCGCGGCCGGCGTTCGCGCATCTTTTTAGTCTATTTCAAAAAGCAACGATTGTGTTGCATACAATGTACAATGGAGGTTTTCTTGCTTCTATTGTGAAGGAAGTATGCATTGTATGGCCGAGTTCATTCGCGCAGTTCAAGTTCTTGAAATTATTGTATGAAGTTTTTGTATGATACTTGCTAAATGATTTACTAAGATAGTTTTGTCATTGATTTACTTTCCATTTCATTTCAAAATGTGATCTCTTGTAACATTTTCTTTTAAGAAATGTTAATGTGTGTGTGTGTGTGTGTGTGTGTGTGTGTGTGTGTGTGTGATAAGGTCGTGAATTTATACGAGTATCTGCGTTAGGATGTTATGTATTTAGTAAATGGTTTTAAGGTTTTTGTTCTATATATATTTTTCTTTTGTTCACAGGAAGTCACAACATGGCTGTCACTACTGTTAGCAGTTTTAGCATTAGGAACCACAGGTAAATAAATGTTTACTATATTTTTGTACATATACTGAAATCATAAAATCTATCTTCTATTATATAAAAATAAGTCGGGTTTTCCTTCTGACGCTATAACTACAGAACGCACAAACTGATCTCCAAGGCTTTGCATTCGTGGCAAAACGCAGTTCGCCGGGTTTGCTAGTAGTTTTATAAATATCTTTTTCTATTTCTATGTATCGTCTGATGTTATCTAAAATGTAAAAACAAAAACATGCAAACATGTATGTGTTTCCGTCCAATGACGTAATTTGCATAAACCTGCGTCAGGCTGCGTCCCACGTAATTGCCTTATTTAGATAAAACAGCTCGTAGAAGATCAAGAACAATCATGGTTTCCTTTTACAGAAATGTTTTATTTTTATTTAAATACTGACCATCAATTATTTAAAGTGTTTGAATAAAAAACTTGATCACTAGACGATCATTATGTGTAGTTAGTATTTTATGTAGGTAGGTAATTGAGATAGGTTTTATTTAACTTAACCTGTTTATTTGTGTCGGTCAAATTTAAAATTGGCATTTAACCCTCTAGCTGACGTCCTAAAAAAATATATCTATTTTTTTATTATTATTCATATACTTTAGGCGACTTAGTCGGCTTATAACTTTTAAAAGCTGCAAACATAATGTCTGAGCTTAGAAAAGTTCAGGAATGCCTAAATTTACTGCAAAAGCAAACTTTCAAAGTCATTTCAGAAGATTAAATTATGACCATTCTTTTACTAAGGACAATCAAATGGACATATATGTATTAGTAGTCTCGAGTCTTTCAATATTTCACTTCATTGCACTTTTATAACTCCATAAATAAATCTGCAACCACTAAAACAAAACAAGTCAGGAAACCACGAAAAATACTAAAAATAAGCCCTATATTTAATAGAGTATGGTCCAAAATTCAATGGTAGATGTTCCTATTTAAAAATGATAGCATTTTCCAATGTCATGTAAACGTGAGCGGTTGGAAGTGAATCCCGAACAATGGATCATTAGTCCCACGTTTTGCCGCACGCTGCGCCGGCGCATCGAGCGATGACCTTAGCTTATGATTATGTTCTGCAGTTTATATTTATAGTACGAAGAAGCTTTTGCTATTTTGTATGATATATCTTGTCTGAACAGTTAAAATAAATCTAGCCATTTTAAATACTGAATGAAGTTCAAAAGTTTTGCTTGTAAATTGAGCAAGGTTTTTTTTATGTCATTGTCGTTTTTTATTTTGTGTATTGCTACAGATGTTTAATTTAATCGAAGTTACGATCAAAAGGTTTTTTACGTTTTGATTACCAAAGAAACTCTTAATGACTTGTAAGTACCGAGAACTCAGGCACTGCACTGTAGGTACTGCGGTCGATAAATAAATCAACCAATAACTGAATATTGTACGTACATCCTCATGCAGCTCGATGCAAGCTGTACACTTTTCCTTGAATGTTTTATGGATTCTTGCAATTTCTTTGTGTCTGGTTACCGACCTTTGTTTATTCTCTTATTGCAAAAAACTCATAAAAAGTTAAAGCTGCAAGAAGCGGACGATGACCTTGCAATACATATGCACATATATGTACAAAATATGACAATTCCTTGTATCGAATTTTCTAGAAGATTGAAGTGAATATCTACTGTGTAGCATGTTAATTTAGTGTATCAGTGATTATTTAGATAAACTATAGATGCCTAGATAGTCGCTCAATCAGGTAGCACACGTACAAAATCTTCTCTTTAACAAGGTTCTAAATTCGGTTATCTGTGGTAATATACATATCGTAGACTCGTAGATATTCAGGTATCAGATAAGAGCGTACTCCTTTTAAAAGGCCGGCACCGTACCTGTGATTCCTCTGGTGTTGCGGGTGTCCATGGGCGGTGCTGATCGCTTACCATCAGGTGATCCGTCTACTCGTTTGCCTCCTATTCCATAAAAAAATAGCTCTCTGTCTATATAATACCTAGAAACAATTACATAGGTACAGTCCATTGTATTTTACATCAAGACAATGCAATCAGAATCCTTGCGAGGCCTTATTGAAAAGCTCGGAGAATAACTTTAAAGCGATTCGTCTTGTGAGTCACAATGTGAATTCCTGAACAGTGAGTAAAGCCTTCGACCGTCCGTAATTATGTAGTTATTTATATGCTTGGCTATGTTATATGCACTGTAGTGTTATATAGACGATATGATGATGATATAAAACAATATTTTATACATATTTCTTTTACATAGTTACCGTGGTACAACAGATTTAAGGTTGCTTTTCTACCAAAGATATCCTATGTAGCTATGCTATATAACATAGCTTAGCTGAGTCCGTTTCCACTAGTACTAAGCTATGTGTACCAATGAATATGATTGGTGGAAGCCAAACGCATCCACAGCAACATAGCATATCACATTTCTGGTGGAAAAGCAATAAGGATTACAATATAATTAGCTAAATAAACTACAGTCCATTAATGAAGTAAATTAACATTTTAAATTTTAAAAGATCGCAAAGGCTTGACGTATGTAAATATATCTATCCACACCCATAAAACAGAAGGCGAGTCAATAGCCAAAGCCTACGAAAAAGGCGAACTATTTTGAGAGGACTACCGAATAAACAACCAGACAAAGGTCAGATAAAGGTCATTATTATATTGACGATACAGCCAAGCCCAGTCTAATATGTCGTAGGCAGAGATGTCAAGTGACCATTGAGCATGTGACCGTAACACATAACACCTCATTGCACAGTCGGTCAACTGTGAAGCTGTGTTTAGTCATGAGTTATACAATGTAAGGCTCTTCTTTGCGGTTTTACTTACTTAGTTTGTTCTTATAGGTCGTAGTCAATAAACAAATATTTCTAATTATTTCATCATCAGTAGAAGTACGTTCTTAGCTGAACGGGAGGCCTTTTCCCGATTTAAGAAAGGATTTGCCATAATCTTCCCACTTGACAAGTAGCTTGTAGCTTAGCAATAACATCACTGAACATATCCTAGGTATTGCTATCCGTTTTTCGATGCCTGGGCACGGTTTTAGGACGTCCGAAGTCTGTTTAGAAATAACCTTTTAAAAACTGATTGACAGATCTAGAGCACATCCGAATAAGTCACGTTTTATTAACAAGATATTATCGAAATTGGTTCAGTAATTTACCATTTATACAGCATAAATGGAACAACAACAACAAACAGACAATAAGTTCCGCATTTATATTGTTAGTGTAATACAAGTGTCAGTATAATTTTACGTACACGTCCATCAAAAACCATTTTTTGCCACTCTTACTTAAGAATATATCATTGTAAATTAATTGTATTGTTGATTGACAAATGATGTATTGAAAGTTTTTATTAATAGTTTAATATTTCATCAATATGGTTTGATAGATTGCTTAATGCAAGGTTTGATGTTTGGCAGATGATTTAAAGTTGTATAATAATTGCAACAGAGTTCAAAATTGAAGATTAAAATCTGAATCTAGGCTAAGTAGGATATAGTATTGTGTTGTAAGAATCTGACAAAGACGATGAGGTCGGGTAATTTTTAAAAAATAAGTTCGAACTGATTTTGTAAGCTTGTACTCACCTTTGTGAGAAACCACAAAACATCTTCTACTATGACCTTTCCTTGATTTTTTCTGAATTACAAAATAAATAAATCTGGTGTCTAGGTTCTCAGATTTTATAAAACCTCGATTCATATGTTCAATTTCGAAATATAATCTTAGATTCGATCATCAGTTTAAAAAAACCCGGTTCATAATTCCAGGTTTCGTACTTACCTACTAACGACAATTAGGCAGTTGTCCCACCGGCAACGATGAACGAGTAACGAGTAAAGCTAGAACTAGTGAAACGAAACAAATCAAAACAAACTAGTGAAGCGAGCACTCGCCGGCAGTGTGAACAGTCAGCGATCAACTATTTGTATATGCATCTCTTTTGTTTACACGGAAAGTATATCTATTGTACGTTTCTTGAGCGAGAAAATAGCCGATAGTTAGTCGTTCACTCGCCGTTGGTGGGACAACTGCCACAAGGGGCTTTTCATCGCGTGAGTCGCAATGTCGCGAAGCCTACCCGAGTAAACCGCGATTTTTAATTAATTTAGTATACCTGACGATACTTACTAAAAAAATTACGACAAATGTAAGTTTGTACGAGAATTTTAAGTTATGAATGTGAAATTTGCTTAAGACTTTTCATTCATTATTCTGTTAAACCATTGACTGCCAATAGAAATCAATTGAAAGGAAATCCTCTGCTCACATAGGTCACCGGTGACCCTCGTGGCGTTTAATGTGATCGAAACCTGTACCAATATGACATAAGCTCATCTCCTATTACATTCAGATCTTAATACGGCTTTGCCTACCTTTACCCTTAGTCATAAAAGTCAAAGATAAAGTTACCACCTTCATATAAGTGCCCGATAAATTTATGTGACAGATAGTTCATACAAATTACGTTCTTAATTCAAATCTATCTGGGATATAGCGGCTATCCAGACATTGTGAAAGAGGCCCAAACCGTCGTTCTTAAGTTATGCTTACAGTCTTACAGCCCAGTCCTAAGCAATTATTTTCAGAGCAAAATCGTTAGTAAGGAATAGACGTGATCATTAAATAACTCTGAGTGCTACAGTAAATATGTAATAGCAAACTGCAGAGAAAATCCAGTGGTATTGTAACAGAATGGAATGAACATAAATAATTCTCTTTTTTTATAATTTTCCGTTACATTAGGCACAGTGCTCAGGTCGGCGAGTAACGTCGGTACGGTTGTTTAGTATTAGACGTTAAAAAGTAACACTTTCAGTTATCCAATAAGTCTGGGTCTAGAAATCCAGTCGTGCGTTAACTTTGTTAGTATATACTGACTATTTCTCAATCATCGAATACCTTTTTACACTTTTTTTGGGTAAATAAATGAGTAATGATTGACTCTGTTATTGTTTTGACTGATTAACTGGCTTACCTACTGGTAAAAAAATAATTCATAGTTTTTTGTTAAAGAATACAAACATATTTCTTTTTAATTTGAATCAGTCAAGATATTTGACCACGTACATATTTGATTTGAGTTAATTATTGTATAAGGAAAATTATGACCTGTCGGTATTAAAAATTTTATTTGAAATGTGACATCTACAATGTGATAGGGGCGAGACTTCTAACCCGTTAAGGCTGAATACTACATCTAATTTTAACGACAAAAGTCGGGGGTCGAAGGGGTCGAATCCCCAATCCCCGCTAAAAATTATGGCTATTTTAATATTTTTTTTACTTTTTTTGATATCAAAGGTTGTATGCGTCGTAGAAACAAAAAAAAGACGACAAACGGTAGCTAATAACCTTGGCTAACTAATTCATTACTTTTTTCATATGTTTGATAATGTTTTGGTGAGAAAAAAATCATTTGTGAATTATTCTTACCGAAAAAATCACTAGTTTTCAATATTTTCAATTGGAGGTTCAAACCCCCATATTATTTTTTTTGTCGATAAAATTAGATGTAGTACTCAGCCTTAACGGGTTAGAAGTCTCACCCCTATCACATTGTATATACACATTTATTTTATGAATCTGGTAACGTAGTAATAAATACATTTTTGTTATCAAGGAAAAATATACATAAAGCTACATTACACAATCTCACCACATATCACATTATGATAGCACTATGGCACATTGAACAAAGCGTGGGCTGTCACAATCTCTGCCGCGTCCATACAAGTATTGCCAGCTATTACACGCCTCACGAGTTACGTGGCAACACTTACTGCTCTGCTTTCCACGTCCGGGAAAACTTTAATGATACTTATACGGATGATATAAAATACAATATGAACGTATTTTTCTACAAATGATAATGTTTGTTTAAAGTTTATGGTTGATTTTACCAGTTTTACTACCGCACTCAGAGTATTTTAATGGATACTTAACCTAGTCCTAAGCAATTGTTTTCGGAACAAAATCCTAAGGATTAGTTTAAGTAATCATTAAATGTCTCTGAGTATGGCAGTTTTTACCATAGAAGGCATATAATATCGCTCTAAACTTGATTTATAAACGTCCCGATTTTACAATTAAGTCGTTTATTGCAATTTTGAACTACATTACAATACTAATAAAATTATGTATGTCTATCAGTCCTTATTTAAGATTGGTATTTACTTATTCCACGAGTAAAGCAATAGTCGTTTCGAAATGAGTCGATACTTTAATTCGCCCAGAAGTTAAAACGTAGACTATTTATTAGTTTTAAGATACTTTTGTTACGTAGTTTCATACATTTCTTTTATTTTTACGTTACACCAATAACCTCAATGGAATAGAGAGTGTGGCAACAAGATATAATCCGCATTAGTATTTAATTTTTCACAGTAAGTGATTGGAAATGCTTTGCAATATTTAGCAAAATGTCTGCCGTTGCAAGTGGTGCTTAAATGTCAAGTATGCAATCTATAATGCAGTGGAACTTACCTGTTTTATGTGCGGAAAACAAAAGGTTACTTAATAAGAATTTGAAGAATGTTGGTTAGGTTGTAATTGTGTTATTATGAGTGCACGTTATTATTATAGGGATATTGATTTGTTTAGTTAAATGTACTTTGTAAAATAAATTTATGTTTTACTTGTTACTGTTTGTTATGAGAGTTGCATCCATACAATTTACAAAATAATTCTACAAAGCCAGACGATATTGAATAACACACTGCCATATATATCCATGTTTTTTTTTAAACTTTGTCCCGCCCTACAAACATATAAGTTCACATACAAACACAAAGAGCGTACGGGAATCGGACCCGCTACCTGTAGCCAGTTGCCCAGCAACTGCACTAACCGTGCAGTCAATGTTGTTTATCTTAAAAACTAAAATTCCATTACTATTGTTTCAGCATCAGCCAGCGAGCCTCGCGTGGTGTGTTACTACACGAACTGGTCCGTGTACAGGCCCGGCACAGCCAAGTTCAACCCACAGAACATCAACCCCTACCTCTGCACACATCTCATCTACGCCTTCGGAGGGTTCACCAAGGACAACACGCTCAAACCTTTCGACAAATACCAGGATATTGAGAAAGGTTAGTTTCTTTAACATTTATTTGTCTTCAATACTCAAACTACTACTTATTGTTGTATTTGAATTTTTTACGAGTACCACGTTGGGCGCCAATTGCAACGCCCCTTTAAAATGTAGTCAATAAGGCATTGTAATTACGCTTTTACAAAAATCTTAAAATTCCTGATTTTTGTTATTAAAGTAACTAAATTTTGACACAAAATAACTGTTCAAATTCAGTCCCATTTGGGCGCCACAAAAATTTTCACTAAGAAGTTACAGTTTTAACTTAGTTTTCATAATTAAAAGTTCTCTTCTACTTGAAAATATGTTAGCATGACAATTTTCTTCATCCGTATAGGTGGTTATGCCAAATTCACCGGCCTGAAGACGTACAACAAGAACTTGAAGACGATGCTGGCTATCGGCGGCTGGAACGAGGGCTCCACCAGGTTCTCCCCCATGGTCGGCTCCAGGGAAAGGAGGAAGGAATTCGTCAGGAACGCTATCAAGGTGAGGATCACTTTCTTGTTTAATTTAAATGTTTATTTATAACACTATACGAAAATCTATAATAAATTATTATGTTATCGGCTTACTCTCACAACAGTTTGACGAGGAACTTGACTAGTATACTCGTATGAGTAAGCTGATAACATAATAATAAATTTAGAATGTCTTACGAGGGTTACAAGAAAATCATAATGGTTGAAAATAACGACAAAATTGTGAACATATTGTTCTAATAGCATACCTAATGCTACTTTTTTTTTTTGTTCTTCTTTTCCCCAATCAAGCTGGTATTGGTTTTAATTCTTATAGATTTAAATAAATTTTGATTATCACATGCTTATCGTAATCCGCTAAGTGTGATATCGCATTCTTAATACACACATTGACTGGGATTTTTTACTTTTTACTAACCACAATAGCTACCAAATGAATCACTTTCCAATGGAGTTATTATAACCTCCATTGGTATTGTGGCATTAGTCATTGTCATCAATATCATATATTTTCACTATATCTATAATTATAATATCTTTATTCAACTACACTCGCCAGACATCAAACGCCACAGCATTTCCGAGTCTATTACTTTCACCATAGAACTCTAATTACATTGCACTTTTCTATGTGAAATTAGATTAGAAAATACTACAATGTACCTATTACGAATTATACGTACAGCCGTGACTGTGAATTTGTACACAAAATGGGAGTCACTTTGTATTTTCTCACAATAACGCTCTTTATTTTGCGAGAAATTCTTTTTTCAAATATGATTAATGTTCTGCGTTCAAATTAACTGTCACTTTCGTGATGCTCCGAGCTTTCTGTCCGCCATATTGGTGTTTTTAAATGCGTTTTGTTTTTACAATGAAAGTATAATTTCGTACTGTCATAAGTGCAGCTGTTTTTTTAATAATTTCATTCGTGTTGACCTTGACTCATGCTGTGCACAAATTTTTTCTTTCTCAATTGTATTTTCGTATTAAGTTACCTCACATCTCCTTTCACCTGCATTCTATTGCAATTCCATTAAAAATTCTCGAATGAAATTGCAGTAGCTTAACGATTTGTGTGTAAACAGAATATTATTACTGGCGACGCTTACAATACTGCGAAGTAAAAAAAATCTTTTTACTTTGCAGTAGTGTTTATTATTGCAATACCATTATTTTAGATATGAAAAAATGTATAAGTTATCATTCATATCATTTCATTTTTCTGGAACCTTTAAACTTAATTTTAAATTGGAACCCCGTTCTTCAACAGACTTACTTTAAGTAAAATGCTGACATTCAACAAAATTAGGTTACACTCAGTACTGACTTCAAGACTATTTGAGAAAAAGCCGGGCAACAACAAAACATACAAATTCATATCTACTACTGTAAGAGTATTTTATTTATGACTGACCACCAACCATTCCATCTCCACAGTTCCTCAGACAGAACCGCTTCGACGGCCTGGACCTGGATTGGGAGTACCCAGCCTTCCGTGACGGAGGGAAACCGAAGGACAGAGAGAACTACGCCAAGCTGGTGAAGGAACTTCGTGAAGAGTTTGACAGAGAAGCAGAGAAGACTGGCAGACCTAGGCTGCTGCTGACCATGGCTGTACCAGCTGGTATCGAGTACATAGAGAAAGGATTCGATGTGAAGACGCTTAACCAGTGAGTACTTATTGTTTTATATGAGCTGATAGTGAGAATGGGTATGAAGGGAAACTTTTAGTTTAAAGGGGTGAAACAAGGTAAGTGAGTGTAGTTTAGTTTCAAAGTCAAAAGTCAAAGAAAAATTCCTTAATTTCTTAAAAGGTACTTCTGGAACGTCAACAAATAAAGAAATAAATAATAGTCTGCCAGTCTAAGTATGTTGCTACATGCGCGTTCTAAAGTGTAGCTTCAAAAGGAGAAGAGCGAGCAAGAAACTCCACTCGCTTCACATTATAAAATTCTCGTACGTCCCTATAGCGAAAATTCAGTCAGAAGTAACTGCTAATGATATTCTTTATTAAGTAGACAATAAACAACAACTACTAAAAACTTGGAACCAAAACAAAAGCATCCTGACTTAGGACCTTGTTACGTGCAAGGACATCATACATTAACAAGTAGACTAACAAAGGTAAAACTCAGTTTCAAAATTATGACTTACTTTGTCTCAAGCTCTACCTAACTACCACCAACTAAAAAGACAATTGTCCAACTTAATGATATTCATTTAAATTACAAAACAAACCGCGAGCTATCATGACATTCTACAAATTACTAAAGAGTACACTGTGCAAATACATAATTGTCACATGCAAATACACACATTGCGACACACACACTCATACACATCACGACACTTGTTTAATTTACTAGTTCAATGTCGAGTTGCCTAATAAAATAGGTCGGTGCAAGTTGCAGGCGATCGCGATTTGGATTCATAAGATTAAGATTGTTTTCTTCCAAAAGATAGACATTAGGTAGTGTTATTTGAAATGGACTTAGTACATAAAGCTTAATCAAACATCTATAAAACAAAATCATCAAAATTAAAAGTATATCTAATGAAGAGATAAAAGTAATATGGATATAACGCGTATGCTTAATTTTATCGTCAAAAAATAAAAATAAAAACTATTTAAAGGTAGCATTATCTCGGGAGCGCTTGTTCAGCTGCATTGCTCTATCATCTTTAAACCTTAAGCACATAACGACTTATACTAGAGACTGAAAAAGGCAATTATTACTTTAACTATTTCTTAGTAACGATTTTGTATCAAAAACAATTCCTAAAGACTAGATGAAGTAACCATTAAATGACTCTCGGCACGGTGGTAAATATTTTAACCGCTCATCGCTTGTCACTTGTACCAACGCAGAAACCATGCCCGTCGTAAGAATGTCACACGATCGAAATCGGAATTTTAATGATTGCAAATGTAAAGCTTTAACCAACCAACAAGACACTTCGCAACGCTCGCGCTGAGGCTGTTACTACTTACTACGCTACTTATTAACGGATACTAAGAAATATTCTACGTCTTATTTAACTGATTATTGCAGGGCTTTTTTCACAACGCGAAAATTTTCCGTACGGAGTCTGGAAATGTGCCCGGTATATGACAATAGGCTCACCACCTATTTATTACATGGGACTTACAACATAAATGGTTAAAAGTGGGTACCTATACATTGTAAAGTGGCATTACGTGTCATAATGTGCACCCCTACCTAACCCATTGGGGATAAAAGACGTGACGTTATACCAAAAATAAAAAACAATTAAGTGTAACTGAGTCGGCAACCCAATTAAAAAGAACTAACGAAGTTTATTTTTCTCTTTGCATAACAAAATATACATGCATTATATACAAATACAGGAGTACCTCTTTGAAAACACGACAGTATTGAATACACCTTTCCACAATTCCCATAGAACCACACAGCTTGTTCCCATCGCTTGATACATGTATTATAGTGTTCCAATGTTAACCAGTAAGTTTCGCAAGTACCAGCTGATTTGAATGAAGCATACAATAGTAAGGTTTGAATGCACAATGGGAGTCAAGGAGGGGGGGATGTGGTGCCCATGAAGAAGGGGATTATGCAAGATACGCCCTTGTATGCCATGTGATGCGCATGTGTGACACGTCTTCAGGATATTGGTAGTATGTTGTGTTTGTTTGATTTTGTTACGTAAAGTTTTGGTTAGTGCCTGGTTCGTTACCATGGTGTTAATGTCTTTAGACAGTATTGCTCAGAACCCTATTTGATCATCTACCGTTGCTACAAGACGCCGGCAGAATAGTCGGCTACTAAATAGTGGAGACTCGGTTGTCATCCCAAAAACATCCCTATTTAATGTTTATTATTATTGGTTTCTGATTGATTGTGAATTCCTTGTTTTTGGTACGAATTAGAACTTGATTTTTCATTTGAAAAAATGATTTTAGTTCGATATCAATTATCTCCATCTACGCGAATTAGATTTGTATTTTATTTGAGTAAATAATCCCACAGATATATCAACATAATTATGCTTAAAATATACAAAACAATCAAGGTAAAAATCGCACAACATGAAAACAACTGTAAATGCATTTAAATCATTTCACAAGATTATTTTCCTCAAGCAGAACTTACCTAGTTATGCTTTTATTACAATAATAAAACAATTGTTTGTTGTAACTACAATTACATGCCCACACACAGTTAACTTTTTAACAAAAATAAACATGTTCACAAGTACTTTACCTATGTAGTTTACATCCGAAGTTTCATCAAATCGTTGCTACTTTAGTTCTTCAAACAATGAGATGTGATAATTCTGGTCTCTTGTCCTTCAACGCTCTGGTTACGTTCAGCTTTGTTCGTGATATTTGCGCAAAGCCCTAGGAAAACAATGGTGGCTGATTCGGGCTTGGAGATAAAACATAGCTGACGATTGGAGTTAATTATTTAGTTTAGGTTGAAGTACTCTTAGAAGTTGGCAGTTCGTCTTTAAAGACGGTAGTATAATGAGCCTAAAAAGGTAATTATTTTCGCTTAAAAATAGATTGTGAATCTGAGTCTCCATGGGAATCTACACTTTGGAACTAGATATTTTGAATATTATTACATTAGCTTTGACATTCAAAAGTGCCCTCCTGGTCTATTTGAAATAAATAATTTTGATTTTAACTTTACAAATTGAGATCACTCGAAAAGTCACAATAACAACCTTAAAACTCTTGAACAATAATTTATCACCGTGGTTTTAAAAATATCGCAAAAAAAAAACATTGAGTAATGTCACCTCACTCATCCCATTGAAATCGTAGGCATTCATACATAAACAAATCAACACATGCATTTTAATGTAAGTTCGCCCACTAAAGTCCTAACACAATAAAATTGATGTAACTATACAAAGTTAGCACCGTCTTTGAACCCACATCATTATTCTCCAATTCGTCTTGTGTACAGGAAATTTGTAATTATCTACTGATTGTTCTATAATTATATTACTTAGTGTTTAGGGTACAGCAAACAAAACGTTTCGTTTGTAATTAAAATGTGATTATGATATTATGTGATGGGATAATTGCTCCTCGGTCAAAAATAAATTATTGCAACTTTTCAATACAATAAAATAGTCAAAAATAATCACACTCTCATTCATAAATTTGATGAACCACTTAATTTTCGATTTTTCTAGATAAATGTTTCGAAAAATGTATTGAAGTAGGAAACTAACATATTTTGTAGAAGTTTGAAGGATTTATATGAACAAATGGATATCTTACTCGAAGTTTTCAAATCAATTCCTCCGTTTATTTTATTTTGTTTATTTGGAATCCCAACACTATACTAGTACATGCTAAAATATAATTTACTATACATGGTGAAAGTCATGTGATCCTTCAATTAAACGGAATCATATCCTGCGGATTAAGTCTTAAGCACTATATTATTATACTAAACAGTTGTTAAACAAGTATTGTACCATTGCCATAATTAACTTATTATACAAAAGATGCATAGATAAGATGTCTTTGTGGCTTGTAACGTACGTTAATAAGTGTGAGAAAAAATATAATTTCAAAGATAAAACGTTACATTCACAATATAAGCACCTACTATGTATATTAATCTGTGATTTATCCGGCCTCATCTAGTTATTTAAGAGATTGACGTGTAAAAGAGTTACATTGTAACCTATTTGCAAAATAAATATCATTTATCATTTATCCAAGTACTGCTACAATATTTTATCTCATTATGCGGAACCTTACACCTGCCTATAAATTTTTAACAAGGATAAAATAAATAACGACATCAATATTTAACTTGTTGTAAGTAGCCGTAGGCGAACTGGTTTCAACCAGATACGCCATGGAATCCGACTGAATTCTTGCAAAGGTCAAGGTGGACCTTATGTACTTAATTACATGGTACATATTTAACTGCTGGCTATTCCCATGGCGATTTTGAGGCCGTAATTATGGTAGATCAGATGGTACTTGGATTTTTATTTCCGTAGTTGATTATGAGAATTGATGCCGATAAATGTGTAACACAAAGGATTTTTTGTTGAAATAGGCGGTTGTTTTTTATTAATCACACATGATTTCAATGTTTCGATTGAATTTGATAATGTCTTGATTGATATTATATTCATGTTGGTAAAACATAACGAGGTTAACTGCGCAGGAGATTATACTAGATATATAGGTACTTAATACATAAAATGCGCACAAAACAGGTGCACTTTCGTGATCCAATGGGGCAATGCAACACGATCGTGCTGAGGTCAGCCACAGAAACCAATGTTTTGTATATTTACTGTGGAAATATGGCTATATTGTTTATTAGCAAATGCATTGCAAACTATAGTATCACATATCTGTAAAACAGTGAGTATTCGCCGTTAACTTTTTGGGGTCCAATATTGTTTAAAAGGTACACTGGTTAAGTATTATGTTTTTTGGCTTATTCACGTAATTATTTGACGAGGAACTCCATTAGTTTCAAGCCATGCTAAAGGCTCATTCATGAGTATCCTTGTCCTTCCGTGACAAGGTATACTTGTGTTTAATTGTAGACAAACTATCATCATCATCATCATTCGATTTTGTAATAACTCTTAACATATTTATTCCAGATACCTGGACTGGATGAACCTGCTGTCGTACGACTACCACTCGGCGTTCGAGCCGGCGGTGAACCACCACGCGCCCCTCTACCCGCTCGAGGAGCCCAACGAGTACAGCGTCGATAACGAACTTAACATTGTAAGTATAATGATAAGATGAGCCAAGTTTCTTAAGAATATACAACATACATATTAATTGCATCGCTCAAAGTGTTTTGGAAAGGCCTATGTCGAGCACACCTAACCCACAACTTCCATATCCCTAAAAGAAAATAAGAAAAAAAATGTCAAAATATATCTGAAAGCTAATCAAATTGGATTTGATTAGCTTTCAGATATTAACTAATTGACCTACAGTTCTATCCTTTCCATCAAAAGAGTATCTATTTAGAGCATAACTGTATGCTCTCTTTTGTACTGCTACTATTCTTTTATATTTGAAAAGTGGGTGTACATTGTATAGCGGCATTACGAGCCGCTATGTGCACCTCTGCCTAGCCCTTTTGGGACTGCTAAACTTCACGTTGTTATATTACTCTCCTTTATCATGCTCTGTTTTCTACAGATAAAACCCAATAATTTATAAATCAAGTTACTCAATAATCTATCTGAATTTCGATTTTGCCAAAACTGCGCCTAGTCTGTCCCACATATCACCAGCACAAAGAACCAGTGTAACCTACAAATCAATCACACTGGTCTATTGTAGACGGCAGCCAGACGTAGGCTTTGCAAAATATCATCACGACCCGACCTTATAACCGGTACAGCAGACAATTGATACCAAGGTCATTTGTTTGAGTAATCTATTGTTAAGATAAGAGCTTTACTAGAGAGAGCTGATCAAATCTTCTTCGTGACTACATTTAGATTGACGCTATTATACATGGAAGAATAACTATAGTGATCGATTTCCACATATCCAGTGAATGAAATGCGTATAATATCTCTTAATGTTTCTTTTATTAGCATTAGCGATACGAACAATACATTGATCTGCAGTATTATTTCTGGGATATATAATAGTATTTATGGAGCTGCGGGTAACAGTAACAGGTTAACGGGGCTTCGGCTCAAAGCAGGAGAAGGAACGGGCTGGTTTTTAGTCAGTAAGAGTCTGACACTCCTCTTGCCAAGACAGGGGAAGTAATTAAATGATTTTCCAACTTAAAAAACAAATTCAGTAGTATTTTGTTCAATCACACAAGATTTTTGCACTCTTAACGCAAAATTGATCTCTCCCATAAATCTTCAACCACTACCTTTTATTTCCAGGACTACACGATCAAGTTCTACATAGAGAGTGGAGCCGATCCATCGAAGCTGGTCCTCGGTATACCGACGTACGGTCGCTCCTACACTCTGTTCAACCCTGATGCTGTGGACATCGGAGCACCAGCTGACGGCCCTGGAGAACAGGGAGATGCTACCAGGGAGAAGGGATATTTGGCCTACTATGAGGTAAGAGGTCGTGAATGGACTCATGCTATTTTTGTTTTGCTTACCTTTAAAACGTTTAACCTCTCAAAAGCCATACGAACACCGAGTGTACATAAGCGAAAACGCTCCAAGCGCCTTACGTACGCTATGTGTTACAATAAGAGATAGTCTCTCATTGGAGAAAAATCAACGTCCAATGAGCGTTTTCGCTTATAAATGTACACACGTTCTACGCTTGAGATTTTAAGGACCGAAAATCAAAAAGGTTTAAAGATAGAAAAGTCAGAATATCGAAATCAAAGTCAGTATCAGTCAGTCAGAATGCCAGAAAATATCAGATTAGATGAGCTGTAGTCGGCAGAATTTCCGAATTTCAAGAAAAGAGCGTACTCCTTTTTAAAAGGCCGGCAACGCACATGTGACTCCTCTGGTGTTGCGGGTGTCCATGGGCGGCGTTGATCGCTTACTATCAGGTGACCCGTCTGCTCGTTTGCCCCCTATTCCATAAAAAAGAGTAATTCAATGTTGGTAAGATGAATCATCACCATCATCATGGCGATGTAGTAACTTATGATACATGTCCCTAAAGAAAATTGACAATGCAAATAGCAGTTATTGTAACTGCATTCTTTGCTACAGACATAATCAGATCAGTCCATCAAGATACATATCTGGTGGACACCAGTTTGGCTTCACATCAACCACTTGTCACGACACATTGTTGCTCTGCATTCATTAATTGTAATCGGATTATTGTCATGTTTGTATTTCGTGGCTAACTGTTCAAGGTTGGCCATGGTCTTCAAGGTTGGGAACCATATTTTAAATTAGATAACACCATTTTGTAATTTCCCTAACAGGTTGATGACTTCTACTAGTTAGAAAATGGTACCTGTATATGTATAGTTTCCATAAAGTGGAAAGACTTTATGTTAGTCTTATTTCAATGGATTGAAAAGAAAACATCATGAGAAAACCTTGTTTTCTCATGTTGAAATCGCTAACCCTCATTGAGCAAGCGTAGTGATTAATGCTCAAACCTTCTCCGTGCGAGAAGAGACTTTGGTCAGCAGTGGCCACTTATAGGCTGATGATGTGAAGAAGAAGAAACTACTTCTTGGTACTTCTTCACTCTCTGTTACATTCCCTCACGGAACACAGAAACAAATTAACTTCTTTACACCCCCAATAATATCAAACGATCATTTTCTTACAGATCTGTGAAGCCCTCAAACCTAAAGCGAAGAAGCGTCAGACATCAGAGGAAGATTCAGAGGAATATGACGATGAAGATGAAGAGGAGGAACAATGGACAGTGATGCACCCCAACCCTGACGCGATGGGGCCCGTGGCGTACAAGGGCAACCAGTGGGTGGGGTACGATGATGTGGACATCGTCAGGAAGAAGGCTGAATACGTTGCCGAAAATGGACTTGGAGGTCAGTTGTTGAAAATATTTATATTGAATTGTTTAACTATAGTTCAAAGTAACGTCACGCCTTTTATCTGCGAATGGGTAGGCAGAGGTGCACATTACGACACGTAATGCCGCTATACAATGTACACCCACATTTCACCATTTGTGTTATAAGTCCCATGTAATAGGGGTGAATGTATAGTTCAAAATAGATTAATGTCGTAAGAAATACCAACACTATACCAATATGTGTTAGTATTATTCCCTTTATGGTTATACAAGAGGCCATATATCTTTTGTCTGTACTTAGTACTTACACACAACATTTTGTGATAAACTTTTAAAAATAATCGTTTGTATTCCAGGTATTATGTTTTGGTCTATCGACAACGACGACTTCCGCGGCGCGTGCCACGACAAGCCCTACCCACTCATCGAAGCTGCCAAGGAATCTTATTACGCTAAACTTGGGTGAGTACCGATTTTCTTTAAACTATGTAAACAAACAATTTCAGAAAATGAAATAAATCATTTACCACAACAGAATATTAAAATTGAGAGTAAAATTTCAAGTTATGGAAAGCACTTTTGATATTATATTACCTTAAATTAACTTTCTTTGTGCTAAGCATTGTTAAACCTTTTTGGCTCCTTGATGGCAAAACAATATATATTTATATTCTACACTTTCTGTACCATTAAATTAATTTTAATCATTGATGTCATTGTCTTCGTCACCAGATCTACCGACAACGCCATCACGGAGAGAGCATTGACCCGCACCACCACAAGGAGGAGGAACAAGCCGAAGAGCACCACCACCACCACCACCACCACTACCACTACTCCTAAACCTGCTTCCAAGTGAGTAGTTCACAATCGTCATTTTGTAAAAGAAAAACTAATATTTCAAATACTGTTACTGTATGAGAATAAAGCTTTTGCTTGCGCCAAGCCTTTGCGCTTGGCTTAGCATACCTAGCATGGAACTAGAGGTGACAGATTATTGATAAGAATGGATGAAAAATAACTAAAGAACTCATTTCTACCTTGTTCAGGAGCAACCGTCGCAAGCCCAGCACTAGTGTGACTAGCACCACTCCAGCTTGGAACATCATCACTCCGGAGCCACCAACCACTCCTGACCCAGGATCAGGTAATTGTCCCCAGACATAATTATATTTATTTTGTTCTTAGGTACCGTACTGCAAAACGATTAAGATCGCATGCAATAATATTTATCTGCATGACATGCCAGAATTAAATCGTGGAACAACATTGGAATTTTGTCGTATGTCATGGATGCGCCTATAAGCCCATAATGTCCCATAAATATTACGCCTAAATCCAACAATTTGTTGGCCCCATAAAAAATTGTTTAGTTAGTTCGGTAACCGGACTTTATGTAAAAATGTTGAAAGCTGTACTATAGTTATGTTAATTGTTTTATGTTTTCTTCCAGACTTCAAGTGTGTCGACGAAGGCTTCTACCCTCACCCCCGTGATTGTAAGAAGTACTTCTGGTGTCTCGACTCCGGACCTTCCAACCTCGGCATTGTGGCTCATCAGTTCACTTGTCCTTCTGGTAAGTTTATTTAATTATTATATCAGCTACGAAACGTCCACTGCTATACACAGGCTTCCCCAATGTCTTTCACTGTAGATCAGTGGGAAATAATTAGTATTGTTGATTTGTCCTAAAATTCGACGATCATTACACAAAAGTAAAGATTTAACTTAACACATTTAACGCCGTGGTGGTCACCGGTAACGTTAGCGGAGGATTTGCTTTCAACAGTTTTCTATTGGCAGTCAAAGACTTAAGAAACTGTTGGCTCCAATATTAGCTAAAAACTTATATATTCTGACTTAATGATTAAGTAAACTAGCTGACATTTTTCATCAGCTTATTCAACAACCTCTCTCTCTTCAATCAATTCTAACCCATCCCCCATTCCTTTCAGGTCTATACTTCAACAAGGCAGCTGACTCTTGTGACTTTGCCCGCAACGTGCTGTGCAAGAACAAGGACGTTCCCACCAAGGCCCCCACCACTCGAGCCCCCACCACCAAGGCTGTCACCACTACCACCACCACCACCACTACCACCACGACTAGAAAACCCATCAGACTGAGCACCAAGAGCTCCTCACTCTTCAGAACTACTTCTACGACTACTCCTGAACCTGTGGTAAGAAATACTACATTGTACACTATTACTGTAGTCTTTATATTAGTTTGTATGTAATTCTCTGGCTCCGAAAAATCTGGTATCTAATTAGCTCCAAATGTGATATATAAATATTTTGGAGGTTTGAGATAAATATGCACTATTATTTTTGTTTCATAATCTGTTTTCATTTTATGAAAAAAAACTAGTAGATAATACAAATAGCGTTACAAATAATAACGTACATGTTTTCCATAACAAATTCATTTATGCGGTACTTCAGTTAGACAAAAATCTAGAGAAAATTTAAAGTGTTTTGTTTATTAATTAATCAGGAAGAAGAATATGAAGACGAATCGGCGGAAGAACCAACTGACGAGGACGCAGAGGATCCCAAGGTCATCAAGGAACTGATCGATCTCATCAAGAAAGTCGGTAAGTTGTGAATGACCAATTATTTTTATTATTTTCAGCCATGGTCGTCCCACTACAGGGCAAAGGCCTCCCTACCCTCCTTCCACTCGTCTCTATGCAGAGCTTTCTGAGGCCAATCCTTTTCATAAGCGTCGATTTCATCCCGCCATGTCCTTCTGGGCATGCCGCGATATCTATTGACGTTGAATGACCAATCTTTATATATATACTTCTGTACGTGTGTATGTCACTGAACTTCTCTTAAACGACTGGACCGATTTTGATGAATTTTTTTTGTGTGTTCACATCTGAGAATGGTTTAGATTCACAATTTTGTCCGCTGGACAATGTTTTTTCAATTCATTTTTAATTAATTAGTAGTTGTTGATTTTGGAATGTTTTACATTGGAGACAGACGGCGCTACCATCGCAGTGTCAAATATTAATGACGTTAGATATTGTCTAACATTTGAATAATAATTTTCATCAAAATGGTCCAGAATGTTTTAGCTTATTAATAAAATTTAAAATTTTCAAATTAAAGACGTGTAGACAGGACAACGTCTGTCGGGTCCGCTAGTTAAAAGTAAAATTCTAATGGTCCTTGAACCACACCATGATGTGTGTGTTGATAATTTTCATATAATAAGGTTGTTTTTAACACGTTCACTGCGTTACGGGAAGTATTTGTTGTACTTGCTCTGTGCTGTGCAGCTAAGGTGTTTATTCAAGTATTCGTTCAAGTATAAAAGAGACACCTATATTCCCGATGTGCTTGCTTAAGTGTATTCAAATTTAAGAATAAAAATGTACGGGAATTATTTTGTCGTAACGCACAGAAAGGTAAATATTGTACAATAGTGCGATACGGGAACTATTTGGCCGTATCCTAAACCCCGTACCGCACTGAACGTGCGCTGAACGCTGTGAGCTAAGTCATAGTGCTGTGTCTAGTCGATACGTTGTTACAGAACGCGATATTTTATCTTTCACGCGTAAGTAGGTAAATTGTAGGTACATGAACAATGAAACGTTCAAGCAAAAACTTATTATGAGGAATGGTGTTAAAACAGAAGGTGAAGAGGCTATGAAACGTTATTGCACTAATTTTCGTTTCATAATTTAAAAATTAGGATACGTAATAGAGATAGCGTTATAAATAAGAACGTACATACTTAATATGTTTTCCATAACAAATTCATTTATGTGATACTTCAGTTACATCAAAAAACTTGATAACATTTAAAGATTCTGTTTTCTAATTAATCAGGAAGAAGAATATGAAGACGAATCTGCGGAAGAGCCAACTGACGAGGACGCAGAGGATCCCAAGGTCATCAAGGAACTGATCGATCTCATCAAGAAAGTCGGTAAGTTGTGAATGAAAAAGCAAACATAATAATTCAAATGCTTGAATATATATCGTGCAAGTACAATACTTATCTTCTATCTTACTTATCTACTTATTAAAACACCAATTTAATTTGGTACTCTTCACTAAATTCGATAGGTATACCGATATTAGCCCATTCTCTAGGAAAGGCGACGTGACAATAGATGACTTAGTAATTGAGAATTGTCTGTTTCCATAGGTGGTATCGAACAGCTGGAGAAGCAACTTGGTTATGGAGAGACCAGCCAGGCCAGCACGGACGGAGCCATCACCACCACGCCTTCCCCGTTCAAGAAGAAGCTGTACCAGAAGGTGTTGGAGAGAACTCGTGGCAGGAACAGGTCAGTGTCTCTTTCTTAATTACATATTATTGTTATATTTGCTTTAACGTCCAAAAGCTGTCTTCTGTCTGCCTTCCTAGTCTATTTAAAATAAATAATTTTGACGTTGACTTTGACTTTGAAACAGATAAAATCATAATCTGTATTACTGAAAGGAATTCCTAGCTTTTGTTAATAGGTTCCTTGTAGAAACTCACCCTTTAATTCATAACATTGACGCTTTCCTTTTCCGACCGACTGAAGAATATTTTTAGAATATGATTACAACTTCAAAAAGTAATCTGTATTTATTAAGAAGTATTTTGTTGTGTTAATGAATTACGCTTGTACAGGTATACCGGACCGAATAGCATCCTAGAAAATTCTGGACAAAACAGCCGTCGCGGACCACAGAACGCGGGCATTGAGCCTTCGAACGATAGAGATAAACTGATAAGAAAGGATCGGCCACAGTAAGTATTTTATTCGTTGAATCTCGTATCTATAAATAAGTTCTGTTATAAAAGAGTTCAGCATTAAACAATAAGTAATCTTGTAAAAGTCAATGATTTAAGTCTTTGACTGCCAATAGAAAACTGTTGAAGGCAAATCCTCCGCTAACGTTGGTCACCGGTGACCCCCATGGCGTTCAATGTGTTAAGTAACAGTGTTGAAAATACTATGGAAAAATAACACTATACTATTTATTATAAACCAACGTTATAGGTACACCACGATCAATCGTCAACGAGGCAAGGGTGTAACTGAAGCCACTCCCGTAAGCGAGGAGGCTGAGGAGGAACAAGAAGAAGTGCAGCAGGTCTTCAGAGCCAAGTCTGTGGAGACAGAGACCAGGGTCGGAACTACTGCCAAGCCATTGCAGTATGTGAACATCAGGAGAGCCAGGCCAACCACATCCGATACTGCTGATGATACTGCTTCAAGGTTAGAGATACCAGATACATTGTTTTTTATTAATAGAAGTAGATTTGCATATCATTGTCTGCAATAAAATAGTTTAGACTAAAACCACACACTACGACTGGGAAATCAAAATATTGATTGTGTTATCCCATTACAGGAACGCTCTATTCGAACGCTCAGAGCCTCTAGTGACGGTATCTGATACATCAAACTCACTGGACATTATTAGCGCGAGGCGGGAGAACACTCCTGAATACGTCACGATCAGGAGGCAGCGACCGACCACTGAAGAAACTACCACTGTCAAGTAAGTTTTACAATTTGTATTGACACAAAAGTAATAATGAGTGTTATAAATATTTTGTTTGCTAATGGGTTCATTTCTATTTTCCAGATACCAAAATTCCGAAGAGGAAGAAGAAGAACAGCAAGAGACAGCATTAGAAAGAGAAATATCTACACAACCTCAGTACACTTCTATCGTACGGTCTCGCGGTACAACCCGTCCCGACGAAGAGCAGCCTAGCTCTGAATCCCCTGTACCTAGAGTACGTCCCACCACCGTAGCTACTGAAGAAACCAGTAGCCCAGACCCAACTACCGTCCTAGCTGTTCAGATATCCTCCTTACTTAACTCTCCGAGCACTGAAGTTGAAACTCCCGAGACCGAATCGCCAGCGCCAACGACTGTAGTTGAAACGACAACGACTACCACCACCACAACGACAACTCCAGCACCACCGAGTCCCAGCACTCGTCGTACTGTGATCAGACGACGAGGCTCCACCACCACATCAGCTACTACTGCCGCCCCATCAAGCACCACCCAGGTGAGTCCCAGGAATTATTCTTTCGTGACCCGCCGACGACCATTGCCAAGGCCAAACGAAATATCTTCAGATTCAGACGATTCTGCTGACGTATCGCGTAAAATAAGATCCACTACTCCTGATAGTCGCGAAGTAGATGAGGGTACACCTAGGGAAACCGGTACTAGAAGATTTAGGAGTAGGTTCCAATTGTCTCAAAATGCACGAAGCGATGATTCTATTCCTGCCGCTGCTTCTCCTGTTTCGAGAGGACAATTTAAACCACAAATTTTGAGCCCTGATGAAGTTATTTCTTTAACACCGATTGATGTCGAACCACAGTTTGTTCCAAGGCAAGTTTCCAGTTTTAGTTCTAGGGCTGAAAGGCGTTTCCGCCGTCCCACCGCAAGCCCTGCTTCTGACGCGATCCCTGATAGTGAAGGTTCTGCGGCTACATTAGAAACTAGGCGACCAAATCTTCTCCCCCGTGGTCGCAGTCGGTTTACTATAAGTTCTACGACCGAGTCTACCGCCCAACCGGTTTCTATTTCGTCGTTTGCTCAAAGGAGACCGACTTTCGCAAGATTCACTCCGCGACCTTTTACTCGCTCGACGTCAGCGCCTACTGAAGGTGATGAAAATGATGAAAACGTTGATGCTCCTGAAGAAGCTTCTACTCAAAGAATTGCACCACGTCTACCATTTGCTAGATCTAGACCTTCACCATCAGCTTCACCGAGCATAGTAGCGAGGAAGTTACCGTTCCCATCTCGGCAATCTACTACGCAGCAAACTTTGTCTAATGACGATGATGATGATGAGCCAGAAAACCGTAATGACGATATTTTACTATCTGAAAGTGCCCGAGAAGAGAAAGAACACGAAGAAAGTGAAGTGGAAGAGGAAACACCCAAACGCAGAGTTATTGTCAAGAAATTGAGAGCACCTGGTGCAAGCGATGGATCTGTTTCAACAGAAACAATACCGAGTGATGATGGTAAAAAGAGATTCAGAGTAATAAGACGTAGACCTACTTCTACAACGGCGGCTCCAGATACCGTTCTTTCAACTGAAGTTCCCACTGGACCTGGGCCTCAGAGGGTACGCAAGATTATTCGTAAAAAGATAAGACCTAGCGAAGAAGAACCAGAAATAACAGCTAAAGCAGTCGATTCCCTTAGCACATTTAGAAGCTCAACCACTGAAGAGTTTAACTACGGTGAGAAAACTCGATCGACTACAACAACTACTGAAAGTGTAACAGAACCTATTATTGAGGAAGTAACTGAATTTTATAAGGAAAAGAAAGTTAAAGTAGACCTACAGGCTGATAATGTTGAGACTACAACAGAGGTGACATCAAAAGCAACTGAAGCTGTAATTGAAGAAACCACAGCAGCTCCTGCTAATGTCGAATCTAATGCTAATGTTGAGAATGAAGAAAACAAGAATAAAGAGAGTGAAACCGTTATCGATGCGAAAGAAGACAAATCTGAAACTGAAACTAGTTCGAATACCGAAACTAGTTTGAACACCGAAACTAAGCCTGTTGAACAAAATAATGAAAACACTAATGAGTCTGAAGGTGAAACAAAAGTTGAATCCGAATCCAAAACCGAAAATCAACCAGACGTGGCAGTCATATCTGAAGGTCAAACTGTAGATATTTCTGAAAACAAAGAAACCTCTGACACTGATTCACCAGTCACGGAAACTGAGAACCCACAAACAGAAACGACTACAGTAAGCACAACTGTTTCTACTTCACCGTCAGGCAGAACAAGACTGCCTTATAGACCACGTAAGAAGTTATACACTCCATCCACAGAACCTACAGTTGCATCTACAAGCAGAGTTTTCAGCCGTAAATATAATCCTGGTGTTTACACAAGTCCCGCGACTGCAGACAGACCTTCGTTCAGGCCGAGTGGAACAACAAGACGACCATTCTCTTCTAAATTATTTACTAGGAGGCCATTTACTCCGAGAACCACGCAGAGAGTGGAAGAAGAAGAAGATTACAATGACGAAGAAGTTTTGGATGAAGAATCAGAACCAGAAAACCCATTCGTATTCGTACCGCCAAACCAACTGTTTACAAGGAAACCTGACTCTGAGGAAGAAGTCGATGAAGTTGCAAATTCTGAGGAGTTACTGGAGGAAGAAGAAGAAGCACCTTACGATGAAGAAGCTGAAGAGGAAGAGACGCCACCAAGATTTGCTCTTACAACAAGACGGCCAGGCTTTAGACCACGTGTCGTTAACTCTAACACGTTCAGAGCTGCCACAGCAACTACAGAACTACCAAAGAGATTCCCGAGCACTCAAAACCGAACTGGTATCATCACCAGATTTAGTAATAAACCAGCAATCGACGGTAAAAAGCGAGTACAAAATGTACCACCAGGTTATAACTCTCCTGTTAGTGCTCCTAGACCTAAAGGCCTTGCTAACAAAAATGAAACTCAAGAAGCTGAAAAGGAATCTAAGGATGTAACAACCACAGTTGCTGCAGACTGATGGAGAAACTGATGGAGAAACCACTACATCAGTTGATGATGATTATCTCACCGTGACTTCAACAATATCGACTGACGGTAAAGACTCTACAACTACTGATGACGGATCCACAACAAACACCATTCCTATGGAAACAGCAACTTATCAAATGGAAGTGGATGATAGTACTGATGATTACTTGGAAAGTACAGATACTACCACAAACCTACCTACCACACAAGATATTACCACCAATTCACAAACTGAAGCTGATATCAAAACAACAATTGTGCAAAACACTGTAGTTTACACTGTACCTAATACAGAAATTACTACTGAACCAGTGGCCACAACTGTTGAAATTACAACCACAACTGAGGCTAGTCCACCACCACCACCCATCATTAAAACACAATTCAACAAGCTATTCTCTGTCAGTAGAGTTGTAGAAGTCAATTCTAAAATAGATAAACATCACTTGAACAAGAATAACGAAACAACACTAATTGAAGAAGGAAAAATCATGGTCGAAAAGAAACCAGTTGTCGACAAAATTGGAGAAGTCAGTAGGTTCAGTCTTATCAAAATTGTTGAAGACGAAATCCCAATCTATTTGACTAAACTAGGTCACGTATACCCAGTCGAACACCCACCCGAAAATATTATACGTATTGATGAAGCTAGAAATGCGAGGGCTTTAGTTGATACTTATCCTGACGCTCCTAAGGAAAACCTTGTTGCTTCCGAAAGTATCAACGAAGCATACAGACATGTCAAGAAAATTCCCAACGTTAAGGGTGAAGTCAATAGTCACGTGGAACATTTACCAAATGATGATTTCTTAAGCTACGTTAACGAAGATAACAAAACTGACAAAGAGGACGGTACTCCATTCTCCTCATGGCAATTCGTTCCCGCAGCTTACGAGAATGAACAAGTTAGGAGTGCGAAGAGCTTTGAAATAGTAACACCACGATCGATGCTGACTAACCCATCCACTTTACCATTAGAGGGATTGTTTAAAACTGAGAACCCTTTAACGGCACGAAAAGTTGGTGATGACAAGAACCAACCATTCGTGGTTTACTCAGCACCAGTATCTAGCCAGCAAGAAGAAGCAAACATAGTCAAAGTGTCGGTCTTAAAACCTGAGTCTGGCCGTAGCATTCTGACGTTTGCTAAAGGCCAAGAATTCAACGGAGGCTCTGCTGATGAGGTGGCTACCATCAAATACCCTGTAAACATCTCGGTTATTCCTCAAACTACGGAGGGTACAACAGCTTCTCCTTCTTCTACAACTGCACCTCCATCCACTTTGTCATCTGACATTCCATCGACTACTTCTACAACTACCACGACAACCGAAACTCCTTCCAGTCCCATCATAGATTTACTTTCATCAACAACAATTTCTAGTACTCAATCCCCAACAACTATCTCGACAGAAGCGCCCAGCTCTGTTGTTACAACTGAAACGGTGCCTGAAGAAACAACCACTACAAAAGCATCTCCTTTGGACGCTAAACGTGCCAAGTTTGGCTTCCCAAGAAGACCAATCTTGAAATCCTCAAACTTCACACGACCCAGTATTGTCCCAAGGACTGTTAAGAAAATCAATGCGACTGTAGTATCCAATTCGAACCAGAGAGCCAATAAAACTGCTTTCAGTCCAAGCAAATCGCGTTTCACAGCGAACAGAGTTCAAAACGTACCAATAGATGTTAAGAAGAAGCCCAACACTCCCAAAGTAGCCATTAAAACTTTTACCACAACAAAGACATACACAACTGAAAGTCCAAAGACAACGACAGAAAGGAAAATATATTTCAAACCAATCCGACCCAACTTTAGACCCGCATTTGTACCAAGGAAAACAACAACACCACCCGTTACCACCGGAGACACCTAAAATCCGAATAAATCTAGTTCTAACTAGATTTAAGCGGTTCCCACTGGTAGGATCCGGTTTCCCTGGCCATAATAACGTGAATGACTGATATTATTTTAATAATTGGTTTTTTAATTTGCAAGCAATTCGTCTGAGTCGGAAAATATTATTTTAATTTTGCAGTTTTAAAATTGTCATTCGTTAATCTTCCAAGACATTTTATTTAACATGATAATTTTGAAGAAAATACTCTTTTTTATACTGATGGGATAACTTGTATATATACATACATAGGAACACAACATCATTATAGTCATATTTCTTAGAGATTTTAATAGCTTTAATAATATTCTAGGTTTTATTGAAAGTTTTATTGTACCAAATAATTGTATTTATTAGTTCGTTTTGGTAGAAGAGACTTTCACCTTACAAATGTCATAGGTTATGATTAGAATACATTTATTTAAAGGTTTTATTATTATATTAATAATTATTAATCGTTACCATTAAATGTACATATGGATGGTTAGCATTGGGATGTCTTATGTAATAATGTGAATGAAATATTGTAACATTCAAAGAAAAAGGTTTGTAATAAAGTATAAGAATATATTTTTTATGTTATTTTAGTTTGTAACTAATTTTATTGTTAGTCTGTTTGTGTTTTGTACCCTTACGTGTTAATTTATTGAAGTCGTCACAATATCTTTATGTTTTGAAACGTTTATTTGTACGTGTAGCGATTTATAAGCACAACTTTTTAATTGTCTGTGCGCAACCGACTGGGACTCGCAGGTAAGTGCTTATTTATCTATTGTCTTGATTTTAATCTACACTAAAATAAGAATTTGAACATCTTCGCTGCATGTAAACTATGATACAAACCTATTTACTTCGTTCGATGACCAAAAACTGAGATTAACTACTTCCATAATTTCCCGGACAGCAATCAAAACACAATAATAGATACGTAAAGTATTTATTTATTGCAAAACATATGTTTTACACAGAAGTAAATTAGTTTACAACTAATGTCGAGATATCTCACTCTGTTACGCCTTGATCGCACTTCGCTAGTATAATAGTCAAGTAACGAGTATTCAGTAGTTTTGTCTCGCTTCGATTTTGGGTCTGAAGCGAGAGAGAGCTACTATGTACTTCGCTACTGGACTAAAATACTAGCGTAATACGAACAAGGCATTAGGCAGCAAAAATAAATTAACAAGTAAATAATCATTATCTTAAACTAAGCCATATAAAAACATTACAAATTATCTACACAATGATTCTATTTTCGTACATTAAACAAAATAATTAGCTAACTAGCAACAGTGAATGCTTTATCCTTTTTTACCGGACGATTACCGTCATCTAAGTTTTTGTGTACAACTTTTAAAACGGCATTGTACTACTTCTTGCTATGATCCGCACAATGGGTGGCTATTATTGAACACAATCGGTTCCCATACACTAACGATTTTCTCATTGGCATGTCAAAATACATGGCTATGTGGACATTTCATTAGAAATTGCGCATCTAACTTCGGTATTAGGTATATAGTAATCTGAGTATGTAAGGCCTGTAGTTTAAATCACCAACCCGCATTGAGTAAGCGTGATGATTAATGCTCAATCCTTCTCCGTGCGAGAAGAAGACTTTTAGGCTGATGATGAATACTTAACCATATACTTCGTGGAACGGCGACAATAATTTACGTTTTCATATTGTAATACTCATTTCATTTCACCATTCTTAACAACCATCTTGTCTTAACTCCTAAAACAATATCTAATTACTCAATACTTAAGTCATATTAGGACAGTAAACACTACGTAAATAATTAACTAAATCAATAAGTAATTTTGAACACAATTTCGCACTTATTTCATGAAAAACATCAATCAATGAATGAAAAAATCTAGACCAAAATTAATTAAGCTAATCACAATCACTGAACTCAACATTAGTTCCTAATTACTTACTTACTTAGGTATTACATGTACAAATACTAGATTCGAAGCAAACTGTTTAGTAAACAGTGCGTAAACTAAAGTAATTTATTTGCTTTCCTAATTAGAGATAATGGATAGGCTTTTTTTCGTTTTGCAATTAAAGATCGATAAAAAATAATGTTTAAAAATAACTATTTTAAATTGTGACTTATGTTAATAAAAACATTTGTGTTGCTTAAACAATTAACGAAGTAACTATCGCGACACTTTGGTAGTTTTCGCTAATATAGGTAGAATTATGTCAAAATTGTAGAATACTCTGGCAATGATGACTATGGCACATTCTTAGTCAAAATTCTAATAAACTACAACTTAAAATAATTGTTGAGGCTTTCTATAATAGAACACATACTTTTGTATAGTATGAATAAGAAAAAATATATTATGTTTTAAGAAGGATCTCAACCATTTATGTTCAGTCAGTTCAGTCCCGTGACTTCCTAGTCTCTTTTAATGGTTTTGTCGAGTTTTTATCTTTACCTCGAATTAAGAATAATTCTACCGGAGTTAACAAGCTAGTAGACAATCATTGGTTTGGTACCCACACAGTTTACAGTCTGAGTCATTGATGATTATGATTAACCACAGAATTCTTTGTTTGCCATTCTAATTTATTACTTACTTACTATTAGTCATTATTCCTGTTCATTATAATCTTCTCGTTTATATTATATTGATAATATGGATAGACAGCTGCACCTAAATACTTCTTACTATTATAAACAAAAAATGTGTGTGTCATAACACATATTAATATTTCAACAGAGTTGCACAGTTTTACCCGCTCTGCTCGACTCCTATAGATCATAGCGTGATGTTATATAGTTAATAGCCTTCCTTGATATTTGAACTAACCGACCAAATCGGACCAGTAGTTTTGGATATTAGCGTTAACACTTTTAAGCAAATTTAAATCTCCATGACAAGCTGAAGCAGGATTTCCATTAACCTAAAGCTATCAGATATAATAAAACATGAGTACCTAGAAAAAAAAAACACAACTAACGAGAATCACGTAAAGAATTTTAATGAACACTTTAATGACTTTATTCACACCACAGCAAGACACAAAATTAAAAAATATATCTAGGTATATAGCAATGACCTGTATTGCATTAGAATTTTAATCACACATGAGACCTACACTGCCCTTCACTTTTATGTCTAAACCTAGCTGCCGATAAATGAAACCTAAACTTAGGTAGCCTAGGTTTGACGGTAGAAATAACTAGGTAATCGTTTTTGATTGATATCTAACACATTGCGTTGTTGGAGGCATGAACGAGCAATAATTTATCGAGACTAGATTTTTTTGTAAGAAAGCTAAAATTAATTAAAGTTTAGGAGTGGGAGTAAATACGTACATTTCTACGTATAAAACGTACCTAGAAGTGACGTCACACGATATTTCAAATCAATATACCATCGAAAGTATTCGTTACCTACCGTAAGAAAATAAAAAATACGTGTCTAATATTTTAAATTTTTATTTTAAATCAGCATCGGTAGTTTTGAATGCCAATTCTAGTCTTAGTCCCTTAGTTCAAAACCCTATACTATATTGATAAATACTTACATCTATAAATAACGTAAAGTCGTGACTCCGGCGCATCTTATAATAGAATAATGAATCCTCTCGTATTTCCAACACATACTTAAAGTACTTGTATGGTATCTGAGACTATTCATTCATAATATTGTAGAAACCCGATTGTATTTTCTAAAGTTCTCAGTAATAGCACGGAATTTCAACCCTGTGCCAATTGTATTCTCTATAATGTAGGCTCACTCCCCTGAAGATCGAACCCAGTTGCGTGCCTTTGGAGAGTCCTAAGTCCTATGATACTTATGTCGCTTATATACTACCTGCCGAAAGATACTGAGCAATTCGTTACAGATTGAGGAAATGATTGGTATTGATCATTCAAAGGCGATATTCGTAAAATCAGCAGCCTTAACTCCTGGTATGTCGGAACGGAGATCTACGCGAGACACAATATGTCTCATATATCGGCAGACAAGAGACTAAGTTATTTTTGGTCAAATTATGAATGGAAATTTGATTCCTTACGCACAAAACTTTCTATGTACGTTATACGTATGTACGTTATACGTATGTACGTTGATAGGCACTTACAGCTCACATGTTAATGAGACTCGATATCATAACTGGCAAAATACAATGTTAAAGCCAGTATATAATGTAGTATAGTAAGCCAGTATAGTATTATATGCCTCTAGAGGGCTCGAGTTTGATTAATGTTTAACGAGATCGAAACGAGAAAGCGTTCAGTGCTCTGATAGGTTGGTTCTTAAATTCTTTTGCGCCGCCTAAATTAAAGCGCCGAAAGCGCTCTCGTTTCGTTTTCGGTCAACGTAAAACAAACTCTTACTAAGGGTACAGATATATATCTACCTCCATATAAACTGAACTGTGGGGTCAGCAATAAATCCTTAACACATTACATAACTCCCTATTACCTACCGGGTCAACAGATCAGCCACTATTTACGTATTTCGGCCTTACTTGGCAAATAATTGAGCAGTATTGTATCATCACGACCCACATGTGGGCCGGTTTGTAGACGCTGCGAATACCAAATAAGATTGTTTAGAATTGTAGTTTCCCTTTTGTAGTGAGCTGCGGTCTTTGTTCTATTTATATGGTACTCATACACATTATATAGTATCACGCCTTTTAAGCCCCACAGAGGTAGGCAGAAACTATACAGTGATACAGTGACTCATAAAATGTAATATCCAATTGTGATCACCACTTTATATGTATCCTATGTTGGAATAGGGGATGATCCGATTGCCATATAGATACAATTTTAAACTCTGTGCAGTTTGAATGTAAGAATATAACCTAATGATTCTTAGGTGGACCGGGCATCGAACCCCTTGCTTATCCACTTTACCAGCGATACAGTTGAATATTAATTTATTTGTCGGAAAACCCATTTATGTAGTTTGCGATCCAGAAATATAACCCAGACTTTGGACTACAATAAATTGATTAATTCTTAATACATGGGTACTCAATGTTAAAATCTGTAATTGAGTGAAAGTATTGATTTTTCCATCAATCACAAGTAATCCCGAGAGAAAGTTCCGATCACAATTATATCGTCATTATAGTGATTGCAGTAAAAGTAGATACCATTACAACTGCCAGCTTGCTATCCGTCTCTTTTATTTGTTCGATTTATAGAAATTGATGTTCATCTTAGTACAACATTACGGAGAATCTCTCGCATCTGCGAGCCTTAAGAAATTACAGTAAATATTATAGATGTTCGATATTTTATTTAAAACCTTTATCTCATTAAATATGTGATTGTGTCGTGTTAATGCTTAGTTCTATTTATAAACCCAGCTGGTTACACATGCAATCACCCCATTTCAAGTAACTTTGGGATTATATCGTAATTTGAAATAAGATTTTTCATTCTGATTTTGTTACTATTTATAGCAATTCAATTATTGCTAAGATATTAATAAATTATATTGTTTTTAATCTTATAGGATATAGGGTCAATTAAGGAAACACGCAAATTGACTTGTTTTATTTTACAATCTCTATGATCATTGCTTTCTTAAATCTACCCTAGCTTGGGAAATTCTTCTTGAAAACCATTATACTCTCTTCTTTGATTTCGGTCGATTTTCTTCTTTTTAGTCTTCCATCAGAAGAGACTTTGGATCTGCTTCCTCCTTCAGCAAAATTCTTCTTCCATGATAAATCTTCATACTACCAGTTGCTACTGGTATCCAGTTGTTGCTTCATCCTCCGTCCATTTTGATCTGAAACAATGAAAATGTAAATTAAATATACGAGAGTAATAAATCATGTTGTTGATGCGATGATTGATTTTTCTATGTTTTTAAAATTAACTAAGAAAATTTAACCCTTATTTCGGGCTTTGCAGGAGTGCCTAGGTAGTTTTTACAATGTACTATACTAATGCAGTGGGTTACTAACATAATTACCTACCACATACTACTTATATCTAGTTAAAAAACTGCCTGTGTCTACCTATAGTAGACTATCTACCACACACGCAAACATTAAAAGTCATCATAACATTATTCGGTAAGCGAACATTATCCAATAACAATAAATCATAGTTTTATTAGTTCTACAGTAATTTATAGTTTGTAGACGGTATAAAACATATTGTACGCGCAAGTTCCCACGCGATGCAAGCTGGGAGAGTTGCATGTGCATCTGAAAGGAACGGCCGGCTTGTACAGCTGTCGATTTCACTAGAGTACTACGACATTGGAATCTTACTGGTTGATGTGATCGTTACTATTATACAAATATAGCATTTGCATGTAGATTTATGTTTGGTTAACTCGACGTTGTTTAGTAGATTTTTCACTTATTATTTGTTTGTTACTGTAAAACGTCACGCCTTTTATCCCCGGATGGGTAGGCAGAGGTACACGTTACAGCAAGCTGCGTTACTAAATTGCTACGAAATATTAAATCTGGACTTTAAATCGCAATGGACGGTGTTAATTATTGTTCATGGATATGCTATTTAACAATAAAATAAGTACACCTAATTATTTGATTATAGATCATTATTTGCACGATGTGAGAAATGTGAACACGAAAATTAATAGAGGCATTTTTGAAACATTTATAATAAATATTAGAATCTAGTAAAGATTTGTATAAACTTTATTACATTTCATTCAATAAAACACACCACACAAACAATCTATATAAAACCTCAAATAATATCTCAAACACAAACCAGAAATAAACACTAAAACCTCTTGCAAATATCCTCCCACCACGTTAAACGCCTATCGTAAAACAAATCCATCAATGTACATCTAATTTGCGCTTACATTTCACCCACATCATCAGCGCAGCATCCGAGCAGAGAAAACTACTTTCTCTGCACAAAATACTTGTTTAGCGAGATGTTATCTAACCGTTACGTCAGTCATTGGCACGTTTTTATTTACACTCCACTATTAATTATAGTTTTTATTGATCGCTTCGGTACATCGTTATTTCTTTTTGATTTTGTTTGGTAGATATTGTTGATGGTTGAGTTGAAATTTTAGCTAGTTGTGTCAAATCTGTAACTAACTACCTTACTCACAGTCATTTCATAGTTACTTAAACCCAATAAAATAGTTAAATGTCTCTGAGTACGATAGAGCGTTTTATAGACCTTGAATATAGCTAACACGTAAACACGTTTGGATACTCAAATGAGTTTAAGTTATTATAGAAGATACAATAAACAAGAAGTCTAATTAGTCTATATTAAAATGAAGTCTCTAAATTATACATCACGTTTTTGACAATATTTTAATTTAGTATACATAAGCCAACAGTCAGTCTTTCTGGAAGTTCTTATACATAGGAATAAAAATGTTAACTTAAAGAAGAAAATCTTACACACACTTCTCAATTTTCACCATAGATGCCAGTATATTTCGAAATAGTTTACGAGAGTGACGCAATGTCGAGATGCCATCACGTAGTTTTGGTAATGTGGGCGAAGCAAATATTGACAACTGATGGAGTGGGCACGCAAATATTATGAGAATCTATTGTAATAGGGAGAATTTCTATTTATCCATTTGCAAATCTGTTCGTACGTAGGTAGCTACGGTGTACAATGTATATAGTTACAATACGTATTTTACGGATGCGAAAGAAATTACAGTTTAATTCAAGCGTCAGTGTTCATAAGTGAAAAGTGATAGAAAGTGTAATTAAATAAAATTAAAATAAACAGTAATACGCCCCATCTCATGAATACAACATATCATAATTTCATATGAAATCATAATTACGATGATCGTAGAGAGGATGTCTAATTACAATCTCATGTTAATTCACAGTTACCACAGAAAAAAATTGATAATGTTGCCACAGTTTCACATTTCCGCTTCCGTTTCTCAGTGTGCCTGGCAATTTAGTAAATTAACCGGTAGCATTCGTTTATTAACTGGTTCGCATTCTTGTTACATTAACTGATGAAGTAATGCCTTATGTAATATTCGCACTTTGCTCCAAATAGGCTGAACAGGACCTTTTGTTGAATACCTTTGCCTACTTGAAATGCTAATTCGACAGCGCTTAGTCTATGGATTTCCTCAAAGAGTTTCTGTTCTAAGAAGGTTGTATATGTATGGTCAGCTTAACATATTTGTGTAATGAAATCATTTCCTGTAGTTAAGAAGATATTTTCCGTTGAGAAATAAATATGTTGGATACTGTTAAGAAACTTTGTCGCGATAAAATGCGTGAGAAATATTTTACGATGTAGATTACACTGGCGATACGGACTTAACTGTCGGAGTCACTGACATTTCGTTCGTGATTACATTGAAAATTAATTATTGTTTTATGGTTCTAACTTCTGAGTAATATTGGAACTGAAACATATTGTCTTTAAAGTATTTTACTATACTATGGACACTTATCTGAAAAAAACAATTTGAATTTGAAACAGCTATAGATAATCCTTCAACCGTACCTACCTGTACTTAAGTGTAATGTATCACCATTAAAACTTGTACACTCAAATATTTATACATAGCCACTACTAGTAACGTAACAAGTAGGTACTAATGTAGCAAGACTACCGATATCTGATCCCCTTAAGGGCAAGATTGAAGTGTCCTACGTGCCATACCTTAAACTAAAACAAGATGTGATTTAATTCCGCATTCTCTAACAAATTGGCGCAGCAGGAAGAATCGAGCGTTAATGTCCAATTACCTAACTACTGATTAAATAGAAAGCTCATCATTCAAGTTTGCCGCGACTTTTTTGTCGCGTTGTCGCAACGTTATGCAAATCCCCATTCATAGAGACGTTAAGTCGGGCGCCACGCCCGTGTGTGGATAGCCGGCTTTACTTTTCGTTAGGTTGTTATGTTTGTAAATAGTTACAAGCGGGAAGGGATTAAAAAGTTACTTTTGTCTAATTAAGAATGAGAACTATGAATAAAGCGTCTAATTCATTAAATAAGCCTTTCTTTTGATTCGTAGTTAATTGCCTGTGAAAATTGTCTCTTAAGCCTCTAACCGCCATTCTCAAGTCACTTGGTTACTTAAACTATTCCTTAGTAACGATTGTGTTTCGAAAACAATAAACAAGGATTGGGTTAAGTACCTTATATTAAATGGCTCTGTATGGCAGTTAGTACCTAAATCTTAATTAATTTTAATAAGTAGTTATGTGTTTAAAGAATATTCTAGGAAAATTAAATTAATAAGCTTGTTAAGAATGTCTCGTTGCATCTGTGGTTGCACATCATCAGATGGTCGGATATGGTCAGTGGCACGGTTGGGCAATGTAATCCCATGTAAGTGGAACCGCAGTTCCGTCACACCAATGACTCATGTCGGGATTCAGATGTAGTTAAATGCCAACGGTATTTGACTTAAAATTCATTATTTATGGATTTTATCTACGACACGACATGTCTGTAATTAGGATATTTTTCGTTGAAAGCCTGTTCAAGATTAATTTCTGAAAATTTTCCTTTTTGATATTAAGTAGATATTCAACTATCCACAAAAATTTAAATAATTTTCCATTATTATTCCTTTTAAAAAATGCTTTTGTGGAAGTGTTCTCATTTCAAAAGATGGTATCTTTTTTATAGCAAAGGACAGAACTCGTTCAGCCTTCATACAATAATAACATAAAGAATTTATTCCCCACTGTTTCACATCTGCCACCATGTGGCCGTTATGCTAATTGTATAGGCAGTATACGCTGAGTAACAATCGACTAAAGCCCACGCATGGCATCTAAACTATGCCAGCTACTATAAAGAGTTGCCTCATAGAATCGATTACCGATTAATCGACATTGAGTTCTCGATTTAATCTGTACAAACATAATATTAAATTGATTTTGAAAAATGATGAGCATTCTAATAGCTTGGATATATATTTGAATATCGATTAAAATTATGATGAGATGTGAGTTAATGCGTTCCATTAAGTATATTATTAAGAACATCTTATTAATCCGTGATCGTAGAGTCCTATTTGCATTAAATAACTTGTTAAATAAACTACGTCTTTTAAAGCAATCAATTCAAAGTAGAATACGAAAATTTATTGAGAAATCCATAGGTACCTACTACCTACTATGTGGTTTCGTAACAAGTTATATAAAAACCTTTTTTTATTAAAATTGGAATGAACATTCAACATGCCATGTTTTTACCATCGATTGGCAATATGGGTGTTTCGTGTTTTTTATTTCTTTATCTCGACTGTGATCTAGTTTGTAGTGAGCTCATTATAATGTGCGACTACGCCTACTTACTTAAGTAACTATATTAAGATTACATTGTTGTTATGTACAATGAAATAATACTTATAACACTAGAGCCTCTAGCCAAATGCCACTAAGCGCTTGTCTATAAAGAGAATAGAAACCTAAATTGTATGGGATTGGCGTAAATTTTGACACTAGTTAGTGTCATCCACATACATTGAGTTTTCTACTGTCTCGGTAGACAAGCGCTAAAGTGGGTTTTGGCTACACGCTCAGATAGTTCTGCAAATTAGGTTCTCATTGAAATCTTAATAATTTGGAATGATGTGAAATACTTAGTGTAAAATTATAAACTACCGGTTTTTCTATTTTTCTAAAGCCTACAAGTAAAATATTCTGAAAATAAGATAATCTGTTGCACTTAACTCCTAAGTACCATAGAGTAAAGTAATGTCGCAACCAAACTTCACATTATTAAAATGCCTCTGTCACAATTGCGCGGGAAAATGAGAAACTGTCATGGATGTCAGGGTTATTGTTAGCAATCATGGTATTTTCATTTTGCAATCATTTGTACAGAAAAAACATGTTCTACCTATAATAAAGTCGTTACAAATAAGAATAACATGTGTCTGAAACCTTATTTACTAAATATATTTAACATGTTTATTTTTAAAATAATCACAATAAGTTGACATTTAAATACAGTTTGACATTACAAACATGAACTTCAAGCCTCCGATGATCGATTACCAACACTTAGATAATTGATTTACAAAACATAAGCTCCTACTGACCCATTGAACGGCACTAAACACCATTACGACACAAGGACATGTGTTTTAAATATTTACAAGTACATAAAAACCGCACTTCAAGGTCAACCGTTCCATCACGTACAAACAATTTTAGTTATTTACGCAATTACATTATTGACGCTAACAATCGCTACTTGATAAATAATGGATGATAATAGATAGACGGTATTTTAGTTTCAAAAGAAATCTGCAAACAAACATCTTTCAAATAGCTCGAATTCTATGCTACAAACAAAACCAATTCAAATAATCCATAACAAATTAAAGTATTTAAAAAAAAAACTTAACCAAAAATACTCAACATTTTTTCTGCATAGATAACAAACAATTTCATAGACAAAGGTACAGGTATTATAAAACCTTCATGGTAGGAGTACCAGGAAAAACACAGAACACTTAACATTCTTCCACCGTATATCGTAAAGCAATAACATTGTTATTCAGTACTCAAAATGACCTTTAACTCGATTCACAAGTCGATGGAAGCATGATGCGCATATATGTATGAGACTAGCGTAAAACCTGTGTTTACATTTACTATAGTACCTACTACAAATGTACTTGTATACTAAAGACCTAAGTATTATGTCTTACTTGTTCCAGTTTCCTTACAAAAGAGTTTTTCATTGCCAACTGATAGTTTTTTTAGTCTGAATATCTGGAAAAGATAATGTAGGAACAATTTTTTGTTAGGTTTTTCTGCAGGATGTGCCGTGTTTATTTTGTATTGTTGATCAAAATGGATTGACATTGGCTTCCCAAATATCATGCAGTGTAATTATACATTTTACACACATTCCTTTACTAATATTTGCCAGGAGGCTAGGAGTTACTTAAAAATGGTTTATGTAGCACATCTTGGTGTTTAAGTATGCTAAAGTTGAAGAGGTTTTGCAAACTATTACGTGTAACACCATGACACATTTCTAGGGTCAATTAGCAATGCTTTTAGCATACTAATCTAGAAATAAAAAAACTGAAATCATATTTTTATATAAAAGCTTTGTTGTGATACTACTTAGCAACTAACGAAAAGCTAAAAAATACTCTATTAAAGTTATAAATTATATTCAAAACAAGAATGAAATATTATGATTATCATGAATGGACTTTGGTCAAAGCTTTATGGTCACTATAAAAGGCGCGAATTAATTCTGACAGCACCTTGACAGATGGCGGACTCAATTATAAAAAAAAACTTAAGAAATATCTCAAGGTTGGTAATACCATATCTGTCAGGTGTTAAACAGTTTTTATCATACGAATACACACCAGATTCCTTTTGTAAACCCTGTTTACCATGATCTACGTGATCTTCGCGCCATTTTGGGAAGCAAGGGCGTCGAGACGGTACAAATTAATTGAAACTGCGCTGCAATCTGTGTACCGGGTCACGAGACCAATCAAGTTAAAATCAAAATGGCTTCCTTGTTTTTTTTCCTTGCGATAATAATAATATTGTTCGGCAAAGATCTGTTAATTTTTTTGGACACACAATTAAAATCGCGTTTAAATAAATATATCTTTTGTAATCAAGTATTTTTGTTGAATGAATTATCTTCTACAGCGATTATTTATTTCCGACATGTTTTATACGTTCATTTGATATGCCATAGCTAATTTATAACAAAGCACAGGTTAAAAAACCTGCCACGATTTAGTTGACACAAAAAAAAATTATTAATGATGGCTCCTAACTTAGCAGACGTGATTCTTGTCACACAAAATGCCAGACTAGTAGTTAGTTAGCTAATGTTCACATTTGTCTAAGTAGCTATTTACTTTTTCATTTGTTTTAGTTTTAAAACGTTATGTTACGTATTTCTTTGACTTAGTTTACCAGACAAAAATTAACATAAGCTTTTAGCTGCTTTTAGCAAGATTATTACGACTTTGCCATTTCAAATATCTTTTGAAAGAAATCGGAGAGTGAGTTATCAAGAAAGTTATGAAATTAGAGCAATGTTTTACCGATACTAATAAAATAAGTGATTAATTTTCTGTCACATTATATAACTAATACGAATTAATCCGCATAACAAGTTATTCATATCTTAGTTAATTAATTAGTCGTACTAGAGGTAAATGATCATGAATAAAACGTTATGTAAAGGTTTTGAATTAATTTAATGACAACAGTAGGTACTTATGTATGTCAAAGAATACGTTGATAACCAATAACACTGGTTAGTTACCATAACCCGTTCATGTACTACAAATACCTTTAAGTAACCAGTATTGTAATCTGCTTTGTTATCTACTATATAAAGTTCTAAAATATATAAATAACTAGCTACTTATATTCGCTCTACTCGGCTCCTTGATTGTAGCGCGACGTTTTATAGTCTAGAGCCTCCATCGATAAATGCACTATTCAACACAAAAATAATTATTCAAATCGGACCAGTAGTTCCGGAGATTAGCTCGTTCCAACAAACAAACTGTTTAACTTTGCTATATATTAGTAGATATAAATTCTATTCTACTCTTCAATATATTTAAAAGCTAATCAATACATCTAATCAAAAGTTCAATCTTATGCCAAAGCAAGATAAATTAAACTTTAATTAATATAAACTACTATTAAAACTGAGCTTACTTTAAAATCATGACACGACAGAACTCAAATATCTATAATGTATTTAAAATATTAGTTACGTCGTGTCCATCAATTTGATTTAAAATAAATTACTTAAATCAATAACTAATATACTTCGAGGTAACTTGCACGGAATTTGAAGACGCAAAAACATATGACCTTACTATACACCTATCTCTTAAAAAACACTCAAAGTAAGCCATGTCTTCAGAAAATAAACACGTGATTTTATGTCAGTAAATCGATCTATAAAGATTTATGACATTTATATAACTTAACAGGAAAAAATGGTGTTGAGATCAACTCATTGAAGAGCTCTTCAAACGGGCTGGTGTGCCGGTGTGCTAACAACTCTAGAGAAATCATCAGTTTTAGACCATTACAACACATGTGCGGATATGTAAATATCTTTTACGAAACTTTTATTCATTATAACTATAAGCTACATTATAATCGAAGGGATAAATGAAGTTTTGAACGCTTACTCTAAGATATTCTTGAAATTTTTCCATTTTTTCTTTAGTAGGAAAAAAAGCCTATGTATATTTCCAGACCACCTACCTCTTACCTCTATTAGATATTATTCTACCTCTATGCCAATTTTCATCCAGATCAGTTTAGCAGTTCTGAAGTGAATGAGCAATTTTCGTTTCTTTTCAAATTGAACAAGCTTATAGTCATAAAAATAGTGCCAACAATAGCAATTAGCATGATTAATAAACACTAAGTCATCTATTAATAAATTATCACGTACGAAAATACGGAACTAGTTCTGTCCTCCATTTTAATTTTAGCTGCGTAAATACATAATTATAATTGCGGATCAAGTTTGCCTTACAGCCTAGTGAATCTAAAACTGGATTGTTAAATCTTCTACGATGAACATTTCAATGGCACTAGTAATTACAAGAGTATTTTATAATCTGTGGTCTGATGGTCTATGGTGGATCACCTTGACTGAAGATTATATCCAACTAGCATTAGATCGCGGTTTCACTTGCGCTATTGTAAAGAGTTGGAAGTAGTTTTGCAGAAAAAAAATATTAGGCACAAATAGTCCGCATACCAATTTTTAGCTTTCTACTTTGTAAATTGTGTAATACTCCATACAAAATTCCACCCTCTATTTTCGGAAAATAGGTGGTTAGAAAGAGACAAGAAATAGCCTATGTCACTTTCCATCCTTTCAGCTATTTCCACTTAAAAAATACGTCATAGCGTCGCTCCGTTTTGCCGTGAAAGACGGACAAACAAACAGACATAACATTTATGCCTTTTACATTTATAATATTAGTATGTATGTTTGGTAGTTAATTTGGTTATGTTGCCAATCCCACTTGTACTCCTACATTATCTACGTACGTTCGTTAAAATACATTGTTCCATGTTTGAACAAACTCGATTTGTTTGTAAGAACCTCGTGGGTTGAAATTGTGATTGTAATTTGTAGTGTTATAAAAGTTTTGGCTATGTTTGTTTAAAACGTAGAGTAAATTAAGACTTTGACTGCCAACAAATATATGTTGAAGGCAAATCCTCCGCTAGCGCCGGTCACTTTAGCTCCCCATAGCGTTTAATGTGTTAAGCACATTAGTTGGTTTAGAGATATAATCATAGAACTTATATTTTAACTAATCTAAAACGAATTTAAAGATTTTCATGTACATATTATGTCTCAAATAACATATTTTCTGTTATTTACCTACATTGTGGTATTCATTATTATTTTTGTGACTCTTGTCCTTTTGATACTCGTCAGTGATGATTAATGTTAAAAATATCATATTAAAGCTACGTAGGTACGTGCCACATGAGTAGATGCCATCCATTCAAAGGACATTTACAAGGAAAAATTCTTTATAAACTAACCACACGTCTATTTAAAGTTAAACCTTATTGCTATAATAATAAAACCAGTTTTCACAATAACATGTTATAAATAAAATATTTAACATTTTTGCGAACGTTTTTTTTTTATTTCACGACATAGGTACTTTAATGAGCCTGACACGACATTAGGTTGTGATTACATTGAGGCAATCAGCGTTTTTGCGACATCTACATTGCTCTGAAATACATTTAACATTTTAAATTGTAGTTTGAGTGTGACAATTATCTTGAAATATTTTTAAATGTTGTAACTTATTTGGATCCGAGAGTGTGGCTGCATGTAATAGTGTTTAGAAGAAAATCTACATTAACTAAAAATATTTGAAAAAATAGTGACTGTATCCTGGCAATAAGACATAGGCTTCATATTTATTTTAATGAAACATAACCTTACATTCTACCTTAAGAAGAATCACAAGAATTATCTAAGAAGAATCACTAATCAGATACAAATAATACTTGTATTAGCAAACTCGCACGCGTCATTTGAATAAACAAAGAAATACTTTGGTATTTGAACGTCACAAAAATCCGAATATTTGTCCCACATGGTGCATTAAAGCTGCATTTATAAGCAATGAGTCAGTGCGGCCATGCTAATGAAGTAAGGAGTGCCAATGACGAACTGTAGCGACCTCGTGATTATAATGTTGTTAAGATATGAATCAGAAGCAGGTACTACAACCTACTTCATCATTGTCACGCTTAGATGGACACCAGTTAATTGTCTATCGGATAAACAGACCTCTAGTCTCAATACTTATGTGCCATCTGAAAAATTATAGCCCTCATTGAATGATAACAGTTATATCAATAGCCGACAAACAGTCTATTGACAGTCATGTCAGTCAGTCGTGACAGTCCATTGTTGGATCAAGGGCCTCCTCTATACATACAAGAGGCTATGCCATACGGAAGAATAAATTCTAACATTTTATAATTAGAATACACAATTGCGTATAATTTCAAACTTCTGGCCAGATAGAGTACGAACGAGATCATTAAAATCGAAATAGTCTGTTATATACCATTTAATTGACTAGAGTTCACAAACTCAAGCTCAAAGTCGTACTTAAAACTAACGAATCTGTGATTCGAATTGAATGAACGTAAATATGGGAACGAGGCTATTTACTGTGCGTATGAATATTTATTCGACATCAATAACCCGTGTGTGAAGGCTAAACAAAATATAGATAAAGTTCGTTCAGATACTATTTAAGTGCAAATACTACTACTAATTCATTTTGACCCGGTCTATATTAAAATATGTATTGCTAATGGTTTTCTAGAAGACGCGTAAACTACGCAGATATAAGCACTTATTTACTTTTACTTTCTATGTCATATTGTGCTATACAAATGCTGTAAAGCTGAGAACTATGACTTGAACGTTTGACTCTATGAAACAATCTGTGTGCCTCTATTATTTCCATTACCAAAGAACGTTAGATAACTTTGGCGCAGAATAAGCAAACAAAATCGCGACGCAAACTTAGTACTTACTCCGGAGTTGCAGACAACGTAACAGGTTACCGGGGCTCCGGCTCAAAGTAGGAGAAGGAACGGGGTGGTTTTTAGTCAGTAAGAGTCTGACACTCCCTCCCGCCTCACCCAAGGCGAGAGAAGTCATTGGATGATATTCGCCTCTCAAAAAAGAACTTAGTACTTACTCATGGTAAATTTTACATAGAACTTTTGCAACTACTCCGCGAGTAATCTAACTACAATTGGTATTTTGAGCACATCATTCCACCTGACTTGGCAGCCAATTAACTATACCTTTGTAACTACGCTCAGTGGGTCAGTACGGACCTTACGGTTTTGCATATAACCTTTATCACGCGATTGAGTAATGAGGAGTGTCTAAAACTAGTTAGCAGTTCCGAAATATACGAAAAGACGTGCCTCCATACAATAACTATTGTTTACTTTATTATTTTTTAAATTAGTTATCAACTAGCGACCCGCCCCAGCTTCGCATGGGTGCAATGGTGATATATTATACCTGTATTATACATAAAAACATTCCTCATGAGTTACTCTATCTATTAAAAAAAACCGCATCAAAATCCGTTGCGTAGTTTTAAAGATTTAAGCGTTCATAGGGACATACAACATGACAGAAAAAGCGACTTTGTTTTATACTATGTAGTGATATGAGCCTCTAACATGGCTTGAAACTAGTCGAGTTCATCGTCAAACAGTTACATGAGTAATCCGATAACATAATAATTAATTTAGTATGTCTCATGAAAGTTATAATAAAAACATAAGAACATGTTCGAAATGTCCATATTCAAACTCTTCAATGCATATAGACTGTGTTCTAAAATCAAAACAACCGCCAAATTGAAAATTCTGACACAGACAAAATGAAACACAATGACAGATCTTTCCGCTCCGCTCATCACAGACCTCGCGCGTCACGCTCAGTTACAGCGCCAACCGACCGTGAAACACAAAACAAGAAAAACACTGATATTATCCAAATATGTTTAATAAATAACAGATTTCACCTAATGCTTTAATCATACAGATAATTGACGTTAAATCAAATTCTTAATGTCAAACTCAAGTTGTTTATGAATTGGCAGAATCAGCAACTACGCTGTTGTGATTTCTTTTTTTTGAATAATGGTTGTTGTAGTGGCTAAGGCATGCAGGCTTTAGTCGTATCGGTTATGGAAAGATTTTATATAACGCTCTATACATTTTTTTACCTTTCATTTTAAAATAAGAAAACATTTTATTTATGTTCCGAAGAATTAATTCAAATGTATAATTTCGCAATAAATTGCTTTCATACAGAAAAACAACTACAACAAGAAAGAGCGTAAAATCATAAATGTTGGGAGCACATTACAATGCAAATGTGATAGAAATTGTTTACGTAACTATTTTAAAGATATTTTTACTAAAAACTAGTTTTCTGTTTTCTCCGACTGGTTAAGAAACTCGTTATAAGTTTACGGCCTAAAGATGATACAATCAGAATCGTTAGGCACAAAATTTCCATAGACAAACTAGAACCTGGATAGATATACATATTACTCTATGCACACGTACATAACAAGGTTCAAAAGTTCAAATTCCCAACTGCACTTTTAGCCATCTACACAACAGGTTCGCCTCTCGTCTTATTTTTACTTATTTTCATTCTTATACTTTTTATTTGTTATTAGTTTGACCTAAGACATTATTATTTTACCGGAAAACTCAGATACGTTTTCTAGGGAAAGAAAAAATATTCTTATATAGGTGTTTTACGAAATCAATGGAATTTTCCAAATTAATATTATTCCAATAAAAACCTTTTTATATCATCACGAAATCTGTCCTACGTTACGATAAAACGATTACATAACAATTTAAAATTCAAATTATGGTCATTTAGCATATTTATAAAATATTATGATGTTGGAATTCAAGTTCCTACACGTGATTTGAATAAATTAATATTCACGTTGTCCAACCATGGTAATCCGTTTATAGACATCTATCTATTTTCTTACTTAATTTAGATAAAAAGAACCGACGGGTTTTAAATAATGAACGTGAAATGTGTAGAAAATAAGAAATAAGAAAAGCCGAATGACTTTGAATGGCGCGAAATTGCAGCATTTTATAGCGATATCACATTAATAAAATTTTGGCAATAGCGAATATGAAATTGCAAGTCATAATGGCTAATGTTTCATTATTCTAAACATTAAAATACGGATGTGAATAATTTAATCCGATACGTGAACAAACACTCGGTAACTATGTAGGTCATGTTTTTTTTTAATTCACAAGTCACTACATTCAACCGCAAAGGAAACCGCATGGAGCCTCGTATTTCAACTTCTATGAGAAATAACCCTTAACCGCAATCAATGCTTGCCTTCGCCGTGATTCGCGCCATTAGATTTTCAACAACGCCAATTTTAGCAGTCACAGATAAACCATGACCAATTTCGTAAAAACACTGTGGAAATTAGCGATTAGTGTCGGAAAAAAATGTTTATCCTTATTTCTACATTAAGCGATAATTGCTACACCAAATTCGTAGTTAATAGTTTTAAAATAATTATAGTTAAGATCGTAGAGATCACTTCTAATTTAAGCTATGTGCCTCTAAACAGCGAAGCTTTCAGTTAAGCTTGTTTGCACAATTTATAAATGTCTTCACTTGAACAAATATTACGCAATTCGAAGTTACTACTGAGTAAACTTTGCATAATATGATCACTTAAGGATATTGTGACGACCTTACGAATGGGTATACAAACAACGCTTTTATATGATTAAGTTGTTAGTAATACGAATGTAAGCAGCCACTACGTTTTGTAACGAACAACATTCCATTCAAGGCAAATGTCTACAACAAAACTTTATTTTAGAAAATCACATTTAAAAAGTTTTACTAACCGTTTATTTTGTCCACAGGCTGCAAAGCGCAATTTCCTTCGCCGCACAAAAGCCACCGCACCTCCAGAGACCACGGAGACGGAAACCAGCACAGATAAAATAGAAACCACCACAAACAGGTTCACTAGACGCGGGAACTCCAAATTCAAATCGCGAAAAGAAGCCGAACTCGAGAAAAAAGGCGCGACTGCGAAGAATGAGGTTGAAAATGCTTCGCGTCGGCCATCTTTGAACGGCGGCGCGCGGCGTAGTGAGCGCCCGACTCGCAAGTTTGTTCGACTGCGTGGAGGGGCAAACGGTGAGTCCGGTTTTGCTCTTAGCCAGCTATTTGTGTGTTTATTTTCTGCAGATTCTATCATAGTTTCCATGGAAAGCTGAAGGGAAATTTGCGGTGAAGCTGGTTGCTCGTTTACCTATTAGGTACAGCGATTTGACATTGCTACTATACTTTCTAACCCGTTTCTAGGGTTAGTCAACCTACCCACCTAAAGGATACCAGGATTGATAGAAAAGTAAATATCGACTATATAATTTAAAACGTTAAAAGTACCAACTATGTTTTCATCGAAGCCCTTACTCATAGAGTGGCAATCGAAGGTCGATGCGATTTACTATCGTCACGACTCCATGGTGTAATGGTAGCTATACAACCTACAACTACAGGTTTTAGAAGGGAAGACTCTATACTTGCCAGTTAACACTATAAGGCTTTCGCGAAAAAGATACCGACACATTATTTTCGAAAAATTCATATAACATTAGCAGCTCTCTGCTATAAATAGTGCAAACAAAATATTTTTGATGATCTTATTGTGAATACAAATGACCTGCTTGACCGTACTCGATCAATATCCTCATAAAAAAGGTCCAAAAATCTTTGACATTTTCTACCTCTATATGTTTAGAACAAAACAAACCTGTTTTTAGATGACACTTACTTTTATACGGATGGAAGTCAATAGAAAATTATATTATCCAAACGCAAAGACGAATATCATTATGAGCCCTGAATATTCCGCCACTGGATTACTTTTCGACCTTTGCTATAAGTACGCTGAGCAGATGAATTGAAGAACGCAGGTTAAAAACTTCACATTTATGAGAGAGCGCTGTTGCGCTATTACTTGTATATAGTCCTTTAGCCTGCTCTTAAAACACCTACGAGGAAAATATTCCTTTTTTTTAATACAAAGCGTCTCCTCTCTAGGACTTTCTCGTATGTCGTGGGTGCGTTTACAAAGATACAAATTCATATGCACATGACACCCAGACCCGAAAGAGTTGCTCCGTGCAGGAATCAAACCCACTACATGTTACGTGGTAGCCGGTTGCACAGCCACCGCACCAACCGCGCTGTTCAAATATTCTATGATTTTCTAGTTCTTTTATTTTCCGTGGTGGATACAAATTAAAAAAATCTCTACCAATCTATAAAAGGCGAGAAAGGCGAATCTACGCAAAAACAATAGAACCGGGCGATTACTTTTACTCGCGATACTTGCACCTCTCACTCACCTCTGACCCGCGCTGTTACATAAGCCAGTACCTTAGTACATGACCTTATAGAAGGTACGAGAGAAATCGATTACCATACTATTCTGTTTTTCATTTAATAAATACCTAAACTTATTTGTACTTAACACCACGACAAGAAGTTATAGAAAGTATGTGAAAGAAACCTGCAGTGTTAAATAAATAAATAAAATTATGTGAAACTTTAAAAAAGAAAAGTGCACTATTTTTTTAAACGTAGCCAAGGGATTTTCTTCTGTGTCATGATGTTTTTGAAATTCCAAAATATTTGTTTTCTATTTATCTAAAGACTTTAAAGAAAACCAATTAGTATTCAATTAATTAGGTAGATTAGAGCTTAATGGAGGTGATACTCATGATGAATGATCAAGTTTATTTAATTTATTATATAATTTATAACTAACTCATTCTATTTATGCGCTTCACTCTGACCTCTACATGTCTCTCTACAACCTAGAATTACCCAAACAATTTGTCAACCAGACTCAAAACTGCAAATAATATTCAAAATAATTCAACCTTGAATATCAAGTCAGTGACATCGTATAAAATACATAAAATATTTGTTTACGTATAAATAAAATAAAAGGAAATAACATGACATCATCGACCTCAGAATGTAATGAATTAAAAAGAAATAAAATGGCTGGGAACATGGACTTAAATCTCTTTAATGGAGGACCGTAGGCGTGATATATTGTATCCTGTGACAAGTTTAAGCTAAACATTAAACCATTTGTTACAAAATGAGTATAAAACGAGATTAAATAAGTATAAGAAAAATCTTGCTGTAGGTATGCCTCTACCTAACAATAAAATTGCAAGGAATTTTTATTGGGTGACTCGAGTATAAGAGAAAAATATGTGATAATAACTAAATAACCTATAGAAAAATAAATAAGCATTATTCTGTTTTTAATAAGAAGAATATTGGCAAATACCACAATACCAAATGCCGCATAAGTTCAAGATTAGCTAACAATACGTGCAAAACAAGGAAACTTCAATTTCAAAATAAATGCGATACTTATCGCTTGTAATCTTTCAAAATCCTAACGAAATTCTGAATTCAAATAGTACTTGACGCTGGCACGTAATAATCTCTTTAGAGCTAGCCCTAACTCGGAATGCCAAACAAACTCATTGAGCAAGTACTAAGAATAAAAAGAAACAAACCTGCCTAGAGCGACCTAGACATTCTGGGGACGTTGTCCTCACTGGCCAGTACGCTACAGACCTCCACAGAGGTCGGTCGCCTCCGATATCAACAAAATGCTAAAATTAAACTGGGCCACAATGATGTCAGGCTTGCAGAAATATGCTAGTTTACATATTTATTGGTTACAATGTCGTTTGAATTGTACATAAATGGTCTTTTTAAATGTATTTGCAAGAATATATCCATGTAAATGATTGGATAAGTAAATGGTTTTGTTTGTTATCTAGTATTGGCGTAAAAGCTAATCTTGAATACTTCTTATAAAGTGTAACATTCAGTGTCCATTGAAAACATAAACTAATAGACTTAAGCGATGTTTCAATGGCCATAACTTTTTAAGCAACTGTGGGATAATCTGTAACTGCACATCTATCTACTCTGTATACCGGTAACCAATCTTCGAATGTGAGTCAAAACTCACGTAAATCCATCCAGCAATTTATTTTTGCGTGCAAAAATAACAAGCCTTATCCTGCTAACTTGATAAGTTAAAACTTTGATACTACAAACCGCATAATCGCAACCTAACTCCACATCAACGCTGAATATAACCGCTATTAAGATATTACATAATCCACAGTAATACAGACAGAGTAACGGGCTATAAATTAATATTTAAATCAGTTTAATAGTTCAGTGTGATGCAGTATCTGGAACACCGGTAGCGGTGCGTAACTAAATGCACGTTGCAAGTCCAAGAACACGCAATGTTGTTGAAGACAGCTTACAAATGCATGGAGGAAACTAAGAAATACTAAACTTTGCTCTAAGATTGACTCGTTCTGTAAATGGTAAATATGAGGGAGACCTGGGTGACAGAATTGATACATGGATATATTATAAAGTGTTTGTTATCCAAAATCTCAGTAGCACACAGCTAAAATGCATGGTCTAAATTTAAAGTTACAGAGAAAGAAAAAAATGGAAAATTTATTTGAGTACAGAATGTAGTTACAATGGGTGTTTTATGTCAATTAATGTCTCATACATTCTAATTGTACCGAATCGTTGTATAAATATTAGACTTATTTTCTACATACAAATATTATGCACTATAAATGGCGTATATAATAAATGGGACGAATTATTATTCAAAAGGGTGTAAACAATTATCAACACTTCTGCTTATGTCACTTTAAACCAATAGAAGATCTAATGTAATTGATAATGAATGTCTTTGGGAAACATTTTGGATATAAGTATTTTCAATTTGCCTGTACTGTAGGCTAACTATGTCTCAGCAGCGTCTTTAAAAGTCGTTCTTACAAATGATGAGAACGTACCTATTACACGCAAGTTTGCATAACAAAACAACAGACTCTTTCCCCGGAAGAAGTCGACAAAAGTGTACGGAACACTCGGTTTCCGCAAATTATGCTATTAGTCTCATTGACTAGGTAAAGCGTACCGTACTCTGAACATAATAGTACTAGAAATATCGTAACAAACGACTTATAATAAGTATTTTTTCCAACCTGGAAGCTGGATCGACATTTTACTTAGCAATCATAGTCTTAACCACAAGAAACAATGTGAAGATTTTACGTAAAACATAGAGACATCGGGATTAACTAACTAATTCCAACCGCAAAATTCAAGCAAGCGGTTGCTTAGCAACGACCATAAACAAGTCTTCAAAAATGTGGTTAGTTGATGTAATCTCTTCGTATTTCGCCACCCACGTGTCACGTCACACCTAAAACAATAAAGCTTGAACACATGATGTCACTCCTAAGGTTCCCATAGCACTTTCCACCCAACAATAGGTCCCTCTTATGTAACTGGCCTAATGAAGCGCCTGCGCCGGCACTGTGTGTTGACCCAGAACTTTCTCCAGTTATTACAATAACTTGTGGTTTGTAAACATTTGTTTTTGGCATAAGAATGCGTGAATAACTGAATTCCATTCTGGGTAGGTACTTGAAGTATGTTGACACAAATATACATACAATACGCATTTTCATCAATAGGTATGCGTGTTTTTTATTTCAAATTGTTAAATAGCAATTTTACATTCCACTTTTAACAGTATTCAAATGGACGTAGTTATGCAGAAACGTTTCAATCCACAAGTCGCCCAAAATCAAAATAATGTGATCAAACTATGAACATTTTATGACACTTAGCACCAAATTAGCAAAAAAGTTTCAAGTTTTAAGTCTTCTATTTGAAAATAATTTTCTCACCTACGTTCCAACCCACAACCTTTATCAAACAATAACTTATAAAAAATAACTAGAACGTACCATGAGGACAGGAGCATTAAACGTTTTACAAAACAGTATATTTGTTTTGTTAAAACGCCACATTTAATAAAACAATCATTTTCAAATCCTACTAAAATCTAACAGCCACTTTTTCGTCTTTATGAAATAATGCAACAGACGAAAATTAAATTATCAATTGCATTAACTGTTTGGCAATGTGACCGTGAACAGTTTTCACGTCTCTCTGCTAAATGAGGCATCACTAAATAATTAGTTCGAGCTGAAATATCTCGCTGTTTGAAATACTACTGCGATGATGTACACAGTTAGCGGGTATCAGGGTTGTATCAATTATCGGCTGTTGTAGCAATGACCTCGAGTTGTCGTACATATGAGTAGTGTTTGAAGAGAACGGTCATTGTCTTTGTCTTTCAAATGATGGAAGAGGAAATTAACCACATTTAGTACGTTTTATATTGTACTTATAGTGCACTACTACATCCCCGAATGGGTAGGCAGAGGTGCACATTACGGCACTATACAATATATGCCCACTTGTCACTATATGTGTTAAGTAGTTTCTAAGAGGGGAACATCAACCAATGTCTACTCCCGCCAGTGTCAGACTCTTACTGACTAAAAACTACCCCGTTCCTAATCCTACTTTTCGAGCCAGAGCCCCGGTGAACCCGCTAGGTAGTCCACGGCTCTGGAAAAGGGTGAGCCTACATATTTAAATGTATTTGGGTTTTTGGCAGGAGCCGCAGTTCTCGGGCACATTTCCGTAATTAACGTAGAAATTAGAAAGGAGCTTTTGCTTGTGCTGATGAATCGGTAAAAACAATCTCAACTGAATGAACATGACCCCTAATATTTACACTTGTAAAATTAGCCAGATCACCAAACACGTCACAATAATCAAACAGGTGGTACCAACATGACAATAATCCTGACATTTGTGACAGATTGGTGTCATGGCGTGGACACAACCTTGACAGAGCGTATGGTAATGATCTGGCGAATGATTTCTATCGGGTGACACACTGTTTGGAAATACAAACAAATAGTGCTGACAGTACTCCACCCACGACACGTGTGCTAATTGAAAAGTATAAGGTTTCTCTCTTGCTCTTGGCTTCATACCAATTTGGCTGAAGGTAGACTAAGTCTTTTAGATTAGTGGAGACGAAGTTCACAGTTACACCTGTTTTTATGTCACCTGTTTCGAAATCAGATTTCTTAATGACTATATCCTGTGGCGACACATGACAAGTGACAGATGACAGAAGTCACACATAGACTATCGACGAGCAAATCGACGGATGACGTCCTAAAAATTCTACATCGCACATGAGAAGTTTACATGGATAGAAAAATCCCAACAAACAACAGTTGGGCAGCAATTGGGAAAACAGACCTGAAAGTGAGACACTGAGAAATTATTCATGTAGACAAATCAACAAGACTATGCAGAGAAGTTTATGTAGTAAGACTGAGTGGATATTGGAACCAACGTATAAGGTATTACAAAACATACATAGTTTACCATTACATCGTTTATGGTGAAAATGTGGTCAACCAGCCACAATATAGGTAAATTATGCAACATAAGCGACCTTGACGACTTCTGTACGACGGAAAACCGCTTTTTCGTCCAGCACCATTGCCTCACATTTGATGTGTATTTCCCCAGACACATCATGTTGTAACAAACTGCCAGATACGACAGAATTGTCGCGTGTCTGTAAACGTTCGTAATTGACATTTCTTTAGTTTCCTATTCGCGGATGATCTGCGTTTTGTATGGAATTATGGCGTTGCGCAATTTGAGAGATATATTATTTAGTAAGTAGTCTGCTTTTTCCTTAAGATTTTTGCACGATAGACGTGATAGTCAAAGAGATCTGATCTTTAAAATGGCTATTGTTTCCCTTTCTGCTTTTTCCTTAAGATTTTTGCACGATAGACGTGATAGTAAAAGAAACTTTCAAAATGGCTATTAAATTCTGCCAGTCTTTCGAAGAGAAGAGTGAACCGAGTGGGGTAAAGAGATAGAGATACTCTTTTTGTCACTTTGTTCTTTAATTTCTGTCAATCTTTAATTTCACTTACTTTTTTGCGAGAAGAGAGACGTATTACCTGATGGTAAGCAATGTCAGACTGACTAAAACACCACATATTCCTACTCCTGCTTTTTAAAAAGGAGCCCTGTTAACCCGCTAGACAGTTCAGATATTTTTACTTGCGAACATCATTGATTACGAAGTGCAATGACCTAAACTTCTTGCCATCTTTTTACATAAAGATTCAAAAATTAATTTTAAAAGTGGAAAACATCAAATTCGATCAAGTTTTAAAAATCGAAAGTGACTATTACAGCTGCTGAACTAACCGAAAAAAAAAACCAGACAATTGACTGCAATTATCCACACTTTTAACTGTAAACTGTAAAAACATTTAACAATCTGCATAATACCACCTCCATTCTTCTCACTATTCTTTGTAAAAACCGTACTAAGTATACAGAAAGCAACTGCTAATAACAATAGTGGTTATCAACTGAGATGAGGTGAAAGCGACCGGTCAAGTGTGACCGCTGGCGATAGCGACTCACTTTCGTTGTGAACACGTAATACAAGCGGGTGCGGTGACATTATTGGAAAGGTGTTGGATCATTATGAGGTAATTATGTGATGATGTGAACAGAAGATTGTGTAGGAATTGCGATTGAGGAAATTGTAACAAATGAGTCTTAAAGATTTAGATGAGTTGATTATAATCTTTGTTCTTATGATTATGTTCCTCCATCTTGGATTGCAAACGTAACGGCGCATAGTTACATCCGAGGACTCTGCAGTCGAGAGACAGGGGTAGTAACGGGATGGCTTAAGTTAGAAAAAGTCTGACACTCCTTCTTGTAACAGCTAAACCCAAGGTGGAATAAGCCATTTAATGATTTTCCCCCATCTAAAGAAAATCGTGATCTTACATAGTGGAAGGTAACTGACTTTTCTGATTACGAATTTTTAAAAATATATAAGATACCATTAAAATTGTACCTGCTACAATTTTTTTTATATTTTGAACTCAGAACTGCAAGTAGAGCAGTTGTTCTTACATCCACAAACCTAACGAACCACTTAAATAAATATAACAATAACTGTCGCAATGTAATTACAAATGCCATGTCATCTACATCAAGGTTGCCCCTACGCATGGCGTCTCGCAATCGTCCCATAGTTACTGTCGCGTGAGAAACTAGATCACTTGCAACCCTAATCGTCATACATTAGTTCTATATGAGCACATCTTGGGTTGATAAAATCTTGAAATGAAAAATGCCTATCTTCGATCCTTTTTTTTTTTTGATGACGGGGGATACCTTCAAAAGGCGCCTAGCTTTTTGGGGATAAAAGACTAGGGAGTGTGGGATTTTTATCTCACTAAAACCACTCTAGTGGCCACCCTCTACACATGTAAACAGCACCGAAACCTCTTCGTAGACCTGCTCCAGAACATCTTCGATCCTATCTGCCTATCTGCTGGTAATATGCTGCTTGCTTTTAGCAACTAGCTTGGTATTGGCGTACCTCTGGTCCTAGGAAAAAGACACGTTTACATTTCATGTACTATTTTAGTGACCAGATATTTGAAATCCTCTAAAAACAAGACTATGGACCGACGATTATCTTTGCTTAACAGTCCAAAAAAATCTTCAAGGCAATTGAAGGAAACCGGGTACCTAAAACCAAGAATAAATTGGTAATCTAAAATATTCTCGCAATTTGCTGCACGTGCAATTAATCTAAAGACATAATGCAAGGCAAAGCATGTTAGGCATTAGACAGTTTTACAGAAAAACGCAACATTGCATTATAACCCTTACGATTCCCACGCTCTGGTTGAGCCACGTGTTACCATGGCGTTTTAACCCAACAACGTTGGGAAATAAATACATTAACACCTTTGCTTTCAAACCTCATTTGTGTTTATAGGCCGAATGAACAATTACCTTTGCCTATTAAGAACGTTGCGTGACAGTTAGATTCGCGCGCTTTTGATTGATCTGTTAGAATTAATTGGCGTAGTTATTTGTTGTGTAATGGAAGAATTGAATAGGCTACTTTCCTACTAGTCAAATTCAATACTTTTTTCGAAACGTCAAAAACGATATTTTCTATGAACTTTGTATGAAATAGTGCGTTATGACGTCATAAGTTTTTGACGTCAAATAGCAGACTTATTTCTAGAAATTTATCTAGAAAAAATCGAAAATTAAATAGTTCATCAAATTTATGAATGAGAGTGTGATTATTTTTTAATATTTTATTGTATTGAAAAGTTGTAATAATTTATTTTTGACCGAGGTTAGTACCCAATTCGTAATTGTATGAAAGTCGGTGCATTTAATAGTCTACGGATCTCATACAAAAATAAATTTGACAGCCAGTCAAATCATAAATATTGTATCCTCCCTAATAACAAACAATAATGTTCCTTTAACTCTGACATTCAGCTGAATCTGGCATAATTTTCAGATCAGTGTCGTCAGGAAAATAATATTAAAGAGTGGAGTAGAGAGGTGACTACCGTTGCAGCGCCATGGGTCACACTAAAGCTTACCTGTAAATATATAGAAACTATATATTTACAGTTAATAGCTATATTATTTTGAAGGAGAAAGAGAAAATGACTTGGGTTCCTAGCAAAATTAGATAAAACAACCTCCTAACTGAGTCGAATTGGGTGTATAAACCGGGTTTACCGGGACTCCGGCTCGAAGGGCAGGAGTAGGAACGGGGTGGTTTTTAGTCAGTAAGAGTCTGACACTCCCTCTTGCCTCGCCCAAGTCATTGGATGATTTTCCCCCTTAAAAAAGAAACTGGTACGACGACGAAGTAACGAGGTAATAATTCCTTAATGACCATACACCGTATAGTACCCATAGATAGTTAACTTTTTAACTTAACTAGTTAATGTTAACAAGCGTGTCATCAGTAATGGCTCCCGTGAGATATGAACAATTACCGCGGTGTGTCGTCTTGTTAGTTAATTGTTAATTATCATTACGGTAATACGGTAGACGGTAGCATTTGATCGTGGTCACGATATACGTTGTAAAGATAAGCGTAACTACTGGCGTTACCCGTGAAGTAATCTTGTTAAGATTAATATGAGTAGATTGTGTCATTCACTATCTTTTTATTGTATGGTACCTAATTAACGGCTGAATTTTTTGTTATTCAATTAACTAAAAATCACGGTTTAGTCGCGTACATTAATGGAGAAAAGCTGTACTAGTTTCGAGTCACAGAGGGACTCTTCATCATGAGCAGCGTGCGCAGACGCGTATAAACTGCATTAACCGCGTACTATACTAAATTAACTACAATAATTTTTAGTTATATTTTAATACGATAATACAAATTAAATTACAAGATTGTTGTTGTTATTCAACTTTTAATCAAAATCTTTGGACATCGAATTAGAGATATAATTTATATCGGTCAAAAAGTCGCATCAGTTGTTTCATAAACATACTCCAAAGTTGCGCATATAGTTATAGTTAAATAAATCAAACCAGTTCATCCCCAACTAGAACGAACAAAGCAGACCAAGTCACCTTTCTCTTAGAACCTAATAATCTCAATAAGCAACGAAATCAACACAGCTATCAAAGGAAATTAATCACTGTCTCTATACGGAGTCGTGCTAGATTGCAAGTTACGTAATTATATTATTGGCGTCTTATTTGTATAGATGATGACAATGGTAATGATGTGGACATTGTGATCCTCGATCTTCATCTCCTGACGCTCAGTCACGATTCACGATCGTATCAAAATTGTGTTGAGTCGATTTAACTTAAGGTGCTTAGTATGTAGATAGTAGATAGATAGGTACGTACGGAGAAGTTATTGGTAAGACGTGCTTAAATTTTGTCTAAAATCTTCGTAGATTTGAACTAGGAGAAGAAAATCTTGTATAAACAACAGTACGAGTTTGTTTTACGTTGCTCTGATTGGCCGGAATGAACCATAAGAGCGTCAAACGAGCTCTCGTTTCGATCTTATTGAACGTAAAACATAATATGGATCATGTTTGAGACGTCCTGTCAAAAATATATACCATAACCTACAGAAGCTTCTACCCCAAGCTTCTTCCAATAACACCTAAAGATAAAATCAACAAACAATCTACACCGTATGCCAAATAAAAAAAAAACTTGAAACAAAAGCCTCATCAAAGTCGACACCGACACTAGAGCCGACACAGCATCAATTGAAAACATACATTGTATCGCTTCAGCCGGGCGCCTACGTCCGGCCATTTCACGGCTTGATCCCAAACAATAGACACACTTGTTCTTACACGCCCGACCTTGGTACAAAGTGAATATTGCATGCATCATTTATGATTATGACACCAGATTAAATTGTGATTAGTAGAGCTTAAAATGCCGGTTTTAAACTCTTGTGTTTTGTTTGCTGTAATTGTAGAGCAACGAAAATATAGACGCTAGGTGATTTACCTAGTAATTAACTATGAGTTAGTTGAGCGCTGTGGTTTCAGCGTTTCAATTTTGTTAATAAGACTTGATACTTAGATAGATGACAATAAAATAGGAACAACTTCAAACTTCAGCTTTAAAATTCCTGTCGCCTTTATTAAATGGGACTTATACCATGGCTGGCGGACCAATAACTCTTTCGGTACATAAAAGACGTGATGTTATCTTTAGCCTATGTCACTATTCAAAAATTAAAAACTAACGAAATGATATTCTTCACAGCAAACGCATCAGCTGCCACATCAACCACAACAGCAGCAGCGCCTGTATCAACACAAGCATCCACAGTAGTGACCAGGCGTCCATTCCGCGTCGCCAGCAGACGTCGTATTGGAGTTCCTACCACTACCACTACCACCACCACTACCACGACCACCACGACCGCCGCTCCCACCACCACCACTACCACTGAAGCTCCAACCGCTGCTGCTCCTCAAGCTGTAACTAATGCTTATGAAGATGAAGAGTCGCTGCAGGATATTGGTGATATCGGTAAGTGGAACGAAGTTACCTTTGGTGTACCAGCCATATTATACATCTGCCTTTAATCTTCAGTAAAATTGTATGTTCAAATATGGTAGGTATTTCAAACAAAGATCCTTTGTATTCATTGTACCAATATTTTGTAGAATAATATGTTTAGAAAACAAGAATTTCTTGATCAATTCATTCTTACCAAAAAAACGGTCAATGAATTTTAGGAATAACCTGCGATTGTTTACTTTTAAAAAATAAGCTCTTATTCTCATGTAACAGATGCAATCGAAGACCCAACTCTCGAGCCAAGAGAACCAAAGAAGTCCACCAAAATCCAAAGACGACCTCTGGTCAATTTGAGGGAACAAGTGAAGGACCAGAACCCATCAGCAACGAACGAAGAAGAGAACAAGAGACAGAGTAAGAAGTACAGCGCGACCATCAAGCAGAACCAGCTGAACGACCTGCTGAAACAGAAGAGTCAGGAGGAGACCACCACGGAGACGAAGACTACTGTTGAAGGTAAGCGGAAAGATCTTTATAGCGGTGTAGATTAGAACAAAGGGATAACTTCTTTTAAATAATTTCATACCAGTGTCATTCTTACTACAATAGATAGAACAAATAATTTGACTAACATAATTTACATAGAATATTGGCATAGTGACGACCCAATTACCCCCCTTTCCAATCTTTCTAATCCCCGATTCCCCAAAAGACCGGCAACGCACTTATAACGCCTCTAATGTTTCAAGTGTTCATGGGCAGCGGCGACTGCTTACCATCAAGTGATCCATCTACTCGTTTTCGTATCCCAAAAAAAAGTGACTACGCTGGACTACGATACTTCTTATTTACTGTCTAAATATGAACTGCTATACCTAATGCGCTCTAACGAAGGTGCGGCATGACAGATGCCAGTATGATCGTTGACGTCTCTCTTTAGGGATGGACATTAGAAAAATCTTTTTTTATCGCTATCGATACTCGCAGCGTACATTTAATTCTCTTGAATTTTTTTAATAAATGTTTGTGTTATTTAGTTGTGCAGTCTAACTCACGTGTCATATACTAGTCAAAATAAATATTTTATGACCGAGCCCTGAGGTGTTTCAGAGTTACAGTTTTACAGAACCGTGAAGAAAACAAGGATATATTAGTTTGTATATGTTGGAATAGTACCACCACGCAATTATCAATGGCGCCGGAAATGTCTAGAAAAATGCTCTACTACATATTTCTGCTCCAGATAATGTCACTGTGGTTTGGGCAGAGAAGAGCCGCGTCGACAGTGGATTTACCCACATCAATTAAAGGTTTTTTAAGAATGATCAATTGAACGACGCACGATTTTCGTTTTTTATTCTAAAAAAACATCGACTACCTATCCATCGTAGCCGTACATCCCATCACTAAACACGACTATGGCTTTACGTTATACCATAACACTTTACTTTATTTTTCATTTCATTAGATTTTAATTGAATACTAGAACATTCCGGTTGGTTTTAATTTAATTAACTACGCATAATGACTTAACATAATACGAATGTGATACATGCTAAATATTAAGGCTAATTTTTAAATCGCAGCAACTTTCAAGAGTGATACGAACGTTACTGATCTGTCAGCCGCACCTTGTTAGAGCGCATTAGGTTAGTAACCTGATAATACTAACAGCACTACATTCTTTCACTTTCAACACTAACTACCTAACTTTTCAAACATCACTTGCTGAAGATACAAATCTTCTTTCAGATTACAGTCCTGAAACCGCTCTAGCGATAGCAGCTCACCAACTTATTACTGCACCAATACCAAGCATACCAGATTTCGAAGAAGAAATCAAACCGACAAGAAAGACACAAACCACTGTAGAATACAAATACACAAGCCGGGAATATAATGAATATACAGATATTAGTCAAAGCCCAACTTTTGACGACTTCCAAAGCACGCCAAACTACAAGAGCACTTTTGATAACTCCTATGATCAGACAACGGGTTACAAGAGCCCTATAGACTTCGAAGCAACGAAAATATCAAGTGACTTCGAGACTCAGAAGGCCCCAACCACTTCTTCAGTATTCTATAAGACTGACTATGCTCAAACTACATCCAACGATCCTTACACTTTCGATGCTCCCAAAATTTCCACCAATAGGTTTGAAGTCCCGAAGACAACCGCATTCCCTAACACTGTGAACACAGCTAACACAGCGAATCTAGGCTTTGTAAGGACGAATGCAGATGATTACGGTTTCACTTCTACTTATGATTCTAAAGCAACTCCCACTAGTTTCGGTCCAAGGTCATCGTCTTCCAACTTCCGCAACACAGTAACGAACCAAGACTTCGGTAGAACTACAATCGGAGACGTGTTCGATACACGAAGTGACTACGACTCCAAGATTTCTACCTACCTTCCCAAAGCAACTGCGACCAACTTCCCAACAAATACTGAAACTGTGAACACCTATTTGGACACTTCGACAGAGTTTGCATCAAAGACGTCCCCGACGTATGTGCCGAAGTTCCCCTCAACAGACTACCAGAACACAATCAGCCAGGAATACGTGCAGTCGTCACTGAATACTTTCGCAGCACCTACAGAAGTGAATGCTCCCAAGATTTCTACGTCATTAGCTCCTCCTACTCCCACAAGATACTTTGAGAGAACTACCTTCGCAGACACACCAACAGATAATTCGCCAAGAATTTCGACTGCTTACATTCCAAAGTCGACTGCAACGACCAAAATCTCAAGAGGTGGATCTAGATACCTTCCGTCTTCAACAGATGCTTCTACAGGGTACACTGGAGTCCAAAGGTCTTCCACTCCAAGGTACAGAACTGAGAAGCTGATACCAGTTCCTGTGGACACTGGCTACTCCACTGTTGGTTACACTGGATCCAGTCAGGAGCCCTCGTACTTCACCAGGGAATACCTCCTGGAATCGCCTGTTACCAAGACATATGATGGTGAGTGCGATAAACTTTTAAGAATCGATGATTTTCAAAATCCTTCAAAACTATTTAATTTTAATAATCTTGACTTGAAAGAGACTTTTGACCTTTTATTCTTTTGTAAATCCTTCTTCTAATCTCTTGTAATATCTTCCACAGCTGAATACCAATACCTATCATCAGTCACCACACCACAGACGCCTGCCACTCAGCCAACAAGGAGAGTGATCAGAAAGAAGCTCCAACGTAAGATCTCGACCACTCTCCGGCCGACAGACCCACCAACACCTTCTTCCACTCCTACACCACGAAGGGTACCATCCAAAGCACCTTTCGAGAAGATCCCCAAAGGACCAAAGAAGGCGTACAGGCCGATCGCAAACTATGACTACTATGATGACAGCGATGAGAAGGTCGCCGTCAAATATGTTGAAGGAACTAAGATAGTGATGAGAGATGACGGTAAGTTTTACGCATTTTTTATGAAATAAGCATTGTTTTACAAGACATGGCTTCAAAAAGAGTTTTTGAGTTAATATGACTAATCGATTGGTACAGTGGCTGGAAGACTGGCTACTGTGCAACGGGTTTGATCGTACGCACCGCACGGAACTTATGAACTTCTAAAGTACGGTTCACATTTGGCGTACGCTGTTTTTATCCTTGTTACGTAAGCGGAGACCCTAGTTTATAGTGAATAAGATATTCGATTCATTTCAATTTTATTTTTCTTCTTCACAGGCCGCATCGAGTGTCTGGACATCGGTAACTTCCCGCATCCTAAATCGTGCAAGAAATTCATCTCATGCGCACGTATAGAGAACGGCTCATTATTGGGCTGGGAGTACATCTGTCCTAAAGGGTTGAGCTTCGATCCCGTCGGAGGAATCTGTAACTGGTCGGCAGGACTTGGGTGTGATGAGAAAGACGTCTGAGAGTGGATGAAGGAAAAAATAGAAAAAGAATGAATTAGGAACAAATTGAAAAATTAAACGTTTAGTTGCGTTCAAGGAATTTGATTATTTTGTAGGGACTGTCAACACATGTTCTGTTTTTCTGATTTTTTTTAAATTATTTTTCTTTGCAACTACATATTTATGTGGACGATTCCTGCAACTTCGAAAAATGTGTCCCAAAAAAGTTCAACTAATCTAATTAACGCGTGTAAATAAATAAAATTGTAGTTTTTAACTTAATTTCTCATTTTTCTTATTATTTCAGTCTATGTTCTTCTTGATATTTTATTTATCTGTTATATTAATGGTCACAATATTATAAGATATCGAAATTTTGTATAATCAATGTGATATTATACCCAGTAACGATGACTGAACAAAAATAAATTAAATCTTATAAATAAAATTATTTTAGGGAAGGAGTGTACCTAAGCAAGATCTTCATTAATAAAAGTTTTATTTTTGTATACGTCAATTTTATTTTGACAAGTAAAATTTGACACTTTCAAATTTGACGTGTCGAAATCAAAATAAATACTTTTTATTTTAATTTTTAGTAAAATATTCTTTCTTTTTACGAAAATTCTTTATACTCCTTGTAATTATAATTCTAAGTCAATTTTATGGTACTTTTGTATCGATTTCTTACGAACACTGCCAATATTATACTCTAAATACCTAGATAGTTCGTAAACGTGTGTAAAGGCAGAGCGAGATCCTGAATGTACCGCTGTTGTGGAATTACATACATTTCAGAATGTGCCTTAATTATTTTACAATTTTAGTTTTAAGATTATTGAGACAAATAAAAAATATTATAATTTTATTGCGGTGTTTTTTTTTTTTTTTTTGTTAAAGTAATCTATTTCTTCCCCCTCATGGTTTTATTTTTTTTCCACTTGAGTAGTAGTACCTATTTTATAACGTAACAAAAAGCTTTGCATTTTTATGGTATAAGCCGGTAAACAAGCATACGGATCACCTGATGGTAAGCAATAGCCACCGCCCATGGACACCCGAAACACCAGAAGCGTTACAAGTACGTTGCCGGCATTTAAGGGTTATTGAGGAATTGGGGTTTGAGACTATTGGGAACGAAATACAATGCAAACGTTGTTTCATGTTGGTTTTCTGTGAGGCCGTGGTAGCACTTCTGTCGAGACAGGGCCCATTCGTGCCGAAGCATGGCTCTCCCACACTTAAAAAAGTAGGTAGCATAAATACATAACCGAACCTACCGGCCATGGAATGTGTATTGCTACGAATGTTACATACCTCGTTCGCTTCATCAAAATCGAATAAAACATCAACATTAAAAAGTGGGTAGCAAATATTCTTAGATAGCATTCGTGTCCGTAGTAATCATAGTATTGTTTACTACTTTTATTCATAAATATTTTGAATAGTACCTACCCTACCCACATTATAATACACATAACAAATCGTAGTATTTCATAATAGTAAATAAGTTATCAAACATACATAAATGAAATGGTGACATTTGAGTTTCCGTAGTAATCGCGATAATCAGAGTATAATACATATAGGGAAGTGCTAATATCAATATCATTCAAGAACATTCCATAGTATTATGATAGTATAACTCAATTTTTAATACACTTCGTACATTGTTATGAAATGCTAGAACCTCGGCGCAAAAAATATATTTATTCGTATTTTTTGTCGTAACTCATTGGTGGGAGATATGACTATTACTGTATTTTATGGGTTAAAGTTAGGCCTGAGCATTACATGGGGCCCGACTCGGCTGTTACAGTTAAACCCGGGTGTTAGGTATATGGGACCTGATGTCTGAGTGTGTAAAAGCTAAATAAAAATTCTTTAACTCTTAAAACTATATTTATTTACAATAACTACAACGTCCGCTTGCTAATATTGACGTATCCTATACCGACACATGTCATCTTGATCTTGCTGGCCGGAGTGACGCCCTCGTCGTCCGAGTCTTCATCGTCAGACTCCGAGCGTTGTACCTCCAGCTTGAACATCACGCCGAAGAACTCTTTCAGGTGTTGCAGGAATGTTATCGTGTAGTCTGAGAGAGGACCCACCTGGAAATAAATATTTTTAGTTTATATATTTTTATCATATAACGTGTTCTAAAGTGGAGACCGTGTCTTGGCAAGCGTAGTGTAGGGCGCCCTCCAGCTAGGTAGATGATGATATCCACAAGGTGGCTGGTAGTGGTTGGATGCGTAGAGCTGAAGATCGAGCTCAGTGGCGTGCCATTGGAGAGGCCTATGTCCAGCAGTGGACGAGAACAGGCTGATGATGATACGTTTATGTACATTTTATAGGGTTTTTTACTATATGCTTTGGCTCAATATTGATTTGTCAATACTGCCTAACAGTAATTTCCTAGAAAATTCCAATAGTAGGAAGGGATGTTATGGAGCCTGGTGTATAGCAATAGATTTTCTCTCATATTACATGACACTTATAATATATGACATATGACATATAGATGGCAAAAAGATGTTACATTAAAATTAAATGAGCACCATTTCAAGGAACACAACGAGAGATATTTTGTTGGTTATGTTAATTGAATATGTGGGTGACTGTGTTGTTGGTATGCTTATTGTTATATTGTATTATATGTAATGTATTGTAATAAATAATATTATGTTAAAAATTTATGAAAATAATAACTTACAATACACTCGCTAACGTCCTTCTGTCCGAGCGCCATCCAGAGCGCGAGCAGCCACTGGAAGGCGGAGTCGACGGCGCCGCCGCGGTAGATCTCGTCCAGCAACCGCTGCGCGCACTCCCGGCCCAGGTCCTCGGGCAGCGTGATGTCGCCCGTACCCACGTCTGTTGATTTCTGGGAAGGAACATTTTGTTTCTATAGTGTAAGGGTTTTAAATTGCTAAAGAAGTAGCAATGTGAATATAAGTTTTTAAACTGACATCCGTGATCATGGCGCTTGCAACAGTGGATAAACAAATAAGTTTATTCTTAATCATGGGGCTTGCAACAGTGCCGAAATATCGGAAACTCATAATAATTGAAAAACATGGTAATTTTTTTTTTTTATATTTTTTTTTTTTTTTTTTATATTGAATGGGCCGACGTTTGGCCGCTATCTCGCCTGATATCCCGTTTTAAGTTCCAATTATAGTAGCAATGTGACGTTTTCCGAGTTATATGTGCTTTCTAAAATTATATATGTGGACAACACTGACCAATGGTGAAGGAAAACAACGTGCGTGAAATCGCCAACCCTCATTGAGCAAGTGTGGCGATTAATGCTCATACCTTCTCCGTGTGAGAAGAGGGTTTGGTCAGCAGTGGCCATTAATAGGATGTTTATGATGAAGATGGAAGTCAAAGTAGTGACTTTATCTTTTTAATTACAGACAGAGAGCTGTCTGTCAAGGGTTGTTGAATGCTATTTTTAAGCTAAAAATATTGAGAAACTTACAGCCTCAGCACAGTAGAAGGTCTTTTCATTGGTCTCAGCTACAAGACTAACACCAAACCCAGGACTCTTGCCTGCATTGGAGCCTCGGCACTGATCTGTGTTGATATACACGTCTGGGAGGAACTTCAGCATCACCTGGAATTATTAAATACATTGATTTAATTAACTTTTGTAATAAAACTAAAGTTAATGAAATAATATTTCAATAAACATCAATTAGAAGCATTATATTTCATCAATTCTTAGTGAAATAAAACATCTTTACTAACATTGTAAATGTTTGTGTCTAAATAGAGATATATGAACTTTTTTAATTAGATCGTGCAGGCAAAGTTGCAGCCGGAAAGCTAGTTAACAAGAAACATTTACTCTGCTTTTTCAACCCTACAGTCACAAAGATAACAACCGAATATGATGACCTCAGTAAATTTAACTTTCGCCAGACAGAATTTTCCTAAATACAAATTCATGATTAGAAGATAATATGACTAGTAATAAAAGATCTTACCCCTTTAGCAGCCTCCACCACCCTGTTGGCCATTGTGGGCGACACTCGCAGTGCGTACACAACTCCTCGTATCCTCTTCACAAGGCCCCATTGTGTCCACTGCAGAGGTCGCAATGTGCGCCGCACTGGGCACTTAAATACTATTTCTCCACCACCAAGGGGAGGTGCTCCTGGTAAAATAATAAGAATTTATTTAATTCCAATTTATAATTTTGTATAATACAAAATGTATGAAAATTGCAAGTAAGTGATGCAAACTGTCATTGATAAGGTATAATTAAACACTATTTGTGATTTTTCTTTAAGTAAATGACAGAGGTGATGGATGGATTACAAAATAAGCACTTAATTCTCATACAAAATGGCATATCTTTTATAAGTTTCTACTTTTCATCAAAAGAATTAAAGCCACTATTATTCACACTACACTGCAATCATGTATAAATATTTTTAAGGAGACAGGCAAACATAAAACAATGGCAGATGAATCTCTTGATGGAATGCTGCACATGAATATGAGCTCTAGCATGGCTTGAAACTAGTTGAGTTCCTCATCAAACAGTTATGTAAGTATACCGATAAAATAAAATTAATTTAGTATGTCCCACGAAAATTATAATAAAACTCAAGGAGTTTTAAAACTTGTTTAAAAGTAGACTCACCTCTTCTCACAACTTTGAGCTCCAGTCCATCATCAACCAGTATAAACTTGAGCAGTACTGGCAGGGCCGCTGTCTTGATCTTATCTACCGAGACATCTAGATCACTGTGTGTGACGCCCTGCAGGACTACATTCAGTGGCTCCTTGCAGAATGGACCCAGTGCTAGTAGTACTTCTAGGTAGTATCCTGTAAAATAGTAATGGGCAGCCGCAATTAAACATACAGCAAGTTAAGATGAGTAGGTAGTGACAAAAAATACCACTTTGAATGTTATGTATTGAAATAAATTTATGTTTGTGGGATGAACATATTGCCCAATTAATAACTTTTTAAACTATAATGACAGGAATTACTGCCACAAATATTACCTAGAGCTAATAATTCTTAGATGGAACTTTATGAGATACTAACCCATTCCTCGCTGCGTGCTACAGTTGTGTGTCACATGTCCACCAACCAAGATCCCTGGCTGGTAGTACACCGAAGTACCCGTCTCACTAAGCTCCACCCTCGTTCCATTCGTCACTTTATCCAGCAACCGTATCAGACTCACTTCATACTCTCGAAGACCCGGGTCATCATGTGTACTTCGTATCTCTTCTATTTTAATTGTACGACCACTCAGAGTAGCTAGCAATAGTCTTTGCCGAAAAAAATTGCTGCCTTTATACACTAACAGGTCATTATGCACTGTGGCAGGCATTTTAAGTTAATTTTTAGATAAAAATGAACATGTAAACATTCAACCAAATAAAAACACGTGCTGAACTTCTCAATCACATCTCGTCTGTCAAGTGTCAATGTCGTTTGACGTATGTCAATGTCAAAATTTTAGTTTTGTTTATGGATTACAAGTATTTGCGTTTTATTATCTATTTTATGAAACTAAAATTCATATAAAATGTTATCCCAAGTTTTCCAAATCATTTGAAGGCTGTAAAATATAAAATTAATTTAATTAGTGAAATAAAATTCTTTCAAAACTGTATTTATAATAGTAAAATTCAAAATGCACATGGGGAACAAAACGAATCATTCAAAAAATACATAATTGTGGTCTATGGATTATATACGTCAAAACAAATTTTGAGGTTAGGATTAGGAATAGTGTTGGTTCTTTTAGAAAAGGCTAATTTGATGTGATATTTTACGTTAATTAAAATAGCTAAGCACAACCATGAAGGTGAAAGTTGGTGACGTGGTTTTACCCGGAGATCTGTGTGAAGAAATCGTAGCTGCTGGCGAAAAAAGTAAAGTTATACTCGGACCAGGGTTGAAAAAAGAAGTCGACGGGATTTATGTTTCCAAAGCTGGCACATTGAGGAAACGAGCTCCAAATACGTACTGGGTGGACAACTACCAAAAACGATATATTCCAGCGCGCGGAGAAAATGTCATAGGGATTGTTGCTCAAAAGGCGGGAGATATATTCAGAGTAGATGTTGGCGGGAGTTGTACAGCATCGTTATCTTATCTATCCTTCGAAGGCGCTACGAAAAAGAACCGACCTAAAGTGGTGATTGGAGATGTAGTGTACGCCAAAATGTTAGTAGCCAGCAAAGATATGGAACCAGAAATAGTGTGTGTCGATTCTCACGGAAAGAAGGGTCGCCTGGGAGTGCTGGAAGATGGCTTCGTGTTTAAATGTTCTCTAAATTTAATCAGAAAGATCTTAAACCCAGATTGTCCCTTAATAAACTCGTTAAAGAACCAATGGCCCTTTGAACTTGCAGCGGGCATGAATGGTAGGATTTGGATAAAGGCTAACACATTAAGAGAAACCATTGCTTTAGGGAATGCAATTTTAGGGTCTGAGTACCTTAGTAATGACGAGATCAAAAGTATGTGTACTAACATTGCTGGGATACTGGCTGGACATATTTCATAACATTGCACCACTACTGAAAAAAAAGTAAACAAATGAGGACTTCCACAACCATAGACACTAAAGTGAAGTGCAGTTGTAATATTGATTATAAATTAATTTAATTTTGTGAATTACTTTTTAGTTTTATGTTAATTGTATGTAGGTTTTTTAATTTTAGAAAAGTATATGAATAATTTTGTACACTACCATCAGTAAAAAGAAGTATTTGTTCTAATTTAGTTTAGACTACAATACTTATTTAAATTGATTATCTTTGAAAATAGTCAAGTTCTAAAATAGGTATAATAGGATTTATAAACATATTGTATTTTGTAATGTATGTATGATTTTGACACAAACCTTTGTCTCGAAGATTTTTTTATCAGATATATATGATTATTTTCTCACTGCTAACTTTCATCTAATATAATTATGATGTACCAGACATTTGATTTAAATAATAAATATTAATTCATTATAAGCTTACATGACTGGTGTATTCAATCAATATGTTTGACAACCACCCATAACCACCACCTATAAAACTGATATTTTTCCTTGACCATCCCCTATGCACTCTTGAGAACTAACAAAACTTGCTTAAATTGATTGCTTTGGTAATATGTTACAGGTAAAATAAGTTTTTGATGCAGTTTTGTAGATTCTCCCAATCATGTCCAATAATAATAAACGAACACTAGCTACTATAATCACATAACATTACAATCTTTAATTACACAAAATTAAAATCTTAGCAAGTTTCATAAACTAATGTCTTTCTTCTTGAATGGCCATAATGTAATGTAATATAGTCAACAAAACTGAATATGAGATTCAGTTGCCATTCAAGAATAAAAAACAATTGTTGTGTAGTCAGTTTTGTGTCTGTGTTTGTGTTTCAATGTCCACTTCTTGCAAGTTTCATATAAAATCGAATAAAACAACCAAAAACAGTGATTCGGAAATTTATTTTGGCAAATGCAACTAACCTAATCGTTTCAAATCTCAATACATAATGTATAACTACATCCGTCTGCATCCCAACCATTGTTCTCTTCTAATAAATATATGATACAAGATGGCGGACGTCCCGCGCTTTTCTATGTACACTGCGCGACGTCTGCGCATTACTTTACAAACTATCGTAATAGGAGTCGACTGACCAGAACAATTTTCCTTTATAACAATAATTTAGTAAACAATAAAATAATGAGCTGTTATGTTAAATTTTTTTTTCATTTTAAATGATAATTTTTGCTAATTGATGACTTGATGATGAGCTTTTTGTAACGGGTTTAAATGTGACTGGAGATGTCAATACAGGGTGTCCCTGAAGTCGACGTCCAAGTGGCACCAGATGATCGGCAACGTTTCAACTGTTATCAGAAAAATATAAAATAAATCTATGTCCTACAGTTTTTAAATTATAGTGGTTTATGTATTATCCACGAAAAAGTACACCCTGTGCCAGTCTTTTGACTCTTGTTGCTACAAATCTTTATGTTTTCGTCTGCAGTCTTCCTTACATTATCCTGAATAGTGCTCCAGTAATATGGAATCATAAATTCTTAGCCAACTGCTTTAGATTGGAAAACATTGTTAGTTTTAGAGGAACCAAATACTCTGAATAAAATTTTCACCTTACTTTAAGTGACTGTACTGAATAAATTATGTATGGCGCTAGTAGTGGCAAATTTCACCAAAGTTGGCGCATTTAATAAGGATTATAAAATGGTATAGCACTTTGCACATTATTTCTTAAATTCGACACAAAAAAAGATTTTTCTACGAAACTCCGTTTCAATGAATTTATTTGAACTTACTAAAAAATCTTCTAGTGTACTCAAATCATACGTTACAACCTCGTATGCACTAGACAGGACTTTGCACGCGATTTGTTATCTACATCTTGAAAATCAGCGAGGATCTCTTGTCAAACAACATTGTCTGTTTACCCGTGATTTCGCTTGCAACATTCGTCGGCAATATTATCGCTAGACGAACTGGTGTTGTGCATCTCGAGCCATCGTACTCGGGCTTCGGCATTTTAGCTGAGCACTGGCTTTTTTGCGCCGTGTTGATTATTTATTTTTTTAATTATTTTTAGCTTTACCTGCAATTCCTTGTAACGGTGCAAATAACTCTTTCTAGACAAACTAAAGAATATTTCATGCTTCATCCCGCATTTGATCACAAGGCATGACACGTAACTTAATCGGAGGATTCATCCATTTCTTTTTTTTGATGGGGATATGACGAGTAATTGTGCATAAGGGCTCATGTACACCATACCACTACCGCGTCGATATGCTGTGTACATGAATCTGCCGCGTTCGTTACTTTTGATTTTACTACACATTTAATAATGTGTTTGATGCACTATGAACATCATATTGCAATCATTCAATATTATTTAGTGAAACATGATACACAACATCAGTTCCTTTAGTAAGTCTAGTAATATTGCTGACGAAAGCTGCAAGCGAAATCATGAGTAGAATCATGAGATCCTCGCTGATTTTCAACAAGATGATAACAAATAGCGTGTAAGGTGTTGTCTACTGCATACGAGGTTATAAGGTATGCTTTGAGTTCAGAAATTTTAGTAAGTTCAAATAAATTCATCGAAACGGAGTTTTGTTGAAAAATATTTATTTCTGCTATACCATTTTATAATCCTCATTCAATGCGCCAACTTTGGTGAAATTTGCCACTACTAGCGCCATACATAATTTATTCAGTACAGTCACTTAAAGTAAGGTGAAAATTTTATTCAGAGTATTTGGTTCCTCTAAAACTAACAATGTTTTCCAATCTAAAGCAGTTGGCTAAGAATTTATGATTCCATATTACTGGAGCACTATTCAGAATAATGTAAGGAAGACTGCAGACGAAAAAATAAAGATTTGTAGCAACAAGAGTCAAAAGACTGGCACAGGGTGTACTTTTTCGTGGATAACACATAAGTCACTGTAATTTAAAAACTGTAGGACTTAGATTTTTTTTTATATTTTTCTGATAACAGTTGGAACCTTGCCGATCATCTGGTGCCTGTTGGACGTCGATTTCAGGGACACCCTGTATAAGTTTTTATTTGTAATCACTGAGATTAGGACAACTGGCAATAAATATCAACATTTTCCACTGAACAGAAGATAATTGTATGAATACTACATCCAGTCTCATTAAGACCCGTCAAAAAGCATAAACATCGCCTGTATTTCAGCCTAGACTAACGATAAGCCTCTTAGCAACGATATAAGAAAGTGGTAACTTTTAAAAAGATACAAACTGATGTACTACAGCTTGAATAGTAACTATCAAGTTTTAAAACTTCAACAACCTACAAAAAGGAATGTTATAATTCTTTTATTTACAAAACATATTTCGTTATCAATAGTTATCGAGAATATTGACGAACAAAATTGAAAAATAATTTAAATTCAAGTACAGTCAAATACTTTTTACATCTATTACAGTCCAGAGCACGTTTCGTAAACCATACCTTATTGCACTTAGATATTCTCAATAACTACTGTTATAATTTTGCGTTTAACATTAAAAGAAACTGTCGTTACACTATGTAATATCAAATAAATTCGTGTCGTATTTCAAGGGGACTATTATAATACGCTTTATTAAGAAAACCTGTAAAAACAATGTAGTAGTTGTATGATATATGTCAACTCTTAGCCTAGTTTAGAAAGATTTTTGTTGAATACACTGACCTTTGTTTCTCTAAAGTTTTGCTATCAGACATTAGGCAATAGTTTGAAGTCTAGAAAAATCTTTTTACTACTTTTGAATTTAGGTTAAACCTTATAAATATTAGTTAAAGTTGACAATATTTCTTAACATACCAAGTAATAATAATTTGATGATTAAGGCTTTCTCGTGGTGAATATACAATGTATGTACAAAAGATCAGTGCATTCATCTCGATTGTCCTAAGAAACAAAAACCATTTGAATTTTCTTCAAGAGAAAAATATAGTTTCTGTTAGTTCAGCTATATATAAGCCACAGAGGGCGGTAAACAGTCACAGATTATGTTGATTTCCTGACTCGAAAGATGGCCTTTGTCACTAAGAACAGTCGATTCGTCGATCACAGCAAAATCGTAACACTGTACATATATTTACAATCTATCAACAAAGCAGTCATTTTTCACTTTTTTTTTTAATTTTTTCCATGATTTAATTATTATTTTAATTACGAAAATATAATTTATTCTATTGATTATTCAGAGATCAAGATATACTTACAATAGACGTTATTAACATATTTTACATTTTATTTATAAATGTTTTTTATACTAAGTATCGAAAACCCGTGTGTTGTGTTATACTGAAATATAACTTCTTGAATTAACTAGTGGAGAGGACAGCTTCTGTATATTGTAAGATTAATTTGACTATGACTTTATACACTGAGTAGGGCCAGTATTCGATAGTAGTATTCGAGTTACTTGTTTGTTTATCCCGGTAATCATGGACGGCGAAACACTAACTTGATTGATTCTGAATCCTCTATTATAAATATTCAATTGACTGCAGCACATATTTATATTAAAAGTCTTACTGATAAAAATAAATTATTAAATCTTATTTAAATACGGAAACTGTTCTCTCTCGACTAGTTGAAAACAAAGTAATATTTATGACATTTCAAAATATAAATATAGTTTTAAATAGTTATATTTATTTCGTCGATATACGAGATTCAGTGAGCGAATACTTTAGTGGTCGGCTGGCTAGTTTGGTTCCGTTGTTCTTATTGCACTTTACATTCGTCAAAGTAGGATAAAATCGTAATTAAGTTTAATTTTACTTTAATATTTAATTTTAGTACATAGTCTGACCTTTTACTAATTAAGTTAAGAGTCTGTAATGTGGCTTATGAAGATTCATCAAAACGTTCGATTTCGATATGGCTTTGGAGTGGCCATAACTCAATTCTTTAGGTCAGTGTGCAATATTCCCTATTTCGTGAAAAGAGAGGATCCTCTGATCAGGTAGAATTTTGCATCACAAAGATCACGTATTTTGTTGATTTACCTGTACCTCGCTCACTACTGACACACAAAACTAACCATAATATGGAGTATAGTTCCTAAAGTAGACAATAAACAACGGTACCACACAGGCCGCAGACCGGGGCTCCAATCTCAGCGCTAGGGCCGCACGCAGAGTGCCTCGAGCCGGTCTCAGAAGACGGAGTCGGCGGAGCGCGACAGGTGCACCGGGTGCGACGGCGACCGCGCCAGCCGCTTGCGGGGCAGCTTCTGCAGCGTCGTCAGCAGGTGCGGGAAGTCGGGCCGCTCCGACGACCGGTACGACCAGCACAGCATTAGGATGTCCTGCGAATGGGAATAGAGAATTTATCATTTTATTATGTCTACTCAAAATGTAAGAGGGAGGTCTTTATTTAGCAGTGACAGAATGCAGAATGATTGTATTTAAAAAATACTTTCTAATTTTTTTTTTTTAAACGTTATCGGACATTAGGATTTTCTCCTGTGTCGTGGGTGCGTATACACAAGTTCACATACACATGACACCCAGACCCGAAACAACAATTTGTGGATCACACAAAGAGTTGCCCCGTGCGGGAATCAAACCCGCTACACGTTGCGTGGCAGCCAGTTGTCCAGCCACCGCACCAACCGTGCAGTCAAAAGTACAAAAGATGTACAATAACTTTAAACCTGTACCTTAATATCTCTAGAAGCTTGCATGTTGGCTAACGATTGCTTGACGCCCTTCCCGACCTGCCAGATGACTGCCTCCGGCGGCTGGCTCTTGAACGGATACTCTCCGCATAACAACTCGTACCATACCGTGCTGTAAACATAATAAAACAGTTCAGTAAAGGAATATGTTGGGGTTATACAAGAAATCGTAAGAATAAGAAGCTTTATGCTTGGTAACATAGGCGTAGCCAGGTTTTAGTTTCGGGAGGGGTTCAAGAAAGTCGACCCATGAAATGTGTGACCAAAAAAAAAAAAAACTTCCTTCATACATGAGAAAAAAAACAATTTATGTAATAAACAGATTCATAGGTAAACCTTTGCCAAACGGGGATGTACTATGCTAACTAGAAAAATAACGCTCTGTAATGTCCAGATACGCATTTTTCGGGGGGGGGGGTTTGAACCCCCAAAATTTGACTACGCGTATTGCTTGGTAATTATAATTTTGAGAACTCGATAAAAGAGGCAGGGGATTTATTTTTATGCAGACCCGACACATACAACAATCACAATGAAGTTTGAATAAAAGTAAGTATAGTTACCCAAATGCGTATACGTCGGTGGCCTTGGAGAAGGGCAGATGTAGCGAGGCGTGCGGAGTGAGGGCGCGACATAACTCCGGCGCCAGGTAGCACAGCCAGCCCGCCGGGATGCCCAGGCTGTCGCCGCGGAGGCTAAACGAGAAACACCGTCAATCAATCAACAGTACACGCATAATAATATTACAGATTCACTAGCATAATTAATGGCTAATGGAGGCGAACGTGGTCTGTACAAAGAGAAAACTTCTCTAATCTCCAAATATTTGAAAAAATAAAGAAGAATGCTTTATGAGCCCCAGTCACGGCTTGAAACTAGTTGAGCACTCTCAAACATTGTATGAAGAAACTTTACAAATATTCTAACGAATTTTGTATGTCACACGAAAGATACTAAGCAAATAAAGCGTCCTAAATGGTTGGCGACGAACTCGCGATGCCTCAGGTGTTGCAGGTACATTATGATCACCGCTAACAACAAAATCTTTGTAATCAACGTAATTCAAGATCTGAGTATCATGTGTATGTAATACTGCGCCGACTGTAATCAACTTGAGATAAAAGCAGAAAAGTCACCCTGTTTACCTGACAAGCGTTACTCAAAATGTAAGGTAGCGTGCAACAACTCCTGTTAGTATTTAGTTAAGATAATAGTGCAAAATGTTCTCTAATGACCTTTGTACTAACTTGTTTCCAAAGCACAGTTTGGTAACACTGAAGAGCCCGAAGTCCGTGATCACTACTTTGCCGTTCTCTAGGAATATGTTCTTCGTCTTCAGGTCTTTGTGGATGATTCCTCGCGCGTGCAAGTAGCCCATACCCTGGAACGAAGAAAGGGGATTTATGAATATTTTTCTTCATATTTACTAAAGAATGTTAGTTTTCAAGTTAACAATTACAGCTTGGAAGAAACTCTTGATTTATGTGTACATATTGAAAACATAGCGAGAGTTGTTATTTATGAAATTAATTATGCATTAAATGAACCATCAATAACACTGATTTTGAAATTCAGCAAACAATGCGCTAAGTTGCGCAAACGTTGCGCAAAATGTAGCGCAAGTGCCGTAATACCTGTGATATCTGCTGCGCGACGAGTACGCTCTTGTTGGCGGTGAACTTGTCCTTGCGGAGGTGGATGTGGGTGTACAGGGTCATGCCCTTGCACAGGGACGTCACGATGGCCAGGCGCGGCGGCTTCATGCACGCGCCCATGAACAGGACCAAGTTCTCGTGCCGGGTCTTGCGGAAGGTAGCCACCTACATCACACGTTTATTGTATTTAATAATAGTTATACAAGGGAAAGGTTTTGTAGTTAACATCAACATATGATATTAATTGAATGCTACGTTAAAAGTAACTTACAAAATGCTTATTTTTTAATATAATAATCAGATTTTAACCTACAAATAATACTTTCCTAAAATTAACAAAAGAGCCCTTCACTTTTTGCGTAAAATTCCCATTTATACATATATAATCCCACCTTTATACCAAATAACTTAGCTTATTATACAGAACTGGTCCAAGTTACCTCATGTTTGAACGTGTCGAGCGGCACACAGTCGTCACTGAGCACATGCAGCAGTTTGACGGCGACGGCGCCGTGCCAACTGCCGCGGTACACCGTACCGAAGCGGCCCGTGCCTATCACCTCGAACAGCTTCAGCTCGTCGTACGGGATGTCCCATTCTTTCATTGACAACTGTAATTGAGAAATATTATATTAAGTTCATGTGATATGTACTGGTAAAAGTAAATTTTCATTTACGGTTGTAAAGTCTTCATGAAAGAAAAATACATTTTCACTGGCTAAAGGCTAAGATATACTTCAGTAAAACAATAATCCAAACACTCACTTCCTCAAACAACCGGCGTCTACGCACAAAAATAGACATTTTCAACGTAACTTTTATGTAACTGTACACTTTTCAATCACAACTATTAACTTTATATCTGTTCCCAATTCATTTAAAATGTACTGTTTCAAAAAAAAACTATTTTTACATGAATGTAAATTAAAACAAACTTGTAAAAATGTACGAGAGCTTTGTGCTTACAATACAAACTGTGATACAATAATAGACATCATTGTAATGTCACTCGCATTGTTATCACACAGTCCGGCAGTCGGCAGTCAAGTCCCGTGTTATCAGTACCTACACAGATGTAACCATACCTACCGTTTGCTACTGTCAGGAGCTTTTTTATAAATACTTACATAAATGCTAATTTCAAAACTTTCGTTGATTGCTTTAAAAATACTGAAAAGACTACCTCGTTGGTTGAGTGGTCGCAAATGCGACTGCCGGACAAGGGGTCTCGGGTTCGATTCCCGAGTCGGGTAAAGTATTATCTTTTGTTCCATAACCCAAGCTGGTCGTGGAGAGCAGATGGCGATGATTCCACGTAAAATACTGGCATTCAGACAATTATAAACGCGAGTTTTCTAGTTCTAGTTCTAGTCTTTTTACATCGAATTGCTACTAAAAATAGTTACGCTAGTTTTGATAGGTACGCTTAGTATAACTTACACTATTCTGTCGCGGCCACCGCGAGTCTCCGTGCTTGTTGGAGAGGTCGAAGGAGTCGCCGCGCTGGCAGCCCCCGCTGTCCGTGGAGCCCGACCCCGACAGCGACACGCAGCGGGAACTGTCGCCTGCAACGACCACAAACACTACTATATCTTCTCACGAAGGACACGAGAGATACAAATACAAATGGTTTATTTGCCAAATCTGCTGATTCAACATTATTCAAAATATATTTTTTATGTGATAGCGAAACAAACAATCAATTCGGCTATTAACCTTTCGTCTGCGGGTATATGAGACAACAATAGAATACACATTGTGTCTCGCACTGATCAGAGCTTCAGCATACGACGGGTTAAATCAATTGTTGTGTTTTTTTTTAAATAATTAAAGAGCTTTGTAAAATTACAAGTTTCTTTGATTTGATAGAAAGATGTATGAAAGTCGATTTAGATGGAAGTACAGATCTGTAGTAGGAGCTTACCACTTTGCACGCTAGTAGTGAGGTCTTCCTTGTTGTGTTGTCTCGACGGCGACTGTACCGACACGTGGTTAGGACTAGATACCACTGGCTTTAGTTCTGTCGGTACAAACAAAACAATCACATTAACACTTTAAACGCCACGGTTTTCTATTGGCAGTCAAAGACTTAATTATGGTTTGTGTAACTTTTCGACAAAGTAACCCGATTATTTTCAAGCCACGTCAAGGGCCCATATTTGATATTTTAGGTGAAAGTATGAATTTAATCAATTCAAAATATTTTGTGTAATTCGACAAATATTCGCCGGGTGCTAATGAAAAGTAAGCCAGGGCCTTAGTCTGCTATTACAATTGTGTCAGAATGGTCGATCACTGATCAGTGCAAGAGGGACGGAGCTATACAACCTACATAGCTCCGTTCCTCTTGCACTGATCATTAACCAGTATTTCTCACAAAAGTGCTAATGAAAAGTAAGCCTGTAAGCCTGTATCCCAAACACTAGTTATAATTATTTCCTTACCTGGGAAATTGAACTGTTGTTTAGTGGTGGGCGGATGGTGCGGATGGTGCGGGTGGTGGGGGTGGTGGGGATGGTGGGGGTGGTGGTGCAGGTGGTGCGGGGTCAGGGGCGGGGCCAGCGCGGGGGACGACGGGGTCGAGCTATTGCACGACGACGTGTTCGACGAGGAATCTGGTCCACCCTGCGGGATATAAATCATTCATTTAATGTTGTTTAGGGTAATACTAAATTATCCAACTCAACTCAAAAATTCTTGATGTTAGTGATATGTTTTGAGTTTCTGTCAAAACCTAGGTCGATTCAGAGCATTTGGATTGAGATTGCGGGGTCATTACTTTCAGTAGTAATGTAAGACTAGTTAACATGTTAACAGATATGTTACCGCCGTACTCAGAGCAATTAAATAAAATGAAATCCTAACAATTTTGTTCCGATAAAAATGGTAATCAATAGATGACTATGAGTACGGCGTTTAGAGCCGAATCATTATTTATTATTATTGAAGACAAGATTTTTTTTATTTTCAAGATGTTTTGATAGTGTGAAATGGTGTAAAGTAATGAATGCGTAGTTACGGCGTGGTGCGAGGCGGGCGGCGCGTGCGGGCGGCGGCGGTGGGTCAGCGACGACAGGATGCCCGCGCCGCGCCCCGACATGTAGTAGTACCCGCCTGCGGCATCAACACTCATTACTATCTTGGAAACACTCACAAACGAATTCACTGATGGTAAGCGATTAACATCATGCATGGGTATCAGTAAGCCTCTTTTCTATATAGTTTGAACTTAATTAGCAAATGTAATACAGGTTCTAAGGGTCGATTTATACTAGCGCAGAGTCGAAGCGCATCGAAGCGTCTATCCAAAACTGAACATAACAAATTCAACCTTAACTCTACAGCGTAACGCACACATTACTTCGGAGATTTTAATAAGACGCGCGCATTCGTCAGAATTCGCGCGTCTGCGCGCGAACTACGCTGATTGGTGCGAAGAAGAAAATCTCAGAAGTAATGTGTGCGTTACCCTGTGGAGTTAAGGTTGAATTTGTTATGTTCAGTTTTGGAAAGACGCTTCGATGCGCTTCAACTCTGCGCTAGTATAAATAGACGCTTAGAGCCTGTTTTACATTTGCTAATTAAGTTCAAACTTTAAAGAAAATTGGCTTACTGATACCCATGCATGTTGTTAATCGCTTACCATCAGTCAATTCGTTTCTTTATTAGCAGTGTTGCTTACTTTGGCAAATAATAAAAAAATATGTTAACACATTTGGTCACATTTCGTATGAAACATATGTTAAACTGTCCCCTAGAAATGAGGTAACAGTATTTAACAAGAACTACAAGTAGAAAGTTATTGTTTTTAGTTTAGGTTAAAACTCACCATCTTTGTGAAACTTTTCTTTAAAAACATCCACAAATTCCGGTGGTAGGCCGCACGAAGGAGGTACTTTACTTTCGCAGTCTCTGTGAATTAAATGTTATGTTTAGACACTGATCATTATTACTTATATAGAATTACAATAATTTTAATAGAACAATATTGACATTATAACTACTATTAACTTAAAGATTGTTGAAGCATGGTGTCAAATTCCTCAGATATCTTAATATATCGTTGTTTGGTAGATAGCTTTGTTTTTCCAAATTTATTTCCAAAATTGTTGCAGTTTATTGGCATCCAGAGACTTAATTCTTTCCCTTATTATCTGCAATACTTTTCAAACATTGTATTCCACTCCATACTTATTTATTCAGTACAATGCAAGCCGTTTGTTAGGCAAGATTACCTTTCTTACTGTCCGAATACTCAAAAGCTACTCAATTTTAAGACGCTCTCAAGACTAGTTCTGTCACTGTCAATTCTTTATTAAATGACAGAGATAGCACGATATTTAAGTACAACTTAAAATTGAGTAGCAATTCAGTATTCGGGCGTATGTCTTAAGAGTAATTTACAAATGACAATGCCAGAATCTCTATAGAGTTTTGCCCCACCAAAAAATATATTGTACAGGCATGCCAAATGTAGCATTCAATTGCTGCTCTATTAGTGATAACTAAAAACATGATTAAAAGCCTTTAGAGCTTGCGGTTTCTATATAAATCTAAGAACAAAATATTATTAATTTAGGTTAGGTAACAGTTTAGATTCATTGGAGTTATAATGGTAGAAATAATTAAATTAAGTGCTTTATATTAATACAATGCTATCATAGGGGTTTAGCTATGAAAGGAAGGATTTTCATCACCAATATCACCTTTAGTAATCCTACTTTTAGTTCATAGTCATAACGAAACAACAATGTAAACAGAACAGACAGAGCGAATGTCAAATAATGACTTTTTGGACATAGTGACACACGCACGCCAATGAGGTTTCGTTACATCTAATCACTAACGTTCAAACACGAAATAATAATTAGAATATGCATTCATTATAATATATATTATAAAAAAATAAATTAACTAACAGTATGTATTTATACCAAATTCATATTAAAATCCGTACACATTACATTAATAAATCTTTTTTTTTAATGACTCTTTGTGTGCTGCATGCAAGCGTACTAAGAAACGCAGATGGTCGCGATAAATACAGGAAGTAGGCCTTGGGTTTTTTAAATTCTTTTTATTTCCAATTTTTATCCGCAACTTTATCAGAATAATAATTAAGTAACCAAGGGTCTTATTTTCATTGCATAATATTGATTAATTTACATTTCTTGTACATTGATGAAATTAAGAGGGGCAGGATCTGGCATTGTCATTTACATATACAACATTACAGCTTACGCCAATACGTTATACAGCCAAAAGAATAGTTAAAGTTAAGATATACATAAACAAATCTTTACAAAATACATAATATATTTTGTATGTATGTATAGTATATCTGACCTGTGACACTTGAACTTGCACTCCTTGCACTTGAGCGCGGAGCCGAACATCTGCTTGTCGCAGTAGTCGCAGGTGGCGATGAGCATGGTCTTGGTGAAGCGGTGTTAGTGAATGACGTACCTGTGACACTTGAACTTGCACTCCTTGCACTTGAGCGCGGAGCCGAACATCTGCTTGTCGCAGTAGTCGCAGGTGGCGATGAGCATGGTCTTGGTGAAGCGGTGTTAGTGAATGACGTACCTGTGACACTTGAACTTGCACTCCTTGCACTTGAGCGCGGAGCCGAACATCTGCTTGTCGCAGTAGTCGCAGGTGGCGATGAGCATGGTCTTGGTGAAGCGGTGTTAGTGAATGACGTACCTGTGACACTTGAACTTGCACTCCTTGCACTTGAGCGCGGAGCCGAACATCTGCTTGTCGCAGTAGTCGCAGGTGGCGATGAGCATGGTCTTGGTGAAGCGGTGTTAGTGAATGACGTACCTGTGACACTTGAACTTGCACTCCTTGCACTTGAGCGCGGAGCCGAACATCTGCTTGTCGCAGTAGTCGCAGGTGGCGATGAGCATGGTCTTGGTGAAGCGGTGTTAGTGAATGACGTACCTGTGACACTTGAACTTGCACTCCTTGCACTTGAGCGCGGAGCCGAACATCTGCTTGTCGCAGTAGTCGCAGGTGGCGATGAGCATGGTCTTGGTGAAGCGGTGTTAGTGAATGACGTACCTGTGACACTTGAACTTGCACTCCTTGCACTTGAGCGCGGAGCCGAACATCTGCTTGTCGCAGTAGTCGCAGGTGGCGATGAGCATGGTCTTGGTGAAGCGGTGTTAGTGAATGACGTACCTGTGACACTTGAACTTGCACTCCTTGCACTTGAGCGCGGAGCCGAACATCTGCTTGTCGCAGTAGTCGCAGGTGGCGATGAGCATGGTCTTGGTGAAGCGGTGTTAGTGAATGACGTACCTGTGACACTTGAACTTGCACTCCTTGCACTTGAGCGCGGAGCCGAACATCTGCTTGTCGCAGTAGTCGCAGGTGGCGATGAGCATGGTCTTGGTGAAGCGGTGTTAGTGAATGACGTACCTGTGACACTTGAACTTGCACTCCTTGCACTTGAGCGCGGAGCCGAACATCTGCTTGTCGCAGTAGTCGCAGGTGGCGATGAGCATGGTCTTGGTGAAGCGGTGTTAGTGAATGACGTACCTGTGACACTTGAACTTGCACTCCTTGCACTTGAGCGCGGAGCCGAACATCTGCTTGTCGCAGTAGTCGCAGGTGGCGATGAGCATGGTCTTGGTGAAGCGGTGTTAGTGAATGACGTACCTGTGACACTTGAACTTGCACTCCTTGCACTTGAGCGCGGAGCCGAACATCTGCTTGTCGCAGTAGTCGCAGGTGGCGATGAGCATGGTCTTGGTGAAGCGGTGCGCGATGTCGTGCGCCATGCAGCGGCTCACCGTCGGCGTGCGCGGCGACCGCGGCGCCACGCCCACCCCCGTCTGTACCGGATTATAAGTTTTATTATTATGTACATAAACTGTAGCGGATTCTAAGTTTGTTTAGGTCATTTATTTATTTCTTATACTTTTTGTTACATTTTTAAATATTAAATTAAAAAGAAAAAAAAACATTTAAAAATATAAAAAGCAGTAGCCGGTGGTCAGGGCTCAAGAGAGAGGAATTTCCGGACAATACGCGCCGTGTCCAGAAGTACTGCCTTCTGCATCAGGCTCTTGATCCAACCGTCTAACGTTAGCCTACTCAGGTGTTGGTCGAGGCTTTTGGCTATAAGGCCATTGGCAGATACGATTATCGGCACAATGATTGCTGAATCTACATCCCACATGTCGACAACCTCATGAGCTAAATCAAGATATTTACTGGCTTTATCTTTTTCAGCTTTCACAAGATTCTCGTCATGTGGGATTGTTATATCAATTATCATTGTGCGACGGCTTGGTCGATCTATCACCACAATGTCAGGTTTGTTAGCAACAATTGTCTTGTCTGTGATGATAGTTCAATCCCAATACGGTGTGACATCTGCATTTTCAAGAACTGGGTCAGGCAGAAAGTTTTATTATTATGACCATAAAGGCTACTTTCTAACCATGTGCTGGACAGTAGAGTAGAATATATTTGTCTCCAACTCGTTGGCATCAATTTAAATGTACTTGAGGTTGAGAATTTTCTGACAGTGCAAAACATTTGAGTTATTAATCTCAATAAAAAATAAAGGCCATAAAGGCTACTTTCTAACCATGTGCTGGACAGTAGAGTAGAATATATTTGTCTCCAACTCGTAAGCATCAATTTAAATCTAACTTAATTGTGTTTGAGAGTTTTCTGACAGTGCACACTTGAGTTGTTTATCTCTTCATGGTCGTAAGCATCATGTTAAGTGAAACTTAATTGAGTTTGAGAGCTTCCTGACCAGTGCAAGACACTTGAGTTATTAATCTCTATATGCTTGAATAATTATGATCTAACCCATATGCCTTGAATTTGCCAATAGGGTATTAAATATCGAATAGACCTTGACAAACAAATAAATGAATGGATGGATAAACAACCAATCCTATATGGGATTCTTTCGGAACGTCAAAATTGACTTTTGATGCCAAGTACTCCTGTTAAATGAATTATAGTCCAGTCATTTGGTAGTTTTACCTAGAAAGTTTTCCGGGAGTTTTGAAAATTGGTGAATTTATAGATTTGGGTATGCTCTTTTCGAATTTCAACTTTGCCACCTCGTACAACCGCCGCTCGCGCCGCCATATTGAAAAAATGGCGGCTAAAAATGGTTTTTTATTAATATCTCCGTTCCGACGCATTTTACGAAAAAATATTTATCTACAAAATTAAACTAGAAAAAATTTTCTACAATTTATGTATTGATAACTTTTTCATAAAATCAATAGTTTTTGGCGTACGAGCGCCGCAAAGTATTATTAATTTGCACCAAGACGTGTACAAACAATGTGTGTTGTGCAGCAACGACTGTCGCAACCGAGGGCTGGGCTCGCTGTCATTGCAGAGGTAAGTCCCCTGTTTGAGGAGTGGCTAGAGAGGCGCCATGGCGTCCTCACCTACCGCCTGACGCAGGTGCTTACCGGACACAGGAGTTTCGGTAGGATCCTGTTTTTGATTGGGCGGGAGGAAACGCCCGGGTGTCATCACTGCGAAGACCGCCCGGAGGACACAGTGGAACATATAACATAACACATATAACATCAGAAACAGGAACCTACCGAAACTCCCCTGTTTGTACAACACACATTGTTTGTAAACGGTTTTTTATTAATATCTCCGTTCCGACGCATTTTACGAAAAACATTTATTTACAAAATTAAACTAGAAAAAATTTCCTACAATTTATGTATTGATAACTTTTTCATAAAATCAATAGTTTTTGGCGTACGAGCGCCGCAAAGTATTATTCATCTGCACCACCACGTGTACAAACTATGTGTTTTTTTTAAATGTATCAATTCTTAAAAACTAATTATGATATCTCGTTTAAACCAATTTTCTTTGAAAGTTTTCATTAAAATCTACAGCATATATTTTTTTTAGATTTCTTACTCACTTATTTTAAAAGTTAGAGGGCAGGACACATTCGATAGACCTCATTTTTCCACTTTGGAAGTGTCTATCTTTCAAACAATTGATTTTGACGAAAAATGGTTTTAGGAACCATGACGTATTTTTAATGGCCTATCCATAGACAACCATTACGGATAGGTTAGACGAAAAAAAAATTTTGTAGAGGTGCAGTGACCGCGCGCTCTCCGCCCTCTATCTCGGAAACGGTGCACCGTATAAAAAAAAAGTTTACACAAAAGTTGTAGAGAATTTTGTATTCTACAATATTGGTATTAAATGCAAATACCAAAAACCCATAGGAAATGAGATATTTCCAAAAAAACGTTTTTTGGGACCTTTGGACCTTAAAATTTAATAGTTGCTTACACCCTACCATATGTAGGTTTTGAGACAAGTTTCAGGCAGTCAATATACAAGTATATACAAAATTACAGCTGGGTATCTCAAATTCCGAGGTGAAATCCTAATTTGACTGGACTAATAATACTTTGCGGCGCTCGTACGCCAAAAACTATTGATTTTATGAAAAAGTTATCAATACATAAATTGTAGGATTTTTTTTCTAGTTTAATTTTGTAGATAAATATTTTTCGTAAAATGCGTGGGAACGGAGATATTAATAAAAAACCGTTTTTAGGCGCCATTTTTTCAATATGGCGGCGCGAGCGGCGGGTGTACGAGGTGGCAAAGTTGAAATTCGAAAAGAGCATACCCAAATCTATAAATTCGCCAATTTTCAAAACTCCCGGAAAACTTTCCAGGTAACCCCCTTTTTATCTACCAAATGACTGGACTATTAGTATTGATCTTATTCGCCATTGATGGCGACTACTAAGTGAAATAACTTATTCTTAACAATAAGTTTTAATACTTTAAATAATAAGATATTTATGATCAGAAACAAGTTTGAAGAAAACTCTTCTTACAGTAAAATAAAAGTATCACTGTACGCACAGTCCGATTGCGTTAATATTTCAAATTAGTTGATTATAATTACGTAGATAAAAACGCAATGCCACTACAGACAACTTAAAATAGAGAAAGAAATACGAAAACCTATAACAAAACATCGATATTTTCCTACATTGAAGAAAGAACAACGAAATGCATGCTACAAGTATTTATTGAAGAGAGATACGAAGCAATACCACTGAAGAGTATATTAAGTTTATTCATGTTTTACGAACACCTAGAAGAGAACTGAATACATAGAGATATTGAATACAGCTTATGATAAAATTGACTATTTACACCATTGCTAAAGAACCATGCAGTCCACTATAGAATCATAGAAAGTGAAGAGTCACGAAGGTCAGCGCGACGTGGTCTACCATGCAGAGATACTCACAACAACATCGATCCACCGTACACTACTACAGGGTGCGCCATTCACGGACACGTGGGTACATCGGGGGACAACCAGAGACACGCAGACAGGGGGGAGGGGGAGGGGGTGTATACAGACCGGGTCGTGGTGCGGGGTGCGCGGCGCGGACGGGGGCGCGGAGGGCGCGGGCGGGGGCGCGCGCGGCCGCTCGGGGGCGCAGGCGCACGCCATGATGGTGGCCAGGCGCCGGCCCAGCGCGCCCTTCGCGGGCGACCGCACCTGTACACGCCTTACCTGCACCACTCCAAACCCGACACCATATCGCCCACACTAACTCTACCCTACTTCTAAACTCCACTAGGAATACAAACGCTCTTTAACCTCAGCGCCTCAAATGCTAGCTAAATAAATTCTTATTAAACCTACACAAATCAAAAAAGTTCTATAAAGCCTCGCCACAGATTAAACAGTTTCATCTCAAAAGACTCGCCCTCGTATTCGGACCTACATCTTAAAAGGCCTGTGTCCAAACTACGCCTAGTAAGAAGCGGGTTCATGAGTGTTTACGTCGAAGGTTAGTATGGCGGCGTAGTGAGCGAAGCTGAAGCTTGCAGTGTAGCGAGGTATACGGTATATAATGTACTATGTTACATGGCGTCACTGCTTACGTTGTTGTTGTGGTACGGTAGAGGGCGGTGTAGCGGCGTGTGCTCGGACTCGGTGTCGTGGGGGGAGGCGGGGGGAGTCACCTCCGACGTACCCACCGCTGACGACTGGCTGTTGTCACTGTAAAGATGACTTTTATAAGTATTCTCCTCTTACAAAAATCGTAAGACAAATTAAACTAATCATGTTTAAAGACTTACTCCATCACACCACTGTTTAACGAGGTAACTCGACTAGTATCGAACCATGCTAGGGGCTCATAAACATGAAAATTGTTCGATACACGACACAACGAGTGTCGGAAAACATAATTAATTCTTTAGCCTAATGCACTTGAACCAATAGTAGACTTTACAAAATAAAGATCTATGAGCCCTTACCTAAGATCTGAAGCGTCAGGTCTGACAGAGAGTTGTGACTCGTGTGACCTCGACTTGGTGAGCGCCGCGGGAGGGGGCAGGGTACTCGGTTGTTTCCGCTTCGCTACTGGAGTGGGGGGAGATTTGCCACCTGGAAAGAAGGAGAAGCTTGATTAGGTTACAGAAATTTTGCTATGGGAACAATAATTTGTGTTAGTTAATAAAAATGTAACAACCCAAAATGTGTACCCCTTTGGGGGGAAAACGACAAGATATTATATTTGGAATATCTGTTGCGTGGACAGACAACCTGAAGGAGGCCACTCGATATAGATAGATTCCAACTAGTCAATCTAGAAGTCATTGACGGAGGTTTATGTTCAGCAGTGGATGTCTTATAGCTGATATGATGATGATGATAATCAGTAGTAAGTTACCTTTCTTGTTATGCGGCGTGCCGTGATGGTCTGCGTTGGCGTGTCGTGCGCGCGGCGCGCGGGGCGAGGCGCGCACCGTGCGCTCCCACGAGTCCCAGAACAACTGTAACTCCGCGCCACCCTCGCCGCGACCTAGCGCCTCTGTGGTAACACACGACAAGGATTAACATTTTAGTAGAGGATCCCGCCTAAGAACGACCTTCACCGATCTGTCAACCAGGTGAAAATTATATTTTAAAGATTAAAATATGTTTGTGAATGTATATTAATAAGGTTGCCATTATAAAAATGGTCATGGCTATGATTAATTAAAATTATAAAAAAGTATTTTTTTTTCAAAATTGACTGTCTTGTCGGCCAAACGACTCATAGTCTTATTGAAAGTATACTACATCTGCTATATGCAGTCGATCGGTTGCCTACCTTTTTCTGGTCCCTTTAATCTGGTAGCCAGGTACAAACAGGTAAATTGATATCAGTGATTGCGCTCATCTGTTTACCAACATATGTTTATATAAAAATGCCGGCCTCATCTAGCTATTTGAAATATTGACGTGTAAAAGTGTTATTTTATGACCTATTTACAGAAATAAATATCATTTATCATTTATCATTTATCATTTATCATTTAGGTAAAAATATAGCGAGTAGAGTAGTATAAGGTTGCCTAAGAAAATCTGATCATAAATAACGGTAGCTAGGCTTTGAAGTTTCAAAAATTGGAGCATGGAAATGTGTGTGACAGAGAAGCGTTGCTCGTACTGAGATAAGAAGATAGTGAGAAATTCCTTAAAAAAGTAAAAAGTTTTGACTCAAATACCATACCACCATGTTGGGAATCACTTAAACAAAAAATTTTACGCACAATTTTTGTTAATTCAATGTGGTTGAATGCAACTGATTCTAATTGCATAAAATTACGTCCAGAAAATTGTGGCTGGTTTGTCGATGGTCATTTAAAACCAAAGGGATTTGATGGAGATCAAACGCCCTTAAAAATAGATGATATTTTGCAAATAACGGATAATGCAAATGAAGAAACTTCTTCCGACTTAGAAGACGGCGATATAACTTCCGACTATTCCGATCCGGAATACGGCATTTAATTACTTTTTATGCAAATATTGTTTGATAATAAAGATTTATAATTTTCAAACTATACACGTGTTAGTAAATTTATTTTTGAAAAATGTTTTCCATTCTTTTTTTATTCTCGACTTCTTATTAAAATGATTCTCTATAGTATACTATTTTCCTCCTTGTCTATACTACAAATACGAAGCATATTGCGCACTCTCTCATATTTTACCGGCCGGTACCGCGCAGCTGCCATGCTGCGTCCTTCTTTATCGTATAGAACAGTACGAGCAACGCTTCTCTGTCACACACATTTCCATGCTCCAATTTTTGAAACTTCAAAACCTAGCTACCGTTATTTATGATCAGATTTTCTTAGGCAACCTTATACTACTCTACTCGCTATATTTTTACCTACATTTTTATATAAACATATGTTGGTAAACAGATGAGCGCAATCACTGATATCAATTTACCTGTTTGTACCTGGCTACCAGATTAAAGGGACCAGAAAAAGGTAGGCAACCGATCGACTGCATATAGCAGATGTAGTATACTTTCAATAAGACTATGAGTCGTTTGGCCGACAAGACAGTCAATTTTGAAAAAAAAATACTTTTTTATAATTTTAATTAATTTTTATTTTTTTTATTTTATTTATTTGGCTCACCAACAATTGAGTACACCGATACAAATTTTGCTGACAGTATAAGGAATACAAATTTAGTGCCTCAATCCCTTACAGGTAAGCACAGCATGCAATATATATCTGTTAATTGACTTAAATACCAATAAGACAAAACTTAAGACAATGTAAATATCAAAAAATAACAATAATCAAGGACACAATGCAATGAAATCGCTGTCAAAAATTAAGACTGAAATTGAATCTAACAAAATTACATTGAATAATAATATAACATATAAATCATAATTGTGTAAATGTAATGTTAACATTATAATAACCAATTATGAATAAAGAATCTTGATCTTAAATTAAATAAAAAAAATATATAATATAATAATCAACGGACAAATTTGCCTAAATCATAACATATTATAAACAAATGTCATGATCAGGCCAAATATTGCTAGCGAAATCAATCAGGAGTAAAACAATTACGTTGAACATAACATAAAAATCACAACGATAATCACACCATCATAAAAAAATTAAATTATAAATCAAAATAAACAAAATTATAATCCTAATTAAATAAAAAAAAAATTATTAAAAAAAATAATAATAATAATCAAATCAAATGTAAAATAGCAATCAACTTGAAAATTATCAAAAATCACAACCCAACATAATATTACAACATTACAAAACTGAAGTCAAAATCAAAGTAAAAAATTAAATTAAATTAGATTAGATTATAACAGAATTATAACAGAACAATTAAATAACGAAGATCTTAACAAAACTAAGCAAAAATCATTAAATAAATAAAATCAGAAACAATAAACATTAATTTTGACTAGATCAAAAAGGTATCACATGTTTTTGCACATAATACTTCTTCTGAACCTAGTAAGTGAGTCAAAGTGCACATCAACAAGATCACTGCAGCTGTTTAACAATGTACACAGGCGGGAGATAGGAGAATTAGCACCAAGTACAGTTCTGCGAAAAGGGGGGCATAATGGGGTTATAGGGGCTCGTGGGCATTTTGTGGGTACACGGATTTTTAACTTGGCCAACAATTGGGGACAATCAATTTGAGAGCGTAAAATTTTAAATAAAAAAGTTGAATCCAATAAATCTCTTCTTTTTTGTAAGGTTATCATCTTAAAATACAAAAGCTTCTCTTTATACGAGCGTTTTTTCCTTGCTACCCCCGAAGAGAATGCCAAGTGCCATAGAAACCGCTTTTGCACCCTTTCTAATCTAAGTGTGTGAGTGGCATAGTGAGGTCTCCATACAGTGCTACAATATTCCAGTGAGCTTCGAACCAGACAATTGTAAAGTAAAATTTTTGTCTTATTTCGACGAAAGCAGCTAACGTTCCTTATAACAAACCCAAGCATTCTAGAGGCTTTTTTAACAACGTTTTCAATGTGGTTAATCATAGCCATGACCATTTTTATAATGGCAACCTTATTAATATACATTCACAAACATATTTTAATCTTTAAAATATAATTTTCACCTGGTTGACAGATCGGTGAAGGTCGTTCTTAGGTGGGATCTTAGACCATTTACCTCAGTAGCTTAACCTCTAGCTACTAGAACTAGAACACTTATATGCGGATATTATCCACATATCGTCCCTCAAAAACATAAAAAGAATGAAATTAACGATCTCTCGGTAACTTATTGGAATTTATTGATCGCCTTTTTAGATGACCAATGACTACAATACTTCTCATTAATTCCAATAAGAAAGAAACGAAATCTTCTCATTGGATTGATCTGCAATAATTTCCCTTTAAAAAGTAAAAAATAATAAAAGAAACCTAATCTTAAAAAATACGTCCCGTTGGGGGACCGCTCCTAATTATTTCTTACTTCTCTACAATTTTTTCATAAGTATCACATGCTTGGTGTTAACATTAAAGTAAATTGATGTTTAAGTACTTAACTATAACGCAGAAAATAGAAATATAGCGGCGCGGGCGGCGGTGTGCGGTCCGTATTCATGCGGTCCCCCAACGCGACGTATTTTTTAAGATTAGGTTTCTTTTATTATTTTTTACTTTTTAAAGGGAAATTAAGTTTTTGTGTCGGTTTTTTAAATTTTTAATTTAATTTTTTATTTTATACTTTTTATAGGTAGGTAAGAAATATTTTTTTCAGCTTACATATCCGTGGTTGGTGTCTATGGATAGGTCTTTAAAAAAGACATTAAGGTTCCTATAACCACTTTTCGTCAAAATCAATCGTTTGAAAGTTAGACGCTTCCAAAGTGGAAAAATGTGTATCCCTCCCCTCTAACTTTTAAAATAAGAGAGTGAGAAAACTGAAAAAAATATATGCTGTAGATTTCAATGGAAACTAACAACGAAAATTGGTTTGAACGAGATATCATTATTAGTTTTTAAGAAATAAAACATTTTCAAATTGCAGACCTTCGGTTAATCTCCCGCTTACGTTACTTTCACCGCCCATAACTTTAAAACGGCTCAACCGATTTTCATCAAACATGTCTAAGAACACTCGCACATAAGTCCCCTTTAATACGAAAAAAACTAAATTGAAATCACTGCATCCGTTCGGGAGTTATGATGCCACAGACAGACAGACAGACAGACAGACAGACAGACAGACAGACAGACAGACAGACAGACAGACAGACAGACACGTCAAACTTATAACACCCCTCTTTTTGCGTCGGGGGTTAAAAACTGTTGAATAATCACTTATTGTCAATTCAGAATTCCACAAAATCGTATTTGCAGTAATCCGCTGTAAACTGCTACGGAATATATAAACTAATATTACAACTAAGGTATACAGTACCTATATAAGTCCGCAGCCGCTGCATGGCGCGACAGAGGCGCAGCACCTCCTCGTCGCGCGCGCCGGCCAGCAGCGCGCGCATCTCGTGGTCGGAGCGCTCCCGCAGCGTCTCCAACGACGCCACGCGGGAACATACCGCCTGCAACATCATCACCACTATTCATAACTAATTCATTATTACTTACAATCTCCCCAAAATCCCCAAAAGGCCAGCAAAGCACTGGTAATTCGAGTTTTCCTATAATTAATGTCCATTAGCAACGTCGAATACTTATAATCAGTGAACTAACTGCTCGTTCGCCATAAGACATAGTCTTATTAATATGAACTATTCGAGTACTTATAATCAGTGAACTAACTGCTCGTTCGCCATAAGACATAGTCTTATTATTATGAACCATTCGGGAAAAGCTCTACTAGTTTCAGACCGGGACTCATATGCATGAGCAGAGAGGACGGTGCTGTTACGTCACTCTTTCATGATCCAGTTAAAAACTCCTCAACATCCGTAACACCTCAACTTTGTTAAGTTTGTTTGTTTTATTTCTCCCGTGCACCATAGCCGTGAAAGGGACCGCAACCGCCAGGTAATCGACACCGAACACACAACGGAAGTGACTAAAACTTTTTTACAATCGCGCGTCACTTCCTTTACAAATATCTTACTTTCTTCTGTAGAAGTCGCATCCGTTCGTTTATCTTATCATCACTTGAAACTAAACATTTCACGATAGAGTACAATTATTGTTGTTGACGCAACGTAACAAGTGAGTCAAAATATAACTGCTGTTTGTTATTTCCTTAGCGTTACGTAATTTGTTAGTTGTAAAACAGTTAACAAAATATCAACTTCCTCTTTAATGACTTGCGAATGATATTTTTCGAAGAATTTATCCTTGAATACAATTTAAAGGCTTCCAATTTAAACTTCGATCTTAGTATGGACCTGAGTCTCACTGACTTGGTCAATATTACTACTACTACTACTATTACTACTTGCATATTAGATACATATACTTAATACTTATTGTTATAATAAACTCCATACCGTAATAGAATCGGGGCTCAAGCCCACGACCCTGAGCCACTGCGCAAGTCGCGGCACGTCGCCGAGCTTACGCCGCAACTCCTCACCGAAGCTGGCCTTGATCACCAGCTGTCGGGAGAAGTGTTTCACCAGCTTGCCCTGGAAAGAAAACAAAGCACTTATAGTTAGTTCCCATTTATTATATGTAAAATGTGTCGCCAGACCCAATAGGGCCGATGCCCAATCCGGAGCTTCGGACTACGTAAAAAGTAACCGGGGCTCCGGATCAAAGCAGGAGAAGGAACAGGGTGGTTTTTAGTCAGTAAGAGTCTGACACTCCCTCCCGCCTCGTCCAAGGCGGGAGAAGAAACTGGATGATTTTTCCCCCTTAAAAAAAAGACTAGGACTTCGCAAACCAGACCTAGATCAACAATATTTGTGGACCCAACAAAGATTCGTTTCGAGCGAGAATCGAACCTGCCATGCGTTACATTGCAGCCGGTCGTCTAACTACTGCAATCACTGGACCGTGCAGCGGTTTACTGTATTAACTCTTACTTAGTTTTTAGAACCAAGTTTTAGGTACAGTGTTGGTTATGCACTAGCGAGATTTTTGGTTTGCGGACTTTGGTTTGCAAAATTATTTTATTCCGAAAACAATTCTTAAAGACTGGGTTAAGTAACCATTAAATGACTGAGTGCGGCGGTAAGATTAACAATACACACAATCATGATGATTTACTTTCATCAAAAAAAAAAGAAAACTACAGTTACATTTTACACGGAGAAATTGCAAGTATTCTGCGTATCGTAAACACGCGCCGCGAATACTATAATCAGTGGACCGTAGCGTAATAACTTTCATATAACTAACTACATAAATTACCGACGTACACTTGAAATGTTATAATTTTATAAACGTACGACAGACATACATACATAACTTCACGCCTGTCTCCCATGTGGGTAGGCAGAGACAATGGAACGCCAATTGCTACGATTCTTACACACACTTTTCGTTTCATCCACAGTCATACTCATCAGTCTTTTCATGCATGCTCGTCGGTTAAAGGTAGTTTTAATTTGGCCCTTGTTTAATATAATATTGCCAATCTGGTCGCTATATGTTCGTCTAGGGTACAACAGAAGCAATTGTTAATATCATTACGCTATTTATTTGGGAGTAACAAGCAAAGCAGTTTGACTATCTATCTAGTGGAATAAATTAAATTGCACTTTTGACGCAGTGGACGTAGTGGACGCGCACGATTGTCCGATTGTTTCTATCTTCAATCTAAAGTGTAAAATATTAAACTAGTTAACCTTTTGAACGCCAATGGCATGTATAGATGTCATGCGCAAGCGTGCCCTGTGCGCCACCGACATCTATAGATGCCAAGAAACAGATCACAGAGAAAAACAAAATAAACACATTAAATCATTACTTTCACGTGTTTTATTGATGTATCTTAAGAACTGAATACCCAGTTATTACATAATTGTACACAGTGAACAAAATTGCAATATAGTTATTCTAATATTTGATTGATAAAAACAACTTAAATATCGGCTAAAAAAGCATGTTCTCTCGCGCCAATGGCATGTATACATGCCTACTAGTGATGTAGTGTAATTCAAGTAATATTAAAACTTCAGCTAAATGACTCGCTTATTTTTTGTAATAACTATTAAAAAGTATATATATATAACCTTAGTCTCTGAGAAAAAAGGTAAATATACTATATTTTAAACTGAAAAATTCTTGGGTATAATAGCATATTTACTATATTTTCAATATTATCGATATTGAGCATAATAATTATACACAATTGTTGATTTTTTATATATTTTTAAGTTTCACGTGACGGTTTCAATTACAAGGCTGTTAATGAGCATAATAAATAAATACGATTGTTGATTTTTTTATATTTTTAAGTTTCATGTGTCATTTTACAAATACAAGGCTGATATTGAGCATAATAATTATACACAATTGTTGATTTTTTATATATTTTTAAGTTTCATGTGACATTTTACAAATACAAGGCAACTATTTTAAGAATATGAAAGTGTATAAATAATATCACTAAAATCTGTACCTATTTAGCAGTTTTCAAATTTGATTACCTAATACATAAATGAACTCGATAAGTTACATTATTCAGCTACATCCCTAATCATAAACGAGAGATTAAAAAAAATGGATAGTTGCCCGCGCCATTGGCATGTATACATGCCAATGGCGCGTAACTGATAGATAATAGTGCTGTAACTTGCTGCAATTTTATATGTATTTTTGTGTCTCAAAAGGTTGATATTTTATTGATAGTTGCTATTAATGTGGTCTTAAGTTTATTACAGTGGGAGATTAGGTTAAATAAATATTATTTTTATGTTATAAGCAGTTTATTCAAAAAAAAATCAGACGAAAATTATTACTCACTTTGGTTTATCGATAACATTTTGGAATCCCTAATATTTTCAAGGTCATTTCGTTGAATTTGTGGCTTGGCGTGGAGGGCACAGCGAAGCGTTTATGCTCTGGCGGTCAAAAGGTTAATACAAGATTACCTAAATCTCAGAAACTGCAACGTAAGTAGTGAAATCGGATGACGTATACGTTAGTTAGCATTCAAACATTTTTTTTCAGTAAAGCAACTGTTACTAGAGCATCTAGTTAAATGACTACCAAACGACAAACATAATTTCATATTTTAGTGACTAAAGAAAACTTCAAATATAAACAGCTCGATCATACTTTTTGACTGCACGATTGGTGTAGTGGCTGGTTAACTGACTGTCGTCAACGCGTAGCGGGTTCGATTCCCGCATGGAGCAACACTTTGTGCGATCCACAAATTGTTGTTTTGGGTCTGGGTGTTATTTGTATGTGTAATTATATGTTTGTAAACGCACCCACGACATAGGAGAAAAATCCCGTTTTAAAAATATTGTAAAGTTATAACTACTTTTTCCAACATTTATAGGGGCTGGAAATTTTTAAGTCAAAACTACTAAAGGATTTTACTATGAATCAAATTGTTTTTTCAAATGTGTAATCAGTTAATCAGTGTCGTCTGTTGCAAATATCCACGTCATGCGTAGGTTTCGCTCATGAGTACGTAGGTATGATTCCGTACAATCGTTATCTGATACCTGTGGAGAGTTTAACCAAAGAATGTCATATCATCGTCATATTCAGTCGTGGAGGGCAAGACTGAAATTGCTGAGCCGATTACATGACAGTCTCGATTTATTCAGTAAAGATGATGATGAAGAAGATTTTAAACATGTCTAGTTCAGCTAAATTATTATTTACCTACATGTTTATTTTTAGGTTTTTCGGGTCGATAGTCAAATAATATAGGATTTAGAATGCGACAGGCATTAGTATTAGCACTCGAAACTAAACTTTATACAGGCTGTTCCAAAACACAATGATGAAATATCACCAGGCGATAGGCAAGCTGAATACTACTCTGGTAGTTATAAACAAAAAATCTCCATTTTTTTGTCACAAAGACACCCTCTATTCCTTTCGCTTTTAAAAGTCCATTTACAGAAGTAATAACTACCTACCAATCTACCTATCAATCACAATCTGAGTGCAAATAAACAAGTGCAGTTCCTTATCAACACAATAATTCTTATTGTTGACAAATCAAAATAATGCATACCAATAAAACCAGATCACAATCATACAAGTGTTGTAACAAAATAATTGCTAATTGTTTACAACAACAAATTAGCAACAATTAATTGTTTGTAAACACTGTCAACAATATGAGTATACACACTTGTTTTGTTTAAATTCCAATTTTCCTGATTGTATAAATTTATTGCTTATTACAACTGGTCTAAACAATGTAAATACACATACAATCTTAATAAAATTTGTATACATTTTATCCTTCCTTATTAATTACTATCCCTCGGTAAAAACCACATGGAAATCTGTGTAGTAATATTTCAGTTTATCGGAAACAGACAGACAGATGCAACTTTGTATGAGGATAAAGATTTTAAATTCTCTTCATATGTTTATGAGACAGAACAGAAAAACATTGTGACTCACATAGATCTACACTCCCGGTTACCACAGGTTAATACATATACCTAATCAGAAAAAGTCAATTCGCAATATTAATGTAGGTAATTTGTAATTAGCATTCCTGCAAACAGGAAAACTTTAATGAGGTAAAATGAAAAAGGTCTGTCATATTAGGTCATACTTGCAATTCTTAATACATCTTTCTGACTTTATTTTCACAACAATGTGACTGCATCTGTTTTTTTTTTTTATTGGTACTAACCATTATGGATTACTTTTATCTGATTAATAAATAAATAAGAATATTTAAATAAAGTTCAACTTGTTCTTAACTTCTTTAGGATTACAGAACCGGACATTGAGTCTGATGGTGCTTTCGAGTAGACTTAATGGCAATCTCTTGTCAAGTATCACAGTCACCAGTTACAACTAGGTCTTGTGTTGTATAGTATATTTATGGAGGATCGTTATTAAATAGGGGCCGAGGAGAACAGATGAAACTGCACGAAAGTAGCTAGTCATTTTTTAATAAATATTAAATTGAAATTAACTAAAACCAGTACAATTAATCACAATGATAATAGATAGATTGTAATTAAATCTATTGGGGAAGTGAGCACCTAGTTTTCGTGACCTTGACTAAATTACTGCATGGTTTGGGTGCAGGAAGGAAAATGTTCATTACCGTGTTCCACTCCACCACTTTAAGACAGAGTTGATTACACTTGTTATTAATGATGATATTATGTTTTATTATAATGAGTAACAATTCGATGTAATCTTAAACAGAAGATGTATGTTATTTTCAGTAATAATAAAATTGTCATCCCTTTCTATTCTATATAATTTAAAACCGAAAGTACAAAATGTTAGAAGTCAAGACTATCAATAGGGCCTTCGTATTTTTAATATTGAATTTTTTTACAAGCGAAGCAAACCGGAGATTGTTGGTTTGTGTCTCTCTTATTATTTGTTCATCATCTGCATATTATCCACTACTGACCACAACTTCTCTCAATCACATCTGTGTCGTTTTTTCAATATGTATTAGCATACCCTAAACAATCTTAGTAGAATATCTCAGACCCTTCATAAGGAAGCATTTAAGCAATTAGTTCAACCAAAAAAGCAATAGTAGGACAATATATTAGGAATTACGAACTCCAATAAGTGGAGTGTGATGATGCATATCTGCATTAGCATTGAATCACTTCATCAAACAGTCAGCCATTGTTGATAAATGGCATTATGGCAGGGTGACACATTTGGACAGCTCACTGGGACCATTAAATTTGTATTTAAGTATGGCTTTATTATGTGTCATTATTTGAATGAATTTTATTCTTATAAGTTTAAATTGGAATTTCAATAATAGATTATATTAATTGTTTATGCAGTGGATGTTAATATTCACATTTTTATTTTATCCAATATTCAAATCGAAGTTAACTAAAAATTTAAACTGGCTCTTTTAAACCTCATTTCTGTGATAGAAAATTTTAGTAGACTTAACAAAATATTTTTTGAATATTTATCTACAAGTATTCAAAGAACATTTTGTTAAGTTTTGAGTTGAAAATCTAGTAAGCCATACTACCTATATATAAGATTTCCAAGGAAATAGGAAATATGTATGTAGTGTTTCAATATTACATAAATTCACATAAAACAGAAACATGAATCAAGCATCTATCAAAAGATTGTTTGTATTTTTTTATAGTTTCTGAATTTTTATAATACTTATTCTTATATCAATAAGCTTATATTTTTAAAACAACTATTAGGTAGTACTAAAGTTTAAAAAGAAATGGGTTTAGTATAGTTATTGGTGTAGACTCAAAATAAAACAGAATCTATATTCTACATATGCTGTCTAATCTTAGTCTGATTGGTTTCCAATGGGAAACTAGTGCATCAATGTTCACTAGTAAACTCCTTGAATATTGACTAAACACATTGATAACAACTGAACTACATCATGGAATTTATGGATTTTCTCATAAAATGATCAGAATTCTCCTTTTAAACCTTGTAATTACCTAATAATAAGCATTTCTATGTACATTTATGAATGTTTTACTGTAATATCATGATCAAATAGATTTCACAACCTCATTTTAGCATGTAGAACACAAATACCAATAAAATGTATGTTACAATTTTTTAACGCGTGAAATTAAAAAAGGTAAACATTCAAGGTGAGAGGGAGCGGCGCGCGCGTACGGCAACGATTTCCACAACGGCAATGAACTATTCACCCCAGTCCTTGAGTGCAGCTAAGTCCTTGAGGCCCGGCCTCTCGGTATAATACTTTCAAGGGCATTACTTATTTTCCCCGTACCTACAACGAGCTGTGAAGGTTAGCTGCCTACCTCCAGGGTCCGGATCTCCTGCTGCGTCAGCTCTGCGCTCGTCGAGCATTGTGTCCGTAAACCCTCAAGTCTTTCAGCTGAAACGTCGATCATGGACTGGATAGTCTCTATCGTTTGTATGGCATCACGAACTTTCTTTATTTCGTACTCGTTCTCTGCATCCATTACAAATATCACAGCACTGTACACGGTCCGCTAATCACTATACATAAGTAAAAAACACCTTATTCATTTTATAAAAATGAATTTACAAAACATTGCAGATGTCGTATTGCCGATACAGCGGCCATATCCGAAGAAAATCTATATTTTAGTCTATGACCATGCATTGTACTCCAAAAGCAACTGGAATTTGACAGTTGTCAAAAAACTGAAATGTCATTTCGACAAAACAAACGCAATGGATGGAAGACGAAAAGAAAATAAAAAGAATATCATTTTTCTTTTAATGAAGAGAAATATTATTAAATAATAACTTAAACTGTTGAAAGAAAATAAACATTTATGTTTTCACAAATAAGATCATTGATTTGTCTATGATTATTAAGCGTATTACACATTTATCGAACTTGTGCTAAAATATTTTTTAAGGATTCCAAATGGTTTTAGCAATATTTCTACCGTTTAAATAAAGGTCATGATTTTCGAAAAAAAATGACCTGAAATAAAATTAAAAAGTCAATATAAAACGTAAAATAAACCAAAATTCAGGTTATAATGTTATCCGTTGTTGTATACTAACCTTTATGTCCAAGATTGACATTTAATTTTGTTCAATAGCAATACTGTATCGACAAAATACAGCAACATAATTTACGATAAAATTATATTAGTCTATGACTTTTATCAATGGAGTGAAGACGTTTGTTGTGAGATTTGTTTCCTATTATTTCGCCTTCCGTCGTTTAATTAATTCTGTGTGATCAAAATAAGTAGATAGGAAATAAATCTTTTTTACTTTACACAGAGTATAGCTCGGATTTTTTTTCTAAGTGTCTAGATGTAGTTTTATTAGAATGTTTTTCGAGCGTATATTGTTGTCTGTGTTCTGCCTTGGAATAGAAGGTAAATAAATTGGATTTTCATAAAAACCGGCTTGTAGAAAAATTACACTATTAGTTTAATTGAAAAAAATGTGTAAATATATTTTTTGAGGGAGAATATATCTTTTGAAAAAAATAATTAAATTTGCATATTTTTTTAGCGTTCCCCTTGGCTTTATCTGAGGAGGTGGAGATCAGGGATGTAGCTGCAGACAAGGGTACAAACGTGACGGTGCCCTGTGGCAGTCTAGACGCTGTACCACTGCCTAACGTGCAGTGGGTGCACAGGGGCAATCGGACACACCATGAAGTTTTGGTGAGTCTATAACTAATAAAACACGATTGATACACAATAAAAAAAATACAGAAACATGTAACTGTAACAGAAAACGTGTGAATTAAATTATTTATATTTATTACGTTACGTAAGGTGTAGGTAGTAAATAAAACCTAAATAAACAGATACCTATTATAGGTACATAAAGCTTTATTGAATTCCTAGTCACTTTTTCCCTGTACGAAGTATAAAATTAATTGCAAATGGACTACCTCATCCGCCATAAATAATTTTTATTATGCACTGTAGACAATTTTATAATTAAAAGTGTTATCCAATTTATAGTTTGAAGAAGATTGGCCAATTTAATAGGAATAATAATTAACTATTACTGCAGAATCATTATTTATTTACGGTATAAACAGAAAACGTAAATTCATGCCTATTCTTATTAGAACCTATTAAGTTCTAATAGCATTTCAAAATACCTGAACTTGCCTTATAGGTAAGGATCAATATTGTAAACATTATAATGATTACTTACGTTTACTAGAAATGTGAAATTAGGTATTAAAGCACAAGAAAAACTCAATTTTATCTCAAAACTAAATCTAATGTTGCAAACTGACTGCTTAATCTGAACTGATATTGATTTGACTTTGACTTCCAAGCGTCGTCTAATACTTACGAGCGAAACGGTATAATTTGCAAAAATCCGCCGGTTCCGTCAACCGACCATACCTATTTTTACCGCCAAATATAGCCGCCATACTTCCTGAAATAACCGCCGCTGTAAATACAGGATGTGGTCTCTTTGGTCTAATCTAGTGGTCATGATACGACTGGTAGGAATATAAATTTGAAACTGCTGAATTGAATGGCTACCCTTTCTCCAACAAATACAATTCGCTGGTCACTGAGTTGGTGTTCTCTATAATCGTCCCTTTACTAATTTGTGAACTTGCTTCAAATATCCAAATGTTCTTTTGCCACATACATGTTTTATTTTCGGCGACAGAAGTCCACCTTTATGCTAATTGTTAGCCATAATTTGTCCTTCTTGCCTATAACAAAATATTCTGCGGTTGCCACAATAAATCCGCTTCTCCCAATCTCCCCTATAAACATTGCTATATCTCCAAATTTTCTCTCAAGAGACGAGACTTATTAGATCTTATCAAGAGACGTCCTGATTCTCCAGGAAAGTGGGAGACTGAAAGGTTTTCTTGGTCAGTTTCAGGTTTGTCATTCATAAACAAATAAATAAACCTCGGCGTCTGCGTCAGATGGTGATCTAAATTATTCACGCACATCTTAGACGGCGGAACTAATGGCCATCAATATATTCCGAGCGAATGCCACTGGGCGACACGTGCATCAATAATTGTTGGGTTCAAAGACCATACACTAAGTCATTTTCCTTGTCTCCTGTTGTAAAATGTATTATCGTCCTATTTCTAATTGTGGTATTCCCAAATTTGAGGTCCGTTTTCTGTTCTAGTATACTTCCTTAAATACTATCTGTGAATAATAGGCGTTTAATTGGTTTAATTGTATTAGATTTAGTTAGTTGTACTCTAAAAATTAGTTAATTCCTAATCTGAAGGACATCCACTGCTGAACGAAGCCCTATTTCTCTTTATTTATGTTTTGGTCCTTCCACCATGATGGTCTTTGGAATCGCGTTAAGGTCTTATTTAAAATTGTCTTAATTTTTGGACGGGCTTGCTGGTCCTTTGTGGGCTGGTTTAAGACCTTTTCGGGCGCGAAAATCATAGTTATCTAATTCTAAAATCTGACTTAATATTTTGTGCTGAAAATAAAAACTAAGATTACACGGCATTGTAAATTACCTCTACAATACGTACTTAAACAGCCATATACGAACGAAATAAGTAGGTAAGCACGTAATACATAAACAATATAAAAAAACTACGTCGCTCTTCACGCGACCTTTGACAAAATCTTTATTTTCCGAACAAACAACGTTTTGCGAGGAAACCACTTCAAAGTTTTATTGGATTTGCAGAAATATTGTATTTCGTGGAGTGTCTACCTGCTTGTGTTTTGTCACGTGGAAGGATAATATTTGCAATTATTTACGACTTTTGTATTAAGGTACATATTTCCCTTACATTTTAGCGTAGGTACTTGAAAGAACTATTCTAAGTACTAGATACCTCTACATATTCTTTAGTGAAATTCGACTATTTTTTTTTACTTAAAAACGTTAATTGCGAATAAACAAACACAATAAAAGAAACCAGATTCATAAAATCATCGTAAATAAGTAAAATAAGCGTTGTTTTAACATTAAGTATGATTTGCATAACCAACATTACCTACACAAACTCACCTATTGTTTGTTTGACCTGTCTCACTGGGTATGAACTTTGAAGGTTAATATAAAATGATATACGAACGTCCTGAACGCTAATGTTCCTTTTTTATTACACTAATTGCTCTTTTCAGTCCCCCTGGAAAATAACTGAATAAGTCCAATTTGAACCAAATGTTGGCATCTCCATTGTAACATTGAACTGATAGGCTCTTGCCATAATACGCATAAATAATATTGCGCCCCAAGCGAGGATGGAAAGCAAGAAAAAATGCCGTCTCAATAAAAAAATTGCAAGGACCGGGATTCTCAATCAATCCATTTATTCGTCTGAAAGCAAACATCGTTTTATCCATGATCGGTTCCAGTATGTCGATACGAAGGCAATTGATGGAAATGAATGAAATTGAATAAAACTCCGATCCCATTCGCGAATCCGGATACGAAACGGCATAGGAAACAAATTATTTCCCCGCTCATAAACGTACCGTAGTCTTTTATCGTATTCCCGGTGTACAATCAGCCGCCAGTGTCTGTAATAAACCTCTCCACACCGTTCATTCGAAATGTTCATAAAGACTTTTATGTGATCACAAAAACTGTCGTTCCATAGTTCAGTGTCAAGTTTATGCTTAGTGGGAACCGCAGACAATCAGCTATAAATATTAACTTTTTGTTGGGGGCTAATCAACTTGATTGGTTGTCAATTTGCTACTGCTGAATGATAACACTTTCGGATTAGCTATCGAGAACTTTCAATAAATACACTACACAATTCCAGAAATTGCACAGTTATAACTACTAACTAGTAAATTCAAGATATGTTTTAAAACAACTTCAGGAAATAGTCTACCGTTTAGTAGGTACCTATCTCTACTTTCGGTTGTCCTTGAAAATAATGAAGCCATCATCTGTCGGTGAATTCGTAATTATACTCAAACAAGTAGTTTTACTTGAAATGCAAAAAACGTAAATATAAAACCTGTTTTAATCCGTAAACACTTGTACAAATTCCGAAGACACATCTTTATACCGAAATGTGTGTACCTGCCTCATTATGCTTTTAACTTTACATCCTTGTTCTGCAATTGAGAGCCTACATTTGCGCGTAGTAATACTAAGTACACCGATCGATGTGGTCCTTAATCACAATAGTCCTTGTATGTGTCCAAATCGTGTGCATCAAGCGTGTTTGCCCATTGAAAAATACGTCGCTGTACCCTCGTCATGACTCCGTAATGTGGGCCATTGATGTCCAATGAGAATCCCGTCCACCATTCGCTCAAATGAAGGGGTGGATATGTAAAAGCAACTGTGTCTCCTCCAAATAGATTCGGATCATTGATTTTGTCCCATTTTCAAAAGGACAGCCTTTCATAATATTCTGTGTTCTTTCCATGTCATTAGAGCATAAAAGATTTCTGAATTTCGGTTTTTTATACGAAAACCAGTGTGGCATGAGACAAAGTTTTACTTGTGATCTGCTATGAAAAAGAAATAAAACGCTAGAATGGATTACTTTTTTCATTCGAAGTGAGAAGTAAGAGGATTCAGGCGACTGGGACCACGGAGAGCTGGGACCGCGGTCCCAGTCGCCTGATAACATTTCTGAATCGGTCGACTGGGACCATAACCTAATTTGCTTTAATGTACAGTTAACAAAAAAAATATTATAAAAAGTCAGGTTATACAATGTGATAGGGGACTTCTAACCCGTTAAGGCTGAGTACTACATCTAATTTTATCGACAAAAAAATAATATGGGGGGTTGAACCCCCAATTGAAAATATAGAAAAATAGCGATTTTTTCGGTAAAAATAATTCAGAAATGTTTTTTTTTCTCACCAAAATATTATCAAACATATGAAAAAGTAATGAATTAGTTAGCCAAGGTTATTAGCTACCGATTGTCGTTTTTTATTTCTACGACGCATACAACCTTTGATATCAAAAAAAGTAAAAAAAATATTAAAATAGCCATAATTTTTAGGGGGAGGGGATTCGACCCAGTAGTCATTCTGCAGTAAAAAACATAATTTGAAAACTTTAAATAATTAATAACTTTGTTTTATTTGTGATACTTTTGTGCTAGCTGTACAAATTCTTGTACTTCAACAATGGATTTGTAGATAAAATTAAGGGTGGTCCCACTCGCCTAAGGAAATAAATAAATAAAAACTAATCAGGCGACTGGGACCGCGGTCCCAGTTATGTAGTGGTCCCAGTCGCCTGAATCCTCAGAAGTAAATGTCAACTCGAAAAATATAGCCTTTTCGAATAGATAGCAATTTCGCATGGCTCTTTTTTTTGAAACCTTTCTTCATTTCATAGGACATGGCCTAAACAAGTAAACTCGTAGGTTGTAGGTACTGGCAGATTGTCAAATAACGATTTTAAAGTCAACCCAGTATTTCAGTACACCGGGTCTGTTTGTGCCAAAAAGTGTGTTGTGTAAATAATAAATGAAATCGTCTAACAAACATGGAAATGCAATTAAAACTTGTATACCTGCTCGCGTGGTGGCACTCGGCAGTACAAAACATAATTACGATATATTTATTGCCGGCAGGCTATTTATGGCAAATTGTTTAACGACTGCGTTACGTCACACGAATGGGTTCCGAGCTAAAAATACGTTTTGCATTAAATGAAAACGACTGCGAATATTTTTACAATTGAATTTATCGAAGCTGCCTTTCTGATAGAAGGTAGTTTACTGACGCTTTTTGGTAGTCAAAATAATAATCCGAACTTAGACACTCGTTTACTAAGATAAAAAATCTTGTAAACTCTTATGGAATATTAACAGCACTTAGATCTCATCTATTTTTAATCAGCAAATGCTATATCACAGCATAAAGCAATCAAGAACAATTAAATACGTCACTTATGCTAAAAATACCAATTCTGCTTAAATTGTTAGATATTTCCTAGAAAGCTGTCAGTTACTTGCCAAAGTAATGTATGAAAATTTTAGGAACCCTCTTGTCTAACGTCTAGGCGTCTAGACCGCAAAATGCGCCACAGCGTCTTTGCGACATGCCTATGGGAAATCAAGTTTACTGCCATAAATTGCATGTTGCTACATTCATTATTATGTTATACACAATTTCCCTAAAGGTTAATGAACTAAACACGAATTAATGGCTCAGCAACAACAGGTTGACAGTGAAATATTGTTTGTCCATTTCTTTATTTCAAGCAACGGGTCTTAATTCTAGTTCAAACAGATTACTGTCGTTCGTTTCTACCTGTGACGTCTCTTTGTCCAACTCGTCAAATAAATCCACTGATTCCTTCAACAGATCTTCAACTTTCAGAATTGGTAATAAAGTCCAAAATGTATTGAAGTTTGGGATAGCTTGAAGTGCTGTCGTCTACGTTTTAAGTAATTGAATGTCCACCGTAACTCCAGGTTGGAGGGGTTACAATGTAAATATGATAAATGACTATGTGATTGTATCACACCCTATGTCCCTAATAACTTTTCACACTTGGGCCACGTTGTAATCCTTTATAAGCCTTCGCAGGAGGGTTGTTAATAGTTATAACGATTATCGATAATTATACGTTGGAAAAATTGTTGATACCAATTTATTCGTTATGGTTAATAATAGGATTTAATGTCTTTTTTAGGTAAATTTGTCTCCATTGGGCTATTAATGTGAAGACTTATTTATATGGTTGTGTAATCGTCTACTTAGTAGATAAAATATTTAAGCATATTTGCCTGATATTGTCAATGTAGCTAAAGCAGTGCTACACACTTCTTGCCGAATCTCGTGCCGAGTGCACAACAACGCAGTGTTATTATTTAATTTCAACAGTTTTCCTTACAAAGACTTTTAATTCTTCAGTGTATTAGTATTAGTTAGTCTAACGTTTATTAGTTTTTCAACTGTGCTTAAAACTTCGCCATGTTTTGGCCAAAGAACTTTCATAACGATCGTACCTCCTATTTCTTAAACGATAAGTGTTGCAATGTTATTACATTGTTATTCTGTCTGGTATAATATTCATTGAGGAATATATATATTGTCACTTATTATCGTTCATACAACGGAATCTGTACTTTGTTTATAACAATTGTCCAAAAATGCACTATATTAGTCCTCTTTACATGAATAGAATCTACCGTGGTACCCACCAACTGCACTTACTAATAAGATTGGTCCTTCTAAAAACTTTCTTTCTTCCTTACTTCTGACTAAAACTAGTATTATTCTTTAATAACTCCAAAAATATCATACCGTTCATTGTCTTTAGAAAAAACGTCATGTTCGCGACATGCAATCTTTCTGCTAGCGATGATATTAAATATGCATAAAACAAACATGTATTGTGTCGTACGGGAGATGGCGTAGGTATATGAGCTGGAGTGGCAAGCGTTCCTTAGAGACCTATTGTTTCAAAATATGAAAAGATAAAACGAATTTTTAAAGACATTTTTCGATACAAAGGCTCAAGTTATTAATAAATATGTCTGCACACTATTATTTTCTCCTAAGCTTTATCAAAAGTCAACCCTATGCTAGAATTAAGTAGACATTATGAAGAACTAAGTAATAAGCGTTATTAAAAATATACTGTAATGTTCAAGACCCCAATCGATTTTAAACAAAATGTTTCAATAATAGTTGTTGCAAAATTACATTGAACAGTGGACATCGACGTCGAAAAGACTAATTGGGTCAGAGGCCTTTTCAGTCCATTCAAACCGGCTAGATATCGCCATACACCAGTGAGAACCAATCATATCACACTCACGTTCACTGGTCCAATCAATCCGCCCGACCTATGTTACACAATAGAGATCCGGACGTGCGTTTTAGCAAATCCGCGTAGTATCACTAACAGGCAGTATGTTGTGGATTTGCACACAATACAAAGTGCTGAATGACTGACTGATTGAATTCAAGTTTGGACCATCGGTTTCAAAGGTGTAATTTGAAACTACTTCAGCTACGACTAACTACATTACGCGAATCCTAACGAGCTTCAACAGTCAGTGTCGGTTATTGCAATGACCTTCAAATACCCCTCGGTCAGGCTTAATTTAGCAACCGAGATTTTCCTATTACAATGGCCGTAGCCAGACAAATAGATACAGGAAGGGACTAATTGGGTCAGCGCCCTGCTCGGACCGCCACCGGACAGTACGTACCTAATAGATGTCGGTACATACTGGTACGTACTGAATATAACCTTGCACTTGCAAGCAATTTGGAGCAGACGGTTGGTGCCTGCGTGTCTAGTACCAATTGAGGTGCTGCATGATCGCACTATTAACAGCAACAGATAGTGAAGTATGGTGCCGCCATATTGTTTTAATATTTTTATATTTGAGTTGATAGGTAGAGCGTTGTAGCTCGATATAGCCCGAAACTACCCCAATACGGAAATTCTGCGTCTAATAAATGAACAGATTTTTTGTGAATCCCTTAGGCGGATGAGAGTATCGGCAAAAGCATTAGCGGCATCAATGGTAGATAACGATTGTCCTTAATGCACGATACCAAACTCGAAGCATTTCCTCGAAATAAGAGTAGCCAAAATTGTCAAATATAGCCTTCCAGTATTTTCTCTTCGTTTATTACGTCAGCTATATTGTTGTGAATGGTAGTTTTAACTTTCGTTTCAGTTTCCAGTTTCCCAAAGGTAAACATAAAAATAAAAGTTTCATGGCAAACAATTTGTAGATTACGTCGCTTGTCGCTTCGATGTTGAATGCCTTTGAAAACAAACATTCTAGTAATGTAGGTGTTTTTGGGTCAATATTCTTTATCTGAGTAGATAAGACCCGTTTATGGGCCTCTCCCAAGCGTTTGTTAAAGACCGTGATACATTTGTTTCTAGAAGATGTTCCTATTCAAAGAAAAAAGCGATAGTTTGGTGTGGTGCAATCGCAAGATAAAAATTAAAATCTGAGTCTAAATTTACAGGCTTATATCATTATACATGTAACCATATTTGTATTCGTCATTCTTCATAAGTATATTAGGAATGCACAATAATATGAATATGATAATAAACCATAAATTCCAAGTAATGGAGCTATAAAACATTTTTATTAAAAAGCCAATTTGCAATCGCGAATAGCATCGATATCGCTTTTCCATTTTCAATATCGTGTTTTAAAAAGGGATCCTCTACTAGGGTCTGCTCGTGTGTAATTCCTCCCTTCAATGCACTTAATCAGGATTAGGGCCGCATTTTCCATTTGCTTAACTCAGCTTTGGCTTAGGGGATGAAAAACCAGTTATGTTTCGCGTTCCTGGATATTTGCTAAAGATAAGTGTTTAATATCCATATTTTATGTGCAAATTGTCTGGATTTATTTCATTGCATTTTTATTGTTTTTTGTTGAGAATAATTTTAGGAAGAATAGAAGGCCTTTTCGGGGCATTGAATGATCCTAGCTAGACTGAAATTGATGATGATGAGAATATTTGACTAGAATATCACTAAATACCGCACTAAAAGATAAATCTGGACCACGGACTCATTAACACTACACTGACATAAAAAATAATGCTGATTTGGTAAACAAAGTCATGTGTGTTGTCAATATTTCAATTAAAATGACCAAACATTATCATCTTACGTAAAGTCTTACAAAAAACAATATCAATCTGACACACTTAACATCCAAATATTATCATGTTTATCAGAATTTTTATTGCTACCGACTACCGACGTGTCTACGGCAGATCGTCCCCAGCGTCCACGTCGGCCTCGACAAATCTGGATACAACTGGTATTCATTTGGAGATAATCAACGTGCTCCACTACGTTCCATCTCTTTCTATCACATTCGTTACAACAAGGACCACAGTCTCCCACATACCTACTATTGATTCCCAAAGGATTTGAGGTTTTGTAGGCAGTCCTGGCAATCAGTTGCCGAAATACTTAGGAAAGTGGTTTTAGAGGATACTTTACTGGTTTTGTTTGCCTGTTTTATTCAGAGAATTTCTGGATAGTTCGTCCGTAGGAAGGTGATATAAATCTTTAATCTGGGCACGCTTTGTTGCATTGTCTTCCATTCTCTACGTGTCTGCCTTAACGTCTTGTAAAATTTAACAAACGACTGAGGAATCCATTCCGTATGTCTTTTTTAAATTGCTTTTGTACTTTAGAGTGATCTGAAGGTTTGACTCTCTAATAATGGCGATTTCCTGATGAAACAATTTGTTCACATTTTAGATTAAAATATAATCAAATAAAATTAACTATGAAATAAAAACAATACCTGTCTCCCAAAGGCGAAAAACTATAAAAATCTCCATTCAATGACATTAATTTGTGTCGAAGATCTTGCAAAGATGGCTGCCGTAAAGTAAATTGGCCGATGTCTCAATTCGGACAGTGCTCCGTCTATTTATAGTGGTCCTATCAAACACGCAGATGTTGCTCGGTGGAGCTGATGAATGACATCCTTTTATTGTATTGTCAAGTTCAATACTGGTTCACTGCGAAACTCAAACCATGTTTGGGGACAACGAAACTACTGCGACTGCTCTGTAGCTTAGCTTTGCTCCAGATTTTTAATTAACTTCGCACAAATGGCTCTATGTCTGTGAGAAAATTGAAATGTTTTGTATGTACTCAGTTGTAATTAATGTGGCTCGTTCCAGTAAGTAGAAACTGAAGAAATGTTTGATGAATTTTATAATTAGTTTTTTTATAGAAGAGGCCCTTAATATATTTTTAAGAAATTATTCCTCTCGCCTCAGTAAGGAGATTATTGTCTTTAGCAAAATGTCCCTTGTTGTTTTCTTTTCTTTGCCAAATTTCTTCCTAGACAATTATGAATACAAAACATTTTTCGTCTTTATCATTTCCCTCTAAGCCTCGAAAGCCGCGAGGTTATTCAACCGCAGTATCCTCCAGACTCATGCTTATTCCAATTAAATAAGAAGAGGGTGAGGGATCCGAAACTATCTGGTTGGTTAATTAATACTTATGTTCAATTATGTAGCTGATATAGTGTTGTGGGATGTTGTTGGCTCTTTATACATATTGGTAAGTATGAGATTATTAATTTAATTGAAATGAGAGTGGGATGCATTTATTAATCTGTCACAGATTTCCATTTGCAATCGACCATATTGCGAATTCCCGAGTTTTGTCCAATATTTGTAATCAGTTTTGGTAACAATGCTCCACTAATTTGCCCTAATCAAGACATTAGTAATTACGGATGTTAATTGGTTGTACAACACAGATTGCATATTAAATCGTATTAGCACTTCGATGTCTATTGTGAGCAATATCGCTATCTAAATCTATCGATATTTCGTAACTTTCCAATAGTGTTTCACTGTTCGCAATAAATGTAACATTTAATATGAGAATTTTACGAGTATGATCATAGTAATCTACTTTTACGAGTCAGTCAATGTTTGCCCTCGTTTCGCTGCTTTCAGTAATATTTTTAATCATCTCTCTGGAATTAATGTTGACTTGCTTTCTCACCTCATATAGCAAAACTAGTAAATGGAAATGTGCCACCGAAATATTATTTCGCTTATGAAATGGTTTTTAATGTGGACATTTTCTCTTCTAAGAAATTACAGACTTGAAGATTAAAAGGTTTCTTTATTAATTCATCTTAAAAGCTTTTCAAATTACTAATTCCTTAATTACTTGCTATGTTCTGTTTAAGTTAAGTAGATATCTCCTCGGGCGGAATGTTTCTCCTTTGCAAACTTCTCTAATTCAGTAGTTTATTTTCGGTTCTGTCCTTAATATCATTGATCTGTGTACACACTTTTTAAAATGCTGTTAGTATAAGTAAATATTAGTTGAATTATAAGTAAACGAATGTTAATTAGGAACTCAATTATAGGTATTTATGCTTAATGGACGTTTTCACAAACATTTGTCTTCAGCTAACAAATGAAGTAGTTGTGGTTGAATCAATTTAACTATCCACATTTCCAATGTATTTGCTGAATTCACTCCATGCTGTAACAACATTGGCTGCAAGCTTTTCCACTTCAATCCAATTCCACACATCCATGTTTGGACCTGTAGTATTTACACGCAATCACAACTTATGTAGCATTCAACGAGCGGCCGCTCCACTGTTTTTATAACCCTAGTAAAAATATATCGAAGCGTCAATTTGATGACCTTCATCAACGTTTTTTTGATTTCCTCTCTTTAATCGGCTATCTGATACCACGTGCTGTTGTTATGTTGTTTCGAAATGTCTAGATCTCAGCCAATTTATGCGTTTGAATAAGAAACAGGTTTTTCATAAGTTGTTGCCTTCGTGTTTATGTAATGTAATGATTGGTTTTTTGTGTATTTAGATTGTTGACCGCACCGAGCAAAATTGACTCGATCGATTGTTAGACGTCTGATAAATTAGCTCAAATATTTTGATGTTGTAATAAATGTTGTAAAAGAAAGTATATCTAAGAACTCATATTCTTTTACATTTTTTAATTTATCAAATCTCTGTATTCCCTAATGAAGGTCTTCCTACAAACCTACAATTAGAAGGAATTACAGCTGAATCCTGATTATGATTAAAATCGCACCGGATGACAGGTCTAATCTCGAGACTCCCGACCTACCTCGAAAATCCTGTCATTTCCCGGCCAACTGTGTATTGAGGTCAGCCACGAACTTGGAGCAAAAACTTTATCAACGTCAGATGCAGCCCCAATACCTATTTGATAGAGGTCCCAACTTTTGAAGGTTTTGTTCACGAAAATTTCAGAGCGGTAAAAACTATATTGCTTATGCCCTCAAAATTAATCGAATTTAGGCGCTCTTTCACCTAAATAAGAACAGTGATTAACTTTTCTACTTGTGAATACTATGGAAAAAATAAATGAAGTATTTTAAATCTATTTTATATCTGTGAAAATTCTGCACTTCAATAGTCCTACTATTTAAACTCGTAACAAGCATTCACTCAGGATAATTGTCCAGTGCGACTAGCAGACTTTACTTTTCTCGAATCAATAGGAGATGAAATACGCTACACAATCACTATTATCAAGGGTTAAAGAACCTCTCAAAAATCTGCTTTGGGAATTGCGAAATAATAGTTTTAGGTGTGAGGTTTTATTCCCAAAGGAGATTATCTCCTACCCATAAGAGGAGCTACAAAATCCGTAAATCCAGTCCTCGATACAATTTGCCAAGTACCAGCCATACCCACCGGATGTGTCTTTTATCAATATCTCATCTGGCTAGCAGCCACCCTCATGCCTCCCCGGATGAGATCCCTCGCGTTCTTTGTGTCCAGATATAGCTTCCGCCATCTAAAACGCTCTCTTAGATATACGAGCTGCGACGTTTGGCGCCTCAAACCATGTATCAATTTAATAAAAAGGGTTTATTTTGGTCCTGTTTTGAAATACTGGCTTCGCTATATTATGATCCTGAAAACATTGAATGCGAAGTGAAAACTCTATTCGGTTCGGTGACTTTGCAATTTTTATGATTGCCGACTTTTACTCTTCTGTATTTTGCTTCTAAATTGTCGTGTTGATTCATCGTTAGTTTAGCTTGTTCAGCTAAACTGTGCGTTTACTGACGATTGTTGATCTATGATTCACTCGGAGCTAAATACCGTGTAATTGTCCAAGTTATGATAGTCGTCAATTTTAATAGGATTATTGCGGCGCTCGCAAGGCGCTGTGTGAGCCATCTTGTGGCTTAATTCAATTATGATCTTAATCAGTTTGTGCTCTGTGCCTCTGTAGTCTTCACTTAAGACAACACAACCTCGTTTCTGTAAACGACCAAACAGATTATAACCAAGGCGTGGGAGGGCAAACGAAGTTTTGATTAAACCGAATAGAAGGTTTGGAAATAAACCAATGCCAGGTTTCCCTTTCCAAACATCCACATATAAGTAGCGGATATAAACAAATGACTGAATCCCTCTGCTCGTCGCAGCACAAAGCCATTCAGTGTACCGTCGTTTAATCATAGACAATGAGCGTGCTAAAAGCAACTGTGCGTTGTAATGGCCGCTTTTGTAGTCGTACAATAAGGTTGTATGTTTGTGCAACAACATTGTCATGATAATATGTATGTTTTTTTACACATGACTGAGTTTACCTTTGCCAAAACATTTTTTTCTGTGTTTCACATTATTTTTTGTACATTTTTATTGTGATTCATTATATCTTAAGTCCTTAGATCTCATTAAATCGAATGGCTCGATAAACTCAGTGCCGTTTGCAGATTTATATGGCTATTACACGCAATGAACCCCTTTTAGGTCAAGTAAGATCGTCATCTGACTTAACCTTTAGCACAAAATGTCATTAACGTCTTTATGAAGCGTTCATACATTTGAGACTTTATGGCAACGAAATAATCATAACCTTTTGTGTTTCTAGACAAAAACGAGAAAACCTGATGGTGATATTAAGAATATTATAGTATTCATCATATTAATTCGATATTACAATATCGAATAATAAACTCAATAACAGCCTGCCTGTTAACATGACCAGTGAAAATTGGGTGTCATGTACCCTGGTATACACCTGTGAGGAAAATAAAGCAAGTTATTTTATTATAACTGCCCACATTTGTGGTACCGAATATGTTACTAGTGGGAGCATTAAAACGAAATGAAGTGAAATTGCCGCAATATTTTATATCTGTAGCTGTACCTACACATCATTATGCAAGGCTTTTCCGACTTACATGCTCTGCATACTAAAATATTGCACGTAGCATTGGAACTACAAAATCTACATATTTTCATTGATGTAAAACTAGATATATAATACTATTTACCACCGTGAAAATCCATCACAAAATTGAACATACTCTCAAGGACCCAGGATCCATAATTGAAGCTTTCCGCTTCTTGCCTATAAAAAGAAATATCGTAAACCAGGAAATCGAATCAGGAATTCCGGACCGGGGTTTCTAAAGATGTTAAGAATGTATATACGGCCTAATATACTACATTTACTGCCTATAAAAGGACGCATTTTCCTGCAAAATTTATAAACTCCTTTTAAGTCGGAAAATAAAATAAAATCTCTCAAACAAAAGTATTAAAAACTTTTCAATTAAAAGCTATCTGGAGAAAGTTGGCTCAGCTTGCGGAGTTGGACAGTTCCCATACGTCTTGCAGTTGGTGGTTATGATTCAATGCGACTTCACGACTTGGGCTATTCGCAGGGGTGCATCGCATTAACGGGGGGTGCGTTGCCCTTTGTAGGTGACTCATATTCACGGAGTTACAGTGAAAGTTAGAAGGGGTGGCGTTGTACTGAAAATAAAATGACTCATTTTAGGGGATGTGGAAGGAACTAGCGATAGATGACTAATTTGGGGGAGACTAGCCTGCGTAGTGTCTAGACGTATCCTAGATTCGTCAGCTGATTTACGTTATCCTTGAAACATTCATTCATAACACAGTTGCATAATGTTTATTTAAATGTAAATATACAAACTAGTATTAGTATTATGTTACATTCGTCAATTTAGCACGCTGCTAACGAGTTTCGCTTTCATTCAACAATATTTTCGAACAACCATGAATGAATAAGTGAGTATAAGAACATACCCAACAAACATTATGGCTGCAAATAGAGCTTACTTTAGAACCTAAAGTGTTATGAAGGTAGAATAGTAGCTGCAATTATAGATTCAGGCGCCAAAAGAGTGTTAGTAATAAAATATAACGCTTATAGTAACAAAGCAGGTTTATAAGAGCAATATATGGAGGTTAAACGCGTAGAGCAGCGATTATTATCCCTACAATACAGACCAAAGCTTCTGTGTTATAGCTTTGAGCGAATTTTACGACTATAAGATCTATATAAGAAATTAACATTTACTATTAACTTCTAAAGTTCTAAGCAAGCTACCACAAACTCTTTCGGAGCGCTGATAGTTGCACAAAAGGAGCATTTAACGCTACTAGCTCTACAATGGTGTTCATTAAATCTTTTACAACACCAAACTCCTAAAGTGATACAAAACTCCCTTGTATGATTTAGGGCTGAATAGTAGCGATATTTCTCCCTATTATAGAACTTGTAGTGTCAAATATAGCTTCTATATTACTTAAGGTTGAATTATTGAGTTCGTTACCACTTTAGTACCTCTAATTGGTCACGTGACGAACGTAAAATGGCGTCGCAACATAGTTCCTCTCAAAAGCGTTTTAAAACTTGGAAAATTCAAAGTAGAACCGGTGGAAATAGACGGAAAATTTTGAAAGATTATCGTAATATTTTAAACTACAACGTTGCAAATGCAAACTTATCGCCAGATAACCTGAATGAGAATGGAAGTGTCACTACACGCGGTCAAGTGGGGAACTTACTTGAAGATGAAGGTTCCGCATGTAATGGAAGTGATATCGCAACTGCAAGTTTTGATGTTTCTGAAGAGGACCGATGTTATTACTCATTGAGTAGTGATGATGAGGATGATCCGAGTGAATATATTAAGAATCTTCATTTAAGTGAAAAATTGAGGGCATGGTCCATTGAGAAAAATATTACACAAACTGCTATGAAAGATTTGCTGTTAATCTTAAATGACAGATTTGGCATGATTCTACCAAAAGATCCTCGAACTCTTTTACAAACACCAAAAAATATTTTTAATAAAATATTTTATGGTATATATGTATTCAAATCACAAATCTTTTTAATTTGGCAAATCAAACGATAAAAAACAATTTAGCACTCGTTCAGCTATGAGATACGTGTACTAGTCATCCGTAGGCTAGGTAGGGTTTTTGGAAAATAACTACGGATCCCCAAATTCATGCGGCCACCATTTTTAGATACCTAATGAAGTTAAGTAAAAACCGTAAAACGTACGAAACGAAAACTTAATACAATGAAGATATTTATTTATCTAGCGTTCTAATACCAGGGTCCCGACACAAGTCAATAGGCAAAGTTTTGTTACATATTTAGTAAAAAAATGTTTTTCTCCATGTGAAGCAAAACATTTTATTAGATAAATACACAACAAAGAGTGGGCGCTTCAATTATTTGCCAATAATATATACACATATTCACAGTAAACTTACCTTCGCAATGAAAATTCCGCTTCAGCTTCCACTAACAACGATTTAAAATAATACACCCAACTCCGCCATTTATTTTCGTAAACACAAAATGTGTTATGGTTGTTTGATAAATCTTCATTCATTTAACATATTGCAACGTTATAAAATAAAACATACCGCATTAGCCGGCTATGAAAAAAGTAAATTAGACGCTAAAATTTCTTATTGTAGATCTATACTGCAACTCAAGGTGTTACAATTTACCTTATTGCCACCCTCTAACCGCTCAAACAGTAAGTAAGGTACATCATAGATCTACTATGCCACTTACGGAGTTTATATTCATACATTTGCTCCCTTTATAGCGCTCAAAGCAGCATGTAGCTCTACTATACCGCTTGAGGAGTCACTAGTCACTTTAATACTACTCTTACAGCGCTTTAAGTCTCAGTTAGCGCTACTGAACCTCCACAATTGCTCTACTATAGCTCTTAAATTCATTCTGTAACTCCACTATATCGCCACTGTGGAACCTAAGGCTATAAGAACTTGTGCCCAATCCAGGGTATAATAGAGTTATAGCTCGCTATAACTCCTATGTGATAGCACTTATTGATGACCTTAGGATCTGTTTAGCTCCTTTATATAGCTGTTATAACTCTTATATTAGCGCTTAATGTTAGTTGGGTAGTTATTTACTGCATTGCTTTTTCAATTAATGCCTTCGGAAGCTCATAACTTCGCTAAGTTGGTCCCTTCAGTGGTACAGTTTGAAAGTTTTTCTTCTTGTGCCGTAGTTCGCTGCCGCTTATAACTTGGCGGTGTAAACTCAGGTTGTTTTATACTCGACTGACGTAATAAAGCGTTTACGACAACTTACGACTGCCGACTATTAGTCGCCTTGCGGTTTCTTTGTGCCGTTTGGTAGTGAAGATAGAGATAAGGGGTTAGGTAGTTGGTGTTTTGGATGTTATACTTACAGTGTATTGGTATTGTTTTTATGGCAAGACACTATTCTAATTAGATCCCCGTAGTCGAAAATAAATTTTGCCCTCGTTGTATAAAAGTACATGAGAGTCGCAGTAGTTCTTTCAGGTCAATATTTTACGTAGTATGTATGTGTGCGTGTTATGTTAATGTATGCAAATAAGTTTCCTAATAGACTGCTTTGAGGAAACCTCTGTTAAACGTTAAAGTAACAAAAGAACACATGGACGTAAAACTCCAAACTTTATTAAGTCTTACCTAAAATAATTCCCAACTTCCAAAACAAGCAACCACTCTGATGGGGCTTCAGACATAACCGTAGCAGTATACAGCTTTAGTGTGAAGGAAGTCTTATAGTTCTTCATAAAGTTAGCTTCCCGTTTTCCTAGAATAATATGGGTGCACGCCTAACTTATTGCAGCGCCGCCTCTTCACATAATTCAACAAAATAGCGGCTAGACGCAACGTTGCTGTACAGCAACTATGAAAATGTGAATACAGTAAGGCGATATTTCGTAGCGGGCGCCCCGGCGTAGCAACACCGCGCCGTAGTCCGTTTTCGATAATCTCGTAGCGTTTTTGCTACGGAGCTACGAAGGTGTTTTTTCGACAATATTGGTTCTTCGCTGTAGGGAACGTTTGAAAGTTTTTGCCTCTTTTTTAATTTGACGCGTTCTATTTTTTCTGTTAACAGCTTTCTGTAAAAAAGTTTTTTAATGACTTTGAAATTCATTATTTCTTAATGGATAAAGAAATATATGTTGCATAAAATAATATACAACAAGATAAGATATCACTGAATTAGTTAATACTATACAAAATCACATTATCAATCCCAAAAGGAAAAATTAGATTCCATACAGTCTGAAAAATCTCAAACTTGGAAATCCCTTAACTACTATCATAATACACAGACAACATGTTTACTCTACGCCATTTTGCAAACAAAGTTTTAAGACTAGGTATAAACAAGCTCCCAGACATTGGCTTTAAAGCTGGCTTAAGTTATGTAGTTACGGTCCAAATAAATGTGGCACCTGCAAGCCTGGCAACCACACTGCACTTTCTAGACACGGATGATTTACTAGTCTACTTAACGCTTGCTGCAATGCTAAAGGGGACTTGTAGACGGATGACTAACTGAAAAAAATGTTAAAGTATAACTTAAATAGTCGAATCTTTATCAGTCTGAAGTTGATCGGTGCATTATTGCATTGCAAAAAGTTGTAGTTAAACAAAAAATATAATCTAGTTTTTTTCACAAAAATCAGTTTATTTGCGGTAAGAGAAAGGATTAATTGATAAATGTTCGTTGGTGACATTATTGATAAATATTGTCTTTCGAGTGTCAACGAAAAACTGTACTCACCCAAAGTTTAGTCCATCAAGTACACAGTACCTAACATCCCAAAAGTGCTGAAATCCCAGCATTATCTGTTCAATAGGCAATATTCAAATCACTCACTGTCGAATACAAATCGTTCACAAACGTAACAGATGGCTGTTCCCAGCCTTATACGTTTTTAGAAAACGTGCAGTGTGCGCTAAGCTTAGGATTTTCTCGTAACTACGTCTACACATTCGTTTTTGTCCACTGATGGGATTTTAATATCGTAATATTTTGGTAGTTAGAAGTACCGTCGTATGCTAATGTTCTGATACAGAAAAACTTTAAAAAACTCTGGAGAGTAATTGCACTTGTTGTTTGTAGAAGTTTTTAAGTGTCGCGAGTTTAAAGGTTAATCCAAGTTGCCATATAAGTCGACAAGTATGTTTTTTCTATTAATAAGTATTTCTGCTCGTTTTGTGTCAATGTTATCTACTTCTAGAATGTGTGCAATAATACTCACAGCGTGTAATGTGAAAAATAGTTTCTTTGTATTGACCTTGAAGTCCAGAGCTCTTAACAAAGCCTGTGTAGAGCTAATTGATTTATAAAAAAGTGTCTAGACCAAACCTCTAAACAACCCATCTACCGTACTCAAGAAAACGTGTTGGTACCGTCCCAACCCCAATTCGCAATTCACAGCAGTGTGTTCATGGCGCACTCATATATTATGTATACTAAGGACTGTGCAGGTTTTGTCACCACCTACTAACAATACGTGGAAAGAAAAAAGATTTCTAATAAATAAGGAAAAACCCTACTAGTTACTGGCTTTGTGTAAGCCTCATGTAAAATATTAAAGGATATATTATACGTTTCTACTTTTTGTGGCAGGTATATAAGGAGAAATTCGTTTCTTATTTGTGTTCAGATTTAAAATCACACCAGATTTCGGTACTAAAGACGTAACCAAAATGTTTATCGCAACCAACACAAAAATCCCAAAGAACTCAGGTGGTCCAAAATATTTTAACGATGAAAAATTGTCTGAACGTGTCCTCAATTCGGTTTACGGTGATCCCTAAAGGAATTATCCGAGTATATTTCTTGCAGACTCACTCCCATGTCACCGATATGATACGGCGATTTCTAGCTCATATTTTCGGTTATGTTAAACCCTTTACGAACGTAATGCCATAGCTATACATACATAGTTGGAAGGTAGGTATTTAAATGTAAAAACGGCTAGACTGTTCGTGCTTATCGGTGACTCTCAATGCTATGTATAACATGTCCTTCACATAATGTCTATCGACAACAGACCTCGGTCACACAGTAATGCGTTATTAGCATGTATTACTGTTGCTACATATTTGATTTTAAAGTGAAAAAATGATCTAATTTCGTTTGACTTTCAAGTTGTCCCCTCCTGGATACGATACTGAGACAATCTTTGCCATATTTTCGGATGGACACGCCCTGCAACGCCATAACAGAGGAGGAGAGGAGGATAGGATTTTAATGTTACATCGTTAGAAAAGTAGAAAAAGACCGTTTTTATAATGAATTTTTAGAGGTATTCCTTATTGTCTATCAACAAATGTTACACACATCTTCTGTAAACCAACAATTGTATTCAAATGCAATCTACAAGTTAAATGGCAATATTGCAGTGCACCAGTTGGTCTTATCAGTGATCCAGCGATTGTCCTTGTTCATGCTATAAGGACCGGTTCCGCAAAGCTACCACTTTTGATAAATAAGCCATAAAATCTCAGGTGGAATGTAAACGTTAGCAAATAATAAATGATATTTGCACTCGCTTTGTTTGCTGTTGTGACGTAACGTAAAGCATTGACATAATAAAGTACTGTGTATAACTTTATTCAAACTAATATGTAACAAGAAAACAGAGTCTACTATAAAAACATGGTCTAGTCTCTAAAAACATGGACTGCCCTGAATTTCAGATTTAACGCAATAAAAGTTAATTTTAACCAGAAATGGTAATCTAAGATGATTCCAAGTTGTTTGCATTTAAAAGGGTGTTTTAATTCCAAGGCCTCCTTCTGGTAAAGCCGTTAAAGCTGCTTTTACCTTCTAATTAGAAAGAGAGTTAAATTCATAATTTGAGAGCAAGGTTTTGATAAAAACGATACGAAAATTACAGTGTTTTTCTTTATAAAATTTTGTAATATTTTAATGTAGTATTTTCCAACATCGATCCTTGGTCTCGAGAGACAGAAATTCCATCGCCATAATGCTTCCCAAACGGCTGGCAACCTCATAACTTCGTAACACAATTCTGAAAGAAAAACAATTTTCATGAGTGCAATAAATAACAATTGATCGATCGAGGTCGCCAGCAGTATCCCCTCAATGACCCTTACGATGTCGCATGACCGCGTGTTGTACAACTGGCCGGTGCACGGTGACGCCAATTCTTCTATTTCTGTACGTTGTCATAACTGAGAGAAATTTAATCAAGGACCGTCTAGACGTTCTAAGGATCTCTGGTTCAATTTCGGTTGGTTTAGTTGAGACAGTTATCGTTTGGGACAATTCTTTATATCTTTTGCGCGAGTTTCGTGGAATTTATTACACTTAAATCTTTCTTTTTGAAGTTGTAATTTATTTTTCTTTTGTTTTATGGAATGGACGCTGTTTATAGGTGACAGGCAAGGTTTATTTATATACGGGCGTAAAAGCTTTTTCATAAAGCTGTCAATAGCAACGAGTGTTACATAAGGGCGTGTTCAAACACTTACCAAACAGTAAATAGTGCTCCAGGCTTTTGCGCGTCAGCCGATCTAAAGTTAGCCTCAAAACCCGGGCTCCAGAATTTTTAATAGGGTACCTTTTAAACAATATTCTAAAACGTTTCAAATCAGCGTTAAGTGGCTGAACGGAGCCAAGCCTCATAAAATAAATGGTGGGTCATATTCTCTACATCCTGTGTTTAACCTTCTAAGTGGAGTATACCACGTCCTCACATAATTCACGATAAGTGCCGAGTATAACCGAGTATTGCCGAGACCCCACGCGTTTCCACGTGCGGAAAAATAATGTTTATTACACCTGCCCTTTATGCACCGTGGTGACCTTCAAACATTTACGTAACATTGCTGTTTGTTTGAATTTACATATGTAATTCTGAATACGTACGAAAACTGACAATACACTGGTTTTGCAAAAAAACAAACCTTTGTTGATTCCCCGAAGAAAGGTGCAGAGGTTTACTTGTAGAAAACTTGTAGCGTTCTATTTATTTCCATTGCAACACCTAACTCATTGACTAATAATGAACGAAATCGCAAGATCCTCGGCCGTCATATTTGCTACGACAATGATAAATGATAAATGATAAATGATAAATGATAAATGATAAATGATATTTATTTCTGTAAATAGATTATAAAATAACACTTTTACACGTCAATATTTCAAATAGCTAGATGAGGCCGGCATTTCCTATCCGACTACTCTGAGAAGAAATGCCGAAACAAACTCAGAGGTCATAGTCTCTTTTAAAGTCCAGACAAAATCAATTAAAGATGTCGGAGAACCGTGCAAGTTTATTCTGTAGTGGTCTTTTGAGGAAAGAACCACAGCAGTTTGAGCGGACCTGTTCAGATGGCAGCACGCATGTGTCAGTTTACAATGAGCTCAGCTGACGGCTGTTGCTGAATGATCCGACGAACAATACCTACCAAAAGAACATTTGGGTAGGCCACACAAATGCTCACACTGTCAGAATATAATTAACTAAAAGTGAAATGACTAGGCAAACTCTCGCACGGTCCTCAAACTAACAATTTTAAAAATAATATGTGAAAACAAAAAAATATCGAATGATATTAATGTATATCATGTCAAATTGTATAAAAATGTAACTTGTGTTACAAACATGTCAACATGACCTGTGTGGACATTATAGCGGCTCACTCCCAAGCCTGACTATCATCTAAGTAGTCTTTAATTTTATAATAAGCTTTACTATACAGTTTTTCTTTAATAACATTTTTAAATTTATTCAGGCTCAAACTTTGAATATCGCTGGGAATTTTATTGTAAAAGCGTATGCATTGACATCTGAACGAACCACTTATTTTCTTAAGTCTAGTAGTGGGAACAATATATTTGTTTTTATTTCTAGTGTTTATATTATGTATATCACAATACTTTTTGAATAAATTAATGTTTTTGTGAGCATACACTACATTTTCATAAATATATTGAGAAGGAACAGTCAATATATTAATTTCTTTAAATAATTCCCTAAGAGAGTGCCTCGGACTAAGATTATAAATTGATCGAATGGCTCTTTTCTGCAGCACAAAGACAGACTGAATGTCAGCAGCATTTCCCCACAGGAGGATACCATATGACATGATACTATGAAAATAACTAAAGTATACTAATCGCGCTGTATTTACATCGGTCAAATTTCTAATTTTTTTAACGGCATATGCTGCAGAGCTGAGTCTTTTCGACAACTTATCTACGTGTGGAGCCCACTGTAGCTTAGCGTCCAGAGTTATACCTAAAAAGACAGTTGAATCTACAGGGTCCAACTCCTCGCCCTTGATTAGCACGCTGGTTTTCACATGTCTAACATTTGGTGTTGTGAATTTAATGCATTTAGTTTTTGATTCATTAAGTAATAAATTATTGGCACTAAACCAGCGTACTATTTTTGAGAGAGCACTATTTACATGATCACTGACTAATTGTCCACGTTTGAGTTTAAACAATAAAGATGTATCATCAGCAAACAGTACTATCCCATGGTTATCCTTCACAAGGTAAGGTAAATCATTAATATAAATAAGAAAGAGAAACGGGCCGAGAATTGACCCCTGCGGAACACCCATCCTAACAATAGACCCGGAGGAAACTTTTCCGTTAATGTCGACTCTCTGAATCCTATCACTCAAGTATGAAATAAGAAGATCCAGAGAGCTGCCCCGTATTCCATAATGGGATAGCTTCCTGATCAGTGTTTCATGAGAGACACAATCGAACGCCTTGGATAAGTCACAAAAATACCCAATGCGTCGGCCGAGTCCTCCCATGCATCATAAATGTTATTAAGAAGTTCAACACCGGCATCAGTTGTTGAACGACCCCTTGTAAAACCAAACTGGTTTCCATGTAATAATTTATTTCTATTAAAGAATCTTTGCAACTGATATAGAATAATTTTTTCAAAAATTTTACTGAATGTAGGTAGTACTGAAATAGGTCTAAAGTTAGTGGGGTCAGAAGTACTACCCGAATGAATAATAGAAAATAAGATATTTTTATTTGGTACTTGATCATAGAAAATGTGAATTTAAATCAAAACTAAATTATTTGTTAACAAATTGCCATATGGGTTCGGTTTTGGTAAACCAATGAAATAAATAATCGTTAGTGAATATTGACGCTCTACCATTAATCCGTAAGCCAAACGTTCCCTCTATAAATTACCCTCAATTAATCACATCTACCTTGTACCACAATTGTACATATTGTAATTTACCTCTCTCTACGTCTAAGGCGTTAAGAGGAGTAATGAGGACCTACCTAACCACTTTCCTGCTAATTCGGTTTTGCGCTATATAGACGCAAAGAGATTATAAAATCGGAGGTTCAAAAACTAGGGACAAAATCAATAAAGGAAGATGAAGTCAACTTTTAGAACACCTTGTATGAATTTAACACAATTTTCGCAGCACCCTAGAAAAGGTTCACGGAACCGCTTTACTTTAATTTTACGCAAGGAAAGCCGTCGGGTCGCTACAAGCTAGTCAACCATAAATTTCCCGAAAGTCCCACATAAATAAAGTGCTGGAAAACAGGTGCTTTCGGGGTTAATTTATTCTGCTTTGTCAATTAGTATGCTTCCAGTGTTTTTAAATTACATATTCTATTTCCAAATCTGGGTACTAGTGCTGCCAATAATCTCACTACTCACTTTCGTGGTTCGTGAATCAATGTTAGGAGAACGAGTTTACACCCTGATAGAGTATTTTGGTCAGAAAAGCGAACATGTCAGGTAAATTGCTTGCCCTAGATAAATAGGTGTTTGTTCCACAAGAGCTGTACCTAAGTCTAATAATATTAGCCCAAGTCCATGTTTATTTTATAAGATTGTCGAGTGCCTCGAATGGAACGCTCAATTTGCGCCAATCAGATAATGGTGTTGCCTTTAGGTACCAGCTAATCGAATCTTTTAAGGTCTTATGGCTTTTTGGCCAATCATTTTCCTTTTATAGCTTGTTAATGGACAGATGGCTTTTTACTGATAAGTCCATTTTGTCTCTTTACTGTTCCTAAATTGATTTACACACCAAGGTTATATCCAGTGCCTGTGCTTCCTGCGTTTTGAAGATTTATGTTTCTTAAATTCTTGAAGAAAAATTCCAATGGCTTCCAACTTGATGTTAAGATGTGAACTTTAAAAAAAATGTGCTACTAAAGATCAAATGAATTTCTACCTGAGACTTTACTCGGTTTTACTCCAACCGCACTTGTGAAACTTAACTTGAAGTGGTTCAACACAAAAGCCTTAATTCTTTGCGCTTAAAGTAGAATGGTCGATATCCCGCCTTACTCCGACGACCGTGAGACGTTTCATCCTTGACACTTCTCGAATAATATCTTGTCGAAAAACAATTTCAGTTATGCTAAAGTAAAATTCATCATTGTCATATAAAATTGTTGTCTTTAAGTCTAGTATTATTTTGTGGATTAACTTATCCATCTTCATACGCCCGTGTTTTGTTAAGATGAAGGCTACGGAATGTGGAAATTCAGAATAATAATTTCAGACTACATGTCTTGCGAAACTTGTAACACAAAAAAGTCCTTAGCAGACGACCAGAATTTCTTAGCAGACGACCAGAATAATCCATGATATCAATACTAAAAGCTAGGCTTAAGCTCAGACGTTGCATGATACTTGAATATAAACTAGCATTATTTAAATTTTAGTCTGGCTGTCTGGAGTAATTTTCAAAATTACTGATTATAACTTCACAGAAGTGGTCTAGGTACTTTGTATTAACAGTTTAAATCTAAACAGTAATTAATTTGTGTGAAGAGTTGTTTTACATCTAAATAAAAAAAAAAAAAACACTTTTTACTTTTTTTGAGGCTGGTACTCATTAAGATGTGACCCATGGTTTTATCCAAAAAAAGAATGGAACCTCAAAAGTTTATAGTGTAAACAAGTTAATAAATATCAAAGACAGTAAAGATTATTTGAAATGACCCAAAGAAACCATTTCCAGCAAGTTATAAAAGAAGAGATGATGGATTTTTTATTGCACCACTCCACATTATCCATATTACACTGGATTGTATTGTTTGTGACAATGATAAATACGATATCTGAATCAAACTGCTCATTAAAATGGCAGCAGAAATTCGTAAACACTATTATGATTTTAATACCAGTGATAAATTATGCAACGCTTTTGTTGGCACGCTGATATTGAATGTGCCATAAATCAGAGAACATCATACACTGTATTAACCACTGATTTATTGAAAGTTTTACTGTTTTAAATAACTAATACGCTATAATTTGTTTACGTACGACCTCATTCATTGTTCGATGCTATTGACGACCAAAATGGGAACTAAAAATAGCCGGAGCTACTGAACGGGGAACTTGAACCTTTTCGTTTGCAAACAAATTCTGGCAGGCGCCCTTCAAAGGCTGTGCTGTGTACTTACGTAACTATTTCCGTGCACATGTAAGTGGTATTACATGGTATTTATATACAACTGTTGATACCTAGGCTCGTCAGACGTGGGCCACTTCATATCGATCGCAGTTCAAGGCTTGAACCAAGGCCGGCGGCATGATTCGATGCTCGGCCTAAACGGGCCGGTGCCACTAAAATTGCCTTAGTAAATATTGGCATTCGCCAGAATCGAGTTACCGCCATTATTCTGATTGCTTTTCACGCAAATTTTTCACTTGGAGTTTTAGGGTTCTTAGCATAATAATAAAGAAGATGAATTGCCTATTGCTGTTACTCTTCGAAGCTCGCTCTTCAGTTATTCAATGATAGCTGTCAAAAGTATTCGTGAGAAGTTATCAAATATCGATTGAACGAACAGCTGTGCCCTTTTATTCTTGTCTCGAAAGCCAACTCCTTTTAGTCTTGAGCCTCAAATTAAATATCTTTCAATATACTTCAGGGTTGTTGTTGCTCCAAATTATTTTACTGCAAAAATTTGTACTTATGCAATTGCAATCCAGTTATCACATATCACATTTTACTTCTGGTATAAGATCAAAGATTAAATGACCTCTAGTTGCAAATAGCTTAGGTCTACAGGCCATGGTGTTGCGTAAATACAGTTAACCTGATTCTGTCCCTGTCTAAACTCTACCGTCAAAATAGCTGTTCGTCCGTCAATATTTATGTTTGAGGGAATTAAGTTACGGGTATTAATCGCGTAATGACTTTAGTCGTAAATTCTACTTTGTCTCACAACTTTATGTCGGCTGTAAGTTTGGCTATAAATGACGGCCGTTTTATGTGATCGATCAATTTATTATAGTATGTCTGTCTGTGACCTAATGACTTTACGGTCTGTTGTCGTGCTCTTCAAGTATTTTGGTCCTAGTTTCTTAAGGTTCCAGACACAAGATACTTTATTTAAAACTGTCACTCGTAACGATACTTTTTGGCCTGTTTTTAACGAGTAAGGTTTCGCATTTCAGAATGAATGTCTATTCACATAAATTGCTCACATTCCCTTAACATGCATTACTTTAAGTGCAGTACCACTACGTGTGTAAAGCACACGTTCATTGCAATAGAGAGTACTGACGGCGCGCTGTGCTTAAAAATTGCATTAAATAGGTCACTAGTCCAACTTCCAACGCCCACAGCATAACACCAACCAATTTCCCTTCGTCGATCTTTATCGTGAGCCGAGTGAGTGGATACTAGTATTACTTACTAACTGGCCAACCCATTTCTAAATCTATTGGGTCTTTCAAATCGCTATTTCTAAATATTTCCTTTAAGTCTTTTGAAATTAACAGTGATACGATATTTGTACTTTGTATCCAACTTAAAGAAGATACTACCGATCTGATGATAGCAGGGAACAAAGAATTCTGAGCCTTAGAAAGACCGATAGAAAGTGCAGCCGTAACCAAACAATAACAAACGCCACTGTTATTTTATTTATAGAACCCGCCCAATATCTTCCACTACATTTGCGGTGTCACGCGATATCTCGAAGGGCGCAGGTGGAAATCAAGACGAAATAGCGCGAGAATACATGCCACATCAATTCAAATATAGCTGTCTGATTTACATGCAAACTTTACACTTAAAAGACAATGGACGAGTAGCCTTTCTCTTCAGTAGACCTTCAAAAATATGGTTTAATAATGTTACCTAATCCATTTCTTGAAGAAACGATCGATCTTTTGAATATTCTTAAACAATGTATCTTCATCGTCTCACACCTTTTACTCTTAACTACGCTCAAGACAGAATAGGAGCTCTCACTCTAATTTAAGATGTGGTGAATATCATTGATGATTTTTCCAAAGCTGAATAATATTCTCTATTGTTTCAGAACGACGGTAGCTTACTGCTTAAAAATATAGGCGTAGATGACGCAGGATTGTACGAGTGCTCAGTGGAGAACGAGACAGCCTACGTCGATAGAGTAAACCTCACAGTGCGGAGTAAGTGATTTACTAAATTTTACTATATCACCATCATCATCATCGTTAGGACCTTGCAGATAGCCATTGCCAAAAATAAGCTTCGCATCTAGTACTACTGCGATGGATCACAAAGACATAACCGTCGTTAAGTCTATATACGAAGGCTGATGGCAGAGGATCTTAAACGAGCATTTACATTCTGTTGTCCATAATAGATTTCTAAGTATCTGACCAGCTGTTAAATCTTTGATTAATGTAAATCACAAGAAGACAATTTGTTCTCCACCTGCCGCATACCGACATGAAAAGCCATAACTTTTAACCTTCCTTAAGCCAATATTTTCAGGCCATTTTACAAATTCCGCCGTAATTTATTTTATCCCACTTAAGTAATGAGGATGAATAAAACATAGTTCAGAATGGATGGTCCTGAAATGTTGGGAATAGTAATTGTTCCTTTTGGCCGCGTTATTTTCATTTTCAAGGTCACCCGTTGTTGGACTATTTTCTTTTGGTAATTTTGGATACGTACCTCATTAGTGATTTCTAAATTAATGTAGTTTATCCGGGGAAACGTGACTCGCGTGCTTTCTTACTCATTTTATTTGTTGATTATGGTGTGGGAAAACTTACGAGAGATAGATACGATATCTTATGGCTGATATATACCTCCATATATCCATTTAATTTTGATTTAATACCTTAATTCAGTCGGTCAGATTACTTTTGTGATGTTGCTATATTTTATTGGCAGATTAGTGCTAGCTTTGTTTTAAAGAGGTTATAATAAAACATCTTAATATAATTTTAAAGACCAAGGCAACATGAAAAACTTACTATTCTGCCTCTAAAGTTTTAATAACGCAGGCTACGTTGTTCGTAGCCATCCTGCATCGCTAACAAAGTTTCAGTTACCGTTTGGTATAATTGTCGCAGTATCATGTGCCCGCGGTTTACTACGGAAACTAGAACAGTTTCGCCACTGTTCCCTGTTATTTACACTTTGTTAAAAGGATTATTATGTACTCACATTGGCTTTGTAGTTTTGATATATGCCCGATTGTTGGTGCTAGTTTTTTGGGAACTAGTAGTTCTAGTTACGCAGCTGTATCGTGGCTCGACAATAGTTTGGAAATAGATGGGTGAAAAACCGTGTGTGTTTTTTAATGCTGTCCAGTTTCTTGGGGCTTTTTTGTAAAATCAACTACCAAAACTGACGCACTGAAGACGTTTTCCTTAAAAGAGGCAAATACATGTTCTTTTCACGAAAGATTTCACATTACAGAACTAAAAATAGATGTGCATTAGTTCCGACACAAAATGTCATGTTGACAGATTTCAATTTAACAATCTGACCCATCTCAAAGCTCACACGTGGTCGTCTTTGCGAGACAGGCGCACAAGCTGTGACATCTCTTTGAGACTGGACTCGTATCACGAGAGCAGACAGTTGGCAGATTTCTCGAAGATATCAATATTTCTAAGACAATTCCTAGAACTTAGAACTCATATATTATTTTTAAAGTTACGGGTAAGTAAGTGAACTTGATTTGCCCTTAGTACCTTGACATTCAGCTAAGTTTGAATCAGTCCAACTAATTAGAAAACGATAAGGTGAAAATACACAATATGGTGGACAACTAATTTTTATTTTAACGTCCGTCTGGTAGATTAAATCATTAGACACGTATTTTTTATTTTCGACGACATATTTACCTATTTGAAGTATCGCGCGATGTCATTTCTAGGTACGTTTTATACGTAGAAATGATGTAATTAGCTCGCAAACCTAAACGTTGTCTAATTTGTATTGCCTAACTGATGGACTAAATCAAATCATATCAAAATGTTTATTTATATAACATGGGTATAAAAAGGTGCACATAGAAATAGATTAGAATTTTTATTTTTATACCCCGTCATCATCCCTATTATTATCAATTCAAACAGCATTTCAACCAGATTCCATTCACGAATCTAAAACCCCAAACACCTTATACCTTTCTAACTTTCTTCAATAGCCTCTAGTTCCAACTCCTTACCCTCATCCACTGAACTCATCGGCGTCAAGTATCAATTCCTCGTCGGGTCGAACTCAGTGTTCAATAAGTAGCCACCTGTTACTGAATTATGCGATGTTTAAACCTTTAAGTATACTACGAATATTAATGATGCCGCTACTCAAGCACCACTCGACGCTCTTTATGCAGAACGGGAAATATGAGCAATAGCCACTGTTTATTCCAACTCGACCTGATGTTGAGCTACCGTTGCGGTTTTTATAGCAGCTTGTTATTTATTTCCTGATATTTAAAGCCTTTTCAATTCAGTTTTATTTATGCTGGCATTACCGTTTGCGTATTTTTACTTTTTCCAGCTTTTGTTTTGTTTTAGTCGGGAACCTTTTCCTGTTCTTTTAGTTACTGTAATGGGAAATTCATGTCTTTCTTCTTTACCTTCTCAATAGACCGTAGTAGCACATGTGAGATTATATGTATGTATAAGTATTTATGATTACGATAACTACATTAGGGATAATACGTGGATTTATCCATTCTGTCTATAAATAACCGTTGTTATCCTGTAAAATCACGTTACCACAATGCACAGAATATACATCGTAGGCTAATCAGCAATGTCCACTATAATATTTTCTCTTACATTTAATTCTTTTTGTACTTCATTGTTGTAATCATTATTTTACCAAAGTGTATCTTCGCTGACTGCAAGCGTCCATTTTTCTTCATCTCCAAACCAAATCATTTATCATTCAATACTGAATATTGTTTCTGTGTAAACGATTTATTACCTACCCCGCTGCTTGGTACGTATTCATCTGCAGTTATGATGAAATTATATGAAAAGACGTAACACAGGATCGTAAAATCTTGTAATTAAAACCGAATTATTCCTCGTGCTACGTCTACCTAGTTTTATTTATAGCTGAAAACAAATTAGGTACTTTTAATAAGCACAATCTGTAAATTTCATTCATCCCTGATAGAGAATAGTATAGGCAAAGATATTTAAATGTATCCATTAACAATTCTGCCTCGAGGCAGAGTCGGGGTCGCGTTTGTTTAAATACTAATCTAATTTTACTTTTCATTGACTGGAACTTTATTTTTAAGTAAATGCTTTAAGCTTTAGTGATTCTATTTTTGTAAACAACAGTTCTATAAAGGACATCTTTCGAGATAAAGGTCAAACTAACAAAAGTACATAATAAATGAACATGTCTTCTTGTTAGTCTTCAAGACGCCATTGCTAGCCTCCTAGGAATTGTAGAACGGTCTAGTCTATTTAAATAATTCATAGCGATCGATCGTTTCATTGTAAGCAATCGAGTGCCCCTAGAGAACAGTTCAAACTGTGCTTTGTGCCGGAGGAAATCCATTACACACAATGAGAGCGATACAAATCCAGGCGACACAAATAGCAATCTGATAAAATGAGGCTAGTAGGGAGACAATGGTTGCTCACGATCATGGGAATTGCTTTTATTTGACGTTGACAGTTCGTGTTGACGTTTAAGTCGTGTTTGAACTAAGAATCTATGTAGGATTGGTTTTTGAAAAAACGCCTAAAAGTTGAGGTGGAGTGACGTAAAATGCTTATATTTTAGACTACCCAATGTTACGTAAAATTATAACGCACTAGCAAACCCCGCGAACTCCGTTTCGCCACCAATGATTTTCCCTGTTTTCCTGCTTTTATCTTGATTTTTTCCTGAATTTTCTTTGCTATAAACCTCACGGAGCCCGAGACCTTTCGACGAATGCAAAACCGTGGATATCGGTTCGTGCGTTCTGGAGTTATAGCGTCAAGAAAGAAAACCCGACTAATTTGTATATAATAGATTTTCAACAATAAATGGTCTCAATAGCGGCTACCAACGTCATAAATCCATTTAAAATAATGAATTTCCCGACGTGGAAACTGTCATGGTCACTACACATATTGACGTATCGTTTCATTCAGATAATATTAATTAATTATTTCCAGGCCACTGGTTGAAATAATGTATTCTACGTAATTGATTACATAATTTAGCTTCGACCTACTTAAATATGCCATACATAAGTGAGTGTAATCTAATTTTCCATCAGTTTAATGAGAATTTTGATGTATTTGAACATTTTTTTGAAATATAACCCACATTTATTCCTACTTTAAAAGTTTTTTTATACAATAGTCTTATCACTAACAGAATTAAATTTAATTTTTGTTCTCATTATCAAATAAATAATTTCAAACATTATCAGGTGTAATGTATGAACAAAACAATCCATCAACAACTCATCAGTTCAAAACTCCGCTAAGTTATCATCACGTCTTTACGTATTTGTACATCAATTGAAATTACAAGACTTTTTGAAGTTTTCATTCCTTTTGCGAGTCGTTTTAAGCTTTAAAACCCTGAAAATGCATGGATATAACACCTGACTTATGACTAAATGTGCTATGAAACAATGTGACTATAGAAACTTACTATCCAACTTGAATTGCACTAAGTTAGACTAAAGAAACTTTTGTTATGACTCCGGGAATGAGGCGGAATTTATAATTGTTACTGTCTTGGCTAGACAAAGTTCCAGAACTATGGACCGAATAAATTAAAACATAGTACTAAAATGACCAAGAACTACTCGAATTTTCCTGCCGCACTCAGAGACACGGAAAACGAATGGTCACAATATTGCAGTATAGTCTTGATAAAAGTTCATTAGATCATACCAGTTCTTCATGGTACATGTTTTAACAACTTAGCAGAACACATCTCTCTTCTGTACGTGGTTTTACATCTATACCAGCTTCGATTTCACACGATACTGTTGTAAAATTTTCTTGGTGAATTTTGCGTCCTAATAATAAAGACGACGGCGAAAAAGACTCGCCTAATTTAGTGCAGTCGTTCGGAAGTAATGCGCACACATCCATTCAGATGAAAGAACAAATACAACACCTGATATCCTCATTCCGGAATATTCTTTTATTAGAATCTTAATCTTTGAATGTAAAGGAAAATGATTCATAAATAATTTCGCCTGTTTTCCTACAATTTTGCCGCAACATTGACAGGTGTTCCAACACCGAACGTAATTATTTCCTTGATTACTCAGGTATCCAGGGTTTCATGCCATTATTGGAATGACAATACTGCGGAAAAACGAAGTTCGAAGCCGGGCCGGGACGGATCGGCCCTCGCTAATTGCTCTGGAAATTAAAATTCTGTTTTATTTTGATGTATAAAAATAGCTACTGTCTCTGTACTGAGTGACTCTTTATTTTTTTACCTGCACACTGCTGCCTGTACCTTCATAATATGAAATGGAAAGCCTAACGTAAGCTTAATTTTGCCTGAAATCAGTCCTGGTAAAAACGTGTTACGATATAGTTATTTGATATAGAATGTTGGGTATGATTGGAAGTAGTTTAACCTAAAGTAAGCTTTTGACTATATTACATTTCCTTTTCGATGATCATATTAGCATATCTACTACACACGATTTTATACTTTCTGCTGGCAATTTTTGTAACATAATCCCAATTTATGTCGGAGGATTCCATTCGAAATACAGCAACAGCACGCTGAAAAAGAATATCCATCTAAATCCTCCCACATGGCCACTCCACAGTACTGAAGACGCGCAAGCCACACGAAGGCCGCGTAATGACTGTCATTACCCATCAACCAGCACAGGCTGACCTCTCATCACGCAGCACCACCTACAGATTCCATCACCAGAGAGGACCATAACGGGTCTTCAGTAATTGGTGGTTTAAACGTAGTGACGTAACGACGTGTCGCACGCCATTTTTCTCATAAATACGTGTCGGTTATTATGTGCGACTGTGTCTGTTCGTGACACACTGTTAGAGTGGGATGTAGGGCCATGTTGCTGCTATTTGTTCCGTTAATTAGTCGGGAAACCCTTCTCAAAATAATTGTAAACTGTCATTACTCTTTCAGTTTGTGTATTTTGTAATTTGTTGCAAATGAATTAGGTGAAATTGACAGATGAGGGTCACGAGAGTTTGAAAATCATTCTTCCATAATTCATTTCATAATCTGGTTATAATTTTACTTATAAAGTCTTTTTTTTTAGTTTTTTTAGATCTACCTTCAAATTCCACATTAAAACTTCAGTAAATGTTTGTAACGATTTGCCCCAGGGCATAACGTAATTCGGCTTATGTTTACAAATTGTTAATTGGATGTCTAGTCTCACTCGGATCGATGGAATGACATCAAATAGATACATTTTCTACAAATATTTGGCTTACGTATACAATTCATTTGTCACTCACTTTCCCTGCATAGTTAGGGGAACCGCAGTGTCAGGTAGGCCGGGGAAGCGGCTTGGAATTTGGTTACAATACAAACAGCCTACGCTTCCTCGTAACTATATCGATTTGCTTAACGACTACCACATTTGCCCGACCTTTATGATGATAAAAAGGGAAAGGTATGAAGTCTACGAGTTCTGTGTAACCATGGTATAACCCCATCGGACAAAAAATTCTCATGGCGTTGAATGAAAAATTTATAACCAGCCTATATTTCATCATTCTCATCAGTGGCGCTATCTGCCGTTTACCTGCAGATTGTTAGCGGAAAAATATATATTTCCTAAACAATCGTTGCTCAACAAACTAGATTATACGTTCCGCAAATGAGCCACTTTGTCTTTTTAACACCTTCCCGCCAACGCTAATAGGATTAAAACCTCATTAGGGTTTCGCGACGTAAAGGCCCCTTGTGGCAGCGGATTGTGGTTGGAAAAACCTCGCATTATTTATTTGAATTCACTAGACCATCACTGGTTCACATTACTGTCATTATTTTGGGTCCTTATCTCTTTAAGGGCGGAGATCCCAACCACTTTAGGCGACCCGATCTCCACTGAAAGCCCGTATCATTATTTCAGTTATCGATCTCCGGATATTTCGTTATTCACGCGTTGTATCTTCATTAGGATTCTGGATGAATATGTATTATTGTATAACAGTTTGTTCCTCACGTAAGACCACATCGTATTGATTGCTATGTAGTCTGGATGACTCAACTGTGGGTATCACATTGCTTACAATAATATAAATACTTCCAGTTGTAACTGTTTTTAAGTTGCGTCAGGGAATGGACATTATTTTTAACATATTTTTGGTGTGAGCTTGACGATTATTATGGTAAGACTCACTCACCATTATGATTCAAATGTAACACATATTTTTGTAAGTGCAGTTGAGGTAACGAATGGTTTTAAATAAATTTTACTTTCTTTACATGACATTTATAAATGTTATTTGGAAAAAGTATTACATAACGTAAAGTAGAACGGAAATGATTAAATCGAAGAAAAATTTGAATATTTAATTACGCACGTTGGCAACCCTGTGGTGGTGACGTGAATATCAACCAGCTACAAGGTATCACGTGTAGCATTTTATTGTTATTAAACACGCGAAGTGGAACGTTTGACTGGCAGACATCAGACGGCCTGGGGTGGCCGGTACCCAGATTCTATTGTTTTTATGCTCAGGGGCGAAACGTGTACAGATAACCCGCACGCGACATATTATTGTTTAAACCTCTAAAACAAACAATTAAATAAGATTGCTTGTTTTAATTACGTCCCCCTTTTTTCTGTCGTTTTTAATAGCCCCTAAGTTACGGCTATTGTTCTTTGCTGCTCTTTTATAACCATAAAATCTATGAGTGGATTATGTTCACATAGTATTAGGCCCTCGTCCACGGCAAATTTTTGTAGCGCTACTATACAGTCTAGCATCGATACAGTCGTGAAGTGCACATTAAAGTAGCATGCGTTAGTAGCGATACTGTAGCGCTTTACAGCATTACTACAAAAATCTCTCATCCTCGTTGTGGGCGAGGGGCTTTAAAGATAAAATAGTGCTTGATTTTACTAGTTTGAAACTTTTAACGATGATACTTAGTATTAAATAAAGTGAGATGATAACAGTCGTAGGTGTAAAGGTCGCGAAAATTTAAGTTATTTGAGAAGTTTTATTAACTTTGCAATATGATCCTAGTCTACACTTTATTTAATGGCATATATTATTATATGAAAGTCTATTTTTACATCTAAAACAGTATTAGGCCTCGGCCTCGAATTTTGCGGGCAGCGGGGCGGCGGCGGCGGCGGCGCGGCAGCGGCAGGATCTTTTGCGTATAATCAAATGGACCGGTTTTCGAACACAGCGGCGGCGGAGCGGCGCGGGAGCGGGCAACGAGCGGTGCACTCCAGTCAAGCGGTGACCGCCCGCGTTGCGCGTCTGCATTGTAGTATAGTGTTGTGTACCTACATTTTTTTTGTGACGTATCAAAATGTCCTCGGACGTGCAAGAGCAAATGATTTCGGCAATCTTTGAGAGGATACCCATACGGAACAGCAAAGATGTGAACCATAAAAATAGAAGAAAAATTAACCAATTATGGGAAGAAATAAAAAACGAACTGAATATTGAAGACTAAAGCAAAAACTGAAATCACTCTTGATAGTTTCAAGAATATAGTCAAAAGTTTCTACACTCATTCTAGTGTAGTCGTAGAATTTGTCGGGATTTTGTCTCTGTTCTTCATAATTTCGATAAAACTCGCCATTTATTTTCCTTGCCCTATAGTAGGTCTTCTTCTTTTGCCCACAGTAAATCGAGCGTTAGGAATAAATTTGAATCAAAAAGATTTCGTTCGCTAATAAAAACAAATATCTCGACAACACAACGACGAACACAACACTACACCGCTGTAGTGCCGCGCGATCTGCCCGCTAGTTTCAAGAACGGGTCCGCCGCCGCCGCCCCGCTCCCGCTCCCGCGCCGCCGCCGCCCCGCTGCCCGCAAAATTCGAGGCTGAGGCCTTAACGTGTTGTTTGAAAATGTCCTGACCTTTAGGAAATGAAAAAAGTAATTCTTTAATGTTATATTTTAGCTCAATACAATATGTTATATTTTTAAATGAGTCATTATAATATTAAATACGTGTGTAAATGAAAGTATACAGGAAAGTTATTAATGCCTACAAATTGACCTTGCTTTCTAGCCTGGTCTTATGATAAGGTTCTAAAAAACTTTAAACCTTTTATTAAGTCTGGTGGAAAGTTTATTACGCTATTATCGAACCTTTGAAATAGTTTCTGACAGATGAAATTAAGTTTCCAATGTCAATCCAAAGACTTGACTATAAGTATTACATAGAACTAAAATAAATCTAAGATGTACCAAACCTAATAAAAATATACAAAGTTTTGGTGGACACAGCACCTTTGCTTATCCCTACACTACTCCAAACATATGTGCTATTATATAATACTTTACGTTTTATTTGTATTATTTACTGAACAGGAAAACAAACCGCTACGGAGACATGTATGTATGTACTCTAAAACTAGACTCTTGTCCTTTCTACGGAAAACCGTGGGCTGCATTCCGTTTAAATGCCAAATATAATTTAACAGCAGTTGGACGGTTGCAGGCCGGAGACGAGTGTCCTTGGTGGCGGATAGAATGGAAACTTGTGACGTAAAAGGTCCGAGAAGAACTTTGATTGTTGCAATTTTGCTGTTTTACCTACTGACTTAAAATATCACAGTCCTTTTATGTATCGTATCGCATCATTCTTTTGTGTCACAAAAAGCTCTTTGTTGGCTAACTAATGGGCATTGCTATGTACAACGTAGACAATGGCCTAACTACGTCAATAGCCCCGCTGCACAATACTGCATGCATCCAATAAACGAGACGACGCACAGATATTTTGCGCACGTGTACTTGACTCCGCTTTGAATTAAAATGTAGGAGATTTTATCTCCGCAGCCCATTCACACGGTGCTCACTGAGGCGTGGTTTTATGTCATTACTTACTGGTGCCCGTGTCATTTTGTCAGCGTTTACACGTTTTCAACGCTCCAACGTCACATCTTTGCTCTAGTTTTAGGTGAATATTTTACGCGTTTAATTTGTGCTAACATGTTAAGGAAAGATTCATATCTTTGTTTAAAGAATGTGAGGAAACGAGTGGTGAATTTAAATGTAGAGAAAAGATGGTTCGGTTATATGAAGAATGATATTAAGGAAAAGTTTGTTACCGTTTCAACGGCTTTTAAAGAAGTATTACACAAGGATAAAAAAGAGGAAGATTTTTACTAAATTAGAACTTTTTTTGATTTTGATTTTTGATAGACAGCAGGACAAAATGTACCAGCTAAATTAGTTTAGCCTCTATAAAATATACCACATTTCCCCTAACGTCATTAGTAAATAATTTAGTCGTGTTTTCCCACAAATTAAACTTTATAGTGTCCTTGATAGTGCTGTCAGCCGTGACGCAACTACTGGCTACTGATTTAGTACTGTTGTCGGCTTGCGGTTGGTACAACATGACGGTACTCGCCGTCGCATAGGTTGGTAGTGGTATACTTGTGTATAGTGGACGATTCATCATGTCGACAGCGCCACTTACATAATTCCAGTAACAATGAGGAAGCATCACTCTTTGCCTTCCAGGTTTCATTAAATGGACGTTTTGTTAGTAGGTATACGGACTTTAGGTATCATTTTCAAGACCGAATACTGTAAAGAAAAAGTTTAACATGATTAGTGTTAACGTCTACGATTGATAAAAAAGTACCCAAAGTTAAATTTAACAGGAACGTCTTGCCCTTGCTAATATTGTCCACTTTTTTAATTTGGTTCTGTCGATTCTGACCAAAATAACTCTTCATCTACAGCGGAGCCGCCACCCCTGGTGAACGTGACAGTCCACGCGTCCACCATCCTGGCCCTGATCCTATGGAATGTAGCTGGTGATGGCGGCCATCCCATCATAGACTTCACCGCGCAGTACCGATCAGCGGCCCCTGTTAATGGGACTCTAGAGCCCTGGAGGCCTATCAGCCCTAACCACATCAGTCCAAACTCGGTAAAGTATAAATTATTAGATTTAAACTTAGGAGTTTGACATGTAACTTCATTTGTAAGGGGTATTAGTACAACTACTAACTCTCGCAAACATGATAAAATAGTTGTTCTTCTTGTTCATACGAAGTTATGGAACCTCTAAATATTCGTCAAAATAACATTTTTGTCTGTAAACACAATTTCAGCGCCAAGTAGACGTGTACCACTTAGACACGAACGCGTCCTACTGGTTCCGAGTGTGGGCGACTAATGCCCTGGGGCCCGGTCCACCGGTGGAGGTGCTGGCCACCACACTCTACAGCGACCAGGAGGCTGGTGAGTGATCACTTTATACTTATATGAAGTGGCGCCCACGTGGGACTCTACGTGTAGGTACCACTTGAATACGAGGCATTATATTAGTTCAATATAGGCAGCCAATGCTTTGAAGCCAGGCCCAACGGTTGAGGACTCCACACTGCAATAACTGAAAGGTTGGTGAATGATCAATTTGTTGTTAAAAGTGTTGGCGCCCAACGTGGGACTAATCTAAAATGTATTATGAGAATTGGCGCCCACGTGGGTCTCAAGCAACTATTCAGTCAGATGTACAGATTTTGTCCAAGTTATGGTATTGTGATTATTTTAGTATGTTCTTATACTGATCGCATGGTACGAACAACATTACAGAGCTGTACAAGCACTTCTTCTCTGGCGCGGAGCAGTTCGACACGCGGACGTGGGTGGCGGCGGTGTGCGTGGTGATGGGCACGCTGGTGGTGCTGGCTGCCGGCACGTGCGCCGTGCTCTGCCGCGAGTGGCGCCGACACGGTGAGCCCGCGCCCTAGCGCACGCATCTCCCGCGCCTCTACTTCTTGTGGCGCTGACATAGCGACACTAGCGCTCAAACTCTACCCATTCCATTGATTAAATTATTACGATATTGATATTAAGGATGGTTGTTTCTTCGAAAAAAACTTGCAATTAAATTATCCTCTAAGATCATCATCACAATATAGCCCAAAGTTTAGCAAGCTGAAGTCCCAGTGTTGGTCAAACTCCAGAAGACGTCTACCCTAATTGTCACTGGTTTTGAAACAATCAATGACCGTTGGACGTACTCCAACAGCCATCAGAGTATATTAGTAACTTAATCACGGATTGTCTCAGTTTAAGTATTCATAACATATGTTTCAAAAGTCAGATTTGTAAAACTTTGGGTTAAGGATAATAATAACTTTTCGAAGAAACACCCTGCTACACTAATCGTTCGCGAGCATATTGCACATTGATCGTTCGAGGTGACCGTGACGCAAGCGTTCACTTCGATCGATGTACGCCTTTAGCAATAATTAAACAAGTTAATTACTAGTTTTAGACTTTATGGTTTAAGCTGGAAACGTATCAGTATGATGAACAATAATTATGTTAAATTATTTGATCCTTCGGTAAGTGATCCTTAGGGTGTAGGGAACAAGTAGGAGTAGGGAGGTAGAAGTGTGCTCAGTGATCCTTTAATTATTATATTTAAGGTCCAAGACCTAGGTTGAACTTTTGTTGAGCATTAATTTGTTTTTGTTATCGTTATATATTTTATATTGCATCTATATTTAACTTATTATTTGAATTATTTAGGTTTGAAATATACAATTTAGTCATTCACAATTTTCCAAAACTTTAAGCACAATTTACAAACAAATTATCTACGCACAGCTTAAATTCTCAAATTATATTTACAAAATTAATAATTAAGAAATATAAACAATTATTTATATGCATAAAATATATATATAGTGCCAAGTTTTTGTCATTAAAGTAAATAAAAAATCTTCCAAATTATAAATTAAAAATATAAAAGTAGAATAGATTTTTATAAAATAACAATAAAACGAATGGTACAAAAATAAATTTTGAAATGTTCACTAGAGTTTCTACGCTACGCGATTGGTGCTATGCAAATAATTATAAACTTTATTATTATTAATAATAAAAACTATTATACCAAAAAAGAATATTGATTGAATCTCGCTTTATAGAGTTACCTAGTGCTGTATATTGCTTAGGTTTTGCTAGAGTAGGTAAATTAGGTAGGGTGAGTGAAGTTACTGCCGGTATGTTGCTTGTGTTGAATTTTATTGAACTTACAACGTTTTAAACCTTATTTAAAATTAATTGACTGACTCCTTCTGTAGCCTGTGCCAGGCAACGAGCTATGATTTGAGTTCAATCCAGAAATTGCGGAATTTAATTTCAATTATTTGGAGCTCAAATTATGCTCTTTCTGTGTTTGGTAACAAAACCAATCAGCAAAAAGCTAATGCAGTAGAAGCGCAACTGTATTTTACACCTGATACATTGAATAATAAGGGTGTCAACATAGTTTAAAAATGAAATGCGTGCAACATACCGGCAGACTCACAAACATTAGAATACGGACCAATGATAACTACAGGACGTCAATTATAACAATAGATCTGTGCTTTATATAGTTGTCAAACAGTTTCTAACAATATACTGACTCTCTGCTATTCTCTCTATATACTATTGCCTATATACGGCTGTGTTTACATCACACAACAATCTATAAACTATATAAATGCTTATAAAAATAATGATCTATATATTAAAAACTTATACTACTAAAATATTCGATTTCTCAATTCTATAATATAGCAATAATAAAATGATATTCGAGTATTTAAACTATTAACTCATTTACCTCGTGATAATTATTATTATAAATGAATATAAAAATTCGCGCTCTCAATAATTGAATAATAAAAAGAAGGATTTGCTATGGTTCTGTATTAAGTATTTAGGTCAGAAAATGTAATAATTAAAGTAAGTACATTATATTTTAGTATGAAAAGCGAATAGTTGTAGGTGTAATGAAGCTTTACCGCTAAGTAGACAATTCAATCTTGCCAAAACTATATTTTTATCCACGTAGTATATTATTTGTGATTTTTATACGTTTGTGATAAAATATATTCCAAAAATATCAATAATTTACTTGTGATATTGTAGTATGAATTGAATATTCTCTTCTTATTTGTTATCACAATTATTTTTTATTATACACACATTTCTTTTTCTTAATTCGTAATTTATAAATTATAAACAAATAAATAAATTTAAATAAAAATATTAATACTTATATAGTAATTATAATCTTGCCTTCCTAAAATTAATATTATAACTAAAATAATTAATATATTCACCGGATCGCAACAAATATACTTATAATACTTGCACTAGATCTCTTGTGATGACTTCTGGACCACTATTACTGTACTATAGGACCACTTTTAGTATTCTATAAGAACACTATTTTGTATCTATTGCTTATAAGTACAATTATAAAGTATATACACAAATATAAATGCGATAGCTCGCTTAGGTAGGGCTTAAATAGTATCATAAAACATGTATAATGCAATAAAATTATTATTAATAGTGACATATTCGCATAAAATGCACAATAATAGTGATAAAGTTTAGCACAATAAATAAATTAAGTGACAGAGTAACATGAATTCCATAAAATTATTTAATTATTTTTTCAGAAGATACTATTTTCTTTTAGCTTTGGTATATTATGGTAATTAGAAAAAGTGAAATGAGTTGGTATTTTCTTATTATATTTGGCATCATTCCTTGATATTACGAGTAGAGGCCAATTTTATTGATATAATATTTGCTTAGTTGAAAACTTGGTCGAATAATAATTTATTTCTTGCGTATTTCTATCTAAAATTAACACAAAAGCTACCTATGGGTGATACGTAATTCATAAGATATTATTGGGTCATTTGTATCAAATACAGCAAGGAGTACCTGTACCTAAGTTGGATCAAAAACTTACAAGGATGATGTGTCCTCAGTGCTGAATAGATACAAATGTGCCCCTTTCCTAATGTTACTTATAAAACTTGAATAAATTGACACTTTAGAGCTCTAATGCCGACTTTAAGATTTGCTTCTAACAATAGCAATTAGAATTTTTGAGATTTTAGAAAGTTTTTCAAGAGTGGCTTGGCATAGCGCTCGAGTGCATTATATATAGGGACGAATTTCATATTCTTCTGACGACATGAGCTAATTTTCCATGACTGGCAAAATTTTCATGTCTCTATATTGGCCAACTATCAGTTTTATAATTATTGATTTTAATATTTTACCATCTGAAGTAAGCTCTGAATATGAAATTCGTCTGTAGGAGCAAAATATGTTGAGTACTACAGTCTCTTCAATTTTGCTGTCATAACGTAGACATTAGAAAATCGCTCTTAAGTCTATGCTGATTACAGACGAATTCCGAGAGCGAGTTTCCATTCTTCGATCTATCCGCATGACTTTTGCATAATCTCTTAATACGAAGAACGCCAGTATCTGCCAATTTTTTATTCATTCGAGATTTTTTTCTTCTTTCCCCTCTATCGCACTCGCTTGGAACGCACGCTTGGACTGCGGGGCCGCACACTAACAAAACACACACACACTCGGTGACGGTATGTATTACTAACCAACCCTCAACCTGCTTCCTCTCCCGACTGCTCCTCTCTTCGCCCCAAAGACTACGTCGAAGATCAAGACGTAATGGAACTAGTGCCTAACATAATCCTGAACCCTGGCTTCATGGAGATGGACCCCATCAGGCCGCGGGAGCCCCTTGCCTCCTCCATCATCAAGTCAACGGAGTGTCCTGGCCCCGGGAAACCGAGGCGTGTTTGATTCTCGTCAATACTTAACCTTAGGATATTCTATCGCACCGATTCCGGCCTATTGTCATGATCGTGGGCGACACACGACAGAACCGTGGTGGTGGATAAAAGCGTTAATGTTTGGACTATAACCAACCGAGAAGTGAGTTCAGTGGCCTGAACTATTTGCTGCTGCATACACCAGTCTTAGAGGTTAAACTTAAAAAGATATTTGTTTAACCTTTGAGACATGGAAACTAATTGCTTTGGCTCGTTCGTCAATTTCATTGAACCGCTTAGAGACGCTTTTATTTCCATCACGGAGTCTGTGCCAAAATGTGAATTTTGGATGGAGAGGAGTACGTTTTTAAATATCAGTTGATGACATTAATGCCCGCTTTCATTAGTTAATTGTGTAATGAAAAATTGCGCCAAGATGAAATCAATTGAATAACGGCTTATATTACTTTCATCTGACGATATTTGAAAACGGCTCACAAACGCTAGGGTAAGGATGGACATATCAAAGCATGTTTCGTTTAATTAGCCGATCGGAGCGATAGGGTAGCCGGGTTAAATAGGGCTCTCGAGTTTCTCAAAAGTGGTGAACAAATATCTCCCTTGTATAATGTCCGTAGGCGCTAATGTATATTTGTAAATCTGCATGTCAATTATAAATATAAAAATGCTCAGTAAAATTATTAAATGACATCTGTCAAATGTCATCAATGACACCTGTCATCGAGAGAAGTTATTTCAGTAGATTGTTCGTTTTAAATTTTCGTGAAATATTGTATTGTATGAAATGCTTGTCACACTTTTGAGAAACAGTGTTGCCACTTAAAGCAAATAAAATGCTTGTAACTAATCACTGAGAGAGATCATTTCTAGTTTTGTAAGCGTTTCGTGTTTAACCGTAGTGGTGGTTGCCATATACAAATATAAGAATAACGTAGTGTTCGCTATGATATTGTACACGTTTGTTTCTAAGAACTGATGCTTGCATTTACTTTTTATACATTTACACTTATTCGCCGTAAGTCTGACACGGACGCTTTATTTTATAATTGTAGCTTGTAGGGACGGTAACACGTAGCTGCTTGGTCCGGTTTGCCCTCTCAATACAGAAGCATAATAAAGGAAATTTGTTTTAGTATAACGTAAAAAGAAACGACAATACCAAAACAAGACATCATGTTGTTACCAACAAACCGACCAAGCAATAATATTTTGTACGGCACTAGCTATGTGTTACCATTCTTATAAAATAGTCTCCATTCTGGCAACCCCAAAATCTGTTTGAAAACTTTTTTAGGAAACATATTGCTTAACGTTCAATATTGTTAATGTTGCTAGCTATAGTGATAGAATATTTTTAATTATATATATATTTTGCTATATTTTAGATGATATTTTTATAACGAGGATCTCATGTATTTAAGACACTTAACATTTTAATATTGAAATGTCGGTTTGTTTTCAATTTATTTGTGATTTTGAACGCTGTGATTATTGTGTTTTCCGTAAAATTGAGTTTTTTTGTAATGTAAGGTAAGGGTTAAGTGTAAATATTTTGATATATATATCGTACGGAGACTGGTGCAATGGTATTGAATAATATAGTTAGTATATATGTAGTGGCGTAATATAAGCTTACTTGTGGGAGCGCCCAGTGTAGCGTAGCTATGGTACACTGCTTTGTTGAAAGTTTTAATAAATGACAATATGGTAGTGGTTGTATTATCCATGTTATGTCCTGCGACACTTGAAGGCAATGATGCGAAAGACTGGCCAGCTTTGTAAGCACCATCGGTATTCTTACAATCTAGTTAAATTTGACAGCTGTCAGATGTGACAGCTGTCAACCATCTGACAGCTGTCATGGTAGAAATTATTAAAAAAAAACATGTTAGTTTGTGGAAAACTTAATATAAAGCCATAGTTGTCCCAATATTGCTTACAAAGTCTGGTTCACAGAATCGTCGTGATTTGTTCGTGACGTCACGGCAGTTATAAATTAAAAGTTGATGTTATAACATTGTTGTGTAAGTGTAAAGCTGTTTATTTTTGTATACGGCCTGTATACATATCAGGGGAGCCTTAGGATGTACAGAGATATACATAGATATTTATTAAAATAACAAATTTTAAACTTCCTTCCGATCTTTGTGCTTGCACGCTTAGTTAAAACTCTTTTTAAAATGTCACTTCAATAAATAAATTCAGGTATTTATTGGAATTTTATTACAAAATCATGAAAATGTTTTAAATCAAATTGTAAGGTATTTCAGTTATGGTTATATGACATTTATAATTGAATAATATGTATTAATATAATAAATTTTATATTGTAGCACATAGGTTATATTTTATTATATTTTCTCACTAAGCGTGCAAGTAAGTTTCTCTTCTTCTTAGCTCATTGCCTTTCTGTGCTCTCACTACCTTCCTTGTCTATTCTTGCACTATACTATAAAAGAAATATTATATTTGCCAATAAAGTCTATACCAAATCTATTGCGTGGTGGATGGGATTTGAAAACAAACAAAAATATGGATTTTTAAGTTACTATGTGTAAATGAAAAAAACTAGGTTTTATTGATAGACACCTTATAATTTTAATAATACCAAAAGTAATAGATATCTAACCGCCTTACTCAGAGTCATTTGGTTACTTAACCTTATACGGTACAAAATCGTTACTAAGGAATAGTTTAAGTAATCATTAAATGTCTCTGAGAGCGGCAGTAAGGTCATTATTATGTTCTAAATCTATATGATCCAAGGCATACCTCTTTCAGGCCTTGCATTGACCTTCCAAACACTGAGTATATAAGTATCTGAATATCTTTCTCCATGCCAATAATTTGCAAACAAAGTTTGTCTTTCAAATCCAATCCTTCGCGCTGTAACGAATATTCCTACGACGTTGTGGTTGCTTCAGAAGATCTAGTGTTTAAGTGGTTGGAACTCCGCACGCATCGTATGGTGTTACCAAGGTCTTTGGGTTTGTCGTCTGTTAAAAATAATAATATTATTTTGTTTTTAAAACCCAAAATTTTGTAATAAAGAAATGTGTTATTCGACTTAGAGTGTGTGTTATACGATTGTAGAAAATAAATATGTAACACACTCTGTATATCTGTATAAATGAATAAATAAGCAACAACCATTAGAAAGAAAACCGACCTCTATTCGGAGTAATATACTTTTTTTCGAGATATTACTGGTCGTTAATTTAGTAAATTTCACAGTTTTTTTTTTCTTTCGAGGTCCTGAATGACCCTTCTAGTAGGGTAATAGCTAGACTCCTACGTGCGTACGGGGTTCCACCAGACGATGTGTCCGTCATACGTATCAATGTGCTATCTATGTCAATTATGTGACTCTCTGTCTGTTGTGTCGTGTTGCGTTCCTGTCTGCACGCCTTCACGCCTAGCATCTACATCGAGATTGTGCTTGTATTACAGTTTTATTCAAATTACTACGTAAATGTTCGACGAGGTAACTTGACCAGCATCAAGCCGTAGTAAAGGGTAGCAGCATTATTCCTATTACAGTTCGAAATGTCCAATCTCTCATGTGCTTCTGTCTTTTGTCTTCGGATTTCATTAAGATTGATCTGGCAATGTCACAAAAAAAAACAATATCGATGAAGGTTATTTAACTGTTAGGAAAATGTATTTTCGCGGGTAATACAAGCACAAAACCTCGATTATCGCAAGTGCGCACACTACTCCATGCTCTTCCTTTCAAATGATATTTATTAACAAATGATTGATATTTTTGTAACAAATACTGTATTCAATTATTTACAACATAGCCTTGTGTTGTGAACTTGTGAGGACTAACCGCAAACTATAAGAAATAAATATTTATCGTCAAGTAGTGGCAATCCTAGAACCTATGAACCGTCCGCGTATAGTAGAGGGCGCACATTACAGACTAATCGCAATTTTAACTTTGCCTCCTGCAAAAATCTTGCGACTAACTCTTTCTTCCTCGTCTCGTAATGCGTAGCTCTCATAAAATCTAAATGTTTTCTTCTTCTCTTTGAAATCTCAATGTATTCGCCAAGAGAACGACTTTCTAACGAATTGCTCGTGTTGCTACATAGAATAGCTTGTAGCAATGTCTTGTCATTTTTAATAATACCGGCCGGTGTTTGTCTGTTGTCGTTTTTGGGTTGATGGGAATAAATTATTTCTATAAGTGTAATCAACTAAATAAATACATTTTGTTGGGTTTTTATCAATGATTGCTACCATCTTAATTATTTAAGTTCATCTTCCATAATCTTGAAATTCCTATGAACGCTGTGGGTAATCATTTCTGGTATTTTCTTAAACAAACAAAAATTATCAGTTTTTATTTTATTGTGTACTTTGTATAAAATGATATTAATATACCATCAACTCAAGTCACCGGAGACAAACGACATCGCCTAATGAATGCGTGTAGTATATTTATAATGGTTGTTAGACTAAGTGTTGTCCTAGACTAGTTGTTGAACGCTAGCGTAGAGGGCGCGAACGACGGATTGAAGACTGCCAACCTACGGGAAAAGGTAACTCGAGTATACAGGCAATTGCATCAACACACACTAAAGTAGAAAATGTAATGTGCTGATGAAATGTGATCTTAGGATGGAAGATAATGTGTGTAAATGGTTGTGACGACGGCTTGCGTTCTGTCTGTTGATGCAAATGTCTAATAGTGTGTGCGGTGTCTTATATTAATGTTGAATGTTGCGCTTCTGATTTTTCATTTTTTGAAAAGTCATGGATTCGTCGTTTTTATACGGATAGGTTTTTCTAAAGCTGGGTTATTTGGTTTTGTGGGAAAGTCTGTAATAAATTGTTTGTAAATTAATGAATCGAAGAGCCACAAGCCACTGCCAAAAGCATGTGTTGATACTGCATCTTGTCTAGAGTCTGCATTATTTTCTTGCATGCCATTTTGCATTGTGCCTACTTTAATTAAACACATTATGTTTGTACAAATTCTGTTTTTACTCGTCCATTCTCGATCGAACGACAGGTTCCTAAAATCGATCGCAAATGGTCATTGGTCACAACAAAGCAATGCATGAGTAGAAAAAATAAATCGATGTCAGATTTTTATGTGGATTTCATGTTATTCTGTCTGTTCAGTTCTGTGCACTTGTAGATTTAATTCTCGTACAAAAGACGTAATATATGTTATTATAGTGATATAGTGCTTATTGCGGATTCGTATGACTAATTATATGAATCTTCGAATTTATATAACGAGTGTTTGTTAAGCTAAGGACACGATACAAATATCGAAGGGACTTTTCTTGTGATGACGCTACCGTTCAGTAATAAGTGTCATTTTACGTCACTAGAGGCGCTCGTGTGTTATTAAGTCCTCTCTAGTGATTTTATTGACAGTGAACACTTACCAATTATATGCGAAGGATAGGGCCGTATGGCACTTTAAACATCACCAGTTCTATTTCAGAAGTTAAAAAGTCGAAAATATATTGAAGAATATTTTTTCGGTTATAGGCAGTTATGTGATTGACTTTACACTAAACATGGATATTTAACTTTATACTATGTCTAAAAAATTTTCGTTTCTGTCCTTAGCTTAACACAAACTTGACAATCGGCGTATATATCTCGATTTACTTTATATTAAAGTAATAATTACCTTAGGTTAAGATTGCCTTTTATAAAATTAAGCACGTCCAGACGGTGAGGGCAGCGAATCGTTTAGTTTTTCGCTAAATATTTAATTCGTAAGTGATCGTGTCATAATAAATGAATATAAGTTGGTTATTATTACTTTTTTTTTATCTATATAAGTTTATCTTTTGTTAACATTATATTATTATAGAAAAGAAAGTTTCTGTTTTTTATATATAAAAAGATTATTTTATTTTCCAAAGATATTATTTTTTATTCTTCTTGTATTTATTAATTGTGGCAATGTGTTACCAAATACTGTTTGTCTATGCGCATTCCTATATAAGTCTAGCTACTCTGATTACTGTATAATCCATAGATTTGCACACAAAGATATTAATTATTTAAATAATTCATTTCAAGTATTCGTGTTATGTAAGTCACACATTGTATTATTTATGTATAAAGTCTATACTGTTATATTAAAGCTACAGTGTTGCTTGCAGTAAAAATGATATTAGAAATTATTATTACACATTTTTTGTACTAAACTGTTTATATCGTTTTGATATTATATATTTTGTTTTTCATTAAAAATTTGCTTTCTGTATTTGTTAAGAGTCCAGCAAATGAAGTTACTTGAAACTGTCTAATTAGTTTATGGGATTTATTACTTTATTACAAAAGCATTAAAGTGCAATATCGATTCAAGTTTAAATTTCGTGTGTCTGTATTTTAAAATTGCATTTGCGTACATATTAATTTGATTGGATTATTAACAAAAATTTGTTTGTATTTGAACTTTGCTTAGTACAAATCCCATGAAATGAATTACTGTTTTATTTATAAAAATATATAATTGGTGAAACACATTATTTGTTACTACTTAAAAAAAAAATGATGTCGATATACAAATATCAGTGAATCTCATTGTAATCCAAAAATGTGAGTGCAATACAATTTTTTATATTATTATTGTTTTTCTTTTATGATTGTGAACGGGGAAAATAGTTGACTTTGGCATATTTTTGATTGGAACAGAAGTATTATTAAAATAATGAACTTAGAAATAACTTCAATATCTAATCTGGTATTGTCTCCCGCGTATGGCAATAGTTTCACCCCTTATTACAAGGGACTCATCAGATAACTGGTGTAAAGTGGACCTACTCGTAAATTGTACTTTTAAATGACCCAACAAATGTTAAATGCTATCAATTGTTCCTATTTAGGCCTTTTCCTAGAATTGCTCAGAACTTTTATTTTACTAATCATCGTCACGCCTGTCTCTCATTGGTGTAGGCAGAGACAATAGAATGCCAATTGACACGATTCTGGCATACCATTTAAAAAAAAGGAATCAAATAAACAATTGCCTGACGATGTTTAACAATTCTTGGAAATAAAAGGTTTCTGCCCTTGTATGTGCACCTATATCTTCCCTTTCAGGACATAAAATGCATAATGTTATGGTATCAAAAAATAATACAAAGTCAACTATTGAACTGTTATAAAAAAAGTATTATTTAGTAAGTTTGTTCACGTTGAGTTGATGCGAAATGTGATGCCCGTCGTAGAACATAATGATAAGTACATTGTTGTAGCTAATGTTGGAGGCCATTCCCATTAAAACTACATTTTACACAAATATAATCGTTTTATTTACTTAAATATCATTAAAACATAAATAAACCTTTTTGTGTTATGGACAGCCTACACTATTTTGATTCTGCGAACTAACCTATTATTGTGAAACCTGATAACTTCATCATTAGTCAAAGAGTGGTTAATGACAAATACGAATGTGGTTTTATTCGCAAACGGTTTTTGTTTGAATAATTTCAAAATACTTAAATCGAAGTTTTTTGTGCTCGGTGTTTGTGCGTTGGAGTCGCCCCCTACCCCAGTAACAATGTGATTAATAACACACTGTGTTAGCCGCGTGGTCCACTTAGCCTAGACCCACACAATTTTTTGCCGATAATCGTGATTTATTAAAACCTAATAAAGTACCTATTTGCTAATTTTATACTTAATTACATGTCTATATTATTTCTACTTAATTATTAGTAGGTAATACTAATTTAAAATCATTAAGTGCAAATTAGAATAAATTATGCGTTGTAATTAAAATTAGTTAACAATTTGATGAAGTACAGGTTTGTTGACATCCCAGGCGCCATTACTGTCTTCATGGGCGACGCTTAATTCTGTCTAAATCAGCTTCCAGGGCCTGATGACAAACAAACATGATTAGTAGGTGGACTATATTTTACCGTTCTACTCACAAACTATCTTAATTCAGCAAAATTGGTGAAAAGAGAAGAGAAGCGATAAGTTGTACTTATATCTACTTTGTACTTACAGTTCTTCAGGTAAGCACGCAGGATTGTAAAACAAATGTCGACATTGAACAAATTATAGAGTAGATTCATAGGTACCTACTTACTACCTGTGGAGAACTGAAATACGGTAAAACAGTTCTTTGGCATAGTACCCACCTTCTGATCGTTGAAAGCTGAAGGGTGGTCTCTCAGCCATTCTTTTTATGAGGGGGAAACCTTCTAAGGCGCCTAGCTTTTTGGGGAGAAACAATAGAGTATTTTTACTTTACTAAAACCACCGACGGTGGCACCGAGTCAGCTAGCGATAGACCTGCAACGGGTCCTACTGCAACGACCTGCTCTCAGCTTAGCCTAAGAAACCTTTTCCTAAAACTACGTAAGTACCTACGAAGCAGTGATCAAAAGCTACTTTAAGGAAACTGAACACAAACTTTCAAGTCCAAGACCTTCTTATCCAGGCGCCGTACAGCTGCCTGCAGCTCGTACAGGGAGGGGTCGTCAGGCGCGAACGGGTAGCAGTCGTCAAACTGCGCCTTCATGCGCCGCCACCATTTCTCGTTGTACAGCCGCCGGCTCGCCGCCAGCTCCGCGGCGTAAGCCAACTCTTTGTTCAGGAGCAACTCGTCGTCTGTGTCCAGGGAGATGTAACTGCCAACATTTATTTATTTACTATAGATACACCGTCTCGTCTTATAAGTGAAACCCAATGACGTAGTTTGGTCAGGTAAGTTACGGTACATGGAAGAAGTGGTATCCGTTATAGTAAAATTTTTAGGGGAATAAAACCTGCGAAGTTAGCTACAGTTACAATACTTCCAGGACCTGAGTTGTAGTAGAACTGATCCCCATTTCTCGTTATAACTTATTCCCCCTATGTTAGTCTCTCTGGAGTGTCTAGAGCCTAGTAATCTACCAGTTAACCAAGGCAACACGTGTCTTTGATTGGCTTTAATTATTCCATACCTGTTCAAAGAAGAGAGGTAATATGGCGGGAAGGCGTCTATAGCTCGACGCAGGTGCTCCCAGGTGTCCGCATAGTGGTAGTCCCTGTACTACAAACAACCAAAACTGTTAACTACAGATACTTGGTAAGAGGGTTTTCTTTTGGCTAACAGCTGACGCGCAATCAATTGCAAAACAAACAATAAATACGTCACAAAAATTATATAACATGACATATATCGATTTTATTCTATGGACCAATCAAGGCACAAGGTCAACAATTAATGGTTTAGCTCAATCTCTAGAAATTCTCAAAATATACGAGGTAAACACAGGAGCTTTTTTAATGTTGTGGTAAGTATTTACAGTTCCACAAAAAATCTGGAGTGTGTCACGGTGCACTATAAAGAAATTTTACTAAATACTAACCCTTTTATAAAATCCGTAATCAATATCGGAGTCCGTCATAGCCCTCGACAGCGGGATACTGGAAGCTGTGCTTAGTGTCCGTCTGTCAAACGCTCTGATGCTGTCCGAGAGGAGACTGTCACTCCGTGGGGACAGGGAGTCATAAGGATCAGGACACACGTACGGAGACAGCGTAATGTCAGGAATGTCCAAGTCGTCCACGTAATCTGAACGGTTTTTGGGTATAGAATTCAATAACGTTGTAAACATGTTCATTTTGATGGCGTATGGCGTAATATATGGTACAAGTGACTTTAATAATGAGTTTCGGATGATTTTCTATGTTTCTAAGTTCTACTCACGCCAATAGTATCTGGGATAGCGATAGCGATACCGGTAGCGATACATTTGGTTAAGTTAACGCGTCTCAACTCACGTATACAAGTATGACCCGGTTAGAAAGTCTTGCGAAGCTTAAGTTTGGTCGATACTACGTGATGGTTGCCATGCGACTGCCGGAAGCATCATCACATACTCACGTTTGCAAAAATTCGGCGAAATGGAGACGTGCGGTTGGACAGATCTGCGAATTTTTACTTTTTTGTATTCCTTGTCTTTTTTACCAAGTGGTCTAACTAAGATAGTAGTAATAGTAAAGTCCCTAATAGAGGTAGATGGTTACCTACGTCACTTCCAGTACTTCACTGTAAGTACCGTCTGGTACTAGTAGACCACTCAACTTTTTAGCTCTTAAATGTTGATTGACTTTCAATAACTTATCCAATTTTAATGTTATAATGTTTTTATTTGACTTATCTTTAAAGAGCCTCCTGTAATCATTTCCCAGCTCTAACTCTTCTCCAATCGGAAGCTATAGAGCATAACACACCCATATCCACTAGCTATGGTAGCTAGGTAGATAATGTATCACGTTACATGAACACATGAACTCCATTGTCTGCATGTCCGGAACAGTTATGTAAGACGGAGGTAAATTGACCGCCAGCCGGTTAATGGTGGCTAATTGATTGCCCTGCGGGTCTTGTGGCCAGGAAATTACCTAGTGTAGGTATATCTAAATGTCTATTTAGGTATTGCCCTAGAGTTTTTATAGTAAATTAGACTGCTGAACTTAAGTAGGTACACCGTAAGGGCACTTGTTTAGGACATCGGCCTCATCTAGTTATTTAAGAGATTGACGTGTAAAAGAGTTACATTGTACACAATAAAATAAATCATATTTTTTTAATCTGACAACAAAGTGAAGCTTGAACTAAGCGTTATTTATTTAATGTTTGTATTAAACACAATAATTTAGCTACTTAAGTAGATACTTAAATAATAAAACTAAGTAGGTACAAACAAAACAAATACACACATTTCTTAATCCAGTGATTGTGGTTAGAACAATGTAAGGACATATTTATTTGTTTACATTTATTGACCGATTTGATAATGGCTCAGAAAACAATGATAGGTTACTACGATTCATTACAACCAATCATATTGTTGAGTCAACAAGAGTAAGAAGAGGTACCTACGCACTTAATTGAATATGAAGAAAAATAATTAATTTTGTAACTATTTGTAGTATAAGTAAGTTATTGACCAAGAAGGAGGAGGTTCTCAATTCGGCCGGTATATTTTTCTACCTATGTATGTACACCGATTATTTAATTCAGTTTAGGTACTACTATTACTAGAGTCATCAAAATTAATTTAAGAAAGGTATTAAATAAATTAAAGGTTAAAATATATAATTTATTAAAGCATATGGCTTTTCAGCTACAACTTATTGTAGCTACGATGTACAACCTACGATGCTAACATATATACTTTTGTCTATTTACAAGTTTATAACCGTTGGTTGGGAATCCCGCTGTAATATTTTACATATGATTATGTAACATAATAATTATTATCTTTTTATGTTTATATCTCAGAATTTTCCTAATTTACACTATCTTCCCTTGAAATTTGATTATTTTCTGCGTAATCGTAATCAAAAACGACGCTTTAAGATAAAATTTGGTAGTATTTTTTATTAATAAAATTAAGTATTATTGTATAGTAAATTTCTTGAACCCTTTCGTAAATACCGAATATACAGGTTGTTCTAAAATACGAACTTCCATTGAAATGTTGTTATAATCCACAAAGATAATTTAAACACTAAAAACAACGATTTGAATTCATTTCAAGAAGAAAGACGACTCTTAATATATATTTAGGATCATTTGTTTGAATTTGAACCCATTCTCTTCAATTTCATTAATGTAAGAGATGTCTACGTTACACCTATCACTAGCATCAGGGACACGGCATGAAGCGTCGCTGTCGGTCGGAAGTGTTTACGTTGGATGAATGGCAATCTGCCCATCTCCCCGTGAGAGACGCGTGACGGCACAAGACGCGCGCCCTGCTCGCCTGCTCGCCCTTGCACTTGAATGTCGTCCCCGCAGCACATGCAAGGCGGAGAGACAACACGATATCGCTTGTCTCACCCGACTCGCTCCGTAGGTACAATCAGCTGTGGCGAGCCGCGAGCGCGCGCGGCCCGACTCGATTCCGTCTCTCAGTCATGCTTCGATAGCGAACACAGATGGATGTCGCTAACGGGTCGCCGTCGCTGCGACTTCGCGGTGGCGTGAATAACAGTAGTGATAGTAAGAAACATGAGTTGAATTTGTGCCCGAGTGTGATGTCGCCGGAGACGCAGCGGCTGCTGCCGCCGACTACGGAGACCATCATGACGAAGCCGTTCCCTATCCGAGGTAACTATAACCGCTACTCTAGAATAATAGTGCTGTCCGACTAAAAATACGCCGGACGCGCGAATTTGTGACAGCTGTACGCGCAGTGTTCGCGTCGCTCCTTCTCCCGGACGATCAACTGCCGCTAATTTGCAGTGTCCTAGCTTCGGAACTGGACTATCATGCTTTATTTCCTCTTGTCGTAGTAGAGTATCGATCATAAACAGCTTAGCAGTCGTTTAGGTAGCTGTTTTATATTTATAACCGCGATATACAATAACGAGCGCGAGATATGATAGCTGTGTCGTGTGCGCTACGACACATTACTTAGGAAATTCCTATTTTGCCACAGAAATGTCGTAAAATTTGATAATTAGATTATAATGTCTGGTTTATTTTTGTACAATTATCAAGTTTTATTTGTGGCTCAATCAATAAGAATGTTTTCGTTGACTCTACAACTCTGCTTTACATCTCGTAAATTAACAACATCCTGTATTCCCAGTTCATAAATCGAACTGACAACTAAGATATTAAAAAAATCAATCAATTTTGTATATGACATTCCTATAGCAAGATAAAAAATACAAATATAGAATTATTATACTAAACTCATTATTAAAATATTTCAAATAGGTACCTTTATGTAAAAATGAGTCAAATGCTACGTTTTATTGCACATACATTATAAACATATTCTAAGCTGACTTAATCTTACATTGTAAGGCACGTTTCTTTATAAATCAGGTAGGCAGAATAGATGTGTAATGAAGTGACAGTGTGTTTATTATTTATAACTCAAAAGACTCGATTTCTTATCTCCCTAATCTGTTACTGATAACGTTGTCAAAACGTTCTCTCGAATTTCCTGGTTTTTTTATTTATTTTATTCGTTAATATTTTTTATTTTATTTTTTAAATAACCTCTATTCATTGTGGTACCAAAATAATGCTTAACATTTAAAGACAAATTGAAAGCATTGTAGCACAAATCACAATATATTACCTGCCATTTATTTATTTTCTCACAAATTATTATGATTAATTACAAGTGCACAATACCTAGTGACCTACAATGCCCAGACCCTACAAAACACATTGAGTAGACGAAACTAGATAGTTATACCTAGGTGAAAGATCAAAAAACATAAAATTATGGTCAGAAGTTCGTAGACCGCACTATTTAGACCATTAATATTAGCTACTTATTTTAATAGCACTGGGCGATATTGTCTATTACAAACAAAGTCCTTTAAATAATAAATTATAAAAAAAAACCTGTAAGTAAATGTTTTACTTCAATTTAAATTCTTCAATATCCCTAGTTAACTATTTAAAAACCTAGTCAGATCAATTAATTAATTTGATATAAGTAAGTAGGTAGTTACGAGTATTGGTCATAATGACCGACCGACCCTATGAGGAGGCGACCTTGCGTTTCGTTGACCCACAATATCTAGACGACAGTTTTAGTCATGTGACTGACTGATCGCTCATTCGATTAATAATAACGTACTTCGCAAACCGGTTCCACATATCAATACATTTACGATATAACCTCACAACTTTACAGAAATACAATGAATAAATAATTTATTTTGAATAAAAAACCACGCGGTATTTAAAAAAAATCAAAATAAATCGATGATGAATGATTCAACAGTTTGAAAATGGAACGTGATTGTCTTTGGCCTTTTCTTTTTTTTCTGTCTTTTCTGGTGTCTTGGGAATTCAAATAAGTATTCAAATGGGCACAATACAAAATTGCAAGGCATTCTGAACCATCTTTTTTTGGTTGGATTTTGTAATCTCTATCTTGGGCAGACAATGGTCGGCAAGGGATGAAGGCGGTTTTTTTTAACTGTCCTCCAAGGATGAAATACTTACCTAATAACTAAGTAGGTACTAACTTACTAAGCAAGAATATGTATATTGTATAAGTAGAGGGAACTAAACCTATATACTTAGTCCAAATTGTAGAGCCATGAATATGGTCGTTATTGCAATCTTACGTAGATTTGTGGTTTTCTAATCAATATTAAATATGTTCATGAAAAAGGCAGCATAAATGTACCTACTTATAGGTAATTAAGGGAGAGTATTTTTTCAATATTTCTTGGAATAAATAATAAAAAACCATCGATCAAGATTCCCGACGTGGTATTTAATCCGTTTGTTGTCATACATTGAACCCAAATAATATTGTAAATTATTTCAGCGCATTTTTGCCAATTGATAATGGCATCAAGTAAGCAAAACCTCAATATTTTGATAATGCACAGCTTTAAATAAATACTTACTGTAAGTACCTAATTAAAAACACATTTGCAGACATTATAATTAAATATAAATTAGGGCAAAATTCTACACGCCTTCTCAGACATAAAAATATAAAAAATAAAAGTAGTCTGATAGCTACTAAAATATTATTTTAAATTTATTTTTCAAGCTAGGTCGAAAATGGACGAGCTTTGTCTGTCTTTTGTAAGAAAATCTACTCACACCCCTCGGGGTCCAGTTTGAATTGTGTTTTAGGGGTCGAATTGACACCAATGAGTAAATCTTTTTTGGGGGCCGAGGGGCCAAAACTGGACTAAAAGTAAGCTGATAAATATACGGAAACATCAGTTTACATATTTCCAATATCTTGTGTTTCTCATCGATATCTGTTTAATACGTAGAAGTTTATATTGCTCCATTTGTAGTACTTATAATCAACGACACAACTCACGAGGTATGACTAAAGATAATTCAAATCGTACTCTAGATGATAGCGTGTAATTGGCAAATAATCCCCCTCTTACAACTTCTTGATAAGCACACGATAACAATGGAGTCACTGTTCATTTTAATCAATGAACTCATTAATTCGAATTTAAAGAAAATAATATTGAGCCCTCAATGCACGTAGAAACAATTAATAAATTACAATGACGTACCTTGGCATCTACATTTTCTACTTCAAAAAAAATTTCCCTCAAAATTTTGGAGTCAAAAAACATTTTTCTTGCAAATAGAAACACTACATAATTTTTCCTAATTCAAACAACAGATTAATAATCACCTTAAATCTTTGTTACTACATTCAAGAAGTCATGTTATCAAAATTCATTCATCATCATCCAATTTTTTATTTGTCTAAAAAGTTCATAAGAAGAAACGAAGGTACCTTTCTGTCAATGACAGAATGAGACCTTTCTGCCATTGACAATTGATACACTGATATATCAGTAAAAATTACCGCAATATCATGTAAAAATCACACACACATCACATCACACATAAGTACTTGCCTTAATAGGTTTCGAACCCACACCCTAATTAATGAGGAGCGGGCAATTGTCCACTTTGATGTTATTATCCGTACCGTATCCGAATCGGTACAAATATTTCTTTCATTCAATGCCAAATATTCGCTTTGGCTCCAACTAACACATGTCTGTCATACGTGAAAGCAATTCCCTCGCAAATTGTTTTGTAAGGACCAGCTGTTTCAATTGATTGACGAAATTGCGATCCGATTTCAGTTCAATACGAATGTAATCCGTTTTCTTTGAAAGAGTATTATTTCGTTACATTATTGTTTATAGGGTAATTTCGCCTGTTCTCGTCCACCTAACAGTTTTTATACGGATCGCCACGAATGTATCTAAACGTGCAAAAGTACTACTAATATGGTGGTCGTTTAGTTTTCTTATTTTTGGGAATTTTTAAAGGGCATTGTATAACATAGACGAAGTGTTGGATGGACGCGAATAAGCGATTTTACCCTATAACAAATTCGAATGATTATCTGTAGTTTCTAAAATTCTCCCGTTAAGGAGCGTATACGAACTAAGCATTTTATATCCTTTTTACTAACCAGAACGTGAATTTAATAAGACAAATACGAATATTTATTTACATATTATATTCCAATAAAATTAATCATAACACATAATTTCTTGCACGAATAACAAACAGCCAGCGAATATTATCTTGGGATCTGAAAACACTCCTTTATCGATCCTTAAGACACTCTTCGAGTTCAAGGCTGCGTATATTGTCCAACTATCTTACGAGAAGACCTCTGTCGTGAAGGCCGGTCCAAGGCTTCGGAAATGACCTAATTCTTTCTTTTCTTGAGACGTTTAATGTCAGGTCTGATAAGAATGCTAAACAAATTAAAAAGGATGCAAGTGAATATTTAAGGTAAAGTGCCTTCTGATTAAATAAGGAAAATGTTAATAATTTTCGAATATAATTATGTTAATTTCTTTTCCATGGTTAAATCTTTCTTTTAATTTCCCTTTGATCTTTCTTACAAGAGCAGAGATATTTCTAAACACATTGTATTGTATGTGTACGGAAATACAGTATGCGATAAGCATAATCTACATTTGGCGGTGAGCAGTGCCAAGACGCCTGTGTATACAACATACATGTGCCCTATTTGTTTAGTGTTTACTAAAGAAAACTACATCTATTGTTTTAGACTAACATTCTTGATATAAATCTAATTTCCGACGCAAGCAATCTAAAAATTACAAATAAAAAAAAACAATTTTAAAATTAGATAAAAAAAAAATCGTGAAACGGAAAATGCATCTTAAAAAATAAAATAAAAAACAACATGTTGTGTTCCAAGTTTAAAATATGTAATCATTGTGTTGTTAACTTCAGACGATTCGGTAAGATATTTTGTTTTATATGTATTTTAAATCATTTTATTTACAGGAAAACTATTTAAACGTAATGTGACTAATTATAAATTTGGGGTCACGGGTTTGTGTGTTAAATTAAGTTCAAGTTCATTAACTGGCTCGCAGTGAATTGAATGCCAATACGAGTACATGTTCGGAAATTGCGACTCATTAAGTATTTCCTTTCATTCCAATTGGCCTCCACATTAAATATGCATTTGTAACTAATTTATTGTGTGTAATGTCTAGTGTCATCAGGTCTTACGATTTCAAATTGTATACATTTTTTTTTAAGAGGGGGAAACTCATCTAATGGCTTCTCCCGCCTTAGGCGAGGCGAGAAGGAGTGTCAGACTCTTACTGATTAAAACCACCCCGTTCCTACTCCTGCGTTTCGATCCGCAGCCCCTGTAACCCTAAGCAGTCCGCAGCTCCGCTTTATACATATCTAGGCACTGAATTAATCGACGACATGACTATACATACGTAATAGTTTTCCTATACCAACTTCCAAAAATATAGTTGCTAATCTTAATTTATACCCTAAACATAACATTTGTGTATCCATATCATGTCATAATTTTGTCGTTATCGTTTTAAGAACTTGTATAAACTCGGAACATACGAGAGATATTGCCATAATCCTTGTGTGTGTGCCGGATTAATGACGTCACGATTCTCTGTTACGTAATACATGTGGATAGGATATTACAACGACCTAAATCCTTCTGAGTTTCGAGTACCTAGATTTCGTCAATATACGTCATTGATTAAAAGTAATATAGAATTATCTGAAGTGCTCAGATATTTTTTGGCGGTTGTCATTCAAGAAAGAAAAATAAATTGTATAGTCTGGGCTATTTTTTAAGGGGGAAAATCATCCAATGTCTTCTCCCGCCTTGGGCGAGGCGAGAGGGAGTATCAGACTCTTACTGACTAAAAACCACCCCGTTCCTATTCTTGCTTTTCGAGCCCGAGCCCCGGTAAACTCGCTAGTTAGTCCGCAGCTCCGGATAATCCATAGTGGCTCATTACTTTGACAGTATTAGTGATGTTACAATATAAAACAAATACGTGTTAACTAGTGGAACAGTGACAAAAATAACAATTACTTTATTAAAGTGCTTCTGTCTAGACAGGCGTCATGAAGGGCGTTTGTCAAGTAGTTTCAAATGACACAAATAAAAATTAATTAGGCACAAGTTACATAGAAAAATAAAAAGGGAACCAAAGTTTCACAGCGCTTTAAAATATCGTAAAATGTGATTGTTATTGAATGTATAACCTGGGTGTCTTCAAGGCCCGAGTGAATAGGCTGCTCATGGGCAGACGTGCTCCATCGTAGGCCGCATCATCACTTACCATCAGGCGAGATAGCGGCCAAACAAATATAAAAAAATGTATACCAAATAAAGTTTACTAGGTACTTATAGTAATTTATTTTGTCAGAGAAAATAATATATCTAGTGTCAGTTCTCTAGGCCCTTCCACTGGCATAGAGCCAAGAGACAAGTTATGGTAAGACTAGGTATAATATGAGTAAATTCTAATTCACGGAAACTTACTAACAATAGGATCAATATTAATCTAGTTCATGTCGTTCTTAACGCTTTAATCTAAAATTAAATAAGTAGGAAATATTTCATACTTTAAATCTAGATACTGCCACGTTGGTCGAGTGGCCGCAAATGCGACTGCTGGACAAGGGGTCTCGGGTTCGATTCCCGGGTCGGGCAAAATACTACTGGGCTTTTTTCGGCTTTTCGAAAATTTCTAAATGGTAGCACGGAGTCTGGTCTGATCACCCTCTATTACATGAGACTTAAAAAACACAAATGGTGAAAAGTGGGTACATTGTATAGCGGCATTACGTGCTGTAATGTGCACCTTTGCCTACCCCTTCGGGGATAAAAGGCGTAACGTTATAACGATAATAGAAATGAAACGTTCCTCAATTTGTACAACAATAACATTCAATCCTTCATTGACGGTGGCAGTGACCAGAGATCTAAAATTATCTCGCGTATAAATAGCCTAATCTTTTCATAGTCGAGCAACGAGCATGAGGTGGAGACGTGAAACCTCGTGGCATCTCGTGCCATGCACAAACATGTAAACAACATACCTAGTTATACAATGGTTTTGAAGATAAAAGCTGCATTTATGGATGGAGATAGATTTTTCATATAATTTCGGTAGATCTCAATACGAGTATCTGTTACACAACAAAAATATATAACTACTGAGTATCTTGTATTGACAATGATAAAATCAAAATCTTTTGAAATTGTAATTTTTCTCATAATTATGGGCCCCTAGTGTGGCTTGAAACTAGTCGAGTAACCTCGTTGAACAGATAGGCTATCTTGTAACTGTTAATACGGACTTTCGAAGTGAGCACGAAAGCGTTCTTGCCCGTCATTGGTCAAGATTATTCTCACATCACAGCCAATGGCCAAGGTGGACCGCGATCGAGTTCACTTCGATCTTTCGAATTGAAGTTACAGAGTAGCGTAGCGGTCCGTGACGTGAATAAGCCGCACAACAACAAATTAATGTAACAAGATTATATTCTGTCGAGTTAATCTTAAATCTGCTTCCAAGAATGATGAATGAGGAATCTCCTATCTCGGCTTAATTAATTTTATTTTAACTGAAAAGAGCCCTTACAGGATTAAATTCGGTACGCCCAAAGAAGAACCTGAAAATTATAAATTTCTCGTGTAACGATTAATATTTCAGATAACTTATTAAAAATGTTTCTTTTTATTTAGTTAAATATCAAATGTCATTTTTTATAAAATTCTTTAGTGCACATATTTATTCTAAAGTGCTATTCTTGAATTAAACCGACACCTAGTTTAAAAAAAAGTAATAGTAGGTATTAAATGTAATAAAAATATTGCATCGGAAAATAAAATCACTAAATGATATTAACACGAGATAGTTTTATAACATAATTTACTTGCATTATTTTTATTCATCAACCATATTATGACGATACGTAAACTGTATTCCTAATAAAAACGACAAACGTAATATTACTTTTCTAACGCTAAAGAATCACAGACCTTATAGTTTTTCCCATCGAAACTGAAAACCGCCCAAGCAGATCGGAGTGACAAAAAATTGTAAGAATTTCCCGTCCACTTAAGACATGGTATAAGTACTAAAAATAGTATTACGTCTGCATGCCATTAAAATCCTGTCATAGACAAAGATTGTGTAGGTACTCATATTAATTTACTGTGACTAATCATAATAACATAATACACACAACACAGATGACTCATAATAGCTACATCAGTAGTAGGTATTATTTTTCTTGTTTATTTTGCAAACAAGCAATTATATAGTTAATGATTTTTGACCACGCAACTACTTAGAATACCGGTTTGCTGATTAAAGGGCGTACCTATGTCATGTCATGGAACTCCTTGCCGGAGTCTGTTTCCTGATGGGTATAACCTGGGTGTCTTCAAAGCCCGAGTGAATAGGTTGCTTATGGGCAGACGTGCTCCATCGTAGGCCGCATCATCACTTACCACCAGGCGAGATAGCGGCGAAACGTCGGCCCACTTAACATAAAAAAAATTACTCTATCACTTCTACACAAGCGAAGCGATCTCCGATTGTTTAACTATCTTCTTACGTATAACAAAAATGTCTGCTGCGTAATACGTCTCGTCGTGCCCTTGACCCAGAAAGCGGTTCGCAGTTCGCATACCAAATTATTTGCCAAAGAAAAACTCTTGTCTCTCCTAGATCACGAAATTGCTAATAAAATCTTTATTTATAAACTGTAGTAGGTATTTAATTTACCCGGGCAGCTGCGTGGCTGTGTTCAACTGTTCACCGATAATGTGAAAAATCACGAGTCGACCGCGTGTGTGACCAAGATAACCGCACAACAAATTGTGTAATGGAAACCGTTGCCATAACAAACGGAGCTCACTTGCTTCTACACCGACGTCTTTATTGTCACTCCATGCTTATTGTTTTTTTTTTAAGCTAAAGCCATTAAATCTACCTCACACGTGTCTCCAATTATACTGAAAGTATTCATAGAATACTAATTGAACTTCTCGATAAGGAGGAAATAATATTGTCTTTAATGCAATCAAAACAGGAAGATGAGTTGGACATTAATATACATATATACCTAGATTGTAATCTATATTTTTGTAGCAATAGGTATCCGTGTCCATACACATTTTTAAAACCTGTGTGTTAAAAACATCAAAATAAAATCACAGAACTCAATGACTCGTATCGATATTGCACCAGTAGTATACACGTTCGAGTAAATATTTATTCGTCAAACAGGTAATGTAAAGGCTGATTGACTCGCCTTGTTATACAATAGTAATTACCTAGTTATTTACTCGATACTGCACTGTACTTATCATACATACTTCAGTAATCACTATTACAGACCGGTCATTGTTCCCGATACCACAGGTTCCACCCAATCTGTTGTTGAATAATTAAACTGTTATTTTTTGGCAACATCACTAGTGAAATACGTAGAGTAGCTTTCAGTTAATTAGATCACATTATCAGCAAATAAGTGCCACTGCTGACTAAAGCCTCTTCTCACATGGAAAAGGTTTGAGCATTAATCACCGCGCTTGGTCAATACGGGTTGACGATTTCAAACTTATAATTAAATAGTCAAACGAACTTACCTGTAAGTGAAGTTCGACTGTAATTATTCTTGTTGTTGCATTGTCCGAAGATGATTAGGAAAACAGTTGTAGTCTCGGCGTTAGTCCGTGGCGTCACACATAATTTTAAAGATTAAAAGCTTAAATTTCTGAACGCAGCCATGCACATTGGCAACACTGCGTCTGCAACACTAATTTCATTAAGTTCATAGCCATTTATTGGTTTTACAACATAGGGTTCATGTTTATATTTATATAACATGAAGGATCTGGGTAGGGTGGGACTAATCATCTTCGGACAATGCAACAACAAGAATAATTACAGTCGAACTTCACTTACAGGTAAGTTCGTTTGACTATTTAATTATACTTGTTGTTGCATTGTCCTCTATGATTAGGAAAACAGTTGTAGATGTTCAAAGACCAGTTGTAAAAACAATAACCATTTGTTTAAAAATAACAATCAACAGAGTTATTTTTTAAAAAATATACACTTCTTAATTAAATATATAACTGAACAGTTATATATCTATTAACTGCGTAATTCAAACTAATTCCAAATATCATTCACATTGTTGAAGAAAAGGTTCTAAGAAAACTTTTATTAATTATTGGTCTGTTATGAAAAAACTTGCAAAAAATTTAAGACTCTCCAATCCAAGCAGCCGTTCGTCGTATTTCATCAATACTTCCCCACTTGCTGAAAACTGCTAATGTTGTTGCATGTCGGGTACTGTGTGTTGAAAATACACTAGTGTCAATTCCACTCTCTTCCATGGCTCTTTTGACCCAACGGCTGATTGTACTGAAGCACACAGCTTTATATGGCTCCTTTGTAGATACAAATAAGCTAGTACTTTTAAAATCACGTAAACCCTTTGTAACTTTTAAATTGTTGACCACCGCAGTGGCTGGACATACTCCTTTCCTAGCATTAAAGAAAAGGATCAGTTATAAAAAGTTGACCCTGTTTGGTCCTAAAGTCTTGATCAATCTATCTTTTACAAATAGATTGATGAATTGATTAATACAGTCTTGTTTAATCATTATATTAATAATATTAATCAGGGCTACTGTTTGAGCCCTTTAACCCGTGGCCAACGTTAATAAGGTTTTCTTGGTAACAATCTGCAGATAATTCTTTCTCTAGAGTATAATTCTTTTCAATATAATCAAGTACAAAGACATATCCCAAGTATTATTATATTTGGGTTTGGGGGTCTTAATTTAAAAAATCCCTTGAACAATCTTTTGATCTAATGATCGGTATCCAAATGTGGTCCTATAACTAATGATAGAGCTAATCTTACGGAATTCAAATTACCATATGTTACTAACTGTAACTCTTTCATTGAATCACAAAGTACGGTACTGAAATAACTTCAGTAATGGTAGGCTTAGTAATGTTTATATTTATGGATTTAAATACTTAGCCTATGATACTAATGCACATGCATGCATGATTTGCATGATTCAAAGTATCTTTAGATATTGAATTCATCAAGACAAGAACTGCTTCATCACAAATTCCTAACTCTATGTTTTCCTGATAATGCTTCTACCATCAATACCACTTTCTTATAAAAGGGGTGTAACAATCTGGAATTATGCAAGATAAGGACTTAGAAGGTAAAAATATAACAGGTTCCTTTAACAATAATCTATTAACATTAACAATAACCACTGAGTGACCCAATGGGGCACAACTATTATACCTGTTGCTTTGTCTGTAATTTATTTTCTAGGGTTTTAAGAACCATAGAGAATGGAGGAGAAATAATAAATAAAATAAGCTGTATTTAGTCCAAGGAATGGTGAAAGCATCAACTGCAACAGCTCCTAGGTCTGGTTGCCATGACATATAAGTGCAACACCTTGCATTAGTACTTATATATCAATAACCTTTGGATTGTTTATATTGCTCAGTTCCCATTTTGTAATGTCTATCTTCCTATCTTCCTTCTAGACTCAAAAAAGCTATCACACTATCTTTAGTGTTTATGTAATTAGCATCAAACAATAGTCTTTTAAAATTCACACCATTGCCAAATATTCTTAGAAATCCTATGTAAAAAATTATATTAAATTCCTCCTAATCTATTTATACATATAGGTTACAGCAGTAATATTATCACTATTTCTTCATTTATAAGCAAACATTTTTAAAACAAAAAAGGCAGCTATTCATTCCAGTGAATTTATGTGAGCCCTAGACTCTTTAATTAGCCTAAATTCTAACTTTAATCATAATTTTATACAGTAATTCTTTTATAAGCTTGGAAAAAACAATAAAAGAATATATTTCTTTCCTTTTCAGTAATGTTAAGAGTCATATCTATAGTATTGTATAGTAACAATAAAAGTTACAGTTGTAACATCACACTTAACTATTCTCTTTGCTCGGCTAACTATAAATCCTAATGTTTTTAGTAAATTCACAGTTGCTTGTATGTTTTGTATACACTGTTGTTATAACAATTTTGTTTATGTAACATAATAACATAGTTGTTTCATATACTTAAAAAACAAAAAGTCATCTAAATAGATAACTGATATACAACCTCTTTCTCTTAAGAAAACCATCATTGGTTCATGATTTTTGTGAATGTTGATGGAGCCGTACAAAGGCCCAAGAATAAAACATAAGTATTTAACTGATAGTGTTTTCCTTAAAAATAAATCTTAAATATTTCTCACTATCCTTGTTGATACTTATCATATAACAAGTATATTTCAGATATAAGATGACAAGAACATCATCTTTTTGTAAAAACTTGCACACTGTTCGGTATTTTCCAATTTGAAATACTCAGTTTCAACAAAATTATTTAAATTCTTTAAACTTAGAACAAAACGAAAAGTTCCATTGCTCTTTTTAACAAGGAAAATAGGTGAACACAATGAATCTTTTTACAGGTTTGCAAGTTTGTATTGCTTTCATAGCAAGTACTTAACTGGTTAATTTCTGCGGTGATCTGTAAAGATTCTAGTTCAGAAAACCTATCATTTTGAGTACAACTCTGGTATGGTTTACTATGCAAAAGGATTGAATATCCTGCAACCCAACCGAGAATAATTGGATCTTGAGTTAAACTCTGGTGTGGTTTATCACACAAAGGGGTTGAGTATCCCGCAACCCAACTGAGAATAATTGGATCCTGAGTTATCAAGTTTTCAATTATTTAAGTGGTAGTTAAGTCTACTCACCTGTTGGTTCATTTGCGTTGAGGTTGACTCCTCTTGCTCTCCCTGGTCCTGACTGCTGCTGGTGTTCTGGGTGACGGCCCCCCCTCTTTTTAGCATCTGCCTGAGGAGGACCCCGCCAGTTTAAAGCTTTATTATTATTTATTTTAGGAGTACCTGTCTGAGGCACCCATGTACTTCGCTTTGTAGTGAACCTTTTTGTTTCAGCCACCTCAGTTCTTGACCAGATCTCTTGACTGATCTTGCTGTTCTGATCTCTTCTCCTAGATCTTCACCAAATAGATAGATTTCTGTTCCAGATTGCAATAGAAAATCTTTCACATTTTTATTTATAACTGATAACAGGAGGGACTTACGTCTCTTTCTATCTAAATTTATAGTCACAGAGTAGGATTGGAGCATCATTCAGTATTCTAATGATATCCATCTATGTCCTTAATTATCTCTTATGCACATTTGAAGACATGAACCCAGACATGCCAAGGCTGTTGAGGTTTGTTTCTGTTTTGTTTGTATCATTTGGTCACACTTCTGGGATTATTAATCATTGATTGTAGTGCTTACCTCCGGGTTTAACAAAAGATGCACCATTAATTTCATGTTGGAGAACGGTGAATTTTCATCAGTATGCCATTCCCCCAATCACCTTTGTGCTATTTGTTTGTGTAACTCTCCTCCTACTCTCACCAGCTGTGACTTCACACCTTATATGTCTATTACCTGAGGATCCAACATCTCTTCATGTGGTAAGACTTCAGGTAATTCTCATAAAGATTCTATATTTTCCACATTTACATCTTGTTGTACAATGTACATATGTATCATTTTGTTGAGCATTGCTCAATTCTATGCATTCATTATCCGGAGGGACATTTTCAATGTCTTCCTCCATGTAGTGTGATAATGTTAATGGTGTCTTTCCAGTTTCTGGAAGTAAAACACAATGCAAGCTGTGCTTATGGTACAGCATGTGACTTATGGTACAGCATGTGGCGTATGGTACAGCATGTGGCTTTCGCCACATCACAATATAACCATGTAAGTTCCCGCAGAACTTCCCTTGAAGGTTATAAAGACTCAACCGCGTGTGCTCCCACAGAACACCCCAGAGGTTGATTATTTGATAGCTTAGCAAGACTCAACCGCGTGTGCTCCCACAGAACACCCCAGAGGTTGATTATTTGATAACTTAGCCATTGTAGACCACGTACGCCCCCGCAGGACGTCCCACAGGTCAGGCCAGTTCTTGCTAGAAAATAACCGGCCTTGTAAATGCTCGTGCGATTCCTTGTACATAAGTATCTATCGCGCATGAAATAGCAAAATGTCGCCGCGTCCTTTACATACACATGCAAAGCGCAAGACGCCCAGGCACAACAGTAAAAACACACGTTCTTTAAACGGTGTAGCGTTAAATGTTTTGCTGCATAGCGAAGCTATAAACTTTGTTGCAAACTTGCAAAAGATGAAAGGCCGGCCATTTTCGTACCATCATCGCTCGAATCGGAGCTCAAAAGTTCCTTTTCAAGTTTCTTCAATTTCTTCAGCAGTTTTAGATCTTGACTCCGACTTTATCTTTCCCATATTACAGTTTTAGAAACACTTATTTTAACTAAAAAATGGTAAAAAGGTGGGAAAACGTGACGCCATTACGTGACATAAAATCCGAAAATGAAATTAGTGTTGCAGACGCAGTGTTGCCAATGTGCATGGCTGCGTTCAGAAATTTAAGCTTTTAATCTTTAAAATTATGTGTGACGCCACGGACTAACGCCGAGACTACAACTGTTTTCCTAATCATAGAGGACAATGCAACAACAAGTATAATTAGAAATTATAAGCCCAGGTGTCCTCACGTTTTTCTTCACAGTTTATCAGTGATGTCCAAATAATCTTAGAAAGTACATATAACTCTGAAAAAGTCACATTGGTACTTCCCGTTGGTAGGTTTCGAACCCGCACTCGTTTTACGTTACGATATTTATTGATTCTCGTCAGTAACCAAATTAATTAGGAATATTATTATCCTTGTCACATGATCATAATTGATGACTGTTTTCTTTTTTTAAATACATTTGCTAATAACCTATGTTGACCCAAACGTCTGAAGATTCCGTAGTCTGTTTACAATATCAAATTTTGTCTCCAAACTTATCAAGTTATCACATTTGTAAAGGTCACCGACTAAATAAACATTAATATCTAAATCTACATTGTTTAACAATGTATCTGAAACAATAATAAACAAATAAAAGTTTGTAATCATAAAGATAATGTCGACTGATAGGCCACCGATGAGAACACTGTTATCAGTACTGTTCCGACTTATATATTGGGTATTTATCGAACAACAGAGTAAAGAGAATATTAATATTATATGTCAGGGACTCACATGACTAATACATAATGATAAATTGATGTTCGTGTTATGGGTTTACAAGTATATTCGTAGTCCAATAGAAAAAAGAAACAAATAACTAATATGTACTTTTATAATAACTATCATGAGATATACTAAATTAACTAAAAATCACGGTTTACTAATGTAAATTAATGGAGAAAACTTCTACTAGTTTCGAGTCACAGAGGGACTCTTCATCATGAGTTCGACTTCGCCACTTTAGTTAATTAAGTAAATAATAAAATAGTATTGATAAAGAATACAACTATATCTATACGAACACTAATATAACTTCGTGTTACATAACTAAGTCTGCTACGTAAATACAAATATTATGTAGTTGGTCTATCAAAACAGGTTATTTATCTGTTTGACCTCTATGTACCCAAGGGTTGTGTTCCAACTTCCAATATTAGGTTTCAATACCTGTTACAGGTTATAATTATTTCTTCCCAGCCCCTTTTATACCTGATCCGGAGCTGCGGACTACCTAGCGGGTTTACCGGGGCTCCGGCTCGAAAAGCAGGAGAAGGAACGGGGTGGTTTTTAGTCAGTAAGAGTCTGACACTCCCTCTCGCCTCGCCCAAGGCGGGAGAAATCATTGGATGATTTTCCCCCCCTCAAAAAAAAGCCCCATTTATACCATTTACCGGGGTTCTGGCTCGAAAAGCAGGAGTAGGAACGGGGTGGTTTTTAGTCAGTAAGAGTCTGACACCCTCTCGCCTCGCCCAAGGCGGGAGAAGTCATTGGATGATTTTCCCCCCTTTATAAAACCTTATCTTACAAAAATGATGTAGACTTCGCTGAAAAACCTCTTAATAAATGATAAGTATGTACGTGATCAAGTGACATAGTTACTATCTACATATACTATATACCTACTATATATATACCTACTCTTTACTCGTGATGCACTTAAGATCGGTTACGTACATAGAGATAAGATGGATAAGTAGGTACCTACATAACAGTGTATTTAACACTCCGTTTATTTTATAGATAATCCCTAGATATTCATGGATTTTCTTTGGATTTTACATGTATCCCACAATGTTATTAAAATGTTATTGTAGATCTTCAAAGGAATCATTGATTTTCAACTGTAAAATGAAAGCTATAAAACAATTCAATGGAAAAGAAAATAAGTAGATGTTCATAAATATATGATGAACCAGCCAGAAGAAACGCAATAAAAAATTGCTTTTAGTCCACTCCCTTCTGCCCCTAAAAAAGATTTGGTCATTGGTGTCAATTCGACCCCTAAACACAGTTCATAATGGACCCCGGGGGTAATATTGGATTTTCGTACATAATGTGGTGACATGTATTAGATGTAACACATTAAAATAATTCGGACGAATGTTTCTTTCAAACAGCGCTTTTCTCTGAAATATTTCCGTAGAAATTCTGATTAGATTTTCGGCGACTTGTAAATGCCTCAATGTTTGTTTACAATAGAGTTTCAGTACCGCCGCCGTCGTCGTACGCAATGAGGCTGAATGTTTCATTGTCAGTGCCAAATGACGAATGTGTACAGTGTACGTGTGAATCTCAGCAGCTGTTACCTAACGACAAACTGATAGACATTATTAAAATTCATTTATTTTTATTTAAAATCAACATGTCTACAAAATATGCAGCGTATTTATTAAACTTCCATTCATAAATAACTAGATAGACTTGCGCACGTATGGGCCCCTAGTGTGATTTGAAAATGGTCTAGTAACCTCGTCAAACAATTACGTGAGTAAGCTGTACAACTTCATAAATTTACTATGCTTCATGAAAGCACCAAATTACCAATAAATTGTTTTGAACCTTACCGCCGTACTCAGAGTCATTTAATGGTTGCTTAATCCAGTCCTTAGCAATTGTTTTCGATACAAATTGTTTTCGTTACTAAGGAATAGTTTAAGTAATCATTAAATGTATCTGAGTACGACCGTTAGGCACATGTTTGGTCACAGAATCTTAGTAAACAAAGCACCTACGTTTCACATTCTAATTACCATTACATACATAATCTGTTATCTCTAGTTGCACAGATAAAGTACGTAGATCTAAGTCCATAGTTCTCGTAAACACGTAACCACGTTTATGTAAACAATAATATAAGTCTATAAGATATTTATATGGTTGGGTTTCTGCCCCATATACCAACAGTCTTTATGTACCTAGACGTAGAACATTCTGGCTAAACATCGCCTCGTAGCAAAACGTATATAACTACTGACTTACTAAAACCATATCTTTTATCTCTTTAATTAGGTGGATAGAGTCGTACACACTTTTTATTATATTTTAAACTGCTATAATATATTGTAACTTTCGTGTGACATACTAAATTAATTATTATGTTATCGGCTTACTCACGTAATTTTTTGACGAGGAACTCGACTGACCAGTAGCAGCGCGACAATCGCCGCGTTGTGTGTCGCGGAATGCTGCTCATGAATATGAGCCTCTAGCATGGCTTGAAACTAGTCGAGTTCCTCGTCAAACAATTACGTGAGTAAGCCGATAACATAATAATTAATGCTAGAATATACTTTTAATCTAACAGTTAGGTGCTAATTTCTTCTTTGTGTGAGAAGATAGGTACCAAACCTATGCAAAATTAAACTCTGCCTCTGTCTACAAAGGATACCAAACAGAGTTGGCGTTAAAATTACTTATTTATGCCGTAGGAGCCGGTTTATAAATATAGACATCGTTCATTAATATATCGATTGCCCGACTTCCTAATATTTTCGGTAAGAATACATCTATGAGTAACTATTATAAAAACAACGGGGTGGATTTTAGTCAGTAAGGAGTCTGACACTCCCTCACGCCTCGCCCAAGGCGGGAGAAGTCATTGGATGATTTTTAGTCAAAAAAAAAAAAAAGTCTGACACTCCCTCTAGCTCTCGCCTCGCGAAAAGCGGGAAAAGTAAATGGATGATTTTCCCCCACAAAATAACAAATGAAAAGTTACTAAATAAAAGTAAATATAAATAGATTCCATATTACGTGCCATCTCCAAAATTTACACTGCAAAATTATATTTTTTTCATTTTACATAACTATTTTATAATGTCAAGTAATTTACTCGCTTTCTTACAAATAGCTTCCTAGGCATCCAAGAAATGACTAGACTGTATGTAGGCAGTTGACCATACTTTAATGGTGATGACTATTAATGACCCGTCACAAAGCAAACAGTGGCGTTCTGTGTAACTAGACAGTTTGTTTTGTTGTCTGTCTGTACATACATTGTATGTATGTTAATGTATGATTGTAGCGATAACTTCGGTACATGTATGAAAAACGTGAACATCTTGAATACTATGTATGATAATTGGTTCCCTCTATTTTTCTTTTGTTTGTACGCATACATAAATTACAGGTACTGTTCAAAATATGAAAGAGTCTAATATACATATAAAGCTGAAGAGTTTGTTTGTTTGACTAATCTCTTTCATTTACGCCTAAACCACTGTGATTTATTAAGAAAGGTTTAAGGTATATTGAGAAACGTATATAATGCTACGCGTGAAAGTAGCTAGTCATATATATTTTTATGGATAAGTTATACTGGTATAGGAATGCTACTGAGTAATAATTCAGTTTTCTAAGTCAAGGAACTTTATCTAAAAATTGATGGAAATCTTTCTTATTATTTTGACAAAATCTTTTAAGACACTGAACAAGCTCAACCTAATTATTTTGTAGGATGAAGCACCTCTTAAAGTTACGAGAAGAAAGCCTTAACCCGATTGGTACCTATATTCATGAGACCGGGTAATTTAAAAACTAAGAATAATTTTTAGGAACTTTTATCGAATTAAGTGCGATTTCGAGTAGCTGCCTAACTACTTTCTTACCTTTGAGTCCACCCCATAACAGCAATGCGGGCGTTTTATTTTTATGTCATGAACATTTTATCTCTTTTATTTTCTATTTGTATATTTATGTAGGATGTCCTTCCAATGTCAATGTCCTATTTTATATCTTTCTAATTCAAAATACGAAAAAATCCTAATTAACATGAAAATTTTATACATAAACCACAAAATCACGGTGCAAAGACAGGGTCCATAACTAAGTAAGACAAATTCACGTCACCATTGGCGGGTTAAAGATGATTTAACGGAAGGTTTTTATAAAACAGGGTCCATCTTAAGTGAATTTATATTTAAGGCATTTTTTTTCGAACAAATTCGTAACAAAAGCTTTTTGTCAAATTATAATTTACTTTCTTTCGATTTTTCTGAGTACCACTTATGAGGGTCAAGAGCAGGGCTCAATATCGGAGCAGACCCAGCTTCTATTGCCTTTTAACAAACTTTCAACTTTATAACTAAACGATAACGTTCAAAATTGATGTAATTCCTTTTTAGCAATCTCTCTAGTTAAAATCCACTTCCAAAAAACTCTCCATTTCTGCTACTCTGTAACACAACATATTTATATTAACACTTTTCAAATTGAAAATACATCTACATTAATTTTCCAAATGGAAAATACACCCATTAAAACTTAATCAGACGTTTTGAATGGGACTCTCAAGTAGATAGATACCTCTCTGTCTTATTATTTAGACCATAATTTTATAGCCACGATAAATGAACTATCCAACACAAACATAATTATTTAATTCGAAACAGTAGTTCCTCAGTATAGCTATTAAATCGTAAAAAACGAGGCACTCTTCAGCTTGATTTTATACACACACACAACGTCACGCCTTTTATCCCCGATAAAGAGGTGCACTATTACAACACGTAATGCCGCTAACAATTATACACCCACTTTTCAACCAGTCATGATTTATTATAAAAAACTTATAATATAAGTAATATACTAAGGATAGTAACGTAAACAAAGTATAAGATTAAGTTCATACTCCATAATCTGTCCACATTGACCAAGCAACGTTGACAAATACAGGTCATTTGATTGCTTCAAGACGGTCTAATTACTTAGATTAGTACAATCGTGTATACGTAGACTTATTGATACAAGCAATTAGCAGCTAATATAAGATCCAAAGTACTATATAAGCACAATATTTACCTAATTGTTTGTCATTTCAAAGTACAAACTGCATATTGCTCGGTGCAAAGTCCGCTAAAAGTGATAGCTCTGCAAATACTCGTAATGTAAACAGACAACGTAATGTGTTTGTTATTATTTAATATCATTACAATTGTTATTTAATATTTACAATGTTTTATGAGATTAATTGTGAAATAACAATTTTACTTTCTCATTAAAACAGCATTAAGCCCGACGGCGAGACTCATGATACCTACAATTTTAATTTTGTTAATGGGTCAGTGGTACCTAGTACTTACCCCAGATTCCTACAGTCCTACTTAATTTTAATGTTTTATTAAACGAAGCGGTCGACAAACTACTTTAATCTAGATTTGTGCCTACTTCCCTTCCAACCTACATTTGAAAAGCAGTTCAAAAAAATATTATATTGTTTCACCCTAATTTTCATTTCCCAATATGAAACGACCGACATTCGATCTGCTTTATAAATTAAAGATCAACTACACAACAATTCGAGTTAACAATTCATACAGCCTGAGTAAGGCTAGGTCAATAGACGCTGTGTGAACAATAGGTAGTAATCAAGTCATATCAGGCAGGAGGCAGGTTCAGCGTTATGAAACCTTATCGGTATCAAGTGCTTTGTGATCTAACACCTGTGTGTAAATGATTCTAGTTATTTGTGACTATATCGTAATGTTTGTAAAAAGGGATAGGGATAGATCAGGATGCATTTATTACGTTTCTTAGATAATGTTATGTTGTGCTTTGCTTTAGCCATTTTTTCAGCCACATTTTTTCATGACTTTTACTCCAGATAACCTAGACAGAAACTGGTGCAAAGTGAAAAACTACTGAAAATTACATCTCTGCTTAGTCCCACGGGAAATTACAGACGACATGTCATATCAATTGTCAATTGTATTCCAGAACAAAACGTAAACAATACATTTTAATTTTAAAACATGTTTTCCATTAAATAAAACGATTTACTTAATTGTAATTGCATTTACGTAACAAAACACACCTATTACCTACGTTTCTGCACGAGCTCTATTGAATTAATTTCAAAATACATTGTTGTTGATCACAGTAACGTAGTTATCACTTGTCGGTTATTGACGAGATGACGTGAGTACAAGTCTGAGGAGGTGATATAACTTTAATATCCTTTACTTATTGTCTCCCGAAGAAATGGAAAGTACCTATGGTACTACCTAATACAAAATCTTAACAGTTTTCTGTACTTCAGGCGATAGAAAGTGCGATTTCTCTTACAACATTGAATGAAATTCTATCATTTTTGTAATAACTATCGTGAGTCATACTAAATTAACTAAAAATCATGGTTTACTCTCGTAAATTAATGGAGAAAAGCTCTACTAGTTTCGAGTTACAGAGGGACTCTTCATCATGAGCAGCGTGCGAAGACGCGGCGACGTCGCGCAGCCTTTGTTGTTCTTAGAAACAAATATTACTCATAAGAACTAAAATGAAGTAATCGGGTACATCCCAAATACCAACCACTAACCGCTATACATAATAGCTATTAAACAAAAACAAGTCATCACATGATTCAAACAAAATTATCCAAACACGACTACAAAGAACAAAACGTAAACATTAATAAGTGCATAGGTATATTGTATAAACAGAAACTAAATTATCATAAAAACATAATAAACCGACAAAATAAAACAAAAAGTTCGAAGACAAAGATGACCTTTGCCGTCTGTTATCGACAAAGCAATTATAATTATAAATAATCGGAAGTTCAGAACTAACTGGATTCTTTAAAATGTCGCTTTGATAATATCAGCTATTAGATTAATGTAATATTAATTAGGATACTAATTGAAATCTTACTGCCGCACTCAGAGACAATTAATGTACGGCGATAGACTGTTAATTAAATCTAATTTTAGTTTAAGTTATGTCTGTGAAAGTTACACGTGGCATTTTTTGTATATTTCCTCTTCTAACAGGAAAATGATTCAAATACACAAGATAAGGAAAAATGTCTTACAGGGTCAAAAGAAAACAAACCCGAAAAAATGTTGTCCTAAAATACCGCCCTGAGGCATTCCCGGGGCCAAACTCAAAGGTAAAATTCTCGTAGCCTTTAATTAACATTTAGTTTTGCTTTTATTAAATTTCTGTTTACACTCTTCTTCTTCTTCTTTCTACAGCCCATTACATCCACTGCAGGATATAGGCCTCCTCCAATGCACTCCATACACTTCGGTCTTTTGCCTTCCTTCTCCACATCGGACCTGCGGCTTTCGCGATATCATCGCTCCAGCGAGCTAGCGGTTTCCCTCGGTTCCTGTGGCCCGATCTTGGTCTCCAGTCAAGCACCTTTTGGCTCCATCTTCCGTCCTCCCTACGGCTTATGTGCCCGGCCCATTTCCACTTAAGCGAGGCTACTCTTTGAGCTATGTCGGTGAGTTTTGTTCTCCTTCTGATCTCGGTGTTCCTGATCCTGTCTCTCAGTGATACACCTAACATAGCTCGTTCCATAGCTCGCTGTGCCACCTTAAGTTTTTCCATGGCTTCCACTGTGAGGGTCCAGGTTTCACAACCGTACGTCATCACGGGGAGGACGCATTGGTCGTACACTCTCCGCTTTAGGCTCATAGGCAGTTTCCCTTTCAGGACATCCTCCAGTTTATTGAAGGCTGCCCATCCTAGCCTGATCCGCCGCTTTATCTCTTCCTTTTGAGCATTTTTATCGAGGGAGAGCATTTGACCTAGGTAAATGTAGTGTGGAACTCGCTGTATTTTTTGCCCATTTACCTCAATATGATCCACACCGTCCTGGGTCATAAATTGGGTTTTATTGATATTCATTTTTAGGCCGATTTTACACGAGGCTTGCTGCAAGTCCTCGAGCATACTTTGAAGATCTTCTACAGAGGTGGCTATAATAGCAATATCGTCAGCAAACCTTAAATGTGTTAATTTCCCTCCGTTTATATTTATGCCTTTGTTGGACCAATCTATTGTGCGAAACATATCCTCCAGTGCCGATGTGAACAATTTTGGCGAGATGGTGTCACCCTGTCTTACACCACGAGACATTTTAATTGGGTCTGTCAACTCATGCAGGCTTATTTGTAGGGTAGCCTTGCTGTATATGTCTTTGATGACTTGAACATATCGATCGTCCACGTTGGATCGCTTGAGTGCATGAAATACAGCCCAATGTTCCACTGAATCGAATGCCTTCTCATAATCAACAAACCCTACGTGCACCGATAAGTTGTACTCCCTACATTTCTCGAACAGCTGCCTCATGGTGAAGATGTGATCAATTGTTGAAAATTTGGACCGGAACCCAGCCTGTTCTACTGGCTGCGCAGCATCTAGGCGATTGGCAAGTCTTGCACAAACTACTTTGGTGAAAAGTTTATATATGTGGCCTAAGATACATATGGGCCTGTAGTTTGCGATTTTAGCCTTATCTCCTTTTTTATGAATTAAGGTCCCTATGGCGTTTTTCCATTCATCCGGAGTAACTCCCTCGTGGATAACTTTGTTAAATAGGACCTGTAATTGTTTGAGTATAGCCTTGCCACCGTACTTTAAAAGCTCACTTGTAATTCCATCTTCCCCTGGGGTCTTTCCTGACTTCATTTTCTTCAGAGCATTTTTTATCTCATATATGCTTATGTCTGGCAAGTCCTCAGTGAGATGACGAATAAGCTTGGCTCTTGGATCAGAGTTCGATGGTATCAGTTCCTCGGTCTGACTGGAGTACAGTTTGTGATAAAATTCCTCCACAGCTCTGAGTATAGCTGGTCTTTCGGTCACTGTGGTTCCGTCCTCCTTTGTTATTTTATGTATCTGGGCATTTCCTTTTTGCAACTTTCTTCTGAACACTTTTGGGCCGCGATATTTCTCTATAGTGTCTTTAATGATGTTATAGTTGTTCTTCCTAACGTCATGCCTGATAGAAGTTCTAATTAATTTATTAAGATGGTTAATTTCTTGTAACGATTGTTGAGGAGTAAGGTTTCTTCTTTCAATAAGTTCCTTTGTAGAATCGCTGAGAATCGTGCCATATTTCCCTCTTCGACTCGGTTTTTTCATCGCCTTAGCTACATCTGTTATCGCCTCATTGATGTTTTTACTAATTTCGTTCACTGTCTGGCCCAGGGGTAAAGTTTCAAACTTGCGTTCTAGCTTTTCCTCGAACACTTGTCTCTGATCTTCAATTGAACGATAGTCCCATCTTTTCGGCTTGTTGTAGCATAATGTTCTACGCTCCTTCCTTAGGTCGAGTTTGATCTTCCCTCTTACGATTCTATGGTCACTTCCAGCAGTAATTCGATTTAGAACCTCTACGTCCAGAAACATGTGCTTTTTGTTAGACAGGATATAATCATACTCGTTCAGAAGGCCATCTGGGTGTCTCCATGTCCATTTGTTTTGGGGCTTTTTCTTGTAGAAGGTATTCATGGCGTACAAGTTTTGGCTTTTTAGGAAATGAACTAGCATTTCACCCCTTTCATTGCGCTTTCCAAGCCCATAATTCCCGATACAGTTCTCTTCCTCCGATCTTTCTCCTATTCTGGCATTAAAGTCGCCCATGATGATAGTGAAATGGCAGTAGTCCTGCTCGGTAGCTTTTTTGATGTCATCGTAGAAGGTTTCTACCTCCGTATCGTTATAGCTCATTGTTGGTGCGTAGGCTTGGATGACTTTAAGCTTGTATCGCTTGTTTATGGATAATGTCGCGTAGATAACCCTATCTGAGATGTATCCAGTCGATACTAATCTATTTGCCATGGATCTGTGAATAATTAGGCCTACTCCTCCTTCAGATTTGTCGTTATCTTTGCCCTTATAGTAAAACAAGTGTCCAGAGTTCAACTTAAAAAGGCCTTCTCCTCTCCAGCGAGTTTCACACAATCCAAAAATGTGCCAATTTATTTTATTGAGCACTTGACTTTCTAGCTCAACTAGTCTTTCTTCACCTAAAAGAGTCCTAACATTATACGTTGCCAAGTAAATCGTTTTGTTTTGGCAGCCTGATCGAACCCAGAGATTCTTAGCACCCCCTGTCCTGTTGGTTGACCGACCGCTGCCTTGGCCGGGCCATACAGGACTGCTGGGGACTAGGGGCCTTTCTTTATTTGTCTTGTGCATGAGGGTTTTATTTGGCCTTGAAACACCACGCTGGCCACTGCGGGTTGGTGAGTCCACCTATTTTGAGGATATTTCCATGCCTCACGGCTTGTGGAAGCCGACCTGGTCGCTTCTGGTACCAAGTTGGTCAGGTTATTTACCGCCGCCCGATACTCGGCGTTTGTCTTTCGTTTAGCACCACCCGGGGGCACGTGTAGGGTAACATTGGGTTTTCTACCTACGGACGCGAAAGACTCCACCCCCTCTTACACTACAATTATTTTAAAACAAATTATTTCTAAAACGCACGTAGTGGTTGTTTAAAATAAAAAGTAAACATTATCAAAGGCTTTGTAACAATCCACACAATATAACCGACAGAATGCAATATATTGAATTTGATCTGTTATACTTACGAAAAACATGTAATGCCAAGTGTTGCAAGCGCTTTCTTACCATGGTATAAAATTAACATGCAAGAAAAAAGATTTCATTTCAATTTTCTAAGTATGTATATGAGTCTAATCTATGTATGTACTTTACTATCTCCGTCGTTAAAAGTAATTCCCGGAGTCGGATGACCCGCGCAGACAGGACGTAGTTATAGCACGTAGGCTGCAATTTCCTCGATGATCCAATTCATTGCTGGATAGCATGCACATACTATAACTACTCGTACTATAATAACGGCCACAGTCAACAGGGCTTTATAAACGGTTGAAGCTCTCTTCATCTTTTACTTAGGTACTCTCATAAGAAAATTAATATATATTTTTAAACATAATCTCCAAATCATAGATTACACTGACATAAAATTCACGTTACAATCTGAATTTAGGAGCGGTACGCTCTTGGATATGCAAACATAGATTGTAATGACACTAGTATTACGAGATGAATATTGTATTCAAGTGATTAATGATTTCATTTAATTATGTAAAATCGTACCTACATTAACCAATATCTAACTTCAGTACAAAATGTATTTATTATGTACTTAATGGGTATTGTTTGTCTTACAAAGACAGTAGGTATATCAGTGTGGGGTATAACCACAACAAATGAACAAAAGCTTTAGATTAACACAATGTGGTAAACATAATGAAGAAAATCATTCTTAGGCACAGAACCAAAGCTGGAACAACAATTATGTAACGCAGTACAATAAATTTACGATACTCCATTTTATTAAACCAATATTGGCAATAAAGACTGTTATTTTTTAATCAACAAATAGATAAATTGATGACACGATACAGTTTCAATTAATCGAGTGCCGGTATTTCCGTTAATCCTCATAATGGGGATAGTCTTGACACGTGCCATCGCGTGACACATGTTCGTGAACAAATATTTACCCTGAAGCCCTGAAGTCTCTGAGGAGTGCTGTCAGCTGTCTAATGCTATAAAAACATATCAAAATTATTATTGTTTTTGTTATTAAATTGATCAACATTACTTTAGTTCCATGTTTATTTCAATTATAAGGTTTCTTTTACACAATAAAACTTGAATAATTATAAGTTGGGCCAACCTCTATACTTATAAGATTATTGTACCCTATGTTCGCAAAAAATAATTACTTTAGAACAGCTCTCAAAATTCAAATCACCCGGGTTAGCCAAAATATGATCAGAGAAGTAACATGATATGTGTGGAATCATCGGGTCTTATTACTCAGATCCAGATACAATACGCAATCTAATGCTGTACATATACATAATAGATACTCCGTTTAAGTACAAAAATAGCCGAACATAACATGACACACCAAATAGATAGGAACAAGAATTTTATTCAACACCTATCGTGCGATCTTCTGGCAACTGCCAAGGGGAGAGAAAATTTCAGTGTTAGACATATGTAGATACTTATGTAAGTATATCTACTACTGTAGGTGTGCCACCTATACATATAGGCAGGTATGTACAGTTTACATAGATAAAAACCTAAATATAAATGTGTAAATCAACAAACAGTGCGTCAATAAACCGTGGTATGAGAGTTTGACAGACTAATATCTGAATCTTTTAAACCGTTTCCAATCCGTTTGCCAAACGTTGTGTAGGTACTGTTTAAACCCTCTTATATACCTCCTCCAGGTCAATATACGGAGTAAAAATCTGTATATTGTATCGGTAATCATAAACGTCATCGCTTACTAAACTACTAGATACATATTTCCCTTTCAGTGCCAATTTCTTGTAGAATGGAAAATTCTCATTTCGTTCACCTCTTGCCTTGACTAACAGTAGGTCCCATCTCACTGCCTGAAACCACCCTCATGTAACACCAATCTCATCAGCCATATAACAAATAAATGCGTCTAATTACTGCGCCGGAATGTTCATTGAATTGCCACCGTATTATTAGTTCATGTACTTAGTACAGTCTACTGAGTGACGAGTCGAATTTGACACAATGTCAAGGGCATGCAATGACGTCGCCACCGATCCAAATTAGCGCACTCCACCCACCGAGCATCGTTCGCTTTCATTCAAAGACTAGTGACAAGTGACGTCACAAATGTATTGGTAAACAATTGCCTGCCAATTTTGCACGTTAGCACTCATTGCTACGTTCTCTATCTATAGATAAAAGGAAGCTATTCACTACATACATAGATAACTTCACGCCTATCTCCCATGCGGGTAGGCTGAGACAATGGACAGCCAATTGCTACGACTGTTACACACCTCTTTCGCTTTATCAACAGTCATCAGTTTTTTCATACACATGCTATTCTTATATGTACATGCTACTGAGCGACGAAACTCCTTGTAAATTGAGTGTGCCATTAAACTAAGAACTAACGTAGACACTAAGAACTAGTTATGTCTGGGCATACCGAGTATAACTAGATTCGATTTATCTAAAAGGAGTCATAAAGTAAGTAAGATTAACGACCTATGCGTGACCTCACTTTAGTTTTTCACATAATGTAATTCAGAACAAGACTGCTTAGAACTATTTTCCCATGATATTTTCAAATACGATTTTCTTTGTTTGTACCTTCCGCCTTATAAGACAACGAACTTGCAGTGCCATCTATGAAAATCGTTTCGAACTAACGAGTTCCTAGACTTTTATACCTAGGAGGTGTAAGAAGGGATTTTCTTTACCACTGACTTCATACAGTTTCCGAATAAAATAGCAGTAATTTCTCAAGCTTCCTTGTGCGAACTGCTAAGGAGTGGAATTCTTTGCCGGAGTCTGTGTTTCCTGATTAAATTCCTGTATAATCTGTGTCCTCAAGGCCTGATTGAAGTTCAACCAGGTTGCTTATGGGCCAAAGTGTTCCATCGTAGGCCGCATAATCGCTTACCACCATTCGAGATAGTTTCTAAACGTCGACCCATCAAATATAAAAAAAGAAACGTTCCATTTACGTAAACTTGTGAATTATACACGTGAATGTCGCCCGTGACATTGGTATTAAAAGCCATTTGTAAACACTTGGCCCTAGTAAACATTACGTTTAATCTAGCACGTACGTGCCTATCTAATAAACTCTGGGTTTATTTAAATAATTATTTAAAAACAGCGTTTTGGCCCAGTTCTGAAAGGAACACTAATATTTACGATCCCTTTTTAGGCACTCGCAATTGTTAGTTCACTGTTGCACTCAAAGACATTTAATGCTTACTTAAACTAGGTATTCCTTAAGCGTTTCTTTAAACTATTCCTTTGCTAAGGACTGGGATAAGTAACCATTAAATGACTCTGAGTACGGTGGTTAGTTACCAAAGCAATATTTGTAAGATACATTTACTGTCTATCTGAAATATCAACTACAGACTGAACGATTGTTTATCTTTTGACACTGTCTAGCTTGTTTTTTACCTAATAATCGTATTAAATAAGCTAATCAATCTAGATAATGAGCCAGTCTAAACCGGTCTCCGATTCACGACTAAACCAATTTTGGCTAATAGACAGGTCGGTGCTAACTGGATTATGAATCAGCGCCTAGTGTCTAGGCAGTGTGAATGTCACAAATCCAATTTTGTGACCAGAGGGCTTAGTACGAGTTTGTTTTACGTTCAACGAGATTGGATAGAGAGCGCATTCGGCGTTCTTATTAGTTGGTTAATTAATTCGCATCTCGTTTCGTTTTCGTTCAACGTAAAGGAAACTCGTACTAAGGATACAATGGTGTGATAGAGAATCCTATTAACCTATTTTAAATCAGCACAACTTGTATATCGAGTGCGTATAATAAATTTTATTATTCGCACAATCAACGACATCTATGAAGTAGTAGCTACAACCTTCACATCGTAACTTTTTTCCTACAACATAGTTTACAGTAACAAACCGTACAAGTGCATTATTTGGTGGACTTAGGAACGATTAGTTATAATATTATGTCGACGTGGAAAAATTATGAGCTGTTATCATGCAATTTATATAAAGGTTATCGCCTGGATGTCGTCAACTGACTTCATCAACACACGGCGTGATCTCTGACGCATTTCTCTTACTAACAATATTATAGAGGTTACATTTGCCGTAATCTTTAACATGTTAATAATTAACATATAACCAGTATCGAAAAATATACGATATTCGTTTGCAAATACTACATTATGCACACAAAATGGTGCTTGCGGATTAATATTATTAAAACATACTTTAAGCAATGATTTCCATTGCAAACTGAAACTCTTTTTAATTTGACTACTACTTAATTGATCATTTTAAGATGTTAAAAAATGAAATGCTACAAAAAATTAAAACAAAACTGCTTACGCAATTTAAACTGGCTGAAAAGGCTCTTGTCTATGTTTAGTAGAACCAGTGTGGTACTGTCATGTTTGTCAATCGATTTCAGTTTGACATTGACAGTTTACGGATTGCCGTCGTTGGGGCTGATCGGGTGCAAATTAATTTAATTTAATTTATTAATAAAAAACGTATTTATTCAATTGACGGCAGTAGCGAATCAACTCTCGTACTATGGACACGGAAGATAACCGCGCTGAAGGTTGGAAGTACCTCAACAAGCAGTACTTTGGTGATGGTTAGTGAAATTTCTTATTTTGCAAATTCCGTTGGTGAATTTAGCAGTAGTTTCCGTGCCGTCGTCACAAGGACGTACTTAATTCTTATGGCGACGAGCTCCTAACATCCAGTTCGTTAGAACTTATATTTTATAGTTTATTTGATTGATAACTTGTAACTTCATGGGGTATTCATTAAACCATTTAATTACACAGAGTGATGAGTTATTATCAGTAAGATAAACATCATAATGGAATTAACGTGTCGGATATTGCTATCGGTAGGTGTGAAATTGTATTAGAAGAGTATAGAGCATTGTTTGAAAGTGTTACAGGTGTGAAAAGGTAAACTGTTACACCTTACACTCTTCAAAACATTTTAAAAACTACAGCGGTTTATTTTAATTGACATAGATAAATGTTGGAATCTAGCAAACTGTACTGATTTTGGCCTTGAACACAACAGATATCTAAAAACAAAACTGTATACCTTATCATTATAAACTAAAGAAAAATCCACAGTATAATAAATCTTATGTTTTCTACCTAGATAAGAAACAGACAATCACACATTCTGCCTCTTGGGTGGTGATAAACAAATACTGGCAGCTTACAAAGGATTACTTTTGTAATAATTAATTTTAGAACATGAATATTTTTTTTCTAGTACCTAATCATATTTTGTGAATCACAGATAATTTTCCATAAATAGTATAAATCCACATTTGAATTCTATATCTGTATTTTTAGTATATCTAAATAAGGTCAAATACTCTATACTCAATTCTATGACCAATGAGACAGACTGACCTTGCGTTTTATTGATTTACTGTTCATAATAATTATGTGAAGTGAATCAAGGAGGACCATGTTAGGTTTTTTATAACAGCCTTCATTTTTGTATGTTGTTAATAAAATTCTTAACACATTAGCTGTGTTATATTTTGAAGTATAAACTGTAATCCTCTTGGCTCTTTATAATATAAAGAGCCAAGAGTTATATTATAACTCTGTGGATCTTTTATTTTTATTAGAACTTCAAAACCATTTACTTGTCTCATACAATTCTCAAAGAAATTATTATATTGAATTTATATATATATATATATAATTCAATATAATAATTTATATTGAATTTATATATATATATATATATAATTCAATATAATAATTTATTATTACTTTTTACTTATATTTAATTTCAATATACAATGTGATAGGGGCGAGACTTCTAACCCGTTAAGGCTGAATACTACATCTAATTTTAACGACAAAAGTCCTGGGTCGAAGGGGTCGAATCCCCTCCCCTAAAAATTATGGCCATTTTAATATTTTTTTTACTTTTTTTGATATCAAAGGTTGTATGCGTCGTAGAAACAAAAAAAAGACGACAAACGGTAGCTAATAACCTTGGTTAACCAATTCATTACTTTTTTCATATTATTATGTTTGATAATGTTTTGGTGAGAAAAAAAATAATTTGTGAATTATTCTTACCGAAAAAATCACTATTTTCCTATATTTTCAATTAGGGGTTCAACGCCCCATATTATTTTTTTTGTCGATAAAATTAGATGTAGTACTCAGCCTTAACGGGTTAGAAGTCCCACGCCTATCACATTGTATATATATATATATATATTGAAATTGTTTTATTACTATGAAATACTAGGAATTATGTATGGTTTGTCAAATATTCGCCATATATTATATTTACAGGCAATGCAATATGGTTTGGTGTACAAAAATTTGTTATCTACCACAATATTAACACTAAAAAGAGAGTACAATATTGATTCCAACATGGCATAGACTATCAGGAATGTCATAAAACTAAGCATAAACAAGTAGTTATTTGATGATAACCTCATGTAATAGAGTATCACGTGTTCACATGTAAACATTTACTTACTGGTTGTATTAATAGATAACACACATTCTGTGTGAATCAGTAGTTGGTTTGAAGAGTTTTATGATGAAAATAATATTAAATGTTGCCTAAAGTAGACTATTTTGAGTACTGGTACTCCTCCTGATTACCCATATTGTTATGATAAAAAAAAACAAATTTGAACAAACCTAAATGATGGCAGAATATTGGTCTATTTTATTTATTATTAAAATACATTTTTATATCTATAGCCACGCATACTTGATTAAGTCACAAACATACTATATTCTGATAGTAAATAAAATATAAAAGTTATGAAAGTCATTCGATAACTATAGGAAAATAAGAATGAGTAGACATATTAAATTTCTTTTTTGATTTGAAATATTTTATAAATATTTTTTACACTTTTAATTTTATTATAACTTTCGTGAGATACAGTAAATTAATGATTATGTTCACTATCGGCTTACTCTCGTAACTCAACTAGTTTCGCGGAATGCTGCTCATAAATATGAGCGTCTAGCATGGCTTGAAACTAGTCGACTTCCTCGTCAAACAGTTACGTGAATAAGCCGATAACATAATAATTAATCTTATACACCTGTTGCTATGTACCTATGTTTACCCTTTTCAATATAAGAACAGAGTTTATTTTACTTTAGACTTGTTTAATAATAACATGCTTTGACTTGTTGCAGGAGAACGCGCGAACTATGTGAACATACCGCATGTGATCGCCATGGTCGGCTTGCCGGCGCGCGGCAAGACCTACATCTCCAAGAAACTGTCCAGATACCTCAACTGGATAGGAATTAACACCAGGGGTAAGTTGCACTTCTACAACTATACCTACTAGAGCTCTCGAAGAAAGTCAATATAAAGCACAACACATAATTATCTAAACAAAGATTATGGAACACAGTAGTTTTTTTTTTTAAGGGGAGAAAATCATCCAATTACTTGTTGCGCCTTGGGCGAGAGGGGGAGTGTCAAGCTCTTACTGACTAAAAACCACTCCGTTCCTACTCCACTTTTCGAGCCGGAGCCCCGGTAAACCCGCTAGGTAGTCCGCACCACCAGATACACAGTGGTCTTGGAACAAAAAAGCATTAGCTAATTTGCTTCATGAAGTACTTAACTGAAAAATACTGTTTGTTATACAAACAAGAGCATGTTACCTATCTCACCCGCATACATAATACCTATATTATTAATTTCATAAATAATAAATATCCTTTTCGCAAAAGAAATACCATATAACACAGCCTAAAGTTCGTCGAAATTAAAGTTGAATAGGTCAGTTACGAGTAGATTATTATCCAGTGGTGCAGTCATGCGACGTCAAATGCGGCAGTGTATTGTATTATACCCAGTTGAAGGTCACTAAAAATTATACGTAGATACATGTGCAGGTGCTATGTCGTCAATAATACACGTTTCTGCATTGATTTAGCTAGTCGATACTAACTTAAACAAAGCGTAATAATTTCTATGGCAAGTAGGTAAAATAATGTTACTTGAATACTTAATATTTGTATGTGATCACGTCTCTTATCCCCAAAGGGGTAGGCAGATGTGCGTCTGCACATTACAGCACGTAATGCCACTGTACAATGTACTTCCACTGTTCACCATTTTGTTATAAGTCCCATGTAATGGGATAAGCCATATACTGGGCACAATTCTAGACTCCGTGCTACTACTGAGAAATAATTGCTATGGAGCTATGGTATGATACATTTTAATATGTCTATTAGGTAGAAAATGTATCTACCCATGTCTACTCATCCCTTCTTAGTATAAAAATTAATTAAGTTTATTGAGTAATTTGTTTCAGTTTTACCATATGCTTTTAATTTAATTAATGAATTACTTTACGATATTAAAACAATGGCGCCCTTATTTTCCGTCAAATATAATTATTATGATATTGAAATTAAATGGTGTGTATTGTACTAAACTAAAGAATCTTACACGTGCCTAGCAGGGAGTGTGTTGCCAAAAACTTAGTGGCGACATAAATACTGCATGCAGATATAATAAACAATTTTATTGAATAACTGGGATGGAAATAGTTTTATTTACTTGTATATGCATATAGCGCCATTGTGTTAGGTACCTGGTACCTACGTAGTTGATAACACACCCTCGTGATCGTTAGCCAATTTACCATACCTAGTTGGACCACCTAAGTTACTTAGGTGTTAGTAAAGTGACAAGATTTTTATTTTAATACAATCCCACTATACAGCCTTCAAAAACCACAAATCAGACAGCAAAATAAAATGTTACATTATTTTTCTTTATGCCTTAAGCTTTCAGATCACCCATACAGACAAAAATAAAATTAATCATTAAGTCTTTGACTGCCAATAGAACACTTTTCTATTGGCAGTCAAAGACAAATCCTCTGCTAACGTCTGTCACCGGTGACCACCACGGCGTTCAATGTGTTAATAATATATTTTTTCTTTCCAGTGTTCAACCTGGGTGAATACAGGCGGCATGCCACCACAGCTTACACGAGCCACGAGTTCTTCCGCGCAGACAACAAGGAGGCCATGGCGATACGGCAGCAGTGTGCGCTGGACGCGCTGCACGATGTCTGCGAGTGGCTCGTCAAGGGCGGCGAGGTCGCTGTACGTACTAACTTTCTAAAGAAGTTTTATTGGACTTTCTTTAGATTTTCCCTTCCATCTTGCTATAAACCTCTTTCGACATTCCCTATCGGTGTCTGAGTTCTCATGTTATAAAATGGAGGATTATTTTTGACCAGTTCAAAGAACATTGAACCTTATGGACATTGACACAAAGCTTAAATTCCTCTGTACAGTAATAATACAATTTTGTGAAAAAGCAACTCATTGTAGCTTTCATCTGTTATCCATGTCACTATGCTAGGAAATTAAGCACTATTACAATTAAACTAGAGTCTATTTTCCCCAGGTGTTTGACGCGACAAACTCGACGCTGGACCGGCGGCGCATGATCCGCGACATCGTGGTGCACAAGATGGGCTTCAAGCTCTTCTTCGTCGAGTCCATATGTGACGACCCTAGGATTATCGAACAGAATATTATGGTGAGGTATACACATGTGTAATTGGAAACTGTGTAACTAACGGGTGTTACTATTGTGTATGTTGAAGTTATTACGGTTCAATAGTTTATTCTATTATTAGGTCTGATGTGTTATTTCATTACAAATTAACTAACCCCGGTATATAAGATTCTTTGAGTAATTTCTACCTGTATATTAGAAAGGATCAGATTGTCATAGTTTTATGTCCTAGCCTATTTAAATGTTCATTCATCAGCAAAAAAAAAGTCATTAATCTTTTGAATGAATTCTTGCATTGTTTTTAATTCTGTATAGATAGTTTCTCCCCCTTACAATAGCATTTACTACAAATATTGCCAAATTCTAATGAACACCCATACCACATTACAGGAGGTAAAAGTAAGCAGCCCCGACTACACGAACATACAGAACACAGACAATGTACTGAACGACTTCCTGCTCCGGATAGAGCACTACAAGGAGAAGTACGAGCCTCTGGACGAGAGCATGGAGTCCGACTACAGCTACATGAAGATCTACGACACCGGGGAGAAGGTGGTGGTGCACAAACATGAAGGACACATACAGAGCCGGATCGTGTACTATCTCATGAACATACATATTGTGCCACGGACTATTTACTTGACTAGGGTGAGTTGGGTTCTGTTATTATTTTAACAACAAATAGCTTCTAGAAGACTGACCGATAGACAGACATTTTTGTTATTATTATATTTGCTTTGACATTTAAAAATGCCTTCCTGGTCTATCCGAAATAAATAATTTTGACTTTGCCTTCGACTTTATATTTTTGGTCATCGTATTTTTGTAATGTAATGGTAGCCTACATCTAGACTAGAGATTTTTTTCCAGAGAACCCAATGCGCAATAAGACCATCCATGGCATAGAATTAAAATTAAATGTGTTTATGATTGGCGTAAAACTTAAATTGGAATTACTTTAATACTATAAAATATTTTATTGCATTTACTTAATACAATGGTTGGCAATAAAGTTTTATATTTCTTTCAACTTTATTTGCTTCAATAATTATTCAATACATATACAATTAAGACCTTATCAAACAACAATCGCACACTTAGCCTATTCAACAGCATTACTTCTTAACATATCCAATTTTACCTACAAAACTATTCTCAAAATCTTGCAGCATGGTGAAAGCACACACAACATAGTGGGTCGTATCGGCGGCGACAGCGACCTCTCGCCGCGCGGCCGACAGTACGCCAAAGCCCTCGCTAATTACATCGACCAGCAACAGATCCCCGGCCTGAGGGTCTGGACCTCCTGGATGAAGAGGGCCATACAGACCGTCAAGGATGTCAAGGCCCCACAAGAGAGGTGGAAGGCACTCAATGAGATTGATGCGGTAAGTTATATATTGAAATAGATTTCTTAGGTCCCAATGAATGTAAAAAAAATTGATCAATTCACAGCTTGTTAATTCGGTTATTGATTTTGATCGTTACTGTTAACTTATAATCGAATCTTGCAAGTTAACTATCTAACGTTGGTTAAGGCAATGTAGGTTAAGAGATAATTGAGTTTATTTTATGGTTCATGAATTATTCCAATATATTTACTTATTTAGACATTTAATAGATGCGCTAAGTTAATTCTTCTCCAATTAGGACTTAAAAGTAATGCTATCTTGGAGGTAAATAAGAAATAGTAAAGGCTTTTTCAATATTTATATTTATTTTAAAGTGACAATATCTATCTCCAAATTGCAGGGTATATGCGAAGAGATGACGTACGCGGAGATTCAGCAGAAGTACCCCTCAGACTTCAACGCTCGCGACGCGAACAAGTTCGCGTACCGATACCCGCGCGGGGAGAGCTACGAGGACCTGGTGGCGCGGCTGGAGCCCGTCATCATGGAGCTGGAGCGCCAGGGCAACGTGCTCGTCGTCTCCCACCAGGCCGTCATGCGCTGTCTACTCGCTTACTTCCTTGATAAGTCTGCTGGTGAGTGTGTTTGTTGAAAACAGTTATTTAGTGACTCTCTGTTAGTTCGTTTGTTATTTACTGTAGTTGTTGTTATATTGGAAGGGCTGTGGGTTTTGAAATTTCTAAAAGTATTCACATTATATTTGTAACTAAAATATAGAAAGCTGCAATCCACTTTTTCATTTTGGATTTTACCTGTAATGTTTTACATATTTACTCACAAAGTCTAATTTCTACAATAAAATTGTGACAGAATAATACTTGTGGAGATAGACTCGAAATAATGGTAGCTTTTAAGTCAAATTAAGATCAGTTTTAAACGAAAACAAATCGTTTAAAACTCTATCCTCCTTTTTGCTTCTCTGCAATCCGGTTTAAACCTAACCAATACTCACAAACAACCTGCATTGTTGTTGTAGAGGAGCTCCCGTACCTGCACGTGCCGCTGCACACGGTGATCAAGCTGACGCCGGTGGCCTACGGCTGCCGCGAGGAACACATCAAGCTCTCCGTGCCCGCCGTCGACACGCACCGCCCCAAACCTTCTGTGAGTATACATGTTGAAGAAAAAACCTGGTTTCAGTCTTTAGCTAGGCTATCTACTTGATAAAATTATCAGGTATAGAAAAAAAAAGTAATTCTTAAGAAGATGTAACGATTTTCGTAGATGGGACTGAGTAGTTTCTATCTACCTAGCCTGTGAAACTGCCTTTACACTTACAAATAAAAAAAATAGTCTGATAGAACCTTCTTTGACAGTTTAACTGCATAGCTATAGTTGTGCACTGGTAGTTAGGTATTTATAAAAATTACTGTTATTTCAAATGGTTCAAATAAATCATTATAAATGTTACCAAAATAAAACAAATAAACAAAATTTTTGTGTCTTAAAGACATACGAAACGATACATTGTAATGTCACTTGATAATTAATAGTTTAGCTTATAATTATGTGTATGTAGTTAGTTATTATTGTGTAAGTGCTGTAGAAACATTTATCTTTATGATGGCTTCTAGCAAGTTATCCATACTTTGCAAAAAGCCGCAATTTCTATAACAAACACTTATGTTTATCGACATCTTAAATTGACTATATTATTCTGAAACAATATGGTGTATTAAAGTATTAAATCACAATTAAGTGGACTTGGGATAATAAGCTGTTATTGAAGAATAACTTGAGTGACTGAAACAAGTCTCATTTTCCTTAAGCAAATGACAAACTAAATTATTATTTTAGTTACAATCAGACCTACAGATAATAATGATTTTTTTACACTTTGGATTAAACCTAATAATTTCTTCTTCGCAAAATTATCTGAACTACTTCCAAATGGTAGTATCAGAACAAAACACCAAAATTATAAAAAAAATATATAATATTCAAAATTATTAAAACCGCAATTTATTTAACAGGACGACGAAGACGCGGCTGAGATACAAGTACGCAATGTTTGAAGCATGGGCTAACATTACATAGATAGCATGGGTCTAGTGTATGTTGTTGTGGAAACCTCTATGTCAGCGGTTTATTAGTAATCATGGCTGTTATCTGCGAGGACTAATATTTTCTTTTTCAGATAGATTGGATACTTATAAAAATATTGCAAAAAAAACTATAGCTTCACTAAGGGCTCGGGAGAGTAAGAATACTTTATGGAAATCCATGAAGACGAAATATAGAATCCTAGTTAAAAAAAATACAGTTCTTACCATAATTATCACCTCATCTTTTAGAATTTTGATACATATTTTTAGGACACCATGTGTTCTGGACGCTTTCGCCCATTTACACAAAAATATGACAAGGCTGAATGGTGATACTGGAGGCAGTTGATAAATTCATTCTCATTCACTCTAGTACATACATACCTACATGTGATTTGGGACTCATTGTTTCCAGTGAGACTGATAAAGGTGTAGAAACCACCCAGTTCTTACTCATTTTGTTTATTTTATGTCGGAGGCGGGGCCCAATGCTACTGCAAAATTATTTTAGCAGGCAACCCCAGTTTGTTTGAGGATATGGATACTTTTTAATTTCATACTGAGTTGTTGCATATTTTCTTTCTCAAAATGACCTTTTAGTTGTCATATCTTCTTATGGCTTCGTAGTTTAGTTGCCTCTAGTTTTCTACTAGTACTAACCTATTTGTCTAAAAGGTACTCGTAGATAATTTTCATTATTACTGATGTAATTCAGGGCATCAGAGTTTTACAGCAACATGGTTGACAGTTGGTTTTCTATTTTTTGGCGGGAAAAGTGACAGTTGACAGGTGGTGGTTATCTGTGTGTGTTTGCTTGTGGCGGATGCGGACTTTGTTGAATAAAAATGTTTTTTGTTAAATTCAAAATTTGTGTGTTTATTCTTTTGGATATTTATACGTTTATGTATTTATTGGTAAAGGTGGTTTATATTGGGCCAATATCACTCCGTGTTGGTGCCACACCATATTGCCCTCTACCCAATTCCTTTCCCTAATGGGGGTAAACTAAAGAAAATGTTATACAAAGTCGGTCCTGGTTCCTGGTGGAAATCTCATGAAGAACTCAGATTTTGGGATGCAAGAATGGTTTTAGAAGTTGAAGCCTGTAAATTGTTCTCATTTTCCAGAAAACATTCAGAATTGTGTATTAAATAGTTTCCATCAATAGTAAAATATGAATCTAACATCGACAGTTTGAAGATTAGAATAGTTTTTTTTTTAATTAACGCATGTAATATGTCCATTGTAAATTGTAACCCAAATAAGACCTTAACTCTAAAATATAAATATTTTAATATTTCTCAATTATCAAAATAAGATACCTAAATCTATTTTTATGAATTGTATAAGATTTCTATTAGAAATATCTGTTTCATTTAAATTAAAATCTAATAGTTTCCAATCATGGTCAATAGATGTTATGAAAGTGTAACCTTATGACCAAGACCAACTTGGTATGTCGAAAATAACAAAACTATCCATGACGACATAAACAACTACGCACTGGCCGTAGCCAAAAATAGAATAATTTGCATAGAGAAATAGATTGAAATATAGACGCAAGTACCGTTAGGAATAACGGGAGGGCGATACACCATATATTTCTTCGTCCTACCTTAGATATAATAAAAATCGTACAAACGAGATACATGTGTTATTCGTAGCTACGTTATCTGTATACTGTAACGTTTAAATAATATCTCCGGTACATTTGATTGGATCGGAAGGCGACAAGGTCACGACCAAACCGGTTCCACATATCAATTTATTGTGTATCTGTGTACAGAACTATTTATGTTCCATCTGTGTCTAAATAATATTTTTTGTATTGTATGTGCACGCAACACACGTATAGGATTCTCGATATAAGAATTAATATTGATTTTTCTTCCCAGGTGATACCCGCGCCGCCTATAAAGCCGCCCACGCCGCCCGTCCTCAACGGAGAGACGAACGGCGAACAAAGCGAGGATAGCCAGTCGCATTAATACATACACAGGACACATAGTTAATAATATAATTACATTGTCCATGCTAGTTCAAAATGTTAGTTTATAAATGACATTTGGGTATTTCTTTTTCTGTGTGAACGAGTAAAAATAGATTGTGGTGGTTATCTGTGACTGTCTGCAATCAGTCGAGTCGACGAATTTGAGACTGATGATAAGTGAGTTTAGATTTTTAAATTTTTAAGTCGTGTCTATCTTTATATGAAAAATGAATACCTTTGATACGTTCACGTACACTTGGCCGTTTGTCACCGTTCACTCAGAGTCAGCGCGGGGCACAGCATTTTGGTCTATTTTACATTATCAAATTTCCCGCTCGTGATTTAATGTTTTCTCCTTTAGCGCTGCAGCGCTTATAAATTTTGCATTAGCTTCGTTTGAGTTGCACTCACAGCGCTGTCGCTATAATCTGGCAAGCGCTTTATTCGCTTACTGGCGTAAAACGCAAGTACAGCGTATGACAAACTGTAAATTCTCTATACCTACTGTGCCCCACGCCTATATATTTTTGTATGCTGTCTCTGTTTGTCTAGCTAGCGCCTGTCATCCTATCATATTTATAAATAATATTTAATTATACATAAGAATTTTTACAAAGTGGCTATGTATATTAAATGTAATATTGTAAAATTATAATTAACTTTTATTTAAATATAAGTTTAATGTAAGTGGGAACTTTGGTTTTATTTTACCACATTCAGTGAGTAATTTTACTTACTGTTCATCCAAAATTGGTCATTTGCTACCGAGTGTGCTTAACAAAGTCGCTATACGTACCTAATTAAATTCGTTTTTATATAAAAATACATATAATAAAGATCAGACAATTAATTTAACTATGTTCCAATTAAAAAAAAGATATTCCCCGTTTTTATTTATGGTTCACTGATTTTGGTTCGATTCCCGAATCAGTAAACGTATGCAGAATATGTGCTAAATTCTCTCTTTATGGTTGTAGTTAAGTTTAAGTTAGGGTTGCACCTGGTCAGATCAGTTTATAGCAATAAACTTTTTGATATACATACAAATTTATTTATTTATTTTATTAAGAAAACCAACAGCGTTACAGTAGGTAAAATAACAATATGGATACATTTTTTACGGTAAGGCTAATAACAGGTTTCCCTTAGTGTAACATAACAATTAGGTATAATTCGGCTTATAAACGGACAGTAAACAAAACACAAATAATTATTTTAGTCATTGTGAGAAGCAAAATGCCTCGTCTAACTCCTCCTCCTCCTTTAATTAAAAAAAGCTGTATTATTTAAATATTGAAACTATTGGTGGATAAAGATAATATTTCGCCAATCACATTGTTTTAATTATTCCTGTGACAGGGAACTAAAGAGCAGACGGAATGTCATAAAGCCTGCCTCTGCTATACACATATGGGCAGCTGATATAGCACCACGCCTGTCTCCTAATGAAGTAGGCAGAGATAATGGAACCCTTAATGACATGATTCTGTTCACATTCTGGCTTACTAATTCCGCTTCATCTACACTCATCAATCTTCTATGCTTCAATGATTTAGAAAACCAAAAATAAACAATTTTAGCCTACAATTAGAAATAATCATATTTTTTTTATTACGCACAAAACATATTCGAATTCACGTTTTAAACTTGGCGCCCTTTGTATACAACGCCCTCTAGTGGTGCATAGCACTGCCGAAAAACGTGCTAAGACAGTATTTCACATTCTTATTTCTAGATGGCGCTACTAGTTACATTCATATTCATTTAGCATTCGTCTGCCGCTGAGTATTCCGAGAAACGAAATTACAGTAGCGCAGCTCAAAGTCGAGCAAATATGGACAGTTAAACTATATTCATGTTTGAACAATGTCATACAATAAGTATTCAATATACATCATACGTATAAATCACAAAAGTTACATTACAGATTTCTCAAAATCTTACTGTTTTACCATCATAATATTTACAAGTTCCTTCTTCAACAGGTCCCCAACCTCAAGCTACTTACACGAAGTGGGTAAATAGTCGCTTTGTCTTATAGCATTCATAAGAAACATTTCTTGGGAATTTGGAGTTTAAGCTTATTCTAAAAACGTAAACGCATTTTGTATACAGTATGATCAATAAAAAGGAAGTTTTTAATTGGTAATACTTAAATTAACCAAATTAATATGAAATTAAGGTTTGCAGTAGGTATTGCAACTTTTACCAGCTAAGTATGTACTTTAATGTTTTTTAATATTATGCTATGAAATCTGAGTGTGTCTAAACTAAAATGTTGTAAATGCACCCTGGAAGCGCAGGCTTCAAATTCCAGGTAAACATCCGGGCGACCTACATAGCTTTTACAGTATGAAATAAACGGGCCGGGCGAGCGTACCTACAGTACCTAGATAACTATGTAACATGAACGTCCACGGCTAGTACATACAAACACGTGAGCAATCAATAAAATACTATATAGACGGCCATGTACTGCCGATGCCTACCTACACGCGTCCCGGCCGGCGCCTATGGAAACGAATGGAGTTGATTCTATCATTTTATTATTGTAAATACTGGTTTCTTTTATTTTGCTGTAATACAGAGATGTATCTTATAATGTATAAAGTTATTTGCTACGTTTTCTTGAGCGTGATTTATACATAAATATACTGTAGTAGTTAAAACAAAGGAAGAAATAAATAAATGCCACATTTACAGTAACAATGTTTTTATCATTCTTCGCACATTAACCACTAAGGTATTTCAATATTAAACTTCTAATCATAAAATAAATACTTGAAAGAACAAACTATTTTTATCAGGACTAGAATCGATTGCTGTATCGATTTTTACCATAGATCTTCTCAAACTCTTTTCTCTATTCGTCACAGCTGTCAATGACATTTCGACGTTCGAAACGTATTTTTACGAAATATATTTTGCCTAATTTCCTTAGTTGAATCGCTAACTTATATAATTATTTTATTAAAATTAGTCAAATAATTAAAATTACAATGAATATACATTGATTATGTACTTTGAAAGTTAGTGGATTTCTTGTCTCCTTGATAACAAAAATGGTAACTTTGAATTCAGACGAAAAATTTAATAGAGGTGCGTGCGTCATATTTTCAATGTGACCTATTTCTCCGAAACAGTGATCGTTTCGTTTAATCACATTACTGTTGCTGTTTTGCAGTGAGGAGGAATTTCTGTTTTTATTTGGATGTTCAAGACCATGGTTTGTCTAGAGCCATGAGTCGCAGAATTCAGGACTTGGGTTTGGTAAGTGCATACATTTATAGCTTTTACCGCCAAAATTGTTATTCTCCTGAATTAGCTCCGATAGATGTATAGCTACGTTGCCACATATTTTTTGGTTATGTATAAATATAGGACGACTAAAATAGGGATAACAGTATTTTTTAATTCGGCAGCCTATAAACAGGGTAACTGTATTTAGTCATGTTATTTACGTGCAGTTTCATGTTTTGCTTACCAGTCTACCTTACGTAGATAGAAAAAGAATAACGATTAAATGGTTACCTAAATGTAAAGGTTTATTTTGGCTTGACATTTATACTGAGTTGTATTTCACGTGCGTATTTCGTATTTTTAATTATTTTAGAAACTTAATTCTTGTAAAAATAATCAAATCGAATGTTATAAATAAAATAATTTCTAATTGAAAAGGAACGCAATTTGAATGGACCAATGAGAGAAGTCTCCCCTTCCACCGAACGACAGCGCCTCTAGTGTCCAAAACATAAACTAACGTGAAATATCTCCATCTTGTATGACAGATTTGTGTTTGTTGTTACTTTTTCGATTTTATTTATCAAATGTGTATAAATACATATAAAAAGTGTTTTAAACGTTGCGTTATTAGTTCATAATCTTATAATTCAACGAGTGCTACATGAATTTTGTATGAATTTACCGTCCGAAGGTAATTCTGTGAGTGACGAACATAGTGGTCGTCTCAGTGACTAGTATATAGTTACTTATTTTTGTGATAAGCGGAGCGCGGGGGCCTCGCGGACGGCTTTTATGTAAGTATATACACTGTATATTAATCACACGTGCGTACCGACCCAATGATCGTGTCAGAATTGTTTAGAAAACAGTTTAAAAACAGTTGGAGTGGCTAGTGGGTCGCATAGCTTGCGTTCAATTTTAGGTCATCTTTTGTACGGTCGCGTTAGAGCCACCGCCGCCGCACCGCGAAATGCAGCGGGCCGAGGCCAAGCGGCGCGCTCTCTCGCGCTGAGTTGCACTACATCCATTTTAAAAGCCGTTTGAAATGTAGTTTCCTTCGGGTTACGCGTGTGTCTGCTTAATTTTTGACAGTTGATATTGCTTTCATCTAACCAAGGGGTTGTGAGTCTTAAGTGTAATGTCTTAAGGGTGAGATTGGTGTGTGACAGTGTAATGTGTTATTTTTTTGCGCGGGACGGTTGGCGCGAGTCGTGGAGGGCGCGATGGCGCGGCCCGCCGGCGTCGTCTCGTTGTGTCGACCGTATTTCAAGGAAAACTCGGCGATGTGTGTTCCGGCGCGTCGATAACTCGCGGCGCTGCTGGCCGCCCCGTTACATTGTGCCGTCGCATGCATCGCTCAATAACATATTCCGAGAATGCTCTCTGACCAAACGCCGTCGCTCGCACCGAGTAGGTAGCTGTTGCGACACATACATTACGCGTATTAGGTCAGCCTGGTGCAATGCTGACTTTCACATAATGTCACTTCACACTGCATTACCTAAACAATAACATTTGCTGACACTAAATTCTTATAAGAGTTGCCACATATTTCCTAAAGTTCTCATATTTGTCATAATTTAAAGCTGGCAACATTAGATTAATTAAATATAATTGTTTATGAGTTTATTTTATCAATAGTTAGTAACTGATATGGTAATGTGTGGTAGTGAGCTGTTATATTTTGTAGTGGTCTACTATGTACATGTGTGAATAAGTATGCTTGTTATCCTCACTGGGTGTGATGTGGTACATAAAGTTGATGGCTATAATCACACTGACAGATGCATTAATGGGTCTATTATGCACTGTAAGTCAACCTTTGTGTGTGGAATATGTTGACTTGTTAATTGCAAGGTTAGCAAGACAACACATACACTGATATGCAGCTAGGTATTTATTAAAATGCATTCAAACAGCAAAAACTATTAGGACACTCAACTACTTGTTGCATGAGCTTGATGGAAACATTTAGCAATACTGATTATGTTGCATATTTTGTTAATTATGCAGAATTCACAAATATTATTATACAAAATGTATTCTTTATAGCTCACACAGTTATTTTTATCAGTAGTTGTGCATGTAATCTTTTAGAAATATATATTTATATTTTACATTTATTATTAAACCACAAATGTGTTAAAAGCTGTTGATAAGTGAGTCTTAATGCATAATTACTTTAGATTTTTACATGTAGTACTTTTATTCTAAAACAAAATCATAATACAATAATTAATGTTAACCTCAACTTCAGTGCGAGTAATACTGAAACCTAAATGAACAAAATTCTGAAAATGTACTTGTAAACAATATATTAACTTGTAACATCTCAGTTTGATACCTGTTGCTTTGAATCGTTCACAAGTGGCATCAAAGACTATCTTATAGACAACTTCACTGTGTTAAAAGTAAATAGATTTAACAAAATATTTAGTGCCTTGCTAGGACAAATATTTTTAAATGAACAGTGTGATATATTAATTTATTTTAATATCAGACAAGGAATCGAGATGATGGAGAATTGTTTATTTATATTTTACCTCCTCATAGTCAAATTGATCACAAATTCTGTTTATCCTTGTTCAGGGGATAAATATTGAATTCTAATAAGAAACTGTACAATTTGTAATTCACAGATTAATGTTCACGGATTGATTTTTATGAATAAACAACATACTATTTAACTTTTAAGGGTTAATTTTATTTATTATACACATGGCCTTAAATTATTCCATTGAGTCCGCCCACTAGGCCCGCCTATCTCACTTTTTCAAATACAAATTCCATAACAATATTTACTTTGCCAAACATTTATTTTTTGGCAAGTCATCACAAACCAAAGATTATTATGGTAATATGGTCCCTGTTATGTATTGTTGGTAGTGTAAAATGGTATTCATTGATTGTATTTGCTTACAGCAGCAAGAATTATTTCTAACATCCCGCGTGACGCACGTTGTGCGCGACCGAGTGACAGAGACTAACAGTGCGGGGGGCGCAGGAGCCGCGGGCCCCGCGCGATGGGCGCGACGTGAGGGGCGCGCGCGCGCCGATGCCATGCTGGAGCGCGTGCGGCCGGACCCGCCTCACCACACACCCAACAACAAATACATACAGATCTCTGTTCAGAAGGTACACCCACTCATACCCCACTTCATACCACCCTTACCCAAGGTGCCAGTTTGATGGATAACATGTGGCACTACATATAAAAGTATAAATGTTATTAGATTCATGTAAATATGCTTCAAATACCTCTATTGCTGCTCTATATCCATGAAATTGATACCTAGTGTTTAAACCTAACAACTGTAAGTTAATTGTAGATTAGTATTGAGATTCATACAGTTAGTGATAAATGCTTAGTAATTAAGATAAATCTCTTGTACATAAACTGAGTTAAATAAAAAGAGAGTATGATTGTTAGCATAAATAAATTGAAAACATAATAGGTATATCCTGTATGAAGATATCAGTTTATGTACATGGGATTGATGCCTCTGTAGGTCTTCTTAGAGCTTGTTGCATATCTGCATGCCTTTGTCTAAAACGATTAACCACTTTCCTTTTCTTTTAACCTCTATATATTTATCTTGCGCTGTATTATTATATATCTTTACAAAATATTTATTAATCTTTCAGGCTATAAGTCTATTGGATAAACTGTATGATACATTCTTCACGCCGCCGCGCGTAGCGCATATCACGTACTTCACTAAACATTTTATCAAGATTGAATTTTTGGACAAGTATGAAATAACATTTATAAGAAACGTATGTCTTTTACCTCACTGGTAAACAAAAAACTAAATTGTTATGTTCATTTCCAGGTTGTGCAGACCTATTTACAAGGAATTTGATGAATGGCCAGAAATATCATTAGAACCAGACCCTCCAAGAGAAAAGAAGAAAGAAACACCAGAGAAAATTGTTGCCAATAATCCAAAAGATATTGCCATACAAAAGTAAGTAGAAGTTGTTCTCATGTGGATTATTTATTACATGAATCGCCATATTCTTATAGAAATATTTTTTTACAGAATGACGCGTAAAAGTCGTCCAAGAATCAAGGAGAAGGAAGAAAAAGAGGCAAAGGGTGGCTACTGTGAGATGTGCAACGCAGACTACGGAGACGCGACACTACACCGGCGCTCCCCGCACCACCTCGCCTTCGTACGCAACCACACCAACTTCCTCGCGCTGGATTCGCTCATTGGCGCCGGTACCGATGTTGCCACTTTCCTTGACAAAGCCACACCTATCAACGGTGAACGGCGTTCGCTAAGAAAAATGTGCAATGGCGACAGCGACCCGCCCAAAAGCAAACGGTCGAAACGATCCCAGTCGCCGGATTCCACAGTCAATGGTAACCTCAGTCCGAGGCGGAATGGATATGTAGAAGATGAGAAAAAGCACAATACCCGGTGCAGTAAACGAGCCAGTGAAGCAACCACTGAAGACCGACAGTACTACAAAGTAGTAGGTGTCAGCACCAAGCTAAGATCGAGTGGCGGGTTCTCGAATAAAAGAAAAGATTCGTCGCCCTCGTGTAATGGCACCAAGCCCCTAGTCGTTAAGTTCAGAAAAGTCCGGCGCTCAGAGTTATCTGTGCTCAGTGATGAAGCAGAACAGTTCATGTTTCCAAAACGCGCCAGCTCCACAAGTTCCACATCTTCCGACGATGATGACAAAGAACTAAGTTCCCGAAGAAAAACTACACCGCCGCCACCACCACCACCCGTCGAAAGGCGGAGACAAGCGCGGCCACTCGCCCTGAAAGAGGAGTCTTCGGAGGAAGATAGCTGGCCCGAAGATAACCGAAGGCGAAAGAAACGAACGCCTGCTGTCACTAAACGAGCACGCAGAGTGCCTTGCAAAGCACAGAGCACAGAACCACCGCCTGAGCCTCCCGAGGTTGTGGAACAAATAGTGCCTGCAGAGCCTCCTGCACCACCTGACGGGGAAGTAAGCCCTTTGAGAGAAGAACCCGTTGAACGATGTATGAAGTGGGAAGATGGAAAGCTGAAGTACACCCCAGCTGTGGAGCAATTGGAGTTTGCCTTTGAATCTGTGCCACATAGTGAGCCCTGGTTTGAAACCTTCAAAAGACAAGATGAGGACAAGGTGCTTGTTAAGAATATACCTCAATATTTTGGTAAGTTTTGGAAATAACAAATATTACATATAAATTTATTAAAAGTACTAGGTATTTTATGTAATTTTCTTTTAATAATTTTTTATTGTTTCTTGTTACAGCATTATATTCAAAATCGCCAAAGTTACCATATGAAATTGGTCAGTTACCACCTTTGAAGCCAAATTGCTGTCCACTAAGTGACTTGGTTAAACGAGAAGAAAAGCCAGGACCGTCACGGTCTTACGGGACGCGAGGAATGAAGAAACAGAAAATTAGAAAAAGAACTGCCGCACTGCTAGCGCTAGAGGGGCACCCGCGGAAATCCCCTCGCGAGCATGCGTCTACCCTGGCCATTCTCGGTTCGGCTGGTTTAGTACACCGGCGGAGACATGCTGATGATAACAAGTCCACTGCGTCGGAAGACACGATCAGCGACACGCACAGTAATCCTAAAGTTGATCCTGTAATTTCTGAAACTCAAGAGGCATCTGAGAGATTACAACAATTTTTATCTGAGGTGTTCGAGGACGCGGCGGAATACGACGTATCCGACGAGGTGATGGACGGTGAGCCGGCTGTCACCACGTCAACTAACATGCTTGACGTGTCCAGTATGATGTCAGAGTGTGAGAACTGCGATCTGATTAGAAATGAGATCAAAGAAGCAGCAGACAGACCTAAAGGCAGACGCGGCAAGTTTAAAAAGAAGAATAGAACGGGCTGGCCTAATAAAAAGAAGCAAACTAAGAAGAGTTCCAGGACAAGCAGTGTCGAGTCTGAAAACAAAGTAGACAGCAGTTTAGATCGGTCGTCGGCAGAGCCTCCAGACGATGATACCACACAGGACGCGATCAGCGAGGAAGATACTAATTTATCTGAGACTGAAAAAGAAGACAAAACTATATTAGAAAAATCCAAATCAGAGTTTGATTCGAAAGACAAAACTTTGACAGAGGACTCGGTAGCTGAGAAATGTGATCCTATGGACATATCTGATAGCAAAGACAAGACTTTACAGGAGTTAAAGGTATCAGAAGAAAAGTCTAAGGACGAGAAAGAGGAACGAAAATTACGTTCAGAGACTGACGATAAGGATATTAAGAAGAGGAAACGGGCGTTGCATGGACTGGGCGACTGGATGCAACCAGTGGTGCGGGTGGCCCGAGTGGACCCGGGCGCGGCGCGACGTCTGCGGTCAGCGGCGCGGCCGCGGTCCAACCGGTACAGATAGCGCGCGGCCCGCCGCTGCCTCGCCAAACAACGATAATTCCTCAAATGGACTCCATTGTTTCGCCAAACCTACCGTCGAACAATCAGTAGTTGTGATCGCACTTCGGAGCTATAATAGCTGCGTAGACTGCTCGCCGATGACGCGTAGATATAATTTTGTTGTTTGTTATTTATTTTGTAAATAGCCTGTTGTTGTCTGTGTCAGCATGAACTTGGCCATTTTTGGCAGATGAAACTGGGAGTATCAGTATTTAAATTGTTTTTGTTTATAAGAGAATAATATATCTCGAGGCTGCGAACTACAGAATGTTGTGTACATAGTGGTGTAATATATTATGTGAGGACTTGGACCTATGTGTGTGTGTAAGACCAGTGCAGTGAGTAGACGTGGCGAACTTAGTCTGTATATAAATGTTATTGTATGCTTAGAAAGTATCTTTCTTTTTTTAAGATAAATGGAGATGCAGGAATAAAGTTACTTCAGCCACTCACATATCTACCACTAAATGTAACTACATAAATATTATATTTATAATTACTGCAATAACTACTGTCCATAGACGGAAACCATAGTAATATTATAAATGTGTTTTTCTCAATGTTGTCTCAGTGTCTACAATTATTAGAACTAGTCAGTATTCGATTCCACATTTTGCTGGAACTTCGTATTTCTGACTCCATCTCCTTTATCTACGTGAAATTTCATCAAAATAAAAATGTATAAATTACTATGATTCTCACTTATTTGTTTTATTAAACCTATATAAATATATTCCGTCGAAAAGAAGATTTCCAACCCTCTATATATTTTACTTGATCTGAATATAATCAGATTATTGTTATAATTACCCAAAAAACACATCACGCACATTACCCTATGGAGAAGGCAAAAACAAAACGCCTAGCAGCCTAGCTCGAGGCGCGCACTAGTTACGAGCACTCGTAAGTATTATAAGAGGACGTCGTGTCACCAAATGCGTTATTATGTATTTACTTTGTGGACCTTTTGATGTTGAGCAGCATACATATTACCTATATACCCTACGAGGCTAGCTAGAGGGCACAGACGCTATTTATGCAAACAAAGTAGATTTTTATCAGTTTCTGTTGTACTAAACACTGATAAACATACTGGCTGAAGTTAGTTAATCTTTGTGAAAAGGCATGAATAGCCCTTTAGATCACCTTGAAGTTATTCCTACGCTTATTATTATTGTTCAGTATTGTTTTGCAAGTAACTGCGTATTGAAGTAGTACCAACTAGTACTTTTACGTACGCATTCGATTGCTACAAGAAAAAGAAATGTAGATTTTAATTTACACCAAGTTGATGTAAATAAATAAAATAATGTCTGAAAGGTAGGCGTACTTGAGGACAACGCCATCTAGAAACTAAGTAGAAACTCCGTTATTTATTATTTACTCAAGTGAAGACTTGATGCCCGTCGTGTCGTTATCATGTTTTTCAGTAACAAAGGTCAATCACTCAGGGGCCAACCATTTCATGATACAGTACATATTCATTGGTATGTGAAATGTACAGTCAAAGTGCTACATTTTTTAGTACCTATTGAAGAGTATTTTGGATGACCATTTTGGTCAGTTAATAATCATTGTAGCAGTGACAATGTCTATGAAAGGTTGAAATAAGAAAAAAAAAAGTTTGCTATTTAACATGTTATTTTCAACTGAAAGTTATCACAAGCAATAATTCTTCCACTACAGACAAAAGACTTAGTAAATGCAGTGTAACATCAGTTGCTTTTCATAGTATGACTAATGCTAAAATATTGTACTACAATTTAAACAGTTGATTTGTTCGGGAATTGATCTGAACCAAATGAAAAACAAATGATCTACTCTAACAGGCATATAATCAATAAAAACAGAATTTACACTTTTTACATCTTCAGATGTGGGTGGTGGATCAGCATAACTTACATTGTTCATTCTTATTAGAATTGTACATGTAAAATAATGAAACTAAACCCTAAGCTCAATGCCTTTACATCTTAGGCCAGTTGTATTCTAAAACTGTAATTTATCTAGAACTGGATTTTCAACAGGCATTATGTACAACTGGCCTTAAATTGCAGACAGTGCTAAATGTTATTCTCAATTTATTCATAAATATCCTCTTTGTCAGCGATGTATTGGATAATGTCTTTAGGTCTAACCAGCCTCTCCGCATCCCCATCGGGAATTTCAAATCCAAATTCATCTTCCATTGCCATTATGACCTCCACGTGATCCAGGGAGTCCAGGCCCAGATCATTCATGAAGTGGCAGTCTACACTCAACTGAAACAGAGAGAGGAAACTTAGTTGATGTGAAGTATATTATATTTAAAAAGTCAGCAAGCATAGACAATAACACACTAGCATGAGATACTTTGTAATAATTTTAAGTAAAGGCTACCTTTTCAGGATTAATTTTGTCATAAAGTTGAAGCACAAGTAGCACCCTACTTTTAATAAGTTCTAATGTGAGTGGGGGCCCGCCGCTGTAGTTGCGGACACTGATATTCTGGGCCTGAAACAGAATATCATAGAAATAAATGTTATGTCTGTACCTTAACACAACTGAGTTTGTCGTAGGCCTTGCAAACTTTCAGCACTCGTTCCTCTATTTCCTGTGGCGAGGGCTTGTGGAACCCTCCTGTGACGTACTGTTGTATTCGCTGTACCTAAACAATTTGGGGAACACTGTACACATTTGTTATGCAATAAGATTGAGGTTATAATTTAACGAAGATTTACTTAGAGCATACTCTGGATTCCAATAGTGTTAGTGTTCTCACTAACACCATTATCTTACAAATAGAGTGCCTTATGCGCAAAATATCACGTTGTATTGACTAAGAGAACCCTTACCCCATTTTGAAGATACTGGGTGTTGTACGCCTTAAGGGCAGCGTTTATTGTACTAAACTTCTGCTGCAGAACAACTGTTGAAAGTCGGCATACTACCGGTGTTCTAATGGTAGTAGAGCTTCGTAATAATCCTCTTAGAGCACTGCGGGCAATATTTGCAGCAGCCATTTTCCAGACTTCGAAATGATTTGATAATTCATAGACAAGCCAGACAAAAGAAGAGAATTAAGTCACAGATCAATAATCGAATACGAAACGTCAAAATAAACAAAATTCATCCAGCGAAATTTTTTATTGACCAATTGAAAATAGTGATAGTATTATTGATTAAAATAAAGAAAAGTTACATAATAATTAACAGGGAACTTTTATTCGCAACAATAAATAAAACCCTTAATCTTGTTGCATAGTTTTTGCAAAGGTTACAATTTGTCTTTGACACGTCGTCTTCTGTCAACTCAACTTACTCCTGTCAGTTTGTCATTTTTCATTGTTTTTGTGAACATAAGTTGAAATGGATTTAATGTATTTACACAATTAGAAATCAAGAAAAATGGGTAACGCTGACACAAAATTGAACTTTAGAAAAGCTGTTGTTCAGCTTACGTCAAAAACACAGGTAAGTGTCTCGAATTTGGTAAAATAAAATATATTTACCAAGTCGATGAGTATTGATGGAATAATTTCATTTTAGCCTATTGACTCTGGAGACGATAGTTTTTGGGACCAATTCTGGTCAGAGAGCGTGACCAATGTCCAGGATGTGTTCGCATTGGTGCCTGGTGCCGAGATCCGTGCACTACGAGAAGAATCTCCTAACAATCTCGCGACACTAGTATATAAGGCTGTAGAGAAACTGGTGAAGATGGTGGACAGCAGCTGCAGGACGCAGAGGGAACAGCAGACAGGTAGCACTTTATAAATATTGTAGTAGTAATGAGAAAACAGAACATTATCATTGTTTTATACTTACTGTTCATACTATAGTCCTTACTTTTTCTTGCATCTTTTAAATAAATATAAAATTTTATATTAAATTGCATTTAATGGTCATCCAGTAACCTTCATACACTATCCCTAGTATGTACTATTAAAATAAAATAAATATTTTAAATCTGAACATAATTTATCTGTCTGTCACAGTGTCTTGTAAAATCAATGATTTTATCAAACATATTTCAAAACAATGTAGATGTATGTAATCTTATTCAGACTAAACACAAAATTCTCAGTATGTTACTCAAAGAGGTTTAAATATAACATTTCATTATCTGTATCAGATAGTGTCAACTAGAGAATAATTTCAAATAATCTTTAAATCTACTTAGATTCTAATAAGTTTAGTTCCTGTTCATATAAAATTAGATTAGGATTTAAAAATGATGATTTCAGTACTTTTTTTGAGTCATATCTTATCTGTAAAATGACATGTTTACATAGTAATAGTCAATCATCATCAGTATTTGTGATTTATTAGTAATCTGCAATAAGTTTGATGGGCAGTATTACTATTTAAAGGTTTCATGACTAGTTTTTGTCTCATTCATGAGAAAGCATAAGATATGGCAATATTTCCAGGATCTGAAGATGGAATCCAGTATTTTTTATTTAGCAGTGCACTTGCACCCATTAAATCAAGAAGCCAGACTTCATTATCATTAATCTGTTAAAATATGAACCAATACATACAAATAATTTGAGTCAGTAGAATTGTTTTGATATAAAGTAATGTCTGCCAGAAAACCATTCAATGGATATAATAAAGTAAGCCACAGTAATATTAACTTTGAAACAACAATGATTAGTCAAATACTCTGTGGAAATCTATTATCATAAACCAAACAAAGTTTAAAACTGCAGATTACTACTAAGTATTATTAAAAATTAATAAGATTTTACATATCACTCAAAAAGAATGCTGAAATACGAATTTCAACCAGTACTTTCACTGTCATTAGGTGGGACCTTGACAGACATTTATTTTAAACGATTTTGCCTCTGCAGTTTTAATTAATTTTTTTTTTTTTAGCTTTAAACTGTGCTCGTCTCCTCACAAGAGTACTGCCATACATGTTGGAGGAACCAGAGTGGCATGGGTTCTTCTGGTCATCATTACCAGCGGCTGCGGAGAATGAGTCAGTGCCGTTAGCCCAGTCACTTATCAACGCTGTCTGTGTGAGTATCTTATCTGTATTCGTATCTGTTTTACAATTGAAATGGTTTCATTGTTTTATTTTATTTTAGTTGGTTGCCTAGGTAACCAGAGGTAGGAAGTTGTGATTAGTTTCTTTGTTAAAAAAGTAATGTAATGTTACTTTTAATCCATGTTGTCGCTATTGTTCACCAGTTTTGGTATACACCATATAATTCCAAACTTAGTACTATTTAATTTACTACAAAAAATATAAGTGATCGAAAAATTCCCTAAGCTTTTTGACCGACCCAGGTCGGAGTTACATTTGCGACCACTCAACGTGGCAGCCCTATTTAAAATATATCACAAAAATAAAATAAATATGTGCATGAAGAAATCCCTTATTAACTTCCTTTTTTACCAGGAATTAAAAACTTTTAAATTAAATTATATAACATTGTTGACAGGATCTACTGTTTTGTCCGGACTTCACAGTCGCCACCACGAAGCGGGCAGGCCCCGTAAGTATCGATCCATTGATAATGATGCTTATCTAATCATTGTATTGTGCACTATAGGCTTAGGTACTACAATATACAACCTACACCATTCTGTCAAAGTTTATAGATTTTCAGCCTTATTGTTTTGTTTTATGGTTGAAAATGTATGCCTGAATTTTCAATTTTATTATTGTCAAATTTAGAATTCTATTAATTCATATTAGACACTTTTAAAGCCTCAAAATAATGTTCACTTGGCCTGTTGATACCATGGCCTCACAGAAAACCGGTAAGAAACAACAGCCGTATGAGCGATGGTACTGGAGACCCAATTCGCCCATTGTTGCTATGACACATGTATTGAATTTTAGACCTTATACTACGAAAGAATAAGATTACAATTGGATTGAAGGAGTTTGAATCTATACCTAACCGTAAGGCCTAATAAACTAATCTAGTTGCAATGTTCGTCGTACAAAACCACTTAACTTACGTGTTTGTGCTTGTATAAATATTAAATGTTTAATTTTCATTCAGAAAATCCATTTCTTGTGTTGTACAAACTGCAATCCTTGTTAAGCAAGGCGTTGCTAAGTACTATTTATTATCGCTTGATTTTATATACTTAGTCTGTGTGTGTAAAATTGTCAATCATAAATATCATAATTAACACACATACGTACACAACAACCCTCTTTTTGTGTATGGCGTTTAAAAAGGGTGTAAAATAGTCACTCATTCTTTGCTAGTTATTGTTCCAAGTCATAAAGTAATACTTAAGTTTAGACTTAATGCATTTAATCTGAATGTATGCAATCAAATAAGAAATTTAACTCAAGACCCTCGACCGTTGCAATTACTACTAGGTACCTTATCGGTAAAATTGAGCATCTTTATTTATTTAGGTGCTCTATTTTTTTACATACCAAAGCATATTTCGAAAGACACTGTCGTCAACATTAGAACCTGTAATAAGAATAACTTTTTATTACCGGCCTTATGGTGCTGATATACCAATATAATTTGGCTCTTATTTTCGTGTAGTTAAGATTCACTATTGAATTATTAATCTCTAGGGAGTGGGGACTGAGCGTAAATTGATTCCTATGCCTCTTATATTGAAAGTAGTTTGATGGATATGATGAACAAGCTTTAATGATATCTTGCCCTTATTTTCTGAAGGAGAAGAGAAGAGTTCATTAGATACATAGTACATACAATGGTAAATGTGCGTCTTCATAAAAAAATCTATATTTAATTCTAAAAGTTTTTTTTTTATGAGTAGGTACTAGTGTACAGAATACTTTTTCAACTTAAACAGTCAAGTTGAAGTCAATTCAAAATGTCTAGAAAGCCCAATTTCAATTTCGATTTGATTTCTTCGGCTCTACGACTGCACCCACCAGAAGAGCGGGGTTGTTGTGTAAGCTCTGCCGTAACCACACGACTTCTTTTATATCGAACATCCTTTTAATAGTGATTTAATTATCTGTTCACATTATTATGTGGGTGTGACACGACATGAACCTATTAACTAATATTCCCACAGCGTATCTGTTATCTCCGTGTTTTATCATTTGCGTGCTCACTGGAGCGCGTGGTCGCCATATTGGATCGTTCACGGTTGCCATGACAACGCCAATAACAGTTGTTGCAATGCTATAAACTTGGAACAATAGAAAAAGACGCTTATTAAACTGTGTGGATGCTGATAACTAGTCACAATTCAGTATTATTCAATGTTTTATGTAAATATGGTATCCAATATCGGTCTGGGATTACCGGGGCTCTAGCTAGAAAAGCAGGAGTAGTAACGGGGTAGTTTTGAGTCAGTAAGAGTTTGACACTCCCTCTCGCCTCGCCCAATGTGGTAGAAGTCATTGAAGGTTCCCCTCCTTCCCCTCCCCTTTAAAGCCAATACATGTCTTATTTTGTATACCTTTATGCCTATGTCTCTTCATTTCCAATATTCTCTATCAGTCATTAATAGTGATCATTCTACACTCCTTATCGACAGTTGTTTGTTGATTACTACATTCTAAATACATTGCATTGTAAAACCTAGATGCCCAAACAAATGTATAAATAGAACATACGAACGACTAGACCAATAAATAATTGTTCCTTGAATGACTAATGTATCCGAGATTGGCATGAAAACGATTACATTAGTGTGTTCACCAAACGCAGAGTGTACTCGACCAGCCGAGGCGCAGACTGTTAAAACAATACGCCACGAAGGTCACACCTCTAGTAATGTCTGCAATGCAAATAGTATTGCTCGTACACCATCCGATTCGCTTATTTGATTTTATATATTATGTAGAACATGCCTGTGATAAAAATAAGTATAACGTCTATAAATAAGTATTACATTGTTCTCAAAAATGTTAAGCAAAGGTATGTTCAGTGTAGTATTTATGGATTATGGATACACTAAGTGTAATGCCAATTATAAATAATGTATTATGATGAGTCTACCGTGATGACTGGGCAACATTAGGTTCACTTCCTATAAGATGCATAGGTCTACACTAGGTAATAAAGAAATATTCATCTGCCTAGGTTAGGCAGGACCCTTAGTAAGAGTTTGCTTTACGTGGAACGCATTAGACGTATTCAGCGTTTCTGATTGGCCGGTACGACTAAACCAACCAATAGTAGCTTCGTAGCTCCAATATTTGTAATAGTACGTTGTCTGTCAGTCAATAACAGAAAAGTTTTACATAATTTGATTATAATTGTTTAGGATTGGCCTCATTGGCCGAGTGGTTGCAAGTGCGACTGTCGGGCAAGGGGTCTCGGGTTCGATTCCCGGGTCGGGCGAAGTATTACTGGGCTTCTTTCGGTTTTTCGAAAAAAAATCTCAGTGGTAGCACGGAGTCTGGAAATGTGCCCGGTATATGGCAATAGGCTCACCACCTATTACATGGGACTTACAACATAAATTGTGAAAAGTGGGTGTACATTGTACAGTGACATTACGTGTCGTAATGTACACCTCTGCCTACCCCTTCGGGGATTAAAGGCGTGACGATATGTATGTGTGTATGTTGTTCTTAGGAACGCGCAGAAGAACTATCCTCCCTGGACAGTTGCGAGTACATATGGGCGGGCGGCGTGGGGTTCGCGCGGTCGCCGGCGCGCGTGGCGGCGCACGAGGCGGCGCGCGCCGAGCTGCTGCGGCTCATGCTCACCTGCTTCAGCGAGACCATCTACAAGCCCGCCTCGCACGCCGCCTCGCATCATAATAAGTGGATCGCGTGAGTCCGAGTCATAACATTCCTAGTTTTGCCTAAATGTTTGTGTTGTCTGTAGGGTATGTGCACAAAAACAATTACAAAATGATATGTAGGTACACAGAAATAAACCAGTTGTCACCTGGATTCCTTGTTAAGTCAAAGTCAAAGCATTTATTTCAATTAATCCTAAATAAGGCACTTTTGAAACGTCAAATTGAATTGTCCGTCAGTCTGTCTGTCAGTGAAGCTAGGCGCTCGTTCCAAAGTGTAGCTTCGAATGGAGAAGAACGAGCAAGAAACTCCATCGTTACTCTTTTAAAAAAGAAGTTTTTTACAATTTCTCTGATACACTATTTATCTATTGTATATATATGTAGGAACAATGTAACTACAATACGTCAAAACTAACGGGACAATAAAACCAATTTGTAAAGAAAATAAAATAGCGGGTTATTTCAAACATAGTGCCCACATATGTACACTTACAATTTTGAAATAATGCTTCTATACAAATAATAATAATATATAATTTAATCTTTCACATAAAAAAAAAATAAATAATAAATATCTGCTTGATGCCACAGGATCCCTAGACTGCATTGGAATAAATTAATACTTTAAGTTAACGTGTAACTAGTGATCGTATTTGAGCATTGTCTAGTGTGAGCGAGTGTCCAGTGGAGCCGGACCAACATGCTGCCACGCATTTTTATCCTCAATATAATCTGACAGTTTATAATATGCCTGTTTACACAGTTCACGCTTTATACAAGATTTAAATTTTTTCTCGTTCAGATTCAGTATGGTAGTTGGTAGTTTATTATAACATTTAACACAAAAACCCATGAAGGATTTCTGCACTTTGGACAATCGGAATTGCGGTATAGCCAACTTATTTTTACCTCTCGTATTAAAATTGTGTCTGTCGCTTCTTTTTTCAAACAATTGTTGATTTTTTCTTACGTACATAATATTTTCGTAAATGAATTGAGAAGGCACTGTAAGAATATTTATAGTTTTAAAAAGTTCTCTCAAAGATTCACGACGGGGCAAGTTATATATTGCTCGAATAGCTCGCTTTTGCAAAATAAAAATTGATTCTACATCCGCGGCCCGACCCCACAGCAAAATGCCGTAAGACATTATGCTGTGGAAATAGCTAAAATAAACAAGCCTTGCTGTATTTACATCCGTTAGCTGCCTAATTTGTCTGACTGCATAAGCAGCGGAGCTTAGTCTCCCCGAAAGTGCTTTTATGTGGGGCCCCCATTGTAATCTGTCATCTAGTGTGATCCCCAAAAATATAGTCTCCTTAACAAATTCCAACTTTTGTCCGTTCAAAGCAACATAACATTCGTTATTTTGTACGTTTGGCAAGCAAAATTTAATACATTTGGTTTTTTTCTCATTAAGCGCCAAGTTATTAATAGTAAACCAATTATAGACTTGAAGAATGGGGCTGTTTACGTCGTCAAAATTATTCATACGTCGACCTATCTTAAAAATCAATGATGTATCATCTGCAAACAGCACCATTTTTGGTTCATTTTCGAATATGAGTGGCAAATCGTTAATGTAGACTAAAAAAGAAAAGGACCCAATATTGAACCCTGAGGAACGCCCATTTTTATCTCAGACCCTTGTGAATTAACCCCGTTTATATGAACTTTCAGCTGCCTATCCTCTAAATATGATTTTAATAAACGGAGCGCAGTGTTTCTAATCCCGTAATGATTTAATTTCAGCAAAAGTGTCTCATGATCAACGCAATCAAATGCCTTTGAGAGGTCGCAAAAAACACCTATGGCATCTTGTGCTTCCTCCCAGGCACCAAATATTTCTTTCATTAAAGTAACACCGGCGTCAGTTGTACAACGACCTTTAGTGAAACCATATTGCTGATGGTGGAAGATAGAGTTTTTATTAAAATGATGAAGCATCTGAGACAATATCAACTTTTCAAACACCTTGCTGAGGACTGGCAGAATAGATACAGGCCTATAATTATTAGGTTCTGTGGTTTCACCGCTTTTAAATAGTGGGATAACTTTGCTATATTTCATAAGGTCAGGGAAAACCCCGTCATCTATACTTTTATTAAAAATCATAGCCAGATAGGGCGCTATAGTATGAATAATTGTTTTACAGACTTTCACCGATAGTCCCCAAAGATCCTCAGTTGATTTTATCTTAATTTCTTTAAAAACTTTAACGATCTCTAGAGGATTCGTATATTGAAAACTGAAATCATCTTTACATGTTTTTACATTTTTTTTAAGCAAACTAGTTGAGAGTGCGGCTGAAGAATTAAATCTCTAGTTATTTTAATAGGAATATTAGTAAAAAAATTTTCAAATTCCTGTGCTACATCATAATTTGAGGAAATTTGTCCATTTTCACACATTAACTTAATTTCCGAATTATGTATTTTTTTCCTACCAGTTTCATTTTGTATTATTTTCCAAGTTGTCTTTATTTTGTCATCAGCTGATTTTATTTTATTGCTGATATAAAGACGTTTTGCGGCTTTGCACACTAATCTAAAAGTCTTTGAGTACGATGTTACATATTGTTGAAAAAGGGGTTATATTGTTCGTCCGCATAAAGTACATAGTAAAATACAACTAATAAAATAAATATTAAAATAAAATACAACAATGTCAACTAATTGTTTTTTTTTAGTCAGCTTCTGTCATAATAGAGTCAATGTTGGTCACTCATTCACTCTAAACTCAACATATTTCGATGAAATTGAAATACATATGGGCAGTTTTGTTTTAACTAACCGGGGCTGCTAAGAACCGCAAAGAATTTCCGTGGCTCCAAGTAGGAGTATGACCGGGATAGTTTTTAGTCAGTAAGAGTCTGACACCCCCACTTGTTTCACCCAGGACTTTTACTAGGATGATTTTCTCTCCTTAAGCAAAATATGGGTAATTTTTTTAACACATTGAACGCCGCGGTGGTCACTGGTGACCGACATTAGCGGAGGATTTGCCTTCAACAGTTTTCTATTGGCAATCAAAGACTTAACTTCTCTTTTTCTCTTTCTCTAGATACCTGACAAGCCCGGACAATCGCCACGCGCTGCCTCTGTTCACGTCGCTGGTGAACACGGTGTGTTCGTACGACCCGGTGGGGCTCGGCCTGCCGTACAACCATCTACTCTTCGCTGACACACTCGAGCCGCTCGTTGAAGTAATTATCTTTATTTTTATTTTAGAAGTCAAACTGCCGCACACAGATTCATTTAATGATTACTTAAACTTTTCCTTACTAGCGATTTTGTATCGAAAACGATTGCTTGATGACTGATTAAATGACCCTGAGTAGGGCGTAAAAACATGACCATATCACTCCTTTGGTGAGATTAATGAATGATGTGATGAGTAATGAATTTATTAAATAATAAATCTCGGTTGCAGGTAGCTCTTCAAGTGCTGATCGTGACTCTGGACCATGACACTAGCAATGCAGTCAACGAGGAGTCTGACGAGGTAGGTAAAAACAGCACAAAGAAAGATTCAATCAGACAATCAATGTAATGGTGGCATGTACTCACCGTCTGGTGATAATAGCATGAGGTCCTATTTGTTTAATTACTGTAGCTGACAATGGCTTAGTACTAGAATACTAAAAAAATATCTATTGAGCAAATAGAATCTCACTGCTATATTAGCATCGCCTGATGGAGATTCATCAAAATCAACTAAAAATCACGGTTTACTACTACTAGCGCACTGGTAGAGTAGGCTGCGCACGCTGCTCATTATGAAGAGTCCCTCTGTGACTCGAAACTAGTAGAGCTTTTCTCTATTAATTTATGTGAGTAAACCGTGATTTTTAGTTAATTTAGTATGTCTCACGATAGTTATTACAAAATTATTAATTAAAATCGATCAAAAAACTTAGACATCAACTTTCTTCTTTTAAATAAACCACTTAATTTCCAGACGCTGCCCGACAACCTGTTCATCAACTACCTGTCCCGCATCCACCGCGACGAGGACTTCCAGTTCATCCTCCGCGGAGTGACGCGCCTCCTCAACAACCCTCTCGCGCAGACGTACCTGCCCAACTCCGCCAAGAAGGTCAACCTGCACCAGGAGCTGTTGGTGCTGTTCTGGAAGATGTGTGATTATAATAAGGTTAGTGGATAATAACATTACACCTTATTATTTCTGAAGAAGAGATGTCTACTTACATATAGTGTCCTAAATCTCAGCCGTTATTTATTTAGTAGAAAAAACATGCATAATTTTACAGCTTAAGCCAATACATTATACAGTTAAAGTGATATATTTCACAAAAAAGTACAATAATTTTAATTACTTTAAACTAATTCATCAGTTATGAGAGTGTGAGCCAAACTAAGGTTGATGACAGTGCCAGACACCTGCCACATTCAAAGATCAAAAAAGTATTGTATCTTTTGACTGACAGTATCACGAATTCTGATGGTAAGTATGTAATACTTATACATATTTGAAGGAAACTGCCTTGTAAAATACTCGACCATTTGCAACGATTGAACAATAATGTAATTACTCAAGTCTCAATTGGTCAATGTCGTGTCTGTGATTTAATTAAACGTAAATTGAATGAATTACAGTCATCATTTGTATGCCAGACAAGTTTAGTATAATTTGTTTGAACTTATTATAATTTTGTTATTGTTTCAGAAATTCATGTACTACGTGCTGAAGAGCAGTGATGTGCTGGAGGTATTGGTGCCCATCTTGTACCATCTCAACGACTCACGCGCAGATCAATGTAAGTTTTAAGACGAATATCAATTGAAATTAACAATAGTTGATCTTCTATTAAGCAAACAAGGACTCAGTAGTAGCACGGAGTCTGGAATGGTGCCCAGTATATGGCATTAGGCTCACCCCCTATTACATGGGACTTACAACAAAAATGGTGAAAAGTGGGTGTACATTGTATAGCAGTATTAAGTGCCGTAATGTGTATGATGAGTTAAGACATTTTATGGTTATAAATTGTATCTCTAAAACATGTATTTTTATCCCCCCAGCCCGTGTGGGCCTGATGCACATCGGCGTGTTCATCCTGCTCCTGCTGTCTGGCGAGCGCAACCTGGGCGTGCGCCTCAACAAGCCCTACACGGCCACGGTGCCCATGGACATCCCGGTCTTCACCGGCTCCCACGCGGACCTGCTGGTCGTCGTCTTCCACAAGATCATCACCACGGGCCACCAGAGGCTGCAGCCGCTGTTTGATTGTCTGCTTACTATACTTGTTAATGGTGAGCCTTGTCTCTCTTCTGGCCTTAGTATTTGTTTTTTTAAGCGTTGATAAGTCTGCCTTTGGCCACCAACCCGCTTATTGCCAGGACGGCGAAGTTTTCCGATGTTGTCAATTAAGGCTTTTTCGAACCATGCAAATTGATGTTTTTACTTTCAAGAATAATGTTATACACTCGCTAATGGATGAGTATGAAATTAAGTTGTAGAGTTAATGGGTTTAACATATTTTAGGCTATGTAAGTTCCAGGTTTTCGTCTGATCTGATACCTGAACTAGACTACAGCATTCTGGCAGAACGCTTTTTTCATGGTATCAGCCGGTAAACGAGCAGACGTATCACCTGATGGTATGCAATCGCCGCCTTCCATGAACACCCGGAACATCAGAGGCGTTACAAGCATTTTGCCGGCCTTTTTAGGGGTTAGGAATTTAAGTGTTATTAGGGAATCGGCAATTAGGGAGATTGAGAAGGTAATTGGGTCTCCGGTAACCTCATTCACACAACGCAAGCATTGTGGCCATGTGATTCATTTATCCCAACCCACGTTCTCATCTCTGACCTATCAAACTTACTATTTAATCAGTAACAACACTACTAATATTCCACTGTCCGTCTGTCCAGTATCTCCATACCTGAAGACGCTATCGATGGTGGCGTCGACGAAGCTGCTGCACCTGCTGGAAGCGTTCAGCACGCCGTGGTTCCTGTTCTCGCAGCCCCACCACCACCACCTCGTGTTCTTCCTGCTCGAGATGTTCAACAACATGATACAGTACCAGTTTGATGGTGAGTGACACTTGTATACTTGATTTGAATGTACCGATGGGGCGTTTTGTACCGTAATTTGTGGAAATGTCTAAAAATAATACTACTATCATTGATAGGTTTATTCATAAAATGGGTTTTCGTATTTTTCTCGCTAAATTGAGATCGAAAGTACAATATTTGACATTTCTGTCGAAAAAAGTTTTTATTTTGATTAATGGACGAAAAAATATTCAATCAGTAGTTTTTAAACATTTCCCAAAATATTTCATGTTATATTATTATTTTGTTTTATTTTTTTATCCATGGTCGTCCCACTGCAGGGCAAAGGCCTCCCTACCCTCCTTCTACTCATCTCTTTGTATTCAAACGTTTTTTTTTTCACCAGGAAACTCGAACCTGGTGTACACGATAATCCGCAAGCGCGCCGTGTTCCACAACCTGGCCAACTTACCCCACGAACATACTGCCATCGCGCGCTCGCTGGCCGCAGGCCGGGCCAAGGGACAGCTGCATCACAAGGCCGCGCTGCCCAGGTACATATTACTGCCCAGGTACATATTACTGCCCAGGTACATATTACTACCCACGAACATACTGCCATCGCGCGCTCGCTGGCCGCTGGCCGCGCCAAGGGACAGCTGCATCACAAGGCCGCGCTGCCCAGGTACATATTACTGCCCAGGTACATATTACTGCCCAGGTACATATTACTACCCACGAACATACTGCCATCGCGCGCTCGCTGGCCGCAGGCCGGGCCAAGGGACAACTACATCACAAGGCCGCACTGCCCAGGTACATATTACTACCCAGGTACATATTACTACCCACGAACATACTGCCATCGCGCGCTCGCTGGCCGCAGGGCGCGCCAAGGGACAGCTGCATCACAAGGCCGCGCTGCCCAGGTACATATTACTGCCCAGGTACATATTACTGCCCAGGTACATATTACTACCCACGAACATACTGCCATCGCGCGCTCGCTGGCCGCAGGGCGCGCCAAGGGACAGCTGCATCACAAGGCCGCGCTGCCCAGGTACATATTACTGCCCAGGTACATATTACTGCCCAGGTACATATTACTACCCACGAACATACTGCCATCGCGCGCTCGCTGGCCGCAGGCCGGGCCAAGGGACAACTACATCACAAGGCCGCACTGCCCAGGTACATATTACTACCCACGAACATACTGCCATCGCGCGCTCGCTGGCCGCAGGCCGGGCCAAGGGACAACTACATCACAAGGCCGCACTGCCCAGGTACATATTACTACCCAGGTACATATTACTACCCACGAACATACTGCCATCGCGCGCTCGCTGGCCGCAGGGCGCGCCAAGGGACAGCTGCATCACAAGGCCGCGCTGCCCAGGTACATATTACTGCCCAGGTACATATTACTGCCCAGGTACATATTACTACCCACGAACATACTGCCATCGCGCGCTCGCTGGCCGCAGGCCGGGCCAAGGGACAGCTGCATCACAAGGCCGCGCTGCCCAGGTACATATTACTGCCCAGGTACATATTACTGCCCAGGTACATATTACTACCCACGAACATACTGCCATCGCGCGCTCGCTGGCCGCAGGCCGGGCCAAGGGACAGCTGCATCACAAGGCCGCGCTGCCCAGGTACATATTACTGCCCAGGTACATATTACTGCCCAGGTACATATTACTACCCACGAACATACTGCCATCGCGCGCTCGCTGGCCGCAGGCCGGGCCAAGGGACAGCTGCATCACAAGGCCGCGCTGCCCAGGTACACATACATAGCCAGGGCACAGTTCTAGGCTGAGAATTTCAAATGCGAAAGGCCCAATCATAAATCTAGCCCAAGATCGCTCAGTCAGGACCATTCGGTTAATGAGCCGGTCAGGTAAGTTACACATACGTAATAAATATGATGATGTTACAATCCACTACGACTGAGATATGACCTTTAATAGAAAACTATATATTCTATTTTTCCTGAGAAATACAATCCGGGTCTTTTCAAGGTCAGAATAAATAGGTACTTTCTAAGTCTGTGTGCTCCATCCTCGGCTACGTCTTCGCTTCTCCGTCTTGGCAGTAAGCGGGTTGGTGGCCAAACGCAGACATATAAACGTTAAAAAAAATTATGAGTAATTATTAAAACACTTTCAATCAAAAATATTATTGAATAGTCTGAACTCCCAACAAGATACAACTCACACAATAAAACTTACCAAGAGGCCAATAAAAATACATAGAAAATCAAATCTTCTACCTTTTAAAATAAGGATTATTATTGATTCACCCAGCCAGCAGCCAGACCAAACGCCTCAACCACTAGAAGGAAACAGTTTACCGAATGGAACTACCAAGAACAAAAGGAAGACAGGCGAACGGCTGCGGTATTTACTATACGCGCATGCGCATCGCTAGCTAAATAATAATAATTATAACTATTACAGCACTCACACCAACATACTCACTGTTATGACGCTAGGCAGAACAGTAAATAACTTTTGAAGCTAATGATGTGAACAGCTTTTTGTGTTCGATACATTTCAATCTTTATCCGTCACTGATTAAAATTATTTCTAAATGCTCAGTTGACAGAAGGCTAGTCAATTGCTAATTTAAATAAAACTTCATCGTATAAAAACAAAAAAGTGGAAAAAGCTATGAGAACCAATTAAGTCATTAGTCACTCTTCTCTAAATTGTCACTTATTTACTTGTTTAGTGATGGGAACCCCTGTATGTCAGATTTGATACTCAAGCATAGCAATAAAAAAAAATTAACATTCAAATTAATTGATAAATAGTGGTGTCTAACTACCCGTCAGTCTAGCTATACATTTAGTACTACTGCTACTATCGTGTTTCATTACTCACAACATAACAAAGTGCTCGTCCTCACTGATCAACATTTACTGATAATGCTGATTACTTCATCTATATGTCCTAACCGTCTCTCGATGTATTAACCCCGTTAATCTAACCGAATGCTAAGAATATTAAACAAGATCAAACTCAACTTACTAAAAACCCATTTACTGTCACTAAAAACATCTTTTACATTTGACATTTACAAGAAATTTTCTTAAAATTTTAATACACGTTTTTAAAAAGTAAAAACAAAACGAAACAGGAAATTAAAAAGAATTGTAAACACTCGAATTATATTAGCCTTTCACTTCGACACCCAGATTAATAATAAATTTATTTCTGGAGTTGCAATAGAGGAGACTGGGGCTGGTTGATTGAAACTGAGTGGAATTTCTCCATTCGAAGAAGCTACACTGGAGCTTCACTGACGGACAGACTGACAGATTGTTATTAATTTCTTTATTTGTTGACGTTTGAAAAGTATTTATTTAT